>NC_064575.1:21155700-22405700 GCF_937001465.1 Orcinus orca
GCCTTATCTGAATGCCTGTGTGTCACTGGTAGGATGGATTATTGACCTTGTTCTGGTTCTGGTTCAGTCTATTTTCCTTTTCTTGAGGCTGTGGGTCTCTGCTAATTTGGTGGTTCCAAGTAACTTTGTGTGTGTGTGTATGTGTGTGTATGTGTATGTGTGTGTGTGTGTGTGTGTGTGTGTGTGTGTGTGTGTGTGTTACTAAATCCTACTGCTCACTGCACAACAGGCCAGTAAATCTAGAGAAGATTTGTTGGGGCAAGGAATAGTGACTTTATTCAGAAAGCCAGCGGTCTGAGAAGATAGTGGACTAGTGTCCCAAAGAACCATCTTATCCAAGTTAGAATTCAGGTTTCTTTTATATTAAAGGTGGAAGGGGAGTGGTTGGTTGTTGCAAACTTCTTGGTGTCAGAATCCATTGTTCTGTAGGTCAGGTCACGGTGTTCCTGTAAACCTCCAACAAGACAAATGCTATTCTCTGTTCTGCAACTTTTTATCTCTATATGAATAGAAAAGTATTATACATTTAAAGATCAGAGCCTTGAGAATGGGCTATCTTGTATATTTTAGGCTATAGGAAACATTCTTAACTTGTAGCAAAAGCAATAGAATACAAATGTAAAAGTAAAAGAAACAGATCCATTATGGAGTCAGATTTGTTCTTCCCTAGTACATGTGTGTGTTTGATAGACTGTATTCAGTACTCTCCGGCTTGCACAAAAGAAACTTAAGAGACAATATCTACTGCCTTCACCCTGCTAGGAGTAAATGACCCCAGCCCTTTCTAGGTGTTCCATGCCCCTCACTTGACTCAGCAGCCATTTGCAGAACAACATTAATACTGCCTTCTTTCTAGCCTACACTTTTGAAACTGTAACCACTAGAACCCATGTGGTCCTCTTCTGCTTACTTGTGGGGCTGCAAATGTGTAGACTGAAAGGGGAATAACTCGCATCATGTTCCCAGGTATATTGCAACACAGTCTCCTTAGGCCCTACTGATATTGGCTACTCTGTAGATTTCTTATCTTCAGCTACCAGAGATGAGTTCCAATATATATTTAGGAATTTCCTCAAATCTCAGAGAAAAATGTTAAATATGCCTTTTATCTTCCATCTTTGGGAAGTAGGACTAAAAATAAACTCATGCTAATGATTTATGTTCCCAGAACAATCTCCAGAGAAATTCCTTCTTATATACTCTGTTGTTCTGGAGGTACAAGAGGGGTTTGATAGTATTACATCTCAGATGGGAGTGGAGTGTCTTGTCTCCTTTTTACAAACTCCGCTATTAGGACTAACTCCAGGGTCTCTACTCACTTGGATTCAGGGAGAGAACAATTCTCACCTGGAATAAAATACTCTATAATAGACTGACTTCTCTTTCACTCATAGCTCTCTGCAAGCCTTGTGGGAAAGTGGTTTGCCTCATCTGATGATTGCCTTCTTTGATGTCTATTTTCCTCAATTTAGGACCTTGACTACATTTTTAGGACAAAGGGAAAGAATTCAACATGATGTCCTGTTTTCTATGCATGACTGTTGAGTGTTCGTTCTTCTCCTTTAGGATCTATATTAATGGAGGATTGATTTGTTTCTTAATTTGATGCTGGCAAGGAAGAAAAACTTGACCCTGTGTCCTACATAATGGGATGGTTAATTTTGTGTGTCAACTTGGAGGGTGTTTTTGAATGAGATTAGCATTTAAATATGTGTGCTTTGAATAAAGCAGATTGCCCTGTATAAAAGGAATGGTCCTTATCTAATCAGTTGAAAGTCTGAATAGAGCAAAGTGACCAGTCTCCATGAGCAAGAGGAATTTCTCCAGCAGACTGCCTTGGGACTTCACCTGGACTATCAGGATCTCCTGGGTCTCCACCAGGCAACATTTGGACTGGAAGTGCACCATCAGCTCTTCTGGGTCTCTATTGCAGAGACCCACAGTACTGGCCCACAATGAAGATTTTGGACTTCCCAGCCTCTGTAATCACATATGCCAATCCCTTATTTTATATATATATATATATATATATATATATATATATATATATATATATATATATCTTATTGGTTCTATTTCTCTAGAGAACCCTGACTAATACAATAATTAAGAAAAAAGGGACTCAACTATATTGCATTTTATATTCATTAAAATATACAAAGAATCTAAATTAATTTTTCAGATTAAAATTACTTTCCATTTCCAAACTATTCTATAATAGAGTGCTGAAATTCTAATTAGTGCTTCTCTTTAATTGGCAAGGGTGTCAGGGTGTAAGTTCAGTTTCTATCTATGCTTTTGACACATGGTAACCTTGGACACCAATTGTATAAAATATTTTATAAGGAGTATATTGTGTTTTTCTTTGTGGAATATATATGTATATATATATATATATATACACACACATGCTTATTTTATATATAGTATACTTTATAAATATATATACATATGTGTATATATATGCATATATATGGGGGCAGTTGGGAGGAAATCAGAAGTGACTGATGCTGTGTATAAGATTTTATTTTAGTATAAAGCAAATGTTCTACAATTGATTGTGGTGATGGTTATACAACTCTGTGAATATAAGAAAAATCATTGAATTGTAAACTTTAAATGTCTGAATTGTATGTTATGTAATTTATATGTGAATAAAGCTCTATATAAAATAATGAGAGAAAAATGTAGTTTTCATAAACATTTTGAGTGCAGAACCTAAAGGAACATATTCTCAATTAAACTGAAGAATGTGGTTATAGAAAAGTCTAGTATACCTCTTTATAGAGACATTGTCACAAAATGGAATAGAAAAATTCATAAGCATAAATTAGGAGTTTTATTACAAGATTCACCTTGGACAAATTGAGTTGGAGGGAGCACAAGAGAGTGGGGGGAGGGTGAAGGAAGAATTAAGAGAGATCCAGAAACTTAAAGAATTCTGGTGCATCCAGAGTGTGGAAATTAGATGGTGGGAAGTAGTTTAACATGAAAATAAAGTGGTAATGTGGTGTCCTGGAGACCACATTAAAGACATGGATGAATTCTAAGAACAGGACTGATGAAATCAGAATTACATTTAAGATCATTTTGGCTTCAAGTAAAGGATGGATTAGATCATGAAACTGAAGGTATGTCAATTGGAAGGCTGCAGTACTAATACATGAGAAATTATGGTGGCCTGAATTAGGATATTTCAGTGGAACTGGAAAGGGTAATAAGTGGTCAAGAAATGTTAGTGAGATTGAATCAGAGCTTGGTGATAAGTTGCATATAACAGGTGAGAAATAGGAAGAAATCTCACATGACTCATGGGTTTTAGCCTTGTCACCAAATGAATAGTGGATCAAATAAACTTGACAAAGGACTCCAAAGAGGAACAAAGTTAGGGTTAAGGCTAAAAGTTTCATTCAGATATCTACCTTTTGAGTTTAAAATACCTGTCAGAAATTTAAGTGGGGATTATCTAGGACCGTGGACCAAAGTATGTTCCAAAAGCAACCGAATAACCTGGGGGTGTTTTAGAAAAGTGGAATCTCAGACCACATTCCAGAACAACTGAGTCAGATTCTGTATTTTTAGAAAGAGCTCCAGTGATTTTTATTCACATTATTGTTTGAGAGGTATTGCTCTGATAGACTACTGGTTGTATAGGTCCAGAGTTAGGTAGGGAAGTTTGAGTTGAGGTTAAGGACATTAACATAAATAAATCCATAAGTAATGATGAAATGGTATTATCTTCAAGAATGAAAATTAGACCGTTTTTTCCATTATGATATTATGAAAGATTGCATTTATACAGAACATTTTCATTTTCAATATTTATAACTCCAAATTGCCTATTAAAAATATAGTTTTAAAAAGTCAATTTCATCAGAAGTATAATTCTATTTTTTGATTATTGTATTTCTGTCCCCATAATATATAACATGCTATATATAAGCATGTTTTGCTACTGTAACTGCAAAATGGTAGCTCTATAGTATTTTTTATTAGAAGTGAAAAAGAAGATGTACAGATACAGATTTTTATTTTAGATTTCTGAAATCTTTATCAACTTTAAAAAGCCGGAGCATTTAAAAACTTTCATTTCCTATAAATCTGATTTAGAACAAATTTATATCTGACAGATAATTCACACAGAAACTTAATGTTTGGAAAATCTGTAAATTTTATAAGCATAACTTTTCTACAGGCATAAATTATTCTCTTCTATAAATAATTTACTCCAGTGTGGTTTCACCCTTATATAGCCAATTTGTCAAGCAAGACCCCATACCAGGCAGATAGAGTCAAAAAGCTGTGTCTAAACTTGTCTGCGTTGTGTTTTTCAGCTTGGTTCCAACATTTCAACCCAGGATGCTCACTCTGCCCTGAACAGTGAGAGTGCCTTTAATTACAATCTGACATGTATTCGTGAGAAACAAAAGGCTATGAATTGAGGGTGATGATTAACTGTTCTACTGGATAATTGCTTAAACTACTACTTATATTATGCTTCATTATCTCTTTTGAACAAAGTGATTATTGGCCTTTTGTGTAGCGATTATACAGTGTAAGTGCAATCTTGCTGTTTTAACTCTCATCAGAGTTTATGTTTAATGTACTTCCATTACAATGAAGGGTGCAATTTTAGGTGTTCTTTCTTCAGCTGAGAACCCTCCTGGAATCAATCTCTTATGGCTTTATTTCTTGATTTGGAATATGCAACATCTTCTGGTCTTCCAGGGAAAGGGAATTCAAAACATAATGATACAGTATTCAAGAGTAATATAAATATGCTCATACCTTTTGTATGCATAGCCACACATGCAAACAGCTCCAATATTATGATTTATACCAAAAAATCAGC
Organism: Orcinus orca; assembly: GCF_937001465.1. Lineage (NCBI taxonomy): Eukaryota > Metazoa > Chordata > Mammalia > Artiodactyla > Delphinidae > Orcinus > Orcinus orca. The sequence continues at coordinate 21,160,553 of NC_064575.1, forward strand.
AAACTCGTAGGTTCTGAAAATCTCAGAGGACAAAACTAAAGTTAAAAAAAGTAGTTTACTTTTTACATAGACAGTACTTAAAAGCCACAAACTTGATTCCCTTTGTAAATATAGAATAACTATCCACAGGTAGTTATCATGATGAACCCATGTCTTCGTTATTAGAAAAAAAATTCAAAATCCCAAACTTTCAAACCTTTAATTTATGTTTAAGTAATTATCAGCCTCACAGAACTTTACCCCTCTCCAAAAACTTCTCATCTTTCAAACGCATGTTTTCTCAGGAGAAAACTTTCACGATGCCATTGCATTTGGTTGATTTTGGTCTACTCAAATATCTGGCATAATTGCCATGAGAACAGCCTTTAGTGAGATCAAAGCACATGTTATTTTAATGTTTTCCTTGAGGTGTAGTTGATAGACAATACACTGCACATATATTAAATGTATTTTTTTATATATAAATTTATTTATTTTCTTTATCTTTGGCTGAGTTGGGTCTTTGTTGCTGCACACGGGCTTTCTCTAGTTGCGGCAAGTGGGGGCTACTCTTCGTTGCGGTGTACAGACTTCTAATTGTGGTGGCTTCTCTTGTTGCAGAGCACGGGTTCCAGGCGCACGGGCTTCAGTAGTTGTGGCACGCAGGGTCTGAAGTTGTGACTCATGGGCTTAGGTGCTCCGCGGCATATGGGACCTTCTGGAACCAGGGCTTGAACCCGTTTCCCCTGCATTGGCAGGCGGATTCTTAACCACTGCACCACCAGGGAAGCCCTAAATGTAAAATTTAGATAAGTTTTTAAATAAGTATATATTCCTGAAACATCACCACAGTTAAGATGAGTACAGCCCTTATCCCCCAAAGATTCCATGTATCTCTTAGTAATCCCTCCCTTTTACTTTTCCCTGAAATCTTGCACTCCAGCTCCAGACAACCACTGCTCTGCTTTCTGATATAAATTAATTTGTATTTTCTATATGGTTAAGTATAACTGGAATGGTAAAATGTGTACCTGGCTTCTCTCATTCAACATAATTATTTGGGAAGCCATACACATTGTGTATGTCCACGGTTCATTCCTTTTATTGTGCATTAGTGTTCCATTGTGCAGATAAACCACATTTGTGTCTATATTACCTGTTAGTGGGACATTTCCTGTTATTTCCAGTTTCAATTGATTACAAATAAAGCTGCTATGAACATTTGTTTACAAGTTTGTATTGGCACAATTTCATTTATATTAGGTAACATCTAAGACTGAGCTGGTTGAATCATATGATAGATACACATTCAAGTTTTTTAAAAACGGGTAAACGCTTTTCCAACACGTTTGAACAATTTTACAATCCCAGTAGTAGTATATGAGAGTCTCAGTTCTTTCGTATCCTTGCCAATGCTTGGCTTGGTCAGTCTTTTCAACAATAGTCACTCAAATAGATGTGCCCTAGTATTTCATTGCAGTTTTAATTTGAATTTTTCTAATGACTAAAAATGTTGAGCATATTTTCATGTGCTATTTGCCATTTGGTTATCTTTTTGGTGAAGTGTCTATTAAAATATTTTAATGTTATCTAGGCTTTGTTTTTATAGATGCCCATTATTAGGTTGAGGAAGCGCCATCTACTCACAGTATTTTTGAAGAATGAATGTTGGAATTTAACAAATGTTTTTTCTGCACATATTATGAAAGATGATGGTTTTTCTTTTTTATTTATGAATATGGTAGATTATATTAAGCTGATCTTTGAATGTTAAATCAACCTTGCATTACTGAGATATACTTTATTTGGTCAGAGTGTATCATCATTTTCATACATTGCTGGATTGAATTTAGTAAATTTTGTTAGAAGCTTTGTATCTATTTTCACAAAGCATATCATTCTGTATTTTCTTTTTTGCAGTGTCTTTGGTTTTGGTACCATTGTAACTCTGGCCTATAGAATGAGTTAGGAAGTATTTTCTACTCTTCATATTATGGAAGAGGTTGTTTATAACTGATATTATTTGTAGAATTCACCAATAAAGTCATCTGGGCCAGAGATTTTTTGTGGGAAGTTTTGTTTTGGTTTGGCTTTCTACAGACCCAATGTATTTAATAGATACAAGGCCATTTGACTTATTAATTTACTCTTGAATGATCTCTCACACTTTGTGTCCTTAAAAAACTTATTCATTTTACTTAAGTATATAAAATTTATATGGCAAAAATATTTTATAATATTTCTTTATTATCCTTTCAAAATGTTTAAAATCTGTAGTGAAATCTTTTCTGCTATTGCTATTAGTATAATACCAGCTTTATAGAATGATTTGGGATTTGTTCCATTCTTTTTTTATTTTAATAAAACTTTATTATTGAGATTTAGTATTAATTCTTCTTTAAATGTTCTATAGGAATCACCAATGAAATTATCAAGTCTGGTGTTTTCACTGTAGGAAATACAGGTATACTTTGTTTTATTGTGCTTTGCAGATATTGCATTTTTGGTAAGTTGAAGGTTTCTGGTAACCCTGCATTGAGCAAGTCTATAGGCAGCATTTTTCAACAACATTCACTCACTTTGTGTCTCTGTGTTACATCTTTGTAATTCTCATAATATCTTAAACTTTTTCATTACTATTATATTTGTTAGGGTGATTTGTGAGCAGGGATCTTTGATGTTCCTATTGCAAAAAGATCAGGATTCAAAGGCTCAAATGAAGATTTGCATTTTTTAGCAATAAAATATTTTAAAATTAAGATATAGACATAGTTTTATCAGCCATATGCTATTGCACAGTTAGTAAACTAAAATATAGTGTAAACATAACTTTTACATGCACTAGGAAACCAAGAAATCTATGTGACTTGCTTTATTGTGATACTTTATTGGAGCGGTCTAGAACTGAACCCATGGTTTCTCTGAGGTATTAGTATTGAATACTAATTCAATCTCTCCAGTGTTGCAGGGCTCTAAGATTATATTTCTTCTTAAATCAGTGTCTGTGGTTTACTTCTGTAGAAACATTAATTTTATCTAGGTTATCTAATATTTTGACATACAACTTTTCAGAGTATCTCCTGTAATCTTTTTCATTTCTATAAGAGTACTAGTGATGTTTCCTCTTACATTCTTGATTTAAGTAATTTGAATATTCTCTCCTTTTTTTGGACAGTCTAGCTGAAGCTTTTAAAAGTTTTGTTTATTCTTTTAAATAATTAATTTTTGTATTTTAAATATATCATCTATTGCTTTTTTAATCTGTTTCATTTATTTCCACTCTAATATTTTTTACCTATTGCATACCTCTTGTTTCCTTTGTGTTTAGCTTCTCCTCTTTTTCTAAGTTCCTCAGGTGGAAGGTTGGATTACTGATTTGAGATATTTCCTTTTTTTTCTTTTTCTGATTTAGGTATTTACATGTAGAAACGTCCTGCTGATAATTGCTTTCACAGTATACCATTTGTTTTGGTATGTTGCGTTTTTCATTCATTCATCACAAAGTATTTACTAATTTCCCTTGTGATTTATTCTTTGGCCTATTGGTCAAAAAGGAATGCATTCTTTATTTTGGACATTTTGGAGAATTTCCCAAATTTACTTCTATTATTGCTTTCTAATTTAATTCCATTGTAATCAGAGAACATATTTTGGATGATTTCAATCAGATTTTATTGATTGTGTCTTTTTATGGGTTAGCATATCTAGTAAATGATCTCTACTAGAAAATGGTCCTGTGTACTTCAGAAAAAATGTATATCCTTCTGCTGTTGGGTAGAGTGTTATACAGATGTTTGTTTGGATTACTTAGTTTATAGTGTTGTTCAAATCTTCTATTTAATTGTTGATCTCCTGCATTATTATTCTACCCATTATTAAAGATTTTGATTATAATGTGTCTAGGTACGAAGCTCTGTGTTTATTCTACTTGTAATTTGTTGAGCTTCTTAGATGTGTGTACTAACATTTCACATCAAATATGGGAAATTTGATCACTATTTCTTCATATATTCTTTCTTCCCCTTTCCCTCCTCTATTTCTAGGATTGATATCACACATACATTGGCATTCTTGATGGCGCCCCTCAGATCTCTGAGAATCTGTTAATATTTCTGAATTTTTCATGTTGGATAATCTCAAGAGTCCTTTCTTCAAGTTTGAAGATTCTGCCTTCTGCTAGCTCAAATCTTCTGTTAGACAGTCTAGTGAATTTTTCATTGTGGTTACATTTCAACATCTGAATTTGTGTTAGGTTCTTTTTTCTTTTTTTTTTGGTTAAGCTTTTTTTTTTTTAACATCTTTATTGGAGTATAATTGCTTTGCAATGGTGTGTTAGTTTCTGCTTCATAACAAAGTGAATCAGTTATACATATGTTCCCATATCTCTTCCCTCTTGCATCGCCCTCCCTCCCACCCTCCCTATCTCACTCCCCCAGGCGATCACAACGCACCGAGCTGATCTCCCTGTGCTATGCGACTGCTTCCCTCTAGCTATCTATTTCACATTTGGTAGTGTATATATGTCCATGCCTCTCTCTCGCTTTGTCACAACTTACCCTTCTCACTCCCCATATCCTCAAGTCCATTCTCTAGTAGGTCTGTGTCTTTATTCCTGTCTTACCCCTAGGTTCTTCGTGACATTTTTTTTTTCTTAAATTCCATATATATATGTGTTAGCATACGGTATTTCTCTTTCTCTTTCTGACTTACTTCACTCTGTATGACAGACTCTAGGTCTATCCACCTCATTACAAATAGGTCAATTTCATTTCTTTTTATGGCTGAGTAATATTCCATTGTATATATGAGCCACATCTTCTTTATCCATTCATCCGATGATGGACACTTAGGTTGTTTCCATCTCCAGGCTATTGTAAATAGAGCTGCAATGAACATTTTGGTACATGATGTAAATAGAGCTGCAATGAACATTTTGGTACATGACTCTTTTTGAATATGGTTTTCTCAGGGTATATGCCCAGTAGTGGGATTGCTGGGTCATACGGTAGTTCTATTTTTAGTTTTTTAAGGAACCTCCATACTGTTCTTCATAGTGGCTGTAACAATTCACATTCCAACCAGCAGTGCAAGAGTGTTCCCTTTTCTCCACACCCTTTCCAGCATTTATTGTTTCTAGATTTTTTGATGATGGCCATTCTGACCGGTGTGAGGTGACACCTCATGGTAGTTTTGATTTGCATTTCTCTAATGATTAATGATGCTGAACATTCTTTCATGTGTTTGTTGGCAATCTGTATATCTTCTTTGAAGAAATGTCTATTTAAGTCTTCTGCCCATTTTTAGATTGGGTTGTTTGTTGTTTTGATACTGAACTACATGAGCTGCTTGTAAATTTTGGAGATTACTCCTTAGTCAGTTGCTTCATACGCAAATATTTTCTCCCATTCTGAGGGTTGTCTTTTCATCTTGTTTATGGTTTCCTTTGCTGTGCAAAAGATTTGAAGTTTCATTAGGTCCCATTTGTTTATTTTTGTTTTTATTTCCATTTCTCTAGGACATGGGTCAAAAAAGATCTTGCTGTGATTTATGTCATAGAGTGTTCTGCCTGTGTTTTCCTCTAAGAGTTTGATAGTTTCTGGCCTTACATTTAGGTCTTTAATCCATTTTGAGCTTATTTTTGTGTATGGTGTTAGGGAGTGATCTAATCTCATATTTGACATGTACCTGTCCAGTTTTCCCAGCACCACTTATTGAAGAGGCTGTCCTTTCTCCACTGTACATTTCTGCCTCCTTTATCAAAGATAAGGTGACCATATGTGTGTGGGTTTATCTCTGGGCTTTCTATCCTGTTCCATTGATCTATCTTTCTGTTTTTGTGCCAGTACCATACTGTCTTGATTATGGTAGCTTTGTAGTATAATCTGAAGTCAGGGAGCCTGATTCCTCCAGCTCCGTGTTTCGTTCTCAAGATTGCTTTGGCTATTCGGGTTCTTTTGTGTTTCCATGCAAATTATGAAATTTTTTGTTCTAGTTCTGTGAAAAATGCCATTGGTAGTTTGATTGGGATTGCACTGAATCTGTAGATTGCTTTGGGTAGTAGAGTCATTTTCACAATGTTGATTCTTCCAATCCAAGAACATGGTATATCTCTCCGTCTATTTGTATCATCTTTAATTTCTTTCATCAGTGTCTTATAATTTTCTGCATACAGGTCTTTTGTCTCCCTAGGTAGGTTTATTCCTAGATATTTTATTCTTTTTGTTGCAATTTTAACAAAATTCAACACTGATTTATGGTAAAATCCCTGCAGAAGTAGGCATAGAGGGAACTTTCCTCAACATAATAAAGGCCATATATGACAAACCCACAGCCAACATCCTTCTCAATGGTGAAAAACTGAAAGCATTTCCACTAAGATCAGGAACAAGACAAGGTTGCCTACTCTCACAACTCTTATTCAACATAGTTTTCGAAGTTTTAGTCACAGCAATCAGAGAAGAAAAGGAAATAAAATGAATCCAAATCGGAAAAGAAGAAGTAAAGCTGTCACTGTTTGCAGATGACATGATAATATACTTAGAGAATCCTAAAGATGCCCGCAGAAAACTACTAGAGCTAATCAATGAATTTGGTAAAGTAGTAGGATACAAAATTAATGCACAGAAATCTCTGGCATTCCTATACACTAATTGTGTTAGATTCTTTAAAAATATAATTTCTGTATCCTTACTTGATATTCTAGATTTGCTGAAATATCATTCTAATATTATATATTTTTAATATAAATTTATTTATTTATTTATTTATTTATTTATTTATTTATTTATTTATTTATTTTTGGCTCCATTGGTTCTTCATTGCTGTGCACGGGCTTTCTTTACTTCCAGAAATTGGGGTCTACTCTTCATTGCAGTGTTGGGCTTCTTGTTGCAGTGACTTCTCTTTTTGTGGAGCATGGGCTTTAGGTGAGAGGGCTTCAGTCGTTGTGGTGTGCAGGCTTCAAGAGCTCTGGCTCACAGGTTCTAGAGCACAGGCTCAGTACTTGTGGTGCACAGACTTAGTTACTCCGCAGTATGTGGGATCCTCCCAGACCAGGGCTTGAACCCATGTCCGCTGCATTGGCAGGAGGATTCTTAACCACTGTGCCACAGGGTAGCACAGTATTATATTTAAACATAGTTCTTAAACATATTTATAATAACTGATTTAAAGCCTTGTAGAGTAAATTCAACATCTGTGCTTTCTTAGGAAGATTTTTACTTGATTTTCTTAATGTGTATTGGTCACACTTTTATGTTTATTTACATGGCTTGATTCATTTTTGTATTGGTACTTAGATCATACAATGTTCCTATTCTGGAACGTAGATTCCCCCCAAGGGTTTTGTGTTGTTATTTATCTTGTTGTTATTGTGGTTGTTGCTGCTGTTATTTTATTTTATTTTTTTAACTTTCCTGACTAATAAGATTTTACTATACTGATTATTTAAAGTCTTTGTTCTTCACCACATAAGGTCCACTAAAGAAAATTAGTTTAGTGGTCACTGACTCTTTGGACAGAAATTTGGTTAGGTGCCTTAAATCAATAATTCTCTCAAATCTCTTGAATTCCTACACACTAATGATGAAAAATCTGAAAGTGAAATTAAGAAAACACTTCCATTTAACATTGCAACAAAAAGAATAAAATATCTAGGAATAAACCTACCTAAGGAAACAAAAGACCTGTATGCAGAAAATTATAAGACACTAATGAAAGAAATTAAAGACAATACAAGGCTTCCCTGGTGGCACAGTGGTTCAGAGTCCACCTGCCAATGCAGGGGACACAGGTTCATGCCCCACTCAGGGAAGATCCCACATGCCACAGAGCGGCTGGGCCAATGAGCCATGGCCACTGAACCTGCGCATCTGGAGCCTGTGCTCCGCAACGGGAGAGGCCACAACAGTGAGAGACCCGCGTACCAAAAAAAAAAAAAAAAAAAGATGATACAAATAGATGGAGAGATATACCATGTTCTTGGATTGGAAGAATCAGTATTGTGAAAATGACTATACTACCCAAAGCAATCTACAGATTCAATGCAATCCCAATCAAACTACCAATGGCATTTTTCACAGAACTAGAACAAAAAATTTCATAATTTGTATGGAAACACAAAAGACACCGAATAGCCAAAGCAATCTTGAGAAAGAAAAACAGAGCTGGAGGAATCAGGCTACCTGACTTCAGACTACACTACAAAGCTACAGTAATCAAGACAGTATTGTACTGGCACAAAAACAGAAATATAGATCAATGGAACAGGATAGAAAGCCCAGAGATAAACCCACGCACATATGCTCACCTTATCTTTGATAAAGAAGGCAAGAATATACAGTGGAGAAAAGACAGCATCTTCAATAAGTGGTGCTGGGAAAACTGGACAGCTACATGTAAAAGAATGAAATTAGAACACTCCCTAACACCATACACAAAAGTAAACTCAAAATGGATCAAAGACCTAAATGTAAGGCCAGACACTATCAAACTCTTAGAGGAAAACATAGACAGAACACTCCATGACATAAATCACAGCAAGATCCTTTTTGACCCATCCCTTAGAGAAATGGAAATAAAAACAAAAATAAACAAATGGGACCTAATGAAACTTCAAAGCTTTTGCACAGCAAAGGAAACCATAAACAAGATGAAAAGACAACCCTCAGAATGGGAGAAAATATTTGAAAATGAAGCAACTGACTAAGGATTAATCTCCAAAACATACAAGCAACTCATGCAGCTCAATATCAAAAAAACAAAAAACCCGATCCAAAAATGGGCAGAAGACCTAAATAGACATTTCTCCTAATAAGATATACAGATTGCCAACAAACACATGAAAGAATGCTCAGCGTCACTAATCATTAGAGAAATGCAAATCAAAATTACAATGAGGTATCACCTCACACCAGTCAGAATGGCTATAATCAAAAAGTCTAGAAACAGTAAATGCTGGAGAGAGTGTGGAGAAAAGGGAACCCTCTTGCACTGTTGGTGGAAATGTAAATTGATACACCCACTATGGAAAACAGTATGAAGGTCCTTTAAAAAACTAAAAATAGAACTACCATATGACCCAGCAATCGCTTACTGGGCATATACCCTGAGAAAACCATAATTCAAAAAGAGTCATGTACCACAGTATTCACTGTAGCACTATTTACTATAGCTAGGACATGGACGCAACCTAAATGTCCATCAACAGATGAATGGGTAAAGAAGATGTGGCATATATATACAATGGAATATTACTCAGCCATAAAATTGAGTTATATGTAGTGAGGTGTATGGACATATAGTCTGTCATACAGAGTGAAGTATGTCAGAAAGAGAAAAACAAATACTGTACACTAACACATATATATGGAATCTAAAACATATAAAAGAAATAATTTGGTCCTGAAGAACCTAGGGGCAGGAAAGGAATAAAGACACAGATTAGAGAATGGACTTGAGGACATGGGGAGGGGGGAGGATAAGCTGGGACAAAGTGAGATAGTGGCATGGACTTATATATCCTACCAAATATAAAATAGATAGCTAGTGGGAAGCAGCAGCATAGTATAGGGAGATCAGCTCAGTGCTTTGTGACCACGTATTAGGGTGGGATAGGAAGGGTGGGAGGGAGGTGCAAGATGGAGGAGATATGGGTATATATGTATATGTATAGCTGATTCACTTTGTTATAGAGCAGAAACTAACATACCATTGTAAAGCAATTATACTCCAATAAAGATGTTAAAAAAATTTTTGATAATCATTGAGCACTAAGAACATCCCAGACTTGTTCTGATTGATTAACCCAGTGAAATAAATGTGGAGAATTGGTAGCACCCATTGATTTTTATCCAAAATTTCAAAGTTATTTGTTCCTTCATAAATTCCACAAGTTACAAATCTTTGCATAATCAGTTAAAATGCTGATGTCCATACAGCACTAACTGTTCTTTCCAACTTAACCTGGAAGACCATTAAATTATAGCTTCTTGCATCACAAAGGTTAAGAAAAATCCCTTTTTAATAGACACAATTTTTTTCCATCAAATATAAACTTAAGAAGAATTTTCTCTGGAGAATATTTCCTGTGGTATGCTCTCTTCTGTGTTGGTGAGTGCACATCAGTAAGGGAGCAGATTTTAATTGGCACTTGTAAAAATGCCAGAGAGAGAAGGACACTTTCTTAGGTGTAGGTTACAATTACCTGATATTTGTTTGTTTATGTTCTGCAGTGGACATAATGCCTTCGATTAAACCTGTTTGAAAACCCCTGTCTTGATATATACTCAATGCACTGGCAGAGTTTACATGAATTATTTACAGTTTTTAAGAAATCTGATAGTTTTCTGCTGAGTCAATCTTAAGGACATGGACTTATGGGAGAATCAAAGAGCAATTGCTTATTAGCATGTCACTTAGAAAATAATTTTTATGGGCAGGGACTTTGTAAATAGTCATATATATATTTATGTTCTGATTTCAAAATTCATCATTTACTTATCTCTAGGAAGGGCAGTATATATCCCTTACCTTAGTTTATTCATCTGTATAATTTGAGCAATAAAATGTTATTTTTGCAAGGTTTTTATTTTTATAAATTTTATAAAAATGTGAATGTTTATTTTCACAAGTTTGTTGGAAGTAGTAAATTAAATATTGAGTACAAAGTGCTTGAGACAAAATGCTTGGTGAGAAGTAAGAATTCAAAAAAATCGTATATGACCTACTGTGTCAGAGAACTACAAAGAGGGGTAATAACGGAGAAAGGGTAGAGGAGAAAGCAAATAAAAGTCAGTATCAGGCAAAAGATGGCTCAGTCTTCTCTATGGTTGTCCAGCCTCTCCGCAAGGTGGATAGAATAAGGGTCATGAGGCATTCGGTAGGGCATTAAAATAAAAGAAATAAAAAACTGATGAGGGGGCATAACTACAATTCAAGATGACATAGGCAGGCAGGATTCTTATATGCTCTCTAACTACTTCCCTATGCTAGATTTCCCATTATCACTGACATTCCTCTCATCTTCTCCCCTTAACGAAGCATCAATCTTTCAGTCATATTTGATATATAGTAATCCTTTACAACTCATTTGCAATCAATCAGCCCAACCTACTTTTTCTGTTTTCTAATATTGCATATCTGCACGTGGTCTTTGTCCACTTCTTAGAATCACCGCTAGGCAGGGAGTTGTGACACTTGGATTCTAACCTCAACCAGTAGCGACTTGGAATGGAACGTGTCTGCTTCATAGCTATTAAATAGGAGTAGTAAACAAGAGAGCTCAATCTCCTGGAAGACATAAGTATTAGGTATAATTACAGATTGGAAAGCCTTATATATGTCAGTTGTTACCATTATCATCATCCATTGGTGACTTTTTCTTCATGGTATCTTTGCCTTCATTTCTTCAGACTTTGATGTCTTCATCTGAAAAAAAAAAAGTTTTAAAATCTGCCCTTTTCATTATTCTAAGTTTCAAATACAGTAAAACATGAAGAAAGATTTCCTAAAATGTAAAACATTTTAGGTAAGTGAACATTGCTAGTGGCAATATTTCAAGAACTTTAATGGAAACATGCCATTGATACTGAAAAAAATAAAGAACACTTTCGAGTAATAATAATTTCTAATGCAGGAGGCTTAAATGGTAACTCTAGTTTTGCACTCGTGTGTGTGTGCACATACACATGCATACATTTGCCCATCAAAAATCTGGTTAAGGCTATTTATGATAAATTTAAATTTTTTCTTGACACTGTAAATAAACCTGTAGAACGTTTTTTTAAATGAAAAATATATGGATATGTCATTGAAATCACTTTGGGAAACACTGTGTTGTACAGACTTAATCCTGACAGCTTATGTTTAGGTGTTCAATCTACTTTAATGGTCCTACTTTTAGACCAAACTATACCAGCCAAACAACATTTGCTGTTTCATATGGTAGAAGTTTTCCCTGACTTCACACATTACTAGAGACTCCATAATCAGAGAGTTTGAGTGTAGAATTGGACTGTATCCCAAATTAACATCACTTGACAGACTAAAAATTAGTTCCTATAAGTCTGCACATGTGGATATTTAAATGTAACTTAGAATTAAAATGAAATTGAATAAGAATTCAGTTCCTCAGTTATATAGGGCATATTTCATGTGCACAGTAGCCACATGAGGCTAGTGGTTACCACAGATATAGAAATTTCAATCAATGCCAAAAGTTTTACTAAAGATTGATGCTATAGACAGATATTTGAAATTGATATTGGGCAGCAAGTATACAGAATGCATATTGAATTTGCATATCCCCACGAAACCTCAAGTTTAAGAAAAGAAAGAGAGGATTGTGCATAATTTTTAGTTCTACTGGGAATTTTTCAAATACAATTTGTGTAAGAAAGATATGACAATATCTGTCTCATTCTTTGTTCTCACATATATAATATAAAAAATTATAAAATATATTTTAAATAGCAAAATTGCATATTTCCATATACCTTCTTTTTAACATTTAATTCTATCTTGAAAAGGTAATTTTAAATTATTCCACATATTTCAATATTTAGATGCTGGTCAAATTATCTTCCATCATTTTGATATTAGACAGATCAGAAGAACATTGACTTATTCATCATTTCTACAGACAAGACAACTAACAAAATTAAAGATAGTAACATGCTAAGTACTGCATTTTTATGATTAATATTTTATGAAAAAAATACATCAAATGTCAATGAAATGCGCCACTGGACATTTTAACCTATTTTTATATCCTTAGATACATTTAATTCATTGAGTTGTTCACCTGACATTTTTACAGATTGCTTTGATTGTAAAAACGTCATTTTAAAATGATGTTTTTACACTGCCTTGGTCTTAAAAACATCAAATGGAGGATAATTCTTCATTTGAAGTTATTAAACATGGCTATAATCATAAAAATGTCATTTTAAGATAATTCTTCATTTGACCTTTTTTACACTCAGCTGATCTTTTCTTGTCTTCTTTAAAAATTTGATATTAGAAATGAAAATTAATAGATTTGAAGGCTGTACTTACAAATTCAAATCAGGATTTCACTGCTAATGTAGCCATGGTCCTAAGGGAATGGTTTACTACCAATCCCCTACCCATTACAATTCTGGGCATTACTGATGGGGCATGTACATGCATGCATGCATGTGTGTGTGTGTGTGTGTGTGTGTGGTGTGAAGCAACAGTGATATCCAACCATGCTTACCTGTGTCTTCTCACAAAAAATCTATGACTCTTTACAACTTTCAGCTCCACTATTATACTTTTATAGCATATTACTCTCTATAGGCAAGTCACACAATAGCCATTTTCTTTCAGTTATGGTGATTATGAAGATGGCTTTGAAGTCATGTAATTGTGACAACTGCTGGAATATAAGATATTCCAACTCCATGCATGCCATGCATGCCAACTCCATGCATTGCTGCACTTTCAATAATTTTTATTTTGTGTATATATCAACATACATATATATATATATATATATGCTTGTACAGAAAACACAGAAATAATGTTGTTCAATATTTGCACTTATTCAATGGCTTTCAAGTGTGTAATAAGTACATTCATATTTTGGGTAAATAGAATAATAATGATAATAACACTTTGAGCACATATTTTATGACAGGTACTGATGTGAGAATTTTTCTTGCATTAATTAATTATTATAACAATCCTTTGAGGGATATATTATAAAATTACACCTAAGGACAATAGATCCCAAAAGGAGGGAACCAAAATTTGAAGCCAAGAAGGCAGAAACACTAAAATAAATGAATTTTCAGGGTGTTCCTCAAATGCTACTTGCATTTGTACCATGGGGCATGAAGAGATTTTGGAGTTATTATGACAGGTGGCTGGCTCCAGTGATGGAGATTCTAAGAAGACATCTGAAAGCTTCTTTATTCTCCCTCTCCTATTTCAACTACAAGCTATTTCCCTCTTGTAAACCAAGCAGTCACTGGAACAGACAGGTAACTGGGTCATAAAGAGTACAATAGAGAAAATAATTTCTGGTTTTCTCTGCTCTGAAATCTTTGAATCTTTGGAAGCTAATTAAAGGGAACCCAGTGGCAAGGATCTTCTTGAGGTAAATTTTGGTGAGACTTTGACCAATGGACACCATTGGATTTTCCAAAGAAATGCTGATATAGGACATCTTAACTGTTCTCTTCACTGTCCAGGGAATCAAGAACAGTCAGAATAGATGATCTCAGTCTTTTAATCTAAAAGAAGACCAGAAGATTCTTCCTGGTATCTGAAGAGGGGGCAAATGACGAGTCTGCTATCATATCCCAGTATACAATAGTGTAGGTCATCTTGGTTCCCCCAACCTTGACAGAGATTTTACTTAGTGTTCCCTAACAGTTAGATCAGACATCAATGAACCGATGAGAAAAATAAGAACTCAAAAAAAAAAAAAAAAAAAAAAAGGGCCATAAGCTAGAGAAAGGAAGAACAAGTAAAAATCAGGACAGTTCCATAAAAAGGAGACCTACTAGAAGAGGCAAATGTAAACCTAAATAACAAAAGTGATACTAGTATTTAAGAGATTTAAGTCTAGTACGCATAAGGAAAAAAAAAAATCTTTGTGGAACTTAAATAAGTATTTTCAAGTTAAAAATGTTAATAAGAAATTGAAAGAAATGACCATCATTAAGATCCTTAGTGTTTTGGAAGATCAATTTAAAAAGGGAAGCAATGAAAAAATATTACTCTAAAAAAAGTACTCAACTTCAGACTGAATAATCTTAACAAACTGCATAGGTTTTGATGAGAAAACACACTCTTAGGCATTTAGTAGTAAAGTTCTCAAACCCCAAAACCAAGAAAAAAACTCACAAGCTTTCAAAATAAAATGAAAATTACTTGTTCAAGAAAAATAATTAGATCAGCATAGAAGTTCCATCTGCAACTCTTAGGCCTGAAGATGGTGGGGATGACATCTATAAACTATGGAGAGAATAACTGTCGAGCTGAAAATAATGATACCTTTCAACTATCATGAAATTATAAGTA
This sequence comes from Orcinus orca, assembly GCF_937001465.1. Classification (NCBI taxonomy): domain Eukaryota; kingdom Metazoa; phylum Chordata; class Mammalia; order Artiodactyla; family Delphinidae; genus Orcinus; species Orcinus orca. The sequence continues at coordinate 21,175,583 of NC_064575.1, forward strand.
GAAATGCATTATATAAGAATATATATTAACTACTGAGAAAAATATATTTACCAAAGTGTGCTATCCAAACAAACAAAAAAATGGATCACAGAACAGACCACAGGATACAGAAAGCACAAAAAAGGAATAAGGGTGAGCCTTGAAGCATTTCCTTATTCAAAATGTCCTTCTGTTGCAGTTCCTCTATTGTTTTCTCTTACTCTTTTCCAACCAGATATCTATACAGTTAAACAAATATAACTATAAGCTGAATTTAATGTGTAAAATGTGTTAATACAGATTCTTGAAATCAAAGGGCCAAGTTGCAGAGAAAACTGTAGGGGTCAGAAATGAGAGTACTAAACTAAATCAGTTAATATAAAAAAGAAAGAAAAAGGTGAGAAGCAAGATGGGGGAAACTGCAAGTGAGATGACAAAGGTACGCACTGGGGAACAGAAAGTTTTGATGGGGAAATTAGTATTTTAATTTCATATACTATTCAAGACAAGTGCTTGATTATGCCCACTAAACTAATACAGTAGAAAAATCCAGTCAAATTTACAAATTATAAAATGGAAAGCAAATAACAGATGCTATCATGTTCAATAAAATAATATAATAAGAATGAAAAGACATTTTAAAAATAAAAATTAGGTATAAAATCAAGCTGAATGCTCCCATTAAAAGAAATATATTGTCATATTTAAGTAAGATACAAAATCCTACTGTATGTTTACTATAGATTGTAAAAATCATTTGAGTTATTTACTTTTTTCTATGTCCATACCAAAAAGGCATGTTTATTTCCCCCTTGCGTGAATCTGTAACTTCATTTACATATACCAGTGTACCAGTATCTGAGGCTAGGTCACAAAAGGTGTTGCATGTTGCCCCTGATTGCTATCACATATCAGCTACAGACAAGACAACATGCTTGGGACAGCCTGTTGGAAGATGAAACACATAAGACAAGCTGAGTTGCTCCAGGTAGTTCCAGGAGAGACAATCCTAGATCAGCCAACAGAGCAGATCCCTAGGTATATGAGGAAAAAAAAAAAAAAACAGAAAAGTCTGAAGAACTCCCACTCATGTGCAGTTGACTACAGATGCATAAACAAATCCAGCTGAGATCAGCCAACCATAGGTCAGAATAGTTGAATTCTGCCACAAAATTAGTGAGTTATAATTAAGCGATTATTGTTGTAAAAAGCTCTAAGGTTTTGTGGTTCTTATTATGACACATTATTCTGCAAATAGCATAAAGATGTTTAAAAGACACTAAAATTACACACACACACACACATTTAAAGAAAGTTAGAAATAAAGGCTTGGGCAGGGAGACACAAAGTAAATGCAATCATAAAGAAACCAGGGAGGCCAATATAACATTAAAAAGTGGAATTGGGGCTTCCCTCGTGGTGCAGTGGTTAAGAATCCGCCTGCCAATGCAAGGGACACGGGTTCAAGCCCTGGTCTGGGAAGATCCCACATGCTGCAGAGCAGCTAAGTCCATACACCACAACTACTGAGCCTGTGCTCTAGAGCCCGTGTGCCACAGCTACTGAAGCCCATGTGCCTAGAGCCCGTGCTCCGCAACAAGAGAAGCCATCGCAATGAGAAGCCCGTGCACTGCAACGAAGAGTAGCCCCCACTCACCACAACTAGAGAAAGCCCGTGCACAGCAACAAAAGACCCAACACAGCCTAAATAAATAAATAATAAAATAAATAAATTTATTTAAAAAAGTAATATAAGGGTAAAACTATTTGTCAAGACAGACAGGAATATTGTATAAAAGGCATAATGTATGAAGAAATCATAATGTATGAAGAAATCATTAACTTGTATGCACTAAAGTATCTGATATATTACTATTAGAATTTCAAAGAACACTTAATTTAATATATATAATATTAATAGAATATTTCCATATGTCTCTTTCAAAACATAACGTATGTTTCTGAAAGAAAAACATAGTAAGAATACAGAACATTTTATTCAATCAACAGAGTCCTGAACATTAAAAAATATATATATATAGAAATTAGAATACTGCTGCTTCTGGTTTCTGGTTCCACATATAAGGATTTTGGAAGTAGAAACTCTGTCCGTAAAACAGGTAAAAAGCTGAGCAGAGTAAAAATTCAACTCTTCTCAGATCCATAAGAGAGTTGAGGACACGTGGCAGACCACTGCACCCAAGATTGGAGAGTCAGGTGAATAAAGGGAATCATGTCTTACCAGAGCACAGATTCAGGAGCAGAAACTACCACAGGAATCAACATCAGGGTATGAAAACTTGCCTATAATTGATGAATTCCTGGAGGCTCAATGCGGACGACTCTGAGAGTAAAATACTTCAGGACCCAGCCAAAAGGGGACACACATACTTTTGTGAGTTTAGTTCCAAATTACTATTAGGTGCTCCCCATAAGTATCAGAGAAAAAAAAACCACCTCATCCTTCCAATATGTGGAGGAAAAGTAAGTATTTTAAATTATGACAGGATAACTCAGTTTCTCTTAAGAAGACCTGCCCACAGAGTAAACTAGGTAACCAGAGTTTAAACTGCTGGGATATTATCACATTCTGATTGACTAGAAGAAAGGAAAATACCCAACTCCAGTCAGTTATAGTCACCCATTTGTGAGAAGGAAAATACCTACCTCCAGCTCACCCTACCCATCCTGTCCCACCTAAGAGGGGTGATAAAAATTGAAAACACATGTGAAGTTCACAGTCCAGAGGCAAAATTTCACTGAAAGTCTGACAATCATAAGGCTATTGAAAACTTCCCCTCCCCCATACCTCACCACCACATTTCTAAAGGCCTACTTACAACAGTTTATTTTACACAGTACATCATGTCTGGCTACCCAGAGAAAAAGATTACAAGATATACCAAAAGGGTAAAGACAGAATGTGAAGAGACAACAAACCTCAAATCCAGACATGGCAGAGATATTGGAATTATCAGAATGCAAATTTAGAACAGTGATTAATATGCTATGGGCTCTAATGGCTAAAGTAGACAGCATGCAAGAACAAACAGGCAATGTAAGCAGGGAGATAGAAATGCTAAAGAAGAACCAAAAAGAAATGCTAGAGATCAAAAACATCAAAATAGAAATGAAGCATACCTTTGATGGGTTTATTCATAGACTGGACCCAGGTGAGGAAAGAATCTGAGCTAAATGATATCTCAATAGAAACCACTAAAACTGAAAGGCAAAGAGAACAAAGACAAAAAATAACATATTTAATGACAGTGTGCCAACTCCAAAAGGTGTAACATATGTGTAATGAAAATACTAGAAGGAGAAGAAAGAGAGGAACAGAAGAAATATTTGAAACAAACAAAAAAAATGACTGAGATTTTCCCCAAATTCATGTCAGACGCCAAACAGCAGATCCAGGAAGATCAGCAAACATCGAACAGGACAAATGACCATAACATCCCCTCCCCCAGCCACAAATTATACCTAGGTATATTATTTTCCGACTACAGAAAACCAAGATAAAGAAAAAGTTTTGAAAGAAGCTGGAGGGAAAAAAATCTTACCTACAGAGGAACAAAGGTATGATTTACATAAAACATCTCAAAAACTATGTAAGCTAAAAGAGAATGGAGTAAAATATTTAGTGTTGAGAGAATAAAAACACCAACTTAGAAAATTTTACCCTGGGAAATTATCCCTCAAAGGATACTATTTTAAGGAAAATTTATCCTTCAAAGGTGAAGGAGAAATTAAGACTTTCTCAAACAGAATTTGAGAGAATTTGTTGCCATACAAGAAATGTTAACAGAAGTTCTTTAGAGAAAAGGAAAATAATATGGATCAGAAACTTTGATCTACATAAAGAAAGGCAGAAAATTACAAAGTAAAAATAAAAAATCTTAATTTTTTTCTCATTCTTGATTGATCTAACAGATAAAAGTTATTCAAAATGATAAAAACAATGTAGTCCATTTCATATTTACATGATTATATGTAAGTGAAATATATGACAGCAATGATATGATACAAGTTGTGTCAAAGGGGAAGGAATTACGATTATTTTGCATTATAAGGTGTTCACTCTATCTGTGAAGCATATAGTGTTATTTGAAGGTGGACTTGTATTAGTTATAAATATATACTTCAGACTTTAGGGCAACCACTAAAACATTGTTAAAAGAAATATAATTTAAATGCTAAGAAAGGAAAGAAAATGGAATCATATAAAAGGCTTAATTAAAAGCACAGGGGAGGAGCTTCAAGATGGCAGAAAAGTAAGACGTGGAGATCACCTTCCTCTCCACAAATCATCAGAAATACATCTAAATGTGGAACAGCTCCTACAGAACACCAACTGAACGCTGGCAGAAGACCTCAGACCTCCCAAAAGTCAAGAAACTCCCCACGTACCTGAGTAGGGCAAAAGAAAAAACAGAGACAAAAGAATAGGGATGGGACCTGCACCAGTGGGAGGGAGCCGTGAAGGAGGAAATGTTTCCACTTACTAGGAAGCCCCTTTGTGGGCGGAGACTGTGGGTGGCGGAGCGGGGAGCTTCGGAGCCACAGAGGAGAGCGCAGCCACAGGGGTGCGGAGGGCAAAGCCGAGAGCTTCCCGCACAAAGGATTGGTGCCGACCAGCACTCACCAGCCCGAGAGGCTTGTCTGCTCACCCGCCGGGACGGGTGCGGTCTGGGAAATGAGGCTTGGGCTTCGGTCAGATCCCAGAGAGAGCACTGGTGTTGGCGGCGTGATCACAGCCTGAAGGCGCTAGTGCGCCATGGCTAGCCGGGTGGGAGTCCGGGAACAAGTCTGGATCTGCCAAAGAAGCAAGAGACTTTTTCTTGCCTCTTTTGTTCCTGGTGCGCGAGGAGAGGAGATTAACAAGGCTACTTAAAAGAGCTCCAGAGATGGGTGTGAGCCACGGCTATCAGCGCAGAACCCAGAGACGGGCATGGGATGCTAAGGCTGCTGTTGCAGCCACCAAGAAGCCTGTGTGCAAGCACAGGTTACTATCCACACCTCCTCTCATGGGAGCCTGTGCAGCCCGCCACCGCCAGGGTCCCGTGATCCAGGGACATCTTCCCCAGGAGAACGCAGGGGGTGCCTCATGCTGGTGCAACGTCACCCTGACCTCTGCTGCTGCAGGCTCACCCCACATCTGTACCCCTTCCTCCCCCCGGCCTGAGTGAGCCAGAGTCCCTGAATCAGCTGCTCCTTTAACCCCGTCCTGTCTGAGCGAAGAAAAGAAGCCCTCAGGCGATCTACATGCAGACGCAGATCCAAATCCAAAGCTGAAACCCAGGAGTTGTGCGAAAAAAGAAGAGAAAGGGAAATTTCTCCCAGTAGCCTCAGGAGCAGAGGATTAAATCTCCACAATCAACTTGATGTACCCTGCATCTGTGGAATAACTGAATAGAAAACGATTCATCCCAAATTGAGGAGGTGGACTTTGGGAGCAAAGATATATATTTTTTATCCCTTTTTCTCTTTTTGTGAGTGTGTATGTATATGCTTCTGTGTGTGATTTTGTCTGTATAGCTTTCTTTTACCATTTGTCCTAGGGTTCTGTCTGTCCATTTTTTGATTTTTTTATTACTTTAAAAATATTTTTCTTAATAATTATTTTTTATTTTAATAACTTTATTTTATTTTACTTTTTCTTTCTTTCTTTCTTTCTTTCTTTCTTTCTTTCTTTCTTTCTTTCTTTCTTTCTTTCTTTCTTTCTTTCTTTCCTTTTCTTTCTCCCTTTTATTCTGAGTTGTGTGGATGAAAGTCTGCTCTTGATACTCCAGCCAGGCATCAGGGCTGTGCCTCTGAGGGGAGAGAGCCAAGCTGAGGACACTAGTCCACAAGAGACCTCCCAGCTCCACATAATATCAAATGGCAAAAATCTCCCAGAGACCTCCATCTCAACGCCAAGACCCAGCTTCACTCAACGACCAGCAAGCTACAGTGCTGGACACCCTATGCCAAACAACTAGCAAGATAGGAACATACACCCATCCATTAGCAGAGAGGCTGCCTAAAATTATAATAAGGCCACAGACACCCCAAAAGACACCACCAGACATGGACCTGCCCACCAGAAAGACAAGAACCAGACTCATCCACCAGAACACAGGCATTAGTCCCCTCCACCAGGAAGCCTACACAACCCACTGAACAAATCTTAGCCACTGGGGACAGACACCATAAACAACGGGAACTATGAACCAGCAGCCTGTGAAAAGGAGACCTGAAAAACAGTAAGTTAAGCAAAATGAGAAGACAAAAAAACACACAGCAGTTGAAGGAGCAAGGCAGAAAACCGCCAGACCTAACAAATGAAGAGGAAATAGGCGGTCTACCTGAAAAACAATTCAGAATAATGATAGTAAAGATGATCCAAAATCTTCAAAATAGAATAGAGAAAACACAAGAAACGTTTAACAAGGACCTAGAAGATCTAAAGAGCAAACAAACCGTGATGAACAACACAATAAATGAAATTAAAAATTCTCTAGAAGGGATCAATAGCAGAATAACTGAGGCAGAAGAAAGGATAAGTGACCTGGAAGGTAAAACAGTAGAAGTAACTACCACAGAGCAGAATAAAGAAAAAAAATGAAAAGAATTGCGGACAGTCTCAGAGACATCTGGGACAAAATTAAAAGCACCAACATTCGAATTATAGGGGTCCCAGAAGAAGAAGAGAAAAAGAAAGGGACTGAGAAAATATTTGAAGAGATTATAGTTGAAAACTTCTCTAATATGGTAAAGGAAACATTTAATCAAAACCAGGAAGCACAGAGAGTCCCATACAGGATAAATCCAAGGAGAAACACGCCAAGACACATATTAATCAAACTATAAAAAATTAAATACAAAGAAAAAATGTTAAAAGCAGCAAGTGAAAAACAAGAAATAACACAAGGAAATCCCCATAAGGTTAACAGTTGATATTTGAGCAGAAACTCTGCAAGCCAGAAGGGAGTGGCAGGACATATTTAAAGTGATGAGGGAGAAAAACCTACAACCAAGATTACTCTGCCCAGCAAGGATCTCATTCAGATTTGATGGAGAAATTAAAACCTTTACAGACAAGCAAAAGCTAAGAGAATTCAGCACCACAAAGCCAGCTTTACAACAAGTGCTAAAAGAACTTCTCTAGGCAGAAATGACAAGAGAAGGAAAAGACCTACAATAACAAACCCAAAAGAATTAAAAAAAATGGAAATAGGAACATACATATCGATAATTACCTTAAATGTAAATGGATTCAATGCTCAAACCAAAAGACATAGACTGGCTGAATGGATACAAAAACAAGACCCATATATATGCTGTCTACAAGAGACCCACTTCAAACCTAGGGACACATACAGACTGAAAGTGAGGGGATGGAAAAAGATATTCCATACAAAAGGAAATAAAGAGAAAGCTGGAGTAGCAATTCTCACACCAGACAAAATAGACTTTAAAATAAAGACTATTACAAGAGACAAAGAAGGGCACTATGTAATGATCAAGGGATCAATCCAAGAAGAAGATACAGCAGTTGTAAATACTTATGCATCCAACATAGGAGCAAATGCTCACAGCCATAAGAGGGGAAATTGACAGTAACACAATCATAGTAGGGGACTTTAACACCACACTTTCACCAATGGACAGGTCATCAAAATGAAAATAAATAAGGAAACACAAGCTTTAAATGACACATTAAACAAGATGGATTTAATTGATATTTATAGGACCTTCCATCTAAAAAAAAAAAACAGAATACACTTTTTTCTCAAGTGCTCATGGAACATCCTCCAGGATAGATCATATATCTTGGTTCACAAATCAAGCCTTGGTAAATTTAAGAAAATTGAAATCATATCAGGTATCTTTTCTGCTCACAGTGCTATGAGACTAGATATCAATTACAGGAAAAAATCTGTAAAAAATTCAAACACATGGAGGCTAAACAATACACTACTTACTAACCAAGAGATCACTGAAGAAATCAAAGAGGAAATCAAAAAACACCCAGAAACAAATAACAATGAAAACACAATGACCCAAACACTATCGGATGCAGCAAAGCAGTTATAAGAGGGAAGTTTATAGCAATACAATCTTACTTTAAGAAACGAGAAACATCTCAAATAAACAACCTAACCTTACACCTAAAGCAATTAGAGAAAGAAGAACAGGAAAACCCCAAAGTTACCAGAAGGAAAGAAATCATAAAGATCAGATCAGAAATAAATGAAAAGGAAACGAAAGAAATGATAGCAAACATCAATAAAACTAAAACCTGATTCTTTGAGAAGATAAACAAAATTGATAAGCAATTAGCCAGACTCATCAAGAAAAAAAAGGGAGAAGACTGAAATCAATAGAATTAGAAATGAAAAGGGAGAAGTAACAGCTGACACTGCAGAAAAACAAAGGATCATGAGAGACTACTACAAGCAACTCTATGCCAATAAAATGGACAACCTGGAAGAAATGGACAAATTCTTAGAAATGCACAAGCTTCCAAGTCTGAACCAGGAAGAAATAGAAAATATGAACAGACCAATCACAAGCACTGAAATTTAAACTGTGATTAAATTCTTCCAAAAAAACAAAAGATCAGGATGAGAAGGCTTCACAGGCGAATTCTATGAAACATTTCGAGAAGAGCTAACACCTATACTTCTCAAACTCTTCCAGAATATAGCACAGGGAGGATTACTCCCAAAATCATTCTTGGAGGCCACCATCACCCTGATACCAAAACCAGACAAAGATGTCACAAAGAAAGAAAACTACAGGCCAATATCACTGATGAACATAGATGCAAATATCCTCAACAAAATACTAGCAAACAGAAACTAACAGCACATTAAAACGATCATACACCATGATCAAGTGGGGTTCATCCCAGGAATGCAAGGATATCAATCAATGTGATATACCATATTAACAAATTGAAGGAGAAAGAACATATGATTATCACAATAGATGCAGAGAAAGCATTTGACAAAACTCTACACCAATTCATAATAAAAGTACTACAGAAACTAGGCATTGAGGGAAATTTCCTCAACATAATAAGCACCATATATGACAAACCCACAGCCAACATCATCCTCAATGGTGAGAAACAGAAATTATTTCCACTAAGATCAGGAACAAGACAAGGTTGCCCACTCTCACCACAATTATTCAACATAGTTTTGGAAGTTTTAACCACAGCAATCAGAGAAGAAAAAGAAAAAAAAAAGGAATCCAAATTGGAAAAAAAGAAGTAAAGCTGTCACTGTTTGTAGATGACATGATACTAAACATAGAGAATCCTAAATATGCTACCAGAAAACTACTGGAGCTAATCAATGAATTTGGTAAAGTAGCAGTATAGAAAATAAATGCACAGAAATTTCTAGCACTCCTTTACACTAATGATGAAAATCCTGAAAGAGAATTTAAGAACACACTCCCATTTACCATTGCAACAGAAAGAATAAAATACCAAGGAAGAAACCTACCTAAGGAGACAAAAGAGCTATATGCAGAAAGTAATAAGACACTGATGAAAGAAATTAAATATGATACAATAGATGGAGAGATATACCATGTTGCTGGATTGGAAGAATCAACATTGTGAAAATGACTATACTACCCATAGCAATCTACAGATTCAATGCAATCCCTATCAAACTACCACTGGCATTTTTCACCGAACTAGAACAAAAAATTTCACAATTTGTATGAAAACACAAAAGAACCCGAACAGCCAAAGCAATGTTGCGAAAGAAAAACGGAGCTGGAGGAATCAGGCTCCCTGACTTCAGACTATACTACAAAGCTACAGTAATCAAGACAGTATGGTACTGGCACAAAAAACAGAAAGATAGATCAGTGGAACAGGATAGAAAGCCCAGAGATAAACCCATGCATATATGGTCACCTTATCTTTCATAAAGGAGTCAACAGTATACAGTGGAAAAAGACAGCCTCTTCAATAAGTGGTGCTGATAAAACAAGACAGGTACATGAAAAAGTATGAAATTAGAACACTCCCTAACACCATACACCAAAATAAACTCAAAATGGATTAAAGAACTAAATGTAAGGCCAGATGCTATCAAACTCTTAGAGGAAACCAGAGGCTGAACACTCTATGACATAAATCACAGCATGACACTTTTTGACCCACCTCCTAGAGAAATGGAAATAAAAACAAAAATGAACAAATGGGACCTAATGAAACTTCAAAGCTTTTGCACAGCAAAGGAAACCATAAACAAGACGAAAAGACAACCTTCAGAATGGGAGAAAATATTTGCTAATGAAGCAACTGACAAAGGATTAATTTCCAAAATTTACAAGCAGCTCATGTAGCTCAATATCAAATAAACAAACAACCCAATCCAGAAATGGGCAGAAGACTTAAATAGACATTTCTCCCAAGAAGATATACAGATTTCCAACAAACACATGAAAGAATGCTCAACATCATTAATCATTAGAGAAACACAAATGAAAACTACAATGAGATATCATCTCACACTGGTCAGAATGGCCATCATCAAAAAATCTACAAACAATAAATGCTGGAGAGGGTATGGAGAAAAGGGAACACTCTTGCCCTGTTGGTGGGAATGTAAATTGATACAGCCACTATGGAGAACACTATGGAAGTTCCTTAAAAAACTAAAAATAGAACTCCCATATGACCCAGCTATCCCTCTACTGCACATATACCCTGAGAAAACCATAATTGGAAAAGAGTCATGTACCAAAATATTCATCGCAGCTCTATTTACAATAGCTAGACATGGAAGGAACCTAGGTGTCCATCGACAGATTAATGGATAAAGAAGATGTGGTACATATATACAGTGGAATATTACCCAGCCATGAAAAGAAACAAAATTGAGTTATTTTTAGTGAGGTGGATGGACCTATAGTCTGTCCTACAGAGTGAAGTAAGTCAGAAAGAGAAAAACAAATACTGCATGCTAACACATATATATGGAATATAAGAAAAAAAAAGAAAAAGGTCATGAAGTACCTAGGGGCAAGATGGGAATAAAGACACAGACCTACTAGAGAATGGAATTGAGGATATGAGGAGGGGGAATGGTGATCTGTGACAAAGTGAGAGAGTGGTATGGACATATATACACTACCAAACGTAAAATAGATAGTGGGAAGCAGCCGCATAGCACCAGGAGATCAGCTCGGTGCTTTGTGACCACCTAGAGGGGTGGCGTAGGTAGGGTTGGAGAGAGGGAGACTCAAGAGGGAAGAGATATGGGAACATATGTATATATATAACTGATTCACTTTGTTATAAAGCAGAAACTAACACACCATTGTAAAGCAATTATACTCCAATAAAGATGTTAAAAAAAATTAAATAAATAAAATAAAAACACAAAAAGCAGAAAAAAGTGAAAGACAAAAACAGAAACAAAGAATGAGGATAACAAATAGAAAACAGTAACAAATATAGTAGATATTAATCCAATTATATCAATCATCACTTTGAACATTAATAAAAGCAGCAATAAAAGACAAATTGTCAAGATGAAGCAAAACACAATAGCTACATGCTAAATACAAAAGACCTACTTTACATATAGAAATATGTGTAGATTAAAATAAATAGATGGAGAAAAATAAACCACGCTAACACTAATCAAAAGAATGCAGAAATAGCGGGCTTCCCTGGTGGCGCAGTGGTTGAGAGTTCACCTGCCGATGCAGGGAACATGGGTTTGTGCCCCAGTCCAGGAAGATCCCACATATCATGGAGTGGCTAGGCCCGTGAGCCATGGCTGCTGAGCCTGCGTGTCTGGAGCCTGTGCTCTGCAATGGGAGAGGCCACGACAGTGAGAGGCCTGCATACCACAAAAAAAAAAAAAGAAAAAAAAAAAGCAGAAATAGCTATATTAATTTCAATGAAAACAGACATCAAAACAATAAAGAAGGTCAATACTTCATTATTAAAGGGCAGTTCTCCATGAAGACATAACAATTCTTTTTGTGTGTAAGCCTAATAACAGAATGTCAAACTACTCAAGGCAAAAAGTCATAGAATTTCAAGGAGAAATAGTTGACCCTCCTATCATATTTGGGGACTTCAACACCCCTCTATCAGAAATGGATATATCTAGCAGCTAGAAAATCAGTAAGGACAAAGTTGAACTCAGCAACTTCATTAGTCACCTGGATATAATGGACATCTAGCTACCTCATCCAGCAACAGCAGTATACGCATTCTTCTCAAGCTCACGTGAAGCATTAACCAAGATATACCACATTCTGGGACATGAACCATACCTTAACAAAACTTAAGACTTAAAACTTTAAAAGACTTTAAAAGATTTTTAAAAGACTTTAAAACTTAAAACTTAAGAAAAGTTAAAAAAAATGTAAATCACTCAACGTCTGCTTTCAGACAACAGTGGAATGAAAATCAATAAGAGAAAGATGATTGAAAAACTCCTAAAATACATGGAGATTAAACAAGAAATTTCTAAAAATCACATAAATCAAAGAAAAAATCTCAAGAGATTAAAAAAATTTTTTGAACTAAATGAAAATTAAAACTATTTATCAAAATTTGTGAGATGCAGCAGAACCAGTGCCAAGAGGGAAATTTATAGCATCATAGGCATATATTAGAAGAGACAAAAAATCTAAAATCAACAATCTAAAATCAATAATTACGAAACTAGAAAAAGAAAAGCAAATTAAACCCAATGTGTGTAGAAAAAAATAATCAAATTTAGAATAGAAACTAAATAAATTTGAAAAAAAATCAGTGAAACCCAGAGCTGGTTCTTTGAAAGATGAATAGAATCAATAAGCATCTAGTCAGGGTAACAAAGATAAAAATAAAAGAGAGGAGGCACATATCACTATTAACAGTAATAAAAGAAGGGGCATCACTATACATCCCATGGACATTAAAAGGGTTATAATGGAATACTATGAGCAACTCTATGCCCACAAATTTGATTATGGATGAAATGAACCATTTCCATGAACAATACAACTTTCCAAAACTCACATGAGAAGAAATAGAAATTTTATAAGGCCAATATATATTAAAGAAATTTAATCAATTGTTAATAATTTTCCCAAACTGAAAGCATTAAGCCCAAATGTGTTCTCCCAGGTAGGCAAAGCTAATCCAACATTTGAAAATCAATTAGTGTACTCATGACATCAACAGGTTAAAAAAACTCACATGATCATATCAATAAATGTAGAAAAGTTGACAAAATTCAGTATCTATGCAAACTAAAATTTTTCAGTAAACTGGGAATAGAGGGGGAGTTCCTCAACTTGATTAAGAATATTGACAAGAAACTGTAGCTAACATTATATTTAATGGTGAGAAATTTGAAGTTTTCTCACTAAAATCAGGAGCAAGGCAAAAATATCCCCTCTCAGCACTGCTTTTCAACATGAAAATTCTAGATATTGCAATATGAAAGGAAAAGGAAATAAAAGGTATACAAATTGGGAGGGAAGAAATAAAATAGTTTGTAGATAACATGATTGTACATGTAGAAAATCCAAAAGAATCAACAACAACAACAAAACACCTCCTGGAAGTAATAAACAAGTATAGAAAATTTGCAGTATGTAATGTTAATGTACAAAAATTAATCATTTTCCTATGTGTCAGTAACGAAAAAGTGGCATTGGAATAAAAAACACAATTCAATTTTCTTTATCACCCCCAAGATTGAAATACTTTGGTTTAATTTTACAAAATAGGTCCAAGATCCATATGAGGAAAACTATAGAACTCTGGTGAACAAATCAAAGTTTAACTAAATAAATGGAGAGATATTCCTTATTCATGGATAGGAAGACTCAATATTTTCATGATGTCAGTTCTTTCCTACTTCATCTATATATTCAAAGTAATGACAATCAAAATCCCAAGAGTTATTTTGTGGATTTAAGAAGCTGATTCTAAAGCTTATGTGGAGAGGCAAAAGACCCCAAATAGCCAACATAATATTGAAGGAAAAGAACAAAGTTGGAGGTCTGACACTACCCAACTTCAAGACTCGCTATATAGCTACAGTGATCAAGTCAGTGTCTTATTGTGTGAGGTAGTGGATATGTTAATTATGTTGATCTTGGTAATCATTGCACAATATATATGTGTATCAAATAATCACATTATACATTTTGAATATATACAATTATATTTGTCTATTATTCCTCAATAAAGTTGGAAAAAGTGTGTTATTTGAAAAACTATACACATACAGCAATGAAACAGATTAGAGAGCCCAGAAATAGACCTATATGAATATAGTCAGTTGATCACTAACAAAGGAGCAAAGGTAATAAAATGGAACAAAGATAGTCTTTTCAACAATTGGGCTGGAGCAACTGGTCCTCTACATACAAAAAGAAAAATTAAAAAAATGAATCTTGACATACACTTTACACTTTTTCAAAAATTAACTCATAATGGATCATAAACCTAAATGTATTAACATACAAAACTATAAAACTGCTAGAAAATAGCATAGGAGAAAAACTAAATAACCTTGGTTATGTCAATGGATTAGTACATACAACACCAAAGGCACACCCCATGAAAGAAATAAAAGTTAGATTTCATTAAAATTTAAAACTCTTGTTTTGTGAAAGGTAATGTCAAGAGTATTAGAAAAGAACTCACAAACTGGGAAAAAGTATTTGCAGAAGATGCATCTGATAAAGAACATTTAACCACAATATTCAAAGAACTTATAAAACTCAACAGTAAGAAAACAAATAACAATTAAAAATTGGATCTAAGTCCTTAACAGACACCTCAGCAAAATATAATTCATGTGTTATGGCAAATAAACACATGAAAAGATGTTCCACATCATATGTCATGGAAGAAATTCAAATGTAAATAATGAGATAGCATTACACACCTATCAGAATGGCCAAAATCCAACATAATGACTACACCAAATGCTGATAAGAATGTGAAGCAATAAAAAGATCAGTAATTCTCAAAGTGTGTGCGGGGGAAAGGAATGAATAGGTAGAGCACAGAACATTTTTAAGTCAGGGAATACACTCTGTATTGTACATGCCATGATGTATTTGTTCACCAGGAGTGACCCTTAATATAAACTGTGGACTTTGGGTGATTATGCTGTGTCACAATGTAGGTTCATTAATTGTAACACATGTTCCATTCAGGTTGGACATGTTGATAATACAGAGGCTATGAATGGGTAAGGGAAGGAAAGGGAGATTTTCATATATGGGAAATCTCTTTACTTTTCTCTTAATTTTACTATGAATATAAAACTGTACTTTAAAAAATACTCTTAAAGCATACTAATCATGTACTTGCTTCCAAGAAAAACCTTAACAAATTTACTATGGGAGATTTTACCAACATTTTACATAATCTTAAACCAATCAATTTAGCTGTAGGTAATAGCAAGGTGATTTCCCCCACCAAATCTTAACTACCTAGAAACTAACATTTCTGGACAAACCTTGGATCATATGAAAATCAATACTGATAATATGAACTATGTAGAAAACAATACAAAGAAGAACTTTTTAAACCATAGTCTGTATGACACACTAGAAAAGCTATACTTTGAAGAGTTTCATATCTATAAATGGTTTAATTATAAAGAGAAGCAAACATTTTTTTAAAAAATTGAATTCATCTTAAGAAATTAAACCAAAAAAATGTATGAAGTGGAAATTTATCAATATTTAAGCTGAAATAAAAATATAATAAAAATTATACATTTTTAATATTTACATAATCATCAAATGAGATAGAGTATAAACATATTAAACTGCATAATATTTAGAATGAGATAGGAGACAAACCAATATAAAATATGATCAAATTAATTATAAGGAATGTATGCAACTATATGGAAATAAATAGAAACACTAGAGGAAATAGACAATTTCCTACTCAATGTCAACATCAAAATTAACCAAAAATGAAGCCCAAAGCATACATATACCAATTACCATAAGAGAGAAATGTGATTATGTATCTACCAATGAAAAAGTAATCAGGACCCAATCATTTCACAGTTGGAGTCTACTCCTTTTTAAATACTGCCTTTCAGGTTGTTAAAGATACAGAGCTCTCAAATTCATTTTTCTGAATTCAACATAACTTTACAACCAAATCTCAAACATCATATACAATGGTGAAAGATTGAAAACTTTTCCTTATTAAAGATCAGGAATAAGTCAAAGATGCCTAGTTTCACCACTTCTATTTAACATATATACTGGAAGTCCTAGCCGGAGCAATCAGGCAATAAAAAAAAAAAGGCATTCAAATTGGGAAGGAAGAAGTAAAATTATCTCTGTTATAGAAAAAGCTAGGTAATAGCCAGACCATTCAATTCAGTGTCCAAAGAGAAATAAGTAATTCATGACCTGCAAATTTAACAACTACATGAAAATATGTTCAAACTCATCATATAGGGTAAGAAAAATTAAAAAGCAAGGAAGTATTGCTTTATAACTATTAGGTTTCTAAAGGAAAAATGTGATAACATTTTATGCTGGCAGGAATTTAGGAAACATGATACTCTCATACATGGCTGGTAGACATATAAATTGTTACAGTCACTGTGCATCTATTAAATTAAAATATGCATACATCACTGGTTCAGAATTTTCAATCCCATGGCAATTTGTTCCATAATATTTTTTAAATAAATAAATAGACATTAATTATATAAGTGCATGCATTGTAGAATTGTACATAGTGGTAAAAAAAATGGAAACACTTAATGTTCATTAAGAGGAGAATGGTTAAATAATTTATGGTACACCCATATTGTGGGTAATTGTACAGCCATTAAAAAGAGTGTGGTATTTTTGGATGAGAATGTTAAGATGCAAAAACTAACACAAGTAAATTCCTTTGTGTGTATAATTTCATTTTAATATGAATTATATTCATGGTGAAAAGTATGGAAGGACACACAGGATGTTGTTAACCAGGTCTGGAGTGTCAGTATGTGTGAAGAAAATGTGGCAGAAAGCGAAGGGGAAAAGAAAAGAAGTAAGTAATAAGTAAATGGAATAATAGGAGGTGAATTACCTAAAGGCCTTGAGGAATCAAAATACCTTTACAATAGCCCAAGCGTGAAGTGATGGCAGTGCAAATTAGGGCATTAGTGATAAGAATGGAAAGGCAGTGACTGGGAATGTCTGTGGCAACCAGGTGTTCTCGAGTCATGTTATTAACTAAGTCTTTAAGGGAATTCAAGAAATAGTAGTTCTTTTTTCCCATCTAGGTCCTGAACTAATTGAGAAGGAATAAAACAGAAAGTCAAGTGCTGAACCTCTATTTGATGTTTATTAACAGAAAAAGGGAGGTAAGGGCAAATGATAGTAACAGAAGCCAAAGAAAAATATTTACAAAAAGAAGAGTGTGTGTATGTGCGTGCTGTATGTATGTAATATACATGTACTACAGATAGTATATGTATGAGTGATAGAAAAAATAGAGTGAAATGCTACAAAGATACTAAGGAGAACGACAATAGATTTTTAAAATCTAGGTTTGGTATAAAGCTGGTCACTAGATAGCTTTCTGAACATGGTCGTAGTTGAGTGATGGGAGACATAGAAGAGCTCATTAGGCTTAAAGTGAATGAAAGAAGTGACTGCAGATTACCCTTTGGGAAGAATGTCAATAATATAAAAGAAAAATGGCAGTAGAAAGAGGTCACAGTTGGTTCTTGGCTGTGGGTGTCAGAAAACAATGTATAAAAAGGCAAACCAAAAAGCTAGGATTTGGAATAGAAGTTTTAAAAAAACATTAATCAATTGTTAATATGAATCATAGACTATATTCTGCATACCTGGCCAAAGAAATTTAACTAAGACCTTAACTTTCACCATGAGGAGCCCAAGTAGTCTTCATGATTGTTATAATACTTTTGGGAGGATAAAGCAAACATGGAGAAGATAAATGCAATGTGACATTAGATTAGGCATTTGGACTGAGTATACATGTATACATACATACAGAGAAAAAAAAGAAAAGAAGACACACACATACAGATGCTTACATGCACCCTGGAACAAGAGAAGTGTCAGGCTGACAGACAAAGAAAAGACTAGTAGGCTGTAGTCTGGGCAAATTAGTCTAAGGTCATAGATTTTAGCTGGATGACTTAGCTGATAGGTCTCAAAAGAGATCATCTGATGCAGCCCCCTTCTCAGGTAGAAATGATATGATCCCCAGTGAGAAACACAGTGAGTTTAATTAAGTTGACCAGGTTTATATAGCCATAACCAGCAGATGGGTAAGTCAGGTCCACAGTCATCTTTTGCACCCCTGCAACACCATGCTGAACTCAATAAAACTTAACATCCTGAACTAGACACTGTCTTTTTTATGTAGTTGTAACTTTATATGTCAGTACTAGTTATATGACCTTACAATATTTACCTGAGTGCATGCAAAACATTGACTGCTATCCTCAAGAAATCTCCCTATAGATGGAATATTACAAAGGTGGCTCTTTCCCTGAGGTATTTAAAATACAGAGGAGCTTTGAATGTTGGTAAGGCAAGGGCCTTCTGATGAGATGAACTTCCTGAAATTAGCATTAATTTTGACGATCCTAAGTTTAAGATTCTCCAACAACCTACTGGGTATGAGAGATGTGAGTTGATTAGTTGGGCCACCTCCTATACGTGGCAGCTCTTTCACATACCTAAAAAATACTAGTGATCATAATAGAAAGTAGTATCATTCGGAGCTTTAAATTCATGGCTTTCCTTTCTTCATTTCTGTATGTATCTTACCTGTTCATATTTGCATAGTAGTACTAATTAATGTTCTGGCAAATTACAATAGGATTCCTGTGGAATTACAATTTATATCCACATGTATACTGAAACAATTCAGTATGACTCATATGTTAACAATGTGTACCATAGGAATTAATAGTGATTGTGTCACTTACTATAACATGTTGCCAAACAATTATTATGTGCAGCTGATGAACATTTGAATAAATGCCATCATACCCTGTACTCAATTAAAACAACAGCACTAATAATTAATAGCACCGTTATTCATATCAAGTTATGGCTGTTGGCATCGTGTGTTCTAGGAAATGACTGTAGGAATAAATGTTCGTTTCAATTTCATTTATATCTTGCTCTGAAGTATTAAAATGTAATTTGCATGAAATACATGCATCATTCTCAACATAAGAAAGCAGCTGTCTCATCTGCTGGGTGATTGAGAAAGAAATGTTTTTTCTTAAAGAAAATCTAAAAATGCATAGATGAAGACAAATGCCTCATTTTTCATAGTTTGTTTTGTCAAGAAAACATTTAGTATTTGTTTACTGAGAGAGAAATGCAGTTTGTAGCCAGTTAGAATGAGTAATCTACAAAAAAAAAAAAACAAAAAAAAACAGGTTATTGGATAAAATAGACCTATCCTCCACAGTCTAAAATAAAAATTTTATTAAATTACTCAGGTTAAGTAATCTAACATTCTAGATGTTGTTATCTGGGAGATGTAAACATTAAGCTGCTTCTGTCATTACATATTAATAAACCAAATTACTTTGTTATGGGAGTTACTGACTAAGGCTTGTGGCACAAAAGAGGCATGTTTTGATGGTCGGGCAGGAAGAAACAGTATATTTATTAACAAATGTGACACGCACTTTACAATCCAGAGATATATTTAGATTTTTTCTAGTCTTACCGCCAAAAGCATGCCAATTCTGAAAGCTTCAAAGATAGCCAGACCCCTGACTCTGCTGCCTTTAGCGTTTGTGAGAAATCTAAATATATTGCACCAGTTCACCACCTTCAAACTCAGAAGGACAGCAACTAGTTGCTCTTTTGGAAATATCTCAACTTCTTTGCAATATCCTACCTAAATTAGAGTCCTCTGAGTTTTCCAGTGTAATAGTATATAACATGCCACAATATAAAACAAGTTTAGTAGCACAGTAATTGGCACTACTTATATATTAGAAAATGCTAATATATCAATTACTCTGTGATTAAAGCCAAAAATTAATTCAGTGGAAATGTAACCTACTGGGAGGAAAGAATTAAAAATAGCTGTCCTATGAAATATTCCTCTCTTGATTACTGGTAAGGTATTTCTGGAGAAAGAAAGAGGCAAATAACTTAACTCCTTGTAAACATGCTGATAACTGACCTCCTAGTTTGTAAACCAATGGTATTTGCTAGGAGAATAAATGAACTGCTTTGTGCAACTTGACCCTGGTGTGGGATTGCTTACAATAAACAACTCTATGCTCTATGGATTTATGAGGCATGACTCTCTGGAGAATGTCATGTAAGCTATACAAATCTCTGGTGTATGAAATGGAGGCACTTCATAACCCAAATTCATTCTAACTTCCTTGTGAGCTAAACTGGAAACCTCTTTAGCAATGCAATCTACATCCAGTCAGAAAGTATGAGACCCTTACAGGAAAGAAGGACCCAAAGAGCCATGTGGGGTACTCCACACATCCTCCTGCTTTGTCTGTATCTCATGATTGCATGCTTCCTTAGTGAAATTTAATGCTGTGTAAGCTATGTGGTTTATGTGAAGACTAACTTTTTTGTTACCCCCCTACATCTACCCACCAAAGGTCAAGGATTGGGTAAGAGGGCAAGGGTGGCATTGACATGTTTTTCAAACTGCCCACATAAGTCTCATGGAAGTCTTCCTAGCACAAGACTATGAGCCCAAATTCTCCTAAGCTTGTTTTTCTCAATGTCTAGTGTCAATATCACTAATCATTGGTAGACAGTTATAAATTCCTTAAGATTTTTGTTTTTGTTTTTTTGGTTTGCTTGTGTGTTTTCTTTCTCAAGTGTATACATCTTATTTTTTTCTCCTGGAGAAAGTTTTGCAATGATTATTGATAGACCAAAGGAAATCAAGTACCAAAGAGTTTAAACTAACAGAGTCTATTTTTTCTTAACTTTAAAATGTATTTTATCTGTTTATTTCTCTGTATCCCATCAAAGAATGATTTCCAGTCTTTACTTTTTCTCCACACAAAACAAATTAGTCACTCTCCACTCAAAAGTCTATCAGTTTATGTTCCATTCAAAAAGTATCTTTTCATTTTATGGATTCTCTTCAGTAGTAGACTTGTATGAAAGTATAATCAGTGCTTGGAGTTTTACTTGGATGCTTCTTTGCTACCAGCTGTTCTCAAATCTGGCTTACAAGAGCTCTGCAGGAAAGTCTCAACCTACAGTGATCATTGTCAGTTCATATTCTATGTCCAAAAGAGACTCTGTAATGCACAAAATTTTCACAGGTGATTGGGATAAGCATACTGCTCTATACACACACACATACACAAACACACACTCATTAGGAATGTTTATTCTGAGATAATTCATCTTCACTTTGTATTATTTGTAATATTGCCAGCTTAAGGCCAGGACTCTATTTCATGGCCAAGAAATCTAATAATAAGAAAAGCTGCGATCCATAAACAAGTCACATTATCACTTTGCTTTAATCAGTTGAGCTGATTGACTCTTTAAAAGAGCAGGGTAGCTATTAGAATATAATAAAATGGTAAATGTATAAATCCATTTATAGCCATGTTTTATTTCATACACAGAGGTCCTGAATTTAGTATGTTTATTAGTGGGATAAAAAATGTGCCTTGCACTGGATATACAATATATTTGACTCCTCCATTTATTCCTTAACAGTATATTTGGTACACCATTATCTTTGGGGGAGTCTTTAGTAATTCAGTATGAAGGCTCATCTTCTCAGCCAAAGGTTAGAGTAATAGTATTTATTTGAAATGTAAATGAAGACTTCCACCAAGGAATGCATGTTTCATTTTGCATTTGTCTCTAATCAGAATGTCCTATGAATAATGTAGTTTGGCACCAATGTCCTCATTAAGCAAGTTTCCTATTATTGCATTTTCTGATTATAATCTCCTCATTTAACTTCCTTTACTATTCCTGCTGATGATCATTCATATGCTTAGGTCTTCAATATTAGTCTGAACACACACACACACACACAAACACACACACAGATACATACACACACACAGAGCTAGCCTTCTGTAGATGAAAATCAAATTATATTTATGACCAGATGTCCTTTAAATAAAGGGTTGTTATCCATTGTATGTCCAAGAAATGGCATGGAGTTGGATTGTCAGACTGGACTAAAAGAGAAAATGAGTTTCAAACTAGTCTCCATTTATATCCATCTACAATGCAATTTCACAATTATACTTGATTGACAGAAATGGCCAAGAAAGAAATAGAATGGCAAAAGAAATTGAACTAGCTAAAATAGTTTATTGTTGTTGTTTTCTTAATTTTTCACTTGCTTTCAGTTAACCACAGTATTATACATTACTAGAATTTGAAAAGGACTTTGAGAGATCCATATTTTAAAAATATGAGAACTCAAAAGAAGTCCTTTTCATAGCCAGGATACAGATTTCAACTGTATAACTCTAGAAAAAATACATGTCTTCAGACTTTTTAGAAGGAAAATTCACATTTTATCTCCTTGAAACCTTGACAAGATTAAAGAAAAGGTGGTCAACTTAAAGAGTGATGATAATGAAGTGTCAAAACCAAGCTAGAAAGAGAGTTCTCACTCCTAGACACATGTCTTCCGTCCTGCAATTCCTACAAACTGTATTTTAACCATATTCAAAGTCCTAGGAAAGAATTTATTAAGCAGGGAACATTTTCCTCTATACTTTAATTTGTTTATTTAACTATTCCTCAATGGAAATAAAGATGCTCATCATTGTCCTGTATAAAAATGAATCAAATACAGTTAACATGGATATGTTAAAAGCATGGGAAAGATATAAAATATATACACAAACTGTAAACAGTGGTTACTTCTGGGGAGGGGATTATAAAAATGAAAAAGGACTTTTATAATTTAGTGTGAATACTTCTGTGTTATTTAACTGTTTTATAATGACTGTATATTTGTAATTATAAAAGCAGCACATTATTTTCTTCAAACTTTCATATGTTTAAAGGTTCTGAGCTGGCTTTTTATCTAAATTAGCACAGATTTCCAAAATTTCCTAGCAGATACAGTTTTCCACATAAAACGTATTAAATCTTTTGTATGTTCTTCTTGAAACCTTTCCAATACATACATACATACATATATATATATATATATACATATATATATATATATATTTATATATTTATGTTGTGGTTTATTATCACTGTCCAGAATTAGACACAGTCCTTTTGTAAGCATTGTACTAATATTGAATTCATAAGACGATTATGTGTATCTCTGTGGACTTTCTTTTTTTATATAAAGAAAATGATATATATTGGTGGCAGATTTTCAAAGAAATGAAGTTGAGGAGATAGTTTTTCCATAATACTTGTTTGGATTAATATAAATTTTAAAATCACCTGCCAACATTAAGCAGGATTAGGTTTGGGTAATGTAAGTACTATCCCATGATTATAGTATGGAGAGCCCTATATTTCCAGATTTTATATTTCTACAGCAGTTGCTCCAGAAAATCACCAGGGACATACCCAGTATTTGCCTTGCTGTTATCCTTTTCATCAGGGGTTTAAAATTCAATACCATTGTAGAAACCTATTATTAATATCCTGACTGTTTTCTTTATGAAAAATATTACAGAATATTCTTTAAAAGTCATGTCAAAAGCATGCACTACCTTATTCAAAGATCAAGCTTAGGGATCTAAGGAGATAAAAAGGTGTTCCTTCATTAATAAAACTACTCATCACTTACTGAACCCATGTGTTTGGAACAATGCTAAGCTCTTTCAGTGAATTATTTAATCTTTATAATGCTATTCTAAAATAAGGTGTTGTGTTTATAGATGAGAGAGGAAATTTGGGCTTGGTGAGATTAAATAACTTGCTCACATAAAGCGGGAGAGTTGTGATTTGCAATTAGATTTTTCTGACTCCAAAACACACTTTTAACTTATATCCAACATATATTATATATTTCATGGCTCCATTAATTTGGATGTAGGAAATTGCATTTTAGGACTATTTCCTCAAGTTCTTAATCCACAGAGCACTGTTCCCTTAGCCCTATATGTAGACAAAACAGAAATAATATAAAATAGAATATGTTAATGGTCATATTTATGATGCAAGTATTTTTAAGAGCATAGAGAGGGAGCATTGCTTGGAAAATGAAAGTGGTCATTACAGAGAGTTAAGACTAAAATAATTCTTTGAAGTAAAATGAATACCTGGACAGGTAGGAAAGAAAGGAAGACTTTACAGGGAAAGGAAATGTTATGAACAATTAATTGAGGGCAGGAAATAGATGAGAGCTATCTAAATAGTAGATATTTCTGAGTGGTGGTGGGTGATATCTTGGAATTGGCTGCATGCAATATTCTGATGATAGGTGGAAAATTTGTCTAGAGTGTAGGAAAAAGTAAAATACTACTGAAGCAAGAAGTTGATTTCCCCAGAAACAGATTTTGTCTCAGTCCATGTAGGCTGCTATAAAAAAATGCCACAAACTAGGTAGCTGGTAAACAACAGAGATTTCTTTCTCACAGTTCTAGAGGCTGGGAATTCCAAAATCATGGCAACAGCAGATCCAATGTGGTGGCTCCTGGGGGCCCACTTCCTGATTCATACACAAGTGCCTTCTCTTTATATCCTCACAGGGAGAAGGAGGTGAAAGATCTCTGTGCAGCCTTTTATTATAAGAGCACTAATATCATTCATGAGGGTTCTACCCTCATAACTGAATTACCTCCCAAAGGCCCCACTTCATAATACCATCACATTGTGCATTGGGATTTTCATCCATGAAGTTTCAGAATATACAAACATTCAGACCATAGCAGATTCCAAGACAAACGTTGCATGCAGGAGGTTTATTTGGAAGGATGTACTTTGCAAAGACACCACTAAAGCCCTAAGGATAAGAGGATTGGGCAGAGTGGGAAATTGAACTGTTATGCAGTTACAACAGATCAATACCCCAACCAAAACCACATATTGCAATGAAGTTGGGATGGCCCTTTAAAGTTGTCCCAAATTGACCCAGGCCTTGAACACTATCATTGACTAGTCATTTGATGCAAACTGTCCCTGAGGAAGAGGAATAACCCTGGTGAGGCAGATTTTTAGGCTGAGGGTAATCCCAGGAGAAGAGCCCAGCTGTGAGCTACCAGCAGTCAACACTTCCAGTTGTTGGAAGAATGAGTACCTTAGTCCTAAAGGAGGATCTCAGTGGTGTACCATCACATTCACTATAGTCTAGCTCATGTGTCACTTGGATACAAGTGCTTTGTGTAAGTTTGCCCTATCTGGGAAAACTCCTCCAGTATTATGGTCAGCCTTTTCTTGGGGAAAATTATAAAATTAAGTTTAGTAGAGAAAAGTAAACCCCTGATCATCATGCTCTTTTCAAGCTATAATTGCTGAACTTGTGTATTAAATTAAGCAGGGGATTGCCAAGTGATATACCAGTAGATTACCTGGGTATCAAATGTGTTCTTCCTTGACATATCCAAGATATTCATGAACCCATGTGCATCCTTAATTCAGGCCACTTTTCTTTCTATGCAGCATGGAAGGTCAGGGCCATGCAATGTGGATTGCCCATTAGAAGGATATCCCCGCACCAGTGTCTTTCAAATCACCCTTGAGTTTAGCTGCAGTACAGCAGCAGTCCATTTTCAGTTTCAACCCCAAAACCGAGCCAATGCACACATGTACCAAGATTGGTCTGTTTCCTTCTCTGTATGTTGGTCATAAGGTACACAATCCTATGATGACATAGGGATGATCTGAGAGAGAGGCACAAGTGTATTGATAGTGGTGGATCACATGGGGGACTAGGCTACCTACTCATGAAACTTACTCGTGCTCATTGGCCCTGCTCTTGTCCAGTCCAGGAGACACCACTTCAATCATATGATGGATTTCTGCTAGGCTTATTTAAACTTATGCCTTGGTTGCTGTGAAAAAAAACAGCTTATAGTGGGCAGCTCTCGACACATGAGCATACTTATATTATCTATATCTAGCAAAGTTTAGTAGTACTTCAGAATCCATTTTTTAAATGGAATAAAAAGTTTTGATGCAAGTAGCAAGGCTTTATGCCAGATTTTTAAGATCTATGGTATATGTTATAATTTTCTCACAGGGGTGTACCCTAAACACCATGTGGCATTTTTTCTACTGTGAAACATCTAATTCCATAGGTTCTGTTGAGTTATATGTCAAAGCAACAGCGCTGCTTACAACACAGCCTACACCTGCTAAGAATTCTTTTTGCACTGGGCTGCACTCCCAGCTAGCAGCCTTCGTTGTTATTCAACAGAGAATCAGAGCTCTATTCCCACTTTTGGAATATGTTGCCTTTAGTAACTGAAGAAGCCTTCTAGATATTGAGCTCCTTTGATAGCGGTGGACTATGAAAGATGCAATCATTTATCATTTTTTGGAGAGCAAGTCCTGTCATGCATCAGATCACTGAATTTATGACAAAACTACATTGATGTGGCAAGACCCTGAATCCTCATATAGTTTTTCTTCCACTGTCTAGAACATATGTGTCTTATCAAGGCTTCAAATATGGTTCCCATATCTTGTCATCTAGTTGGATTAACATAATAGCTTTGATATAGTGGACCAAAGTGATATTCTGCAGAATATCCAGATGGCCCAAATCTTTTCAAACTATATTATGACAGAAGGGGAGAAGGTTAATCTAGCTTTGGGACAAAACCATAAAACCATTGTATGGCACATTGCATATGAATCGGAACTACTTCTTGTGCTCCAGCCTGATAAGCATAGAAAATTAAGCTTCTACCAGCTCAAAAGCCACATGCCATGTACTGAAAATCATGTTAATTTTCTCTAGCAAAGCTACCTCATTAACGCAACACCTGAAAATGAGGCTTCTCATTTGTAGTAGCCAGCTGACACCGTCTAGGTGAATTTGTGGTAGCTAGCTGACATCTTCTAGGATTCATATGGCTTTGCCTTCCCTACTATAATGATCCCTCTCCATAGGCTGAGTGACTGATGTGGATGTTCTTCCAATTACCAAGTATAAGTATTTCATTTATACTGAAAATGATAGCTGGTATGTCGGTGAACCCAGTGTACTCACTGTGAGTCACACTTGGGCCTGGACTCTATTTATTACTTGATTCATGCATGTTTTTCTCTAATAGGAATTCCATGATAACACTTGCGTCCCTGTGTACTAATGTAAATATTGCCCTAGTGTATAGCTACTGGAGCCTTTGAGTGAGGTTCGGGGGAATCATTGCTGTATATACTTGTTGGGGTATTGCACAGTCCTTCCTTCTCATGATCCAGTTTTACCTCCAGTTAATGGGTTCTGCATTGGAAAGAAACTCAAGTTCTGAAACCAGGCAAGGGTCCATGAATCTTTGTTGAAGTAATTTCTATCCTTGATTTCTTTTGATTGAATATATTTTGCAATACACTCAATGGCTTTCCATTTATTTTGTCCTTATGGATTATGTGTTCTAATCACCAGCTCTATAAAAGAGCATTAGGGGATAACATCTTTCCCCAGAAATATCACCTTTATGTCTAGATGGAGCAGTGGATGACACAAAAAGAGGCAAAAAAAATAGATTGTTCTTAACAACGCTAGACAGAGTGCTTCACCAATTCTTTTAGGAAATAATAATTATAAACTAACAGAAAAATCTCATTGCAGTTGTGTTTTTGTAGTTCTTTAGCATACAGAAATGCACATAAATTACTATAATATACATAACACACTCTATATGTTCAATTTTCTTTTCTTTAAATTTTTATTAGAGTATAGTTGATTTACAATGTTATGTTAGTTTCAGGTGTACAGCAAAGTGAATCAGTTATACATATATCATATATCCATTCTTTTTTAGATTCTTTTCCCATATAGGCCATTACAGAGTATTGAATAGAGTTCACTGTGCTATACAGCAGGTCCTTATTAGTTATCAATTTTATATATAGTAGTATGTATATGCCAATCCCAATCTCCCAATTTATCTTTCCCCTCACTTTCTCCCTGGTATATATTGTCAATTTTCTAAAATAAGGCCCTCTGTCATGATCATTAAAATATAAAATTATCATAATTCTTTTAGAATTATTGGGTCACTACCCAATTGATCACTATAGTAGTAAAATTTAGCTGTGCAGGGAAGGTAGAAAAGGTAAAATTTCACCCTCAAAGAGTGACATCTATATTAAGGTACATAGTCAAATGTACATATTTATTGCACAGGTTACGTAAGAACAGACAAAAAAGTGTAGTATAAGGCCATAAGGGAAATAGGACTGATTTTTTTTGTACATATCTCTGGCCTCTTCACAATTGCTAAACTCTTCTTCCTTCTTAAGGATCTATTGCTGCCTTCTTTTCTATCTTCCTTTTCAAAACAGAAAAACATCTGTTATTGATTTCACATGACTTACCTCTCAGTAGTATTTGCATTTTACACTTGTGTCTGAAATGGTAGAATGAAAGCATTTGTGTCTTGTTTTAGGAATTTCATGCCTCAGCAAAGTATGTATGGTATGATTGGACTTAAGTAATTGATACAATGCTGCAAGAATCTTGTGGAGACTCAGAAATTAAACTTACCTTAGAAGTTGTAGAGCACCTAGAAGTGAGATGAGCTCAGAAGGAATAGTGTTCGGTGGCAACTTCTAGAGACAAAACAGGATCATAAATTGCTGCTATTAATGTTACTGCTGTTGCCACTTCTGCTTTTCCTATTTCCTTTTGCCTCCTTGCTCTAACCTCAAAGCCTGGAAGAGTGTCTAGTGCAAGCACAACCTGGCTTCTGTAGGTCATATTAACATGTGTTCCTTTGTGCTTTTATTGTTTCTTCCACTTAAACATCTATGCTCTAAAACCTACTTTCTTAAAGGCAGAGTAACCCAGTGAAATTTCAATGGCTTTGGCAGAGACTTGAATTTGTATCCTGATGGAACAATGTGAATAATATGCAAGTAAACTTGAGCAGTACTTGTTTCTAAAGTTTGATATACTCATCTATAAAATTTTTTAAAAATGGCATCTTGAAAAATGGTTGCAAAGATTACAAATAAGAGAAATAAAAACTATAGCACATAGTGGGTTTTCAATAAATGGTAGCTATTTAGAGCTATTTCAAGTTCTAACTTTTACAACAAAGTAGTTACTTCAATCCTCTATTTTTTATGAACTTACTTTGAACTAATAATCAGTGTGACACACTTTAGAATTAATTGCCTCATATAGATTACATTTGCCTTGCCAATTTATATGTAATGAAACAAATCTGATTGTGTGCCACAACCTACTGATATGTTTTCTGTTGATTCCTGCTAACTACAGGGATTGATTGATCCCCAAGTTTAAGGCCAAGTTAAGTATACCTGAATTGGCTGAATAGCTTGAACTGTGCAGTTAACAGGAGGTGAATACAGGGAAACAGGCAGACTAAAAAGTAAGACAGGCATAGGCATAGGCTTCTGAAACCAGTAGATTTCTATAAAGACATTACCTTCTAATAGTAATGGTCAGTATTTATTAAAAAGGGTTTACTGGGCTTCCCTGGTGACGCAGTGGTTGAGAATCTGCCTGCCAATGCAGGGGACACGGGTTCGAGCCCTGGTCTGGGAAGATCCCACATGCCGCGGAGCAACTAGGCCCATGAGCCACAACTACTGAGCCTGCGCATCTGGAGCCTGTGCTCCGCAACAAGAGAGGTCGCGATAATGAGAGACCCGCACACCGTGATGAAGAGTGGCCCCCACTTGCCGCAACTAGAGAAAGCCCTTGCACAGAAACGAAGACCCAACACAGCTAAAAATAAATAAATAATAAAAAATAATAAAAATAAAGGAATAAAAAAGGTTAAATGAATGATATCAGGAAACAAGATAAGCATTTGGAAATAGATGAACTTCAAGCAGTGATAAGCATAAAGGAGAAAGTAAAAGGAACATTTAGAGAGGAACATTTTATGTAATTAGGGATTTATAAGCAGGATGGGAGGGGCCATGATGGTTTGATGAGTGAAGACCTTTAAGTAAGACCTGGGCTGTAGCAAGGAGTGGGTTCACATTCTGGAAAAAGGATAAAGGAAAATACCTAAAGATTCCATAGATGGAAAAGAAAAAAAGTGTCACTTTAAAAAAAAAAATCAAAATTTGACTGCCAATGTACTTATCAGCTCACTGAAGAAGATTTAGTTTCAATCTATCTAATATATTAATCAAAATAAGGCAAAAGAAAGACATTTTCAATGATGCAAGGATGCAGAAAACACTATTTATTATAAAGTAGCTTAAGGATATACTCTGGTTAAAGATGAAATTCATCAAGAAATACAAAGACATTGGATTCAGAAAGCAGTAGAACAAAACCAAAAACCTGAGACGTGATATTCCTGGATAACACCTACACAGTAGCGTTAGAGACAAAATAGTCTAGACTGGGACAAGAGGAATAAGGACTCCAGAGTGTGGAAGAAAGACTCCAGAATAGGGATTATCAGTGAATGGAAAATGCCACAGAATATAGTATAATGAAATTAATGGAAATACTTCAGGATAAAATAAACACACATAATAGATTAAATTTACAAAAGCAATTTTATTTCCTGGGAAAACAATAAAAACAAACAAACAAAACAACAGTGACAACAATAACAACAAAAAACCTTTACCACAGTCATGGCTCAGATGTCATATATATATCACATATATAGTCAGGCCAATATCTGGGGACAATGTTTTCAACTCTAAAATCACCCATTCCTAGATGATCCTTGGCTTTCCTCTACCATTATATAATTTGCACTCATTGCACTCAGGAAAAAGATGGATACAGTTGAGATTGTAGGATTTGTTGCACTAGATTGTGTTTCAAATTAGACCTTTATTTTAGAAAATCATTTTGAAAATCAATATTTTTCAAGGCAGAAGAACACTTTCAAAATTCAAAATATTCAGGGAGACATATTTTTGGAATGGCATCATGAAGAGTTCTAGGATCCTCTCCCTAATAAAATAACCACAATTGTTTAAAATTATTTTAAAAACTAACCACTCACATTTCTTGAAATAGTCCTAGGATCGTATAGCAATTGAGAAACAATTGTTCAAGAAAGTCTACTAATTCTTGATAAGTACAAGAATCTATGGTATTTGAGCCATAATGCATTCCCTTCCCTGCTCCCCACACAAGGAGACAGTATCTCTATCCATTTAGGGTGCATCCAAGAAAGCAAGTCTCCTTTCAGATCTCAGTGTAGGGCTATGGAACCTTTCTTAATAGGTGCAGGCTGCTACCACATCTCAACCCCTCCATCTCTATCTTGGAAAAACTCTATTACAAGAAAAAGAGGCTGGGAGGTCTTGAATCCTCATCCTTAACCTAGGAGCTCTACCAAGAATACTGGGTCCCAATCTCCCTTGCTTCAGGTTATTTATAAGGTGGAAGTTCCATAGCAGGAGAGGCAGTCCAAATAAAACCAGAGGCTATTTCCCCTGACCAACACCGCACTTAAAAGCAGGAGGGTTATTCCAAGAAAAGTAGGCTGAGATCTCCATCCCCAACTATGGTTAGTAAGCACATGAAAAAGTATTCAACATTATTAGTCATTAAGGAAATTAAAAGCACAATGATATTATTTCCCATTCAGTTGATTGGATATAATCACAAAGATAATTACAAACTTGGTGAGAACATGGAGAAATTGGAAGCCACATAAATTGCTGGTTAGCTACTTTAGAAAACAGTCTGACAGTTAATCAAGTGTTAAACCTGCAATAACTATATGATCCAGCAATTTTACATCTAGATTTATTAAAGAAAAATGAAAACATATGTCCATGTAAAAGCTTGAACATAAAAGTTTATGTTGACATTATCCATCAAAAATTGAAAATGACTGAAATGTTCATCAACCTCTGAATGAACAAATAAAATATGATGTATTCAAACCCTGGAATATTATTCTTCAAAAAAAGGAATAAAGTATTGATGCATACTGCAACATGTATGAGCCTTGAAGATATGATGATGAATGTAAGAAGCTAATCAGAAAACACCACAAGTTGCATGCTTTGATATATATATTTCCAGAGTGAGCAAATCTTTAAAGACAGAATGTACATTAATGGTTGTCTAAGGGGCTTGTGGAGTGTAGGGAAGGAGAGTGACTGCTAATCAGAATGGAGTTTCTTTTTGAGCTAATGAAAATGTTCCCAAATTGATTCTGGTGATAGTAATACAACTCTGTAAATATAGTAAAAGTCATTAAACTTTACCATTTAAATGGATGAAATACATGGAATGTGAAGAATATCTCAATAAAGCTGCTAAAAAATTCAAAATTGTCTCTACTTATCAAAAGCAAAGTTTCAAGTTCTACATACAGATTATAACTTTAAGCTTGGATATGTGAACATACATTTCATTAGGACTTGAGGATGGAGGAGGGCACAGATGGTGTAGTACAAGGATGTTGATCTCACCTCTCCCACAAACACATCAAAAATACATCTACATGTGGTACAATTCTCACAGAAAACCAACTGGAAACTGGCAGAAGATTTCCTATACAACCAAAGCTGAGAGAAAGATCTCCACATAACTGGGTAGGACAGGGAAAAAGGAGTCATCAGGATGGGACTGGCTACTCTTGGAGGGATATGTGAAGGAGGAAAGGTTCACACTGGCAGACCATTATCTTGGGGGGCCTCCTTGCCTGCTGGGAGGTCCCCTGGAATAATAGAGGGGCTCGAGGGGCTTGGACTCTGCTCAAGAGGACTGTGCATGTGCTGGTTTGCTAGCAGTCAGGGAGGAGAGAGACCTGTGTTGGTGGCTGCCACATCACCACACTTCCCGGTTAAAAAGGCACAGTGGGTGGACCTGCTAGTGCACACAGCAGCTAGACACTGAATCTTGGGAGGACAGGCCCTGGGAGAGGACTCAGTCTAGCTGCCCTGTGCCAGCCCAGGTAAGGTCCAAGCCAAACGGCAGTGCCCACTGTGAACACTTGCAGGATGGGGTGGGTCTGGCCTTGGAGAATTTTGTCAGTGTGCACACCAGGGAGCACCACAGAAATGCATGTCTTTCTGGGGAGGAGTATGCAGAGGCTCATTTCCCAGTGGGAGCACTCTGGCTCCATCCACCCCACACCACAGCTTGGAGATGAATCTGGGGCAACAACAGGTCCTGAGAGAGGTCTGCCACAGAGGCAGACCACGTCCCAAGCTGCAACACAACATTCTTGTAGGAACAGTGCCCCAGCCCCCAGCACCAGCCCATTCTACACCACAGTCTAGCACTTGGTCTGGGATGAGCACAACAGAGAAAGTGTTGTAACTTTCAGCTGCTTCTGGGCAGAAACATGGATGCCTGCACAGGTGGTGCATACATTCACTGTGACCACACGGGTCTCACATGCTTCAGTGGTAACCTCCTTTGGGACAGGGCACACACTCAAGGGCAGTGGAGCTTTATCGAACCCTCAAGGCATCTAATCAAACAACTGGAGAGTAGACCCCACCTCCGACAGCCGCAGAGCAAAGAGGAGGCCTCAACTATATCCAGTGTAGTCTCTGGACACCACAACATCAATCATACTCCCTATCAAGGGAATAGCAGCCAGCACATTCTGAAGAAAGACATGGCTGGCCTTCATACAAAAACCAGCACTCACACCAAAAATAATGGATTCACATAATCTACACACAATGCTCCCACATAAAAACACCCCTTCAAGAACACAGTAGATAATTGTTTCTCTTAAATTCATAGAGACAGAGAAAGTTAAGTAAAAGAAAAAAGCAGAGGAACTGCTCCCAATTAAAATAACATGAGAAATCCCCTGAAAGAACAAATAATGAAACAGATCTCATCAATCTACTGGACTCCAAGTTCAAAAAATAAGTAATAAAAATGTAAAAGTAACTAAGATTGCAAATAGAAGTGCAAATCACTGTAAAAAGGAACTAGAAATTATAAAGATGAACTATTCCAAACTAGACAACTCAATGGCTGAGATAAAAACTAATCTAGAAGCAATGAATAGCAGATTAAATAATGCAGAAGAATGAATAAGTGATCTGGAAGATAGAATAATGGAAATCATCTGATCAGTACAGCAAACAGAAAGACAAATTTAAAAAAATGAAAACAACATATAAGATCTATGAGATAATACAAATCATGTGAATATACACATAATATGGGTTCCAGAAAGCAAAGAGAAGGAGAAGGGGATGGAAAATGTATTTGAAGAAATTGTGGCTGAAAAACTCCCAAACCTAAAGAAGGAAATGGATATCCAGGTACAGGAAACACAGAGGGTATCAAACAAGATGAACTCAAACAGACTCACACCAAATTATATCATAATTAAAATGACTAATGTTAAAGACAAAGAGAGGATTCTAAAGACAGCAAGAGAAAAACAAAGAGTCAGTTACAAGGGAACCCCCTTAAGGCTATTAGCTGACTTCAATGCAGGCCAGAAGTGAGTGGCAACATATATTCAAAGTCCTGATGGGGAAAAGCCTGTGACCTAGGATACTCTGCCCAGCAAGATTATCATTTAAAATAGAAGGAAGATAAAGAATTTCTCAGACAAGCAAAAACTAAAGAATGCAACAATATTAACCTAACCTCAAAGAAATAT
This sequence comes from Orcinus orca, assembly GCF_937001465.1. Taxonomy (NCBI): domain Eukaryota; kingdom Metazoa; phylum Chordata; class Mammalia; order Artiodactyla; family Delphinidae; genus Orcinus; species Orcinus orca. The sequence goes on from NC_064575.1 coordinate 21,210,277, forward strand.
TGAAAGGTCTTCTCTAAATAGAAGAGAAGCAAGAATATATAGGAAAGGGAAAATCACACTAGGAAGGGCAAATATATAAAAGGATTGAAGATAACTTAAATAAGCCAGTACATAGATTAAAAAACAATCAAACATTTTGTAAAACCTATTATAAGTACAATCAGTAGCAAAAGAATAAACATGAAGATGTAAAATAGAACATCAAAATCACAAAATGTGGAGGAGAAGAGTAAAAATTGTAGATATTTTAAAATGTGCTTGAACTTATATGACTATCAGTCTAAAGAAAGTAGATACAATTATGGGTCAACATGCTTGAAAACCAAAGTAAGCAGAATTCAAAACCATACAATAGATTCACAAAAATCAAAAAGAAAGGAACTCAAGCATAATAAAATACAAAATCATCAAACCGAAAAAGGAAAAACAAAGAGAAAATATGAACAAAGAAGAACTACAAAATCAAATGGAAAACAGGATTTAAAATGACAATAAGTACATACCTATTAATAATTACTTTAAATGTCAATGAAATAAATACTCTGATCAAAAGACATAGAGAGGAAAGACTGGATTTAAAAACAAGAACCTACAATATGCTGCTTACAAGAGACTCACTTCAGGGTAAAGGACATACAGAGTGAAAATGAAAGGATGGAAAAGATATTTCATGCAAATGGAGATGACAGTAAAGTGGGGATAACAATATGTATATCAGACAAAATTAACTTTAAAACAAAGTCCATGAACAAAGACAAAGAAAGATATTATATAATGATAAAGGGGTCAATAGAAGAAGAAATATTACACTTGTTAACATATATGCACCCAATATAGGGACACATAAATATATTAAAAAAAAATACTAACAGACATAAAGAGAGAAACTGACAGGAAAACAATAATGGTAGAAGACTTTAACACCCCACTAACATCAGTGGACAGGTCTTCAAGACATAAAGTCAATAAGGCAACAGAGGTCCTAAATGATGCAACAGACCAGTTGGACTTAATTAATGTCTACAGGACACTACATTGAAAAAAAAAGAAAGAAAAGAAAAACTAGAATACACATTTTTTTCAAGCACACATGAAACATTCTCTAGGATAAACCAAATACTAGGTTTGGTATTAATAAACAAACTTCAAAAAATTTAAGAGGATAGAAATTATTTCAAGCATCTTTTCTGACCACAATGGTATAAAATCAGAAATCAACCACAGATAGAAAAATGGGGAAAAGATGAACACATGGAGGCTGAAAAACATGCTACTAAAAAAGCAGTGGGTCAATGATGAAATCAAAGAAGAAATCAGAAAATACTTTGAGACAAATGAAAATTAAAACACAACCTTACTAAATCTATGGGATGCAGCAAAAGCTGTTCTAAGAGAGAAGTTTAAAGCACTACAGGTCTTCAAGAAAGAAAAAAAATCTCAAATGACCTAACTTACCACCTAAAATAATTTGAAAAAAAGAACAAACAAAACACAAAGTCAGTAGAAGGAAGGAAATGATAGAGATCAGAGAGAAAATAAATAAAATAGAGATCAGAAAACAATAGAAAAGATCAATAAAACCAAGGTAAACAGAAAATATAAACAAAATCAACAAATCTCTAGCCAGGCTCACCAAGAAAAGAGAGGACCCAAATAAATGAAATAAGAAATGAAAGAGGAGAAACACCAAATGATACTGCAAAAATACAAAAATATCATAAGAGAATACTATATCCAGTTATATGTCAACAAATTGGACAATCTAGAAGAAATGGACAAGTTTCTAGAAACAAACAGCCTGCCAAACGTGAGTCAAGAAGAAACAGATCACGGGACTTCCCTGGTGGTCCAGTGGTTGAGAATCCACTTTCCAGTGCAGGGGACACAGTTTTGATCCCTGGTTGGGGGACTAAGATTCCACATGCCACAGGGCAACTAAGCCCACATGCTGCAACTACTGAGCCCACATGCCACAACTAAAGAGAAGCCCACGCACCACAACGAAAGATTCTGCATGCTGCAATGAAGATCCCGCATGTGGTAACAAAGACCCAACACAGCCAAATAAATATTAAAAAAAAAAAAAAAAAAAGAACTACTGGGAAGTCCCTGTTGGTGCAGTGGTTAGGATTCTGCACTTCCACTGTCAGGGGCCAGATTCAATCCCTTGTCAGAGTCTCACAGGCTGCATGGCCAATTAAAAAAAAATTAAAAAGAAAAAAAAAAGAAACAGATCATTTGAATGAACTGATCACTAGAAATGAAGTACACTCTGTAACAACAACAACAACAAAATTCCCACCAAATAAAAGTCCAGGAACAAGTGACTTCATTGGAGAATTCTACTAAAAATACAAAGAAGAACTTATAACAATCTTTCTCAAATTATTCCAAAAGACTGAAGAGGAGGGAACACTCCCAAATTCATTCTATGAAGTCACCATCACCCTAATACCAAAAGCAGACAAAACACTACAAAAAAAGAAAATTACAGGCAATTTTTTCAATAAGTATAGATGAAAAAATCCTCAAAAAAGTATTAGCCAACTGAATCCAATGATGTATAAAAAGGATCATATACCATGATCAAGTTGGTTTCTTTCCAGAGTGGTAAGGATTGTTCAACATACACATATCAAACAATGTAACACACCACATTAAGAAGAGGAAACACAAAAACTTCATGATCATTTTAATAGATGCAGGAAAAAATTTTGATAAAATTCAACATCCATTCATGATAAAAACTCTCACCAACGTGGGTATAGAGGGAACATATCTCACCATAATAAAAGCCATTTATAACAAACCAACAGCCAACATAATACTCAACTGTGAAAAGGTGAAAGCCTTCCTGCTGAATTCAGGAGCAAGACAATGATGCCCACTCTAACCATTTCTATTCAGCATAGTACTGGAAATCCTATTCATAGCATTCAGAGAAGAAAAAGAAATAAGAGGTATCTAAATTGGAAGGGAAGAGGTAAAAAAGTCACTATTTGCAGATGATATGATACTCTATAGAGAGAACACTAAAACGACTTCACACAAAAACTATTAGAACTAATAAATGAATTCAGAAAGGTAGCAGGATACAAGAGTAATATACAGAAATCTGTTGCATTTATTTACATGAATAATGAAATATCAGAAAGAGAAAGCAAAAAACAAATACCATTTAAAGTTGCATTAAATAAATAAATAAATAAAATATCTAGGAATAAACTTAACCAAGGAGGTGAAAGACCTATACATGGAAAAATATAAAACATTGGTAAAGGAAATTGAAGATGGAAAAGAAATGGAAAAATATCACATGCTCTTGGATTGGAAGAATTAATATTGTACAATGACCATACTACCCAAAGCAACCTACAGATTTAATGCAATCCCTATCAAAATATCCATGACATTTTTCACAGAAGTAGAACAAATAATCCATAAAAGACCCATAATTGCCAAAACAATCCTGAGGAAAAAGAACAAAGCTGGAGGCATAACCCTTTCATGTGCCAAACAATACTACAAAGCTACAATAATTGGAACAGCATGATACTGGCACAAAAACAGGCACATAGATCAGTGGAACAGAATAGGGAACCTAGAAATAAACCCACACACCTATGGTCAATTAATCTACTAAAAAAGAGGCAAGAATATACAAAGGAGAAAAGGCAGTCTTTTCAACAATTGGTGTTGAGATAACGGGACAGCTACTTATAAATCAATGAAGTTAGAACACTCACTCACACCATATACAGAAATAAACTCAAAATTGTTTAAAGACCTAAGTATAAGACATGACACCATAGAACTCCTAGTAGAGGACAAAGGAAAAACATTTTTGGACATAGATTGTAGCAATATTTTCTAACATCGGTCTCCCAAGGCAAAAGAAATAAAAGGAAAAATGAACAAATTGGAACTAATTAAACTTAAAAGTTTTTGCACAACAAAGGAAACCATCAACAAAATGACAAGACAACCTACAGAATGGGAGAAAACATTTGCAAATAATACAACCAACAAAGGCCTGATATCCAAAATATATAAATAGCTCATACAACTCAATATCAAAAAAATAAACAACCCAATCAAAAAATGGGCAAAAGACCTATATAGACATTTCTCCAAAGGAGACATACAGTTGGCCAACAGGCACTTGAAAGATGCTCAACATTGCTAGTTATTAGAGAAATGCAACTCAAAACCACAATGAAGTATCACCTCACACCAGTCAGAATGGCTATCATCAAATAGTCTACAAATAATAAATGCTGGAGAGGGTATGGAGAAAAGGGAGCCCTCCTACACTGTTGATGGGAATGTAAATTTGTGCAGCCACTATGGAAAACAGTATGGAGGTTCCTTAAAAAACTAAAAATTGACCTACCATATGATCCAGCAATCTCACTACTGGGCATATATGTGGAAAAGATGAAAACTCTAATTCGAAAAGATACTTGAACCCCAATGTTCATAGCAGCACTATTCACAATAGCCAAGAAATTGAAAGAACCCAAGTTCCCATCAACAGATGAATGGATAAAGATGTGGTACATATATACAATGGAATATTACTCAGCCATTAAAAGAACAAAATATTGCCATTTGCAGCAACATAGATGGACCTAGAGATTATCATACTAAGTGAAGTAAGTCAGAGAAAGAAAATATATCACTTATATGTGGAATCTAAAAAAATGATACAAATGAATCTATATACAAAACAGAAATAGATTCACAGATATGGAAAGCAAACTTATGGTTTCCAAAAGAGTAAGGGGGAGGATAAATTAGGAGTATGGGATTAATAGATATTTATGAACTTCTATACATAAAATAGATGAGCAACAAGGATTTACTGTACAGCACAGGGAGCTAGATTCAATATCTCATAATAACTTATAATGGAAAATAATCTGAAATATATATACATATAAATATAAAACTGAATCACTTTGCTGTACATCTGACACTAATACAACTTTGTAAAGCAACTGTACTTTAATAAAAAAAGCAAAAAAGGCTTGAGGAGGAAGTCAAGATACTCACATCTGAATTGTGCCCTTCTCCTAAACCATCTCCTTAGCTCAAATCCCTATCATCTATTAGTAATTGTCTTTCTTTCCATTTGGTTTGATTTTGTTTCCTTGTAGATAGGTATCACCCAGTATATTATGCCACCAGAAACAATGGATTTAGGTTCCAAGGAAATTTACATAACACCAAAATTTTTCTATGCATATATTTTTATATATAAACATATTTACAGAGCAGAAAATCTCTTTGTCATACCATATGTCTTGATATGAAAGATATCCATATCCAATTTTGCTGCCAACTTGACTATTCTTACTACAAAGTTTTAACAATATTTTATTTTATATTTCTAATATCCTACCCCACTTTCAGGTTGATAGAAATATCAAAGCCAAAGAAATAATTTTAAATATCCATTTGCATAGTTTGATTTGATATGGACCTACCTAAACTTCTTTCACCCCAGAGAATTCAAATCAAAGCGTAGTTTAAAATAGGTTCACATGTATTTCCTTTAGAACTTCCCATCTGCTGAAGAAATTAAAAAACATATCATATCATATATTTCCCACAGTTTATATTCAAAAGTTTACATTTACATATATTTATGTGACTGGAGTCTATGAAACTATATTTATCAGATAAATATAGTTTATAAATACAAATATAGTTTATAAATATGTATCATATATACATATTTACCTAAAGAGGCAAGAATTGTAGATCTTGTTTGCTTGTTCATTTGTGTTTTTGCAAGACCACCATGATTCTACAAAAGGAACCTAATTGAAAAGCAAGCACTAGGAATCCAAGAATTATAAAAGAGAATTACACATTAGCTAAAATAGAGCTTGAACAAAGCTGGCTCTTTTTTACTATTAAATTTTTTTCAATTTATTTATATATGCTAATTCTGTTAAAATGTAGATTATTATTAAACTGCCATCTCCAGAAGCTTATTCAGTAGGCATCCTCTTATTTATCTTTGTCTACTAATGACCCAATGTTTGGTCCCACCCCTCCACCTCTTGCTTTTCATCCTCCATTACCTACCCTGCTCTTCTCTCTTATTGCTGTTCCTTAAGGAAATTCTTTTGCTGTGAAATTTGCTTAAAAGAATTAATTAAATAATTAGTTATAAAATCCACAATAGAGAACAATTAGGTTTCTAAATTTCTAGTTAAACCTTTTAGACAAGTTACAACAATACATTCAACGCCATCTTTGAAAATATATTGACACCTAGATGAAGAATTTCTCCTTTTACTATCCAACCTTCAACAACATCAAATCTTCCTACTCTAAAACACTAACCAGATGTTTGCAATTTGCCCTCAAGCAAAGACTACAAGACACAAGCTAAACTGCAGCAAAAGGGCATTAAGTTTAAATATGTCAAACAATAGAGTGGTTGATCAAGTCCCTTGGAGCAAGTTCTTCCTTTTTATCATAAGTAAACTGGGAAAGTTTCTGGTAGGTCTATGCTCTTAAGGGATGTTGTTCCAGCATTTTAACCCCTATCCTAAATGGCATGAACAATTTGAAGGTGGAAAGGACTCTGAAATCTGAAGGGGAAAAATAGGGCAGGGTTGATCTTGCCTGCAGTTATGTGAGACTGTGCAAGACAAATAAATTAGTGTCCTACATTAGTTTTAAAGGCAAAGAAAAGTTGAGACCTGTGTGTGTGTGCAGGCACTCACATATGTTTTAGAGAAAGTTTGAAAATTATTGGTGCTGATTCGTATGCAGTGTAAGCAAAGAATGTTGCCTGCCATTATCGTTCTACAAGGATTAAGTCATTAGCCACTGCAGTTGCTCACCTACAAGTACACCCCAAAAGGAATTCAGGATGAAGTATTCTGTGTTTTGGATATACAGAACCCTAGATAGTTAAAATGCATATATAAGAAAGAATTTCAATGACCCCAAATTCTTGCATCTTCCCATACATAGAAAAGCACTAAAATCATGAGTTGAGATATCTGATCCTTGTGACTAGCAGTAATCTTTCACCAAAATCTTGAAGGCATATATATATATATATATATATATATATATATATATGTGTGTGTGTGTGTGTGTGTGTGTGTATGTGTGTGTGTGTGTATATACGCATATATATACACATATACATATATATATATATATATATATATATATATATATATTAGCACCTCCTCTATCTCTTTGAAACAGTTTTTTAGAGCAGGGATCTCCAACCCCTGGGCCATGTACTGGTACTGGCTTGTGGCCTGTCAGGAACTGGGCAGCACAGCAGGAGGTGAGAGGCAAGTGAGTGAGCGAAGCTTCATCTGTATTTACAGCCGCTCCCCATCACTCACAGTACCATCTGAGTTCCGATTCCTGTCAGATCAGAGGCAGCATTAGATTCTCATAGGAGTGCAAGACCTACTGTGAACTGTGAATGTGAGGGATATATGTTGTGTGCTCTTTATGAGAATCTAATGCTTGATGATCTGAGGTAGAGCTGAGGCAGTAATGCTAGCACTGGGGAGTGGCTGCAAATACAGATTATCATTAGCAGAGAGGTTTGACTGCACAGAGACCAAAATAAAGCAATTGCTTGCAGACTCATATCAAAACCCTATGTGGCAGTGGCAAGTGACAATTAACCTGCATCTTATGGAATAACTGGACATAAGCAACACACTTCGGGTGTCACTGTTTCCCATTACCCCCAGATGGGACCATCTGGTTGCAGGAAAACAAGCTCAGAGCTCTCACGGTTTCTGCATTATGGTGAGTTGTATAATTATTTCATTATATATTACAATGTAATAATAATAGAAATAAAGTGCACACAATAAATGTAATGTACTGGAATCATCCTGAAACCATTCCCCCTACCCAGCCCGTGGAAGAATGTCTTCCACAAAACTGGTCCCTGGTGCCAAAAAGGTTGGAGATGCTGTTTTAGAGCTATCTGAGTGACTGTCTCCTGGGCTATAGTCCTCAGTAAGACACTGAATAAACTCAACTCAACTCATAGCTCTTACACTGTGCTTGTGTGTGTGTGTGTGTGTGTGTGTGTGTGTGTGTGTGTGTTTTCCAGTCTACAACTTTGGCAACCACAAAGGAACCCAGAGCAGACTTCTCTCCTTTGCCTGAACTCTACAAGGATTCAGAGCTTTGGTAACAACAGGGACCCCTTTTCTCTTCCTCCTCAATGAGTCCAGATAAATTGGATGAGTCTCTCCTGGTACCATATGTCTCATTCTTGGTTGAAGATCTTGAGTTTATTCAGAGGTCATTAAACTCTTCATTGTGAGGAGTAGGTTATCCTTGAACTTAGGTTGGAGATGAGACACCTTTATTTGCTTAGTTGAGAGACATTGTAGTTACCTCCAGTTGAAAAACACTGGGAGGATTTTTCTTAAAGATACTGAGGAGACTTTGACTGGGTGATTAGGTAGGAGGCTGATCTAACATCTTTCCTCAATTCGGCTACCTTAAAACAATTTGGCAGGATGAAAGTGAAGCTATCACATGAGCACTCTACTCTAAACAAAAGGACAAGGCTCCTCCCAGGCAGTTATGGCTTTCTAAGAAATTTACAGGATTGGTGGAGACAAGAGTCCTCATACTGTGTAACAGTTCCATAGGGAAACACACTCATTATTTTAGAAATGTGTTGATCTGGGGACCACATATAAAAGTTGGTTACTCAGTTCTCTAAGCATCTAGGGTGGTTTTTGACTGTCAGAAGGAGAAACTAAGACATGTAAAAGAACTGAAATGACTCTAGAATGACTCCTAAAGGAGTTAAGCTCACAAGCAACACATTGGTCCACCATGCAATTTCATTAGTAAAATGTATTCCAACAAATTCAACTTTAAAATAGAAATAGATTTCCTCAAACAAGGAAACAAGGTGTGAGCAATATCAGAAAGCCAGCCTCCAGATAATATCCCAGCTGGAGGTTATTTACATACAGAACTTATATTTGTAAGTACTTAATGGACATTTTTGGCTTAAATATTTACTATGACCTTATTAATGTTATTAGCTATATTATTTATATCCTGTATATTGTATAATATTGTTTCTTATACTATCCAGTGTGCAACCCAGACTCTGACAAAAGTAATGATGGTTAAATGTCTTGAGGCAATTGATCACATATATAGTTCTATATAAAATCAATTGTAATAGTGCAACTCTAGATATAGGAAGAAGCAACAAGGGAAAACACTTCCTGAATCATGATAGACTAGTAGGACAGATGATCCAGAGAATGTTTTAAGTATTAACAGGCCCTAATCCAGAAATAGCACATGGAGAGTTCTATCAAGAGAATGGTCGCCTGACCTAGGAATAAGCCTTCCTAGCACAGTAGTACAAATTGGTGATGAAATACTTTCCAAACCTTGGTTAAATATATGACTAGCAGGGGGCATTGTAAACAGGAATATTTTCACTGTTCCTGTTCTACAAGGATTGAGTTATTAGCCACTGCAGTTGCTGACCTACAAGTACCCCCTGAAAGAAATTCAGGATGAAGCAGTCTGTATTTTTGATATATGGGCCACAAGAGAGTTAAAATGCATATATAAGAAAGAATTTCAATGACTCCAGATTCTTGCATCTTCCTATACATAGAAAAGCATTAAAATCATTAGTTGAGATATGTGACAATCTTTACTAGTGGTAACCTTTCACCAAAGTCTTGACTGCACATATATAGTATATATACTAGCTCCTCCCCTACCTCTTTGGAACAGATTCTCAGGGCTATCTGAGAGCCTGGGTCCCAGGCTATAGTCATCAGTAAGATACTGAAAAACTTGACTCACAGCTCTTACATTATGTGTTTTAATTTTATTTTTTAAATTTTTTTTCCCAGTAGATAGCAGAAATTCCAGTATGGAATTCTGAAACCCTAACAGGAAATTGTGGTCTCACCCTCTACTTTCCACCCTAGTCCCCACAGAAGCAATGCAGATTCAGATATAATTATTAGAAGCCCAGAGAAAAATACTTCCTAGAGGCAAAGTGCCCAATCCTTTTGCAAGCAAACATAGAAATACTTCCATAAATTGAAGAGCTAAGTTAGACAATTAGGCAAGTTAACTAGTTAACTTTAGTCACAGGTTCAAGTAATTTTCAATGAACTTGAGAAATCTCAGGTTATTGAAGAAGAAATAAGAATAGCTGTGCTCAAATCCTGGGGACACGTAGGTCACCCTTTCATCAAACCTCAGACAACTTCTTTAATCTTTTTATGAATACTTTTCTCTTTCTGTTAGAGAACCATTGACCAAAACCACGGGCACAATGATAACCACTTGCATGAGCTGTCTCACAAGCAGAGGTCCTGTCAACTTAAGAAAAAGGAAGCACAACATGAGAGTTATGAGTTAAGTTTTATTTGGGGCAAAATGAGGACAGCCCGGGAGATAGCATCCCAGATAGCTCTGAGAAACTGCTCCAAAGAGGCAGGGAGGAAGGTCAGTATATATGTGATTTTGGTGAAGGGGGAATACATGCAATGAAACACATATTTTTTGTAGAAGTTTTCTGCTATTCTTGTGAAGGTTACTGCTAGTCACGAGGAGCAGTCGTCACCATGAAGGATTTTAGTGCTTTTCTACATACGAGGAGATACAAGAATTGGGCTCATAAAATCGGCTCCTGAAAATATCTAACTATCTGAAGACCTGTTCTGCCAGTTTTCCCCAGAGCATAGAGTGCCTCATTTCTGCTCTCCGCGTGAACTCCTTTTGGGGGGTGTTGAAAGTCAGCAGCTGCAGCAGCACATGATTTAAACCTTGTAGAGGTAGATGGCAAGTGCCAATGGAAAATGTCAATTTGAAGTTGACAAGGCCCTCTCATGGCCATAAATTCGACCATGCTTTGGGAGGCATTTCATGACCATTTCGTCCCACGGTGCTAAGAAGGCTCATTCCTAGGTCTGGCAAAGATTTCGCTGATAGGCCACTCAGTGTGCTATTACTGGGCTAGATCTTATCAACAAAGGTCTCTGGACCACCTGTATTCCTAGTCTGTTATAGTCCAGGAAAAATTTCCCTCTTGTTGCATTCTTCCCATATCTAGAGTTACACTATTGTAATCATTGATCTCATACAGAATTATATATTTGATCAACTGCTTCAAGTCACTTAGTCATCATTATTTTCATCGGCGGCTCAGCCACACATTTGGCAATACAAGAAATGATAATCTTGTAAAACAGGCAAAATACAAATAATAAAACTAATAACATTAATAGAGCTATAAGTAAATATTTAAGCCAAGAAATTCCATTAGGTGCAGTCCAGTATATCCTCAGGTCATCTGACTTAGTCTGTTCTGTACCAGTCCTTATCTTTCAGGGAAATGATATATTGACTTTGTCCATAAGGCTCCCAGCCAAATTTCCTAGTTACTAGGCTGGTTATCCTTAGTGTAATTTAATTGTTCCCAAGATAAAGGGGTACCTTAAAGCTTAAATGACCATAGCCTGATGTTAACCAAATAAATCCATCCCGTAATTGTGGGGGGTTTTATTCCTTGGCTGAAATTTTGCTTGTTGCTCTATTGAGCTTGAGTAACTTTAGAGGAAAATTCAGTTTTTATGACCAGGATTAGAGCAGGTATTATTAATTGTCTAGGTGAGGGGATCCCCTGAACAGGACTATAATTTCCTTCTTCTAAAATAAATTTCCTAAGGGCCATCCAATTAAAACCTTGGAGAGGAGAAGTCCACCAAGGTAATCCAGAAGTACTAGACACAGGTAATTGGCCACATACCCAACAATTGGATTGATTTTTAAAACTAGCATAGGATCGTGTCCATGATAGAAAAACATTTGATTTATATGCAGAGGTCCAAGAAGTCAAGTAAACATAAATGACCATACAAGTCAGGTCCAGCATCTTGGTAAGCTGTCTACTTCTGATGTCATCTTCTTCTCATCCCGGTGTGAGTGTAGTTTCCTTTGTTTGGGCGTAGTTTTTTGTTTTTCGTTTTTTTTTTTTTTTTTTTTTTTTTTTGCGGTATGCGGGCCTCTCACTGCTGTGGCCTCTCCTGTTGCGGAGCACAGGCTCCGGATGCGCAGGCTCAGCGGCCATGACTCACGGGCCCAGCTGCTCTGCAGCATGTGGGATCTTCTCGGACCGGGGCATGAACCCGTGTTCCCTGCATTGGCAGGAGGACTCTCAACCACTGCGCCACCAGGGAAGCCCATGAGCGTAGTTTTAAGGTGAGTTTGAGGTCAGCAGTCCTCTCCACAGACCAGTTTAGTGCAGGGACCCTTTTAAATGGGAAATATGAATCTAAGAGTGAGTTCCCTTTAATTTTGCTACACATGAGCAAGTTAAGATACTTGGTGAGGGCCTTTCCATCTAGGTTGTAGTGAATCCTTTAAATGATGTCTTTTCCAATATACATAGTCCCTTGCTTGCAGGTTGTGAGGCATCTAATCTTCATCCAAAGATAGATTGCTGAGATAAGCTTCAGGAATAAATTTAGATTGTCCTTTTAATAATTCAATTTAACTTTGCATTAATATAATGTAATAGCAAGGAACTAGCTGGGAAGTTAGTAAATACAGACCTCCATTAACAAAACCGGGATTTAACATTCATTGAAACATCTTTTTCTCTAAAATTACCCTCACTTCTACCAAATATAACCAAATTAAGACTAATTTGTTTGCAAAATAAATCTGGTGTCAGTAAACTTGGCCTGGTGATTGATATAACTATAATTGATCATATAGGCTTTTTGCTTGCTGAAACTTCTATAAGGAGTCTCAGACAGGACTTTTAAAAGACCTCTCAGGGCCAGGAAAATCATGCCAAGGGCTTACCGCAGATTTTGCCCAACAGATGTAGGTGAATTCCTCCCTTTTCAAGGTTCCCAAAATACCTTGAGATTCCTGTACCTGTTAGTGAGTGGCCTTCCTAATTTATCGATTAAAGCTGCTGAGAACCTAAGAGTTTCAAATCTCTAGAGGGAGCAGATCGAGAGAAAAGATAAATGTTTCAATCCTCCTTATAAAGGTATAATTTATCAAATTACTGTAAGTCATAATTAGTTTGAGGGGAAGGTTTTATTTACACCTCGAAAACACAGATTTAAACTAGTAATTTTTTCAGATAGAAACCATAAAAAGTGTAATCATATTCACCAGTTCACTCAGTCTTATATACCTAACTCTTTTTTGTTAACAGTTTATGAAGCCATCAGTTTTCTCATTAGGATTCTTTAATTCTTACCCAGTTTGGCATTACGGTCTGAAAGTCAGAAACTTGCATTTATCCAAAAGTCCTTTTTATAAATCTTCTTGAAGAGGAAGCATTTTTACAAAGGCATTAGGATGAAACCATAAGTGTCTATAATGACAAAAGACTTAAGAAGGCACATTCAAAATCTGATTACAATGCAATCGACAAAGAAACTTGGTTACTGCTCTGACATACAACACTTTAAGAAAATACCTAGAATTATGACTGATAACATTTTACCAGGACATATCAGAATTTTAGGAACTCCATGTAACTTCTAGAATATCTGTATTAATAACATTTACCATACACTAAAACCTAAGAAGATTTATTACTCAATTGACAATATTCCTCATGTAACTTAATGTACCAAATGAACCTAGTTTATATCTCTCTTTGGGATATTTCAGTGGCACTTTGAAGCATCCCAAAGCTAGCTAGAGGTCAAAAGGACTTCATTAGAATTTGATTTAGGAAGTTTGGTTAAAAAATATCAAAAGGGTTTAAAACACTGAGTCAGATAGGATCATAGGTCACTGTGAAACAATTGTTATTCACTTAGCCAAGGTAACAATAAAAGATTTCAACAGCAAATACAGAACAGATCACTTAAAAGGTAAAGAAACTTGAAATCTGTTATCACAGGCAGTTCAACATTTTAAGAAATCTTGTCCTCTTAAGAGAGAGAGAAGCCAAATTCAAGTTTTGCACCCTCTTACTTTTAAAATTCATTTATTCAATTAAATTTATTTTAAACTTAGTCAGTCCTGACCATGCACAAAACTCTTTTCTTGGTGTCCACTTTCCACAACCCTTTTCTCCCATTGCGGAGCACAGGCTCCGGACGCACAGGTTCAGCGGCCATGGCTCACGGGCCCAGCCGCTCAGCGGCATGTGGGATCTTCCCGGACCGGGGCATGAACCCGTGTCCCCTGCGTCGGCAGGCAGACTCTCAACCACTGTGCCACCAGGGAAGCCCACCAGTGATATTTTTTTAAAAAAACCGTTTGCTTTCTTTAGAGAATGTGGCACCAAAAATATTCATTAATAGTCCTAAATATCTTTTGTTTCTCTGTAAAAAGGAAGCCAAAGTTCAGTAATTAATGTTTCAGTATCTTATTTTATTTGGGAATGAACTAGCTATTCAATAAGCTTCCATCACTTAACTATTTAGCACAACTTTAGAATTTCAAGTTACCAGAATCTGGAGAGACTATCTTAGATGGACATTCCTAAAGCATAATTATTCTTATAGAGTTTATCCGAACGCTCTTATCTCATTTACATTTTCTTTCCTTAAAAGTTTCTACACGTCAAGTTACTTTCCTTGCTGACAAATTTGTAACCGATATAAAAAGATTGTATTTAGCTTATATTATACCTAGGCACAATAAAAGTATTATACCTAATGTTGATGACTCTAAAAACATGTCTACATTAATTAGATCAACAAACTTAAACATTATTACCAGATATTAATTTAATACTGAATATTTCCCAGTTCATGTGAAACTGAAATTTATTTAGCTTAACTTCTCTTGTATTTAGAATTGTTTAATTTGTAAGCACTTACTTTTCTTTAAGCCAATTAAATAGAGCTCATTTACAAATTAACCACAGCAATATTATCCAAAGACAAAGACACATACTGAAACATACTTATATCCAGACAGACACAACAAAAGATCTAGCTGCATTTTCTAAACTTAGTCACAAATCAGATATCATAATACAAATTCACTAGTTTATAAATGACAGTTGGAATAAGAAACTATTTTAAAAGGCTTGTTCCAGTTTTTTTTTTTTTTCCCTTCTCAATATCAAGAATTAGAGATGGTCTAAATAAGATAAGTGTTCCTGAGAGCTCTGGTCTCAAGGCACAGGGAAAGAAAATCAGGTTCTCCTAGTAGGACTTATTCCCTTAAGGTCAGATTTCTAAAGAGATTGTTTGCTTTTTTCAAGCTAGGTTTCTCTACTCGTTGGGAATTAAATGGGCATTGGTTAACCTTCGACTGGCATTGTGTACTTAATTGGTACAAATGAAGGTTCATAATTTTCATAGATACCCCCTTTTCTTTCTTTTCAATGGTTTTGAAAAGTTTGTCTAATATAGTTTCAAGTAATTAATTACTGTTTTCCTGCAAAGAATTTACTCTAACATTTCCTGTTTTAGAAGCTTCTAGATACCAATCAAAGTAAGCATTCCATTCAATCTGTTTGATATTACGGTCAGATTTTTTTTTTAACTGTGTGTGCAAAAATATTAATTTTGGAATATAAAAAGAACCCCAATTTGGTCATTTTAGGTTGAGATCTCCTTTAGTATAATTTCCCTGATTAGGTACTTGCTGGTATGAGTTTTTGTACGTACGTGAACCTGACTGGAATTTTAGACAGAGGCTGGCTTTCTGATGCCCCTTGTTTCTGGTTTGAGAGGCTCTATTTCCCATTTTAAAGTTGAATTTGTCAGGGATAAAATTTACTAGTGAAATTGTGTGGCGGGCCAGTGTGCTGCTTGTGAGCTTAACTCCTCTGGGCATCGCACTAGAGTCATTTCAGCCCTCTTATGTGTCAGTTTCTCCCTTCGGTAGTCTAAGACCACCACAGGTGCTCGGATCGCTGAATGGCCAATTCTTATCCACGACCCCTGGACAAGCAAGTGTTTTAATTAATGAATGGGTTTCCCTACGGGACCATTGCACAATATGAGGACTCTGCCTCCACCACTCACGTAAATTTATCAGTCACCTGAGAAAGCTGGGAGGAGTCTTGTCCCTTTTCTTCGGAGCAAAGCTCTCATGTAATATCTTCACTTTTATCCCGACAAATTCTATTAAGGCAGCCAAATTGAGGAAAAGCATCAGATCAGCCTCTTTAACCACTCAGAGCAGACCACTCAGTCTCCTACAACTGAGCAAACCCTGGTGTCTTTCAACCAGGACCTCTCAGTATCTTTCACTGGGTATTCCCCGGTATCTTTCAACCAAGCCTCACTCAGTATCTTTCCACTGGGTGAGTACTTCCCTGGTATCTTTCAACCAGGCCCCTCCTGAGTGTCTTTCAACTGGAAGGAGGCAGGTACCTGCTATACCACCAAATAAAACTCAGGATCATCAACTAATATGGGAGATCCGAGAACCAGGAGAAACTTACCCAAATTTGTCTGGACTCTCTGAGGAGGCAGTTGGGTGCAAGGGCCTCTGCTAATACCAAGGTTCTGGTTCCTTGTAGAGTTCAGGTGAAGGAGAGAAGTCCACTCTAGGTCCCTTCATGGTCGCCATAACTGTTGACAAAAAAAAAAAAAAAGCACAACGTGAGAGCTGTGAGTTAAGTTTTATTTTGGACAAAATGAGGACTGCAGCCCCAGAGACAGTATCCCAGATACCTCTGAGAAACTGCTCCAGAGAGGCAGGGTAGAAGGTCAGTATATGTGTGATCTTGGTGTAGGGGGAATATATGCAGTCAAGCACATATTTTTTTGTAGAAGGTTTCTTCTAGTCATGTGAAGGTTACTGCTTGTCACAAGAAACATGTATCTTAGTTAATGGTTTTAGTGTTTACTAAGTATGGAATGGTGTAAAAACTGAGTTCATAAAATTTACCCTGAAAGTATCTAACTACTGGAGGACAAATGCCAATTTGTAGTTGACAGTCCCAATAAGGAACATGGTGCTGCCACTGAAAACTAACTGGGAGAATTTGGGAAGGGCCAGAAGGAGAAAGGAGATGACTACCCTCCCAGAATCCTTCACACTGGAATCCATCTTGGCTAAGAGATGTGTGCACCACCAGAAAGAACCCTGAGTCAGACCAGATATAGGCCAAGCAAGATGATTGGCCAGAAGCAACCAGGAAACTAACCCCCATTACCATAAAACCTGAGACTTTGAGCCACATTGCAGAGCAGTTCTCCAGGGTTTCCTTACCCTACTGCTCTCTGCTCCCACACACCTTCACAATAAAGTCTTTTGCTTTGTCAGTACATGTGTCTCCTTGGACAGTTCATTTCAGAGTGTTAGACAAGAGCCCTCTCTCGGACCCTGGAAAGGATTCCCATTACTGCAAAATTTCAAGGTTCTGAAGTTTAACCAGTTTGCTTCCTTGCTTAAAGCCATATAACTAGTTATTCATTTTGCCCCCTGATTTCTTCCTCCTGCAAGAATGGTTCTATCATTGGCTATAATCTCCCTAGGTATTTTATTTGTTTGTTTTTTAACTTGGTTTTGTTTTAACTTTTTAAGCTGTCTTCAAAAACTTTAAAACTTAAAGTTTTGCTAAATTATTTGAAAACAAAGAAAGAATCATAAAAATAACAAACACAAGAAGTCAAAAAGACCCATGAATAGTGGAAAACAGATGGAAAAATATCTTTGATTTCCAAGTTTAGGGCTCTTTCCCAGGACTGTTGGTTAATTAGCTATTATAAACATCTACATATTAAGAAATAACGATCTGGTGCAACTTATGACAGACAGAAAATGCAGAAATGCATGGACGAGATATTACAAAGTACATTAATGAAAATACTGTCTTCTAATAAAAAGTTTGTCAACAATATATTAGTTCTCAGATGAATAGGTAGAAATTGACTAGCAAAACTTAAGCATATTTATATGTGTGAGAAACTGTGATATTGTGATTTATAATTGTTAAAAAAAATTAAATCACGTAAATTTGAAAATCTAATTGGCTTTATTTAATGATTCACAAGTCAAGCAGCATCCTGTCTAATAAACAGAATAATGCTCCACAGGGGTTGTGCAAAAATGGAAGCTTTTCATAGGCAGAAGGAGGGTGGGATAAGGAAGTTATTAGAAAAAGAAAGAATTGTTTCAGGCCTGGTCAGCTTCTTTGGGGGGGAAGGGCAGACAAGGGTCTTATTATGCAGATTACCTCACTAGTACTGATCAGGAAATTTCAGATTGTCTGTTTAAAGGTCATATTTCTGGGAGAGGTTGAAAGTGCAATTAAGTCTTTGTTTGCTACCATGGGGACAAATTACTCCATTTTGAGCTTGTTGTTTCCTTTTACATATATATATATATATATACACACATGTCTTTGTCCTGGTTTCTGGCATAGAGCTCCTAATCCCTTTAAATTTCCTTAGTGGTGACAGCCACAAAGTGTCTTTTGTTATGTTAATGAGGTTACTTTGGGACCACACCTAAGAATTCTGGCTGTTGCCAGAAGAACCTGTCATGTCATTAGAGGGTTGGAACTTCAACATAACCATCCTGACCCACAGAGGAGGGGAGAGGAGCTGTAGGTTTAATCAATTGCCAATGGCCGATAATTTAAGCAAGGATGCCTATTTAATGAAGCCTCCATAAAATCTCAAAAGGTGTGGGTTCAGAGAGCTTCTTGGGTTGGTGAAAACATGGAGATTTGGGAAGAGTGGCACACTCCTAGAGGGTAAACCCTGCACCCATCCCACATACTTACCTTATCCATCTCTCCCATCTGGCTCTTCCTGAATTATACTGTTTTACAATAAACCAGTAATCTAGTAAGTAAAATGTTTCTCTGAGTTCTGTGAGCCTACTGTCAATGAAAAAATTAATCAATAGTCAATCAAAGAAAGAAATGGAAATTTTTATTTGAGCCAACCTGAGGATTATAATCTGAGAGATAGTCTTACAGAAAGCTCTGAGGACAGTTCCGAAGAGGCAAGGGGAGAGGCTAGTATGTATGTGATTTTGATGAAGGGGTATATGCAATCAAGCACACACCTTAGTAGAAGGTTACTGCTATTCACAAGAAACGTGTATTTTAGTTAATTGTTTTAGTGTTTACTAAGTATGGAATGATATAAAAACTGAGTTCATAAAATTTATCCTGAAAATATCTAACTACTGGAAGGCCAGTTCTGACAGATTATCCAGAGTCCAAAGTGCCTCATCTTGATCCTCCTCACCCTGAATTTCTTTCAGGGTGTATTATGGATCAGCAAATGCAGTGGCTAATGACTTGATTCTTATAGAACTGGATGATGGACAACATTCTTTATTTTAAAATATTCTTCCTTTTAGTCATAATTTTGACCAAGGATAGTGAGGCATTTCATGAGCATTTTCTCCCACAGTGTGAGGAATGCTCATAACAAGGTTAGGAGAAGGATTTCATTAATAAGCAACTCAATGTGCTATTACTGGACTAGGCCCTGTTAAGAGTAGCTCAAAGCCTGTGGTCTTTCTAGTCTGTTATGGTCCTGGAAATGGTTTCCTCTTGTTGCTTCTTCCCATATCTAGAACTACACTATTACAAGAATTCATGTTACAGTTCTATATATTTGATCAATCATTTCAAGTTGCCTAGTCATCTTTATTTTTGCTGGAGGCTCAGTCACACATTTGGTAATTCAAGGAACAATAATCTTGTAAAATAGGCAGAATACAAATAATACAGCTAGACATCAATAAGATCATAAAAGAACTTAAGCTAAGAATGTCCATTAAGTGTTGCCAGTATCTCTCCTGGTTGTCTGACCCAGCATGTTCTACACCGATTGCTGTCTTAAAGAAAAATTATATGTTGATATTGTACATAAAGTTCACCAAAGACACCTGCATGTACAGGGTGAGTGATGAGTCATCGTGACCCCTTACAGGATTAAGAAAGGAATGTAATCTTCTAAGGAGTTACAAGGCTGGCATCAGAAGAAAAAAGTTTGATCTTTATGGTTAAGCAGGCATTTCTGCCAGTAGAGATGTCTGGTTAATGCTCAATGCAGATGTACAATGCACACTAGAGAGGAGGGAGAAGGCCCAAAGAGGCAGACCAAAATTTTTGTTTATATTTTTCTTGTCTTGCCTTAAAATACAAATTTTATTTCATCACTCTCTAGCAAATTAATGGAACCCAAAGAGGAGGTCATGGGAACCTTTGATTTATAGCCATTTGGTCACAAACACTTTTATTTTCTTGCCTTTATCATAACAGTTTTTTAGGAACACCTTACTAGTTATCTTATTGAGAATTTTAAAATGCATTGTTTTTCTCTTTGATTATAATAGAAACATGTTTACGGTAGAAGAAAATTTAAATAACATACAATTCTGAGAGGTAATTGACATTTTAGTTGAGTTCCATTATTTTTAAAACATATTTGGGATCATAGAATAAATAAGATTTTCTATTCAAGTTAGTTTACAAATTAAAGTTAATGAATTATTTTCTCAGTGTTCCAAATTAATAAGTAACCTTCAATAACAAGTTAGTGACTTCCTAACATATTGATTCTTTGCAGTATCATGAATTGCTTAACCATACACTGACAATTATATAGTTTATTTACAACATAATTTTATTATAAATGTCACTATAGTAAGCATCTTTCTTTTCAAATCTTTGTTCCATTATCGTTCAGTTTCCTAAAATTTACTAATAGAAATTGAATTATTGACAATGTACTTTTTGTTATTTTGGGCAAATGCTGGGAAATTGCTTGCTGAAAATGGCACACCACTAAAACTACCTATATGGTAAATGAGAAATAATTCTAGAAAAGCCTGTCTTACAAAGAACTGGAAAAGCAAACACACACACACACACACACACACACACACATGCACATATACATTTTACACATATTTTACATTCCTTTAACTCATACTTGAACCAACAAATATCAAAATATGTAAATGAATAAATAAATACTTAAAAATTAATAAATAGAGTTAGTAAGATAAATTCTAGGCACTACAAATCAAGAGGGAGCTAAATAACTGAACAGTAATTTTACAAGTTGATATCGAGATAGCTGAGAGTTAGTGGGAAGGCAAGAGAATGTATTTACCTTTTTAATATTTAGATTTAAATTTAATTTGCATATTGTTAGGGTGAGGATAGAGCCATGAGCCTGTGGGGCTTTGTAAAATCAGAAATCTGAGTAAAAATATGAACTAGAAGAATTGTAGACCTACTAGCACAGGAAAGGTAACTTTCTTGTCTTCACCTGAACTCAGGGCAGATAATTACAAAACACACATGAATGGAGCTACTGGTAAAACTGAGAAGTATTGGACACATTTAACAATAAAATTAGTTATCTTGATTGATATAATTGATCAGTAAAATACACACCATGAGATAAATGTTAACAATGATTAACTATACCAAAGTAAGGGATTAAAATATAAAACACAAGACTATATTGTGAAAAAAGAACACATTTTAAAATATATAATTATATAAGTTAAAATTTTCACACAAACACTTTAGAATAGTAAACTGGAAAATAGGTATGATAAAATAATCTGGAATTCTACATAGGGTTACAACATTTGGAAACAGATAAGAAGATACAATAAGAAGGACTAACATAAAATTAATACACATTCCAAATGGAGACAATTGAGGGAATGGAAGAACAGCAATATTCAAAGAGATGGCTGACATAACTAATAATTTTACATATTTGTGAAAGATATGACTCAGATTTAGGAAACACAACATGTCTTGAGAAAAGTAAGTATAAATATATTTCCAAGAAGATACATTTGTGAAATGCAGAATAATAAGAACAAAGAGACTATACTAAAAGTAGACAAAGGAAACAAATTCATCATCCAAATAATGATGCTTAAATTAACAGATGACTTTAAATAACAGCAATATATGCCAAGAATAAGGAATGCTAATAAAATAACTTCCACATGCTGAATATGAATGCCAAATTAGAATTTTCTATCCAAGTACTATCAATCAAGAATAAAAAATATTAGATGTATACATGTAAGGTTTTGAAAGATCTCTAACTGGGCTTCCCTGGTGGCACAGTTGTTGAGAGTCCACCTGCCAATGCAGGGGACATGGGTTCGTGCCCCAGTCTGGGAAGATCTCACATGCCGCGGAGTGGCAAGGCCCATGAGCCATGGCTGCTGAGCCTGTGCGTTGGAAGCCTGTGTTCTGCAATGGGAGAGGCCACAACAGTGAGAGGCCTGCGTACCACAAAAAAAAAAAAAAAAAAAAAAAGATCTCTAACTAACAGATCTTGTTGAACGAATTTTAAGAGAATATAATTTAGGGGAAAAAAAAATAACCCAAAGGGAGGAATAAAATAAAGAATCAATAGTGAACAAAAGAACGAATTCATATATGGTTAAATTTAAACAAATACTGACCACAATAAAGATAATAACACAAAAAGTTTTTTAAATACACAAACAAGGGGGATGCAAAATTAGGAGAAAAAAGTGTAAAAAGAAAGGCTTTTTATATAGGGAAGTTTACAATACTGAATGCATACAATAGAAAAATCTAAAATCAATAATCAATGCTTCTACCTTAAGAAACTAGAATAAGAGAAAATTAAAATCCAAAGTCAGTAGAAGTAAATAAATAATAATAATTAGAGCAGAAATCAATAAAATTGAAAACAGGAAATCAATAGGGAAAATCAACAAACAAAAAGCTGTTTTGTTTGAAAACATCAATTAAATCGATAGGCCTTTAGCTAGGCAAACTAGGAAAAAGAGAAGACACAAACTACTGATACAGAAATGAAAGAAGGACATCACTCAAGATCCCATGAATATTAAAAGGATGTTAAAGGAATATCATGAACATGCCTATGTGCACAAATTTCACAATGTAGGTGAAATAGACCAATTCCTTCAAAGACACAATCTGCCAAACTCACAATAATCACATAATTATACCAATATATGCAGAAAAAATATTTGGCAAAACCTAACGCTAATTAAAAAAAAAACTGTAGGTAAACTAAGAATACAGGGGAGCATCGTCTACTTTATGGACAGTATCTACATAAATCCTACAATTAACATCATATTTAATGGTGAGAAAGTAGAAACCTTCCCACTTATATCAAAAATAAGGCAAGCATGTGTCCTCTCACTACTGCTTTTTAAAATCGTACTGGAAGTAATAATGCAATAAGATAAGAAAAGGAAAATAAAAGGTATACAGTTTGGAAAGGAAGAAATAAAACTGCTTTTGTTTATAGATGACATGATTGTCCATGTACTAAATGTGACATAATCAACAGAAAAACTATTTTAATTATTAAGCTATTATAGCAAGATTATAGGACACAAGGTTAATATATAAAATTCAATCATATTCCTATATACCAGCAACTTAGAAATAAAATTTGAAATAAAAAACACCATCTATATTAGCACCACAGAAAAATGAAATATGTAGATATAAATCTAACAAAATATGCACAAGATTTATATAAAGAACACTATAAAACTCATAAACATATCAAAGAAAAACCAAGTAATTGGAGAAACATTTCACGTTTCTATTTTTCTTTTTTTTGTTGTTGCTGTATGCGGGCCTCTCACTGTTGTGGCCTCTCCCATTGTGGAGCACAGGCTCCGGACGCACAGGCTCAGAGGTCATGGCTCACGGGCCTAGCCACTCTGCAGCATGTGGGATCTTCCCGGACCGGGGCACGAACCCGTGTCCCCTGCATCAGCAGGCAGACTCTCAACCACTATTTCATGTTTCTAGATAGCAAGACTCAATATTGTCAAGATGTTAGTTATTCCAAATTGATCTGTAAGTTCACTGCAATTCTAATCAAAATTCCATCAAGTTATTTTGTGGATATTGACAAACTGTAAAGTTTATATGAAGAGAAAAAAGACCTAGAATAGCCAAGATTATCTTTAAGGAAATGAACAAAGGCAGAGAACTGACACTACCCAACATCAAAACTTCCTAAATAGCTACAGTAAATAAGACAATGTGACATGAACAAAACAATAGACAAATAGATCAATGAGACAGAATAGAGAGCTTGGTAAGAGATCCAAATGGATACAGTTGATTCATCTTTGAAACAGAGCAAAGCTAGTAAAAGAGAGCAAAGATATTCTTTTCAGCAAATGATACTGGAACATTTGGACAGTCATATAAAAAAGAAAAGAATCTAAACATAGACCACACACCCTTCACAAAAATTAATTAAAAATGAATCATAGGCCTAAATGTAATATACAAAAGTATTAAAAGTTCTAGAATATAACATATGAAGAAATCTAAATGACTTTGGTTTTGGTAATAACTTTTTAGATAGAACACTAATAGCATGATACATGAAAAAAATAGTATGTTTGATTTCATTAAAATTAATAAATTTGTTGTGCAAAGGACATTGTCAAGAAAATGAGAAGTCAAATCACAGATTCTAAGAAAATGTTTGCAAAAAATATGTCTGATTAAGGACTGTTATCCATAACATATAAGGAGCTTAAAACTCAACAATAACAAAATGAACCATCTGATTAAAAATTGAGCACAAAATCTGGACAGACAGCCCAACAAAGATTTCTGCATATGAGCATATAAAAAGACACTTAACCTCATATTCCATTAGAGGATTGCAAATTAAAGCAACACACCACTACCTATTTGATTGGGAAAAATCCAAAACACTGACAACACCTAATGCTTACAAGGATGCAAAGCAACAGAAACTCTCGTTCATTGCTGGTGAGGATGCAAAATATTATTACTATTTTTGAAGACTTTGGTGGTTTCTTGCAGAACTAAACATATTCTTACCATGGATCCAGCAACTGTGCCCCTGGTATTTACTGAAATGAACTGAAATCTTATGTCCACAGAAAAATCCATTCAGAAGTCTTTATACCAGCTTTACCCATACTTGAGAAAACATCAAAATAGCAAAGATGTTCTTCAGTAAGTAAATGGTAAATAAACTGGGATATATCCATGTGATGGAATATTATTCAGCACTAAAAAGAAATCATCTAACAAGCCGTGAAAAGAATGAATATTACTAAGTGAAAGAAGCCAACTTGAAAAGGCTCCATTTGCACCATTCCAACTCCATGACATTCTGGAAAAGGGACAATTGTGGAGACAGTTAAAGGATCACTGGTTGCCAAGAGTTAGCGGGGAAGGAGGGATGAATAGCTAGAGCACAGAGGGTTTTTAGAGCAAAATTCTGTATGATACTACTATGGTGGTTGCATGCCATTATAAATTTTTTCCAAACGCATAGAATGCACAACACCAAAAGTGAACTGCAATGTAAACTATGGATTTTGGATGATAACGATGTCAATATAGGTTCATAAATTGTAACAAATGTAGTACTGTGGTACAGGATGTCCATAGTGAAGGAAAGTGTGCCCTGTGGGGACAGGGGTATATGGAAACTTTCTGTACTCAATTTTGCTATGAATCTAAAACTGCTCTAAAAAATAGTCTATTAAAAAAACTGAGAGAGGTAGTTGAATATCGTCAAGTCATGCTAAGGTGTTTGTATTTTTTCAAAGAAGGTAGAGAAATGATAAATTTCATACTTTGTAAAGTCAAGCAGGCATTCTAAAGAAGTCCAGTGTATGATTTCTAAGATATTGTTAATAGAAGAAAATGGAGAAATATAGTTTAATGCAGTTTTATTTATTTGTACTTTAAAATTTCTGAACTTTATTGAAGTAAAACTGATAAATAAAATTGTAAGATATTTAAAGTATACAATGTGATAATTTTATATTATATATATATACATATATGTGTGTATATATATACTTATATATATACACACATATATACATATGTAGTGAAAAGATTCCCTCCATCATGTTAATGGAAACACATCCATCATCTCACATATTTAACTTTTTTCTGTGTGTGTGAGAACATTTAAATTCTATTCTGTTAGCAAATTTCAATTATACAATACAGAGTTGTTCACTGTAATCACAATGTCAAATGTTAGATCCTCAGATCTTATTCACTTTATAATTGAAAATTTTTACCATTCTACCAACCTCTCCCCACTTCCTCCACCCGCCACCCTTGGCAACTACTTTTTTACTCTATTCAAATTAAAGAATTTTTTTTTTTATTCTACATATAAGTGATGACATTCAGTATTTGTCTTTACCTGTCTGGCTTAATGCCCTCCAGGTTCATTCATATTGTAAATGACAAGGTTTCCTTTTTTTATTTTAAAGTTAAATAATATTCTTTTATGTATATAAATATTTGATACAGATCATATTTCTATATGTATATAATCACATATATCACATTTTCTTTATCCATTCATCCATTGATAGACCCTTAGATTATTTCCATACTTTGGCTACTGTGACTAATATTGCTATGGACATGGTGATACAGATATCTCTTCAAGATAATGATTTCATTTCCTTTGGATATGTACTCAAGGTGGGATGTCTGGGTCATATGGTAGTTTTATTTTTTAGTTTCTTGAGAAACCTCTTTACTGTTTTCCATAGTGGCTTTACAGGTTTACATTCCCATCAACAGAGTACAAGTGTTTTCTCTTCTCTTCATTGTCACCACCACTTGTTATCTCTTGTCTTTTTCATAATAGACATCTTAACAGGTGTGAGATGATATTTTCTTGTGGTTTTAATTTGCATTTCCCTGATGATAAGTGATGTTGAGCATCTTTTCATGTACCTGTTGGTTGGCCATCTGTGTATCTTCTTTGGAAAACTATCTCTTCAGATCATTGCCAATTTTTTAATTGATTGATTGATTGATTCACTATTGAGTTGTATAAGTTCCTTGTATATTTTGGATATTAAGCCCTTTTCAGATACGTGATTTGCAAATATTTTCTCCCATTCCACATGTTGCCTTTTCATTTTCTTAAGGACTCCCTTTACTATGCTGAATCTTTTTAATGTGATGTAGCCCAACTTGCTTATTTTTGTATTTGTTGCCTTTGCTTTCAGTGTGAGATACAAAAATTCATCCAAGACCAATGTCAAGGAATTTACCCCCAATGCTTTCTTCTAGAATTTTATGGTTTCAGGTCTTATGTTCATACATTATGTTAATCCACTTTGAGTTTATTTTTGTGTATGGTGTAAAATAAGGTCCAGTTTCATTCTTTTGCATGTGACTACCAGTTTCCCCAATATCATTTTATTTAAGAGACCATTTTTCCCCATTGTATATTCTTGGCTTCTTTATTCCTAAAAAATTGCAATACATGATTCCTAAATTAGTGTTAAAAGAAGGATATGGAGAAATATAGTTTAATCCAGTTTTAAATGCAAGAGATAACCAGGTTGGCTTTATTTTTTTTTTAATTAAGGTAATTGAGGTAAATTATGTATAAGCTCCATTCCTGGAAATACCCAAAAATGTTTAAAAGGAGGAAAAATGCTACACTCAAATAAAAAAGAGAACTATTGCAATTTATTTTGACTCATGTTAATATAACTTTAAAGTAAAAATAATTTACAGGGCAAGAAGGTATAATACATAATAATAATTTTGAATTTCTTTGCCATTAATAATATAGATTAAAATATGTAAAGCAAAATTGACATGATTACAAGCAGACATTTTCAACTCTTTAGTCATAGTGAGATATCTTAGTATACTTACTTTAGTAATTGATAGATAAAGCAAACAAAATATTAGTAAGGTTATAAAAAATTTAATTGGCCATATGAAGATTAACTTGGGAAGGGAGAGATAGATGTATATGTTGAAATTTCTCATGCTAAAATTGACCCTAACTCCCTGAATTCAGACTATAATACAAGCTATAGTACTCAAAACAGTATGGTACTGGAACAAAAATAGAAATATAGATCAATGAAATAGGATAGAAAGTTCAGAATAAACTCATGAACCTATGGTCACTGGTCACCTAATCTATGACAAAGGAGGCAAGAATATACAATGGAGAAAAGGCAGCCTCTTCAATAAATGGTGCTGGGAATACTGGACAGCTACATGTAAAAGAATGAAATGAACACTCCCTAACACCATACACAAAAATAAACTCAAAATAGATTAAAGACCTAAATGTAAGACTGGATGCTATAAAACTCTTAGAGGAAAACATAGGTATAACGCTCTCTGACATAAATTGCAGCAAGATCTTTTTTGATCCACCTCCTAGAGTAATGAAAATAAACCAAAAATAAACAAATATGACCTAATTAAACTTAAAAGCTTTTGCACAGCAAAGGAGACCATAAACAAGACAAAAAGACAACCCTCAAAATGGGAGAAAGTATTTGCAAATGAAGCAGCTGACAAAGGATTAATCCCCAAAATACACAAACAGCTCATGCAGCTCCATATCAAAAAAACAAACAACCCAATCAAAAAACGGGCTGAAGATTTAAATAAACATTTCTCCAAAAAAGACATACAGATGGCCAAAAAGCACATGAAAAGCTCCTCAACATCACTAATTATTAGAGAAATGCAAATCAAAACTACAATGAGGTATCACCTCACACTAGTCAGAATGGCTATCATCAAAAAATCCACAAACGGTAAATGCTGGAGAGAGTGTGGAGAAAAAGGAACTAACACTGTTAGTAAGAATGTAAATTGATACAATCACTATGGAGAACAGTATGGAGGTTCCTTAAAAGCTAAAAATAGAGTTATCATATAATCTAGCCATTCCACTCCTGGGAATATATCTGGAGAAAACCATAATTTGAAGAGATACATACATCCCAATGTTCATTGCAGCCCTATTTACAATAGCCAGGACATGGAAGCAACCTAAATGTCCATCGACAGATGAATGGATAAATATGTGGTACACATATACAATGGAATATTACTCAGCCATAAAAAGAGTAAAATAATGTAATTTGCAGCAACATGGAGGGACCTAGAGATTGTCACACTGAGTGAACTAAGTCAGACAGAGAAAGGCAAATATAATATGATATCACTTATAAATGGAATCTAAAAAAATGGTACAAATGATCTTATTTACAAAAGAGAAATAGAGTCACAGATGTAGAAAAATAACTTATGGTTACCAGGGGGGAAAGGAGAGGGAGGGATAAATTAGGAGATTTGGATTGACATATACACACTACTTTATATAAAATAGATAACTAATAAGGACCTACTGTATAACACAGGGAACTCTACTCAATACTCTGTAATGACCTATATGGGAAAAGAATCCCAAAAAAAGTGGCTATATATGTATGGGTAACAGATTCACTTTGCTGTACAGCAGAAACCAGCACAACATTGTAAATGAAGTATACTCCAATAAAAATTAAAAATATAATAATAATAAAATTGTGCACTGGGGCTTCCCTGGTTGCGCAGTGGTTGAGAGTCCACCTGCCGATTCAGGGGACACGGGTTCGTGCTGCGGTCCGGGAAGATCCCACATGCCATGCAGCGGCTGGGGCCGTGAGCCATGGCCGCTGGGCCTGCGCGTCTGGAACCTGTGTTCCGCAACAGGAGAGGCCACAACAGTGAGGCCCGCGTACCGCAAAAAAAAAAAAATTGTGCCCTAAACAGAACATATATATTATTGAACAAAAACTTCTGTAATTCACCACTCCAATGAAAATATTTATGGTATCAATGAAAAGCAATTCTTTTTTTTCTTAATCAGAGGACATCTCCATCTAACTATTCATGAACACTTAATTGAAATATATGATAAAATGCTTGGTTTATTATAGTAAAATATTATGAGGTAATTATCTTTAATAGCTTTCTATAAAATAATAGTTCACCATTTATAACTAACACTTAACAATAATTTTAAATATGGACTAATTAAAAATGCATTCCTATGATGTATAATAGATTCATTATAATTAAAAATATACCTACTTATATAAGTATCTATGGAAAATATCTAACAACCTACTCAAAACTACCCTTTTGAATCAAATATCATCTGAAAAAATCAGAGACATTGTTTCTTTGTGTAATTGTGGAAAGTCTGTTTTATACTCTAATATAAGTGGAAACATGGTTATCACAAAGTTTAATATAATGATACCTACTATTTTTGGAAAAGGAGAAAACAGTTGATATATGTATCATGTAATACTTGTATAATATACTTAATCTGAGATTATTATTTGAGTTTTCATGCTTATACTGTATCTTATAGAGAATATTTAAATTCAAATATAGTAAGGCATATTTTTTTTAAATCTGTTTGATGGTAGACTTAAATCAAAAGTCTTCTTACCAGACAATTATGTGTTTTAAAAGTCCTTTAAATGATTATGCAACATTTGTCCCCAAATAACTGTATTGTATTATTTCAATTTCTTTTTTCATTTAAAGTTTTGATCCTATAGCAATGATACTTCAAAATATTAAAAATCAAAGAGATTTCTATTCAAATAATTTATGGAAAACAAATATTGTATTCTTTTCTGGTATTAAAGTCTTAGAATTATTTGGTTTGCAGTAAAATTTGAAGTAAGTCAAAACAATACCCAAAATATTTTGAAACTTAAAAGGGCAAAAAATCTTTTAAGAGTATTCTCCTGAAATTTGGTTATCCTACTTTTATAAAACATTGATGAATAAACAAAATTAATTAGTAGCCCAGGATTTTCAGAGTAAAACATGTGACACTTCCTTTATTAAAAGGAGGAATTTTCTTGTTAACATTCAGCATTCTGAGAAAAATAATAGAATATTTGTTCATTTTGCAAGAAACTAAACAATATAAAATAATCATCACTTGTATATTTTCCAAATTAATATCCTCTCTTAAAGGATGTTTTATTATTTATTTGAAGACTCATGTATGCACATTCTACATATTTTCAAAGTGGCATCAATACACTTCTACATAAAACTTAAATTGTCAGAAAAAAATTTGTTTATTTCAATTTGAAAATTATTTATAATACAAATATACAGACATTTCCTTAACATTTATCATATGGAAAAACTAGTGTAGGAATCAAGTATAACTTAGTCTCAAAGCAGGAAGCCATTAATAAGAATACTCCACATTATTGTAGAAGTCACAAGGAGCATAACCACTAAAAAGATGTGCTTCTTATATTTGAGGATTATACAATCTACTTAAGAAGAAAAAGCATATGAAACAGTGACAGACAAAGTTATGTGTCATTTTATTTACACATTTCAGGTTACAGTAAGAAGCTACATGCTAGTTCTGAGCTGGGACTACTAAAGTTTAGCTCTCAATAATAGCCTACCACTTTGCTCCTCTGTATAACTAGGCTGGATAACTCCACATTTACAGGTTTTATAGCCCACCAAGAAGATTTGTACATTCTTTATCTTTCATAGCCCAGGACTAAGAGTTCTTGTCAACTCGTGCTTAGACTTTTCTTAGGTAAAACAGATTAGGTGACAGCACTAACCTTACTCAATACCAAATTCAAGATCAGTGTACAATTAAGTACAGAGGACAACAATTAGATATGAGTAACAATATTAGCAGGAAAAAACCCTAAGTATAGAAGTTTAAACATCTGCATTCTGAAGTGAAGAGAGTTGTCTTTGGGTAAGAGCAAAACTACAACACACTGAAGAAAAATTGTTTTTAGGGAGCAAACAGTGGGAGAAGATATCAATAAAAAAATATTACCCTTCATTATTTTTTTAGATCTTATCTATTTAATGAGCTTAAATAAAAGCCTAAGGATATCTTAAGACCAAGAAAAGTGTCAATTTCTTTCTAATTCAGTCTACCTACCACTTTAGAGTCAATGTGGAATATTTCCAGTTTCTAAAGTTACAGTGATTGTCATTCATAGCTTGTTGTAAGCTTCTATCATTATCTTTGCCTCATTGGTATTTTATTGAGAGGTGGTAGTGAAAAGTGGTAATAACAACTACTGGTCAAACACGATTGCAATCATGTTTTCAATCATAATGATACTTCAAAAGACTCATTAGATCCTAAAATGTTTTTGTAGACAAATAAAAAGATGAAATTCAGATGAATTGATTTGAGTACTAATGCTCATTATAACTTTCTTCACTGTTATAACACTGTGCCAGTGAGGTAAGAGTAAACATACACATGAAAAAGAAATTTCTACTTCAGAAGGTCTTCAGTTTCTTAGGCACTAAACTATATATTTTATTTTATACTTTATCTTCTGAAAATTATATAATGACTGTTTGCTTTTGAAGCATTGATAAAATCTTCATCTAGCAAATCATTAAATATGTTCTATGAATACCTATTATTACTCATTGGTGCATTTATTCACTTATATTGACTTATTGCTTACCTAGTATGTAGCAATCATTGTCATGGCTATTGAGAACCCAACATTGAAGAAGAAAAAGAGAGATTATTCTTGCTTTTATCAAATTTAAGGTCCACCCAGAATCTATATAAATAATTGCACAATATTTTGTTTATTTACTCTTGTAAGACAAAGAATATACACATTCTGTCTCCAGGAAATACATATTTTAATTAGATGGATAAAACATACATACACAAATATTAACTAACCATGTAAATCAGCATTATAAGTGGAAAGCTGTGGTGGACACAAAGATGTACAAAGAATGCCCAAACCATCCTTTCCCAAGCAAGGTCTTGCTGTCCCAGCCATCAATCAAGACTTCTTTTATCAGCATTTACATGGTTTGGTGCAGCTACTGAAAGCCATGCTATGCAAGGGAATGATCTTTCTGTAATGACTCAAATCTAATGACTGATCAAGGCAGAGGTAAGAAAGCCCAGCCCTCACCAGAACTGAGGGACAATTCTAGTGGTTCATATATGCTTCATAACTCCATATGATGATGGTTAAAGCTTTGTTGATTTTTCTTTGCAATTTGACTTCTTCCTATGACCAATGCTTTATCTTTCCACCTCTCTTTTCTACAGTTGTTAACCCCTAATAAATATCCCTCACACAAATCTCCGCCTCAGTGTCTGGTCTGCTTCTGAAGAAAGCAACCTTCCTTTGTTTTATGGTAGTGGGAGTCATCCTAGAAATCAGGTGATAAGGTGTAATTTTGGGGGTTGTATCACACACTACCCAGCTGGAAATGAGGACCCTCATACTGGCAGTATGCAGAGCACAGATAACTCCTGGCACAAAATGTTGATCCAATAATTAAAACCCTCACTGGCAGTGAATTGAGATGGTTTATTCATAAAAGGGAATGCACCAACTGTTGTGATTTGTCAGGCAGTTGAGGAGTTTGGAAGGAAACAGTAAGTCTACTGATAATGGGATTGGAAGTCTATAATTAAGTGCCATTGAGATTCCCTACAGAAATACAAGTACAAGATGCCAGTGGTTAACAGGCATTTGAAAACCAGATGACTTCCCTGGAAATTTACAAAGAAGTTCTCATCTCATTCATTGGGAATACAGAAGACAGGGAAAGGTGAAGATCAGGCCTAGACCATAATCATCAGAGCCTTCCAGAGATTTCCAGAGAAGGATAAATGCCCAGCCAAGGCAGATCTGTTATGCCATGTCCAGGGCCCTTGTTGGAAATAAACAGGACACTGTCAGTTGAGATGGGGACATCTGGTTGAATGTGAATGAAAATGTTCAACCCACAGAATTTTCTGAAAACTTTGAGTGTGTAAAAAGGGTACATTTCTTCCTCTTAAGAGTTAATACTCCACACTTGAACAAAATTGTAGATGATTTTTTGTGCAAGACATCATCTGCTGATGTCTTTCTCTAGACTTATAAATAGGGTTCAGTCATGGCATAAATTAGTTGGAGGTATGCTGGGTCTATATATATATAATCTCCCCAAAGTAGTAAGATTTAGCCAACACACACCAGCCATACCAGCAGGAGCCAGGAGAGAGTGTATGGGACTAGATTCTTAGGATACTTAATCTAAGAAACTGAAACATAAGATTGGATCAAAGATTATTTATTTATTTGGAAGAATTTTCCCAAGACATAGATATAAATGCTTTAGCAATGACCCTATGAGATGTTGGGAACTTACTACTAGCAGAACTTCTAGGAACAAGGAAAAAGCAATGACCCATGATAATTGAAATTAAAATGCCAGAACTGTATGGCAGACTATGGAAAATAGGATTAAAAGACTCAGGAACATGAATATGCTGGAGTGAATAAACGATGTAAGGTAGGAATACTCACCATGGAGGACACAGTGGATATGCCATTACCAAGGCCTTAAGGAATGCACTACTGAGCAGTATTTAAAATTTTGTGGTGATTCCCCTCTATAAGGAGAACTGGCAGTAGGAGAGACTCACTAATAGCAAGGACAATGATAAGACCTTGAAACAATAGAGGCCAGGCAGCTGAATTTAAACACTAGCAGCTAAGAGGATGCAATTTTCATAATGAGCTGCAGGGTCAGAGTGATAGCCAAGGGTTTTTGACCCACACATTCATGGAGATTGTTAATAGAACATGGCACTCCTGGGAACAAACTAGATGGGCAGGTCAAAACGGTAATATTTAACTTGTTCCATCAGAAGAAACCAAGGGTAGGTGGCATGATGTAGGCACTCATTCCAATAAAAGTCACAGTCCTTTCCTCAGATTCCAGAATTAAGTGAGTTTTCAGATCTAGAACCTAGAGTCTTAAGAGGAGGCCAGGTCTACAAGAGGAAAGACTCTATGACAATTATACACAATAATGATCTCCTAGTCCTTCCTCAAAGGGACTTAAAGTCATTTTCTTGGGTAATTGTACACTGGGTAAAGGGAAGCATTTTGAGGAACATTTTTGGATATAGGGATGGAGACAACTTTGATAGCTGTAGTTTAATGCTTTTGTTAGAGTGGGACATATATATGTCAGGTAATAAATTGATTCTAGTCTTCTGTATGTATGTCTATTGGGTCTTGTCCCTGAATGTTTAATTGAGATTGGCATACTTTGTAGTTAAGTGCATTGAGGAGTCCTTGGCTTTTGGAAAAGGGAAATTATAATTACTCAGGTTTCTCCAGAGAAACAGAACCAACAAGTTCATATATATATATATATATGCATATATGTATAAAAGTTATCAGTGTATAAGTTGTATATACATATAAAGATATATACTTACATATATACATATATGGAATAGTATATTTTATATACATGAGATTTATTATAAAGGGTGCTCTTGGTGTGAATCTGGTCTGACTCTGAAGTCATGACAATCAGGTATAAGTTCGAGAACAAAAGCTGGCAGGCTTGAGCCCCAGGAAGAGTTGATGTTTCAATTTGAGTCTGAAGGTAAGAAAAAAAAAAAAAAATATATATATATATATGTATATCCCAGCTCAGGCAGGAGGAGGTCCCTCAGTCAGGGAAGCTCATCCTTTTTGTTCTATGCTGGCTTTCATCTGACTGGATGAAGTCCACCATTTTAGGGAGGGAAATCTACTCAATCTGCTAATTTAAATGTTAATCTCATTTAAAAACACCCTCACAGATATACTCAGAGTAATATTTGACCAACTATCTGGGTACCCTGTGCCCAGAAAAATTGACACATAAAATTAACCATTACAGTGGAGAAGGCCAGTGGAATCTTTTAAAACTGATCCTCCTCTGAAATAGTAAGAAAAAAAAAGCAAAAAAACAATATTGCATTCTAGGAATGGCCAAAAATTAGTGCTGTCCTTAAAGGTCTAAAGGATGCAGAGATAGCAGTCCCCATCATATTTTCATTTATCAATCTGGCCTTGTAGAAACCAGATGAATTCTAGAAGATGAGAGTAGATGATCACAAACTCATAAATGTGGTAACCTCAATTTTAGCCACTGTGACAGATGTAGTAGTTTTACTAGAGTGAATTAATATGGACCCAGCTACATGAAGTGCACCCACTGATTTGGTAAATATTTTATAAATTAGTCATAAAAGAGAATCAGAACAGTCTGCATTCAAATAAAATGGACAACTTTACAACAAAGAAGGTGTGGTTGCAAACCCATGTCCATAAACCCACTGGCCATATTCCACATCATACCATATAAAATCCACTGTTTAGATGGAGAATTGAAATGGCCTGCTGAAGTGCAGTTGAAGAATTAGGGGGGAGGTAATAAGAGAATTGAGCATTATCTTCTAGGTTGCAGGGCACACATTGTGTCAAGCACCTTTACATGTCACTGTGCTTCTATAAGGAAGAATATATAGGTATGGAAACAAAGGATTAAAACAGAAAAATCTTACCGACCATCATTCCCAATGACCCACTAGAACCCTTTGTCTTCCCATCTGCACAGCTCTGCAAGATTAGAGGTCTCCACACCTCTATTAGTCAAGATTCTCCAGAGAAATGCAACAAACACAGAGATTTATTTAAAGTAATTAGTACATGTGACTATGGAGGCTGGTGAGTACAAAATCTTCAGTGTAGGCCCACAGGCTGGAGATCCAGGAGAACAGATGTTACAGTTCCAGTCCCAAGACTGGTAGATAGACACCCAAGAGAGCCAATGGTGGAGGTGGAGTCAAAGGCAGGATTTGATATACCCTGAGGTAAGACATTGAAGATGTATTGCTGGTCTTGCCAACTGAAAGCAAACTTCTTCTGGTAGTCTTCATTAACAGGTATGGAGAAAAATGTGTTTGCTAGATCAATAGCTGCATACAAGGTACCAGGGGATGGGTTAATTTGCTCAATCAATGAAACCACACCTGGTACAGCAGCTACAATTTGAGTCATTACCTGGTTAGGCTTGTGATAATCCAATGTCATTCTTCAAGATGCATCTGTTTTCTGCACAGGACAAATAGGTGAGTTGAATGTGATGTGTCTTTCAATTCCTTCATGCTAGCAATAATCTCTGAAATCCTTCCATGAATGTGGTATAGTTTTGGGGTAACTATTTTTTTCTAGGTAGATGCAGTTTTAGTGTCTTCCATTTGGCTTTTCTCACAGGTCAGAGAACCAGTATGGTGATTCTGCCAGTTGCTGAGTATATCTATTCCAGTTATGTATTCTGGAATTAGACAAATAATCATAGGATGGGTTCAAGGATCCACTGAGTCACTTTGAGATGGACTAAGCTAAAACTCTCTTTCAGGGTTGACTCAGTTTCAGAAAGCTACCTTGTTCAAAGGTGACCCAAATCCTGACTCAGATCTCCTGGCCCAATGTGCTTAAGTTCTGAAAAGCCATATGTGTCCCAAAGCTTCCACTGGGCTTGGCCAAGGACTTTTTAGGCTTACAATTTAGTTTAATTCTTCTTATGCACAATCCTTCAATTCTATCTCCCTTCTATAAGGGATGATTCCTAATAAATAACCTGTATGCCAAACTATCTCAGTGTCTGCAACTGGATCAACCTGCAACAGATCCAAAAGGACAGTATTTAGGAATAGAAAAGGCACAATGCATACAATGACCATCAAATGTTTAATAGATTGAGAGAGTGATTGAGAAGTATATTTGTTTTGTCAGATTTTATTGAGGAAGGCAGCTTATAGTTTGTTCTTTGATTAGGCCAAGATAAAGGAAAAAAGGAATTTCAAATGTCACAATGACATAAACATATCAAGGTATCTGGAAATTTATATGCATAGAAAAGATTTTTCTAATTTTTACATTATTGATATTTGGAACTGGATAATTTTTTTGTGTGTATTGTGAGGGCTGTCCTGTGCATTGTAGGATGTTTACCAGCATCTCTGACCTCTGCTTACTAGATGTTAGTGGCACCCTTCCCCAGTGATGACAAAAAATGTTTCCAACATTGCCAAATATCCCTTGGCTAGGAAATCTCACAGAGTTGAAATTAAAAAACTGGTATAGGCAAAGCACTCTACGTGATTCAGAAGGCATGTGTAAGAAAGCTACTAATAAAGGCATTTGATGATCT
Organism: Orcinus orca; assembly: GCF_937001465.1. NCBI lineage: Eukaryota > Metazoa > Chordata > Mammalia > Artiodactyla > Delphinidae > Orcinus > Orcinus orca. Next base: position 21,248,141 of record NC_064575.1, read on the forward strand.
CCTTTCAATGATAAAATAAAAGCATTTCTTATTTGCAAAGCAGAAGTAGAGATACAGGCATAGAGAACAAATACATGGATACAAAGGGGGAAAATGGGGTTGGGAGGAATTGGTAGATTGGGATTGACATATATACACTATTGATACTATGTATAAAATAGGTAACTAATGAGAACATATTATATGGCACAGGGAACTCTACTTAATGCACTGTGGTGACCTAAATGGAAAGGAAATCCAAAAAGAGGGGATATATGTATATGCATAACTAATTCATTTTGCTGACAGTAGAAACTAACACAACATTGTAAAGCAACTATACTCCAAAAAAAATTAATTTAAAAAGATACTTAAAAATAAAATGAGAGAAATAAAATAAAATGTGAAAGAAAGCAGTGATTTTAAATGATTTAAAAAAATCAATTTGGGGGAATAAATTCATATTATGATTGTATATGATTTTATAATAAAATGTAAATGTAGGTGAGGGTGAGTTGGGAAGAACTGGTAGAAAGGCAAACTTTATAGGTTTGGTGTGTGTCATTAATTTTGAGAAATTTTCAGTCATCAGTGCTTCAAAGATTTCTTGGTTTTTTGTCTTTTTTTTTCTCCTTCTGGTATACCATTACTCATCTGTTACACCTTTTATAATTGTCCCACATTTCTTAAATATTCTATTCAGTCTTTTTCTTCTTCTTTCGTTTTTTTTTTTTTTTTTTTTCTATTTGTATTTGAGTTTTGAAAGTTTCTACTGACATCTCTTCAGGATCATTTGTTAGTTCCTCCTCTGTGTCTGGTCTCCTGATGAGTTACAATGTTTTTGATTTCTAACATTTCCTTTTGATTCTTTCTCAGAGTTTCCATCTCTCTGCTTATATTATCCATCTGTTCTTACATGTTGTTCACTTTTCCATTAAAGCTCATGGTATATTTATCCTAGTTTTTAATGCCCCATTTGATAATTCCAACATCTCTGCCATATCTGTGTCTGGTTCTGATTGTTTACTCTGTCTCTTCAAATTGTGATTTTTTGTCTTTTAGTGTGCCTTGTAATATTTGGTTGAAAGCAGGTTGTAATGTACTAGGGAAAAGGAACTGAGGTAAATAGTCATTTAGTGTGAGGATTTATGGTTATCTGACTAGGAGCTAGGCTGTATCTATTACTTGATGTAGCTGTAACTGTCAGAAACTAAAATTTCTTCCTGTACCCTTGTTTTGGTCTTCTTTGTTGCTTTTGGATTTCTCTAGAGATTTCTTCTTAAATAAGGTCTGAAGCTTGCAGGTTTTTTTTTTTTTTTTCCTTGTAATCCCCTGCTTTTATATAGGCACTCTATTCATGTTGTTGTAAGGTATGGGGGAAGAAAGAGAAGCATTCTCTAATCTTATGATTAGGTCTCAGTCTTTTAGTGAGCCTGTGCCCTGGGCTGTGACCTTCTCAAGTGCTTCTCAAGCTATTTCCTCATCCACCTTAGGTGTGAAGGAAAGGCCAGAGAGGACTGGAGTTGTGTATTTCTCTTCCCTCAGTTTACATAGAGTCTGGTTAAACCCAGCTCAGCTAGACTCTGGTAAAACAGTTTCTCTTGAAAGTAGGCATTGTTAAGAACAGACTTCTCTGGATATATTTTTAAATGCCTACTTTACCCCTCCTCCTGTGAGAAGCTTCAGGGTTTTTTCTCCAATCTTTAATGTGAGAACCTAGTAGGGTTCTTAGAGGCAAACAATTCCCAAAAGTTTGGGAGCCCCTTTATGACTGGGACTGATAGGATTTTTATCTCTCAAATTTGTCCACTCTGAGCCTCCAGCAATTTATAAATTATCGTATAGATTTTCCTACTCCAGCACTGGTTCCCATGGAAGTTCTACTCCTGGGCTCTGCCCTGGTAAGTTGTGATTATCTGTCTGAGACCTGTCTGTCTCTCCAATTTTGGGTTGGAAGACAACAGTTTGCCCTGTCACCTTAAATTCTGTGATGTATCTAAGAAGAGATATTAAATTTCAGATTTGTCAGCATTTATTTTACTGTGAGGTCGGGAGCAGTGGCTTCTATGCTCCATTTACAGGATTTTTGGAGATCGAACAACTGGATTTGTATTCGAGGCAGTTCTTACAATGCTGGTGCCATCAACACAGCTTAATCAGATAATATTCCCATTTCTCTTCTCCCCCAAAATGTGTCAGTAATTACCTATAATTGTTACTGTCTCTGTAGATGCTAAAAATTTATTTGATTGAATTCAGTCTTCATTTATGAAGACAACTATTAGAATAGGAATAGGATAATTTCCTAATATAGTAAGGGATATCTATATAAAAATATTAACAAACATTATGTACAATACTAAAACTGTGAGTAATTCCACTATAATGGGTTCCAAAACAATGATATCTACTCTTGTATCCATAATTCAATTCTGTTTTGCAAGTTTATCCAAAGAAATCAGAAGATAAAATATGAGTTATAAATATTGGAAGGGAGGAAAATGAATTTTCATTAGTTGAATGCTCTCTTGGGGGAGAAAACAAGAGAAGCAACTTTAAAAAATATTAAAACCCTCATGAGAATTCAGAAAACATGTCTTTTATAAAATAAATATGCAGAATTAAATTGCATTACAGAGTATCTGCAAAAATCAGTCTGAAAGCAATTTAAAGGATACAATTTATAATAAAAATAATAATAAAACATCATAGTACAAACTTAATAAGACCTGTTTTATTAAAATAGCAAAAAAATTATAGGAGAGTAGAAAATGAAACAAGAATAAATGATGATCCATAGCATTATTCTAGATGCAAACTCTAATATTGTAAAGGTTTTCATTCTCTCCCAGGTAATCTGTAAAATTAATCTAGTTTTAATAAAAATTTTAGTGTTCACACATTGGATAATTAAAGCCATCTAAATATTAATCTTCTTACACATTCCCCCCAAAGCCATTTAATCCAACAAGGAGAACATATAAAATCACTCAAATCCCAAAGGAACAAGAACCCTAAAAATGTCAATGACATACATGTAAGGAGATAAACTTTCTGAAACCATTTTAACCAGTTCTAGAATACATAACAGAACTGAGTATCTGAGCAAATAAAAAGGGAGAAGGCAGTGGCATAGTACCAGTAGCTAAAGACAGGCAAATGGCAGTCTCACTGGCTGATTTGCAAGTATTTTAAATTTCTGGTTCTTCACAGTACCTATGTTCTTCACTCACTCTCCATGGCAATAGGGAAGTTTTAAACTAAGAATATATTTCTTGATAATGCTGGTCCTGAAAGATTGAGACATTTGAATAACAACTGAAATAGGAAGGAAAAGTTCATAAAAGCTTCTGTAAGAATATATTTTAACAGAAAATCTGAGTTAAATATATTATCAATGAGCAACCACTAATCAAGAGAACTTTGTAAAGTAAAACTCCTTCTGATAAAAGGCACCATCAGAAATTTAAAGCTCATGATGTAAACAGACAAAAAAAAAAAAAAGAAATAGATGGAATTTAGAAAATGAAGAAAAATACAAAATCATTGCCAAACAAAACTTAAATGTAAAGTGCTCATAAGATAGTAAATTTGTCTGAAAACTTAAAAAAGAATTGACAAAAGTAACGAAAATTGTTAAGTAAATTGTCAAGGGAGAGATCTTAAATAATTAGAGAGATAATTATGTACATATATGAGATAATCAACCCTGAATTTTAAAGAGCTGAGTAAAATAAAGTGATATCCTATAGTTAACTTAGCTTTAGCTAAACATTTTCTGTTCAATAAAAAAAAGTACAATATTTGAATAAACTTAATCAATTTCCTTCACGGGTTGTGTTTACCAGACTCTGAGAATTTAGACCTATTTGCATGTGTGAGTTTACTAGGGAATGTCTTTTGTAACAGCACCTGTGGAAGGGAGTGGAAGCTCTTGGATTGGAAATGGCCAGTCAGAATTGTCCCAGTTTGGGCCAAAATGGCTAGAACATTATATTCTCCACTTCCATCAGTCACTGGATTGCCTGGGGAGGGTATGAGTTTGGGTGAGGAAGCGCTATGGAGCTGAGGCAATTCTTAAGGGGCTAACAGCTGAAGGCTGTGCCTTTCAAGCAATTACATTCCAGACAAGTGAGAAAGTAAGCCCTTCACTGAAGAGAGATATGGGTCATGCATCACTATGTCTACAAATCAACAAAGGTTTATTTTCTGAATAAAAGTTTTTTTCCAATATTTTTAATAAAATTTTTCAAATATAGAGAAAAATTGAAAGAATTTTACAGTTGTTCATATATCCACTACACAAATTTTACCATTAATATTTTTATTATACTGCTTTATCATATATGTATTTGTTCATCTCTTTATCCATCTATCACCAGTATGCTTCCACCAAAATAATGCAGATACATATCATTAACCATGATATCATTACTTATTTAAAGTTTTATGTAAAATTTACATAAATTAAATATACAAACCTTGAGTGTATACTTGCTGAGTTTTGACAAATGTATACATTTATGAAACTCAAACCTCTATCAAAACATAGAGGATTGCTATCAACCATGAAAGTTCCTTCATTTCCCTTCCTAGTTAATTATTGCACCCACCAAGAAGAAACCACTGCCCTGATATTTTTCGACCATAGTGAAGTTTTTCCTGTTCTAAAATTTTATTTGTTTTTTCTTTAATTTCTCTCAGCAAGGTTTTGTTTCAGTGTAGAAGTCTTATGTTACTATTTATTTTTGACAAATAGAAATGATATATTTTGAAGGTGTACAGAATGATGTTTTGATATATGTATACACTGTGAAATAATTACCACAGTCAAACTAATTAGCATAACTGCCACGTCCCATAGTTACTTTTTTTTTTTCTTTCCTTAATCCATCTATCTCACTCTGGGTATATATGCAAAGGAATTAAAATCACTATATTGAAGAGATATCTTCACTCCCAAGTTCATTGCAGCATTATTCATAGTAGCCAAGATATGTTAAAAACCTGAGTCTAGACTGAGATCAAGATTGTGGAGTAGGAAGACCCTTAGGTCACCCCCCCCAATGAACACATCAAAACTACAACTCTATATAGAATGACTTGCTGAAAATGACCAGAAGACTACTAGAATGTCTCTTCTACAACTAAGACTATAAAGAAAGAACATCACAGAGTCTGGTAGGAGGGCAGGAGAAACAATCTAGTTGGGACCCACAGCCCTAGCAAGTGACCCAGAGAGGAGGGGAATATCACAGGGTTGGAGACACTCACTAAGGAGCAAAGGGCTTGAGCTCTATATTAGACACTTCAGCACTGTGGGCTGAGACTGGGTAGATAAGCCCCCTTGGGTGGTTTGAAAACCAGTGATGCTCACTGAAGAGCACAAAGAAACAGAGACTTCCCTTTTGAAGAACACAAGCGCAGACTTGCTTGCTCTCAGTCCCAGCACAGAGGTAACCTAGTACTCCGGCCAGCCTGCCAGGACCATTACAGGGTACCCCCAGCCTGCACAAGTCTCCTGCTCCTGCTCCTGCACCTTTTGCTCTGGCACTTCTCCCTGCTAATGCAGAGACTGCTGTCATCAATGAACGCACAAGCAATGACAAAGGAGTGGAGCCAGCTGGAGTCCTATCCCTACATTTAGCCAGGGCAGAGACGGTACACCTGGGAAAATATAGTCAGCTCACAAGTGCAGCTACTACCTCTCAGATCCAACTCTTACACCAATGTCACTGAGTACCCCCAGATTGTATATGGACACCCCCACACAAGGACATAGCTTCAAGACTGTGACAGGTAACTGTTTCACCCAAATTTATAGAGACAAACAGAGAAAGTCAAAAAGAGAAGACAGAGGAATATGTTTCAAGTGAAAGAACAAGATAAAACCCCGTAAAGAAACCCTACTGAAACAGAGACAAATAATTTACCTGGTAAAGAGTTCAAAGCAATAGCAATAAAAAATGCTTACTGAACTGGGGAAGGGAATAGATGAACACAGTGAGAACTTTAACATAATATAAAAAAGAATCAGTCAGAGCTGAAGAATACAATAACTAAAATGAAAAATATACTAGAAGGAATTAACAGCAAATTAGGTGATATAGAAGAACACATATGACCTGGAAGATAGAATAGAGGAAAATCACCTAATCAGAATAGCAAAAAGAAAAAAAAAAGTAAAATTTTAAATGAGGATTAGTTAAAGAACCACTGGGACAACATCAAACATACTAACATTCACAATATAGGGGTCCCAGAAGGAAAAGAAAAAGAGGAAAAGGCAGGAAAATTACTTGATAAAATTATGGTTGAAAACTTCCCTAACCTGGAGAAGGAAACAGATATACAGGTACAGGAAGCACAGAAAGTCCCAAATAAGATGAATCCAAAGAGATCCACACAAAGACATATTAAAACTAAAATAGCAAAATTTCAAGACAAAAAAGACAATATTAAAGGCAACAAATGAAAAACAAAAAGTCACATACAAGGGAACTCTCAGACTATCAGCTGATTTTTCAGCAAAAACTTTGCAGGCATGAGATATATATATAATATATAATATATATTATATATGAGATATATATTATAAATATATTATTATAAATGGTATATAATATATATATATATATGGAAAAAAACTACAACTTGGATAACTCTATCCAGCAAAATTATCATTCAGAATTGAAGGAGAGATAGAGTTTCCCAGACAAGCAAAAACTAAAGGAGTTTATCACCACTAAATCAACCTTACAAGAAATGTTAAAGAATCTTCTCTGAGTGAAAAAGAAAAGGCTATAACAAGAAATAAAAAATATAGGAAGGAGGGCTTCCCTGATGGCACAGTGGTTGAGAGTCCGCCTACCGATTCAGGGGACACGGGTTTGTGCCCCCGTCCAGGAAGATCCCTCATGTTGTGGAATGGCTAGGCCCATGAGCCATGGTTGCTGAACCTGCGTGTCTGGAGCCTGTGTTCTGCAATGGGAGAGGACACAGCAGTGAGAGGCCCGCGTAGTGCAAAAAAAAAAAAAAAAAAAAAATATATATATATATATATATGAAGGAAAAAATCCCATTTGTAAAGGCAAATATATAGTAAAGACAAGTGGATCAACCACTTGAATAAACCAATACAAAGGTTGAAAGACAAAAATTGTAAAATTAACTATAAACTACAATAAACACTGAAGGGATAGACATGAAGATGTAAAATATAACATTAAAAAAGCAAAACTTAGGAGGGGAATAAAAAATGAAGGGCTTTTAGAATGGGTTTAAAATTAAATTATTATCAGTTTTAAACAAGCAGATATATTTAAAGGTCAACAAATATGAACTTAATGCTAACCATAAATCAAAAACCTATAATAGATATATTAAAAACTAAGCAAAAGGAACACAAATATAACACTAAAGTCATCAGACAACAAGGGAAGAGACTAAAAGATGAAAAAAAAACAGAAAAGAACTACAAAAACAACACCAAAACAAGTAACAAAATGGCAATAAGCATGTACCTATCAGTAATCATGTTAAAGGTCAATGGACTAAATGTGCCAATCAGAAGACATAGGATGGATGATTGGTTAAAAAATCAAGCCCATATATAAGCTGCCTACTAAAGACTCACTTCAGAACTAAGGACAGACATAGACTGAAAGTAAGGGATGGAAAAAGTTATTCCATGCAAATGGAAACAGAAAGAAAGCTGGGGTAGAAATACTCATATCAAACAAAGTAAACTTCAAAAATTCTATAACAAAATATATCATGATATAATGTATGATGATATAATATATATATATATAAAATATATTATATCATGATATAATGCATGATAAATGGGTCAACCAAAGAAGATGATATAACATTCATAAATATTTGTGTACCTAATGTAGGAACATGTAAATATATAAAGCAAATATTAATAGACATAAAGGGAGAAATTCACAGTAACACAATAAGAATAAGGAACTAACACCCTACTTACAATAATGTATAGATCATGAAAAAAGAAAATCAATAAGAAAAGAGCAGTGTTAAATGACACTTTAGATCAGATAGACTTAATAGTTATGTACAGGACATTCCATTCTAAGAAAGCATCATATACACTAATTTCAAGTGCATATGGAAGATTCTCCAGGATAGATCACATGCTAGGCCCCAAAACAAGTCTCAATAAATTGAAGAAAATTGAAATTATATCAAGCATATTTTCTGACCATAAAGGTATGAGACTAGAAATCAAGTAAAGGAAGAAAAATGGAAAAAACACAAACATTTGGAGACTAAATAACTTGCAACTAAAAAACCAGTAGGTCAACAAAGGAAATCAAAAAATACTCTCAGACCAATGAAAATATGATAAAAACACAAATTTTCAAAATCTATGGACACAGCAAAATTAGTTATAAGAGGAAAATTTATGGTGATATAGGCATACATGATGAAATAAAAAAATTTTAAATAAACAACCAAATCTACTATCTAAAGGAATTAGAAAAAGAAGAACAAAGAAAGTCCAAGGTCAGCAGAAGGCATGATATAATAAAGATCAGACCAGCAATATATAAACTAGAGAAAAATATAGAAAAGATTAATAAAACCAAGAAGAAATTTTAAGAAGTAGGAAGTAACACTGTCACTATTTGCAGATGATAATTCTGGATGAAGAAAACCCTAAAGACTCCACTAAAAAACTTAGAGAACTAGTACATGAATTGAGTAAAACTGCAGGATAGAAGATTAAATACTCTGAAATCTGTTCTATTTCTATACAGTAATAATGAACTACCAGAAAGAAATCAGAGATTTACTATTGCATAAAAAAAGAATAAAATACCTAAGAACACACTTAACCAAGTAGGTGAATGACGTATACTCTGAAACCATAAGACATTGATGTAGGAAATTGAAGACAATACAAATAAACAGAAATATCCAGGGTTCATTGATTGGAATAATTAATATTGTTAAAATGTCCATACATCTACATATTTAATGTAATTCCTATCAAAATACCAATGGCATTTTTCACAGAACTAGAAAAAATAACACTAAAATTTGTGTGGAATCACAAAAGACCTGGAATAACCAAAGCAATCTTGAGAAAAATGAACAAACTTGGAGTTATCACACTCCCTACTTCAGGCTATACTACAAAGCTACAGAAATGAAAACAGTATGATACTGGCACAAAAACATGTACATATATCAATAAAACAAAATAGAGAGCCAAGAAGTAAACCCATGCAGCCATATGGTCAATTAATCTATCCAAAGGAAGCATGAATATACAATAAGGAAAAGATGTTATCTTCAATAAGTGGTGTTATGAATCCTGGACAACTACATGTAAAAGAATAAATTTAGAACATATTGTCACACCATATACAAAAATAAACACAAAATGGATTAAAGATCTAAATGTAAGATCAAAAATCATAAAAGTCCTAGAAAAAACCAGACAGTATGACCTTTGGCAATATTTTTTATTGGATCTGTCTCATCAGGCAAGGAAAACAAAAGCAAAAATAACAAATGAGACATAATACAACTTTAGCATAGCAAATGAATCCATCAACGAAACAAAAAGGCAACCTACAGAATGTGAGAAGTCATTTGCAACTGATATGTCTGATAAGGGGTTAATATCCAAAATATGTTAAAAACTCATACAACTCAATATCAAAAAATCCCAAACAACCTAATTGAAAAATGGGCAGAAGACCTGAATAGGGCTTTTTGCAAAGGAAACCTACAGAGTGCCATTAGACACATGGAAAGATGTTCAATATTACTAATCATGAAGAATATAACATAATCTCATTTATATGTGTAGTGAAAAAAAATTGAACCCATAGTAACAGAGAATAAGTGGTAGCTAGCAGAGTCTGGGAGTCAAGAAAAAAGGGAGATATCAAATAGTATAAACTTTCAGCTCTAAGATGAATAAGTTCTGGAGACCTAATGTGCAGCGTGATGACTGCAGTTAATAGCAATGTACTGTATAATTGAAAGTTGCTAAAAGAGTAAATATCAAATGTTCTTACCCCAAAAAATAAATACTTTTAATGTATTGCTAAATATTTTATGTTTTTGATGTCATGATAAATATACTTGTACCTTTATTTCTAATTTTTTCCTGCTAGTAGAGAATAATATAATTGATTCTCATACATTAACTGTGTATTACACAAACTTACTAAATTCAATTTTTAGCTTTGTCAACTTTTTTTTTAATAGATTCTTTAAACTAGTTTTTTAAAGAGTCTTTAGGATTTTAATGTACCTAATATATTAAAATGTTCCTTACAATATCTTCTTTCATTCATGAATTATTTAGAAGTATATTGTTACTTTCCAAATATTTGTGTTTTCCCTATATGCCTTATCATTATTGATTTCTGTTTAAATTTAATTTTGCTCAGATAATATACTAAGATTTCAATACTTTTTAAATTTATTAAGGACTTTTATGGCTAGTATATGGCATGTCTTGGTAATCATACAATGTACACATGAAAAAACATGAGTATTCTATTTGGTTGTTTCAAACTAAAATTTGGTCAAAATGTTTGATAGTGTTGATTATGTATTTTACATCTTTAGTAATCTGTGTTATTTGTTAGTTGCCAAGGGCAGGGTGTTAAAGTTTCTATTTTTAATTATGGAATTTTCTATGTTAATAGAAATTTTCTGTTTCTGTTTGATATTCTATCAACTATTGGTTCATCTGTTTTGCTGCTCTAATATAATGTTCATAAAGATTTGTAAATATTGTCTTTCTGATGAATTTTTTTTTTGAATTCTGAAATGCCCTCTTTATCATTGACGATACTCTTTTTTAAACTATACTTCTATCTACTATATCACATCTAGGCAGTAAACAGCTGTGTATCTTTTTCTTAAAATCCATTATAGCTGTCTCTGCATTTTTATAGAATGGTTTAGCACACAAAAATTTACCATATTTATGAATATGGTTGTATTTAGGATCATTATGTTAATAATCTTTGTTTTTCTGTTCCTTGTCTGTTGTTTATTTGTTTCAGCTTTTCTTCCTTCATTTGGACCATTTGTGATATATTTTTGAGGAATGGAATTATGCTTCTTCACATTTTTGGTTGTTATAGAGTTCACATTATGCTTTTTATTTATTTATTGTAAAGATTGATTGATTGATTGGGCTGCATTGGGTCTTCATTGCTGTGCATGGGCTTTCTCTAGTGGTGACGAGCAGGGGCTACTCTTCGTTGCAGTGCACGGGTTTCTCATTGCAGTGGCTTCTCATTGCACAGCACGGGCTCTAGGCACATGGACTTCAGTAATTGCAGCATGCAGGCTCAGTAGTTGTGGCACATGGGCTTAGCTGCTCTGCTGCATGTGGGATCTTCCTAGAGCAGGGATTGAATCCATGTCCCCTGCATTGGCAGGCAGATTCTTTACCACTACACCACCAGGGAAGTCCCCACATTATGCATTTTTAATGTTCACACTCTATTTTGAGTTAATATTGTACCACTTAACTTTATTTATTTTTTGCACCACTTAACTTTAAAAAGAACACATTATTCTCCTTCATTATGGTCTGAAGAGATAGAACATAGACAATTGAGGAGAGGTCATCTTTCAAACTTTGTGTGTGTGTGTGTTGGAAACGTTCTTTCAAATCAAATCTTATGATGTTCACTTTAAAAAACAGATTAACTTGACATCTCACTGAAGTGGGAACAGATGTGGGGTTACCTCAGGCACTTCTGGAGAACCACCTCTGGGCTCCATTGAATCATTTGAGATCCGCTAATGTAGAGATAGGATTTAGTAGGCTATAAGAGCCCCTTTCAATTCTGAAATTATTTTACATTGTCATTTGTATATGTAGAGTCTGACATGGCGTTATGCAAGTTTTAGGAACAAGAGTGCGGGCATTTGGAGGTCATGGTTGAGTGGTCATGTAATCCTGCTATCAGTCCCTTCAGAATTATTGCTCTTATCAGTGCCTGTGGGTTATCAGGCCCCACAAAAGTACAAACCATGATTAAGATACTCATGGCTCTCAATTTATTAATTTTCAGTAAGGCATCATTTCCATGGAAACTGTAAAACTTGATGTTTAAGTGATGAAAGACATTCTCTCTTATAAGAGAGATGAACAAGGAGCCAAATTGTAGTCTGACAATTTACTACTCTGGTGAGTGTAGAATTAAAGTAGAAGAGCCATTGTAAAGCAATTATACCCCAATAAAAATGTTTAAAAAATAAATAAATAAATAAAAGTAGAAGAGATATAAACATTCTAACAAAAAGTCCTCAGGCTAAGATTGCTTGAGACTCTGTTTCCTAACACAGTGAAAATCTTTTCAAGAGAATGATTTTTTGAAATCTGATTCAGGCTCCTACTCGGTCAGTGTTAAATGCACCCTAACCAATTTCTGTCTTTAATCTAAAAGGTGTGTCATCTTTAGGTGGTAAGTTCATTTATTTTTTTCTGTATCTTCATATGTGCTGTATTAATTTCCTAGGGGTTCTGGAACAAATTATCATAAACTTGGTTACTTAAAACAACAGAAATTCTCCACAGTACTGGAGGCTAGAAGTCCCAAATCAAAGTGTTGGCTGGGTTGTCCTCTCTCTGAAGGCCATAAGAAAGTCTTCATTCTTCCTCTTCCTAGGTTGTGGAGATTGCTGGCAATCTTTGCCATTCCTTTGCTTGAAACTGCATCACTCCAATTTCTGCCTCCATCTTCACATGGTGTTCTACCCGGTGTGTGTCTCTGTGTCTTCAAATAGGCTTTTCCTTTCTATGCATGTGTCTCCAGCTCTAAATTGCCCTCATATTATAAAGACACCAATCATACTGTATTTAAGGTCCACCTTAATCCAGTATGACCTCATCTTAACTTGATTACATTTGAAATACCCTATTGCCAAATAAGGTCACATTTAGAGGTTTCAAGTGAACATGAACTTGAGGGTGACACAATTCAAGCCAGTGCATATACCTATCATATTGTCTAGTTAAGCTTTAATGCATTATAAATAATCTTAGTTTGCCTTATTCTCAGGCAACTTTTCAGCTACCAATTTACAAGTTATTTTGAGTGTGTATATCTTCCATTTTAAATTCTTTTCTATGTTCTACCTTATACTTGACATTCCTCCTCACTCAAATCCTGTGCCCTCATGCTTCTTATTAGCTGTCTTGTTTCTCAAATGCTTATAAATTTCTAAAGTTTCTCACTCTGCCTGAGACATATCTCTCTCCTCTTTCTTCCCTCAACTTCTTTCTAAATTGGGGCTAATTTATTTTAAATGTTTTATTTTAATTTTAACTGGTTTTACATACTCAAATGGAGAAGATGAATAGCAGCCATGAAACAAGGAGATGGTCCCATGAAAGGTCAAGTACATATTTCCAGAAGTTCAGATAATTTGAACAAACATGGTATGAAATAATTATTGTTTTGAGTTTGCTTTTTAGTAGCCATGTGGTATAATTTATTAGAAGGTTCCAAATTAATATAAAGATGGATATGAAAAACATCTAACAAAAGTAATTGCATATTTAAAAAGATTGAGAAGCACAGTATATTTTTCCTTTCAGATATATTTTCCCCCGAAATGGCTGTTGAACTTTTTTCTTAAAGTATAAAGTTAACCAACTTTAAGAGATGACTGAAATAAAAACAGTGACTACAAAACCTATCATACTCTTACAAAAATGTGCGACTTATCCAAATCAAATATGTAAACTTAAATATAGCTATTTTCAAGTTAACAATTGTTTTTTGATGTTTGTACATATCAAATAATCTGCTCATATTCTTAATAAATAAATTCAGTAGCTTTTGTAAAGTGCTGATATGATAGCTGAGATTTCCAGCAATTTATAGCCCATGATGCACTTCATATACTACTCTATATATTCAGTCACAGGAACTCTTTTTGTGATTCACTGAGACTGAGCAGTAGTGGCCTGAGACTTTAATTTTTCTGCTGGTCTTCAACTGATCTCTGACAGAGTCAAAAAACTCTTGGTGGGGCTTCCCTGGTGGCGCGGTGGTTGAGAGTCCGCCTGCCAATACAGGGGACATGGGTTCGTGCCCCGGTCCGGGAAGATCCCACATGCTGCAGAGCGGCTAATCCCGTGAGCCATGGCCGCTGAGCCTGCGAATCCGGAGCCTGTGCTCCGCAACGGGAGAGGCCACAACAGTGAGAGGCCCGCGTACCGCAAAAAAAAAACAAAACAAACAAAAAAAAACAACTCTTGGCATTTGCATTTTGATATCAGTGATTTCAACTCTTTGATGGTGTAGTATAAATTTTAATTTTGTTCTCCTTAGCCTGGGCTGTCTCTTTAATAACAAAGAGAACTAGAGAGCTACCAAGTATTCACATATGAACATATCTTTGTTTTTCTCCACTCATCATCTTAAAGGCATCATTGTCATCAAATATTGACAGTTATAGAACATGTTTCCATTACTTTTTAAATGAATAATATACTTTTATAGCGTTCATGATATGGAGAATTGATAAACATCTCAAAAGTATCTCTTGAGAAGGTCAAATACCTGTAGTCTTTGCCTATGTTTACTCCACATTAAAAAAAAATAGGCTCTCATGAGCAATAAGGAGTTAATATCCAAAATATATAAACAGCTTATACAACTCAATATAAAAAAAAACAAAAATGGGCAGAAGAACTGAATTGATATTTTCTCAAAGAAAATACACAGATGGCCAACAGGCACATGAAAAGATGCTCAACATTGCTAATCATTAGAGAAATGCAAATCAAAACCACAATGAGATATCACCTCACACCTGTCAGAATAGGTATTATCAAAAAGACCACAAATAACAAATGTTGGCAAGGATATGGAGAAAAAAGAACCCTAGTACACTCTTGGTGGGGATGTATTGATAAATTAGTGCAGCCACTGTGGAAAACAGTACGGAGGGTCCTCAAAAACTAAAAATACAACTACCATATGATCCAGGAATTCCACTCCTGGCTATGTATCCAAAGAAAACAAAAACACTAACTTAAAAAGATACATGCACCCCAATGTTCAGAGCAGCATTTTTTACAATAGCCAAGATACAGAAGCAACCTAAACATCCATCAACAAATAAACGGATAAATAAGAAGTGGTATATATATATATATACACACACACACACATATATACATATATATACATATATATACATATATATATAATGGAATATTACTCAATCATAAAAAATAATGAAAATTTTGCCATTTGCCACAACATGGATGGACCTGGAGAATATTATTCTTAGTGAAATAAGTCAGAGAGAGAAAAGTAAATACTGTATGTTATCACTTGTATGTGGAATCTAAAAAAAATGAAATGAATGAATATAACAAAACAGAAACAGACTTGCAGATATAGAGAACAAACTAGTTGTTACTGGTGGGAAGAGGGAAGAGGGAAAGGCAAGATGAAGTAGGTGGTTAAGATGTACAAAATTTATATATAAAATAAATAAGCTACAAGCGTACACCACACAGCACAGGGAATTATAAGAAATATTTTATAATAACTTTAAGTGGATATAATCTATAAAAATATTGAACCACTATGTTATACACTAATATAACAAAGAATTGTTTTCAGAAAATAATGAAACAATTTGGAAGTTGCAAAAAAAAAGAAAGAAAGAGAAAGAAAATAGACTCTCTTGGTGGACTAATACAAATTACTCCTCAAGAAACATACCTCACATGAGACTCTGAAGGCAAAGGGGGCTCTGTTTATCATCTCTGCTTTCCTCACTTCCCCTTTGTCAAACCTCACCAGATTCTAGATGAAAACAATCCAGAACAGGAGAGTGTGTGGTATCGTGGTAAAGATTAATCAATGTTGCATCAGTGTTGGTAGGCTGCTTGCTAGGCTATCTTGGGCAATTTCCCTGGCTTTTTTTTTTTTTTTTCGGTACATGGGCCTCTCACTGTTGTGGCCTCTCCCGCTGCAGAGCACAGGCTCTGGATGTGCAGGCTCAGCGTCCATGGCTCACGGGCCCAGCCACTCCGCGGCATGTGGGACCTTTCCGGACTGGGGCACGAGCCCGTGTCCCCTGCATCGGCAGACGGACTCTCAACCACTGCACCACCAGGGAAGCCCTTTCTTGGCTTTTTGAAGCTTCAGTTTTGGTAGCTGTATATCAGTAATAATGACAGTACCATCTCATAGGTTTATATTAAAAATGAAAATGAAATATTGCATTCATATCTTTCAGTACCCTCAAGAAAAGTTAGATATCACTTAAAATTTCCCTCTTTTTCTAAAAAAAAATATTCTTCTGATATATAAAATTCAAAAGGTTCATTAGTAAAGATTGGAGAAAAGTAATTCTATTTACACTTGTGCTGTTATGTTATGATTCTTGCAAAAATGTAAGCATAGTCAAAGACAACATGTAGCAATCACAGCCCAAGTGGATCCACAAAGAATTAAGCAACTCTTTGATGACATAAAAGTTGTTTATGGTAGATGACAGCAGTGGTGGTTGGTGGTAGGAATAATGATGTGGCATCTAAGAAGAACAAAGTATACAATTTATCTGAACAATATTGTATCTCCAAATAAAGTCTTGAGAGATTTCAGTGAGACACAGCAAACATTTCTGGAACTTGCTGTGAGAAAATTCTCATGTTGAGAGTTTAGCTAAGTTATTCCATGGCATTGCTGCCTTGGCATTCATTTTGTTTGTCTAAGTGATGTGGGGACCTTAAACTGACACTAGTCCCCTCATGCAACTGTATGGCCTAGATAACAGCCCTCAGACTTACAAGCAAGTATAAATTCCTAATAAGACTTCCCCAACAGCCTGTGTGATCAACAATCTCTCCCACCTCCCAGGGTCTTCTCCTTGAGCTCCCCTTAGATAAAAAACCCTGTATAGCTAACCAAAGCCCCACTATTTTTGGTTTGAATTGACTAATTGACTAAACCTTACCCCCCAAACCCCAAAACATTTCACCCATGGACTCTAATAAAGACATGTGCCCCACCCCTAGTCCTACCTTTCTTTCTGCCTGCCCTCTGCCTTGAGCTCCCCATATGGCCCCTGGAGCCATGCCATGTACTTCCTCCAGGACTTGTGAATAATAAACATCTGTATTTCAGCTTCTCTTGTCTGTTGTTGACCTGTTCAACTGTGGCTCACCACCCACCACCCTATGCTCTAATTAACAAATGTTAACAAAGTCATAAACCTTAACAAAATTATGATACCAACTACATTTTGGTTCACTACGAAGGAGTGGGAAAAACAAAACCTTGAAGCAGAAAACCATCCAGCATCAGAGACAGCTTGAAAAAAAATGGTGGATAAAGGTTTATAGATGAGAATTTGACAATTTTAAAATGTTACTTCCTGATTATATATGAATTATTTGGTTTTATGTAAATATCAACACATTTTCTAAATTGAGTGTTCCCATTTTAAAGAAAAGATAGCTGAGAGACACAAGGGATCCTGACTTAACTAAAAAAGTCATTTCTGTATTTGAGGCTGCAATTGCTTTTCCTTTAACTTCTCTTGGGTGTTTTCTGTAATATTACAATATGAACCACAAAGAAGATTAAAATGAGGAAGAGCCAAATAACTGCAAGAAAACAACTAAAGGAGAAAATAATAGGGGAAAAAGACAAAGATTCTTCAGAGATGACACTGTATATTTTAAAAACAAACAAACAAACAAAAAATCACAAGTCTCAGGGCTTCTCAGAGATAGTGGTTTGATTTTTAATGCTTTTGCCATAAAACTGTAACTTCCCCTAAGAAACTATTCTTATCCTATTGATATTAAAACAATATAATACTTAACTTAAAATTATTCAGCTGGGTCCTGTACTCTATATCTTGAAAGGGATTGAATACTTACTTCTTTTGTTGAACAGAAATAAAAATAGAGAATACAATTCAGGCCACGGAGTAGTGTCTAAAGAGTTTGCAGCATCTTTTTTTTTCCTTCAATTATTCACGTACGATTTGTGACATAGGTTATAATTATTTTTTTTTAATTATATTCAAAGGTGCTATTACACCATTTAGAATGACATGAGCTTGTTTTCAGCTTACCCCAATATTAGTAAACTATGGGGAGGGAAAGTGATTTATAGTCCTATGATTAGGTCTCAGCCTTTTGGTGAGCCTGGATCCCTGAACAGTGACCATCACCAAGTGCTTCGCAATGACTTCCCCCTCCTAATTAGATGAGACAGGATGGTTAGAGGAGTCTGAAGTTGGGTATTTCCCTCCCCTCAGGTAGGTTAGGTTCTGATACTACCTCAGCAATTTAGACTCTGGTTAAATAGCTTCGCCTGAGAGCAAGTCTTGTTAAGAACAGAATGCTTATAAGTATTTCAAAATGGTTCCTTCTCCCATCCCACTGCCATAAATCTGTGGAAAATTTTTGTCTGATATTTACTGTGAGAATCTAGTAGAATTTCTGGATGTAAAATTCACAAAAGTGTGGGAGGTCCCACATAGATAACTGGGTCCCCCTGGAGTTTTTAACTTTCCAAGGTGTCCACACTGAGCCTTCAGCAATTGGGCAGTTATGGTGTAGGTTTTCCTATCCTGGCTCTTGTTGCTGTGGAGATTTCTGCTCATGGCCTCCTGCTCCAGTAAGTTGTGATTCTCTGAATTTGTCTGCCCCTCCAACTTTTTGGGTTGCGTGTTGCTGTGTGACCAAATTTCTCCAATGATCTGAGAAGAGTTGTTGAATTTTTAGTTTTGCTCAGGTTTTTTACTTGTTGTTAGGACAGAGGAGTGACCTCTAAAATCCTTATAGGCTAGACAGGAAAATTAAAGTAGAGGTTGGAAGAATTTTGAGAGGCATAAGAGAAAGTCTAAATTGCCTTAACCAGATCTAGCGTTTTTAAGCCACTGCTAGTGAGGGCTCAGAAGGACATGAGGAAAATGTTCTTGGAAAGGAGAAGAAAGGGCATGGTTGTCAGGTAGTAACAGATAGCTTAGCAAAATTGCCTCCTGCAGTCATGTGGAAAACAGAAAGCATAAGTGATGAACTTGGCAAAAGAGTGAAGGAGAATCTCAAGCAAGTATAAAAGTTCTGCCTGGTTTCTTCTTCCTGCTCTTAGGGATGCTTTTTGGAATCTATGGCAGGACTGTATAGGTAAATGAGAGCACATACCCTTAGAATGTTGGGGTAAAACTATAGGTTCTCTGGAGACAACACTTCTCCCTTTAGAAAGAGATTTTGCCTTGTGATAGGACCTTAGCAGAGGTTGCTTTCTTGACTGTAGACCATGTTACCATGTAACCTGAACTCCCTGTCATGAACTGGATGTCTGACCCACCCTGGCAGAAGATTGGAAGTACACGGCAACACTCCATCATCAGATATAAGTGGTATATATGATATCAGACTCAAATAAACCCTGAATGCACAAGTAAGTTGCATGGAAGTAGCTATCCATGGCCCCTGCTCCTAATATATTGCCTTTTCTTTCTCTCAGTAAACACATATGGTCCCATGAGACATTCCCTATGACCAGTTTACTGAGGAAATGAAAACTTGAGCCTGTTTAACCGATGGTCCTGGTACCACCTAAGAGTCAACAGTTTCAGTACTTCATTCCCACTCTGAGAGAACTCTGAATAGCTTTCTGAAAGGAAGTTATCAAAGTGGGCAGAACTTCAAACAGCTTATTAGTTATTCATTTTGCCTGGGAAAAGAGATGGACCGTGATAGAAATCTACATCAATTCATAGGCTGTGGACAATTTTTTGACTGGATGGTTAGGGACTTAGAACATGTTTGGAAAACTGATGGCAAGGAGATCTGGGATAGACCGCTCTGAATGAGTATAGAATGTCAGGATATTTGTGCCCCATGTGAATCCTCCCTAAAAATTGACCTAGAAAGTAAAAAATGTAAATAATCCCACAAAAGGATAACTCAGTCTGTGGATGCCAGTCAGACTGTATCTCAAGCCTTTCCTGTCATTGCCCAATGGGTACATAAAAAAAGTGGCCATAGAGATTAGGCATAAGCTCAGCAATATGGTCTTTCACTCACCACGGCTGACCTAGATATAGTCACACCTGGGTGCCCAATCTGCCAGCATCAGAGGCAAACACTGACTACTGTTCCCCAAGATGATCAGCCAGCCACTTGGTACAGGCTGATTACATTGGACCACTTACATCATGGAAGGGGTAGCACTGTGTTCTTACTGAAATAGACATGTACTCTGGGTATGGAGTTGTATTTCCTGCTTGCTATGATTCTGCCAAAACCACCATCCATGGACTTAGAGAATGCCATATTCACCACTATGGTACTCTATGAAGTATTGCTTATGACCAAGGAATCCATTTCACAGCAAATGAAGTGTGGCAATTGGCCCATGCTCAAGGAATTTACTGATCTTACCATGGTGTCCAAAATTCTGTAGCAGCTGGATTGATAGAAAGGTGTAATAGCCTTTTGAAGTCTCAATTACAGTACCAAAAACATGCCAATACCTTATAGTGCTGAACTGATGTCCTTCAGGATGTGGTATATGCTCTAAATATGTCTCACGTATGGTGCTATTTCTTCCATAGTCAAGAAAAAAGGAGGGGAAGTAGGCATGGATTCTCTAACTATTCCTTCTTATTATCTACTGTAAAACATTTCTTCCTGTGCCCAAGACTTTAGGCTCTGCTGGCTTAGAGGTCTTAGTTTCAATGGGAGCAACTTCCACCAGGAGACACATTGATTCTATTAAACTGGAAATTTAGACTGCTACCTGGACACTTTGTTCTTCTTATGCCTCTGAATAAACAGGTAAAGAAAGGAGTTACTGTACTGCCTGGGTTGATTGATCCTGACTATGAAGGGGAAATTGAGTTGCTATGATACAAGGGGAGTAAAGAGAAGTTCATCTGGAATACAGGTGATATTGTCTTGTGACTAAAGTAAGTGGAAAAACTAAAGTCCAATTTGCAAGAGTGTGGCCCATACTTTTCAAAAATGAAGGTGTGGATAAATCCACTGGGCAAAGAAACATGATCAACTGGAGTATTTACTAAGACCAAAGGGAATGCAGAAAGGATAGTAGAAAAAGTAGTTATACATACCAGCTCTACTCACATGACCGGTTGCAGAAACAAGGACTTTTGTAAGAATCATAATTCTATGTTTTTTATTTGGATTTGCTCTGCATATATTGATATATTAGCCAACTATTTTTATCTTTCTCATCTCTTCCCCTTATCCTCTATCATAAAGTGTGTTAATAAAATAATATATTTATTTTTCAGTATTGAAGTTATAGAATATCAAAGAAAGGGAGAGTGTGAATCAGCTATGAAAAGAGAGGGTGAATATTTATGTTCAAGGATTTCTCATCTCTTCTGCAGATAAGTTTAATGTGTTTTTGGTGTATGTGGGACAGTTGTGTTATGTTAAGTGAAAATATTACTTTGTTATTGTCTTTATTTGAAGATGCAGTATGGCTTAAAGATATGTGTGCATATACCAGATTGACAAAAGGTGGCTTCTGATGGCTTAGTGATGTGTCTAAATGGGTGGGCTGAACTGCCTTTCTGAGAATTCCCTTTCTGGTAGGTTTCCAGTTAGGGTAGAATACAAGAGAGTTTCTTTAGTGAGAATTGAAGAATGTAGGGAGAAAGTAGCCACTGACAGCCTACATGTACCTCTCAATGTTATTCCATCCAACATTAATCTACATGTTGCTGCAAGGGAATTTTGCCAATGTAATTACAGTTCCAAATTAGTTGACTTTGAACTGACCAAAAGGGAGATTATGTTTGGGCCTCAAAAAATCAGGTGTGAGCCTTTTAAAATGGAATAGATCCTTCTTGAAAATTAGGTACTCGAAAAAACAGGATGGACTGTAATTTCTGTCCCTTGGGTTCCCTGGATCTTCCCAACCAGACTGTTTACTTGTGGAATTGGGCTTCTTTAACTTGCAACTCTGTAATAAACATGTACACACAGACACACACACACACACACACACACAAACATAGGTATGTATATACACGCACACATATATCTCCTACTGGTTCTGCTCCTCTGGTTAAACCCTTTATTGATATACTATATATTCATTTTTTTAGGCTTCCTTGCAAATATTTCATATGGGTGTGATAAGAAGGACCAGCCATCCAAGGCATCAGAATCAGAGCAGTGATGTAAAGAAACAGAAGCAGTGGAGCTCCTTCTCTGACAAGGACACTATCAACACCCAATTTTAGCAGTACCAGAGCACAAATCCAGCATCCAGTGTCTGTTCAATTGATGACATATGCTGAAGCTTCAAGGATCTGGAAGGGATAGCAGAGAGTCGTCAGTGGAATAGCTCCGTGGTATGATTATATCTGCATAGCTTTCTTTGTTCCTAACCATTTTCTACCCCAGTACTCTAGTGTTCCCAAGGCATCTATGAATTGCACAATATACTTTCAACACATTTCTTGTCTTATTTAATAAGCCACTTGTTTCTGTTGGTTAGAACTAAGAACATTGACAGGTGTTTTTGACACCTAGACTCAATTCCCCAAGATCAGGAACTGTTTATTCTGCTTCTTTTCTCTCCTTTTCTAGTGTTACTTAAGAAATGCTTCTTGCATGCATCTATGAATATATGAATCTGGTTCCTGCAATTGTGTCCATATTTCCAACTAATTTGGCTTAGTTGTTTGCTGATCTTTCTGTTTTGTTGTTTATTCTTCCTTCTTTCTTTTTTTTTTTTTTCAGTAGACTGTTAAATGTGAAGTCTCTAAGTCAGAATAAATGGATTTGAATACTGATTTTAAATTATACTAGCTCTTGACCTTAGGCACAGCACTAAAACTCCATATGGCTAAGCTTTTTCATATTAAAAATTGGCATAATTGTGGTATCTAACACAAAGGGTAACTAGTTACTAAATTTTAATCTGATAATACAAATAAATGACTTATTTTTTTTATCTTTGTTGCTGTTCCTAGAATCATTTATTGAGCAGCTGCTGGTAATTGTATATTTTCATAATAAAATTTTTCTTGAATATTTTATTTACATATATTCTCTCTCACATACATAAACAACATTAATATAAAATTTTCTCAGTGTTCCTCTAGACATTTATTTTTTTAACATCTTTATTGGAGTATAATTGCTTTACAATGGTGTGTTAGTTTCTGCTTTATAAAAAGTGAATCAGTTATACATATACATATATCCCCATATCTCCTCCCTCTTGCGTCTTGCTCCCACCCACCCAATCCCACCCCTCTAATTGGTAACAAAGCACCAAGCTAATCTCCCTGTGCTATGTGGCTGCTTCCCACTAGCTGTCTATTTTACATTTGGTAGTATACATAAGTCCATGCCACTCTCTCACTTCGCCCCAGCTTACACTTCCCCCTCCCGTGTCCTCGAGTCCATTCTCTACATCTGCATCTTTATTCCTCTCCTGCCCCTAGGTTCTTCATAACCATTATTTATTTCTTTTAGATTCCATACATATGTGTTAGCATATGGTATGTGTTTTTCTCTTTCTGACTTCCCTCACTCTGTATGACAGACTCTAGGTCCATCCACCTCACTACAAATAACTCAATTTCATTTCTTTCTATGACTAATATTCCATTATATATGTGTGCCACATCTTCTTTATCCATTCATCTGTCAATGGAAACTTAGGTTGCTTCCATGTCCCGGCTATTGTCAAAAGAGCTGCAATGAACATTGTGCTACATGACTCTTTTTGAAGAGGTGTGAGGTGATACCTCACTGTAGTTTTTATTTGCATTTCTCTAATGATTAGAGATGTTGATCATTCTTTCATGTGTTTGCTGGCAATCTGTAGGTCTTCTTTGGAGAAATGTCTATTTAGGTCTTCTGCCCATTTTTGGATTGGGTTGTTTGTTTTTTTTGATATGGAGCTGCATGAGCTGCTTGTAAATTTTGGAGATTAATCCTTTGTCAGTTGCTTCATTTGCGAATATTCTCTTCCATTCTGAGGGTTTTCTTCTCGTCTTGTTTATGGTTTTCTTTGCTCTACAAAAGCTTTTAATTTTCATTAGGTTCTATTTGTTTATTTTTGTTTTTATTTCTATTTTTCTAGGAGGTGGGTCAAAAAGGATCTTGCTGTGATTTATGTCATAGAGTGTTCTACCTATGGTTTCCTCTAAGAGTTTAATAGTGTCTGGCCTTACATTTAGGTCTTTAATCCATTTTGAGCTTATTTTTGTGTATGGTGTTAGGGAGTGTTCTAATTTCATTCTTTTACATGTAGCTGTCCAGTTTTCCCAGCACCACTTATTGAAGAGGCTGTCTTTTCTCCATTGTATATTCTTGCCTCCTTTATCAAAAATAGGGTTTATCACTGGGCTTTATATCCTGTTCCATTGATCTATATTTCTGTTTTTGTGCCAGTACCATACTCTCTTGATTACTGTAGATTTGTGGTATAGTCTGAAGACAGGGAGCCTGATTCCTCCAGCTCGCTTTTTCTTTCTGAAGATTTCTTTGGCTATTCGGGGTCTTTTGTCTTTCCATATAAATTGTGGAATTTTTTGTTCTAGTTCTGTGAAAAATGCCATTGGTAGTTTGATAGGGATTGCATTGAATCTGTAGATTGCATTGGGTAGTATAGTCATTTTCACAATGTTGATTCTTCCAATCCAAGAACATGGTATATCTCTCCATCTATTTGTATCATCTTTAATTCCTTTCATCAGTGTCTTCTAGTTTTCCACATACAGGTCTTTTGTCTCCTTAGGTAGGTTTATTCCTAGGTATTTTATTCTTTTTGTTGCAGTAGTAAATGGGAGTGTTTCCTTAATTTCTCTTTCAGATTTTTCACCATTAGTGTATAGGAATGCAAGAGATTACTATGTATTAATTTTCTTTCCAGCTACGTTACTGAATTCATTGATTAGCTCTAGTAGTTTTCTGGTAGCATCTTTAGGATTCTCTATGTATAATATCATGTCATCTGCAAACAGTGACAGCTTTACTTCTTCTTTTCCAATTTGGATTCATTTTATTTCTTTTTTTTTCTCTGATTGCTGTGGCTAAAACTTCCGAAACTATGTTGAATAATAGTGGTGAGAGTGGGCAACTTTGTCTTGTGTCTGATCTTAGTGGAAATGGTTTCAGTTTTTCACCATTGAGAACGATGTTGGCTGTGGGTGTTTCATATATGGACTTTATTATGTTGAGGTAAGTTACATCTATGCCTACTTTCTGGTGCGTTTTTATCATAAATGGCAGTTGAATTTTGTCAAAACCTTTTTTGCATCTATTGAGATGATCATATGGTTTTACTCTTTCCATTTATTAATATGGTGCATCACATTGATTGATTTGCATATATTGAAGAATCCTTGCATTCCTAGGATAAACCCCACTTGATCATGGTGTATGATCCTTTTAATGTGCTATTGGATTCTGTTTGCTAGTATTTCGTGGAGCACTTTTCCATCTATGTTCATCAGTGATATTGGTCTGTAGTTTTCTTTCCTTCTGATATCTTTGTCTGGTTTTGCTATCAGGGTAATGGTGGTCTTGCAGTATGTGTTTGGGAGTGTTCCTCCCTCTGCTATATTTTGAAGAGTTTGAGAAAGATAGGTGTTAGCTCTTCTCTAAATGTTTGATAGAATTCACCTGTGAAGCCATCTGGTCCTGGTCTTTTGTTTCTTGGAAGATTTTTAATCACAGTCTCAATTTCAGTGCTTGTGATTGGTCTGTTTATATTTTATATTTCTTCCTGGTTCAGTCTCAGAAGGTTGTGCTTTTCTAAGAATTTGTTCATTTCTTCCAGGTTGTCCATTTTATTGGCATATAGTTGCTTATAGTAATCTGTTATGATCCTTTGTATTTCTGCAGTGTCAGTTGTTACTTCTCCTTTTTTCATTTCTAATCCTATTGATTTGGATCTTCACCAGTTTTTTCTTGATGAGTCTAGCTAATGGATTATTAAATTTGTTTATTTTCTCAAAGAACCAGCTTTTAGTTTTATTGATCTCTGCTATTGTTTCCTTCATTTCTTTTTCCTTTATTTCTGATCCAATCTTTATGACATCTTTCCTTCTGCTACATTAGGTTTTTCTTGTTCCCTTTCTCTAATTACTTTAGGTGTAACATTAGGTTGTTTATTTGAGATGTTTCTTGTTTCTTGAGGTAGGATGGTATTGCTATAAACTTCCCTCTAAGAACAGCTTTTGCTGCATCCCATAGGTTTTAGGGCATCGTGTTTTCATTGTCAATTGTTTCTAGGTTTTTTTTTTTTATTTCCTTTTTGATTTCTTCAGTTATCTCTTGATTATTAAGTTGTGTAATGTTTAGCCTCCATGTGTTTGTATCTTTTACATATTTTTTCCTGTAATTGATATCTAGTCTCATAGCATTGTCCTCGGAAAAGATACTTGATATGATTTCAATATTCTTAAATTTACAAAGGCTTTGCTTGTGACCCAAGATATGATGTATCCTGGAGAATGTTCCATGAGCACCTGAGAAGAAAGTGTATTGTTTTTGGATGGAATGTCCTATAAATATCAATTAAGTCTATCTTGTTTAATGTATCATTTAAAGCTTGTGTTTCCTTATCTATTTTCATTTTGGATGATCTGTCTGTTGGTGAATATGGGGTGTTAAAGTCCCTTACTAGATTTGTGTTACTGTCAATTTCCCCTTTTATGCCTGTGAGCATTTGCTTTATGTATTGAGGTGCTCCTATGTTGGGTGCATAAATATGTACAATTGTTATATCTTCTTGGATTGATCCCTTGATCATTATGTAGTGTCTTTCTTTGTCTCTTGAAATAGTCTTTACTTTAAAGTCTATTTTCTCTGATATGAGATTTGCTACTCCAACTTTCTTTTGATTTCCATTTGCATGGAATATCTTTTTCCATCCCCTCACTTTCAATCTGTATGTGTCCCTATGTCTGAAGTGGGTCTCTTGTAGACAGCATACATACAGGTCTTGCTTTTGTATCCATTCAGCTAGTCTATGTCCTTTGTTTGGAGCATTTAATCCATTTACATTTAGGGTAATTATAGATATGTATGTTCCTATTACCATTTTCTTAATTGTTTTTGGTTTGCTATTGTAGGTGTTTTCCTTCTCTTGTGTATCCTGCCTAGAGATGTTCCTTTAGGATTTGTTGTAAAACTGGTTTGGTGGTGTTGAATTCTCTTAGCTTTTTCTTGTCTGTAAAGGTTTTAATTTCTTTGTCGAATCTAAATGAGATCCTTGCTGGGTAAGTAATCTTAGTTGTAGTTTTTTCCCCTTCATCCCTTTAAATATGTCCTGCCACTCCCTTCTGGCTTGCAGAGTTTCTGCTGAAAGGTCAGCTGTTAACCTTATGGGAATTCCCTTGTATGTTATTTGTTCTTTTTCCTTTGCTGGTTTTAATATTTTTTCTTTGTATTTAATTTTTGATAGTTTGATTAATATGTGTCTTGGTGTGTTTTTCTTTGGATTTTTCCTGCATGGGACTCCCTGCACTTCCTGGACTTGATTAACTGTTTCCATTCTCATATTAGGGAAGTTTTCAACTATATTCTCTTCAAATACTTTCTCAGTCCCTTTCATTTTCTCTTCTTCTTCTGGGACCCCTATAATTCGAATGTTGGAGCATTTATTGTCATCCTAGAAGTATCTGAGACTGTCCTCTATTCTTTTAACTCTTCTTTCTTTATTCTGCTCTGCAGTAGTTATTTCCACTATTTTATTTTCCATATCACTTATCCATTTTTCTGCCTCAGTTATTCTGTTATTGATTCTTTCTAGAGAATTTTTAATTTCATTTATTGTGTTATTTATCATTGTTTGTTTGCTCACAGTTCTTCTAAGTCCTTCTTCAATGTTTCTTGTATTTTCTCCATTCTATTTCCAAGATTTTGGATCATCTTTACTATCATTGCTCTGAGTTCTTTTCATGTAGACTGCCAACTTCCTCTTCATTTGTTTGTTGAGATGGGTTTTTACCTGCTCCTTCATCTGCCGTGTGTTTCTCTGTCTTCTCATTCTTAATTTACTGTGTTTGGGGTCTCATTTTCACAGGCTGCAGGTTCATTGCTCCCATTGTTTTTGGTATCTGCCCCCAGTGGCTAAGGTTGGTTCAGTGGGTTGTGTAGGCCCCCTGGTGGAGGGGACTAGTGCCTGTGTTTTGGTGGTTGAGGCTTGATCTTGTCTTTCTGATAGGCCAGACCACATCTGGTGGTGTGTTTTGGGGTGCCTGTGACATTATGATTTTAGGCAGCCTCTCTGCTAATGGATGTGGTTATATTCCTTTCTTGCTAGTTGTTTGGCATAGGGTGTCCAGTACTGTACCTTTCTCATCATTGAGTGGAGCTGGGTCTTAGCATTGAGATGGAGATCTCTGGGAGAGCTTTTGCCATTTGATATTACTTAGAGCAGGGAGGTCTCTGGTGGACCAATGTCCTGAACTCGGCCCTCCCACCTCAGAGGCACAGTCCTGACACCCGGCCAGAGCACCAAGACCCTGTCAGGCACACAATTCAGAAGAAAAGGGAGAAAAAAATAGTGCTAACAAGAGAAAAATAAACAAATAAAGATAATCTAATAAAAAATAATTATTAAAAGTAAAAAAAAATTAAAAGTAATAAAAAAAGAAAAAAAAAAGAAAGAAGAGAGCAACCAAAGCAAAAAACAAATCCACCAATGATAAGAAGCCCTAAAACTATACTAAAAAAAAAATTAATTAATTAAAAATATAAATAAAAACGGACAGACAGAACCCTAGGAAAAATGGTAAAAGCAAAGCTATACAGACAAAATCACACAACAAAGCATACACATACACACTCACAAAAAGAGAAAAAGGAAAAAAAAAAAATATATATATATATATATCTCATTGCTCCCAAAGTCCACCTCCTCAATTTGGGATGATTCGTTGTCTATTCAGGTATTCCACAGATGCAGGTACATCAAGTTGATTGTGGAGATTTAATCCACTGTTCTTGAGGCTGCAGGGAGAAATTTCCCTTTCTCTTCTTTGTTCGCACAGCTCCTGGAGTTCAGCTTCGGATTTGGCCCTGCCTCTGTGTGTAGGTCGCCTGACGGGGTCTCTTCCTCACTCAGACAAGAGGGGGTTAAAGTAGAAGCTGATAAGGGGGCTCTGGCTCACTCAGGCCGTGGGGAGGAGAGGTACAGAATGCTGGGCGAGCCTGCGGCAGCAGAGGCCAGCATAATGTTGCACCAGCCTGAGGGGCACCGTGTGTTCTCCTGGGGAAGTTGTCCCTGGATCACGGGACCCTGGCAGTGGCGGGCTGCACAGGCTCCCAGGAGGGGAGGTGTGGAGAGTGACCTGTGCTTGCACACACGCTTCTTGGTGGTGGCAGCATCAGCTTTAGCGTCTCATGCCCATCTCTGGCGTCCGAGCTGATAGCCATGGCTCACGCCTCTCTCTGGAGCTCATTTAGGTGGTGCTCTGAATCCCCCTCCTCGTGCACCCTGAAACAATGGTCTCTTTCCTCTTAGACAGGTCCAGACTTTTTGCAGGACATCCTCCTGGCTAGTTGTGGTGCACTAGCCCCCTTCAGGCTGTGTTCACGCAGCCAACCCCAGTCCTCTCCATGGGATCCGACCTCCGAAGCCGTAGCCTCAGCTCCCAGCCCCCACCCGCCCTGGCAGGTGAGCAGACAAGCTTCTCGGGCTGGTGAGTGTTGGTCAGCACTGATCCTCTGTGCGGGAATCTCTCCACTTTGCCTTCTGCACCCCTGTGGCTGTGCTCTCCTCCGTGGCTCCAAAGCTTCCCCCCGCCACCCCCATCTCCACCAGTGAAGGGGATTCTTAGTGTGTGGAAAGTTTTCCTCCTTCACAGCTCCTTCCCCGAGGTGCAGGTCCCGTCCCTATTCTTTTGTCTCTGCTTTTTCTTTTTCTTTTGCCCTACCCAGGTACATGGGGAGTTTCTTGCCTTTTGGTAAGTCTGAGGTCTTCTGCCAGCGTTCAGTAGGTGTTCTATAGGAGTTGTTCCACATGTAGATGTATTTCTGATGTATTTGTGGGGAGGAAGGTGAACTCCACGTCTTATTCCTCCACCATCTTGAAGCTATTCCCCATAATAAGATTTTATAAGAGAAGTTTTATCATGTAATTACACTAAACCCAATTGTCCAATATGCTATAATACAACCATAAAGTAAATTTTGTTTATATAGTATTTTTAAATCCTAAAAATAAACACATTTGTGTAAAATCTACAAATAAGGGATTATTTCCATTTCCTTTTTTGGGGTGGACTTTTTCCTATTTGGGGACAGTATGGTATAATTATATGGAGACACTTACTAGAGGATTTAATGATATTAATATGTAAGTTTGTCTTCACCACTCTTTGCAGTAGTTGTTCACAGGTTTGAGTTTATCCACAAAGTATTTTGATGGGAAGCAATAAAATAATTCATGCAAACAAATATAACATTGCAGAAAGCCTAAAATTAAGTATGGCCACTACTTAAAAAATGTAATGCAGAAGCATAAAATATTTATGAAATTATGTAAATAGGCTGGATAAAGTATTACAACTAAACTTGACTACTAGTTTTCTGAAGGCTTGCCAAACTCCAAATAAAAGCTGCATTGAGTAGAATGTTTAGACATCTGGGTACTTTTTCTTTAAATTCCAGGAAAATATTCTGCATTTGGTTTGAAATGTGGCTACCTAAGTCGCTATTTCCACTACAGTCAAAATAGTTATTCTTTGTAATTTCCTGTTTGTCATATTACTTCTTTTCAACCAGCTGATGATCAAAGATACTCACAATATTTTTTTAAACTGTTTTTCCTGCCCAATTTTCTAGTTAGTGTTTTAACAGGCTTGCATTGGCAAGACAACTTTTCCTTTGACCTATTCAGGCTTTCAATCTTTAGACTTCACTCTGCTGCCAGAGCTATGCAATTTATTAAAATTAAATTGAACACTGCAAAAAATATTAACAAAGTTCAGCAGTTCACCAGATTTAACGTTGAAAATTATTTTTCCAGTCATGTTCATGTTGCAGGAAATTCTTTGAATACTGAATTTATCTTAGGCAATTTCAATCTATAATAAAACCAGGAAGTAGGCCTTATACTGTTATGTGACTTTCCTCAAAATCCTGTAAGTTAACCTCTGGAAAACTGTGTTTAGTTTAGTTCTGTTACATAAACCACATTTGGTGTCCTTATTATTTCACTAAGAATCTCCCAGTCTGAGCCCTAGCTCAGTCAACATTTACTAAATCACATATTAATAAAATGCAGACAGTTAGGGTGGTATTTGAGACATAGCTTTACACATTTAATCCAACTTCTGAATAAAGAAATTGGAATTCACACAAGTTAAACATATGTTCGGTGGAAAATAATGTCTTCAAAACATGTTCAATCTACTTTAATGTTATTTCTCACTTGCTTCTAAATAGCAATCAACGTGTGCACAAAAACAACATGGTAGATATAGAATGATGCTCCACCTGGAAAGAGAAATATTTTTGTTCATCTTTAAAAACTATTCAAAACTTGGACTTACAAATTACCTATGTCTGGTGGCACATAAAGTATGTGTTTATCCTACATTACATCACATTGTGTTTTCTGAGTGTAGTCTCTGTGGGAAATATTAAGTCCCATATGTTGTTTTTTGTCACAATAACATGTCATCACATGCCATCATCAAAGAATTGAGCTATCTTCTTATTTTTTATTTATGGGTATTTAGAAACCATAGTTATTTGAGGAGTTTATTATAATAGCAGAGAACTAGTTCTACATTTAAGAAAAAACTAAGTATATCCATAAAGTAAATGACATAAACATTTTGGCCTGGTACCCAGACCATTTCTGTGGGTACACTTGCCATAGAAATGAGTTCCTTGTTCATTATAGGATATGTCTGTTAATTTTATTTGAATTAATTTGTTTTCCATATATAGGAAAAAAATAATTAGAATAAAGATTTTTTTATAGAATGTTAAAAATCAAAGGATGGGGTTTAATATAGATAGATCATAGTATTAAAAAAATTATTAAAACCCTTCAATGAACACTTCATCAGATAGCTTATTATGACCATAATCTATGAAAATTAAACTTGCATAGGTAATCATTGACTATAAGAATTTCAAGATTGGAGACTTTCAAACTAATAATCTCTTATTTTGAGCTCTGAATGCTAATTAAAACTCTTAATACCTACTTAAATAGATACTTTCTTGTGAAAAAATATTGGTAGACTAGATTCTTTATAATGCTTTAGAGTGTTATTAAAATATAATAATTCTGAAGTCAACAGAATGATCCTTGGAGCCCAATTTAAATACATATCTCTGTCTTCTCTGTCTTACAATTACTCATGTATGTGATCATGTCCACTTTGGGGTATCTTTGTGTCTCACTTTGTCAAATAAAACCTGAATAAAATGAAAGTGGAATTTAAAAAGCAAAATGTTTTCTGTGCATAATGCCAATGCCAATGTATAGAGGGGACATGTGAAGCAATTAAAAGACTGTGTCTAAGATATTTTATTTATAATAATAGCCAATAAAAATACTTCAGAGGAAGTATAAGAAAAGAAAGGCTTTAAAATGTAGGCCAGGAGTGTATTAGAACCCTTTATTCTCTAAAGAACAATTCTCCAAGATTTTTTATTTTAATAATGATTTAAGCATTAATTCCATGGACTGGGGATGAATATAGTTAAAGAAAGCAGAAAAATGGTTGTATGTTTGTTTGATGTTAGACTCTTGTAAGTTGGAGGTTGAGAAAGAGATAAGTATTGTAAAACTGGACAAACTGCTCATCTAAACAAGAGGTCTTTTTTCAGTCTGTTTTTGTTCTGTAAATTTTTACCACCACAATAGAATTTAATAATTCTTTTTCAGAAACTAATTTTTTGGGGAAATTTTTGATTTGGGCTATGATTTATCTTGTAACAGACCAATGCTCCAGTCAAGAATACTTAGGAAATACAGGTACAGTTAAAAAATTATATATTTGAAGATATTGGTGAGATGCCAGTAAATCAGGACATAAGGGACTAAGACATTGGAAAGTAGGAAATGTAGACAGAGGAGAACTTACATTTCAGAAGTGAATTTTCTCTTGGGATAGTTGCTAATTATTGGCATTATGCTGAATTCCAAGCAGTGAAACAGAAGAGAAACTTTTAACAAAAGTAGAAATTTTGACAATTGTATAGGCACTGGAGAAGCATAAAACAAAGTCAAGGCTATCAAAGTGCTAAGACTTGGGGAACCAAGTGTTAATTGAAAAGTGAAGTTTAAAGCAGTGAACTTGATATTTAACAATTTTGTTTCTCAGTATTAGAAAAATTCTTAAATTGCACAGAAAAAGAGCCTCAAAATCTAAGTAAAAATCTTCTGAAATGCAGAGTGGAAGTTTATACAATCTCATGTTCCCGAAGACAAAAAAAAAAAAAAAAAAATTAGTTCAGAACCTGCTAAAAGAGAAAGTCCTCAGTAAACACCACAGCTCTCATTTGGGATCCCTGGAGAGCTGTGTTCTCAGAGCCAGAGTAAACCAGATATGAATGGAACATTATAAAAAGTCTGATCTGACTTTTAATCAGATGATTACCCAATGAAAGAAGGAAATTTCCCTTAACTTTATTAGCCCATCAGAGGAAAGAATAAATCCTCTCTAGAGTAAGACCACATCATCATATACCTCCATCATGTATTATACAGAAAGCATGACATTCAATCAGAAATTAATAGATAAACCAATAAACAGGTATACACACACATAGCACATACATATACAACAGAAACACAAATAAACAACAGTAGCGAAAATGCCAGAAAATAGAAACAGGTTTAGAGATGGCAGTCAGACATAAAATTTAAAATAGCTGTGAAAAATATGTTCAAAACTTGATGAAAAATGTCACCAACAACTATTTTTTGAAAAATAAATTATGAGACATTTGGTAGAAGATTGGACATAGCAGAAGAGAAAATTAGTGAACTGAAAGATAGATGGGGTGAAAGTACCTGGGCCAATGCTCAGAGAGCACAAAGAAAAGAAAATACATAAAAAAGCATAAGAAGCAATGTGTATAATTGAAGGCTTAGAATAGAAGGAGAGAGAAACTAAGGCAAAACTAGATTTGAATAGATACTGGCTGAGAATTTGAAAAATAATGAAAAATATAAAACCACATATTAAAAAAATCTGTGTGAACCTAAAAAAGAAAACCAAAAACACATTTAAAAAGCAGATAGAGGGCTTCCCTGGTGGCGCAGTTGTTGAGAGTCCACCTGCCGATGCAGGGGACACGGGTTCGTGCCCCGGTCCAGGAAGATCCCACATGCCACAGAGCGGCTGTGCCCGTGAGCCATGGCCACTGAGCCTGTGCATCCGGAGCCTGTTGCTCCACAACGGGAGAGGCCACAACAGTGAGAGGCCCGCGTACCGCAAAAGAAAAAAAAAAAGCAGATAGAGTGATAAAATTACATAACTTTGAAAGCAGCAGCAATAAATATCTCACTTCTTAAGAGTAATAATATAAAGATAGTACACAGCATTATATTGCCTTTTAAGTGCTTTAAAAAAAAAAAAAAAAGACAACCGAGAATTATATGCTCAGCAAGAGTTTCTCTCAAAATTGAGGAAGAAATGAAAAAAAAGTCCATAATAACAACAACAAACAACATCAAAAGGAAAAATAAGGGGTGTGCTTCAGGCAGAAGGAAAATGATCTTAGAAACATGAAATTGTTGAAAGGAATGAAGAGCAATGGAGATGGTAACTTCATGGATTGATCTAAATAAACACTGACTGCATTATATAATAATAATAATAATAGTTATAATGTCTTTGGGGTATAAATTGTAGAATTAAAATTAATGACATAATAATATAAAAGGCAGAAAAGAGAAAACAAGCAATTAAAAGTGTCCAAATACTAGCATTGCTTATGAACAATAGACTGTAATATGGTAAAGTTGCATTTCTGTAATCTCCAGAAGAGTATACAATAATGGTAAAAAATATAATTTATAAGTTAATAGAAGTGGGAAATAGGCTAATACAAATATCTGAAAAAAAATATAAAAGGTGAGACAAATAGAAAAACAAATGATAAGCTGATATATTTGTATAGACCCATACATGTCATTATCTATATTAAATATAAATAGAATAAATGTTCTATTTAAAACACCAGCAGAATAGATAAAAAATAAAATTAAATACTTCTTGCAAGAGATACATCTTAAATATAGGGACATAGAAAGTGGAAAATAAAAAGACCCCCTCCCAAAATAATGACATGTATGCAAACACAATGCAAATAAATCTAGTGTAGTTTAACCCATATTAGACAATGTGGAGTTATGGACACAATGCGTGATGCCTGATACCTGCCTAAACAAAGTTAAGTTATTGCATTTAGGAAAATAGAACTGGTCTTCAGATTATCAAATCAAGCTTGACAGAATTGAATAATACTGAAAGCAACTGGTTAAACTTTGACAGAATCTAATCAGCTTCTGAGCCAAGGTAGTGGTAGATATCTAGAAGATAGTACTTAAGGACTGATATACCAGAAAAATTGAGAAATTTAGAATGATAATTATATTTTTTCTTAGTTCTTAAAATTATGACATAACTTTTCTAGATAACAGGATCATGTAAACTGTTAATTCTGCACAGAAAGTACATAAGAACACAAATTATAAAATTAGGCCCAGATTTAGAGTCCAGACCACTACTTTGTGGTGGTCTTTGTGGCCTTGGCAAATTAGCTATCCACTGGAAGTTACAGATAAATTCAGGGATCTGGGCTGTCTAGAAGAGGGTTCTGATGTCTGGGTGAGCATGTCCCATTAGCTGGCTAAAGCTTTGTCCCCATAGGGAGAGGTGATGCTAGAAAACACACTAGAGGGTTTTACTAAAGCAAAATAATCAAGGCAGGGTCTTCCCAGGTCTAAGGAAGTCCTATTCATTTAGAACATGTCAAGTTTTAGTATTTAATGTTTACCATGTTTATCATCTCCCTTTTATTTCTTATAGCCTGAGGACAACCCATGACCATTTATAAATTATTACACTGGCACTAACAAGGAGCAGATAAAGATATAGGTGAATTTCTGAAATGCTAAGAAAATACTTTTCATTTCTTTTATTTCATTTGCTTCAAGCACTGCTGTCATATCATCTCTCTAAAAATTTGATTTGATTGTTTAGTGCCCTATGGAAATAATTTCAATAGTAGTATTAATAAGGGCTTCCCTGGTGGCGCAGTGGTTGAGAATCCACCTTCCAATGCAGGGGACATGGGTTCGTGCCCTGGTCCGGGAAGATCCCAGATGCCGCAGAGCGGCTGGGCCTGTGAGCCATGGCCGCTGAGCCTGCGTGTCCAGAGCCTGTGCTCCGCAACAGAAGAGGCCACAACAGTGAGAGGCCCGCGTACCGCCAAAAAAAAAAAAAAAAAAAAAAAAAGTAGTATTAATAACAAAGTTATATATAGCTGTTTTATCACTATATTATTATTTTCGGGCTCAGCACATTCATGCTCACATAGAGTTTCCCTTAAATTAATCCAGGACGATGACAAGTTTACAATTCTAGGAGCTTTTTAGGCTAAAACAATATGACATTAACATAAGAATACATACAAAGAAATATTTTATTCAAACCTAAATGGAAATGGTAAGATTATTTTGTCAATGCCTTTATTTTGCCAAGCATTTGATTATACGGTCAACACTTGATTATCTGCAGTCAACTTTTCATCATCCCAATTAATCTGAACTACATCTTGTTGTCACTTTCTTCTTTGTCATTGTTACTGGGTTTTATTGAAATCCCTAGTTACTTTTCTCCAGCTTTTACTCTCATGAACAATTTTAGCCCTGCATTAAGGAAATACTATTGCACAATTTAAAAACTCAAGAAAAAAAATATTTTCCCCTTAAACTTTCTTCCTCTAACCTTACCAAGGATAAATGTAAAGGAGAAACAGGAATCTCAGTGAGAATTCACACTGAGGCTTACAACCATTTTGGGAAGTGACAACAAAGAAAGAGTTAAACAAATGATTAGTGTAAGGAAATTACAAAACTTTCCCATCTTTCTGATTCAATTCTTAAAGGTGTAGTTTATTACAATGCTTAGTGGAGGGTCAGTGCATAGTAGGAACTCAATATTTTTATGTATATCTATATCATCTATATCTAACTGTATCTATATCTATTACTGCATCTATATCTATATCTGAAATGAAACTCTCAGTAGTGGCAGTTTTTGCTAATTTTCATTGCTATTGTACCAGTTCTTTCCAATTTCAAAAATTTTTTTCCACTCAAGCAACTAGTGAACTAGACTAGAGAAACAAGTCATCGGTGATATATAGAACATGAAAAGGTGTGTCTGATTGCAATGACAAGGTTGCCTTAGTAGTTTATCATGAGTTTATCTTGAGACTCCTGTCTCAAGAATACAGATTATATCTGTTTTATGACTACATAACATTTGACCACTCTAAGCAATGGGGAATAACATCTACTTTAACTTTTAATTTTATTAACATTGTATAATAGTACAATATGAATGAGTCTTGTATATGTCCATCTGCCTTTCTATCTATCTATCTATCAGTGTCTATCCATCTACCTCTATCTCTATAGATGTACACATATATATGCAAATATATACATTTGTATATATGTATAGGCATACATGTATGTACACATGTGTGGATATGTGTGTGTGTGTATACCTATATATATTCATATTCAGGAGAGTAGTAAGCACATATAGAATTAAAAAGATGAGTCCAATTGAAAGGATCATAGGTTATTTTACGTAAGCTATTCATTTTTTGAAGCTTATGAAACACTTTCTAGAAGACGTGGATTTATAATTATCAAAACATGACAAAGAAAGGCCTGAGTTTTGGTAAATAAATCCTGCTAAATTAAAAGATATCAAAAATAATATAATAAAAACAAGATAAAAATTCAGAAACCTCAAAAAGAATTT
Organism: Orcinus orca; assembly: GCF_937001465.1. Lineage (NCBI taxonomy): Eukaryota > Metazoa > Chordata > Mammalia > Artiodactyla > Delphinidae > Orcinus > Orcinus orca. The sequence continues at coordinate 21,286,160 of NC_064575.1, forward strand.
AAGGTAAACAAATTAAATTACGTAAAGTGTTCTCCTTCACTTAACTGAATATACTTTAGTTACTATGTCTTAAAATTTCAATTCTAAATAAAGAATACTAAACTGTTTTACATATTAAAAACTACTTTTTCTTTAAGTAAATCTAAAATTGAGCTAGAGACTGAACTACACTATAACTTATTTCTTAAAATGAAAACAAAGAAGTCTGTCATAGAAGCAGGTACTAAGTAAACAATGGGACAAAAATGTTTATTCCAGCAAACTATTTCCTTCACTTGCTTCTGGAAGCACTACTTTTTCTTCTCTGTGTGCAGGCGTTTTTGTGTGCTTTAAATTTGGACTCTGTGACTGTACAAAAAAAACATGTGCTAGATATCAGTTGAAGCAAATGGAAATTATATTGTTTTCGTTATTATATCTGCAGTCTGATAAATTAACTTTACTTAGTCTCTAGGAAACCACTTAGCACCATAGGAGAGGTTACTTGTACATAAGACCCATTGTTCATAAAGAGTTAATCTAGTCTTTGTGATGAAACACTTTACTCTCAGAAAGCTCTTTCTCTTCACTCCTGTTCATCATAGGAACAGGCCAATTGATAATAATATACACCTTTGTAACTGCTGTGATGAATAAACATCTCTCCAAATTACTTGAATTAATTTCAGCAGGTTGCAAAAGTTTCTAGTATGGATTTGTTTTAGTTCATCTTTGTTCAAATGAGAGATTTTCACAGACAAAACAGTTTCCTTAGGCTTGCATGCCAAAACTTGGGCAAAAGCTGTGGCATTTAAACATCATGAAATGGGCCATTGAGCATGCACAAAAATTTTGGCTAGTAGCCTTCAGCTACAGTCTCCACTATTAAACATTCCTATTTCCATTTTAACCCTCTATTCACAATAAGTATCATAATTAAATGCCACTGATTTTCTTCCTGTTGATCTTTGATACATGTAAACAGGGTCCTGGTAAGAAAGATTTTTCCTTGTAATTCTGGGAACTGTCATTGTTATTATTACCTTTTCCACCCATTTTTTCAATGTTCTAAAACTTTCTTAAAATATCCTGGATACGTAATAGTGAACAAGACATGAGATTCTTGAAACTGGAGGTGCATTATATACTGCTAGAGTATCAGAAACAGATATGCATAAAGAAAGGAAGAGCAGAAGAGAAGAAATAAGTGAAGTTAAAATAAAAACTTTTATTTTTCTTATTCTTAATTGATCTAACAGATAATTGTTTGCTCCAAATAATAATAGAAACACTGTTGTTGACTACATATGCTTATTTATGTGTTTATATATATTCATACACACACACACACACACACACACACATATGCTTATGTATGCTAATGTACAAGCGAAATTAACAATAGCAGTGATATAAAGGACAGGAGGGATGAATTAAGTTTATTTTGTCATTATAAGGTACTCATATTACCCATGACTTGTATAGTGCTATTGAAGTGAACTTGGATTTATTGTAAATGTGCACTGCAAATGCTAGGGCAACTGCTAAAAAAGAGTCAAAAAAGGAGTATAACTGATATGTTAAGAAAGGAGAGACAATGGAATTGTATAACATGCTAAATTAAAATCACAAAAGGCAGAAAAAGTGGAAGAGATAAAGAAAAACAAAGAACAGGGGCAACAAATAGAAAAGAGTAACAAATATGGTAGATATTAATCCAAATATATCATTAATAACTTTGAACATCAATGTTTTAATGTGCCAATTAAAAGATAGAGATTGTCAGAGTAGATCAAAAAACAGGAACTAATTCTGTGCTGTTTTCAAGAAACTCACTTTAAGTATAAAGACACATATAAACTAAAGTAAATGGATGAAGAAAGATATACCATACTAAAACTAACCAAAAGAAACACTATCAATCAACTTGATCTAATGGATATCTATAAACTACTTCATCCAACAAGAGCAGAATACATATTTTTTTCAAAGCTAACATGGAATATTCAATAAGATAAATCACATTCTTAACAAACTTTGAAACTATTAAAATAATAAAAATCTTACAATGTCTGCTGTCAAAAATAAATAACAGAAAGATAACTGGAGATTTAAAAAGAAACTTCTAAGTACCACATGGATCCAAATGAAATCTCAAGAAAAAATTTAAAATATATTGAACTAAATGAAAATTAAAACACAACTTATCCAACTTTGTGGGAATACAAGAGCAGTGCTTAGAAGAAAATTAATAGCATTGAATACATATATTTGAAAAGAAGAAAGATCCAAAGAAATAACCTTAACTTCTACCATAGGAAACTAGAAAAAGGAGAGTAAATTAAATACAAAGTAAGCAGAAGAAAATAAATAATAAAAATTAGAGCAGAAATCAATGAAATTGAAAACTAGAAATCAATAAAATCAACTAAAAAAAAGCTTATTTGAAAAGGTGAGTAAAATTGATCAGCCTCTAGGCAGGCTAACTAAGAAAAAAGAGGGAGAATACAAATTACTAATATCAAAAATGAAAGAGGGGACATCACTACAGATACCATGGACATTAAAAAAAATAATGGAATACTATGAACAACTCTAAGCTCACAAATTTCATAACCTAGCTAAAATGGCCTAATTCTTTGAAAGACACAGTCTGCTAAAACTCACATGAGAAGAAATAAACAATCTGAATAGGTCTGTATCTATTAAAGAAATTAAATGAAACATTAGTAACTCTCTAAAATAGAAAGATCAGGCCCAGATGGATTCCCTGGGTTCTACCAAACACTTAGGGAAGAAATTATTCCCTAAAATCTCTTTCAGGAAATAAAAGCAGAGGAAATACTTCCTAGCTCATTTTATTAGGCTATTACTACCTTATACCAAAACCAGACAAAGATAATACAAGAAAAGAAAGCTACAGATCAATGTCTTTCCAGAACAAAGTAGCAAAGCTTCTCAATAAAATATAAGCAAATCCAGGGCTTCCCTGGTGGCGCAGTGGTTGAGAGTCCGCCTGCCGATGCAGGGGACACGGGTTCGTGCCCATGTCTGGGAAGATCCCACATGCAGCGGAGCGGCTGGGCCCGTGAGCCATGGCTGCTGAGCCTGCGCGTCCGGAGCCTGTGCTCCACAATGGTAGAGGTCACAACAGTGAGAGGCCTGTGTACCGCAAAAAAAAAAAAAAAAAAAAGCAAATCCAATGCAACAATGTATAAAATAATTGGACACCATGACTAAGTGGGATTTATCCCAAATATTCATCCTGGTTCAACTTTTAAAAATCAATTAATGTAATCCATGACGTTAACAGGCAAAAAAAAAATGGTCATATCAATAAATGTAGAAAAAGCATTTTACAAAATCCAATTCCATTCATGATTTAAAAAAAAATCTCAATAGACTAGGAAAGAGGGGAACTTCCTCAACTTGATAAACAATATCTACAATTTACAGTGAATATCAGACTTAATAGTGAAAAGCTCAAAGTTTTCTCTTTAAGATCAGAAATACTACAAGGTTATCCCCTCTTATCACTGTTTTCAGCATTGTAGTGGGAGTCTTGGCAAATGAATAAACAAGAAAAAGAAATAGAAGGTATATTGATTGGGAAAGACGAAATAAAACTGCTTTTGTTCACAGATGACATTACTGTGTAGAAAATCTAAAAGAATTAGCAACAACAACAAAACCCTCCTAGAACTAATAAGTGACTATAGCAATGTTGCAGGACATATTGTTAATATACAAAAGTCACTCACTTTCAGCAATGAACACATAAATTTGAAGTAAAAAACTCTGTACCATTTACATTAGCACTACAAAAAATGAAATAATATATACATCTAACAAATTATGTATAGATCTATAGAAAGAAAACTATAAAACTCTAATGAGAGATATCAAGCAGAACTAAATAAATGGAGAGATATGCCATGTTCAAGGATAGACTCATCATTGTCAAGATATTGATCCTCCCCAACTTGATCTATAAATTTATGCAATACCGATTCAAATTACAGAAACCAATCTTGTAAATATCAAAAAACTGATTCTAAAGTTTATATAAAGAAATAAAAGACCCAGAATAATCAATCTCATGATGAAGGAGATCAAAGTTGTAAGACTGACATTACCTGACTCAAGACTTACAATAAAACTACACTAATCAAGTGGTGTAGTTGAAAAAAATAGACAAATAGATCAATGTCACAGAGCAGGGAGCCCAGAAATAGACCCCACATAAATATATTCAACTGATCTTTGACAGAGGAGCAAAGGCAATGCAATGAAGCAAACTTTTCACCAAATCGTGCTGGAACAATTAAATATCCACACACACAAAAATAAATCTAGACATAAACCTTACACTTTTCACAAAATTAATTCAAAATGAATCATATACCCAATATAACACAAGACTATACACTTTTAGAAAATAGCATAGGAGAAAATCAAGATGACTTTGTATATTATGATGACTTTTCAGACAGAACTCTAAAGGCAAGATCCATGAAAGAAATAATTGACAAGCTGGGTTTCATTAAAATTAAAAACTTTTGCTCTGCAAAAGATAATGCCAAGAGAATGTTAAGACAAACCACAGACAAGGAAAAAATACTTGCAGTAGGCACATCTGATAAAGGACTGTTATCCAAAATATACAAAAACTTAAAATACAACAATAAGAAAACAAACAACCCAATTAGAAAATGGGCCAAAGACCTTAACAGACACCTCACAAAAAAGATATACAGATGACAAATAAGCACATGAAAAGACAAGCCACATCATATGTCATCATAGAAATGCAAATTAAAACAACAATGAGATAGTATTTACTATACACTTATTAGAATGGCAAAAAATCCAGAACATTGACAATACCAAATGCTGGTGAGGAAGTGAAACAGCAGGAACTCTCAATAACTGCTGGTGAGAATGCAAAATAATATGGACAATTTGGAAAATAGTTTGACAGTTTCTTTAAAAACTAAACATACTCTTACCATACAATACAACATTCATGTTCCTTGGTACTTACCCAAATAAATTGAAAGTTTATGTCCACACAAAAAAACTGCACACAGATGTTTATAGCTTGATTCATAATCACCAAAACTTGGAATCAGCCAAGGTGTCCTTTGTTAGGTAAATGTATAAATAAACTGTAATACATCCAGACAATGATATACTATTCAGTGTAGACAGTCATGATGCTAAAAGGAGGAAGCCAATTGAAAAGAATGTAGTGGAAGACTCCAACTGTATGACCTTCTGGAAAATGAAAAAAATACAGAGAGACAGTAAAAAGATCAGAGGTCTTTTTAGGGCTTAAGAAGAAGGAAGGGATGAGTAGACAGCACAGAGGATTTTTGAGTGAAACTGCTCTGTATGAAACTATAATGACGGATACATGTCAAAACTCATGGAACTTCCCACACCAAGAATTCATTCTAATGTAAACTATGGACTTTGAACGATTACCATGGGTCAATATAGGTTCATCAATTGTAACAAATGTAACACTCTGGTGGGGGATGTTAATACTAAGGGAAACTATACATGTGTGGGGGCAGGAGGTATATGGGAAATCTCTTACTTTCTGCTCAATATTTTTTTTACAGCTTAACACATTAATTTTACAGCTTAATATTGTTGTAAAACATTGCCTATTTAAAAATAGAAGATAAAGAAAGGAATTTATAGGTATAGAAAGAACAGAGACTCAACTTTAAATAATACCCAAAATATTTGTAGGAGAAAATTTGCAGTATGAAAGAGCTCACCCTTTTCCATGAAAATGGTACCCTGAGATCATGGAGTCACCATAAACTTAGCATCCTTCAAAAAGTGCTTACTTCACTGCAGATAAGCAGATATTTGCTACCTCGTAGACAAGTAGCAGTGATCTTATTGTACAGTATCATTCTAGTGTTCATCAGCAACATCTCATGACAACGAAGAGCAGCGTCAGGAATAGCAGCTGAAGAATATTATAAACAAGAGCCTTACTCTTCTAACTATAGTCAGATAGTCCTTCTGGCTGGAATTTGTAAATGCCTCTCATTGCTTGGGGAAAATAAAAATAAAAATAAAACGATAAAGAAGAGAGAAAGGAAGAGAGTGAAACCACCTGTAAGGCAAGTAGGAACTTGAACAGATGTAAGTTTAATTTGAAGACTCCAAAAAAGACATAATCCTTCCTGAAACATGATTTTCATAGAACAGTCCATAATTGTCCATAATATTACATTGGTGTGGAATCAGATCATTGCTTTTTGTTTTGTTTTGTCATTGAGTTTTAGATATATGAGAATTTAAGTATGTCTTGAGTACATAGAAAAGTACTTGCCAGTAGGTAGAGCTACTAATCGCATATTTAACTTTAATGTACTACAAGAAGCAAAAATTAAATAAATCCAGAAAACAAAGGAAATATTAAGGAACCATTTAAAATGAAAACATAGAACAAAAGCATGAAAAATGAAAGAGATGTAGCACAATCCATAATGTATGGTAGAAAGTGTAATCGGTCAAAATCTAAACATATGCTGATTTAAGCAACACCTAAAATAAAATACAATGACTTACAAGGGTTAAAAAAACAATAGTAAGAGATATGTCAAACAAATGTAAACAAAATAAAAACAAGGTTACAAGTGATAGTGAAATTTCAGGTCAAAAGGATTAATAGAACAAGATTACTTTCTATTGATAAGCAATTTAATCCATATAATTTATACAGAATATAAGAGTATTGAATTTATATGTGCTAAATACCACTGCATCGCTGTTATAAAATAGAGAAATACTAGGAGAAATTAGCATAAGTAAAAATTTTATGGGAGAATTTTAACATCATACACTCACGCTCTAGTAGACTACTGGATAAAATATAATTAAAGACATAAAGGTGAATCATGTAATTGTTAAGATACCATACATATTTATCAAACTTTGTATCTGCCAAACCTTGTTTCTGAGTGTTCATAAAGTTTTGCAAAAGCAATCACATACTGTACCATAGGAAAAATTTCAAGTATTTTCAAAAGTTATAAATGGCAAGGGTCACATTTTCTGCAAACAAAACAAAACAAAAATAAGATTTACTTAATCTCTAAATATTTTTAAGAAAGGAGTGCCCTTGGTATATATTAGCATATGCAACTTATTTGGGTGAGTAGCTCAAAAATGTTTTAAATTGAGAAACGTCATTGCTTACATGTATTTACTAAATATCTGAAAGTCAAATCCTTATGGTTAAATTCTACACTTTTGTTTTTATGTGTTTATCCCTATCAAATATAGTTGCTAGCACCTTTCCTTATTTATTTCCAATGCTTGTTTTCTAGCATAATATATATTCCCTTCAATCTTAGGTAATTAAACTTGTATTATCAGGACTACTTTATATCTGTTTTTCATATATCCCTGTCTAGATTTATTCACCAAATGTGTACTGAGTGCCCATTTCTGTCAGGCACAGGGCTAAATATTTTGTTAAAAAATAAATGAGGGCTTCCCTGGTGGCGCAGTGGTTGAGAGTCCGCCTGCCGATGCAAGGGACACGGGTTCGTGCCCCGGTCCGGGAAGGTCCCACATGCTGTGAGCCATGGCCGCTGAGCCTGCGCGTCTGGAGCCTGTGCTCCGCAACGGGAGAGGCCACAACAGTGAGAGGCCCGCGTGCCAGAAAAAAAATAAAAATAAAATGAAATAAAATAAATGAAACATGGAGTAATTCAAGAGTTGCAGAGTGAAATGGACTGCTGCAATATCATCCTGAAAATATTATCACAAAAGCATAGACACGGAGTCTTGTGGGATTGGGGAGGTTGTCTAAGTACTGGGAACCAGTGATCAAGGGCTGGAGAGAGATAAGGAAAATGTCAACCAAGAGACAATGGCAGGGACTGAATGTCAAAAGAAAGAAGAAATATGGCTTGGGAAAAGAAATTAGACACAGAGGGAACTTTATGTTTAAAAGCAGGGCTGCTGGATTGCACCACACCATTAAGACACTCAACTATGGGGTGCCTTCAATGGAGGAAACTTGATTAATACTCTTTGGGAGCACTCTTGTTTACACTCCACCTAGCACACTTTTGGGTGTAAAGTAGACACCTAATAAGTCCTTCCTTTTTAAACTAACTATATGGTCAGATAATTATAGAACCTTTTGTTTTTAATAATAATAGCAATAATTTTTTAATATCCTTCAATATTTATCATGAGTCCAAGTTCAATTTTAACTTTATTTTACTTTTTTGCCATTGCACATTCAAATTTCTAGGTTTCACCCATTTGTGTATTTATTAATTTCCTCATTCATTTATTAAACAATGTATGAAGAATTTCCCATGAAAAAATAATTGAGTTAGACTTTGATTTTTCTAAAGGTGAATACAAAGTGACACTTCTCTAGCCTTCTCTTTACAATTTTCATCAGTCATTCATTGTCTGCATGTTTCCAAAATAATTGCAAATACTGTAGAGTTAGTAACAAATAAAGTAACTGCTGTACAATTAGTGAAAAAAATAAATTCTAAATAAAATATTATTAGGGCATGTGAGGAAAAAAAATACTAGCTGAGTTTTTCCTATTTCTTGCTCGTTTAAGTATCACTAGACTAGGCCAAAATATCCATGTCAATAAAATGTCTTTCTTCTCTTCATATTGGTTTTTAGATATTATTATCCAATGACTCTGTTTACTTACATTATATAAGCAACGGAATTTTTTACGTTAAAAAAGACTTTTTGCTATTGCTTCTGAGGCTCTATATTCAAACATTTAACACTCCCCTCCTGACCCAATGTATTCATTCCTTATGGGATATAGGATAGCATCTAAGCAAAGCCTCCTTACATCTGGTGAAGCATAGAGGCAGCACTGTGGAGACTAATAGCTGCTTCTGTAGACAGACTTCAGCATATTGAGAAGACAAAGGACCAGAGCTCAGGAAAACTTTTATTCTCCCACCACAATAGTACATACAAGGAAGCTAATAGAAATATCATCATAAGCAAAACAATACACATATTTAGAATTTGATTTTTTGCTCATAAACATTAGCTTGCATCCCCAAATTAACCTCGTTATTGGAACAGAGACTACCCCAATGCTTTTTCACAATAATTACTTTTGTATATGTATTTAGCTTTTACAAGGCAAACAGAATGATCTTTTTAATCTCCAAATATCCAGTGTCTTCTAACGTTCTAGGAAAAAAACAACAACAACACTTTTCTGTACCTTACTCAGAGAAGGTTTGCCCTGCGATTAATTGTAGGGGCAGTATACTGAAATTGCTTCGCCAGACGACTAGGCACATCTTGCTTTTCATTTGGAGGGTACACATGACAGATACAGTTAAACTTTGTCCACAAAACACGGCATTGCAAATTACAAACGTACCCAAAAGAAAATATTGAAGCCCAACTTATAATTAAACCTTACAGAATACTGTTGTTTATTTCCTCTCTCCTTCCTCTATGTTTTTCATAAGTATTTTAAAGATTAAACTTCTCAATATTTTCCCAAAAGGCATAGGATTATTTGAGGTTATTATTTTATCATGGGTGATGTATCATGCAGGGTCCAAAGTGTGTACCTCTCCTGGGAAAGGATTTTTTTTTTTTTTTTTTTTGTCTAAGATTTAGCCAGTGTGCTGCATATCTACAAATAACACAGTCAAAAAGTCTCACTCTCAGTGGAAAGGCGGGGAGGGGGGAGGGAGAGAGAGGTTACTAAATCATTCCCAATACATTGCTAAAATTGTCTACCTAGGGATTGTCAAGACTATGTTACAATGACCAGTTAGATACAAAAAGCATCTTTATCCTACTTCATGTATTAGAGTTTTATAGTTTTGAACTCATCATTTTTTATTGCTGTTGTTACACTGTCAAATATCCATTTTTGCTTAAGATGGCATTAACAATACTCTCAGAAGTTGAAGATAGTTAAATAAAATGTAAATGTAAATTGAAAGTAGAAAATATTCAAACCAAGATCTTAGTCTGGGTATTGTGGAAATGGCTTTATCTGAGTATGTGCAGTCAATATTCACTAAACTGTAACATTAGTGTACAACTCTGATTAACATTTCTTAAAAACATAATCCCATTAGAAATCTTGGGGTGGGGGACACTTAGTTGTCTACTGAAGGTCTTGTACCTTTCACCTGCACATAGGGCTGCCATGATGATTTTCTTTTAAAACAGCAAGAGGGAGAGAAAAAGAAAATCAGCCAGAAATATTTGTCAGCAAGATTCCTTAACGTCCGTTTCAAGTCACAGATTACAGTTTAAAATGGAAGCCCTCTTTTGAACAAAGAAAGAAAGGTTAAGAGAAAATACAGTTTGCCATTATTGATGTACAAAGCCAGCTCTGATTGCATCTGTCCTGTAGCTCCCCCATATGCACCTCTTGGATATTGCCTCAATCTTGGAAATGGAATAAAGAGGAGCTTCAGTCATAGCTCTTCCTGCTGCTGCTATGAGAACCCAGTTTGACGAGCATCACATCCAACCTCTGTTTTTCTCATTTAACTTATTTTATGGACTGCTTGTCAGGTGGTCTCTGTGTGGTTTGCTCAGCTAATCCTAGAAACATGTAAAAGTCATACAAATTATTATTTAAGAAAAGGAAATAAAGTCAATTGACCATCGATTGTTCTTTCCTCTTATCCCAGTACCTGGCAAGAGCATCCAAGTGTAATGATTGTAAACTCAAAGAATTTCTGTTTCACTGCACTTTATTTTTACTGGTAATGAAGTTAGTGGTTTCAGCTTTAGTCTCTCTTTCTCTCTCTCTCGCCCCCCTCCCTTTTCAAAGGCCACTTCCATGACAGACAAATAGTCATTATACTGCTTTAGCACTATGGTCTGTCTTCAGTTCTGAACCCTTAATAATGATAGGAAGAATTAGATAAATAAAAGCAGACTTCTTACAGCACAAAATATATAATTTTATCTGAAATAGTGCCAATATAAAAAAGAGTAGACCTGAGTTTTATAATCATTTTCTGACTAGCTATTGCCAATAACACAGTAGTGTTTATATTTTATATTCTAGCTTTTCCCAGTTGGTGGCTTAAGTCCTTCCCACACCCACACCCTTCTCAGTTTGGGCAGCAGAAGAGTATTAACTTGTTTGAAATTCCTTGCTTTTAGATTAAGGGACGTGACAAGCTTCCACTAACGTTCTGTGCTGGACAGTGGCAAAGGACTGAAAAACCTTTGTATTTATACAGACTTCTTCCCCTTTTTCTCTGTATGTCACTATTCATTCCTAAGCATATTTATCTACATTTTGTTAATTGTAATTTAAAATTCCACCTTAAAAGATATATATTTATACTATAGAAATTTTGAAGGTGAGCAGTTATTTCATTGGGTTGTCACTCTTTCCAGAAATCAAACCCTCCCTGTCACATATAAATAGATTGCTTGATATACATGCAATATCCTGTCGGTGTCATGCACTCTTTTCTTTAATTTGGCTGACATAGCACATAATAAAATGCTCACTTCAATATATGTCTGTTGCATTTTGCCTAATTCTGGGCTTAGTTTAATATTAGTCATGAATATTTCCTCCAACTAGACATGAATTTGAATATATATAAGGCACAGTTTATGTTCATACTAAAGCGCAAGCTTCAACCTTATTTTTTATTGCTTACCCTGTTTGTGATGAATTAAGTCATCTCAAGAAAAGAACTGAAAGCAATAGGGACCAGAACTGTTATCTTTATCCACAAGTCAGGTAGAGTGTGAGTGGGTGAAATTCAACTGCTGTGCTTTACTTTCCCTGAGCATCAGAGCCTAGAGTGAGAGAGGTCTGCTCAGTGGTAGAAAAATAACAATGGATGAAACCATATTACATTTCTGAATTTCTTTTAAGCTAAAAAGCCACAGAAGTTTTTAGTGCCTCACTAAATAATGTTATATTTATTTCATATTCCTTTTTATCATAGGTATGGATGAGTTCATTATCATTGCTTATTTTTATTTTAAATATTTTCAAATTAAATTAACAAAAGAAGCAAAAGTTACTAGAGTATGTGAGGGTACATGTGAATGTACATTTCTACACAAACCCAAAGCATTCACATATACATGTTTATATACATATATACACCCCCACACACACACACCCCACATATATATATAGATATAGATATAGATATAGATATAGATATAGATATAGATATATAGATGGGCACATGTATAAATTTGTAAATTCAAGTCCTAATGACTTGAGTACATTTTTCTCCCAGATTAAAATAATAGCAAGATATTTGGGAAATTTACATGACCCACTCAAATTTAACAAAGAATAATAATCCATGCTCCTTTTCTCTGTTACCTTCTATTATATTTTTTATGTGCATCACATTTTGAGAACTATAATAGTGGATTAACACTCCTTATTTTTAGGCATCTTATAATGTCTTCTACGTCAAGATGCCATTACCCCAATATCATATTTAAAATGAGAACCCACATGTTGGTTGGCTTGTGTATATTTCTATGATAATCTTACCTAGGATTCTAAACAGAAATATATGCAGCAAAAATCCAGTTACAAGATGGCTTTCCATCCTGTATGTTTAAACATGTTACAGGGCAAGACATATTCCTCATGAACATGGTAATGTATGTTAAATATACCTCTACAAATAAAAAAGAGAGATTAAGGTATTGCTATTCATAACTTTCTAAAATTATAATGGCTTTTTTGTTTGTGTAAATATGTCTGATATTTGTGTGTGTGTGTGCTTTGTCTTTGGATACCCCTCTTTCCTTAGAGATTTTTCTGTGGTACATTTATTTCATGTGAAATATTTTATTTCATATTTCATCTTTGAAACAAAATTTTATACCATTTCTACAAAGAAATAAGAGCACGCATTGTTTATATGATGGGCAGCTTGGACTCCCAATGGTTACAGACAATGGATAAAATGAACTACTGGATAAAAGAGAATAGATGCCAAACTCAGTTATTCCTTGCCTAATTCTATAAGAGTATGTCAGTTAGGGACTTACTTGACCTAAGGAAAAAATAAATCTCGGAACAATATCCGAGCTGATTACTTATTCAAGCTGATTATGCCCCAGCTACTGCTCTCTTGGAACAAAATACAGTAATGCAAACTTAGTCCATTCCCTTGGCCAGTCTGCATAGAGAAACTGCCATTACAAAGTATTTTCTTCAATGACACCTACAACATAGAGCAGATTAATTACAAAACAGAATAGTGAAACAAATTATTTCCTAGTTACACACATTTCTATAGGAGTTTTACATTATTCTTGTTGAATGCTTCGGATATGCTTGAAGACTTTTGTGACAAATTGTTCTGAAAATCTTAGGATCATCTCTAGCTATTAGCTTAATACCATGGGTTTTATTAGATAACTATTTATGACATCTAAGTGCTAGGAGACTTAGCAGAACTAAAAAGTCAAATATTTTGGAATAAATGGAAAACATATATCCACTAATCTGAGTAGCTAAGTCCTTGTGCAAGAAACCATTGGACACGCGTGCTGGAATCACTGTTTTGTGGGTGGATGCTGTAAAACTCCAATTAGATGATCCAAAGAGGATGAGAAAGGGGTTTAGAATTGGAAACGGTACTTCAAAAAATGATGCTGGGTCAAGTATTATGTGAGCACTAACGTGATTATGGAGTATAATATAGCAACTTGTTTTTTGAAAAGCTAGGCACAGTCTCAGGTAAGCCTATTTGTCCCCAAAGGCCATTCGCAGTTACTGTTAACACACTTCTTTGCTTTCACCAGAGCCTTCAGGAGCTGTGACAGTGCTTGCAAATGTGATGCTCATGACAAGTCTGTCTGCTTCGAAAGCATGTCAAGAAAGCTGAACACTATTAATAATACTAATGGAGAGATTATCTTTAGCTCTGATTTTTTTTTTTTTATCCTTTGAAAATAAAAGTGGGAGGTTTGTTTTAACACTCTGCCCTTTTCATAAAGGCTGCAGGAAGCAATTGAGCCTCTCTGCAGAAACCCTTCTTTGCAAGTTTTCTGCTTAATTAAAACAAGGCATTTACTTGGTTAAAAGTGAACTCTTCACAAGTATATTTTAAAGATATAAAACATCATAGTAATAAAAATCACGGTAATCCTTTGTCAGAAGAGCATATTTGTTAGGCATATGGACAAAGGGACAATTATATACTTTTAAAGTGTCCATTAAAGAGGCAACGCTGTGTCAGAGCTTCCTTCCTACAGCTGTCTCTTCTGCCAGGAGACCATAAAGGCTGTGTAGTCACCAATTAGATAGAATTAATTGTACAAATTTCTGCAGAAAAATATGTAAGCAAAATTTTTAAAGACATTCAGGAATGGAAAAAATAAAATTGTTAAGATAAAATGAATGTGCTGTAGCTTTGATATGCCTGCGTGTACCACTTCTAAGCTGAATAGGTGGTATTTAACATAAACATGTTAAATATGTGACAAAAAAAGATACTTCAACTAAGGTCCTTATAAAAATCAGTTCCCAAAGTATTCCACACCAGTTTCAATTAACTCTCCAAAGTGAAAATATTTTTCATACTTTCATGAAATATGGCATTACACAGAATACATATTTCAAGAATTTCATAATTCTTTGGCAGAACTGCCTCCCTGAGAACTTAGAATAAAACTCACATTCCCCATTGCAGGAGAGCCATTTTATGCTCTTTCTCCCTTTTATGCTTTATAAAGCTAAAAGTTAAACAAATTATTTCATAAGACAGAAGTAGGAAGGTCAAATTGTTTTCCTTTATCTGGAATCGTTACTGAACCCTGGTGTTTGTCTTCTATACACGTTGGCATTCTGCCTGCCTTTCTCTTTTGTCATGGATTTCAGCTATAAAGTGTGTTCATCTTTAAAACTAAGCCTCACCATGTCATATGTTCAACCCCACTCTGTACAACCCAACACAACTTATCACACTCTGACAGCTAATATTTAAAAGAGAACACACACGTATTTTGAGGTTTGATAACTGCTATCAATCTCGGTAATGGGTATCCAATCCAAAATTGTGACAGATATCTAGTGGATTAAGCATCTACCATGAGCAGCTAATGCTGAAGTAAATGAATCAGTGAGGCAGCTACTTCACACCTTTAATTAAAAATAAAACAAATAAATGCCACACAAATAATGGAAGTGTGAGAAATCTGTCATAGCTGCAAAATGCACCAAAGGATGAAATTTACAGGCATCAATTTCTAATTTAGCTTTCTTCTTTTTGATTTTCTTTTTACAATAGAAGATTATGAAATTTTCTTAAAGTTTTTTTTTTTTTTAATGGTTAACTTTTCAGGATTTCCAGTTCAATTTGTCATCGCACCTTGTTTCTACAGAAGCTGCCAGCAGAGATACAGTGGGCCCTGAAACTGCATGGCTTCGATGCTTAGAAAATGTTCTCTTTTAACAAAGTAAATCAAGGTACAGTGACCTACAAAAGCCAAATTGCAGAACAGAGCATAATGGGTAATTCTATGTAAATTGCCATGCATGCAATTGGGATATTATTACAGCAAGACCAAATGTGGTACTAATGACCTTGACATTTGATTTCTAGGTGAATTTTACTTTATTATTTTTCTGATTTGAAAATATATCTATCTGAGACTGTAGATTTACCACACTGATGAGCCTGAATAAAAAGTGTGAATTTCTCTATAGTGACTACTGTACCTTGCGTCAACCAAATTTGAAGACAGTAGCTGAGTAGCCACCAAATCACTCTAATGGAGATGTACACATGCACACATGTATACTGTACGTGTATGTATGTGTGTGTGTGTGTGTGTGTGTATATATATATATATAATCAGTATAATATTAAATTCTAATTTTCAATTTAGAGGTAAATTTCCTTATAAAATTATCCCCCTAAGGAAAATGTGCTGCATAAATATGTTTGTTCTGGCCTTAGAGTGTCCATCCCACATTTAGTAGTAAATTATTTGGGAATTGAAAGGACTGCACTGTGTATGCTTAATAGTTACTTGTTCTAGGAAGTTCAGTTATTGAATATTGTGGCATCATTTTTGTACTTGAAATGAGTTTCACTACATAGATGGTGCATTTTTGTTGAGGTGAAAATAAAATAAAAATGTTTCCCTATGAAATCTTCCCATAACTCTAGTTAGGATTTTAAAAATAAATCATAACAAGAGCTCCAAGAAAATATTTATTGCTCTTCCCAAGCATTAGGAAAAATGCTTGCTCTAGACCTGTCACTCAGAGCGAATCAAGATACCACTGTTCAGACATTGTTAGAAGAATTGCTAAAGCATTGTCAAGAATAACATAACTGGAGAAAAGATTCAATTGTCTCTTAATTTATTAACAATTTAGAGTATTTAAAACTGATTGATACATGCAAGCATGAAATATTTTTTATTGTGCTGAATACTAAGGGGGTTCAAAATAGCTTTAAATTATTTTTCTTGCATGTTATATGATTTCTTAAATTATCGGATTACTTATGTCACACTGGACCATCTCTCTAAAAATGGCATTTGAATTTGTGTTGATTGCTCAAAAATCTGTATTTTTGCCACATAACTTCTTCATAAACTGATGTCATATATATATATATATATATATACACACACATATATGTGTGTGTATATGTTTATATATACTCCATTTAAATATTCTTGCTTTCATTTTATCACAAGATAATCCAATTGCTTATGATGTCAACAAAAATACTACTTAAGGTTTTCGTATTGTTCAACTGCCATTAGAGCAAAATGTTACTATTTTAATAATTGTAATCCATAGGTAAAATTTTACAGATGGAAAGAATATCCTCTTCCTATACCGACTTCTATGCCTCATGTATGCTCACTTGGATTTATTTTATATCCCATTATTGGTTTAGTTCAAGACAAAATAAATTAAACAATGAATAGGCTACAGATATTTCCCATGGGGTAAGGACACTTGATTTTATTTTCCCCTCTTCCTACATAATATTACAATAAATGGCTTTTGAAACTTCTAGCAAGCAGTCTATACTGCTGCTGTCTTTTATTCCAAAATACAGCCTATGCATAAGTCTTGTTGGACATGAAGACTTATTCATTAAACATGTTTGCACATTAAAATTACTTGGGTAAAATTTTAAACACATTTTGGTTAACATAGCCCATGTGTATTCCTGCAACACAGATAATCCCCCTGCACACATTCTCAGAGAAACTGTAACAAAGGAGCAGCAGTACAAACCAGAGAACAATTCTGCTTGATTTTGCTTTGCAGTCATTTTATCAGGGACAAGGAATATTCCACAGTGCTGCCCAGATGAAGGCTGCATGCATTCCCCAGCATTGCATTGTAGAAGAAAATGAAAAACCTAATAGCATTTTGATGTATTCCAGTTAGGTTTTCCATTAAGAGAAAAAGGTGATATGTTCACACCATTTGTCAGGAAAAGAAGAAATGAAGAAAATGTTGACAATTTCATTACACTCTGGTTATGGGGTGATCTGAACTTACCTATTACAAGATAAAAAAACTATTCCAGATATTATTAGTTGAAAACATTATTGTTTATAGTTACTTTAACTTGTGCTACAACTATAGAGTTGATATAGCTGTATGTACTCAGATTTAAAAGGAGATATTTTATATCATTTACAACCTTGCTCAAAATTTTGTATCCTTTTGAATGCTGTAACATCACACCAAGTCACGCATTGCTGGACATTTCCCTGTTAAATCCAGCCTTGAAAAGTGGATATATAGACACCATAAAAATGCTTCTAAGTATATCATTCTTTTCTTGACCTATGCATTTATTCAGAAGATCCTTTTTTCCCATTTCTCATATTTTTTCCCTTTATTATTGACTATAGGACTCTCAGATTTTCTGCAGAGAATATTTCCCTCGGGAGAACAGTTGCTGTCCATTTAAAATCAAAGTTAAAAAACAACATTTTTTCCAGGGTGCCAGAGAGGCAAGTGGTAGGGTCAACCTGTTCAACTGGAAATTGAGATTACACATCTAGCTTTCTTATGTTTCCTTTACTAATTATTATTAATTGTGATAATAGAGCTTTTCATATTGAAGCCTATTTGTTATATATATGCTAAAGCATATTTACTAAAATGTTATTTGATTCTGTGGTTTTGGAAAGAGCATTTATTAAGAGTGTATCAGGGATCTACTTGAAAATAGCAGGAGTACGTAAAGCTGCCTAAACATGAGAGCTTTTTAACTGATTTTTAGTAAAATGACTAGTTAATGTTAAAAAATCACAAAATAGTGAGTTAATCAAGTGCTTGGTACCTGAGGATGGCCATGCATATTAATCATTGTCCACAAAAAATGTCCTAACACATATTGCTGGCTAGATGGGTGAGGTCTGGAGCACTAACCAATACAGAGAGCACAGCATGGTCTACTTGGATGACAATTAGGGAAAAGCTGGTGAGTAAGTAAGAAACAGAGGGTATCAATACAAGCAGCAGAGAAGGAAGAGTGGCAGGGGAACTAAGTTGACTGCAAACTAATTTCCATATCAGTATATAGCGTCATATTCTATCTGATATTAAGTTCTTTCAGCTTCATAATTATTTGGGCAGCGAATCATGTTAGTATATTTAAATTGTATTTGGTACTTATTTTCTAAGAGCAATTATCAGACTCAGAGATTTCTAATCAAGAGGGGAAGTCAGAAGGCCATCTAGTTTATCCACAGCATTTAGGTGGGTTTTACGAGCCCTGATGAGAAATCAAGTACTGTGCCTGAAGAGGCTGCTGTGAACAAAACCATCAGTTTGTTTCCTAACCAGTTGTGTAATGAATGTTAAAAATATTGACTTTGTCATAAAGTAAAATGTCATCATTTCAAGGAAAAACTCAATTAACAGCATTATACTCTATTAGTTTAAAAACATATGCGCTAAATACAAAATAGGAAATTTTGGGGGGGTGTTGAACCTGTGATGGTAATAGTACGCACCACATATATAAGTTAAATCATTTGCTCAACATCATAAAGGTGGTAAGTGTTGACCCAAGACTTGTTTTCAAGTCAGTCTGACTAGATTTCTGATCATAACCAGTACATTTTATTTCCTTCCACAATACAATCTAGATTCCTGTAAATTTTAAATTTCTGTAAGAATTTTAAAAAGCTTATAGAAAAATGTATTTTTTCTAATAAGCAATTATAATGAAGCATCTATGGCAAAACTTAAACATTTTTAAAATGTATTCATTTGATGTTTGTAACATTTTTGTTTTTGTTTTCCTTTCTCTCTTTGGCCAAGTGAGTTTGAGTGGGAATCAAGTGAAGCTTGATTTTATGTTTTTAGGAGAAAACATAAAAAGAGGAAAGTAGGCAAATTAGAGAAGGTTGGCCTAAAGAAGTTCAAAGACCAAATATTTATCACATATTAGCAACACTGATATTGTGCAAGACAGACTCAGACTATGTGACCTGAAGAAGATTTTAATGTATTCCTTTTCCCAAAACCGTCAGCTAAAGAAACTAAAATGGTGCACAGTCAGGACAAAATCCTATCTTCGTGACAACCTCTCCAATGTCCTGGTTTCTCAGTTGGATCTTCAGGGTTCTTATCATTTTAAAAGTTAGCCTGTGTTAATTTGAGCATCTATTTAATTTATAGCACTTTTAGTTGAATTTTCTATGGTGAAATTCTACACTTGAAGGTAGAGACTTGGAAATAAATTTTAAATCCAATGCTATTGCAAATAGCTTGCTTTCAAAGTATTCTCTCTCTTGAAGCAAATAAAGCAAAGGCAAGCTAATGAAAGAGCTATTTTCATAATGTGCTGTTCATTTCAAAAATAAATTTGTCATTGTTCTAATCTCATAGAGTAAGAGAGAGAGACAAGGAAAGAGAAAGAGAGAAAGGACACACCCTAGAAAGTCTTTCAATTTTTTCTGTAAAGAAGAGATATAAGCACATACACAAAGATGAGCACATGTGGCTCTCAAAGTTTTAAATTAATCTACATAATCTGTTCTTGTGCTTCACAGGTAAGGAGGCCATAGATCCAGTTTGCACTAATTGGTCTAGTGTCCCATCAGTTAATGGCCTCTTTCTTTCTCAAAAAAGTCATGGGTCAGACAAAATAATATATAGGAATTAAGGAAACTAATTTAGTACTTGGAGCTTAAAGAGCCATTTATCAACTTTACTGCAAAGGTTTTTGAAATAGAACATCGGGACTAGTACAAATAATTGGTGAATCAAGTCAGGATAGAAACAAACTCTAAATAAAAGGTGAGATTTCAGATGTAATAAAGTAGAGCACTGATGCTTGAATTCCTTAGGTATCTGAATAGAACAGGCCACTCATCTCAGGGAGGAGCTTCAAGTTGTAACCCTGTGCAGAAATTTTCAAGGCAAGAAGATGAATCTAGGAGTATAACTTTTTGTGAGATTGTGAAATGTTTGACTAAACCAATAGATACTGGCCAGATTTCCTCCAGCTAATTACCAGAACATCTAAGAGAACTGTGTGGGTCAGTGGCTTAGATCAGCAATTCACTCGTTTGCAAGTATGTTTCACTGAGCGAACAGTAAACAGACATTTCAGAAACATATACGTATTTGGAAATATAAATAATAAATCATTTCAACAGCTAAATTGAGTTTCACACATATTTGGACAGTGTCAACCTGGTATTGAGATTTATAACAGTTGTCTATTTGTGTAATATGCACCAATGCATCTTTGAAGTAAACTTATTGTAATCTCGATACCAAGGAGTTAGCTTGTCAGTGCATAAGGGCAGATCACCAATTATGTTCTGAGGAAACAAGAAGGTTGAACTGATGAGACACAGGTCACTTAAAAAAGTTCATCAAGATAAAAGGAAAATAAAATTTAAATGTAGCCTGCAGGTCTGTGGTCTCGAAAACAACTACCCATTTAAAACAGGGCCACAGTCTCTACCCACAAGGGTTTGATTAGTTGATCTGGGGAGCTCTCAAAATCTCTTTGCAGTTATATTTGGTGGCTTTGTTCCTCCTCTCCTGCTCCATCTCCTATTTGTCTGCATACTCTTGAGGAAAGCCAGTTGGAGAGCCCAGATGCTGCCACCATATATCTTCGGATCATTAATGTGTACACCTGTTATATTTTGATATTCCCAGAGTCCCCAGTCTTGGGCAAAACAGGAGGGTACAGTCCTCTGTTTCCAAGGATGCAAAACCCAGGTTTCATATGTATGCATGTGACTGTAGTCATAATACTAAGCCATTTTATACAAGGCACATGAGCATCTGAGGACTTTGGTATTTGTGGAGTTGCCTGGAACCAATCCCCCATGGATACTGAGGGATAGATGTCCTAAGTTCTGGAGAGAAAAGGAAAACTAATGTTTTGTCTTCCAAATCCTCTTAACTAGTTCCATATACATCTGCCCCTAACTTCTCAACTCTACAGTGTTTTTTTGTTTTTGTTTTTTCTGTACGCGGGCCTCTCACTGTTATGGCCTCTCCCATTGTGGGGCACAGGTTCCGGACGCGCAGGCTCAGTGGCCATGGCTCGCAGGCCCAGCCACTCCATGGCATGTGGGATCTTCCTAGACCGGGGCACAAACCCATATCCCATGCATCAGCAGGCAGACTCTCAACCACTGCACCACCAGGGAAGCCCTCTACAGTGTATTTAAATTCACCCCAAGACACTTAGCATGCTATAGAAGACTTTCTACTCTAGTTTATGCTTCTCATTTCCTTTTTTCACCCCAATGCCTCACTGTTATCATGAGAGAACATCATCTGTCTTCATCTAGCTGCCAAACTAGTCTTCCCTGCATATATGAATATATAGAAACAATTTCTGGCACTTGTTTGAAAGGAAAAGGAGGTGGTATAGTCTAAACTAGTGAACAGGAAGTCAAAAATAACTTGTGATTCAAGAATAAGAGTATATCTTCAGTAAAGAATGATGTGGTCTATAGAAGTGAATTTTACAGATATGTTAAGACTCACAATTCAACCAAAATATCTGCAGCCTGAGAAAGGACTCCCTAATCTGTGTCATTTTCTGCTTTGATAATATTTAAAAAAATAAACTACTCACTTAACTGATTTATACAAATATGACAATAAACAATTTAAATTTTGGCTGATTATAAAATAACATTATTCCATTCTTATTACCGTAATAAAGAGATAGTATTAGGAAACTCTCTATATCAGTAGTTTTTTATCAAATGGTGTTCAGTTAATACCATAGACTTTCAGTACATGAGCTTATGTAAGCAATTACAAGTTGTTTCTCTTTCTGTAGCTATATGCTGCCCATAGATATGTTTTGTTTGAAACACACTGAAAAATTCAGAATAAATAATAGAATATTCAACATTTCAAAATGAGAGAATTGGGAAGAACTTCTGGAATGACAGAGTAATGACTTCCAAAAAGTTCACTCCTCCATTGAAGCAAAAAGAACAGTGGAAAAAATGTCAAAATTAACTTCTTTAGAACCTTGGAAATTAACCAAAATCTTGCAACAATTCTAACAATGTTTTTCCAAGAAAAACAGCTGACTCTGTAAGAGTGAGCACTGGGACATTTTAACTTGTCCTATTTTCACCTTTTTCTCCCCAACTCCATGGGGCTCTTGAAAACCAAGCCCTACAACCAAGATAGACTTGAAAGTGAGCACCCAGCAGTCACTGCAGAAGGAAGTAGGATTAGAAACCTCCCCCAAACCCCATCCTCAGAGAATTATCAATACTTGACATTTCTATAGCTTCTTGGAAAAGATCCATTCATAGGACCTATCTTTATCAGATCTAATGCAGAACTTGTTAAAGAGGGCAAAGCTCTTCCTACAGAGTTAGTCAAAACAAACAAAACAAAAAACAAAACAAAACAGGGCAATTGTTTAACATCACAATGCTTGAGTTGGCAATATGAGATAGGGAAAATAAGAGGCTGACCAAAACATTTAAAAGGAATTGCTAGGGAATGAGATACCCACAAGTGTCTTTGGAACACTCTGACATACTTCTGTAGATATAGAATTGCATGCACTGTGTAAGGCTATTTTCATGTCCAGGAAAGACCTGAGAAGGCCCTAATCTTTCATCTCTGGCTAAGCCTCAAGACTCTGTCCAAGCAGGAAATGAGGCTACAGAGAGATTTAAACTGCTGGAGTGCTGGAGGTATGCCCCAACACACACATACACAGAGGTTCTTGGTGAAAGGTTGGAAGTCGTTAAGTTTCAAGGTATTAAGAAAATCTCAGTCAAACAAGAGGTCACTACTAAGCTAACTAAGCAGAGACTTCAGTGGCTGCACATGGCAAACATATAGGCTTGTAATCAGTTTAGAGTAGTCACTAAATAAACAAATGGGAATAAAAACATCAAGAACAAAGAACAGAAACAAACTCTGAAGGGGGAGAGGAAACCTGACCTCCAGAGTTGTCACATTATATTATTTAAAAGTCCAGTTTCAACAACAACTAAAATGATAAATACAAAGGAAAGTACAGACCATACCCAGGTTGGGGGAGGGGGAGATCAACAGAAATAGTCCTTGAGGGAGCCCAGATCATGACCTTACTACACAAGACCTTAAATTGGCTATTATAAATATAATCAGGAAACCATGGCTAAAGGATTAAAGGAAAGTACAAGTAGGATACAGTGTCTCACCAAAAGTGTATTATCAATCAAGAAATAGAAATTATTAAAAAATAATTCTGAAGAAATTTTGTAAAACAAAAATTCTGAAGTAGAAAATAAAAATAATTGATGTGAACAATTTGCTATAGCAGCTCAACAACATATTTGGGCTGTCAGAGAAAGAATCAGCAAACTTGAATATAAGACAATTGAAATTATCCAGTCTGAGGAACAGGAAAAAGAAAAGAAAGAAAAAAATTTAAAGAACCTCAGAGATATATGGTGGATCATCTAGCATACTAACATATGCATAATAGCATTCCCAGAAGGAGAGGAGAAAAATTAAGAAGCAGAAAGAATATAAAGAAATAATAACCAAATATTCCCAACTGTTGCAAAGAACATCCAAGAAGCTCCATGTACTTCAACTAAGGTAAACTCAAAGAGATCCACACTTAGGCAAGTAACTGTCAAAGTAGTGAAAGAAAAAGACAAATAGAAAATCTTCAAAGCAGCATAAGAAAAGTTATTTATAATGTACAATAATAACAATTGATTTAACATCAGTAATCATGGAGGCCAGAAGGAAGTGGAATAACATATTCAAATTGCGAAATAAAAATGTCAAAAAAGAGTCTTATTTTCATTAAAACTATTCTTCAATAATAAAGAAAAGTTTAGATATTCCAGATAACTTTTCACAAACCGGCCTGCTCAACAAGAAATGTTAAAGAAAATCCTTCAGGCAGAAATGAAAGAGCATTAAACGGTAACTAAATCCATACAAATATGTAGAGATCATCAGCAAAAATATCTACATAGGCAAATATAAAACATAGTATAAATGTATGTTTATTTACAATACATTTCTTCTTCCATAGAATCTAAATGACAACTACATTAAAAAATGATTATATATCTGTGCGATGGGTTTAAAGTGAACAAAGATGTATTTTATGTGACAAAAATAACAAAAAGTAGTAAATGAAATGGAGCTAAATTGGATCAATTTTTTTGTATATTTTCAATTTAATAGCTGTCAAGTCAAGCTAGACAAATTTCTTAAAAGACACTAACTTCTGAAACTGACTCAAAAACAAGAAGAAAATCTGAATAATGAGTGATTGTATTAGTAATCAAAATGCTTTCCACAAAATTATCCCCATGGCTTCACTGGTAAATTCTATCAAAGATTCACAGAATTAAAAATACCAATCATTTTAAAATTCTTCCAAAAATAGAAGAAGAGGAAACAATTTGTAAACTCATTCTATGAGGCCAGGATTACTCTGACACCAAAACCAGACCTTGACATTGCAAGAAACAAAACAAGACAAAAACAAACTACAGACCAATATTTTATGAATATAGAGGCAAAAATTCTCAATAAAATACCCAGAAACAAAATGAAGCAATATATGAAAATAATTATACATTATGACAAACTGTGATCTACTTCTAGAATCCAAGATTGGTTTAACATCTGAAAAATCAATGCATATAATATACTATATTTATAGAATAAAGGGCAAAATGTGATTATCTCAGCAGATGCAGAAAATGTAATTGGCAAAATCCAAAATATTTTCATGACAAAAATCACTTAACAAACTAAGAATCAGCCTTATTCCTCATAAAAAAGCAAACAACAACAAAAAACTATTAGAACTATGACAATAACAAGCATTGGCAAGATATGGAGAAATTGGAAACATAGTACATTGCTGGTGGGATTGTAAAATGAAGCAGCCATTTTGGAAGAGAGTTTGGCAGTTCCTCAAAATGTTAAACATAGAGTTACCATATTACACAGAAATTCTACTCCTAGGTATATAACCAAGAAAAATTCTACTCCTAGGTATATAACCTAGGAGTATAAAAACTTGTATAAGAATATACATACTAGTATAGTAGTCCAGAGTGGAAACAATCCAAATGTCCATCAACTGATGAATGTATAAACAAAATGTGGTATATCCATAAATAATATATTATTTAACAATTGAAAAATGAAGTATTGATATATGCTACAGTATGAATGAACCTTGAAAACATTGTGTTAAGCTGTAGTGATTTTGAAGAATTTCAAAGCTGGTCAAGAAAAATACATATAACCATGAGGTGATAGTAGCACATAATGAGCTTTATGTGGGCAACACTTTGGCAGGTTTGCATTTGGAGGTGAGATGGGGAAGAGAACCCCTCATAGTATGAAACTTTTCAGAGGTTATGGTATGAGGACCACAACCCAAAAGAGGAGAAGGGCAAGGGTACTCACAGAGGAGCAGAGTGAGGAACTCACAGAGAAAAGGAGAAGAATCAGAGAGGAGAGTTTATGTGTCTAGGTGATGTTGCTGCACAACACCATGGGGAGAGTCTGGATCAGAGATCTGTGAAGGGCAACAATGGCTTGGGTCACTATAGCCTTGGAGTTGATCTTATCTATAGCTAGTAGATGTTGAGTGCAGTTTCTCTAGACCAGAAATATATGAAGGGCAGCAGTGGCTGCTTTATGGCTAAAAATCTGCTTATTTGGGCTTTATTTAAAAACAACAGGATGTGTAACAATTTGAGTTTGATGTCAGTGAGCTTTTGAGCTAACAGGTGCTAGTCTGCTATGAAGAAGCCAACAACATAAGACTAATATAGAGAAGCCATCTTTGGCTCATGTATATCACATAAGCAGAAAAAAACACGGAAAAAGGACTACATGTTATATAATCCCATTTATATAAAATATCCGTAATAGGCAAGTTCATAGAGACAGAAATTAGATTAGTGGTTGACATTGCCATGAACTGTGTGGAGAGAGGAATTGGAATTGATTGCTAATGGGTACAGGGTTTCTTTTTGGTGTGATGAAAATGTTCTAAAATTGGATAGCGGTGATGGCTGTACAACCGAATATACTGCAAAACAGTGTATTTTTCACTTTAAAAGGATGCATTTTATTGTATGTTAATTACATAGCAATAAAGCTGTTACATAAAAAGAGTTCCCCTAAAAGTTCACATTTCTAGTTTCTTTTTATTAGTACGAGAATAGTTATTTCAAAAATTAGCATGGGCTTCATATTCACTTCCCTCTTTAAGTGTGGCATCTTCTCAGTTTTCTACAATGTCCACTTAGCCTTGCTTTACCCATTTATGTTACCTGCCTCTTCCCTGTACATATTTGAGTTTGTAACTCTTAATCTATGTTCTCAAATTTTCCTCCCTTTCTTTCTTCTTGTCTTTTTTTTAAAAAAAGTATTCAACATTTTCTACTCTCTTAATGTTAACTATTGCTTTCATATTCTCTACCATATTTTATCATTTAGTAATATAATTTTACTTTAACAACATTACAACAAAAGGTCAGAAAGTTATGTGAATTTTACAAGTAATATCTTTATTTTAAAAAAAAATTAATGTTTCTTAGCAAAATAACATAGAATTGTAGTGCAAAATAAGACTTTAATGACATCGTTGTAATGAACTAATAGTGAGATACCTTAGCTTTCTCCCCTTTGATTCAGTGTCAGTTCAAACCTATTCACCTGAACATTTGTGATTATGAATTGAAAAAAAAAAATAAAGTAGAAAAGCAGAAAGAAGAATGAAACTAATTATAAATGGGTTGAAATAATTAGATTTGATGAAAGAAGACTGAAAGTAACAGACAATTTGATATGAGTAAAATTAATATAGCAAATAGTCTATCACCATTATTAATCAATCAAAATACACAAAGTAAAAAACAGGTGGTTTTTCTCCCTTTTGAATTGAGGTAGAAGGACCTTTTCATTTCTTGTTATAGCTCAAGTGCATATTAAATACCTTCTCTCCTATCACATATTCTCTGGTAACAAGGCACCATGATGGTCCTCAATATTTCTGTCTACACTTGGCTGGTACGTTCCACAAGAAAAAGGACTGATGTGTGTGATGAAAAGGACCTGATGAAGTGATGGTATGTGACTTTTAAGTCACAAAAAAATGTGGCTGCTTACACCTTGCTCTTTTGGAATAGTCAGATATCAGATTTCAAAGAGTCCCATGGAGTGGCCCACATGGAAAAATTGAGTTCTTCTGCTGACACCAGTACCAACTTGCTATGTAAATGAGCTACATTGAAAGTAAATCTTCTAGTCCCAGTCAAACTTTCAAATGACTGTGATTCCAGCCAATATCTTGAAATCTCATGAAAATCCCTGAGGCAGAACAACTTCAATTAACTCTTTTTACACAGTGTCTCTAATTCAGTCTCTGCTGGATTCCTTTGGAAAGAGTCAGTTGTACTCAACATTCATAGCTTTCAGCCAGTTAGAAACAACAGAAAACAGACTCAAAACTGCTGGGGCCATTTTCATTAAGATTTATATTCAGAAACATAAGGGTTAGAAGCTTTCCATGGTTACCATTAGATTAAAATATTAACAGAAAAAATGACAATGTAAGTATGACAGAAAACAATACAACTGAAAATAGAGATATGTGAATAGCAAGTTGCCACACATTGTGTCAAGTAATTAAAAGTTCAGAAATACTAAAACATAGTAATAATAATACTTAGGCTAGAGTTAGCCTAATCACATGCCAGCTATTAACACCACAGAAACAAAATCACTATATGCATTTTTCATCTGTTCTCCTGATTTTTCGTATTTGTTTTAAGCTTAGATTTTTTTTAAATTTATGTATAGTAGGCACATTATTAAATGCGGACATTGGAAAAAGGCTTTGTGTTAGCTGAACAGAAAACATAATTTGACACTAAGTGGTAGGTAGCCATATTGGATTGTTACTATTGTGAGACTGGCAAGATTTTTATGACATTTGTTTTTCCCTGAGGAGTTAAATGTGTCAGGATGAGATGGCATATAATGTTTTGTGACAATAGCTTTCTTTAGGTTGTATTGGGCATAATGTCTTATATTTTAGATATGGAAATCTTTCCATCCATAGAAATTGAGAGCATTGTAGAGAAGGGTATGAAAGCAACATTTCATTAATACAGATATTTCTGCACAGAATATATAATTAAAAGAATTCCAAGACGTATGTTTTCATCCTACGTATTCTTACATACACGTATTCTGAGAGGTCTTTAAATCAGAGGTTTTGAAGGTGACTAAAATAATGTTAATGAAAACTCTCTCTCTCTGGATTTATACCATATTGATGTCATCTTTCAACATTTATTTTCACTGTCTGTAATTGTGTATTTTTGTATCCATGGAAGTAAATCAGAGTCCACTGCACATTTTCTTGCTTTTTAAATATATATATATATATATAGGATGGAGAACACAATTTAACTTTATGATTGCTGATACTGATACTATAATTAAAGAAAATTTTGGGGTTAGATAGTTCCTGCCTACATTACTTAGAAAAGGTGTTGCACTTGACTGGACAAAAGTCTAGTGTATTTGGAAATATTTGTCATACTCAATATATCAGTTCCCTACTAAATTGCCAGTATCACACCTGCTTTCATCACCTTGAATGCCTTAGGAATTTTATCCAATAGATATTTTAAAATTATTATTGTAAATTTCTGGTGTTATTTGCAAGATTCTTTAGCACATTTCCTACTTGAAGGAAATATTCAAATATTTGTAGGAATAGATACATGTAATCTTTATATGGGGTCTAAAAGGGGCAGGGCAAGATTCAGTTTCCATCTTAAAAGTATTGATCAATTTACTTATTTATTTATTTATTTGGTGAGGATATGAAAAGAGAAGACAAGCAGAGTGGTATCTGCCTCTCATTCTGGCATGAAGGCCCATTTGCATCAAACAAAAAGAGGAGTTTTGGTGTGCAAAATACTTTGTGAGAACATTGCACTGCTCAACTAAAAGTGTTTTAGAGAGTGGAGATCAAGATGGTGGTGTAGGAGAATGCTGAGCTCAACTTCCCTAATAAAACAAACCAAAAAATGCAACTACATGTGGAACAACTCTTGCTGAAAATGACCTGGAATCTGGCAGAACAGCTCTTCTACAACAAAGGTTATAAAGAAAGATACACACAGAGTTTGGTAGGATGGAAGGAAAAATGATCAGGTTGGGACCCACACCCCTTGTGGGTGTACCCAGAAGAGGAGGAGGATATCATGGGCTCTGGGATCTTCCCTGGGGAGGGAGGGGTTTGTGTCACATATTAGACACCCCAGCCCTTGGGATCTGACACCAGGGAGAAAAGCCCTCTTAGCTTGTTTGAAACCCAGTGGAGTTTACAAAAGGGCCATAAGAAACAAAGATTCTTCTCCTGAAGAGTGTTCACACAGTCTCGCTTACTCTTGGTCTCAGTGTGGAGGCAGCAGATTGAAAACTGCTGGGGGCTCTGGTTGGCTTGCAAGACCACCCCAGCTTGCCTGACAGCCTGTACCAGGCTCCTGCTCCAGCTCCTATTTCTGCTCCTCACTAAGGTGGAGGCTGCTGTTGCCAAGGAGAATATGCACAGTTAGACATTATTGGGTCCTGATCCTGCCTCTAACCAGGGCAGAGGCAGCCATTTCCAGCAGGAATGTCACTACCCACATTTAAGCAAAGTGAAACTACTTCCAAGGAACATACAGCCATTGCCTATGGTAACAAAACTAGCTAAGTATTGTGTCACCAACTGCTCCAGCCCCAACTCAGACTTTAACCAAGGAGCTCACATCAGGAAAAAAGTGCAACCAGCACAGAAGTGTAGGCCCAAGCCTTCAGGCCTCGGCCATGACCTGAACCAAAGTGGAGGCTACCATGACACTCGGGAGAAACCCAACTCCCTCAGGGATCATTACCATAGGGCAGTATGACCATTGAGCATAGAAGCAGCCCTAGCCTGCACATGAACTTAGCTCTAGTCCCTCCAACTCCGACTTCCCGACCAAGGTTGTGGCTGCCAGCACTCCCTGAAAGAAGATATGGGCGATGCTCTCTTCAGATCCAACACTCACCAAACCTACTGGCAGCCACAGAATGCATATGGACACTCCCACACAAGGGCATACCTTTAGGACCAGAATAGGTAACTGTTTCACCTAATTTCCCAGAGATGGAGAAAGTTAAGCAAAATGAGAGGACAGAGGGAATGTGTTTCAAAAAAACGAGAGAAAAAAAAAAAAACAAAAAACCCTGAAACAAGGCCTGATGAAACAGAGGTAAATAATTTACTTGATAGAAAGTTCAAAGCAATAGTAATAAAAGTGCTAACTGAACAGGGGGAAATAATAGACAAAAAGAATGAGAATTTCAACAAAGGACTAGAATATATTAAAAAAGAACCAGTCAGAGCTGAAGAATACAATAACTGAAAGGAAAAACACAATAGAAAGAATTAACAACAGATTAGGTGGTACAGAAGAACAATAAGTTATCTGGAAGATAGAATAATGAAAATTACTAAATCAGAAAAGCAAAAAGTATAACAAATTTTAAAAAATGAGGATACTTTAAGGGACCTCTGGGAAAACATCAAGCATGCTAACATTTTGAATTTTAGGGGTCTCAGAGGAGAATAGAGAAAGGGATATAAAATATAATTGATAAAATTATGGTTGAACACATCCCTAACCTGAAAAAAGGAAACAAAATCCAACAACATATAAAAGCCATCTTAAAACATGATCAAGTTGGATTTATTCCTGGGGCTCAAGGATGATTCAATATTCACAAATCAATCAAAATGATTAATTTTACATTAGTAAAATGAAGGATAAAAGTCATGTGATCATCTCCACAGATGCAGAAAAAGTATTTGACCAAATTCAACATCTGATCATGACAAAAACTCTTATCAAAGTTGGTATAGAGGGAACATTTCTCAACATAATAAAGGTTATTTATGATAATCCCACAGCTAACATCATATTCAATGGTGAAAAGCTGAAAGCTTTTCCTCTAAAATCAAGAACAGGATAAGGATGCCCAGTTTTGCTACTTCCATTTAACATAATATTGGAAGTCCTAACCACAGCAGTTAGACAAGAAAAAATAAAAAGCATCCAGATTGGAAGGGAAGAAGTAAAACTAACAGTATTTGCAAATAACATGATACTCTATGTAGAAAACCCTAAAGTCTCTACCAAAAAACTAGCAAATGAATTCAACAAAGTTGCAGGATACAAGGTTACTACACATAAATCTGTTGCTTTTCTGTACACTAATAATGAACTATCAGAAAGAGAAAGTTTAAAAAAGTCTTGTTTAAAATTGCATCAGAAAGAATAAAATACCTGGGATAAATTTAACCAAGGAGGGGAAATACTTATATTCTGAAAACTATGAAATATTGATGAAGGAAATTTAAGATGATGCAAAGAAATCAAAACATATCCTGTGCTCTTGGATTGGAAGTATTAATAATGTTAAAATGGCCATGCTATCAAAAACAATCTGCAGATTTAATGTAATCCCTATCAAAACACTCATGACATTTTTCATAGAACTAGAAAAATCATGCACAAGTCCATATGGAACCACAAACGTCTTTGAATTGCCAAAACAATCTTGAGAAAAAGAACAAAGCTGGAAGTATCATGCTCCCTAACTTCATATTAAACTACAAAGCTAGATTGCACATAGAAGCAATACCATATGACATTCATCTTTCCCTGTCTGGCTTATTTCACTTAGTATGATTAATTTTTATGTCCATCCATACTGCTGAAAGTGGCAAATGAATTTATGTACAAACAAAAATAGACCCTCAGACATAGAAAACAAATTTATGGTTACCAAAGGGGAAAGTGGGGGAGGGACAACTTAGGAGTTTGGGATTAACATATACACACTACTATATATAAAATAGATGACCAATAAGGAACTACTGTATAGCATAGGGAGCTATACTCAATATTTTGTAATAACCTATAAGGGAAAAAATCTGAAAAAAAATATATACGTAAGTATAACTTAATAACTGTATGTATAACTGAATCACTTTGCTGTACACCTGAAACTAACACAACATTGTAAATCAACTATAAGCCAATGAAATAAAATAAAATGTAAAAAAATAAACACAAAGCTCCAGTAATCAAAACAGTATGGTACTGGCACAGAAACAGGCACATAGATTAACACGACAGAAGAGAGAGGCCAGAAATAAACTCACACACCTATGGTCGATTAATTTACAACAAAGGAAGCAAGAAAATATAGAGAAGAAAAGACAGTCTCTTCCATAAGTGGTGCTGGGAAAACTGGACAGTTACATGTAAAAGAATGAAAGTAGAACACTTTCTCACCAATATAAACAAATAAACTCAAAATGTATTAAAGACTTTAATACAAGACCTGAGACCGTAAAACTCCTAGAAGAGAACATAAGCAGAACACTCTTTGACATGTAACAATAATTCTTTGATCTGTCTCCTAAGACAAAGGAAACAAAAGCAAAAATAAACAAATGGGACCTAATTAAACTTAAAATCTTTTGCAAAGTATAGGAAATCATTGACAAAATGAAAAGACAACCTACAGAATAGGAGAAAACATTTCCAAATGATCTGACCTACAGGGGTTTAATATCCAAAATACATAAACAGCTCATACAACTAAATATCAAATAAACAAAAACAAGAACAAAATTTTAAATGGGCAGACCTATATAGAGACAGTTTTCAAAGTTGACTTACTGATGGCTAACAGGCACATGAAAACATCCTCAACATCACTAATCTTTAGAGAAATGCAAATCAAAAAAACAATGAAATATCATCTCATACCTGACAGAATACTATCACAAATAACAAATGTTGTTGAGGATGTAGAGAAGAGGGAATACTTGTACACTGTTGGTAAGAGTGTAAATTGGTGCAGACATTGTGGAAAACAGTATGGAAGTTCTGCACAAAACTAAAAATAGAACTATTAAAACCATATGATCCAGCAATTGCACTCCTGGGTATATATCTAGAAAAAAAATGAAAACACTAATTTGAAGAGATATATGCACTTCAATGTTCATAGCAGCACTATTTACAGTAGCCAAGATACTGAAGTAACCCAAGTGCCCATCAACAGATGAATGGATAAAGAAGATGTGGTATATATATACATATACTTAGTGGAAAAGAATAGAGAATGACAAATACCATATGATTCCACTTATATGTGGAACCTAAAAAATAAAACAAACAAATGTATATAGCAAAACAGAAACAGACACACAGTTAGAGAAAACAAACTAGTGTTTACCAGTGGGGAGAAAGGGGCAGGAGCAAGATAGAGGT
Organism: Orcinus orca; assembly: GCF_937001465.1. Taxonomy (NCBI): domain Eukaryota; kingdom Metazoa; phylum Chordata; class Mammalia; order Artiodactyla; family Delphinidae; genus Orcinus; species Orcinus orca. The sequence continues at coordinate 21,320,027 of NC_064575.1, forward strand.
ATAGGATTAAGAGATATAAATTACTAAGTATAAAATTGATATGTAACAGGATATATTGTACAACACAGGGAATCCTAGACATTATCTTATAATAACTTTTAATGGAGTACAATCTGTAAAAATACTTAATCACTATGTCATATATCTGAAACTAATATAATATTGTAAATCAACTATACTTCCATTTAAAAGACACAGGGCACAAAATACTGAAGGTGTCACTAGACAGACAAGTCCCCCCCCGCCCCCGATTCTGACCCTTTGCTTTGGGGATTGCCAAGCTGTACAATATTCTGAGTGAGAAGTTTCTTCCATACCTACAAGTAGGACCTTTCTGGGGGATGTGTAATTTGGCCACTGGAAGGAAGGCCACTGCCAGGCAACTCAGCAAGGTTGATTTTCAGAGAACATATTGATCTCTCTGTACTCCATTAATTTTTCTAGTCTTAAGTATTTATTCCAGAAATGGACTGTCTCTGTGACCTATCTGAATTCTAAATTAAAAGTCATCAGATTTAACATTATTAAATTTATTTATAAATTTAATTTATAAATTAATTTATAAATTTTAAATACAATTTATTTCATTGTATTCATCATGGGACTTGTCATCCCATGTGGTCAGGGACCATATCTAATTGGTTTATACATGTCTATTTATTGACAAGCCCATCTTGCTAATTAAAAGTTCATCTTAGATGCTCAAAACTTTTCCCTACACCCTAATTGACTAAGTAAATGAATTAATAAAATGGCCCCCATGTTTCCTCCACTTAACAAAACTGTAAGAATCTTCAAAATCCTGGTTTAAGTTCCCTGTGTACACTCCAATCCCAAATTAATTAATCAATTCAAAACACTTTATCATATAACAGTAGGAAAGGTACTAGGTAAAATACACTGTACTTATTTATCTCGCTTATCTTTTTAATCACTTATTTATATTATTAACTCCTTATATATGGTTTATATCTGTACTAAATCATTAAGTGCTGGAGTATATCGTCTGAATCTCACAAGAAACTAAATGCTTACAGATTGACTATCGTTATTTAATGAAAATCTTTTTCCCCATAGAATACGTCACTAGTTTAACTTTTATTCAATACTTCATATTAATTACCACAACGTCCCCTTTGCACTGTGTGTGAGGGTCCTTCATTTTCAGTCATATATCTTCTTGCATGTAAATATTTCTGTGTTGAGGAGGGTGTGGCTAGGGAATTTAGGGAGACAAAAGAAATGATACAAATATAACCAATTTTGCTCTATTTTATTGACAGCAAATAAGAGTCAAATGTGTCAGCTTGGGCTTCCTTGGTGGCGCAGTGGTTAAGAATCCACCTGCAAATGCAGGGGACACGGGTTCAAGCCCTGGTCTGGGAAGATCGCACATGCCGCAGAGCAACTAAGCCCATGCGCCACAACTACTTAGCCTGCGCTCTAGAGCCCGCGAGCCACAACTACTGAGCCCACGTGCCACAACTACTGAAGCCCGAGAGCCTAGAGCCTGTGCTCCACAATAAGAGAAGCCACTGCAATTAGAAGCCCGTGCACCGCAACCGAGAGTAGCCCCCGCTCGCCGCAACAAGAGAAGCCACTGCAATGAGAAGCCTGCGCACTGCAACTAAGAGTAGCCCCCGCTTGCCACAACTAGAGAGAGCCTGTGCACAGCAACAAAGGCACAATGCAGCCAAAAATAAAAATAATTTTTTTTTAAAAAGGTGTCAGCTTGTAAATAAAATGTTTTTATTTCAAAAGCATGTTTATTCTATCAAATTTTGCCTTTCTAAGAGAGAACCTAATCTCACAAACTTCTATATTTTTTATATCATTAAGCAAGGCAACAATCTTCATTTAGACAAATTACTATCTGCAAAGAGCCACCTCATGGCACAAACAAGAGAATCCTTTTCACTTGTCGTTTTGTGTAATTAGCAGCAATTCCACCCTTCCCCAGCCCATCCCTGCACAGATAATAGTATGAATGGGATCCAACGTGGAATGCAAAAGCCTTGCTTTTGAGAAAGAAATTCATGTAAATCACAGTCTATGAGTTTTCACAATTTTTTCTTCCTTCTATAACTTTGTACACAGATATATTAACACATAATTTGTAATTCACAATATTGTAATCATTTGATTACGAATCATCCTCAAAGTAATTAATTTGTAATGATTTCCTCTCAAAGTCTATCCCAGCTCTTTGCACTTAGTAGGTATTAAATAATTGTCTAAATATCTTACCCATCATAGGAATTACCTGGCAGCATTACGTGTCTGTCTATCTTGGGTATAAACATATATACCCCTATATCCTTTTTAATTCTAACTATAACTAAAATCCAGCAAGAGAAGCAGTCCTTGTAACCAATTAAATATTTGAAGGGATTATAAAGACTTATTTAAACTAAACGATTTGCAATTAGTGCAATGTAATGTATCTCTCTGTATATCAGATTGGAAAACTAATAGGGTGAAAATATATCTACCTATAACACATACTTGCACTTCCGTCAATGTCTAAATATTTTGTTTTACTAAGAGAAATGTTTATTGCATTTTGCTGTTATCCAATATAGTGTTACATATTGTGAATTACAGGGATCTTATCTATGAACAATATATCTGGTATATATTTAGAAGTGGTAGGGATAATATTCAATGAAAAGGTCTTCTAGAATAATTTCATAGCTTGTAGTACTGAGTCAGTGATTTTCTAATAAAAAGTTACCAACGTTACCCAGCTTCATTAAAATTTCTAGAATATTTGCATCTGTACATATTTTATGTTTTATCAAAATAGTTCAAACATGTAGAAAATAATGTGGTATAATATTCACTCATGCATTTATCTTTCTATATTTAGAGTTCACTTCTCCCTCCTCTTTGTGTAAAAGAGCTAAAGGCACCTTCCCTATCATGTTCTCCAAACTTTTTTCTTAAGGTAACCAAAGTTTTGAAATATAGTGCACTTGCTATATACTTTTACTATTGAGAGATAATAGAACATACATATACTGGTCTCTGCCCTCAGTCCCTGGCACAGAACTCCTAAAACCTTTGTAATTTCCCAGTGATAATAGCATCAGAAGCATCTTGTGTTCTATTGAGGTAATTCTGGATGGACTCCTGGATGGCTCTTAGATGAGGGCTGGTCACCAGAAAGACTGACCCATGATTAGAAGCTGCTAATTTTCAGTCTGGCCCCCACATACCTCTAGAGAGGGGAAAGGACCTGGAAACAGAGTTCATGATTGATCATGCCTACATGAGGAAACCTTCATAAAATCCCAATGGGATTTTCCATAAAAAGAATGGGGGTTCAGAGAGCTTTCAGGCTGGTAAACACATCTCTCATCAGGGACAGAAGCTCTGGTGCTCGGGACCAACCTAGACCTCGCCCTTTGTATCTCTTCATCCTGCTGTTTATCTGTATCCTTTATCATCTGAAGCGGGGTGGGAGCAGTCTTGTGAGACTGAGTCCTTACCCGTGGGACCTGACACTATCTCCAGGTAGATAATGTTAGAATTGAGTTAAATTATAGGACACCCAGTTGATGTCTCAGAGAATTGTTTGTTGTGGGGAAAACAACCGCCCACATTTGTTGACCGGATGTGTCACAAGTGAAGTATTTTCTGTGAACAGTAAAGGAGATACACATTATCCCCCATTCACTATAGACTGAACTGAGGTTTTCCCTACAACAGGAGAAAAAAGACTGAGTTTTTCATCTTAACTACATATATGTGTGTGAAAATATATGTATTCTTACAATATATACTATTTTTTATCACTTAAGAATGACATAAAATATCAAATTCCATAAGTCCTTTGATATCTTGGACAAATATATAATCCAGGTAGATTGTAAAATAAATAAACATACTGTACATACATGTAACTGGGCAAGTCCCTCCCTCCTCAGGAAAGACAAGTAGTATAATAAGAGCTCATTTATGAACATTTATTCCATTCTAAGCAATATTCTAAATGTATTACATGAGTTTTTTCTTTATTCCTCACAATAAACGTAAGAGGTAAGTGCTATAAGTTTCTCATTTTCCATATAAGTTAAAGCAGACAAGGAGAGATATTTGTCTGTGGTCACTTGGTCAGTATGTGGCAGACCTGAGATTCGAACCTTGGTAGACAGATTCCAGAATCTTCTTTTTTTAGCTACTTTCTTGTACATGAAGTTTGATTTTGTGAACCATCAAATAGTTACTACTTTTTACACATTGACATAATAAAACTGTGGTACTTATGAGAGACAAACAAACCTATGAAAATTGAATGCTAAATCCTTAATCCTTACTGTTAGATACTAGATCCCTTTGAAAATCTGATGAATACTATGGACTTTCCCCTCAGAGATTTGGGTGTACATACATGTGTACACATATAAGTGTACATTACATTGTTTTGTGTTGTATTTTAGAGTTTCGTTGGCCAGATTAAATACTAATTAATGAAAGTAAAGATAAATAAACACTCTATATATTGTTCTTTTCCCTAATACTTTTAAAAATTATTTTAACCAATTTTTTCTTTTAGCTATAAAATATTTTAGATAGATTTGTTTATTTTTTAGTAACTTTTAAAAACACAGGGCATAATGGTCTACTAGCATGTTTTATAATCAGTGTTTAGGTAACTCTCAAAGGCTATTCAACATTCCATGTAGTTTAACTCTGATATAAATATCTCTAAGAGCATAGAAAGGCAGACAATTATTTTGGCGTTGAGGATATTTTGTGGGCTGGCTTGAAAATGTTGCTATTTTCAACAACATTTTTTTTTGGAAGGGGGCTGATCACATTAAATCAATATGCTATACTTGTCACCCTTACCTTGATTATGATAGCTACCAGTTCCTTAATAATAAAAATAAATGGAACAGATTCTTGTAGGAAACTTTTTTATTTTCTCCACCCAAGGCTCATCAATGAACATTTATAGAAATAATATGTTGAGTGTGAGAAGTTAGAGTAATAATGTTCATATCAAAGTGGAGAAAATAATCTGTAAATATCTTTTTTAAAGATTTGGTAACTATTAGCCAGACCATTTTAAGTGGCAAGTAGTAAAAAAATCCAATGCAAATGAAATAGGTTAGTTAAACACAACTAAAAGTCTAAAACTAAACTGTCCCCAAGCACGGCTTGACCAGTGATACTAAACAATTTTTCAGCAGTTTGTTCTACACTCCTCTGTATTGCAGCTTCACCTGCAAGCTAGGTCTCCTCATGGTGGACATAAATGTTTGCTACAACCTGGATTACATAACTTGCTTTTTCAGTACAGGAAGAGGCTGCTTCCCAAAACCAATGAATAAATTGCTTCACTATGATTGGAGCATCCTGAATCAATCATTGCCACCAGGGGATTACCATATACTAAGTAATGTATTAGAGTTACATAAAGCAATGTCATACATTTCTAGTGCCAAAAGAAATTAATGGTATATGCATTTTTGTTGTTGCGTTTATTGAAAGACATACATATTTGAGTGGTATTAGTGTGACAATTATGGATCCTGGGCTTCACTAATCTACCTCAGATTCTATATTACCAAGTTTATCTGTAATTCTCTGGATTCAGTTCTGAAATGTAAATCTTCTACTTGCCCCCCCATTCAGTATTATGTTCATTATGAGAATGGAGTGCATGTCAAGGGTAATATGATAACGGCCAGTTGGCTTTATATTTGTCATATGTGATCCCTGTGAGAATAACCTACAAACATCATTTGTTGATTATCTTTTAGAAATGGCATTTTAACATAGACAACCTTTTGGGAATCCCTTTGAAGACTTCAATTTCTACTGTATGAAGGAAATTGAAATCAACATAATGGAATTAAAAAACCAAAACCCCCAAAACCACACTCTTAATTTTTTTTTAATTATGTTTTAACAATAGTCACTTCTTAAAGTTTTGTCATGTTTTCACAAAGTAAGACACTGCATTTATCAGGATCAGTCTCTCTTACTTACCAACACTTTGAAACTTTTAGCAGCTGGACAATTCCTGATAGTAGATTTGAAAGTGAGGGTAAATAGGGTTGTCATAACTAGTCATCAAATCAATCAATAAATCATTCAATCTCTTTTTAACCAAAGTTATATTTTTGTGCCAGTAATAGAAGGAATGTATTATTTCCCCAAAACATATTCTATTTACTGGCCACATTTTGGAAATAAAGTTATTTCATTGATATTCATGCACTTCTAGTATGTATGTTTATATAGTTCAATTAAGAAAGTTTCTATGTCTGTAAATTGACAAGAGGTATACAATGTATACTTTTTAAAAACTACTAGAAAGTAGTGACTTTCCAGAGTTTTTGTGAGAAGGTACCTGGTTCAGAATCTGGCACTAACTCAGTATGCAATAAAATAGACCCTTATTTTGTTGCTATTATAATGATTGCCTTTCAATTTTATGCTTTTATGGCATAATCAATTTTTAAAATTTTATTGAGATACAATTGTCATAGAGCACTGTGTAAGTTTAAGGTGTATAGTATAATGATTTGACTTACATATATCATGAAGCGATCACTACAAGTTTAACATCATTATCTCATACAGATCTGTCATCTCATATAGATACGAAAAAAAGAAAAAGAAAATAATATTTTTTCCTTGTGATGAGAAGGATCAATTCTCAAAAACTTTCACACATACCAAATATATGGAATGCTTCACAAATTTGCATGTTATCCTCTACAGGGTCATGCTAATCTTCTCTGTATCATATTAATTTCAGTATATATGCTGCCAAAGCTAGCACAATCCATTTTTTTAAATGCCTATTTCAGTAGACCTTCCATGTTTACCAGACAAAACAATTCTTTTTAAAAAATTCTATATTTCTTTACAGTGAATTAAGTAATGAGGAAGTGATATTCTGTGGTGTATTTTACTAACCAACAAAAGATGAGAGTCTTTCTGAAATATTTATTTTAAGCCTCAGAATTTAAACATTGGATATTTGCTTCTCTGGATCATTCTCAAGATCAAACAATAAACAGTTTGATTTGACGTATTTCCTTTTTGGTGTTTGCTACATCTGTTATAACATAACAAACAATGGTAGAACTTGATGAGAATTTGGAGGAGGATGTATATAAATAAACTGAATTTCAACTTGAAAGTTATTAATTTTACCTTGTTATTAAAATAGAGGTAACATTTATTATAGTATCTATCGGCCAAACAGCATATTTCAAATAATGGCTTCATGATCACAATAATATCTTAAGTGGGTTAGGTACATAACCAATGTAATCTCAAGGTCACTGTTTTACTAAAAACTCATCTAGCAATTTAAATGTCCTAACTCTTCAAATTTTTGAAGACTAAATTTAATCACCCATAGAGGCAAAATTTCCCCCCAATAATATTACTTTTGAAGTACTTAACCTTTAACATAGGGTCAGCTGCCTCTTAGCTTAAAGGCTTTATCATATTTCTTTTCAGTGTACTTTATATCTAGCTATTTTCCATTCAAATAAGTGCACTCAGGCAGATATACTGGTTTTCCAGCCTGTAATAGAGATAGTAGTCATCCACTCCTCTTAATTTGCTAACTGAAAAAAGAACTTTCAGGATTATATTTGACAGATTTTAATACACAGAGGGCTCATATTGACCCCTAAAATAGCAGATGGAGACAGAATGATCTACTAAAGTAGCCACCTTAGTTATAAACTGTATTTTAATTGCCTTCATCAGAGTTGTTATTGACTCTAGCTTTAAATGGGATTGCTGGTCAGATTTGGTAATAAAGTTTTTTTTTTTTTTTTTCTTTTCTGATTATTTCCTAAGCTATTCAAGGTTTGGAATCCAAACACTCCTACTCGGAGTAAATAGAAAATAAATAAAGTCTAATGAGGACAAAGCCAGGCCCTCCCCCAAAATTATTTTGAATGGTATATTGCTATGGATGTCCTGATTTCCACTTTTAGAAAGTTTTTATAAAGCAAGATTCAAATGTTGTGGTCATTTCTTTTTCTTCTTTTTTTTTTTTTTCGGTACGCGGGCCTCTCACTGTTGTGGCCTCTCCCGTTGCAGAGCATGGGCTTTGGACGCGCAGGCTCAGCGGCCATGGCTCACAGGCCTAGCCGCTCTGCGGCATGTGGGATCTTCCCAGACCAGGGCACGAACCCGTGTCCCCTGCATCGGCAGGCAGACTCTCAACCACTGCGCCACCAGGGAAGTCCTGTGGTCATTTCTTAAACTAAATCAGTCATGTAGTCAATAAATATTTATTGAGGAACAACTCTGTGTCAGACACTTTTCTGAGGTAAGCAGTGGACAAGAGAGGCAAAGACTTTCCTTTCTGGAGCTCACATTGTAGAGAGACGGATAGGTGGATTTTAGATCGAGTAGTTAGCAAAATGAGGAAGAAAACAAATATTTTTATTTTACATGATAAGTGTTATTAAAAAGAAAAAAACATATTCTGACATACTGAGGGGATACATTTTAGATTTGGTGGTTCAGAAAACCCTTCTCTAGAAGAAATATTAGAGATGTTTTCTGATGAGTACTGTCCATATGACCAGCTGCAGGTAGAACATTCCAGGCAAAGGGAATAAAAAATAAAATAAAGTAGCTCATGGGAATATTTATATTTGATCAAAATGTGAACCACGGAGGTTTGATATTTAAATTTTTGAAATGTCCTAAAAATATATGAATGTAGTGTTTTAAGGTGGGTTATCTAAGGGATAAAAGAGTTTCCAGTGACTTCAGAAAAAGACGTAGGAGAGCCATCTTGAACCTAATTTTCTTGTTCAATCCCATTGTAACGAAATTTATTAATCCGAGTGTTCAGTTATCACTAACTATCTCTTTCTTCATAGGACAGAAGCTCAATTATTTCAGCTGTCACATTTTAAGTGATCCTCTAAAATACTATTACAAACTATTTAAAAATATTTTTGATTTTCTCAACCCACAGTAAGAAACAGTCGTTATCTTGCAACCTAGTACACACACACACACACACACACACACACACACACACACACACACACACACACACAAGAGGCACGTGCACATATAGCTGAAAAATGTTTCACAAAACAATGCTTTCGGTTTCCATGGGTGATGAGCTCTAGTATTTTTTATCATTTCATTTAAAAAATTGCTTCTTGCAACTTACTGAACTGATTTACTGAGCCACCAATAGGTCTCAATTGAAAGAGTGTTCTAAATGTTATTCAGCAATATGAGCACTCTGATCTATATATTAAAAACAAAAGACAAAGAGCTAGACCAATTACTATAGGCTAATTAAAGTTATTTATACTTTCAGGGAAAAAATTAGCACAGTTCTTCAATATTTTGACAAACACCAAATTCAGAAGAAAAAACAAAACTGAATTAACTTTTTCTTTGCCCAGCAACATTGTAACTTTGTATTTGCTAGGCAAGCAATGCTTATATTTAATGAAGTAATATAAAGAATTCCCTTACTTGTAAGAGAACTGATTTTCTTTGTCCTGGCCCCAGGTATTAGTCTCATTTAGGATGAGAAAGAAGTATTTAAGAATTTAGCAGGAGTGAACTCTAAATTATAGTAAAAGAACAAAAGATACCGGTTCTGAAATTTTATAACAGTGAATCTAACATTTAAAATAAACTTTTAACAGTAATATTTGAAATGTTTACTTAAATTTATTCTCAAATTTTTGACCACCTCAAGTTACAGTGTAACATAGTAGAATATGCCAAAAGGAAGTCTCATACAAACAAATTTTGGCTTCAGAATACATATTGACACAGAAAACACTGGATGTTATGGAATTTACCCACAACCTACAATAAAAGAGTCAAGTCACTTTTGGAATGTATGGCTTTCAACCAACTGAAAGCCAGCCCTTGTGGTTCCTTCCCCATTTTCAACTCTGACATCTTAGAGCCTTTTTAAAAAATTTGTTACATTGAGAAAAAATTCTTAAATTGTTATGCATATACTGTAAAATCAAGATTGTATAAATGTGTAACCAGAAAGTCAAGTGAGTTCCACAGATTTAGGTAGGAAGTACTCAGACATTGTACATAGGCAAACCAGGGGCCTTGCAAGATGTCTTCTAATTTTTAGGGAGTAGTCCAACTCCTGCAATTTTGCTGGCTCCTTTTCTACTCTGGGTTACCCCAGGGTCAAGCCACCAACGCTGCTGCAAACATTTACAGACTCTATTGTAGATGTGGAAGGTTATGTGGCAGGGTTTCATCATGAATCCCACAAACTTCCCCATCTACTGACTCTGACCACTTGGCCTACTACATTCATGCTTACAAATTCCTTCCCAGGGCAATTAACACACTCCTGCCTTTGGCTCATGTAGGATAGTTCTACCATGTTCAGGCCTCTTGAATGGAAGACACCCCCCAGCACCTGGTTTATCTTGAAGTTTCCTGACAACAGAAGGCCTCTCCCCTAAGAAATTCTTAAACACAACACAATATATACGCATGTTTTGAAAGCACCTTATGCAAATCTGAAAAGATGCTTGATTAGCTGTCCCTTCACTTTTCTCCAAGGCAACCTCCGCATTAAGCTCTGGTTGAACTGCAGGCTGCAGATACTTTTGTACTTAGGGAGGAGAAATTTTCAACAAATGCACAAATTTTATCTTGGTGTTTTAAAGAAGAGGTGTCCACATATTTTCATGGTGGACCACATGATCAGAGATCCACATATATAAGCTTTTTTGTTTTGTATGTTTTTTTTCTTAAAACAACTTTACTGAGGTGTAATTTACATAGAATAAACTGCACTAATTTCGAATATACAGTTACATGTGTTTTAACACATTTACACACCTGTGTAACCATCAACATAATCAAGATCATGCTCTAGACACTCATATAAATGAAATCATACAGTGTATACTCTTCTATGTCTAGCCTCTTTCACTCAGCTATTCTTGTTTAGGTTCACCCATATTGTTGTGTTAAACTACTAAGTTTATTCCTTTTCTTCAGCAAGTAGTATTCCATTATAGTTATATAACACAATTTGTTTACCCATCACCTGCTGATAGACATTTTTGGTTTGTAGATATATAAACTTTGTGGCTCTTCTAAAATTTAGTATACTATGTAGAAACTAGTTCAAATGCATACATTAAAGGAAATATATGTTAATTCCATAACAATTCTACCACATAAATTCTGAAAACATCTGAAGGGTTTTTTTTTTTAATTGTATAACATTAAGATAAGTTAGAAGGAAAACAGACAAGAGGACTTAACTATAGTTATCAAATTCTCCAAAATTTCTTCTCAAATTCTTTATTTCTCAGCAAACAATTCTGAAATTTTTAAAAGTAAGAGATTCCATTTAACTCATTCAGCCATGGCGAATGAGTGCGGGTCTCATATTCTCATGAAATCAGTGCGTTTTAAAACTGGAATTCTTACTCCTCCTTGAACAATCTACAATGCCCCTGTTTTTTTCTTCACAGATTATAATTCAGCTTGTTTAAGCATTTTGTTACATGAGCAAGAAAGTATAAAGCCCTTGATGTGAGGAAGCAGCTAAGTAAATAACAGTTGGTTTCCAGGAACTAGTCATCTGACATATTTAAATAAACCAAATGCCCATCCTCTGGTTCATCTTAATTCAAATATTGGTAACAGTTAAAAGCACAGTTACCAAAAAAATTCAGAAGCTTTAAAACTTTTCATATTACCTCTTGCAGTGAACCTGACTTGCTAACTTCTCAGCACAGAGTCCATTGACAGAAACTTGCCTTTTGAAATGAATAAAGTTTTAAAAACCCACTTCTACATTATTTCATTACAGGAGTCTATTTGTGGCAAATGAGCTCAATGTTTAGACCAAATATGTCACATTCCTTCTGGCCAAGAAGTTAGATCCTACTAGGAGAAAAATTAATCTAAAAAGTGGAGACACTGCAGTCCGTATATTGGGTGATCCTGTCTTCCAGGATAGAATTAAATCAGAGGAGAGAAACAGGAAGTGATTGGAAATATGAACCCAAAAAGAATCAGGATAAAGGGCGGAAGACCTAAATAGACATTTGTCCAAAGAAGATAAACAGATTGCCAATAAACACATAAAAGGATGCTCAACATCACTAACCATTAGAGAAATGCAAATCAAAACCACAATGAGGTATCACCTCACACCAGTCAGAATTGTCATCATCAAAAACTCTACAAACAATAAATGTTGGAGAGGGTGTGGAGAAAAGGGAACACTCTTGCACTGTTGGTGGGAATATAAATTGATACAGACACTATGGAGAACAATATGGAGGTTCCTTAAAAAACTAAAAATAGAACTACCATACGACCCAGCAATCCCACTACTGGGCATATACCCTGAGAAAACCATAATTCAAAAAGAGTCATGTACCACAATGTTCATTGCAGCACTATTTACAATAGCAAGACATGGAAGCAACCTAAGTGTCCATCGACAGATGAATGGATAAAGAAGATGTGGCACATATATACAATGGAATATTACTCAGCCATAAAAAGAAACAAAATTGAATTATTTGTAGTGAGGTGGATGGACCACCTCTATCATACAGAGTGAAGTAAGTCAGAAAGAGAAAAACAAATACTGTATGCTAACGCATATATATGGAATCTAAAAAAAAAAAAAAATGGTTCTGATGAACCCAGGACAGGAATAAAGACACAGACATAGAGAATGGACTTGAGGACACAGGAAGGGGGAAAGGTAAGTTGGGATGAAGTGAGAGAGTGGCATTGACATATATCAACTACCAAATGTAAAATAGCTAGTGGGAAGCAGCCACATAGCACAGGGAGATCAGTTTGGTGCTTTGTGTCCATTTAGAGGGGTGGGATAGGGAGGGTGGGAGGGAGATGAAAGAGGGAGGAGATATGGTGATATATGTGTATGTATAGCTGATTCACTTTGTTGTACAGCAGAAACTAACACAACATTGTAAAGCAATTTTACTCCAAAAGATGTTAAAAAAAAAAAAAAAGGCATCAGGATAGAAAGAAAGGCAGAGAGAAGGAGACCTTCTTCCTTAGGTAGAAGGGAACTAATGTTGATCATATCTTCCCACCTTCAATCACTTTGAGAACTAGATAGATACCATCGCCCTGCACTCTTACTCATTCAGAACTTTTATCCAGTTCCATCCCAAACCTAGTTTTATTTAAATCATGGATTTCATTTCAATCTTTACAGCTTTTCAAAGAAAAGGAAACACAGCATATTAAGGACTTCAAGAATCAAGCACATGCTTCTGCTTGCCGTGATTCAAAAAAAAAAAAAAATCTGCATGCAAATTATCCATTCTCCTTCCCGTCTTCAAGTTACCCACCAATCTGACAAAAGTGTCTTGCTTTTTTTCACCCTAATTATTTATACATTGTGAGCAAATTGTAGGAGTAGAGAGCCCTGTGACTCACAACCAGATTCTTCCTTCTAGGTTGCTTAATTGTTGGCATCTTTGGGCAAAATCATTTTTAGTACTTCCAGTCTATCAAATTTATGAGCATGGAGTCAAGGTTTTTCATCACAAGAGAACTTGTCAAATGTTATTATTATACCCTAATATTCTCATCTAATAACACTGTCTAGAAAGAAAGAAAATTTTCCCCACATTGTTATTCTTAGTGAACCCATGCTGGTTTCTAGTTATCATCATTTCCTTTTCTAGATGCATAGCATGACACTAATTTCTCCAGGTCATTTTACAATAAACCCTGAAATCTGAATTCCTTCCGAAAAATTTCCTTTATCTCGTGTCACTCATCAAAAATACATCATTAAAGGAGAATTCCCTATTTGTTTTACTGTCTGTGTCTGTACATCTTTTTCTCATTACAATGGAGGGAGTACAATTCTTACCTTAAAAGCCAACTTTTTCATTCTTGCTTCTAGACCCCATCAACTTCTTTATTACCATGGAATCCAGAGTGGTGAAGCAGAGTAAGATAGGAGAGTGGTGGGAAATAAACTTGGAGAGAGAAGCAGAGGCCAAACCCCAAAAGAGGCATATGTTTTAAGCTTCATAAGAGGACATGTGAAGAATTTAAGCAAATGATGATATAGTCTGATTTTATTTGAATGAGCGAGAAAAGCAAATTCACTTGATTTGGGGATTGCATCTTCCTACACATATGACTTGTTTTCACGAGGTTTCCTGAATGCAGAAGGTTTCAGGAGAAATGTGGAATCCAGGAGACCTACGATGGCCTTTACCAATGCTTGTGCATGAAGCTCAGTCAGTGGGAGTTTTAATATTCATGTCGCAGCCTGCCCCCTCTTTATTTTAAATGTGCTTTTTGTCCTGTAGGATATTGAATATGTGCATTGCTTTCACAGAAAGGGAAACAAATAGGAAACAAACTTAGACTAGAGAAGCTATTCCCAGCATCCTCCTAATGCAACCGTCTGTCTCATCTGACCCCAAGAGAGAATTCTAATAATGTTATCATTTCATTCCCATTTCAGGCACTTTGCATTTTTATATATGCTAAAGAATTCAGCAAGTCATCCAACTGGCATAAGCAATGGGAAAACTTCCTTTAGAGCACAGGTGTACAAGCAAACAAATTCTTTCTGTGCTTGAAAATTGATCCTTCAATATAGCAAACTTCTCAGCAGTGTGCTGGGCTGGCAGGAAGAGGTGCAGGAGTGCACAGCTGTCAGGTAGAGGAAACAGATGTGATCGCCTCCTCTCACCTTCCAGCAGAGTCGGGAATAGATACTGTCACCCTGAACGGTATTTTCCCAGCCACACTACCAATATGGATTTATTACAAGCAGAGATAAATCACTCTGTGTGTGTGTTTTTATGACAGAAAAGAAAGAAGGAAGGAAGGAAGGAAGGAAGGAAGGAAGGAAGGAAGGAAGGAAGGAAGGAGGGAAGGAAGGAAAGAAGGAAGGAAGGAAGGAAGGGAGGGAGGGAGGTAGGAAGGAAGGAAGGGAGAGAGGGAGGAAGGAAGGGAGGGAGGGAGGAAGAAAGCAAGGAAGAAAGCAAGGAAATCAAGCAGTGGAGTATTAAACTCTGATGTGAGGTATAAACAGGTGTGATTAGCTGGTTAGCTCTGGATGCCTTGGAGAGATAACCTCATGTCACTGAGGCTATGTTTGGGGCAGTGGGTTGTAAACATCTTTGAAAAGCAAAACAGTGCCAGGAATATATCAGAGTAGCATTAAAGTGAATAGTTAAACATAATGCAGTGGTAAACTTTAGGCTCCAAATTTATCACTGGAACCTGGATATACTAAAAGCCCTAGAATCCTGGAAGGACTCCCTTTGTGACCAGCTCCAGTGGTGGGTAGGCTTTGTTCTGCTATAAGTCACAAAAGCTATGATTCCAAATTAAGAAATTAAATCATTATCTCCCAAAGCTTACATTTTTCAAGTAATGTCAAAACCTGAAGCACAACTGAGTAACATCAAATGGAGTTTAATAAAACAGTTTTGTTTAAGAGGAATAGATTTATTTGGCATCTAAGCCACTTCAACCCACTGTTCTTTATAGTATATCTCTGCTTCTTATGAACCTGAAAAAAATCCCACGGTAGACAGACAATCACTTTGATATTGCTACGTCAAGCTTTTTCAACATTTACTGCTTTCTTCAGTCAAATATCAGAGCCACAAAACTGTAACCGGATGCCATGTAACTACTTTGCTTTTCTTTCAAATATTGCTATTACATAGCCTAAGCCAAGCAAACAAGCCTGCACAGCTCTCTAGCTTGTATGTTTTGCAGACACCTCTGAGTGCTTCTGTTATATTCCCTGTATTCCTATGTACTTTCTAAGCGTGGACAATCAAAGGACTGTTTCCACCTCCAGCCTCCATCCCGCCAATTCTTTCAAGCTAAGGCGTCTTTAGGGTTTGATGGTGATAAATTTAAGGCATCCCAAGTTTAATCAACATTCTTCTTTAATCCTTCAGCTAAGGGTCCCACGTGTTAAACACCATTTCAAATCAGGCATGTGTTAGCTCCAAAACTGGTCTTGAAAACTGAATTACAAAGTTTGCTCTGACAACACATCCAAATTAAATTTTACCTTGACAAGAGCTAACATGTCATCATCTTTAAAGCTTCTTCATTGCCTACGTTTCTATCTAAACGTTTGTTGCCGGCGGAGGTAAAATGCCGGCCAAGTCCAGTTTTACTTAATCCCGCAACATTCAGGAAACACAGCTGGTGCGTTGTCGTTATGTTTTATCCACGTGAATCTTCTATTCTCTCCTTCTCTGGGTTGTTTCTTATTTATTTTTATTTTTTTCATTTAAAGAAGAAATAAATGTTTTAAGGTAAATTTTGGCTAAGCAGTAGTTTTCGAGTGTAAATAGAAATTGTTTTTTTTACAGGCATCGTACATTAAAGTAAATTCTGCTGCATTTGAAAACCTGTCAGCTGTATTTTGTACTGGTATTCAGAATCCTCTCCTTTTTGACCAATATTATATATAAAGTTCCTCTGGGAAGATAATGTGCATGATTGCAGGCTTGCCTTGTTAAAATCCATAGCTTTTTATGCAGTCGTGTTTTCACCTATGAATTATGCATGAAAGAGGATCTCATTACATTTCATTTTCTTTACAGCGGCATCCTCTCTTCTAGACAGACTGGGGTTCCCATCAGCCGAGCTCCCCTCACCCTGCAGCTTGGCTCCATCTTGATGCCTTCATAGCGTTTTAGACAAAATAGGCGTGTTTAACTTGTCACCTCCTGCCTGGTATAAATTATTCACCGGAGCTTTGCACAGATTTGTGAGATAACCAGCCTGGACTCGGGGAAACTTCACAGGCTGTGTATGGGAATCCGACAGATACATGGAAGGCCCTTTCTCTACCAGTTGTCCAAGGTAGAGGAGAAACACTGCCTTGACTCCAAAAAATAGCCTCCTTGTAAAACTTAAAAATGTCTCACTCTCCTTCATAAAATAGAAATTATCTATAAACGTTTGCCACTTAGATGGGTGTGTTTCAGTGTTTTTCTTTTTTCCTCAGAACTAAAGGTCAAGGAACAAAGTGCTGTGGGCTTTTTTTTTTTCTTTTTCTTTTTTGAAATGAAGCCATTGGTCTTCCATACCTGACAAGATGAATTAAATGTGGAGAAAAGATCACAGAATTTAATCAGCACAGTCATTCAGTGTATGTGGTCAGGAACAATCACTCAAAGAAGCATATGGAAAACTAGGTTAGTATGTGTGTGTGTGTGTGTGTGTGTGTGTGTGTGTGTGTGTGTATTATGAGGATTTTTAACTAAGCCACTATCTCTGTTGTCAAATATAAGAAAATCCAGTTAGAAAAAAAGATTAGTTTTGCCTATGTCAAATTATGCCATTCACTCTACCAGAGTCACATTATGAAAAGGGGTCACATAGAAGTAGCAAAAGAAATAACCCCTGAAGAATCAAAGTTAATAGCAAAAGATGTGATGAACAAATTAGCTTCTTATTTTTCCTATCCAATTAAATATTTCTTGGAATCAATGGAAATTATGCAGATAACTGAGGGCAATTTTCTATCGGGCTAGAAAGGTGAAAGGCACACTGAAGTTTATTTCTAGACTAAGAAGACTTGCTCAACTTTCTTTACTTTTTTCTTGCAAGAATGTGGTCATGGTGACAAAAACTTTCATATCCCAACTGTCATATATTCTTTCCTTCTTAAAATGAAACCCAATGAAATGACTCATAAGCTCGTTGCTGTAAGAGTAATGACAGTAAGGTTTATGGTTCTGACAATACGCTTTCGATGTGTGGAAATTTCTGATATGTGAGTTCATTATAAAAGTTTTACACTTTTAAAGCAAGCATTTTGCTCTTTTATTTCCATTTTCTTCTTAATAATTATAGGTGTAATATATTTTCTAAATATGTGTGTGTGTATATATACGTATACATACAAACTATATTTCTATAGCTTTTGTGTGTATATAACACACACACATGTACACAAACAGCCGTACCCTCAGTGCTCAAATATGTCACTGAAAGATGGTGACGTGACGTATGAAGAATATAAGTAATACATCAAAAACCTCTGGTCCAATTACATTATCAGTTGTTAAACTCTGGGAAGTCATGGGTTTTTGCATGAGTTCCCCTTTTTCCTCTCCTGACTTAAAAGGAATCTTCATCCTGATCATGGAATAGTAATATGGAGCAATATGTTTACACCTGCAAAGTAGTATTTATTTAAACAAACACATGTTTTTGTGATAAGTATAGCATTTCTTCCTAACGTTACTGCTATTTGTTCCTGTGGTGGACATGCAGCCATTAATAAGATATAGATTTAATGGGTCTGAACCTCAGTCTGTTGCAATGCAAATCCAAAGAAAGGAATTGACGTTTGCAGTGGATTGCAGTTTTCTTTGAAAGCTTATCATTTGGCATAGCGACTGGCATTAAAAGAATGCTATTTAACTCTTGGCTGAATGAGTGAATGACCCATTATTATAGGTGGCTCTATAACACATTGGAAATACAGAGAATATATGAACATGGTTCAATATCAATATAGGTGACGTTGGGTGGCTCAGGTTCTGATTTTTCATCAACAATTGTTCTGTTGTTTCCCAGGAACAAATACAGATTAAGCTCCTGGGAAAGCATTTGTTATACCCAGTTTGATTTCCAGGAAACTCATCCAGTGAAATGATTTGAATAGGGCAAAAGACATAATTATTGGTATGTAGTCATTTGATTGAGCAGTGGCACCAGACTATTAGTATTAAATACTATCAACTGTAGTCTAGGTTTAAATTTCTTCCAGTTTCTCTGCACTCTTTCTCATTTTGAGTGTTATTAAAAATATTGAGGATAATTTAGTGGAAATAAAATTTTATCTAAAGATTAACGTCATATTTGCTTGTTTATGTTTTCTCTTGTGTAAATGGTTGGTTTATATTCTTCGGTGTCCGCAAGAGAGGTACTACTTCCTCTGGGGATAAAGTATATCAGCACCTGTGAGTATGAAGCACATAAGATTCACTACTCTGTATGGCTTTATTTTACTTGTTCTCTGTTCCATACTCAGATCTCCTCCCTCTTTGTGAGGTGCAATAAACATGAAGGAAAGTTTGGGTAGAGAAGGCCATTTTTCACTCTCATGTATTCATATCCTGACAGAAAATCTCCAACAATATGTTTACCTAGGAAGGAGTGCTACAGAAGATTTGGTTGTGTTATTACCTACTGATAATTATATATTATAACAGCGACTTGGAGTAGTAGAAAAAAGAATAGGCATTTTGTATCTACCAGTCATGAACACAATGGCATACATGACTGAGTCCATATGCATTTCATCACCGGAGAAGAAAATCCCTTCTAATTATTTCAAGGGTATTTCAGGTTTGTGTGTGTTGCATTTTAGCTTATAACTAAAACAGTGTTTTTCTTTTACACTGTAGTCTTTAATATCTGCCTTCTACCCCAAATATATTATTTCTATTCCTGATACAATAATATGTATATTCAGAAATTTAGGCTGCAAGAAAAAAAATCAAAAAGAACATTCTATCTAATATTTTGTAGTCTAGAAATAGAACTAACTAAAGGAATGATTTATCAATTACAGGGCAAAGTAAAATAATACGGCCCAGGAAAAGTATACATTGCATATACCCTGTGCTTTTGTTTGGGTAAAATATGAGATATGACGTGACTATACTCTTATCTTGATTAATTCCAAAATGCCTCTCTCACTTATTCCAGTGCCTCACCCTCTTTTCTAATCACATTGACACATGAACTTTTTTGTTCCCACCAAGTGAGTTATTTGCAATGGCAATATTAATTTATTTGAGCAGAATTGAATCAAGCTGCTTTCAAAAAAAGATATAGTAATGGGGTCAGAGTACATATTATTTCAAGAAAATATTGTGTATATTTGAGGTGACAAAGGCCTACCTGGACTCAAATAAGACCAGACTGATTTGGAAGTAATAAGAGGTGATGACATGGATTTAACTATGCTGTATGTACATGGGGAATAGGATATACGCTTTCCACTAGTTGAGAGTTTGATATATCATGAGAATTGACTTAAAATATAATTATCAATAATTATAGATTATTTAACAGATACTCAGCTGAACCCTAGAGGAAAAGTTTCATAGACAGATAAGAAGTTATGGGTAATGTTGCAAATATAAAGACTTAAAAAAAAAGAAGCCGACTTGTAACTTGCCAGTTCTGGTGATCACAAAAGACTAAGTCAAAAAAAATTGCCTTTAGTTACAGCAAGAGAGAATTTCTATTGAATGGATGTATTTCTCCCTTCTCTGAACTCTACCAGTACGTATTGCCTGAATCAATCATATGAGAATAAATCGAATATCACTTTATGACGTCACTATTGCTTTATTAAAATTTTACATCTTGTATTGTGTTTTTCTTTGACCTTTGATTGTGAGCTTGAGACCAAATGCAAATTATTTTATTCCTCACAGGAGATAACTCAATTTCTGTTACGTATCTGCTTCCAAGGAAATACACTTTTTTTTTTCATTTGACTGATTTGATCTTCACACCTGGTATCTTGAAAAATTAGAGAAGTAAGTGTAGTTTTGCATGATCTAAGGTTGTCATGCTCAGAATCAGAGGAATGGACCACATGATGTCTTTTATGACACAAGTGTTGTTTATAATATATAAGGTATGATTACCAGCCCCTATAATAGCCTCTAAAAGATTAAAAACTGAGGGTTAAAAGAGTAATGAAATGCAAGTTAAAGTGTCCTGGCAACAGAACTGCATATTTTATTTGTTTCTTACAGAATCTAGGGCATAGAGAGTGTCAATAATAAATACTATCAACAGTATTCTAGTTTTAAAATAATGGCAGAAATAGTTCATAGTCAAATTGCAGTTACTAGTTTAAAATAAATGCTATCAAATATTTTGGAAACCAAATGTGGTTCCATCAATTCTACATTAAGAAGGGTTCTAAATATCTCATGTTGTCTTTCTATTCGCTATACTTGCCAGCTTTGTCAACTTATTGAGTAAAATTTAAGCTTATAGTTGACTTCATATAGTTGCTGCATACCCAATTTAAAATCAAATATAATTAAGGTTCAAGATTTATACTGAACACTCTTACCTAAGAGAGCTCTCTCTCGCTCGCTCCTTTTTTCCCATTTAATGAAGATAAGTAAAAGACATTAAAAACTTATGACTTATAAAGTCCTTTTGACATTTAGTCCATTTCAGGTAGATGCTGTTTTAAATAACTTTTTGAAACAATGCATATTTTGGGTTGCGCTTAATTAAACAAAAGACAGAATGGTGCAGCCTAAATATCACTGGACTTGAGGAGCTCTGATTTTGCTGTATCCACTCATTCTCTAAGGGACCTTGCACAAGCCACTTGACCTAGTTGGACTGAGATTTCCTCAACTGTAAATGAAACTGCTGGATTAGAACATCTTTAAGGTCTTTGTCAATGCTAAATTCGTATAATTGTATGAGCTCCATAATTACTTTCAACCTCAGTTTCCTCCTTCAAGTGATGTACTTTATGATAACATCTTTGCTTTCTTTTGGATTGTTTTGAAAATCAGAGTAATCAAATTATTTAACTTTTTGGAAACCATACATTACCACTGAAAATTGTTGTTATTATCATCAGTCACAGTGATATTAGCAACTTTAGGAGGATTCAACCTTGTCTTGAGAGTATAGAGGAATTCAAAAGAGCAGTGGCACATCATGTGACCTGCCCCTTTAAAAAATCCTTTTCAGATGAATTTGTCCTTCAACCAAAGAAGCCTGCAGTGCAATGGAGTCTTGTTTCATTAGATGTTTTTCCATTAACTAAAACTGTTTGAATGTGAAATTAGCAAGAACTACTAGTTGAGCTTCCACTATATATAAAGCATCTTGCTAAGCACTCTCAGGAGATATTTACTAGATCCTGCCCTCAACAAGCTTACAATTTAATTCAGGAGAGAAAATAAATTTTGGAAAAACTGTCTCAGTCAGAAAGATGGTAGAGAAGATGCTGCAAAGCTATTCATTATAATCAGGCTGGGAAATATTATAGAAAATTGGTGTAGAATTTCAGAGGAGAGAAAGATTGCTTTAGGCTGAGGTGGAGGGTTAAGCTTCTACAGTAGAAATGGATTGTGTCCGTATTAATAGAATTGACTAAAACAAATATTCCATGTGTTCTCCTATTTTTTCTTGCCTGCTATTCAGTTAGGTTGAAACCATGTAACCATGCCAGAAGGCTGTAAAAGGAAGTGAACTGTATCTTTTCTAGGTGACAGCAATTAGGTGTTGTCAGTGAAGAAAAATTTGTCCTCCACCCTTCTAGATTCTTCTGGCTAGTCTAAGAATTAAATTGACAGGAGACAGATTAACAGGAGAAAATTGAATTTAATTACATACATGTGGGGCCTCATAAGAAAAAATGAGACTCAAGGACAAGTTAGGCAATTGGGGCTTATATACCATCTGAGAGAAAGAAAAGGGGGTAAGAATTTGGGACTTCAAAAGGGAGGAAAACAATTTACAGAAAGATGGGAAAAACAAATGTTTAGTAAATAAAGGTTTTCCATACTATGCAGATACAATGAGATGCAGAGAAGTCTTTATTCAAACAGGTCTTGCTAAATTTCCCCTAGTCTACCTCTCCTTTGTAGTTAGTGCTGGTGATAGAACTCTTCCTGGGATAGGTCACAGTCTAAATTCTTTTAGGCAGTTAAGAAGGTGGAAGTAAAAGCTCTTATTGAGCGTTTTTTTTTTTTTTCCTTAAAAACAACCAACCCAAAATAATCCTCATGTACATTTTTGGGTGGCAGATTTTGCTCTCCTGCAATGTCAGTGAATCTCTTCCCTTATTCTCTTCTGCCTCATAGCCTTGGAAGTCACACATTCCTCCAAATGGCACAGCTACAAGACAGAAGAGAGTTACCTGAGCCACCTGACCCAGTGGACTTTACCTGAGGGATAGGAGTTACTTTGACTAACACAAGGGATTAATAGAATTTAATTAGGTAAAGAGAAAAGGGAAGACATTGCAAACATTTGGGATCATGTAAACAATGTGATGGACTGAAAAATGCAAAACTGTTATCCAGGAATGATTAAAACACACACTCACACACATACACACACACACACACACTTACTTGAAATAGAAGATGTAAAAGATATAATACTTTAACCTAGACAATAAATTATGACAAATTGATAGAAGTTTTATTGACAAATTAAGGAGTATGGGTTTTATTGTGTTGATTCCAGGCAAACAATGAAGATTCCTGAGAGCATAGAGAAGTTGTCAAAGAAGTACAGAGACTAAAAAAGAGAGAGGAGAGTGAGAAAGTGAGAGAAAGAAATTAAACTTTTGAATAGTTCATTAAAGAGGTAATAGTCTAGCATGTTGGAAATAGCACTGTATACAAAGGGAGATATACAGAATATGTATATGAAAATATTCAAACTGCTGTTCCACATTTTCTTACTCCTAAGTTTATGTGATATTTATTGATCACTGTATTTAATTATAACATTTCTGCATAATAAAGTGGAAAGTGTTATAGCAAAATGAAATATAACAAAAACAACAAAAATGTTTTCACGGAAGTTTAAGACTCACTTACAATTAAGGTGTATACTGTTGTGGAAGTAAGTGAATTAGTTAAGAAAAACTTGTCAATATTTTGCATAATCTTTAGAAATAAAATAATATTTAACATCTACACTATTTCTCTGAATCTAATAGCTTCAGCACTAAGATTTGACATCCAACTGTTCCTCATTACAATATTAAAAAAACACACACACACACACATACAGCAAATACATCACACTTATATTTACCCAAATCAATCAGAATTTTGATTGAATTGATCTTAAAAATTCTCTGTCAGTTTGAACATAATATCAGTCAATTAAAATGGGAAGATTCGTTTAGAATTTGGACTATAAGAGTCTTTTTAAATCTCAGTGAAAAGAAAAGAAGAGGCAAAATTTACTTAATTCTTTTTGGAGTGACCATTTATGAAAACTTTGATTGTTTTTCCATGAACACATGTCATTTACTTTAGGCTTACCTATATGTGACTTTGCTTTTGTCTTGACTAACATAAATATATCACACATCTTATATTATGTTTCTTATATAAAAACTTAATAAACAGAAACCTTAATTATATAGAGTTTGGAGTCCAGAAGAGGACACTCTCACACCCTGCAAAGATGGCAGAGCCCAACAGGAAAAAGAGACATTTTTTTTCCTGGTGAGGACTCAACCAATGAAAAGTCATGGACTCTTTGTTTACTCCAGCCCTCCCCAACTTCCTTTTCTCCACTATAAAAGTGCTCTTCTTCCCTTGCCATGTGGGGACTTGCACAGGACTGCAGACTCAAATTGCAATTCTCTGCTCATCCCAAATAAACTCATTATTGCTGGAGAATTACCTGGTAGTCTACTTGTTTTACATCAAATTTTTAGTGGCTCAGATAGGAACCAGAGAAAAACCCTGAAATCTCCAGGGCTGTTGCAAAAATAGGTGCTATACCCAAAACTGAGCCCACTGAGCTCACTGTTTTTCTGGTCAATCCTGGATATTGAAGGTACACGTTTCTCCTGGATCTGATCTCAGACCCTTTTTGCATTTGAAGACTTCTAGGCTTTATTCAGAATCTATTTTAAGGTTTTATCTTTCTGGTTAAGGCCTGGTTCTGTATGTGAATACTCTTTTGGCACTTTGGTCTGATTTTGAGATCAGACTATTTCAACTGAAGCTGGCTGAGAATCTATCAACCCATTCCTTCAGTAACAGGGGTTGCTTCACTGAAACTGTACCAGCTCAGAAGCTGGCCCTTCCTGTGGACTAGGACCTGTTCTCTGGAAACTGATTTAAAAGGCTTTAGCCTGGATCCACTGGGACAAAGCTGTTTCCTTAGAAGTAGCTGGTATTAGCTTGCAAGCTGTTTGAATTGAGCTGTTTGAGTTGCTTGAAAATTATATTTTTACTCTAAGGAAAAATCTCTAAGAAATGAGATCCCAGTTATCTAAATATTTTGATGGTGCCCCATCACAGGAACTCTAGCAAATTTTATGTTTAAGAATTATGAAACTTCCTTATGTGCATTTATATCTAAATGGACCAACCTGACCAAAGGCAATTTAGAGTATCAATGACTGTGGTGAGGAACTTTTAAAATCCCCAAACTTAATTTCCTTAAAACCAAGTTGTATTACAATAGCTCAAATATTTCCAAAACTGAGTGGAATACCTATTTCAATTGATATTTTGAGGCTTCCCAACATTATTAGTTTAAATTTGCCTCTCTTCAAAATAAGATTTTAAGATTAACTGAGGCAAACAAACAATTAAATAAAAGGTAAAATGGCTCCCGAAGCTTCAGGCTACTTTTCCTTGGCTTCTTTGTCTCATACTTCACGTCTGGTGTCCTCTTGTCTCTCTCCCTTAGCTTCTCATGGCCAGATCCCAACTCCACTTCCATCTTCTTCCTTACCATCTATTTTGCCTATGCCCCCTCTATACTCTCAGATACTAGTTCCCACATACTAATTCTCTCACCAAACTTCCCTTTGTCTCTGAAACTTTCCCCACTTCCTTTTCCTCTGAACTTGTCAGAATCTCTCCCTTTAAATTAAGTCTTCTGATGATCTAGATGCTAAACCCTTAATTCCTTATACTCCCTGAACTAAAGCTGAACTATGAGTCATAGTCAAAGATTTTACAAAAGTAATGGAAGATTCTCACAGATTTGCTGAGGAATTAAATATAGTCATTCAATCTTATCAACCTGATTACTCTGACTTATATCAGCTAGTTAATATGCTTTTCAGTGAAGACAAGGCCCAGTATAGAATGAAAACTACTAATTAGGAAAATCCTGAAAGGTCTCCAGAATTACATCCAGGAGGCCAGCCTGCTAACTTATATGATCAGGCTAGAGCAATCACTATATGACTCCATCAAGCAATTCCTAGGACTATTCCAAAGCCTGTTGATTGGGCAAAATTCAGGCTTGCCTACAAAAACCTGATGCACCTGTTCATGAATATTATAATAGACATTAGATTATTTTTAAAGAAGATTTTAGTCTTCCTTCAGATATTGATTCCTCCCAGGTAACTTTTAACTGTGTTTATTATTTGACTGAACCAGGACAGTTCCCTTCTGGTAAAAAAGACCAGGATGGAATAGAAAACTATGTTCACTTCAGATTTTAATTAATCTGGCAAACCACCTCACTTGCACTCTAGATGAGTAACCTCAAGAAAGACCACCAAAATCCTAATCTTAATCTTCAGCTCTAGCAAATGAAGGCTCCTAAATGAAACCGAAATCCTCTTATTTTATGCTATTATTGCAAAGAACCAGTACCTTGCAAAACAGATCATTGCAAATGTAAGCACTTCAGATGACTTAAGCCCTCTAATCAGCCTTCCCAACATCCTCCTGATTCTCAATGACAAGGTTCCAAGAAATTACAGCACTTTTGTCCTCAAAGCCATGGCTACCTTCAAGAAAAGTGTGAGAAAAAAATCATGTCTTTGTTTTGATGCACACCCATCTATGGAGCTTTAAGGTATTTGACATAGTACTGTGTATTAATCTGAGATAAGTAAAGTTTCCAAAATTGCCAAGTTAGTCTCAGGATTCTCAGAATGAAAATCTGTGATTCTAGAAGTCAGGATATGGAGCTACTGGGATGCTCAGTTTATTGATTGAAAGGCTGAAGAAGACTAAAATTGAGTTTACTGGGAAACCAGAAAAATCTCAAATATAATTTTATCATGGAATGTAAAGGAGTACAGTAAATAATGAAGAAATCTACTACTAGGATGAATGAACAGGATTGTAACATTCTCTAGAGAATCTGATTAACTGAATACATTAAATATTTTCAGAAGCAGTTAGAGCTGGTACCTGCTGTTTAGTAGAGTGTAATGGTTTGAAGATTTTTACCTCTTTTCAGTAAGCTGAAGAAGAACAATATCTAATTAAATTAGAAGCATTTACAATATTCAACCAGGCAGTTTGAAGACTTATAATGTATAAGCTTGGCTAATTTTTTTTTTATCTATTCAAAAATAGGTAATCAAATATTTCTAGCCTCCTATATAGGCTTAAAAATATTTCATCTTCTAAAGGTATCTTGTTTGTATTTAAAATCTGACTAATATACGCACTGAATTTAATACCTGGAGAGATTGCTTCATTAAACTTGTTCATGGCTTAGACCTTTTTCTCCCAGAATAAATGAGACAAGAATGAGAAAATTTAATGATACTAGTGTTTCAGAGAAAAAATATATATATGCATATACACAAATGAATACATAAGATCTTAAGATTTGTAGATCATAGAGTGACAAAGTAATAAAAACAATAATATAATAACAATAATAAACACAAATGGTTGAGGAAAGAAATCTAAAAGAATTTCAAATTTTTGTCAGGAAATCAAACTTGGGTTTACCACTTGGTAAAACATATATCTTTGGAAAAGCAGAGACTATACTTATGAACTAAAATTTTAATTTTCTCTCAATAAAGTATGTCATTCACCTACTGTTAATAAATTTCAAAAAAGGAAAAATATCTCACATAGTGCTTTTACTTCTCAAAATGTTTTCTCCATTTGGCTTCTTACCTTTAGACAATAAACTATAAGGAAGATAAGTAAATATATAATAATATGTTAGCAACAATAAGTGCTACTAAATAATAAAATAAAAAGAAGATCAAGGAAAGGGAAGGCATGAATGAAAATGTGAAATTTGAGCAAAGACTTAGAGAAGGCAAGGGAGGTAAAAGAAGTGAGGTTATTCCAGGAAGAGAGTGTGACCAGTATAAAGGCCTTGAAGGTGGCTGTGTACCTGGTGAAGGAGTGCAAGAAGCAAGTGTGGCTTGAGTAAAACAAGGGGGAGGGATTTAAGGGAATAAGAAGTGATGGTGGTGAGCAATGGTGGTGTACCGACAGCCATGGTAGGGACTGACTCAATGTGAGGAAGCAAAACAGTATTTTGAGCAAAGAGTAACAGGATCTGATTCATGTTTAAAAGAATTATTCTTGGTACTTCTATAATAATAGACAGTTTGGCAACAACCATGTAAGCTTGGGGCAGGGGGAGTTAAGAGGTTACCACAATAATTTAGTCTATATATCCTGGTGGCTCAGACCAAGGTAAGAGGAATGAAGGAAGTAGAAATTGGTTGGATTCTGGATGTATTTTCAAGTTAGAACTTGTAAGATTTCCTGATGAATTGGATGTGGGATATGATGGAAATGGAAGAGTCAAGAATTACTCCAAGCTTTTTGAACTGATCAATCGGTAGAATGGATTCGCCATCAAACTGAATTGGTAAAACACTGGAAAAACAGATTAAAGGATGAACAATGTTTATTATTTTAATTTAAAATCTTTATTAGACATTCAAGTTAAGACATCAAAAGAGTAGTTGAACATCAGAGGCTAGATGATGAAGGAGAAGTCTGCACTAGAGCAATAAATTAGTAAATCATTAACATATATATAATAATCTCACTATAAACAGTCTGGGCAAATAGTTGGAAGGCAGTGTAACTATTCTGTCTGATGGTGTAATGATGGTTATATGTCCTTATACATTTGTCAAAACCCTAGAAGATGCAGCATAAAAAGTCAATCCTAATGTAATCTATGGACTTCTGTTACTGATATTATCAATATATAAGCATTGGCTCATCAGTTCAAAGAAATTTACCCCACTAATGCAAAAATGTTAATAATAAGAGAAATAGGAGGCCACATAGAGAAACTGTACTTTTTGCTCAATTTTTCTGTAAACCTGATACCAAAAGTACATTTGTGTGTATTTACATAGATATATATGTACATATATCTGAATTTTAAGCCAAATAGATTTGTTACACATAAAAATTAAAATAATTAAAAAAATAATTTGTTATTCATAAAAATATTTTATTATTATTAGCATTGCACATAACAATACTTCTATAATTAGAGGGAATGGGGAGATGTTGATCCAAGAGTACAAATTACAGGTAATAAGATGAATAAGTCCTGGGGATCTAATGTACAACATGGTGACTATGATTAACAATATTATATTATACACTTGAAAGTTGCTAAAAGAGTAGATCTTAAATGTTCTCACACACCCCTAAAAAAGGCTACACTTCACAGACAGAGAAGTAACTGAAACCCTCACACCACTATATAAACAAAGTGTGAGGCCAAAGGAAATGGATGAAATATTATTGTGTTTTGAATTTTGCCATCACATATTTACTCTGACTCCTCACAGGAGAATTATAGCTTTGCACAACCACAAAGTAATTCTCATTATTTCAAAGAAAGAATTTCATCAGATTTGTTTAAAGAGGAAGTTCAGCCTAAATTAGTCTTATTCACAGTAGTCACTCTTTCTTAACAACAACCTTCAGTGTCCATTCAAAGTACATCAAAGTTCTATTTTATCCACAATAAAAACAATTAAAAATAGTTGAGACATTTGTCTTTAATACAAAGTTTAATTTGGATTGTTTTTCTAACAGCTTTATCCAAAGTATCCAAAAGTAATCCAAAAAAAGGAACAGACAGTTTGGGAAGATTAAAAAAATCTGTTATGCTAAATGCAGCTATAAATTCTTTACAGATTACTGGTTAATTTTAATGTTATTAGTTTTAGACAGGTATTCCTGTAATTACTCCAAATAGACTGAGCCGTTTTCCTGTTTATAACATTTATATAAAAAAAAACATGCTGGTGTTTTTAAGGTTCTGTTTATGTTGTTATAATATGTTAAATTGTTCAGTTTTTTAAACTTTGATTCTTTTACTAGGTATACTTTGTTAAGCATTATAATAGATATTTTATTAACTGCTATATAATATATCTATAGAAAGAAATGTTTTCTTCTGGGGAATATTGGAGGAAATTCCATGGAGGTATCTCCACTGAAGATTTGTTGCTAGTGGAAAAACAAACAAACAAAAAAACAGAAAAAAAACCATGATTTTGCAACTCTAATGTCATTTTCCAGTCACATTTAACATATCAGAGCTGTCTTTCTTACTTATTTTCCCAAAATTTTCTTTTTAGTATTTAGTATGGGATAAAATTTACTTCTCTTACTGATACAGACTTAAGATTTATTTACTTGCATATTTTGGCCATTATTCTTACCTCCATTCTTTGTAGATATGATAAAGTCATTTGTTATATTGGGGAATTTCATGATAAGTTTTCCTTCCTTTCCCTTAAATTAGATAAGTCACATTAGAAGTGTAGTATGCTATATGTAAAACACGTTACAGCTATGTGTTCTAATTTTTTGTTCTTATGTTGAAGAGCCTCTATGAGTCATGAGATAGGAAGCCAATTCTAGAGGGGTAGACTGTGCAAAAAATATCTCATTGTGGTAGGAGGGTATTTCAATAGACAAGGCCTTGTGCTCATCATGAGTAATATCTAAATAACTCATGAAACTTGAGATATAAATTAACATACTGCATCAAACCAGAAGGAAAAGTCAGTTCTGAAAAATAGAGGATTCTCAAGACCATAAATTCTACCTTTGATATTTTAAAACTTATAATGTCTCTTCTCTAATTTTTAGGAATCTTGAATTATAAATGTGTTGATAGCCAGCTCTCAGGTTCTGTCTACTACATGGTTAGCACGAGGGCTGTATGATAAAGTATTATAAGAAATATAAAGTAAGAAAATAATGTTTATGGAGAAGGCTATTCAAAAGAACATATGTAATACTAATAATAGTAAATGTATATTTACTGTTTGACAGGCCCATTCACATAAATTATTTTATTCAGTATTGCCCACCCACTCACCCCAGAAACCTCTGAGTATCATGGGATAGGTATTATTGTTACTTAGTTTGTCACATATATGAGTTATTTTAAAGATCAAAATAAAATGAGATTATAAAGGATATTATTTTTGAAGTAGTTATTAAACTTAGGAGCTTCCAAATTTATCTTCATTTTACCTCTTCCTAGATTGTGTGTTTTATCTTTCTTTTCTTTGGTGTTTATATTTATCACATAATGAATAACACCATGAATTTTAAAGCTACCTCAAGTACTTTATTGAATGAAATAAAATAAATATAAATAGCATGGCACTATTTTCTTTATTCTACAAAGAAACTGAGGATTTGAGAGAGTAAAGGACCATTACAATAACTCATTATGCATTATAATTTACATAGTAAAAAACTACTCTTCCCTTGAAACCATGGTACCTCTCAAGATAGTAGTAATCATGAACAGTTTTCATTCAGTCAGCAAAATTTATTGAAGAGCTACTATGTGCTAGACATTGTGCTAGGTACTGAGAAGCCAATGGTGAATAAGACATAAATGTTCTTTCTCTCATGAAGCTTATATTCTACTTAAGGGAGTATATTAGTCTGGATTCTAATAGAACCGATAGAATTTTTTTAAGTTGATATTATCACATAATTAAAGACCTAAGGAGCTTCTTTTTACAATACACTACACGTGACTTTTAAATAGAATAAAATAGACATCATGGGGTCAAATGTATATACCATTGCTGAACTCTTACTGTAACAGGGAACTGTGAAGCAGAATTTCCTTTCCTGGTATTGAGATTGTAATGCATTTTTATATGCAATGTTCCTTGATAGACTTATTCATTCTATGGAAGTACAGAATTTCCAAAGGAAAGAAGTAGTAAAGTATTTCATTTAAAATTTGAGCATAGTGCTTATCACCATAAGCTATTTATACAGACTTCAGAAAAAAACAATCCTAGTAAACATTTAAAATATTGACTCAAAACTTACCAGTTAACTTTTGTAAGTTCAGGCCCACACAAAAAAATGTAAAGGAAATAAAGTAGGGATCAAGACAGTGGTGTAGGAAGATGCCGAGCTACCCTCCCCTCACAAACACATCAAAATTGCAGTTACATACAGAACAACTCTCACTAAAATTGGCCTAAAGTCTAGCAGGATGGCTTTTCTACAACTAAGGCTGTAAAGAAGGAGCCACACAGAATCTGCTAGGAAAGGAAGAGAAGCAACCTAGTCAGGACCACACAAGCATGTGGAGACTAAACAACATGTTACTTAAAAACCAATGGGCCAATGAATAAATCAAAGAGGAAATCAGAAAATACATTGAGACAAATTAAACACACAACTTTCCAAAATCTATAGGATTCAACAAAAGCAGTTCTAAGAGGGAAGTTTTAGCATTGCAGGCCTACCTCAAGAAACAATAAAAATTCAAATAAACAACCTAACCTACCATCTAAAGGAATTAGAAAAGAAGAATGAGCAAAGCCCAAAGTCAGCAGAAGGAAATAATAAAGCTCAGAGAGGAAATAAATAAAATAGAGACTACACAAAAAATAAAAAAGATTAATAAAACCAAGAGATGATTTTGTGAAAAAATAAACAAAATTGACAAGCCTGTAGCCAGGTTCATTAAGAAAAAAAGAGAAGGGGCCCAAATAAACAAAATAATAAATGAAAGGAGAAATTGCAACCAATATCACAGGAATACAAACAATCATAAGAGAATGCTACAAATGTTTCTATTCCAACAAATAGACAACCCAGAAGGAATGGATAAATTTCTAAAAAAACAGAAAAAAATAGATACTCTGAACAGACTGATTGCTAGTATTGAAATTGAATCAGTAATAAAGAAAAAAATCTCCAAACAAATAAAAATCCAGGACTAGATTTTTTCACAAGGGAAGGAATTCTACCAATCATTCAAAGAAGAGTTAATGCCTATCCTTCTCAAACTATTCCAAAAAAAAAAAAAAAATTGAAGAGAATGGAACACTCCCAAATTCATTCTATGAGGACACCATTACTCTGATACCCAAACCAGACAAAGACAGTACATAAAAAGAAAATTACAGGCTAGTGTCTTTGATAAATATAGATGCAAAAACCCTCAGCAAATCTAATTCAACAATATATCAAAAGGATCATACATCATGATCATGTGGGGTTTAGTCCAGGGATGTAAGCATGATTCAATACCTGTAAATCAACAAATGTGATACACCACGTTAATAAAATGAAGATAAAAATCACATGATCATCTCAATAATTCAGAATAAGCCTTTGACAAAACTCAACATCCATTCATGATAAAAACTCTCAGAATAGTTGATATGGAGGGAACATATCTCAACATAATGAAGACCATTTATGACAAACCCACAGCTACTCAATGGCAAAAAGCTAAAAGCTTTTCCTTTAAAACCAGGAGCAACACAAGGATGGCCACACTTGCCACTTCTATTTAACATATTATTGGAAGTCCTAGCCACAGTAATTAGACAAGAAAAAGAAATAAAAGGCATCTAAACCAAAAGGGAAAAAGAAAAACTCCTTATTTGCAGATGACAGGATACTATATGTAGAAAACCCTAGTCTCCACCAAAAATCTATTAGGAGTAATAAATAAATTCAGTACAGTTTCAAGATATAAGATTAATATAAAGAAATCTGTTGCATTTCTATAAACTAATAGTGAATCATCAAAAAGATAAAGCAAGAAACAATATCGTTTATAATTGCATTAAAAAGAATGAAATACCTAGGGACAAACTTAATCAATAAAATACTTATACTCCAAAAACAATAAGAGATTGATGAACAAAACTGAAGATAATACAGATAAATGGAAAGTTATTCTCTGTTCATGGATTGCAAGATTTAATATTGTTAAAATGTCCCTATTACCCAAAGCAATCTACAGATTTAATGCAATGCTTATCAAAATACCTATGACTTTTTTTTTTTTTTTTTTTTTTTTTTTTTACAGAATTAGAACAAATAATCCTAAAATTTGTATGGAACTACAAAATATCCCAAATGGCTGGGATAAAGCAATCTTGAAAAAAAAAAAAAAGAAAAAGAAAAAACAAAGCTGGGGGTATCACACTACCTGACTTCAGACAATATTACAAAACTATAGTAATCAAAACAGTATGGCACTGGCACAAACACAAATCAATGGAAGAGAATAGAAAGCACAGAAATAAACCCACATACATATGGTCAATTAATCTGTGACAAAGAAAGCAAAAATATACAATGGAGAAAAGACATCTCTTCAATTAAGTGGTGTTGGGAAAACTGGAAAGCTATATGTAAAAGAATGAGATTAGAACATTTTATCACAACATACACAAAAATAAACTCAAAGTAGATTAAAGACTAAAGTTAAGACTAGAAACCATAAAACAATTAAAGAAAACATAGACAGTACACTCTTTAACATAAGTCTTAACAATACTTTATAAGATCTATCTCCTCAGGTAAGGGAAAAAAAAGCAAAAACAAAAAATGAGACCTAATCAAACCTAAAAGCTTTTGCACAGTTAAGGAATCCATCAATAAAATGAAAAGGTAACCTACTAAATAGTAGAAAATGTTTGCAAAAGTTGTTTCTGATAAGGGGTTGATATCCAAAATATATAAAGAACTCATATATCAACAGCAATAGAACAACCTGATTAAAAAATGGGCTGAATACCTGAATAGGCACAGATGGTTAACAGGCACATTAAAAATGTTCAATATCAATAATCATCAGGAAAATGCAAATGAAAAGCACAATAAAATGTCACCTCACACCTGTCAGAATGGCTTTCATCAAAAAGAACACAAATAACTAATGTTGGTGAGCATGTGGAGAAAAGGGAACCCTCATACACTGTTGGTGGGAATGTAAACTGGTGCAGCCAGTTTGAAGGTTCAGAATCTACAGGATTCAACCAACCTCATATTGTGTAATACTATAGTATGTATTTATTGAAAATAATCCGTGTATAAAGTGGACCCACAATAGTTCAAACTCAGTGTTGTTCAGTAGTCAACTGTATATGCTATTGGTTCTGTACACCAGTTCATATAGAGATATTACATAATTATGAAGCCTGAAAAGTCCAAGATCTACAGTTAACAAGCTGGAGATCCAGGAGAGCCAATGGTGTGTGTAAGTTCTAGTCAGAGTCCGAGTCCAAAAGTAGGAGAAGACTGATGTGCCAGCTCAAAGACCGGCAGAAAGAATTATTTTTTTTAGTCAGTTTCTAATTCTATTCAGGAAATTGGATGAGGCCAACACACACTGGGGAGGGAAATCTACTTTACTCAGTTTACCAGTTCAAATGTTAATCTCTTCCCAAGACACCCTTGCAGACATGCTCAGAAATAACGTTTAAACAAATATCTGAACACTCTATGGCCTAGTCAAGTTGACACACACACAACTAACCACCACAGGGAATTAGAAAATAAACCAAAAAGGAAATGAGTGAATACATTAATTTCAAATACTAACATTTCTATTTTAAAAAGTAGACAGATAATGTGATAGTGACTAATTGTGTGATGGGAAGGAAAGACGTCATTGAGGATGCAGTATTTGAATGAGAAATCCCAATATATTAAACAGTGGTTAAAGAGAGTTTTCACAAGATAGAAGAACACATTTAAGGGTTAGAAATAAACAAAAAAAAATGCTTGAAGTATCTAAGGAAAAAGAAAAAAGCTTAAATTTGTGGAGTCTGGTGACCAAAGTAAGAGTCCTATTAGAAGAGGCCTGAGAGACAAACAGGGGTCTGATCATCCAGAGCTTTGGAAACTACAATGAGGAGCACAAATTTCATTTTAAGCTCAATGGGAAGTCATTTATGGGGTTTTATGCATTACAAAGGCAAAGCATGATTGAACAGTAGATCAGCCAGTTTAGGATCTACAGGAAACATCTCTGAAATTTTAAGGTAATGGACAAATAGTTGATTACATAGATAGATAAATGATAGAGGATATAGATTTGCATATATTAGCATATATATGTAGACATATATATACAATATATAAAGTGTATATATTTGCATGTAGATAAAAGTGCTATTTTGATTTGCTGCTTAGGTGAGAGGTAAGGCACCCATGGGGATATATGAGAAACAATAGATATTAGCTAAACTACATTCTGGTGAGAATGAATCAGTGAACTAAAGACCTTTAGTTTTGTGAGTAGAGTCTGCAAGCAGAGTGAATACACATTCCTCAACCTCCCTGCAAGCTGTGTTCAGCCTCTCCTCTAGGTACCTAAAGAATACCAGTCTTAACAGTGTCAAATTATTGGCTTCTGATATACTTTCAAATCTAGGACCAGTTCCAATGTTGTTGTAACATTTTCCTTACAAATGTATAATAATAAATTATTAAAATTCAATGATATGTCATTGGTCTTACTACTTTATTCATATCTGAATCCCAGCTTCTCTGATGCCTGGAACACCCACACACTTTTAAAGATAAAGGAAGAGATTTTCAAGTATTCATTCAGTGCCATTCAATGTACTGCTTGTTTAGAAATAGGAATGTATATATATTTTTTATTCTCTAACATTTAGGTGGACTTATGTATATGGTTGATAACAGGGCAATACTAAAATACCGCAGCCTTTGTAACCCTATATTAAGTCAATAACGAAGCAACTCACTTGAAGCAAGACATAGAAAAGCAAGTATAATTATATTATAATACATGAATTGTCAAAATTTTTGTGGGCTCTTCTGAATAGTTCGAGCAATTATGAGATTCTTTTTCACACTGAGAAGAGTAAAACATTACACAAGATGGGACTATTAGTACTCCCATCATACAGAAATACAGTGGAGGGCTGAGAAGTTTAAATGTCTTATCCAAGGTCACAAAACAAGCAAATGACCTCTTGAGGAGTTGAAGGAGTTGGAACCCAGATACTATCGATGTTGCCTGCCTGAGAGGATATACACGTTTGTGTGTGTGTGTGTGCGTGTGCGTGTGTGTGTGTGTGTGTGTGTGTGTGTGTGTTAATTTTGATGAGAATTTAACATATTTATTTCAAAACTTTTAGTGTTTCCTTTAATACTAATAGTCCCTACATTGTAGAACTAAAAAAAAAAAAAAAATAGTAGATGTAAATCACCTAGAATAGTGCCTGTCACATAATAAATATTCCGTGTATGTTCACTATCCTAATGACTTTTTTCCAAATGGGAACTATCAGTAGATCATCCCTTAATTGATTCCTTAGTAAATGAATAATTTACACTAAAACTAAACCTAAATAATATATATAAAGAAATGGCATTTGCATACTGTTATTTAAATGTCAAAGGACATATAAATATATGGCTTTTTGAAGTATGGAATATTATTAAGTATATTTACCAAGTATAGGTTCCTAAAGGGATTTTTTTTTTTGTATGTAGCTAATTACTGTAGAGCAAATGTGAGGTAAGGAGATAGAAAGCTTCTTAGACTTTGTTAGAATTACTCCCACATCTATGTAGGAAGGGATGAATTAAAATAAATTATAATCATTTATAATTTCAAATGAAGTTCATGATGTAGAAAGAAAAAGTGGACAATAATTTACTTATAAGAAAGGGTCAGAAGTATAGATAACTTGTCTATTTTTAAGTATATTTCTTCAATTTAGAGAAAAGTTAAATTTATTATCTTCTCCTGACAACTTCACAAACTAACCTATCAGGATTAGGATAACATTCTGCCCTCTGAGTCCACACAGAGATCCACAATCTATCTCTCAAAACCTCTTTCTTTCACCCTCTCGAATTAACAGGATGAGGAATTATGGGAGCCCTAGAGGTGCAAACAGAGGCTGAAACCATCAAAAGAGGATGGAGCTGATATTTTTTAAATGCAGTAGTTAGACAAGTGAGAGAAAGAAACATGAAGGGTACTGCAGTTGAAAGAGCACAGAGAGAGAGAAAACTGAAGTGGTGGTTACATGTGTGAGAGAGTCAGGAAATAAAGCTGGGGACTAAATAGTGCCCAGCTCCTAAAACCCCATGCATCCTAAGTTAAGGCACTGATATAGAATGTAAACACTTAGAAGTAGAAAGTCTTAGCTATTTTGTTTAGGAATGTGTTCTAAGGGCTTAGAACAATGTCTAGAACTGAGTAGGTGCTTAAGAGATGTATATATATATATTTTTTTTTATTTTATTTTATTATTTTTTATACAGCAGGTTCTTATTAGTTATCTATTTTATACATATTAGTGCGCATATGTCAATCCCAATCTCCCAATTCATCCCACCACCACCCCCCACCTCCCCCACCCCACTTTCCCCCCTTGGTGTCCATATGTTTGTTCTCTACACATGTGTCTCTGTATGTTGAGTGAATGAGTACTTTGTAAATCTTTCTGTGACCACTTAGTTGCCATTCGTTCAGTTTCAATCCCAACAGTGTCTAAACAGGGTCTAAAAGTACAGCTAGCCATGGAAAATAAAGGGAGTAGAAAGACAAGTTCCCCAAGCCCCCAGTAAACAGCTCATCTCTCCTGTCCTCTCACTCAGGATCCAGCACTTTTCTGTTGGTCCAGAAATTCAAAGTTTTGAAAGCATCCAGAGACAACACTCCTGATGTGCAATAGCAGCAACGGGGCATGTGAACAAGTAAAGAGCAGAGAAGGAAGAAAAACAAAGATGGCATGATGACCTTGGCACACAGACTGGTTTGGGGGTCACAGGAGGTTTTCTTTAGAGAAAACTGTGAATAATTGGGGCACAAGGGTGGGAAGCTGAAATCCTCCGCCCCCGCAAATACATGGGGTAGCATGGCTGGGAGCCTCACAAGATAGTAGAATATAAACATGTGAAAGAAAAACATCACAGGGCTTCCCTGGTGGCGCAGTGGTTGAGAGTCCGCCTGCCGATGCAGGGGACACGGGTTCGTGCCCCGGTCCGGGAAGATCCCACATGCCGGGGAGCGGCTGGGGCCGTGAGCCATGGCCGCTGAGCCTGCGCGTCCGGAGCCTGTGCTCCGCAAAGGGAGAGGCCACAACAGTGAGAGGCCCGCATACCGTAAAACAAAACAAAACAAAACAAAAAACACATCACAAATTCAACTTACATAATGCATGTACATTCCATCTTTTCATATGAAAAGAGAGGAAAAGACAGTGCTCACTTCAAATGGTGCTTGTGAGAATTAAGAGTCTTAATAGTGCCTGGCACTTAGAGAACATTCAATATGATTTTTAAACAACCCCATGTGCTCTTATTAGACCTAAGGATTCTGCTTAGAGAGAGAGAAATCGAGAGGGAAAGAAAAATGGTTCTGGTCTTTATAGTGCATGAAGTCTGGTGAAATAGGCAGACTTGTGAAGCTGAGGATACCGTTGGATTTCATTTAGCTCCTGGAGAGAGAGCTTAAAGCATACCTTTGGCAGAAGAAAGAAGCCACACACTTTTTCTCTGCCTTTGAGCTTTAGGGTCTCTGCATATTTTCTAGTGCAACTCATAGTTCCAGACCCTTGGCCCCAGTAATCCCTCCTGACTTGTCCTGACTTGTCCTTCCTTACTGATTCTGACAGCCTAGATTTTCTCTTATCTGGACTATACAGGGAAGCTTGGAGCCACTTTTCCTGTAATGGGGAGATTGCAGTTTCCCAGGGGATGAACAATGGCTGCTGACTTTTATATTGATGACGTTTCTTCATTCTTTGTATCTGTGACCCTGTGACAACTTTCACCATATTTCTTATGACCTGCCTTCGGAAGTAACATAATTTTCAGTAATGCTTAGTGGCCTGAAATAATTCACTTATCTTTTCAGTAGTCTATACAACCACCTATGCTAGACACAATTCTGGACACTGTAGATGTGAAGTTCTCCTTCCTCTGGAGAAACTCAGAGTCGATGTTAGCTCATCAATAAAGAATCACAATGCAGTGATGTCATATATAATACAGTGTGACATTCAAGTTTCTTTTGAGCACTCAAGTCAGAGAGACAAGGTCATGGGAGGTCTCATAGAGGAGTTTATATAATAACTGACCCTTAAAGGCTAATTCATAAAAAAAAAAAGTAAACAGAATAGGTTCTTCTATAAGAGCGAATGGCAGTTGCATAGACAATGTCATGGGATTAAAAAAGTATTGAGCAGAATTCCTTTTTCTTCATGGGCTAAAAAATTCAATTAGTACTTTATAAGAGCAAAGGGATAGGACTATGTCTGTATTTTAGACAGGTAATTCTGGGATTTGAATGGAGGATAGAGACAATTAAAAATATTGGAGGCCATTATTTTCAGCTTCCTGAATACAAAAGGTCTGAACTCTTCAATAATCAGCACAATTCTAGACTTTCTGAAAATATTAATTTATTGCTAATGATTTTGACAGTTTGAAACAAGTGTTTTGCAACTTGTACTTGGAGGTAAGAAAAAGTATTACTTACATGAATTTTGGGCTTCAAAGTCTATCTTTAAGGAAATATTTAGTTTATTTTAAGAAATATTACATGTCTAACATATATGTGTGTGTATATATATATATATATATATATATATGAATATTAACTGAAAGCAAGGGCCCATGGAGGTAGTGGAAGAAGTCTAGAATTTATTCCATGGGTAGAGATATACATCATACCCTTTTAAAGATTAATAACATATTTTAGTAGGATCTACAGCATTTAACAAAATATAATTGACAGACTGACACACAGTGTTCTTTTATCTGAGTCTCACAAGGTTAAAATCTGTAGGAAATATCAATAAAAATATTATGTTCTCTAAGCAGATGAGTGAAGCAAAAGTTTATCAAGTTCATTGAATTTTAAGCCTGCCATTGTCAAGTTGCTTTAAGTAGGAAACTATTAGAGATGTGATGCATTTAGTGAGAGTTTCTAATTTTTTGGCATTAATTATTTTGTTCTATCATTTTTTAATGCAACTAGCTATGAGACATATTATGCATAATATAATGCATGACAAGAGTTTTAAATATCTGAACATGGATTTGAGTAAATATGCTTAATCTAGAGAGTTTAATCAGTTTTATCAACACTATGCATGTCAGAGTTGGTGGGCACCATGGTAATGTGACCTCATTAAATTAATACTTGTGATGAGGATGAAAATGACCATTGAATATCAGAATAAATAATGCATCATCTTGTATTCTTTTGCCACTGCTGCTTTAGGCATCTGGGGAAATTAATAAGGGTTATTGTGTCAGTCAGGCAAATCAGAAGTAAAAAGAAATCTTCAATTAATCATGGTATTTTACAACTATCCCTTTGGGGAAAAAAAGAGAACCCTATTAATAAAAAAGCATTATGCCTCTGTTGCAGTTGACAAACAGTGATAAGCTTCTCTGGGGACATCCTGTATGAGAGATTCATAATAAAGTTTTCCTTGTAAATTTCTCTAAAATCATTCCATCTACACAGTCTTACAGTTCTGAGGCATGAAACCCATTGGGGCTTCATCTAAAGAGGTTTTCCTTTTGGCCTTCACAGAGTGAGCTGCTGATTACTGCATAGGGCCTTTGTAGCATGCTGCCAGGGACTGACACAGTTAAAAAGCTGAAGCATGTCCCTTGCACCAACAAGTTTGGTTAATCAGGAAGCTTCCTAGGGACCATCCAGGGATTAACCAGTAACTCCCCCACGTATTAGTAGCCTTGAGACACTCAGTGCAAACACGTTTCTACAGACTTTGTACAGCTTGTTAGGTGCAACTTCTCAGTCACTACTTTGGGGTTTATTCCTAGAAATTTCAGATGAACTGGTAATCAAGACACAGGGATATCAGCTTGGTGCTTTGCGACTGCCTGGAGGGGTGGGATGGGGAGGGTGGGAGGGAGGGAGACACAAGAGGGAGGAGATATGGGAACATGTGTATATGTATGGCTGATTCACTTTGTTGTAAAGCAGAAACTAACACACAATTGTAAAGCAATTATACCCCAATATAGATGTTTAAAAAAAAAAAAGACTGAATTGGAATGAGGGATGGAGTTTCTAGGTGTGAACCTGTTCTGACATAACACTTAGAGTGCCATTTCTTTTGGGATGTTAGCCTTAAGTCTTCTCATCATAAAAAGAACAATATTCATTTCTTGTTAGGATGAATTTTCCATGTCTTAGCCATCTCAGGAATTCTTTGTTTCCCTATGATTTTTCTTTCATCATTAAGGGAGGAAACAAACTGTTGTTATACACTTTTTGTCTTAAAATTAAACATCAAATAATAGCAGACATTGGGCACTGAAATAATCATCAACTTTAAGAAAAAAGACATAAACTAGGAGTGAGCAATACTTACAAACCATTTTGAATATTCTTGGAAAGAATCATTCAGAGTTCATATATATTTCATTTTACGTAAATACCGAGACCCGGACATAGTTCCTTTGCCCCATTTTTTATCAGGTGTCGAAGATAGATAACACTTTTAAACCTCTAGTTTTGAACAGAATGGAGCCTTGACATTGAGAGTAGGACCATGTTTTAAAATATCAAGATATACTATGAAAACAATCATCAATTATCCCATTTAGTCACCTCCAGAATTGATGCCTGTCATACAAAGAATATACATATATTTATTTATGATTTCAAGTGAACAAATTAAATTTAGGTTTCTTATTATAGTATTTTTGTACTTTTCACAATAGCAGCTCTCAGGTAGTCTGTAGGTAATTTTATATGTGTTATGTATGTTTATATTAGAAAGGCAGAAATTTGTATATGGGTAAATAATAGAATTTTATAAAATTTCTATTAGTGGTGTTTTCAAACTTCTTGAAACAGAAAGATTCATATGTTCAAAAGTTTAATAATTTATCAAGATGCTTGAACAAAACATCCAGTTGTGAAAAAAGTAATATATATTATTGATGCAAGCATGCCTCTCAACATACA
This sequence comes from Orcinus orca, assembly GCF_937001465.1. Classification (NCBI taxonomy): domain Eukaryota; kingdom Metazoa; phylum Chordata; class Mammalia; order Artiodactyla; family Delphinidae; genus Orcinus; species Orcinus orca. Next base: position 21,362,801 of record NC_064575.1, read on the forward strand.
TATATGATAATCACAACAGACTTTTGAAAATATATGAGACATAAGTTAATATTTTATTGTCACAAAAAGGAATATATTATTACAAAAATAAAGTAAGATGACTGTGTATTATGTATATGTTTTTCATCACCATAAGGTTTTGACCTTGGAAATTCATTTAAAGCTTCCTTTTCATAAGTTACAAGATATAATCTTCAACGTAGTGACAAATCATATGACACAGTGCTATTATTTCTTTTATTTATCTATGGTGCTACCTATCTCTTTACTTATCTAAAGCAATTTGGAGCTTATAGTGAGATATAAAGGCAGACTGATTCATTATTAATAGAATTCTTTTGTATAAAATAGCTTTTAAAGATGCCAAGGAGAAAATACAACCGAGATCTGAATATAAGGACAGGAATTAAATGTGGATCTTGACCAAATTGCAAGTTTCCTACAGTGCCAAACAACAATAATGTTTATAAATCTATCTACTATGATTTTCCAGTAGTCAATACACAAGGATATACATAGTAATAGCATTAGTCCTTGTCCTTTGTTAAATGTAATTGTTTCTCTTGAAGAAGTAGGTCTTTTAGAAGAATGGCTCCCCAGAGAGAAAGAGAAAAAGGGATTAAGATAGTGAGTTCAGGTAGGAGCTTCTATAGAAAGTCATGAATATTACTTTTCCTCATCAACAAATGTGGGATTTAAAAAAAATCATCTGTAAAAAAAAGCAATCTAAATTAACAGGATTGCATATTTAAAACTACTTTTAGTAGTTATGTGACTCCAGGAGTCACAATTTAAATTCAGAATTGAAAGGGAATATAAAAGCCATTTGTTTGTTTTTGCCTATGAAACAAGGAATTCATTCATTCATTCGTTCTTGTTATGTATTCATGCCATGGATCAGTCAAAAGACATTTATTGAATGCTTTAGTGCATGGCACTACACTGTATTTTGATTTTCATTTTGAGTTATATTTAGGTAGATATTTCTGGCTACCAGATGATCTCAGACTGTTTTAGATTTAGGTTGTGAGGTGAGACATGAATCACCTCTGTTGATTACTTACTACGTGCCCCGCGATATCCCATATAAAACTAAATATTTATTATGTTCCAAAAAATTGCCCCCAGTCCTGCCTTGGCAGCCATCTCCCTGGTTTCTTCATCATTTAACAAAACTAACTGTATCAGACACTGTGCTAGGTCTGAGACTAAAGAGAGGAGAGGGGGGAATTGAAGAAGATGAGCCTGCTTATGCATGCTTAAATTCTACTGGGAATAAACATGCAAATAATTGTAATATAATAAAACTGTAGATTCACAAGGATGTGCATGGTGTGGAGTGAATGGGGGCCAGGAGGATGGGAGATTTAGTTACCCTGGTGAAGTCAGGGGAGGTTTCTGCAAGGAGACAGGCTTTGAGATGATATACCAGGATTATGCTGAAATATTTCAGAGAGAGGAATGAAGGATAATGAGACTTTAGATGTTAAGGAATTTTCTGGGAACCAGAAACAATTTAAAACTTTGGGATACAAAATATGATCAAGAAAGCTGGAGGGACAGGAAAGATGACAGATGATAAAAGATTTTGAAAGACATTTCTGAAATACTGTATAGCAGTTTCTTGAAAATTGTTTGTTAAGCTATTCAAGTTTTGGTTTCACTCGTAAGAAGATACAGAAGTCCTTTGTCAAAAGAGTCTGGATCCAATTTGTACCTAAGCAATGTCATAAGTCTGTCCTGAGTCTTTTAGTAGTCACCACCATGGGACTGTGATGTTATTTCTTTTACTCAGTTTCTTTTAAGCAATTGATACAGTCACCTAGCTAAATGGAAACAGAATTAGAAGTAGAAGCAAGTTCTATCTGGCTGCTGAGTCCATGAATGTTTTAATGACTATGCTGCTCTGTTTGACTTGGTTCTTCTGGGGAGAATTCTTTGTCTCCACATTATTACCAGTTTGAGAATTTTGGACTACCATGGACCAGGTGAGATAAATTGATACCACAAAGGAAAGAAAGAAATGAAGATAGACTGAAGTTTAAGGGCTTACATTTTAAGGGGAAAATGACCTTTCTCTTTTACTGTCAGATAATGACATTGAAACATGGAGTAGAGATCAAAAGATCAAACAGAAGACCAAACTGGGAGACCTTTAGTCTGGATTCTATTCTTTGGACAACATCACAGGCTTCTTTGTCCAAACTCTGCTGACCTCAGAAAGACCGGCTCCTGTCACTTTTTTCTATTTATGACGATTCTTGCATCAATTCTTCAACTAATTCTAGGTCAAAAGAAATCATACTCTGGAACATTGTGATTTATGAAGTAAAGGCTTTATGATAAATTGTTGTTTGGTTGGAAATCCTTACAAGTTATTTTATTCTGTTAATAAGTGTAATTTAACAAAATTCTAAAATTCTGAAGCTAACATTGAACTAAAGATTAGTCTTGCAATCAACTGTCAACAATTTTGTTAATTAATTGTATTATTTCTGTTGTGAGTTATGGCTTATCTGACTAAAAGAAGAAGGATTGTTAAAAAATAAAATAAGCATACTTAGCTTCCATAAAACCTGGCTCCATCCTGGTCAAAAACTATAAACATTTAAGATCTCCTTAAGATCTCCACTGCTTATCCTTCTAATGCTATTTTATCTCACTCACTTTCAAGGGAATTTTGGTCAGACTCACTGTTTTAAATGTCATCTGGACATTGATGGCTCAAATGTATATGGCCAGTCTGGACCTTTCTACTGAGCTTCACACACAAATACCAACTTCCTATTCAACATTTTAAATATAACATCTCCAAAGCTAAACTTTGATTTTACATCCAACCCTATTCCTCTGATAATTTTCTCCACCCAGCAAGTAAGTAAAAACTTTCATTTTCAATATCTCAGGTCAAAGACTTTGGAATTATCATTAATTGATCCCTTTATTTTATACTCCACTTCTAATTTATGAATAGATATTAATAGATTCTGTCAATTCTAATGTCAAATTACATCCTTGAATCTGCCAATTCTTACCACCTGTGCCCTGCCACAGACTGCCTTTAGCTCACATCTAGATTATTAAAATCACTTCCTAATTGATCTTTTTCCTTCTTCTCTTTCCCCAGAGGTTATTTTAAAATCAACAGTTAGAGCTCTTCTCTCAAATCATAAATTAGATCATTTAGTGCCTTGCTCTTGGCCTGTTAATAGTTTTCCAATTTCCTTAGAGGAAAACCAAACTCTTTACAACAGTCTACATGGCTCTACATGTGCTTCTTATACTCTTCACCCTGTGTGATTTTATTGCTTACAGTGCTCACTCTTTGCTTTCTGACCTTGCTGTTCCCTAAAAATCCAAGTAACTTTGACCCAAGGCTCATGTTATTCATTTTGCTTGGACATCCTTCCTCCCAAGGAAAACTCATGACTCAAAACCTTACTTTACCCTGGTTTCTGCGTAAATTTCACATTATCATAGTATTTCTCCTTTTGACGTTTTTATATAAAATAAGTTGGAAAAAAATGCTCCCACCACCAACACTTCTAGAACATTCCCATCCTTACCAAACTTTATTTTGCCATGGAAATAATCCCTACCTGAAATTACATATCTATGTTTTTAATTTATTTTTTGTATCCCATTACCAAATGTAAGTTTCATATGTCCAAATACTGAATTACAATCCCCTTACACCATATCTAGAGTGTAATATGCATGTATATGTATATAATTAATTAATTAATGGTATATTGAAAATGAAAATTTAATGCACCTATTCCAAGAGCAACTACACTCAGCTATACAAGACCTTAAAATGGCAAATGGAGAAGAAATGAACAGAGACCTGTTAAGCCTTCTACTTAATTTTAGAAAGAGATATTGGAAAGCTATTACCAGGTTACTAATTTTCAAAGATGCAAAATATGAAAATTCTATGCCTAGAAAATGGTCACTCTTTTGACATCTGCTATTCATATATCAGTTTGTCTATGTTTCATGAATAGGCATTTACTTCACCATGATATTTGATATAGTTATTCAAGGGAATAAAATGTCTTTATTATTCCTGAACTGTTGTTTTTGTTAAATAAATAAATAGATAATAAATCTATTGATGATGACTGATTTGAAATGATTCAGAAAGCACTGAGAAACTACATCTGGCTCTAGGCCTCAAAAAACAAGGGCTAATAAAATCTTGGTAAGCATGGCATAGTGTCTAATATTAAAAGTTTATTATTTCCATAATGGAGAGTTCCAAACTGTTACTTATTTCAAGTTATAAAAACTTAGCCTATTTAAAAGGTAAGTATATCTCTGGAGACTTTTATAAAAGGTATCCAAGAGGAATTTTCAAAATGGGCTTAGATTAGTACTTTCTTTTTAATATTGCTCCAAATTATAATAAATTTATCTTACCTTTTTCACAACATATATAATATATCATACATTTTTATTTTGCTTATACTTTGTAATTATGTTTGTTATTCAGAACTAGAACACAGTTTTCCATAAATCACATTGTGATGTTTCTGAAAATAAATCCTGATTTTTGCTATAAAAAATATTATTACTGAAAAAAAAATATTATGTATTACTTTTGTTTTTAATTCCATTTTACTGATTAAAAACTGATATCTACTAACATTTAAGTTAAACATTATACTAATATCTACAATCTCTTTCAAAGATTAAAATGGAGAAAATAGTTCCTAACTCATTCTATGAGGCCAGCATTACCTAACACCAAAACCAAAAAAGACATTATAAGAAAAAAAAGCTATAGACCTATATCTCTCATGAACATAGACAGACAAAATCCTCAACAAAATCTTAGTGTACTGAATCTAGCAATGTATAAGAAGAATCATGCACCACACCAAGTGAGATTTATCCCAGGTATGCAAGGTTGGTTTAACGTCTAAAACTCAAATAATGTAAGCCATCAAATCAACATTCTTAAGAAGACAATTAACATGACCCTATCAGTAGATGAGAAGATCTGACAAAATTTATGGTACAAAGTCTCAAAAATAAAATTAGAGTGAAACTTCATTAACTTGAGAAATATCATCCACCAAAATACTTCAGCTAACATCATATGAATGGACAGAAACTGAAAGCTTTCTCACTGGGATCAGGAATAAGATAAGGATGTCCCCTCTCACTATTCCTTTTAATATCAAACTGAAAGTCCAAGCTAATGCATTAAGTCAAGAAAAGGTGTATGGATTGGGAAGAAAAAATTAAACTATTTTTTGTTCACAGATAACATGATCATCAGTAGAAAATTCAAAAGATTTAATAAAAATAAACAACTGGAACTAATAAGCAACTATAACAAAGTTGAAGGATAAAATGTTCATATACAAAAGTCGATCACTTTCTTATATACCAGCAATGAACAAATGAACACATAGAATTTGAAATTAAAAACATATTTACATTAGCACATCCCCCAACGAGAAGTACTTGGTATAAATCTAACAAAATATGCCCAAGATACACATGAGGAAAACTACAAAACTTTGGTAAATGAAATCACAAGAGAACTAAATAAAGGGACAGATATTCCATGTTCATGTGTGGGAAGACTCAATATTGTCAAGATGTCAATTCTTCCCAACTTCATTTATAGATTTATACAATCTCAATTTAAATCCCAGCAAGTTATGTTCTGGATATTGACTAACTGATTCTAAAGTTTATTTGGAGATTCAGAAGATCCCAAATAGCCAACACAATATTGGATGAGAAGAACAAAGTTGGAAAACTGACACTACGTAAGACTTATAATGGAGCAAAGATACCATTACCAAAAAATAGTGCTAAGACAACTGGACATCTGCATGCAAAAAAGAAAAAAGAAAGAAAAATTACACACAAAATTAATTCAAAATGTACCATAGACCTAAAAATTAGAGAAAACTACAAAACTCCTAGAAATAACATAGGAGAAAATCAAGATGACCTTGGGTCTGGTGATGACTTTTTAGATAGAGCACCATAGCCATGATCCATGAAAGCAATAATTGACTTTATTGGACTTTATTAAAATGAAAAACTTCTGCTCTGAAAAAACAGTGTGAAGAGAATGAGAAGACAAGCCACAGAAAGACAGTGAATATTTAGGAAATACACATGTGATAAATAACTATTATCCATAATATATAAAGTACTCTTAAAGCTTAACAATAGAAAACAAATAACTTTATTTAAAAATAGGCAAAAGACCTAAACAGACACCTCACCAAAGAAGATATAAAGATGGCAAATAAACATGTGAAAACATGCTCAGCATCATCTGTCCTTAGAGAATTGTAAATTAAAACAAAATGAGATCCCACTACGTATCTATTAAAAAGGCCAAAATACAAAACACTGATGATACCAAATGCTGACAAGGATGCAGAGCCATAGGGACTCTCATTCACTGCTGGTAGGAATACACAATGATACAGCCTCTTTGGAACGTAGATTTGTAGTTTCTTACAATACTAAATGTACTTTTACCATACAATCTGGCAATTTTGTCTCCTTGGTATTTACACAAATGAGGTTAAAAACTTATGTCTACACAAAAACATGTACACAGATGTTTATAGCAGCTTTATTCATAATTATCAAAACTTGGAAGCAATCAAGATGAATGGATAAATAAGCTGTGGTATCCAGACAATGAAATATTATTCAGTGCTAAAATGAAATGAGCTATTGAGCCATGAAGAGACACAGAGAAAACTTACATATGTACTTCTAAATGAAAGAAGCCAATTGGAAAGGCTACATACTGTATGATTCCAATTATATGACATTCTGGAAAAGGTAAAACTATGGAGACAGTAAAAAAAAAAAGGCAGTGGTCATCAGGGGTTGGGAGAAGGGGCAGGGATGACTAGGTGGAGAACAGAGAAATTTTAGGGAGTGAAACTATGCTGTCTAATACTTTAATGGGGGGATACATGTCATTATATGTTTGTCTAAACCAATAGAATGTACAACACCAAGAGTAAACCCTAATGTAAACTATGAAATTTAGATGATGATATGTCAATGTAGACTAATGTATTATAAGAAATTTACCTCTCTGATGCAGATACCAATACACGGGTAGGCTGTGTACATGTGCGGAAGGGAATATATATGGAAACTCTATCTTCTGCTCAATTTCCTTGTGAACATAAAACTGCTCTTAAAATGTCTATTTTTAAAACTAGGGTAATCAGAAGTTAGGTGCCCCAGAGAAGGTTCCCTGTAGTCTAGTTTGCTTTCCATTCTTCTATGCTAGACAATTTATTATAAAGTTGGAGTTATTATTTCTTTGTTAATTTTGTTTTCATTTATAGATTTGGTCTGTTGTTTCCTGTGACACTTACGATGATGAAAACCGACTGTTTCTAATTTGCACATGGAAAGCTGTGTGTGATACCTGAATGCTAGTATTATGAAAATTAGTGTATTAGTTTTCTAGGACTGCCACGAAGAATTACCACCAACTTGATAACTTAAAACAACAGAAATTTATTTTCTTACAGTTCTGGAAGTGAAAAATGTGGAAGCAAAGTGTTGACAGGGTTGGTTTCTTCTGGAGATGCTGAAGGAGGGCTTGTTCTTTCCCTCTCTCCCATCTTCTGGTGGCTGTCAGCAATCTTTGTTGTCAGTTGGCATGTGGATTCATTGCTCCAACCTCTGCTTTCAGCTTTTCATGGTCTTCTCTTCTATGTCATTAAGTTTCTCCTCTTAAATTTGTCACTGAAATTGGGAGACACTTGGTTGGTCCAGGATGTTCTCATTTTGAGATGCTTCATTTGATTATATCTGCAAAGATCCTTTCTTCAAATAAGGCTACATTTACAGATAAGAGGTTTTAGGACTTGAACATATCTTTTTTAAGAAGTCACCCTTCAACCCACTACAATTACTAGTATTAATACATTGTTTCACGGTATGACGTCAATATATTTGTGTCTCCAATCAGCTGTCTTATGGGAGAGGAAAAAGAACAGTCAATTTAAAAAATATTTCCAAGATTTTTTCTTCCTGGATTTAAATTGAAAGAGTGTATAATTTACAATCAGAAATAACTAAAAACATATTAATGAACATGAGATTTTTAAAACATAGACAAAAATACCTAATCATTAATGTAGAATATTACATATTTTATTACGTGCTCTTCCCTAATTCTACAATTTAGCAAAGATTGTAGAGCTTTTCAGAACTGTAAACAAACTCAGTATTATAGGTTTACATAAATAATAAACTTTCAGACTAATCATTCAGGCTAAATAATCTACTTTTATTTGCTTCTCTTTGGTTTATGTTTTCAAAGTTTATACAGTTTTTAACAGTGGTGTATTGGGGGTACCCTAATGTCAGTGCTTATATCATACCCTATTATATTACACTAGGCTCCTAGGAGACCCCAAAAGGGATTCCTGTAAAAACATTATTAACAGGAAAATAAAAGGAACAACTACCAAATGTTCTTTGGTTCTAACTGTGCTTTTAAAGGTTACATTGGTAGGTAAATATCCCAGCACAGACATACAGAAAAGAGTTACAATTTGTTTTTGGGTTTAAAAACTTCATTCCTATTTTTTCTTTTTCATTTTTTCCCTGCTTCTCCTTTTCAGCACTGTCACCATAATACAGAGCAGGAAAAGTATTAAATTCACTGTAGGAAAGGAGCCTTCATTTTGTTCTTTTAAATAATGGGCTTATAACTATGCAGGACAAACCCTCCCTGACATTGACAACTTTAAAGCATCTCTCTCCATCTTCAGCTGAAGGAAGTAAAAGCCATTGTTATTGATGTGTGTGAAATTCTGGGAAAGAAGCAGAGCTGGGGAAAACATGTATTCTCCCTAATCCCAGTTAGGGGACTGATTTGCAGTTTACCAATTTCCATACAGATGGTTGTATTCATTCCTTTGCTTTGAGTATTTGCCCAGTTGCAAACCACCTCCCCTCCCCAAACACACACATTGCTTGGATTTAGCTGATGATGAGGTCTGAAGATTGTTGGGATGAAGAATAGAAGGGTGTTTGAATGCCACTATATTTGTGAGTAAGCTATTCAGGAGAACTAAGTTAGCTATTATTCCTCCTCCTTATCATCAAAAAACTACTCTGAATATGTAGGGGCTTCCCTGGTGGCGCAGTGGTTGAGAGTCCGCCTGTCGATGCAGGGGACACGGGTTTGTGCCCCGGTCCCACATGCCGCGGAGCGGCTGGGCCCGTGAGCCATGGCTGCTGAGCCTGCACGTCCAGAGCCTGTGCTCCGCAACGGGAACTCTGAATATGTCATCATGTAGTGGAATTGGGGTACAAAATTAGAGCAGAGAATGACATTAGTGACTGAAGAATGATCTACTCCAAAAGAAGCAGCAACATGTTTTCATCTGTTTTAAAATACATTCTGATAGCACTGCAGTTATTCTTTGTAGAGGATCCAATGTGGTGCAAGTTAGACTGAGGAAAGAGTCAAATGGCAAATAAGGGTGCAAAGAATGTCTAAATCACAAACTGAATTATCTTAGACTGTCTAAGTTTGAGATGAATCTCTCATAGTCAATGCAGGATTCTACAATTACATTTAATGAGCTTTTCAAAACTCATAAGATTCTTGCTCAAATTAAAAATGAATTCCCTGGGACTTTTGTGGAGTGGATATAGGTCTATTTTACTTGACTCAAAATCTAGTCACTATAGAAATGTGAGTATAGGCAACAAGAGGCCCTTGCTTGATAGTGATTGTCTAATATATACAACAGATTATGGGCCAAAAACTACATTTGTTTTGGAATATCAAAACTTTAATGCATAGTCTTCTATATACTAAAAGTTTTGATTCAGTCCTTATATAATTCAGTCCTCAAGAAAAAAAAAAGAAAATATCTTTTTTGTTTCCTCTTAAGGAAAAGTTCCCCTGACTTTCTTTTCCACTTCCATTAAATCAAGTCTCTCTTTTTTATTAAATCATCCAGAAGACTATTGCTGACAATTATGATTAAACAACATCGTTCTTTACTTGTTATTTCCATTAATGACTGTAAGTTGCTTTAGGGTGAAGATAATGACTTAATGCATCAGTCTGAATTCACTGTGCACGCTGAATTCAGCACTGTGCACGCTGAACATAATATGCATGTTAAAACTAGATGATAGATAGATAGATAGATATGGTAGATAGAGGGAGAGAGAGGGAAAGAAGATTTGGATGTCATTTTTAAAAGAGTAATTGACAAGCTAGAGAACATGCAGAAGAAAAGGATGGAGAGGAGTCTTGAAACTGTATTTTATGGTAAAAACTGTGAAAAGATCCTATAGAGTAAAAGAATAAATTCACAATTATTTGATGTTTTCAAACAGAAGCTTAATTATTCTTTATCCAAAAAACTAGAGTCCGCAATTACCTTGTTTGAGAGGTGGACGGAGGGCGTTCAAGACCTTTCTAACCTTCTGACCTATGGACTCTATTTTCATGTGTCCATTATTCATTAAAATGTTTTTTCACTAATTTTCACTCCAAAATCAGTCATCCAAAACAATTCATTTTATTTGTGGATTTTAAGTTCTATGTAGTAAAAATTATAAGCCCTCAAAATTTTCAATAGTTATATATGTCCAAAATATTAAAAAAGGGGATGATAAATTTTGTTTTTATCATCTGTCATTTGAATTATAAAATTAGGAGATCAGAGATGACTTAAATGTGGTGGGAAAAACAAGAGTAGAATTTTAGTGTGAGGCATTGGCATGGAAAAATTGGGATTTAACCTTTAACTATATAAACTGAATAGAAAGAAAATGTTCCTAAGAGTTTTTTGGAGGAAGAAGTGACGAGCAATTCTTTTATGTCGAAATTTTACTCAAGACTTCTTAAATTCAAATTCTTCCAGAACATAAGTAAGTGGATGTGTCTTTAAGACACACATACAATTTTTTTTTATTTCATATGTTTTTTTTTTAATTTTGTCATAGGTGATCTAGAATCCAAGGATCCAAGTGACTCAGAATTGTGTAGATAAAAATATAGTTGCTTTATTTTATTTTCTAGTATTAAAATATTACATGAGATTAATATAAGCCATTTGTGTTCAGTTTTAATAAGAAGAAAACAAGAACAATGGTACTCTAGAAAACACTTTCCTAAATCTACGAGAGCCTCTGGTTAATTGGTGAACCTCATTTAATTCAGGAAGATAACTAATTTAATGGATCAGTTTTGCAAATTAGCAAATTCATCAACATTTTAGACAAAACTTAAGTTACATGGAATATCTCTATAAGCTACTTCAAATATTTGGGGAAAATTGACATCAGTCTGATACCCCAAAAAATAAAAATGTGATTTTTTTAAAGGTTTAAATCAGTCTCAATTTTCTGTCCATTTTCCCAAAAGTAACAGGTCTTATGTTTGATAACTTTTTTGGTGGTCAAGACTCATGAATGGCTGCATCCCATAATAAAATTAGTCCTCCAAAGTCCTATGGCCTTCTAGAGTCAGCCTTATGTAGAGAAGGGCACGGAATTCAACAAAAGTTAATATATCATCTCCTGTGCCTTTGAATCTGCATTCTCTCCTAACTAGAGACAGGCCCCAAACAGGGACCCACATCCTTCCTACGTTAGAATCAAATTGGAACAGTTAGATTCACAAAGTCTTTGCCAAATGGAGTTACTTCTTCAGTGCAGTTAAAAAATATATTTTCCATGCTTTTAAGTTGAACAGCTAAATCATCTCTGAAAAGAGTGCACGTACAGATTAATTGATTTTAAAAGTTGATATTCATCTACCTGTGCTACCTCACTAAGGAGGTAAAATCAAATGAATCAGGCAAATGTATAAAGGTCAGACGATAAAAACAATGCTAAGAAATTATTAGGACAAACTTAGTTTTGTCAGAGCTACATTTAATGGGGTAGCATTCATGGTATTATGTTTTTAAGCAAGGGCTAACGCGCAATTTTTTGTTTTAAAGTTACCTAGAGACATATTGTTTCTGGACTATTAACTTTTTCTTCTGTATTTAGATCACAACTCCTAAAGGCTTAGCTATATTTTGACAGGTACTGACAAAGAGTGTCATGGAATTGTGATTCGATTGTCACCTTCAGAGTGTTCAAGCTGAAAAAGGATGAGTGCTAGGTACTAATTAGACCTGTTATATTAGGAAAGCAAATACAATGGTGTCTAACATTAAACAAAGCACAGTTCTCATCAAAACTGGTTTCTTTTGTGTGTGGGTTAGTCTATAAAACCACTTTGCATGTTAATGAACTACAAACAATTATTACCAGAGTAACTAGTTTCATGCAATTACAAAAATCACATAAAAGCCCTATTGTTTGTTATCTTATGATTTTTTAATGCTAATTTTGCACTTGATAATTTCAGATTTCATTTGTACCACAGTGCACAATTAGGTTTTTATATCTGTGAAAGTGAAGGCTAGTATTGGGAAAAATAACTCCTCATGAAAAAAGTAAAAAAATAGACATTTCCAGAATGAGACTATTAGCCTGAAAAGATGGAGAAAAGTGATGAGGCGAATTTCCATCAAGTGAGAAGGCAACATTTATGTAGCTGAAAGAAGAGTATATCCTATAGAAATTGGAGAGAGAGAGAGAGAGAGAGATTGAGGAGAAAAGGGAAAAAAAAATCCTAGAAACAATGGAACAGTATGAGAAAGAAACTAGAATAAAGACACAGGTGGGATCATCAGAGAGCTGCCACCTATTACATAGTAAATCATAGTTACAGCTGGTAGACTAGTATGATAACAGTGGGATGGATTCATAAGTAAAAAAGTAAAAGTACGTGGAGCTAATTAGGTGCCAAAACTATTTAAGCAAAGAAATGCTACTGTCAAAACAGTGTGAGCACTAGACACAATTTTAGGGAAAACTTTGAGTGGTTACTTCATTGATGAAGAATTCTCTGCATTAAGATCAGGTGGAAGTGGGAGATTTGTGTTTTGCTAAACTAGTTTTTCATTTTTGTTCACAAAAGTGCAAGGGAACTTACTTCTCATGTTTCACAGTTAGATAACAATCTAATCCTGTACTTCAATAATGCAGATAGTAAAGGATTAAACAGTTTTTCTGCTGGAAAAAAATATGAGAAATTATCTGGTATGGTATATTAAATTTGTTTACTTTTTAAAATATTTTTTTTGTAACTACAAACCATCTGGAATGACTTTGATCAGTGTTGACCTCCTGCAAAGTTTGTGAGAACTCTGGATTTTCTGGTTGCTGTTACTTCTTAGACAATGTGACATATATCTGGTACAAGCTTAGATTTACTGCTACCTTAGATGTTGTTGAATAGAGCACAGTGTTTGAAAGGTCAGAATTCATTTTCCTGTTAGGATTCTGTTTCTTGTTTTTATTTACTGCAATCTAAGGCATGTAAATTTTTTGTAGGTCTTTCATAGGATTTAAAATACTGAAAATATACTTAAAATGAATGTGTTTGAACTATTAAAATAAAAGCTTCAAAGCTCCAAACTTTTCCACAAAACTAGCTTAGCTTAGCCCCTTGTTTTTGCACCCTCATATTCTCACTTTATTTATTTATTTGTTCTACTATTAAAAGCGTTCCTCAGAGCACTAGAGTTTTCCAGTGGTAAATTTTCCTATCACTTTTACAATTAATTTACATCCTTGTTACTCATTCACTACGATTATTGCCTATATATAGAAAAGCACATCTTACTGCATGAAAATAGCATTAACATACCCTTGCAGTTATGTAACATTTTAGAAATACTACAGAGTTTTAGGTAAATAATTGTTTCATGGTTTTCACAATTTGAAGGTGGCAATGTACCCTCCTGTCTCTCTAACCTTTCTTCTCTACTGCTGTGTACTTAACGGAAGAAAAGAAGGAAGGAAGGAAGGAAGGAAGGAAGGAAGAAAGGAATGAGGGAAGGAAGGAAGGGAGGAAGGAAGGAAGGGAGGAAGGAAGGATGGGAGGGAGGGAGGGAGGAAGGGAGGAAGGGAGGAAGAGAGGGAGGGGGAAAAAGGAATTCTGGGGCTGTGTCTGAGTTGTTTCTGCTACTTAAAGCAAAGAAACACCCCCAGGGTTTTTCTTTTAGATATTGTTAGCACTGTTTAACTCTATGCAAACCTGATAGCACACATTCCTTAATAATGTGGAAATCTGTAACAAATATTTGCTGAATTAATCATGTACATTTTCAGTGTAAAGACTTTTTAAACTCTCTAGACAAATAATTAAATCTGTTTCATGCAAACATGTTTGAGGCAAAAGTAAGAACACACTTTATGTATTTAAATATGTAACAAAAATGTATCCACTTAACGTGAAAAATCATTTTTATATCACCTAAAAATTATTGGTGGATAGCTATAGTATAATGATCTCAGTCTCTGTCCATGGCTTATTTCTTTTGGTGTTTTTGAACCCTCAAAAATAGATTTTACTTTTTTTAATTTTTTTTTAGTTTCTTCTTTTAATTTTCTTTAAATGTTTTTCTATTTATTTTTATTTTTTTTCATAGAAAGGCATTTTATTTTAAATATAGCAGTGTGTTCATGTCAACCCCAAACTCCCAATCTATCCCTCCCTCCTACCCTTCCCCCCATCTATTCATCCTCAAGTGCAAGTCTATATCCCAGGCCTTAGTTCCTAGATGTTAAGAAAACTTAAATAGTATGAAATAATCATTCAGCAGTTCAACAGCAGTGTTACTAATGAGTCTAAAATATAACTGAGCATTAAGGGTTAATGATTTGGAAAGCCAATAAGCATTTTGGAAAATGTACACCTTAATGGGCGTTACATAAAATAACTATTCTTAAAAAGGGATTAGATATATTTGATACATTAAATATTTCAAAATCATCTTTCTTGTCAATTTAAAGTAGGCAATACATTTTTCCATAACATTTTCTAAGACTTCAGACAAAACAGAGATGGTTAAACTGAAAGAATTCCTGTTTCTTATTCATAAGCCATAAAATGATTTCTCTGTCTCAAATTTAAGAATTGAAAATATCTCTGAAAGTAGAAATGCCACTTAAGAAAAAGAATGTCAAAGAATCTAAAAAAGAGTGGATATATGTATATGTATAATAGATTCACTTTGCTGTACACCTGAAACTAGCACAACATTGTAAATCAACTATACCCCAATAAAAATTTTTACAAAAAGAAGAAAAAGAAAAAGAATGCTCCCTGTTTTCCCTCCAAATTTAGTCTTCTGCTCTAAGCATGGTTGCTTAAGGTAGCCTAGGAAAGCCACTACCAACCTAGCTAGAGAAATGGGAAGAAGTATGTTTCAGCATCCAGCGTCTCTGTGGTGAATCCTTCCCTTCCACTACTTCTTAGACTTTCTGAATAGAGAGAGGCTCAGGAAACTTCTTTCAAACAATACTTCAGTTACTAAATTCCAGGGAAGGAAATGACATGTATAAGCTATCACCTCACTTCCTTCTCTGTTTCTACCCCCCTTTTTCCACTTCCTCCTTTCCAATCTGCAGGCACACACACACCTTAGGGCATCCCCAATCTTTACCAGCCCAGATCCTGGGAAGAAAATGCCCTACCCTCACCCATCCATGCCTTTTGACTGCTATCTGATGCATCCATTCCACAGCTGGGATGACTAGCCCTACTGTTTTATTTATGATGCAATCAGCTGCTGTAAGAAGGTGAACAGTAACTGCTATTCCATTGCATAAAAAAGCCTTTTTAGCCTTATGTTATAAACATTTAAAAGTCTCTCTTTTACCCTTCTAGAAAAAAGCACAGCAGGAGGTAGATAGAGGTCACTGGGAGTATCTAATTCATCTACATTTATAGTAGGTGTTGCAAGCTCTATTAGCAGAAAATGTATGACAGTCAGACCTAAGTTTAATGTTTCACTTAAAATATCTGCACCTCCAGCTAATGCCAGAAGCTGTGCCCATGATTGGTGGCATGTAGACACTTACTAACGAAACCTTCCCCTTTGGCAGAAAATATCAGTTGGAAAACTGCTGTTACAATAATATATTTGAGTATCAACCCAGAAAATCCTGCTTGAGAGATTTTTTTTTTGGCCCACACAAGCTAGCACTAAGAGCACATAAGACTCTCTGCCAATATAGACATTGATACACACTAAAATATTGAATGGTAACCTGATACACACTAAAATATTGAATGGTAACCAGACATGTATGTATATTATCTTGCAGCTCACCAGTGGAAATTGTTTTGAACTGGAGAAGCAACCCTCTTCTCCTTGTACCAGCAAAAGTGTCCTAAAAGTAGCTTCAGCAACAATACACCGACTTAGCAGTCTGAAAAAGCTTGTAAAGTGCTGCAAGCTGACTGACTTAATCCTGGAGTCATAATGGCTTCCTTCCTAGGCCCATTTCTTCTCCGGACACTGCCATCTTGTGAGTACTAAATACATCATCAGTGAGTCTCATTCTCATGTATTACACTAATACATCATTGGAATGACAACTGCTTCTGATGATCTATTAATGCAATACATCAGAGTGAGGTGTTTGAATGGGTATTACTCAGAAACCTGTGCTGTCTACATAAAGCCAGGTCCCAAATCCAATTCCATTTATTTACACAGAATTCTTAGCATGCTTGCAGCAGACTAACACTACCAAAATTCTAGCATCATCAAAGAAATTATTTGCATTCTCATTAAATTATCAACAAAATCTTTCCCTTTCCTGGAAATGGATCTGTCTGGTAAGTCAGTGATTCAGACTCCATCATCTCGCCATCCCCTACGACACACAAGAATTATTTTGCGATAGCCCATGAATAAAACAAATACTCTTTTCCCTATCGTTACTAGGTCACATTCTATAGTCATTAAAAAGAATATCAGATTTTCTTACCTAAAATACAATTTCTTTGGTAAACATACATACTGCATTGAATGTTCTTTGTTTGTAGTTACTAGACACCTTCTAAACATTTGTACTTCTGTACATATTATACACAGAAAAAAAAAAGAGACCAGAAAAAAGCAGCTGAATTTGCTTTAGAGTCAGTTATAGTGCACTCTGTGTATGTGTCATTTGTCACAAAGCTATCATAAAGAACACCCAATCCCTCTGCTCTTCATTTCTGTATAAGACATCTATTTGTGTTTGTATAGCTCACTGTGAAATTTAAATTGTGTAATCTATTGCTCTTTGGTTGGTGTTACAAATAAGGTTTTGAATTGCCTTTAATAATCAAATTTTAAAAATTGTATCCTGGCTTCATTACCATGAAATTTTTCAGAAATTCACTCTTTCACCTGCATTTTTTTGTTGTTGTTCAAGTTGGAATCCCTTGAGTGTTTTCCATGGTGTTTCATAACAATAATCCAATATAATTTAAATGAAACAGGTATCAAAATTTTATAGCATTAACCTCTAAATTTTAGGTTATTTTGCTTCCAATTAAAGTTAAGAACACAATAAAGTAATATGCCAGATTGGTGCACTGGTTTATGAAACAACTGAAATTCAATTGTATAACACCCTCCTACCTTTGTAACAGATTTTTCAAATAGACTATTTTGTTTAAAAAACATTTATCTATTGTTAATGTCTTTGGAGAATTCATCTTGGGGTTTAGACTGAAGATAAATGCAGGCATGTGAAGGTTTATGAAAAATGTCTCTGCAAGTGACATGCAGCCTGATATGAGTTACCACAGTCCGTTTCACATGTGGGGCAATCCGCTACTTGCCTTGCATTCATTATATTTTCTGGCCATGTATTTTTTCTTCCTGTTATTGAGACCATTTGATATTATATACTCAAATATAAAATGCTGAAAACAAATCTGAAAAGAATCATATATATATAATCATTATATTTTATATTCTATATATATAATGATATATACATAATGTAAAAAGTCACCTCAGTATCAATTGCATACCTCAATACTGATTGCATGCTTCAAATATGCATTTCATTTAAACTCAGGACGAGAATAACAGCAAATAGTCATTAGAAACTATTTCAAATAGAATAGACGCTTTACAAGGATTCTACCTACTTCTGGGGTAGGAAGATGTGTGTGTGTTTGTGTGTGTGTCTGTGTGTGTGAGAGAGACAAAAGGAACGAGAACAACATAAATAATGCATATCTTCTAGAAATATGGATTAATCAATCTAGTTTGAATCTGTGATAAAGCTCCCTGTCACTTAAAAAATGAATATAGTTGTTTTAAACATGTGACTCTTTTATTGAGTTTATAATTCCTCAGAACTTACAGCTCTGTTTTCCATTTCTTTGTCTCTCCTTTACTTTTAACTAAAGGTTACCTTGGTCTCAAGATTTCCTTTATGTATATTTCTTATAACAGTACTCAATTAAAGGAGTTTTCAGCTCTTGCTAATTAAAGAATTACCTTGAGATTTGGATACACATTGTATGTGAATAATATGTGGTTATGGAAAAGAAGCATGCTCATGATGTATTCAGTTATAGCTCTCTTTCTTTTTCTTGAAATGGTCTCTTACATCACATCATAATATTTTGCTGCCCTTGTACTCCTAGGTTGTCTATCTTATACCACCGTTCTGGACCAAGTTAAGCACACATGAAAAGCAATACCCCAGCCTGTTGGCTGCACTGGGTTAGTACAGGGAAAGTGCCTTCTGTCCTCTGAAGCAAGGTTGGAAGTGAGTTCATGGTGACAGAGATCTCCCCACCCCCTGAAGTTTCAGGATGTCAGGAGGAAGGGGAGAGATGGCTGGACTCCATCACTCTGGATGCACTCAGGGGCTGAATGAATTTGAAATATGACCAAGTCTGAATGGAAGAGTGGTCAGAAAGCCAAAAGCAATTACTTCAGCTTGCGAAATGTTTAAACGATTTACTTCACAGGACAAATGCAGAGTCTTCATGTGCTGGGAAACTCTTAAAACTATATTTGGACATAATTTGGTGAGGCTTTTTTCACAAGCTATTGGAAGAGGGGAAGGGAAATGATTTGAGATGCCAGCAGCATTTAGTTAGGGATTTGTGAAACCCAAACCCCTATTCTGTCATCTTTGTTTCAGAAAGTCTGATGTGTTCACGTTTTCCATCACCTTGGGAAGAAAGCTGAGGTAAGTAGCTTAATTTATAGATTGATGGGACAAACTTATTTAAAAATTCTCAGTATGGTATCATGAATCATGTAGGCCTATTAAACTAATTGCTAAGTAAATTTAAGCAGTATTACAGTAAAATTCAGCAGAATTTATCATCAATCTGAAGAGATCTTTGGTGGTCTCATGCTGCCCCCCACAGATATGTCTCAGAACATTCATTATGCCATAATTACAAAGTCTCTTTGAAGAGGCTAAAAATCCCTAGACTCTTCTCATCAATTATTTTCACCTGTTAATTCATTTTGTGTGAGGTAATAACCTCAGCATAATAATAAATGTGCAAGTACTCCGATTTTGCAATTAAAAGCAGCAGGGCTTCTATTTTGATCATACAGACTGTGACATCCATCATAGAAAACAATTTGGGCCTAGCAGGATGACAGATGCTGTACTGATGGCTCTACTAACTAACTGCCTGTCCTAGGGAAAAAAAAAAATGGTCAGGCTTCAACCCGCAGCTGCAAGCTATCTGATAGCTTCTGACCAGTCAGCAGGAGAAAGCCTGCAGTGACTAAATTACTGAAAGGTAATTTTACTTCACAAAATGAGGATTTCTGAGCCATAAATGTATGCATTCCAGTGGCTGCTGTAATTTGGAAACAAATAACCCTTTTCATTTGAAAATGACTGGAATCACTGCCAGTGTTCAGGACGTTTTGTTTCTTGGGCTTTTACATGAAAAATACAATGTAATACTCATTATTTCTGCTCCCTTTCACATCTTATTAGACACAGAAAGCAAGGTGGTTATCTCTGCTCTCTTAGGCTAAATCTACACAGGGAAAAATTTTCCCCCAACCTCTGGACAGGTGCCTAAATAATAGAAGAGTGTCATTTTTGTATGGGGCCCAAGTGAGCTCTGTCTGAACCCCAGCTCATCTGAAAGACACCTAAACCTAACCTGATCCCACTACAAGGACAAAGTTGATTACCTGCACATCCTAAGCTGCAAGAAGTGAATTAGATGCTAATAAATGCAGATGAAATACTTCTGCTTTTATTTTTGAAGTTGCAATATTTCAAAAGAGTTCATAAAATACAATGTGCCTTCTCTTTTCACTTCAATAGTAAAGTAGTTGGGATCTTACTCTAGTCTTCATGAGAATAACTATTTTCTTTTTTGAAACGTGTGCTATTATACTACTGCCAGTCTTGAAAAGAAAATCATACAACTGTGCAAATAAGTTCTGGCAAATTGAAAACATAAATAGTTTTCATGATTACCTTCAATAGGAAAAGACCTCAATAGAAATTGAGGAGCTTTGTGTATCGTTGTTTCTCTAGCAAAACTAAATTCAGATAATTGATTGTGGAATATAGGCCACTGAGTACAGTAAAAGCCGATATGAAATGCAAACAAAAACCATATTATTGGAAGTTGTTATGTTTTCAGGATTATGTGTTCAGATTTCTTCCATGTGAATCAGGACAACAAAGGATGAGGGAAAGACAAAAGCTTAAGCACGGTATGAACTTTCTCAGCGGCCATGCACCTTGAGACAAGAAGACAGTCTTACTTATGATATTAACAGACAATATGATATTAACATTTTACACTTCGCTCCCACATTCCTTGCAGACAAACAAAGAAGAGCACTCTGTTTCTTGGGGGAAATCTACTGTTTCTTAATCTATTGTACCAGACTCATAAACCCTGTCAGCAAGAAGGATGAATAGATGATAGAAGCTGGGATGTGCTGCTGGAGAAACACAGAGCGGGGAGGGAAGTGCTTCTTTTTTCAACGCTCCGATCGGGATCGTTCCTAAACATTTGAAGCAATCCAGGGTTGGACATGGGTCTCCTTTGACTTTTAGTAGGGTGATCCTTCCACGTTCACTGTTAATAAATCCTTTAAACTTGTGCAAAATGCCTCTGCATAAAGGCAAAAGTCTCTGTGAGCAGCCTGGGAAGTTGTAATACACAAGTTCTTTTCATCAGGTAGCACAATGAAATATCAAATGAAAGGGACACATTAGAACAACAAAATTGCAATTACCCATCTGAGATCTCCTTTAATGGGATGCCAGGGGGACATGGCCTTTATGCACACACTCTGACTGTAACTAATGCTCAGTAGCCATCAACAAATTATGACTCGTGACACTTTTGCTGCCGCAGTATTCAGCCCAAAGTCCAATGGAGAAAATATATGGTTTTTATTACAAAATTGTTCTTGTTTACAATTCTAATATCCTCTTCATTATCTACTTTTCTAGACATTTTAGGCAGTTCTGAAGACCTGGGGCAGCACTAGTCCTGTCATAAAGAGAAATTAATGTTGTTAAGGTTGGCCTAGCTGCCCTCTGGTACAGCTGAAGACGTGGAAATATAAGGCTCTGTTTTTAAAATGAAAATGATTAAAGGCACAGACACCTTGCTTTTGGAGCGATCACTAAAACTTTTAATAAAATATGTGGGCACATACACACAAAAGCTTCTTTTCCTTTCCTTTCAATAAGTCATCATCTTCTCTCTCTCTCTCTCTCTCTCTCTCAAATCCAACTTTGTTCTATAAAGAAACAGCTTGCTTTAAAGACTAATAAGCGTAAAAATGACCTCATTGTTATAAAGAATACATTTATTTCATTCAGCAGCAGCTCATTCAATAACAACCAGGCACAGAGAAACCAGGAGAGCTTTCTCCCAATAAGCTAATTAGGAGCACTCTCTAATAGGTAGTCTTTACAACAACTGACCAGCTTAATTCAGCCTCTGGAACACACTTAAGAATGGCCTAGCAGTTGCCACTGTTGGAGGTATGTACCCCAGTTTGCATCTTCCAGGATGTCAGAGAGGGGTTTCATCAGGGGGAAGCAAGGAAGAAAGAGCAAGCTAGTGGAGGTTACTAGGAATCCTTTTAGAGAGAGCCTACCAGCAGTATCTTGAACAAAATGGCTCATATATCCCAAGAAAAATGACAGGAAATAACTCAAAGGAAAAGAGAATAACCTTTGCCATCCAAGGGCCAAAGAACAGCAGTCAAGATATCACCTCTCTGATCCTCCCAACCTTAGTCATTTCATCAGGTTAAGTGAATGCTCTCCATACAGAGCTTGAGAGTGAAGTAACATCTCCACTCTCCTAATGCTTTAATTTTATTATTTTATTTCAAGAAGCCTTGTGTTTCCACCATTTTTCTTTTCTTTTCTTCCTCTGTATCTTTCCTTTCTCCTCTTTCTTTCTTTCTTTCTTTCTTTCTTTCTTTCTTTGTTTGTTTCTTTCTTTCCTTCTTTCTTTCTCTTTTTCTTTCTTTCTCTTTTAGTTTCTTTTTAATTTGTCCTACTTGCCAGCATTCAGCTCAGATACAAATGTGTAATTATAGATATATGGGAGGAATAAAATTTCTACCATAGCCTTAAATTGTTTCCATTTTCTTGCTGTTTGCTTGGTTGGTTATTCACGTGAATTAATGTAGCTTCCTTACAAATCTAAAGCTACTAGAGGATAGTCAAAGGTCACTGAGGCCCATCATCTATCTGCACACTTCTCTCATCCAGATAATTTCATCAAACATCTGCTCTGTAAACAGACTTAGCAGACTTGAGTCCCTCATTCTTATACATTTTAGTGAAGCCACGTGAAACCACAAATCAAGGTCATTTCAACAGCATTTGAAGAATGTCACAACTTATTCCATTAAGCAGCTTGAGTATCCAAAAGGCAGCCATACTGGCATGTAACTCTCCCCCTCTGTTCTTTCTTCAGTCTGCACCCATTTCCTCCCAGGAGTTTTGGTTTTGTTTCCTCTCATAATTCCTAGTTCTGGGCCTCCATTATAGACAGATGAAGAAAACAGTTGCCCACACACAGTAATTCAAGTGGTGCTAGCCCCTGCAAACTGCTAAAATGGCCACCCTTTTTCTCCTGGGCCTGATACAAAGTGTCTGAAATACCACAGTTAGATGTCCTATCCTTTGGTCTTTGAAGGTTTTCTAACGTTAGGAGTCACCTAATTAGGTTTTAATACCCTTATGTACAAACACCTTAACTGAAACAGCTAATCCCTTATTGGAAATTAGTTGGCAAATGGCTTTAAAGAAATCTAGCTTTGAGATAATCGTAGCAATAACATTAACATTATTGAGACCCTGCTCTGTACCAGTCACTGTTCTAACTTCTTTATGTGGTTGAACTCATTTAAGCACCACAGCAGCCCTTTGTAAATGAGAAAATCATGGCACCGAGAAGGTAAGTCACACAGCTGCTCAAGACTGAACCACAAATCACACCCACACATTCTGGCGGCAATTATGACATTCTTAACGAGGCAATTAAACTCCACAATTAAACTCAGATCCACAATTAAAAAGGGAAGACGGATGCCATTTGAAGGAAAGAGCACTTAAAGGCAATGCTCCAAAATCATGCTGCTTTCTTCAATCCCTGCTAAAAGCCCATAGCATGACCTCAACCCCCCTTAAACACTGATTGCAGAATAACAAACAATCACTATTTCTGTCACCAGACATTTCTCCAGCAACTCATATAGCATTTTGCTTATTTGACCCTACTTTGTTGTAGCCCTTCCTGAGAAGTTATGCATCTATTCTCGTTAGATGCCAACACATGTTTGGAAGGGGACTGGCCAGGATGAAAAAGGCATCTGCAGCTGAGTCTGTGGTTTCCTCATATGCAATTTTTGTCTCATTCACCCCAACTTATAGTTAAGGTCTAAACTCTCATATACATGTGCTTAATTGTGAGGTAAATTACATAAACCAAAAGGTGGAAAGCAGTGCATATTTTTAGTAAATACAGTGTTCTCATTTTTCACATTGAAAACCAGCATATATATATATACATATATACATATATATGTATATATGTATATAATCATATATATTCAGAATATATCTATATTCAGTTGAATATATATTCTTAGTTACAATAAAGAAAGCAATTACTTCTTACTGAATTCAATTGATATAAGTTCATGATTATATATAATAAAAATCAGTGCCAGATATTGTCAGTAAAACCTGTCAGCTTGCTGAATGTTTTACTATATATATATATATATATATACGTGTATATATACACATATATGTGTAATTTTATTTTTTATCAAGTGAATACATTGCTATGCATCTGAACACTTAACAAATGTTAGGGAAGAATTACAAGTGGAGTGCTGTATTTGGTGAAGCAAGAGCAATGGAGAAAGACATCCTTGGATTAAAAACCTGGCACAGCTTCATGCTAGCTTCCTGACCATGGTAAATGTTCTTTTATCAACCTGCACTTCTATTTTCCTTTTTTTCCCTTTTCAGTATAGTCATCATGCTGTTTATTGGATTCCCAGAATTTATTAATCTTATAACTGGAAGTTAGTAATTGTCGACCAACATCTCTCCATTTCCCTCACCCCGCCCCCCAGACCCTGGAAACCACTATTCTACTGTCTGTTTGTATAAGCTGGCTTTTTTTAGATTCCGCATATATTCATAGATATATTTAGGTGCTCTTTTCATTGATTCTGCCTGGTACAGGTAATCACCTTAAATATGCAACTTCGTTTATTCTTTATTTCAGATAAGTTTGTTTTCTATATTTAAGATCAGTGTTTTTTATGTTATTTTATTTCTGGAAAAGCAAATAATTAGGTATACATTTTATGCATTTTCCTTTGCTTCCATATCACTAATCTTAACCAGCTTATGAGTTTCTTTTGCTTTCCTCTGTATTAAAAGAGAGCTTTTAAACTTCATCCTTGTCCCACTAGTCAAATGTCTACAAGACTGATAAAGATAAAAAGAAAGAAGATACAAATTAGACAAATGAGGAATGAAAGTGGAGACTGACTTTACAGAAATTAACAGATTATAAGGGAATACTATGATCAATTGTATGCCAACATATTAGATAATTATTCCTTCCAAAAAATAAAGAGGAGGAAATAATTCTCAACTCATTCTATGATGTCCATATTACCATGGTAATATTGGCAAAGCCATCACAAGAAAAGAAAACTAGAGACTAATATTCCTTAAGGAAAAAAATAAAAAACACCAAAATCCTCAATAACTACCAAACTGAATCTAGCAGTATATAAAAAAGAATTATGCACCATGACCAAGTGGAATTTATTCTAAGAATGCCAGGTTTATTTAATGTATGAAAATCAATTCATATTCATGTTAATAGACAAAAGAGCAAAACCCAAATAATCGATTCATCTCAAAGGATGGAGAAAAAATTTAAACAGAATCTAACACCGTTTCATGAAAAAAAAAAAATCAACAAACTAGACATAGATATGATGTCTTCAACCTGATAAAAGGTGTCTATGAAAAGCCCATACTTAACACTGTACTTACTGGTAAAAAGCTGAAAACACTTCCCTTAAGATTAGGAATAAGACATTGATGTCCACTTTCATCGTTTCTATTCAACATTGTACTGGAGGTTCTACCCAGAGCAATTAGGTAAGATAAAGAAATAAAAGGCACCCAGATTGAAAATGAAGAAGTAAAGCTATCTCTATTTGCAAATAGCATGACCTTGTAATACAGAAAGTCTTAAGTAATCCCAAAAATACTAGTATAATTAATAAACAAGTTCAGCAAGTTTGCAGGATACCAGATTTATTTAGAATAGAATATATAGTACTATTTCTATATGCTAGAAATGAACAATCTATAAATGAAATCAAGGAAACAATTCTATTTAACAATAGCAACAAAAAATAAAATTCTTACAAATAACTGTATCAAAATAAATATGACATGCACACTGAGAAGAAGAAAACATCATGGAAGTAAATTAAAAAGACCTAACAACATGCAAAAACATTAACAGATTGGAAGACTTAATCTTGTTAAGATGGCAATACTCGCCAAATTGATATACAGATTCAACATAATCCCTATCAAAATTCCAATTGCCTTTTTTCTCAGAAGTTTACAAGCTGGTCCTAAAATTCTTAATAGAAATTTAAGAGCTTCAGAATAGTCAAAACAGCCTTGCAAAAGAGGAATAAAGTTGGAGTACTCTTACTTTCTTATTTCGAATCTTATTAAAAAGCTACAATAAACAATATAGTGTGATACAGACAACAGTATAGAAATACAGATAAATGGAATAGATTTGAGAGTCCAGATATAAACTCAAATGTCTAAGGGCAATTGATCTTATACAAGGATGCCAAGAAAACATAATGGAGACAGAACAGTATTTTCAACAAATAGTGCTATGATAACTGAATATCCACATGCAAAAAATAAGAAAGTAAAGAGTAAGGGCACTTCTTTTCTCTTGCAATGTAGTTTGTATAAGTGGCAAATTCTAAACCTGGTTTTGTTTCCATAAGAAATTATTATCAGTCTTCATCTCATAAAGAGAAAATTCATATGCAGAAGTAAAAACCTTTTCATTCTCTCTCCATTCTTCTGCACAATGGTCCCACGGGAGGAGGAGACCTGTAGCGTATATTGTAAAATATATGCTCTGTCATATGGCAGATTTTCGGGGTGGCACTGGTAATGTGACCATCAAGCACACACAGTCATCCTAAATATGTTTTTCTTTCTTAGACAGACATGACTACTTTGGTAAAATTATGACTTCACCACCTTTCTTCATAATTAGCATAATAACTTTGATTTCCTCAGGCATCCAACAAAAACATATATTGTTCACCTGCTTTGGAGGAAAGCATAGTCATAAGATTCAGTTCTGGCCAGTACGATATAAGTGGAAACCACCTGAGACTTTTGCAACAAATGTGACTCTTTTACCCTTGTTTCTGACTGGAATGCAGAAATGAAGACCAGAGCATCAACATCCTTCTTGTGACCACAAAGCCACCATAAGGAAAAGGCTAAGGGAATCCTAAATCTTGCCCCTAAGATCCACGAGCCCCTGAACCAAAATCAATAAGCAAAGTTTTCTGTTATGAGGAAAAAGTTAAACCCCAATTTCATTATGCTCTTATATTGAGGTCTCCATTCCATGCAGCTGTACTCCTTAAAATTATACAGTGCTGTATGTCAATTATATCTCAATAAAAGTGGAAGAAAAAATAAAGTATACAAGAAAAAAAATCTAACTGGTAAATTTAATTATTTCTGCTTTTCCATTACACGTTATTTTTCCTCGTATTAATTTTCCCACACACAGCATTTTTTAAAATCCTGATATTAAATTTGTTTTCACATTATTACAACTGTAGCAACTCTATTTCTGAAATAAGAGGTAATGGAAAGATGTCATACTGTTTCATAAAAGAGATATAAGTTAATAAAGGGAAATTTCATAGCAATGTTACTGAAATAAATTGTACTTAGTGGTTTAGCACACAGTCAAATGAAAAGTGAAATAAGCATAGTGACCCAAACTTCTTTGTGGTGGAAGTAATATAGACACATAAAAATGCTCAAAGAAAATCAGAATACATAACACCAACATCATAGGACCTTACTGATTTGACAAAACTGCTATTTTTGTAGGAAGATAATACTGTGGTATAAGCATCAGACTCAGTCCTTATTACCCTAATGTCTAGCTTTCTAAGGGGCTAAAATATTTAAATGGGTGTTGCCTCTACATGTATTACTTTGAAGCACCAACCTATGCATCTATTCATTCAAAAAGTATTCATCAGGAACCTACCATATGCTATAGACTCCCTGGCTTGGACCCAGGTAACAGAGGTAATTAAAACATACTTGCCTCTGCTCTCATCAGGATTACACTGTGGGGTGATATGATTAAAGGAACCAGAAATAAACAATAAAAATTACAAAAAGTGCCATGAAGTAAAAATAAAAACTGTTTTTGTCATAGAAAAAAATTGGGCGAGGGCCACTTCCTTGTCTATAATGATCAGATAAAGCATCTCTGAGAAGGGCCATTTAAACTGAGACCTCACTGGTTAGAAGGATAAGAAGACAATGGTACAAAGAACTTGACAAGAACTGTTTTCCAAGAAGAAGAGAGAGAAAAAAGGCAGTATATCTTAGTATAACGAGGAATGATGGGAAATGCAGTAGTCAGGGTTCTTTCATGGAAGACCTTACAATCTTACATGCTATGTTAATGATTGTTCTAATTAGGTAGGGAGCTATTTATATCAGTTGAGGATGATTTTGATTAAAAGTAACAGAAGACCAATGGTTTAAGTCATTTTTACCTTTGTCAGTAGAAATCTGGAAGTCAGTTGTTCCAGGATTAATTCAGTAACTCAAAGACATCATCAAAAGTCTAGCGCTGTCCAACCTTCCATTTGGTATCTTTGGAAAGTTGATATTTTGTCTACACCCTTTTTGTCTCATGGGCACAATAGATAATTTGTTGTCGTCTAACTTGGATCCTATCAGGAGGGAAAGGGTCAGTTCAGAAGGCCTTCTCTCTTATCTTTGTCTTCCATAAATAACACATTCCTAGTGCCTATACAAATGTTCCAGTTGTGAAATTTAGATTTAGGTTAGGTTGCGGCCAGTGTTGATACAAGAGCCAAGTATGTCTGTAGAGATGGTCAAAGGTTTTCACCAAGATTCTTTTTGTGTGAAACAGAAGATTTTTAAGGATTAGGATAATTTTAGGAAAAAATTACAAGTGAAGCTGCTAAAATCCAGGAGAAAAGATCAAAGATGTGATCACAATAATTCCTCATTCTTTACAAAGATGACTAGAATTTCAGTGATGTCTCCTGGTCTTTTGCTAATGGAAATATAATAGGAATCTGACTGAATTTTTTCTTTGATATTCCTCTCCCATTCTTAATCTCAGTTCTATCCAGCTATCTCATGTGCTGTAATGAATCTTTTTACCAGTATTATGCACAGCCCTAGATATGAATTATATAATTCAGAATACTGTCTGGAGTTTATTAAAATCCTTTATGATTACTGAGGCCAAAATACTGCTCTGAAATCTTTGGCACCTTCAATAATATTTTTGACACTACATTTTTAACAAATAGCATGATATTTTTGAAAACCAACAACCCATCTTAAGGTGTCAAGTTCCTCAAACTCTAATTTATCAAAAGTTCTGATTAGTTTTTAATCTGTGTGCATTAAAGAAGCAGGATTTACTTGACTTGATTTTCTTTTCCCATCTAACAAGCATCCTTATTAAAGTAACTTTAAATTATCTACTTTGTCTCCTTTGCTGAATGGAATAACAGCCCTAGATTTCAAAAATTCAATTGTAGATACCATCACTTAATGTCAAAATCACTGCTTCAGAATATTCAGTGTTCTCCATGAAGTCTCATAGGTGGATTATAGTTCTGAGGTATATTGAAATATATCAAAAGAAGGCTTTCTTCTGCATCATTTTTTTCCTTTGGTTTTAGAATATGGAATAATAGTTTGCACCTGATATTCCAGGATTTCCTCTGTAAGTTAGAATTGCATCTAGACTGATACTTCGAGTACACGATTCAGGGGCAGGACTTTCCCTCATTATTTAAATCATTGGAAATGGCTCATATGATGGCATCAGCTGTCAAGAGAACTTAGTATAAATAGATCTTCTATCTGCAGACATCTATCTGGTGTCTTCATTTTAATTACAGTGTCAACTCATTTGTAGCATATTGCCGAGGGGCAATAGACATTTAAACTTTGATTCTACCATTCTAAAGGGTGTGCTCCTGGCCAAGATGCATTGGAAAGGAAGATGACAAACTTAAAAGATAGATAAATATGAGCTTGAACCATACCTATCGTCCAAAGAGAAACAAGAGTTTGCCATCAGGAATAAAATGTTTCTGCTAAGAAATTATGAAGGGTAAGGGCAAAGGAGAGGAAAGTTGTAATCTTCCTGTGGCTTTTGAGAAATGTAATTTCAGGTTAGCCAACCTGGCTAAGAGACTCAGAAGGGTGAATTGTCTCATGACTTTGAAATGCCAATAACTCTTTATAAATAGTGGGATTTTGCCTATGGCTTAACATCTGTCCAATTCCTCAGCCTGAGAGCTGTTACCACTTCTGAAAGAAAATATAAAAACAATGTCCCATCATCCTGAAAATTTAAGGGATACAGGATAAAAAATGTTCATTTACCCTTATGCTGTCTGGATTTGGAGTTGATTTCCATCAGCCTGGCTTTGATAGAATCCATGTGGATGTGGGGTCTTAATAGATTTTGTTTGGTGATGCTGGTGGCGGAGGTGGTTATTTCTGCAGTTGGTTTCGCGCTGAAGCCAAGAGTATAAAATCCTTTTAACTAGACTCCCAGCCCCCATTTGTGATAAATATAGTAGCCGGACTCACTAACACTAGCAACACGTAAAGTTCAGTTTCCTTCTGCAGGGAGATAAGAGGATCTTAACGGGTGGCTCTGAGCGGTGCATTTCCTATTTCACGCTCAGTGCATACGACTTAACGTTAACTCTCTTCATATGTCATGGATTCTTTAACAAGCCCACACTGCCTTTCCCAAGACACAACACTTCCCATTTCCCCCAAATGTGCAAAACTAATTGCCTTAAACCATATTGAATGTTTAAATTCACTAATCAAACTTGTGAATATTTAACTGGTTTTACCTACATGATTAAGGCCTGGTGTCTCTATGTAAATCATACTATACTCCAGCAGTTTCAGGCAATAGAATATCTATATTTGCCATTTAATTCTGAAAATCAAGTTACTGTTGTCAGTGTATTACTTAACAGGTATTGACGGTCCAGATAGAAACTAGGGTCCTATAATATAAGATGAAATTCCAGGCCCCAGTTTAAATTATGCAAGATAGTCTTCCTGCTAAGGATGCATTTTCCATGCATACCAAAGGCTCCCTGTCTCTTTAAGTCTAACAAGCAAAGGGGATGCCTTTTATTGATCAAAATTATGGAGGAAACATATTCACCCTATGTCACTAGATGCAATAATTGCAAAGTGACAAAACTTGCTCCTGAAGTTATCAACTCTGCACTTGTTTATGGACAAGAGCATTTACTTTTTATAAACAGTTGCATTTAATAAGTATGATTAACATATACAATTTTGATTTAAAAATCAAACCATGCAGTGGGATGTACAATATGAAATATAAAATTCTAACTCCTCTTCTTTGACTCTGAGAATCACTACCTGGAGGTAATACCGTGAACACTTCCTTGTGTATCTCCCAGATATCTTCATGCATTTGTGCACATCCTACACACACATATGTAGAAACAGGATTTTGCACACATAAGCACATGCATGCACACATTCTGCCTTTAATATACAAAAATTTCTGCCATGGGAATTTGTGACTTGTATCTTTGTGCTCACAGATAAATATATCCATAGCCTAAATTTCTAAAAATTTATTCTAAAAGTTGAAATGATTGATTGGGAATAGAATTATATATGGATGGTTTTAATTTCCTACAGATTATTTTCTTTATATTCTAAATTCATAATATACTGATTGTCTATCTAAACTTTGGAATTCATTGAGTTAGCTTGAATAAAAGAACAAAAAGAAATAATATTAGCTTGAGTAAAAAGACGCAGGAGTACTTTTTATTTTTTTAAATTCCCATATCATCACGATTTAACTTTTCCCATAGGCCACAAGGTTAAAATAAAGCATCATTCATAAATACTTTATACTCTAACATGTTATTTCTCAAATAGCAAGCTTCATTCTTATTTTTAAATTTGGGCTTTTTACTTTCTTGGATATAATGCGGTAATATTTTTTGAAGCCTGAGTTCTTCATATTTCTCTTCCTTGGGTTCTCAACTAATTGAAAACTAAAGCTATATAGTTACAAAGTGTTTTCATTCCCCAACAATATCCGCAGAGTAATTTTGTGACTAAATTGCAGCCTTTTCCTTTGTGATTTTCCAGGAAGTGAAAATGAGAACAGGTTAACTATCCCTAGCATATATCAAGCCCTGCATCATTCATACCAGGCCAAAAAGTCTGGTTATGAGCGTAAAAGAAAAACTGCACTGGATCAGTGTAACAGTGCAGTAACAGTAACAATAAAAGAAGACTTTATTTAGTCAAGACTATTTTTTTTTTTTTTAATTTTTTGCGGTACACGGGCCTCTCACTGTTGTGGCCTCTCCCATTGCGGAGCACAGGCTCCGGATGCGCAGGCTCAGCGGCCATGGCTCACGGGCCCAGCCGGTCCGCGGGATGTGGGATCTTCCCGGACCGGGGCACGAACCCGTGCCTCCTGCATTGGCAGGCGGACTCTCAACCACTGCACCACCAGGGAAGCCCAAGA
This sequence comes from Orcinus orca, assembly GCF_937001465.1. Classification (NCBI taxonomy): domain Eukaryota; kingdom Metazoa; phylum Chordata; class Mammalia; order Artiodactyla; family Delphinidae; genus Orcinus; species Orcinus orca. Next base: position 21,395,130 of record NC_064575.1, read on the forward strand.
CTAGAGTTTACTGCAATTGGAGAGAGGGATTGAACTCAATTTTGCTGAAACAGAAGGTGGGAGGACTGTATTTAAGTACTGGGGTGAGCTAATAGGAATGTGCTGGAGGAATGGAGTGAGCAGGTCAATCAATATTTGCTAATTGCTGCCCACGGAAATTAGGTTCCTACCCGCCGACAGAGACTAGGAGACAGGGCCCTCTTTCTTGATGATTATATTTCAACAGACTGGTTCCCTGGTTCTTGAGAAAGACAATCCTGCATTGTAGACTTACACCTCCATCAGTGGTAGAAAATACCTACAAGGAACCAGACCTCAGCAAATTATATTCTGAATTTTTGCAAACTTCTGTAACTGGAAAGAATAGAGTCCCAGAAGGAAAGCTCTTTGAAGCAACTTAGGTATATCTGTTAACTTATGTCAGTGCAGAATATGTTGTGCTTTTCACCAAGCTTGCATATTGATAAAATTATTTTCCTATGATTTAACATGAACCCCATAAACAATTCTGTATAGAAAACATTTTTGGTTTCTTGTAAAACTATACTATTAAAAGACACAATTGTGCCAGATTTATCCTATGTTTTATATAATTATAACTTTGAAAAATAATAGTGTGGGGTTTGTGAAACCTTGAAATAATTTTTAAAAATCTTGAACAATCTAGTCCATTTCCAGCAAAAATTCAATTTCTAAGGAAAATAAGGGAATAGTTAAAGCTTTCATTATGGGAAAAAATGCACTATTGAAATGTCTGTCTTGCCACAAATAAATGATCTAATGCATCACTCTTTTGGAATGGATGATTGCACTCCTTTGAAACCTTAAAACTCTTCCTGAATCCAGCTGCCCAAACAGGCTTACAAAACTTCATTTTATTAATTAGCTTCTCCTGCCCCTGAAAGCATAGTTATCAGGAAGGCTGGATCATGTAATGTCATAGAAAATAAAAGAATGGATTTACCATGAGTATAGGAAGTATATATACATCTTCTGCAATAGCTCTTAATGCCTATGTCACTATTTCTCTTTTGTTTTACCAGGTTATTTTATATTTTATCAAGTAATTCACCCAATTATGAATCTTGCTACTTGGTTTTAAAATGTCCAGTCTTTCACTGGACTCTGACAATATGAGTTGTAATAGCTGCTTGAAGTGTTTGGGGGAAAGTAAACACAGTGCCAGTTGTCTATCAGGATTGTATTTGACATTCTGTATAAAGATCCTTGATCATATTCACACATTTTTTCCCAAGATGAATACGTCTATTTGGGAAAACTTATGAGCACTGTTGAACCATTTTGTGTTTTGTTTTTATGTGAAAATATTGTACGCTTTATATGAAGAGATTATAAATTGCTCATAAAGAGTAAGTCACTTTGTTGAAACATAGGTTAAGTCCACTCAACAATGCCAAAACTTAAAGCAAAAGCCTCTTTTGTAAAAGTTTGGCACATAAATATTTTTTCAATTTGTTTATTCAATATTAGCCTTATTAAAATATTACATCAAGTCATCAAGAACAAATACTAGTCATGTGAATTGTAAATGGCCACGTTAAATAATACATTTTTTCATTGAATAATATATTTACAATGAGACTTCATGGCTTCAACAACTCTTAGTCATATTAATGATAACCCCCTCATTTCCCACATTGGTTTTAGGAAAGGGTGTGTTTTAGCATACACTAAAACTCTGTACCTGTTAATATTAATTGATCAAAAAACTAACATACACATCATTCTCAAAGGTGACTTGTATGAGATTATGACTTCATATTTGAATATCATGAAAAATCTTTTCAGTCTTATTACTGTAATAATTTTCAAATTGAGTTTTCTCATCCTAACTACAAGGCACCCAGTTTCCTTTGTGAAAATGCAAGTTCTGATTATTCAAAACACTGTGTGCATATGTGTATGTAAGCTTCATTGGAAAGCCAGCTAGGTCTTTGAAGGTTTTAAACCACATGGTTTCAAACTCAGGGATGTAATGTTTCATATCCATTTTCTTTTAAGTCATTACAGGTTTTTGTGATTTTCTTTTCAATTTCATTTTATCTATAATTTCCATAGGTAATTTTTAGCTCTAAGTCTGAATAAACCCCTAAACTGTGAAAAATCTAATTACATCTTCATTACATCTGTTGATAGTATTTATTTGCAATAATAACAATAATAACAACAATAATAATAATTTTACTGCAGTCTACATCATGCTGCCTCTTATTTCCATGTGATATATTTTTTTTTTCCATTTTGGGATTAACAGCATGATTTTCTATCTCTGCTACTTCATAATCAGTATATCTAATTAAAATGACCCTTTTAAAATTCAGATTCACAACTAATACTTGTAAAATGACAAATAAGTCATAAAATATGGGATGTTTTGCCCTTCATAAAATGACAAATGTTATAGAACTCCCAAATGCTTAGTGTTATAATTTTTAGTTACATATCAGGCTCCATATTTGATTTTTTTTTTAATTAAAGCTATAGAAAAGGGAATGGAATTGATATTCATTAAAGATCTTTTGAATTCCATTCATTTATTCATGCCACAAATAATTATTAAGTACTTATTATGTGTCACTCACTTAACTAGGAGCTGGACATAGAAATGAATAAGAAATAAATAAATGAACCACTTTAACAATGAGATAAATTATATAGTAGAGGTATGGGCAAAGTCCTGTAAAATCACAGCGTGGAGATCATTGTAAGTACTGTACAAATGTCAACTTCCTGCTTTACCATCAGGACATTTTCTGGTGAAGGACATTAATTGATCTTCTCAGTCCTCAACTAACAAATCTCTCTCTGCCTGCAATTTGAGTTCATTACAAGAGACAAATGTATTATTATATGATACTACTATAAAGGCAAAATTCCTTTTTTGTTACTGAAAAATGCTAAATTTGAGTACATATCTTAAATGTGTAGAAACAAGTTGTGTTTTTTTGAATCCTGAAACTTAAAATTGGACCAATGTGTTCACTTAGGCCCAGGAAGAGGAAAACGCCCACGTTATTTGATGGTCTCACCTATAAAAACATACAGTGTGAATGAGCTCCCCGGCAAAAGTGGGGACAAAGAATTGAGCTACACATGCTAATTCCTCCCCCCAACTCATCAGTCAGATAATTTATTCCACCTCCTTGGAAGGAATAGAAATGCAACCAATGACCAAGAATTATCAGAGAACAGTCTTCTTCATGGAAAATATAGGGGTGGGGAAAACAATGTACCCTATTAAAAACAAGACAACAGGCCCAAAATGGAGTCACTTATGCTAAGTCCCATGTCACCAAACCTAGACTTAACTTTATTACATTTCAGCTCTCCCAGAAATGGAGTCTTAAACCAGTCAATCTGGAATCACCTAATCAGCACAAGTTAGGCCATCTGCCTGATCGACCCCTGATATCCCCTGAAGGAAAGTGACTTTGCCATGGCCAATCTGATTTTTTGTCTAGGATAACTTCCTTGCTCCTGCCCACATCTGCCTTTAAAAGTCTTCCATTTTGTACAGCTCCTTGGAACTCATTTCTATCTGCTGTTTTGGAGGCCACCCGATTCATGAATTGTTGGATAAAGCCAATACAATCTTTAAACTTTACTCAGTTGAATTTTGCTTTTCAACAACCCCAATGTGTGTGTTGAAAATCCTAAAGTGTTAGTGTAATTATTTTATCTAGAAACCCCAGTATATCCCTACCAGCCTTTAAACATCGCTAGATAGAAGCACAGTTCCATTATACTTTTAGTGTCCTTCTGTAGTTCAGCACAGAAGTGTTCTCTTCACTGTGTTACCACTAAATCTGCATTATTAAATGCTTATAAAGCCCTGGGCAACCTTCTGCTGCCATCATTTATAAGTAAAAATTGGAGAAAACATGTTTTCTGCTCAAGTAAATAAAAATTAACCAGTCTTTTCTCAAAAGAGGAGAATTTGAAACTTTTCCTGACAGCTAAAATTTTTTATACTTGCTGAGCACTGTTTAAAACTCTTCTCCAACAAAAATAACTATCCATGATTTCGTTATCTGTGCTACTGTTTATAAAATAATAAAGTGGGGACTTAAATAAACAAAGATAAATAAAAAGCAGATGTTCGCATAAAGTCTTACATAACTCTGGAGAGCATAGAGATTTTCAGGGGCAAAGGCTGTGGCAACTCAGAAATAAAGATTTTCATTTTGTTCTTTATTAAAAGATAAAGATAGGTTAAAAAAGTAAAGTTAAAAACAACAACAGGGACTTCCCTGGTGGTGCAGTGGTTAAGAATTCGCCTGCCAATGCAGGGGACATGGGTTCAATTCCTTGTCTGGGAAGATCCCACATGCCGTGGAGCAGCTAAGCCCATGTGCCACAACTACTGAGCCTGCACTCTAGAGCCCACGAGCCACAACTACTGAGCCCACGTGCCACAACTACTGAAGCCCTCATGCCTAGAGTCCATGCTCTGCAACAAGAGAAGCCACCGCAATGGGAAGCCTGCACACCACAATGATGAGTAGCCTCTGCTCACCACAACTAGAGAAAGCCCATGCACAGCAACAAAGACCCAACGCAGGCAAAAATAAATAAAATAAATAAATTTAAAAAAAAAACCTCAGGAAGTGCTATTAAAAAAAAAAAAAACAGCAACAACAACAACAAAAAACCCAGTACACACTTATACAGTAATTGGTGAGCATGACTCTTTGGTAAATTGGATCCTCCTTTAAGTAACCTAGGGAGGCATCTAAGCCCTCAAGCTACCCCAAAATCATCACCCCCAATCTTAGATCCAGTTGATTGTCCCTTCCATTCTCCACCACAGCAAATGCAAGAGTTACCCCAAGCTTTCTTCTCATCCTTATGCCCTTTACACTTAGCAGATGACCCATTTCCTGCCACATCAAAAATAAACACAGATATCAGCATGAGTTTTCTCAAGTCTCCTCCTAATCACTTTCATCTCTTCACCTGGTCTTACATCTTTCTGGTCTCCCTACTTTTTTCCAAAATTAAAAATGTATATCTGAGCTCTCCTCCCACCTCCACACCTTTTCCTGTTTCAATGTTCGATTCATGTATTTTTTCTTCTTTCTCTTCCAGTGCCACTTTCTTTTTCTCCAGTAATTCCTGCCATTATGCCCAGGTCTTCTTGATCCTCCAAATATTTGTCATGTAGAAAGCATTTAGAACTTCTGACCATGTCTCCTTTGGGAATCTCCCTCAGCTTCTAAGATGCTATGCTCTTTTGGTTTTTTCGAATGTTCTTTTCCTCTTTCTTTCACTAGCTCCTTTTACTCTGAATCTCCCTTAATTGTAATTTTACTATTATTGACTCTTTGTAGTTGACCTATAAATGCTATTGAATAACCCTAGATCATCTACAATATGGTCATTACTTAATTACCAAATTGTGGTGAATTTACAAATTAATTCCTAATAAGTTGTTTCAATTCCTATCACTTTTGAGGTTCAGGTGAGCATTTCTAAGTGACTACTAAACATCTTCACTTCTTCTATAGATACCCAACAGAACAAGCTTTGAGAAGAATAAATATTTAAATAAATAAATAAATATTTACCCACTGTTCCTATTTCCAAATAGAGAAACATCAATTAGAAAAACACATTCCATGGAGAGGATAAACATCTTAATTAATTGGTGATTTTGATATAAATTCTCTGCCTTCAGCTTTTGCTTCTTTGGGAGCTGGCTGCCAATAAGGAGCATGTGTTCAGATCTGCTTCTCAATACTGTTAAGTTTTACAAGGGCAGACAATATGTTATGAGAGTTTGGCACAAAGTGTGCTGGGAACACGTATCTAAAATAAATAATCACACCTAGTAGAAAGGGGAGATCAGGGAGCACTAAAGGAGGTTTGGGAAGGATACCTAGAGATTTGAGGATGTAAATGAGGTCAATCAGAAGACTGAAGGCAGATTATGAAAGTGGTCCTACACCTGGTTAAGGAAATTATATCTTAACTTGTAAGAGCTATGGTGACATAGGAGACATTTAATCCATTATGTAACAAAACTTATTTTTTAATTTTAAAACAATAACTATTATATCAGTATGGAAGATTGACTGGAAGAATCACTGCTATATATCCAATGTCTGAAGCAGCATTTAGTTCACTGCCGGCCTTGCCAAACACAATTGTTGAGTGAATAAATTGTGTAAACGGGTGAAAGAAGCTAAGATACTATTCAGAATGGTTTAAATGGTGGTAATAAACAGAGAACAGGCATGGCAGAGATGATTGGAAGGCTAACTGATATCACTTTCAATAAGATAAGGGGGACTAACATGATTTAGCATTTGTTACATATCAGAAACTATTCTGACATGTACATTCATTTAGTTTTCACAATAATCCTGTGAGGAAATCAAGTTTCAGAGAGATTCAACTTGCTACAGTCACATTGCAGGGAAAGAGCAGAGAACAATTTAGCCGATATTTTGACTTTAAATCACACACTTCACTCCAGCATGACTCCAGCACTGTCAACATAGCTTTGTCCCTTAGAGAAAATACCTACAGTCTCTGAAGCTTGCTAAAATATTCTTAAGAAAGATAGCTCAATGGATTAGCAGTTTGCAGAATGTGTGTTTTCTTACCTGTTTCTTACCATCCAGAAAGTCCTTATCCAAAAAGTCAACACACCCCAGGTAAAATCACAATCTCTCCTCACCACCCTTCTTAATACGTTCCATATTTTCTATCTCATTAATTACAGTGCCACTGCCCTGCCCAAGTCCTACTCCTAAAAGTAATGTTGGTTTCTCTAATTACTCACACTCTCTACATCCAATTAATCACCAAGTTACATCAACTTTTTCCTAAAAATTTTTCAATCCAGCTTCTCTTTTCCAGACGTCCATCTAAAGCCCTGGTTTAGACTTACCACCTGTCACATGTATTACTGTCAGTTCTTACACTCTTGTCTCCAGCCTTGCTTTGCTCCAATACATTTTCTATTCTACTGCATATGTATAGAATGTATGGATCTAATTTATTTAAACATTATTTAAGTGTTTTTAAATAAGTGGAAAATTATGTTGAATTTTTATTGTACAAGTTATTCTTACAGAAAGAAAGTTCCTGCCAATTTCCTTTTGATGCAAGTAAATAGATATAAACAAATGCTAATTAGAATACTTTATTTAAATCTACCAAAGTCTACATACCATTGCATATTGTTTCTTGTCATGGTTGAATATCAATTTCTGTTACAATTTTTTTTTATTGTTTTTAGTGTCTCTTATCAACACATTTCTGAAAGTAAAAAATAAAAATCTCCACTCTCCATCAGAATCTGCAACATTTAACCACCATCTCCACTGGAACTGTGCTCAAAACTTTGCCAGTTTTCTTGGATGCTTAAGCAATGCTCTATATCAGATGGAGGAATTTAGGAGGAGGAAGTTGGGGGAAAAGAGAGAGAAAAACATAGTCAGTCTAAAAACTCTCTTAAAAATAGTATTTCTGATCAAATTATTTTGGTCTCAATTCTGCTTTGTCAGAAGTTATAATTTTTTCATGAGGACTCAATTCTTGAAGTGACAGTTATTTATATACCTTATAAATTTAATATGTAAGATTTAAGGTAAATGAATTTTTTTTATTAAAGGCAAGATTTTTAAATGAAAAATTCAAGATACACAATCATTTAAAATTTTAAGTTAGCTTTATCAAACTCTAGTATATTTATCTGATTAAAGCATAACCACATTTTTTTTCTTATGGCATTCAAAATGTAGTTACCAGAAATTTTGACCTCTGTAGTAACTCATTTGCAAAATAATCATGGAAATAATTATTAAAAATATTTTATAACTCAAGTACCATTATTCATGACTGCAACCATAAATGCAATTCCACAAAGCATATGTTGTCATTTTTTCCAAATATAAAAACAATTATAAACACAGAATTTTTACACTATATATGAATATAGAAATGGTAACACTTGCCTTTTTACAGCTTCTTCCAACCCCATTATAGGACAGAGTTCTTTAGAGTACTAACATCATTGTCTGTTTCTTTGAATTTCCATGAACTTCATACACTTTTACCACCCAGACTCCAAGTCACAGTTTCTTCTTGTTTTGAATACCCATAAGTCTTTGGGCCAGAGTGGTTATATGACATGGTAAGAGAGACAAAAGACTTTCTTTCAAGGATAAATTATACAATACCAATAATTGCAGCTGAGAAAATTTACAAATACTTCAAATAAAGAAAAAATATAAAATGGTTATACCAAGAGCTGTCTTCAGTGACACAATAATATTATGGAAAACAAAGACGTTTATTATATTGGGTTTAGTAGGAAGCCCTTGATGTAGAGAACCTCATGGTGCTTATCACCAATAAGACATATATATAGGAGCAGAAAAGCATCACAGCAATGCTGGCTAAATTTCAGAAAAATAATAAAATGACTCAGTTGGGATTTCTAGAACATATTCCTTCCTGCATTTTCATACCTCTCATTTCCTTATAAAGATGCTTATGAAGAAGCATTTTTTCTGTAATCTTTTGTTTCTTTATGACAAGGAAATCAACTATCAGGCTAGAGGGCCAATACTTACCACTTTTAGAAAGAATTTTCTCTTATAGACAAGCACGTTATTAGAAAATTGACTAATGCATTCTGTTTGTCTACTAAATATCTCATGAGCTTTGTTCCAAAAGCACAGTGTATATACTGAGAAATTTATTAGACAAAATAGGGCAAATCTGGTCAAATTGTCTAATATTGGTGTTCTTGTGGCAAAATCGAGCCATTTAAATATTATGGCCTATCAGGACTAATATAAAAATAAGTAAGACCTTGTTACTATAAGCATAACTCTACTAGCAATTCTACACTGAAATAATTAATACAAACCCATGAAATTTTATTTTCTATTGCATTACTAAGAAACAAAAATGGCATATGTTAAATACAATTTTGAGTGTTATTTAAAGGTTTCACATTAGTGGATGGAGAAAAAGCATATATGGATAAATACTACACATGAGTAAATCTCTGAATGAGTATGAATAAACTCATTTTTATAAACATAAATGTTTGTATAGACATAGTGAGTAACTAAAAGATATGTGAAGATTATAAAAATGTTAAGGAAAAATATATCAAAAAAGGGTCCTGATTATAATATTAATTCCATATAGTGTCTTACTCTTTTGAGATAATTTAACAATTGTATAACTAAGGTTTTGTTTTATAACTTTTAAACATTTTCCTATATGTATAAATCTGAATCAAAAACCATTAAATAAGTTCATTATCATTCTTCCTATCTTAATTTGGAGTTTGTGATTATTAAACTCATTGACAATAATGGGAATCCAAACATAATTCATGTTTGAGTGAAATTTTGAGTTAAAATATTTTATTTTCCCATATTCCCTTTTGGTTGCCAAAAAATCTAGACAATGGCTTAATTGAAGCATTTTCTATTATTCTAAAATTAAGTATGGCTTCATGTACTTTCATTTTCCTTTTAATATTCAGAAAATGCTTTCTATCACAAGTTTATTTCAATTGACTTCACAGATATTGCCTTCTTCACAGCATCTTGAGAGATATTGGAGATTTATCTCTACCTACTTAGATATATTGGTTCATGAAGTATTCACTGACATAGTGAAGACTGACTACTTACTGTTATAACAACCATGAACAAAAATCTTGATTTATTCATAGCAATATAGTATAGATACTTTTGTTTTCAAAAGACTGTAAATATTTTAATTGCATATAATTTTGGATGGGTGGTTTAATGATTGTATGAAGTTTTTTTCTGAAAAATCAACTAAGAAATCTGGAAAAGAGAATGAAATTTCAACTGTAATATTAATAAAAAGGAATGTGATACCTTTACATGTTGAGGCTCACATGATATGTTTAGGCTTTTGGTACATTTTTGGCTGCACATGAATTCAGTTTTTGATAAAAAATTCATTCTGAGTCTTTGGTCACACTATTGACTGGTTCTTACTTACGTGCCAGTTTCCTCAACAATCATGATGTTCAGTGGACAGAAGACATGTAACCAAATTATTGCTAATAATTGCTAATATCTGCACAGAGCTTCACAGTTTTCAAGATGCTTGTGCCTGATCATTCACTTGTCCCTCACACAAAATAATTTGGAATTTCAAATGAGCTTCAAATTCATGTTGACTCTATCATAAATAGCTCTCAAAAAATTTACTTCAATATATGCATGTGAGTGTATTTCACAAAAAGAAAAAAATGTCTGGAATTCAGTAAATTTGTTCTTTTTTTAATGAAGGAAGAACTCTATATCTTAAGGTTTTATATGTTCAGAGTATTGGTTGAACAGTCTTAATCCATGAATGGTTAAATTTGCAAGTTAATTCAGTTGGAATGATTGGACTAACATGCAGAGAGACAGTGTCTTCAGATATTATGAGGAGACTTCACATTTTGTCTTAACAACCTCTCTTTGTCAGCTCAGGCTGCTATAACAAAATACAATGGATCGGGCAGCTTAAACAATAAACATTTATTTCTCACAGTTCTGAAGTCTGGGAAGTCCAAGATCAAGGCACTGACAAATTTGGTGTCTGGTGAGATCTTTCTTCCTGGTTTGCACATGGCTGTCTTCTTACAGTAGCCTCACATAATGGAGAGAAAGATCATCTTTCTCGTATCTCTTTTTAGAAGGTCACTAATCTCACTGATGAGGGTTTCAACCTCATGACCTAATTACCTCCCAAGGATCCTACCTTCAAATAACATTACATTGAGGATTAGGGTTTAACATATGATTATGGGGATAAAGAAGCATTTAGTCCATAGCACAACCTACTCACAAATTTAATTTTTGCCTTAAAAGATATAAATGATTTTGAATTGTAAAATGTTGCCATCTTTTGGGGAGAACTCCTTTATAAACTTAAAAAAAATACGAAATTATCCTTTATTCTTCTCTGATTGAAAATAATTATTCTAATTATCACATTTTTTTTCTTAAATTTCTTCTTGTCTAATAGTTCATGCATATCTCAGTGGTAGGCAGAAATTTAAGATGGCACTTGTGACCTTTACCCCATGGTATTATTCCTATGATAATGTGGTAGAAGTGAGATTATTCAGCTGGATTTAATCCAAACATGTGAGCCCTTTAAAAGCAGAGATTGTTCTCCAGATCATAGTAGAAAAAGAATTCAGGGGATTCAAACTGCTAGAAGGACTCAGTGCATCTTGCTTTGAAGATGGAAGGACCATGTGAGAAAGAATGCAGGTGGCATTTATGAGTGGAGAATGCTCCTGTCTGCCATCTAGGAAGGATCAGAAACCAGGACTTATGGCCACAAGAAACTGGATTCTACCCTGAATGAGTGTGGAAGTCAATTCTTCCCCAGAGCATCAAGCTGACACCTTAATTGGAGTCTTGTCAAACTCTAAGCAGAATTCTGTTGAGCTCATGAGGTCTTCTCACCTACAGAACTGTGAGCTAATAAGTGGGTATTATTTGAAACTGGTAAATTTTTGTTAATTCATTTTTGCAACAACAAAAAACTAATACGCTAAGTCTGTGAATTTGACATCTCATTCAAGCTGTAATCCCAATGTTGCTAAGCCAACTAGGAACCTGGTCTACTAGTCTGAGACACCACAAGGACCAAAGCATTCATTATTTCCTATCAAAAACCATTAGTGAGCTCTCACTGTGTGCCAGGCACTGGACTAGACAGAGATATGAAGATGTGCGTATAGCCAGTACCATGAGGACCTCGTGGCAGACAGAAAAGTAAAAACATAAATTTCTACATAGAGTGATGAATGCAAAATGTGAAACACTTCAAAATACAGAGATAGCACCAAGAAGGACATTTGTTTAATGGCTGGAGAGATATGAAGAGATACTTCTGAAATGATTTATTATTGAAATGCTTCCTTTTTTATTATTTGACATATATTACTAAAGCTCTCCATTTCCCTTATTTCTGTCTCTTTAAATTATACATTTTATGATGACTATGTCCCCTATAGTCTTCCAAAGTCAATTTATTATATAACTTATTGACTTTCATTTTCTATCATTTAATCTATATCAGAATAATTCACTCAAAATGTTCGCAATCCAGAGAGGGTTTATGCGTCATTTGGTTTATGGAGTGCAGAAGTACTTAACTGAATTCAGAAAGGTACTCAATAATTCTGAGACTACAGTTTTGAATTGGACCAGAGGTATTTGTTCCATGAAATCAAGATCACAAGGAGTTACAACATTTAAACACTGAGAAGAATAATGTATTTAAGAAAAAATAACACTTTAACAAAATATTACTTTTTAAAAGAAGGTGGTTCAAATATTAATATGTAGATATAATGCAGCTAATTATATGCCCCAAATAGCAGGTATATTACTCACCATAAATAAAACATGTAGAGTGTTTTCATTCTTTCGAAAAGGATCTTCCTGTATAATTGCTTGAGATATCATTAAAACCATTTCTGCATAATAGAAACAAAAAAGGTTCAGACCATCTGTACTTTAGAGATTTCTCTGTGGTATGTCACAAGTTACTGAAATCGAGACTGCTTGTAAATATTAACTAAAAAGGGATATTTTGTGAAATTAATAGCCTTTTCTATTCTATACATGTCAACAGAGCCTATTATTTTACTGTCGGTCCACTTGGTATATTTAACAATTAGTTTAATACTCAAAGTCCTTAAGGACAAAAGACAGAAGGGCTGCCAATTTCCAGTATGGTGAGAGATCGCTCATAGCCCCAGGCTAATGAGTTACAGTTTATTTCTTTGACCTCTTATTGAAATGACTGTAGGATCCTTTGAAGTGAAGGTTGAGCATTGCCATCTTCCATTCTGATTTCACATTTCTAATTAGGACATGTATTCTAATCAAAATATTATAAAAGAATATTAAAATACCCTAAAATGAGCAGATTTCACTATCATTGTACACTAACAACGTGATAGAACTAATGAATTTTAAAAGTTCCTCACTCAAATGACTTAATTCATACAGAAAGAAAACCATAAAGAATAAAAGTAAACAAAGAAAGTTGCCAGTGGCCCTGTGATGGCCAGTTAATACAAATCAGTAAAATGCCTCTTTCAAATAAAGTTAAAATGATTCAAAAAAAGAGAAAGAAGAGAGAAAAGAAAGGAGGAAGGAAAGTAGGAAAGAAAGATTTTTATATAATAGCAGACATCTTTTATTGTTTAATGAGAAAGTACAGATTTCATCTTTTTAACAGATTTTTTTAAACTAGAAAATGGTCAAACAGTAAGCCCCTATTTATGATTCAATTGGAGGAACTGACATAATATTCCATAGAGATGATTTCTGTTGATATATTATTATTAAATAATTATTTTAAGTCAAATATATGACATAAAACTAAAAAATAAACATATCTAAAATTTTTAACTTATTAATAAGTAAGATGTTAAAGCAAGAAAAAAATAAAACTGAAGTCACACATACACAATCAGGAAAGCTGAAATTAATTTACAAGTAGATGCACAATTGCTTAATATCCAAAAGGCAATGGAATGTAGTACTGTAATCATCTCTTGGGATGGAGAAGATGAAATCAAGGTTTTTTCGCATTTCTACCCCCCAAATTTACTTGCATCTTTATGGATAGGAACCATTTGTATAGGCCATAATATTTAAATGGCTTGGTTTTGCCACAATAACACCAATATTAGGCCATCAGGCCAACACAAGTTGATTTCTATCTCTAAATTTGCAAAATAAACATAATTAACAGACTCCTATAGAATCAGATAGCCTCAAGGGCCTGCTGGACAACATCAAGCATTCCTTATAAAGGTAGACTGTAATCTTTTTACCTGTTTCAAAGATTGCACCTTTTTCCCAACACTATGTCCCTGTCATACCCAGAAATGTATTCTATCATAAAAGAAAAAAAAAAAAAAGATTGATTATGTACATTCAGTGGTGGTGGTAAAATTATTGAGCATGCAAAGTTGAATAAGATGGATCTATCTATCAAAAATATTTTGGTTAAAGATAAATAGAATCAAGTAAATTATCACATTCAGTCCAGTGAGATAAATAATATAATAATAACATGTATATTATATTTTGATATGTATAATATCAATCAATATTATGCAAATGAAGCCCAGTGTGAATTAATACCATAGTAAAAAAGATAAACATATAAATAAGGTTGAATGCTAAAAAATGTTCTTAAAAGAAACAATACTTGTGCTCAGTTCTTAAGAACACAGAGGATAGCTAGTCGAATCATGCTTGTGCATCTGTCTCATGATTCTGGAGGCTAGAAGTCTGAGATCAAGGTGTCAGCAAAGTTGATTTCTTTGGAGATCTTCCTCCTTGGCTTGTAAATGGCCATCTTCTCCCCCTGTCTTCACATGATCTTTCTTCTGTACATGTTTCTGTCCTAATCTCCTCTTCTTATGAGGACACCAGTCACATTGGATTAAGGCCCACATTAATGACCTTATTTTACCTTAATTACTTTTTTAAAAGGTCTTATCTCCAAATACAGTCACATCTTGAGGTACTTAGCTTTAGGACTTCAACATATGAATTTGAGGAGGACACAGTTCAGCCTTTGATTGTGCTCAATCTAAAAATTCATAAATGAAGACATTTACAAAAGAGGAGGGGTTAATTAGGAATATTATTACAGAGAAAATGATCCATAGGATGGTCAAACTTGAAGAGGTTACACCATGCAGTGAAAAAATAATTTTAGTAGGATAACGTTTTGAAATATCACCAACTTATTTTACTTTTTATATTTGCATGCATGTACAAATGTAGGTAGATATTTACTTCCTCCTTTAATCTTTTTACTATTAAGAGTAAAACCCATGACTAAAACTCATTTTCCCAGGGAAGGTAAGCAGACATGACTTAGAACAATGAAGGTCATTGCTTCATTTCTAAGCTCTGAGTTTCAAAATAAACTTTAAAAACTATACTGTGCGTCAATTGTTTCAAAAGCTTGATTTTCCAGACAAGAATTAGAGTGTTTGTGGTCCTTTGAGATGGAGGAGGGAGTAGAAGGAGGGGGTGCATTCTGAAGGATAGAGGGAGGATTAAGAAATCATATGTGGATCTGTTGGTGGGGGGAAAGGAATGACAGAAAAGCCTAAATGAGCAAGCGTTGCTTTTTGCTTCTCAGGACAATATAGTGCTCTTGAGATGGCAGAGTGGAATTAATTAAGAGAAGGCCTAACAGAATCAAGATGGGTTTGGGAAGCACCCCCAAGTACTCTGCTTATGTATGGTGTTTACAGCAAGGTTGATTCTTTGGTCTCATGACAACTTTATATTTAAAAAAAAATACTGAGAACTCTCGTAGTCACAGTATTTACTGTACTAGAAATCCAAAATCTAATACTTACTGTATCCAAAAAACAATTTTAATGTTAACATAAAAAAAACCCAATAAATTTCAAAAAAAAATAGTGATAAGAGAGAGAGGTTTTGATTTACATTTTTCCAAATTTTAAAAATTTGTGACATGATAGAAGACAGTTGATTTCCAATATCTGCTTCTTCAGTTAACAACATATCTTTTGTGATATGTTGTCATTGAAGAATATCCAACCACACCCTGACATTTGGATAAGAATGACAAGACTATTACTATTGAAATTACTTTTTTGTTAGATAATTGTGAATATCTTTCTATGGTACTATGACAAAACTCAACAAGTGGTAGTTTCTTAACCATACACTGTTACATCAAAATCCACTGGTCCATCTTGTACTTAGATTTGTGATTTTACCCATTCAGTCTGTAACTAGTCATTTGCAAAAGATTGGTTTGCTGTGGTGAAGATTAAATAAACTATTTTTACAGATTGGTACCACTGCTTTGATTTGTGCAGAGCAATTTTACTACCAATTGCTTTTTAAATTTTTTTTAAACATCTTTATTGGAGTATAATTGCTTTACAGTGTTGTGTTAGTTTCTGCTGTATAACAAAGTGAATCAGCTATATGCATACATATATCTCCATATCCCCTCCCTCTTGCATCTCCCTCCCACCCTCCTTATCCCACCCCTCTAGGAGGTTGCAAAGCTGTAGAGAATGGACTTGAGGACACGCAGAGGGAGAAGGGTAAGCTGGGACAAAGTGAGAGAGTAGCATTGACATAAATACACTACCAAATGTAAAATAGATAGCTAGTGGGAAGGAGCTACATGACACAGGGAGATCCCAATTGCTTTTACACCATCAAAATCACTGATCTAGGTGATCCAAAGAGCCTCGTGTGCCTTAGGAGATTTACAGAAACAGTGAAAAGAAACTTGGATTTTAGAAGTGAAGGTGGGAAAATAGGGTCTCATGACTTGGGACTGTCAACTTCAGCAGTGTGTGTCAGCCTAGTGTCCAAAAGACCAGGTGGCTCCATCCATACTTTAGTGGATCCCAGTGAAGGAAGTTTAGGACTAAGGCTAGTTAAGAATAACCTGAGAATAAACTAGCATAAGAACCTGACATCTCTTCCTGTTGCCAAGGTGATATTTAAACTCACTAAAAATTACAGTGGCTGCCAGACAGTTGGACAGAAGATTGAAGATCAGAATTAATAAATAAATAAGCAGAAATTCATAATTGGATGAAATAATGTTACCTGAAAGAGACAGCTTTAAGTCTAGAAGACATAGAGTTACTTTAAATGCACAACTTAGTCTTTAATGTTTTTTGCTTTGTTTGTCATTTGTATTTTCCTCAGGGTACAAGTGGAGAAAAAATGTGTTCTTAAACAAATAATAAATACATAATTTAAGATTTATAATAAATGTTGTCAATCCCTCTTACAAATATAACATAAGAAAAATGAGAGATAGAAAGAGTATTTTATATCCACGGGTGGCTTAAAAAGAACAAAATTTAGGTGAATAAATATGTATAAACAAGTCATCCTGTCTATATACACTGCTCAAAAAAAGCCAAATGTGCAAAGTGAAATTCTGATATAAAATATCTGTGTTTTCAGGATACAAATACAATACTTCTTCATTTTTCTATGAAAAAAAATATTGACCCACTTTTCATAAAATGTGTGTTTGTGACTTTGAGGCTAGGAAACAAAAGTGTGTCATAAAGAGATTTGTTAATATGATGACATTTTGTCTAATGCAATTTTAAAAAATATAAAGAACAAAGTATTTTATCTTCAAATTCTCTGTAATTTGTTTCTCAGCTGTCTACAACAATTTTTATATAAAAAATATTTATTTCATAAGAAAATCTGTTCCTTCCATAATCAGATTCCTTTTGATGTGAAAAATTCCATTCTTTGTCAACACTGAAAACTAAGTACCGAAAATGAATGTTTTGTGTATATACAAACCTATAAACACACATATACTTATATTTATATCTATATCCATATCAACATCTTTATCTATCTAAATAGGCTATAAGATCTCAAATTAAAATGATAATAAGCATTAATTTATTTTATTGTGGTTCATTAAAACTCCTTAAAATGCTCCTAATTTATATCCTAGATGTATAAAATAGAATGAGAAGAAGCAGGTCCAGTAAATATATTAATTTATTTTAAAATCATTTTCAGAATATATGTATATGATTACTATCTTTGAACATGTACTTGAAATTAAGGCTTAACATGTAGTGAGTAAATAACCTGGAATTTGATAAACTCTGTCCAAAGGGTAATACACATCAGAAATGCTTAAGACAGCCATTCAGAAACTTCTATGAGAAAATAAGTTACCTTTATAAATACAAATCAAATAAATATACAAAAAGGTGTGTAATCTGCTGAGTATTTTGAAACCATGATAAGCTTGTAGAGTCTTGAAAAATCTCTAAGTAATATTATAAGTGAAAGATCTCTAAGAAGTTCAGAAAATTTGAGACCAGTTTAGGAATAGATGAAGTTGGAAGTGAGACAAGCAGGATTTAAATTGTCAAGATCCCAATATCCAATACAAAGAAATAGAATCCTTGCAGGGTTTGAAACAGCATTGTAACATAAACAGTTGGGTTTAGAATTATTACTCCGGCAGCATTGCAATGAATGGACTGAAGACAATGGAATCTAAAAGAAGGGAGATAAGTTAGGAAGTTATGGATAAAATGCAGATAAGAAGCAAAGAAACTCAGATGAAAGTAGTGGGAACTAAAGGAGGAAGATATATTCAAGAGCTATTTGAAGAAAATATTAATACAACTTAGGGCTTACCATATTTCATCAATGTTAATATGCACAATTTTACATTTAAAATAATTTAAATCTTTCAATAAATGTTATTTATAATCACTGAGGCACAGATGGCGATCATGACTTAATTATGTGAAAGTATAATTTTCAAAAAAGTAATATCATGCCTCACATGCAAGTTTAAAATGAACATGTCTAAGATTAATTAAATTTATTAATTAGAAGAAATCAGTAAGATGCTAAAACCAGTTCAAAGAAAAATTCAAAGAAAAACATATATATGTAAGCAATTTGGAATGTTGAAATGAATTTGCTAATAGAAGAAAAACTGGTTCACATTGTATAAAGAAATAAAATACAATCAGTGGGCTCATCTTTTCAACTAGGCAGAAATTTTATTTCTATCAGACAAAATGCATTTTTATTTCTATAGATAAGAGTCACTTGCTTTTTACCCTTTTTAAACTACTGAATATCTACCTCAGTAGAGTTGTATAATAGCCTAAGTAACAGAAAGACAAACACATGTGCACACCTCCATAGAATCAGATAATACACAGTCTACTAGACAATGCCCAGACCTGCACTGGAAAGGACACCCAGACATCTCCTTTGGTATTTCCTAGTCTGGACAATGCTTTATGACCATTGTCATTGCCTGATCATACTCAACCATAAAAATCAGCAACACCAAAACTTTGTGATGAATAGGTTTCAAAGACTTGGAATGGAATCTCAGAGACCAAAGTAGAGTGCTCATAAAATCACAAGGAATCAAATGGTTGGTGGATCAAGTGTGTTTTGTAGCATTCCTGAACTTCACTTGGTAACTGAAAAGCTGGTTTAAGAACCCAACATCACCATTAATTAAAGATATAATTGACAACAATAGATTACTTCATCCAACAGCAGATAACAATTTTCTTAATCTCATTTGGAACTTTTACCAAGCAAGACCATATTCTGGGTCATAAAATGCACCTTAACAAGTTTAAAAGAAGAGAAATCATCCAATATCTGCTCTCATACCACAAAGGAATAAAACTAGAAATCAATAAGAGAAAGATAGCTGGAAAATCTCCCAAATACTTGAAGATAAAACAACACACTTCTAAATACCACATGGATGAAAGAAGAAATCTTAAGAGAAATTAATAAATATTTTGAACTCAATAAAAATGAAAACACAACTTATCCAAATGTGCGGGGTACAACATAGCAATGCCTGAAGAGAAATTCACAGCACTGAATACCTATATTAGAAAATAAGAAAGATCATAAATCAATAATCTAATGTTCCACCTTAAGAAACTAGAAAATAAAAAGCAAATTAAATGCAAAGTAAGCAGAAGAAAGAAATAATAAGATTAGAGCAAAAATCAATAATATCAAAAACAAGAAACAAAAAGAAAAAAATCATTTCAACCAAAAGCTGGCCCTTTGAAAAGACTGTTAAAGTCAATGACTTTCTAGCCAGACTAGGAAAAAATAAGAGAAGAAACAAATTAACAAGAATGAAAGGAGGCATCACTAGAGATCCTATGGACATTAAAAGGAATACTATGAAAAATTCTATGCCCACAAATTTGATAACCTAGGTAAATGAACCAATTCTTTGGAAAACAAAATCTGCCAAAAGTCACACAAAGAGATAATTTGAATAAGCCTTTACACATATTTTAAAAAATTGAATCAACTATAAAACATCTAGGTAAACTTGAGTATGGCAATGACATTTTAGAAACTGCACCAAAAGCATGATCCATAAAAGAAAGAATTGATAAGTCTGACTTCATTAAAATTTAAAATATCACCTATGTAAAAGAAAAAAAAAATGTAAATAGAATAAGAAGAGAAGCCACAGACTGGGAGAAAATATTTGTAAAAGACACAACTGATAAAGAACTGTTATCCAAAATGTACAAAGCACTTTTAAATCTAACAATAAATAAAGGAATAGCCTTGAATTAAAAACTGGGCAAAATATCTGAACAGACACCTCACCAAAAAAGTTATAAAGATGACAAACATATGCAAAAGTGTTCAGCATTAAATGTCACCTGGGAATTGCAAATTAAAACAGCAATGAAATTCTACTACACTTCTATCAGAATGGCCAAAATCTAAAACACAACACTACCAAATGACGGCAAGAATGTGGAGCAATAGGAATTCTCATTCATTGCTGGTAGAAATGCAAAATGATACAACCACTTTGGATGAAAGCCTAACAGTTGTTAAAAAAAACTAAACATAGTCTTATCATACTATCTAGGAATCACACAGCTTAGTATTTACCCAAATGAGTAAAAAATGTGTGTCCACACAAAATCCTGAGTGGGGATGTTTATAGCAGCTTTATCCATAATTGCCAGAACATGGAAGCAACCAAGATGTCCTCCAGTAAGTGAATGAATAGATAAATTGTAGTATGGCATACTATTCAGTGCTAAAAAGAAATGAGCTATCAAGTCATGAAGACACATAATGGAAAGTAAAATGCATATTATTAACTGAAAGAAGCCAATCTGGAAAGGCTACATACTGTATAATTCCAACTATATGACATTTTAGAAAAGGCAAAACTATGGAGACAGTAAAAAGATCAGTGAATGCCAGGGGTTACAGGATAAAGAAGGATGAATAGGCAGAGCACAGAGGATTTTTAGAACAGGGAAAAGACTCTGTATAACACTATAATGATAGATATATGCCAGTACATTTGTTAAAATCCGTAAGATATACAACACCAAGAGTGAACCTTAATGCAAACAATGAACTTTCAGGGATAATGAAGTGTCAGTGCAGGTTCATTTTGAACCAGTGTGGGGCAGGATGTCGATAGTGGAGGAGGTTGTGCCTGTGTGAGAACACGGAGTAAATGAGAATGTCCTGTATGGTCTGTGAAATTTTTTTGTGAACATAAAACTTCTCTTAAAAATACAGTTTATTATTTTTTTAAAAAAATCTGACTTAAGAGCTCAGCCCCAGTGATTTAATTCTTTCATGGACACTACATCACAATCATTCTTGGACTCATTTGAGTGTTACAACACAAACATTATCAATCATCAACTCCAAAAGTAGTTCAGAAAAGTAGGACTTTGAAGGTTACCTAGTTTTAGAAGCATCTTAAACAAATTATTTTCCTCATATTTGCTTTTAATGTAAGTGCAAAAGCAATTAATGATAAAATCAGTGCCTATTTAAGTGTGAAAAATGTTTAAGTGTAAAATAATATTAAAAGTGAGAACAAAGCATTTTCATTAATGCTTAATTGTAGATTTTTGTGCAACTTAAAATTAAAACATGTTATAATCACTAGGATCTTATAATTAGATGAAATAAAGTAATGGCAGTGTAATGGTAAGGAGAGTGCTTTCTGTATAAGGATTTAGCTGTTGGCGGTGATATCAATTATTTTTATGACTACAGAAAAAAGAATTTATGGGGAAAGTAAATGAATTCCATTGGTAAGTAAAATATATAGAGGAAAAAATGGGTCAATCACCAGTTAGAAATATATCTGTGGATTTGGGAGACATTAGTGTAGGTGTGGATAAAATTGTTTAGAAAAAGAAGGTAATGACAATGAATAGAACTAAAGGTAAGGTTTTGATGAAATAAGACATAGAAAATTAAAGGAACTATCTAGCATTAATTGATGAATATCTAGGATTGTCATATACTATCCAGATCCAAACTAAAACTAGTCTTTGTGAGCAAGTGATAGATCAGTAGGCAATGAAATATTCTAATTGGCTGTGAGAATTGGATGATTTTTTTTCAAAACATAATGATATTCCATTAAACTCACTATGTCCAATTAATATCCCAGTTAAAAATGAAAAAACATGGTAAAATTTGAATCTTTCATAGGTTATTTTCACTAAATACCCAGAATATATATTTGTATACAGTTTTGTATGTACGTGCATAATGCCTTTAAAAAAAATCATTATGGTTGTGTCCCTAACACCAAGTACATAACAACCCTTATTGTGATGAACTCTAATCTCCTGTTTACTTGTCAGTTTTTCTCATTAAAATTATCTGTTCCCAATTGTTCTAACAGTGCATTACTCATTGTTTTGCAACCAGAAATATAGCACAGTGTCTGACATGTAGTGGGTGCTCAATAAATGCTTTTTTTAAAAAATAAAAAAATCAATGAACAATTTCTTAGGACTTAGGTAGATAAGGGCCATTGCCTGGGTTAGAGAAAAGAGCAGGGACTTTGGCACTACTTACAAGTCATATGACTTATTGAAAGTCACAAATGCTTTCCCAATTTCCCCATCTATAAAATACAGATAATAATATTACTGATATTGCAAGGTTGCTAAAAGGATTAAATTAAGTTTTATATGCAACTAGGTAACATAATCCCTGCACATAATAGCTACTCAATAGATGGTAACTATTATTGTTATTATTAATATGTCCTTTTTGCAAGGACCAAATTTTAACCACAGAGCTCCCTGTGGATTCCATTTCCTCTCCTTTGACATTAATTTAAGTAACACTTATAAGGAGTTGACTATATGAAAAATGATGTGATCCTTGTATGCAAAGGACACCACAGATTAAAAAGTCCTTAATCATTCTCAGCTATGGTCTATCTACTCACCAATAATAATGAAGAAGAAATTATTTCATAATAAAAATGTCATCTCATCTAATTCCATATCTCTATTCTTATCCCACATTCTCAACTGATGAGCCCGTTGTTCCCACATAAATCCTAGGCTAAAGATAGAAAAACTTTAATCCAATGTAGATACAGGCTCTGAATTAAAGAGCTAATAATTCCTCTCTTTCACTTCTAGCTGATTGCAGGCCTGATTCCTCAACCTGAGTTACAGATAGCCTATCTCTGGTCACATTTTTGCTTCTACCTTGTTTACTCTTTAAGGTTTGAACTCTGCTAATCTTGAAACTTCTGAGTTCAGGTAGTAGCTTGGACAAGAAATCTTCCTTTGGCTGTTTCTAAGTGACCTCTAGGGGGTTCCTAGACAGAGATTGTAGTGCTCACTCTCCTCCTATACTGACAGCAGTACCCATGAATTCCATCTGTACCAAGTTGGAGGCATGAAGTCAAAGTAGGAAGGGAATGAAAGCTCTGTGACTAACAGCATATGGGTAAAATCCTAAATCCTGAATCATATGGAATAACTAGATCAAGTACCTAAGAAAGCACCGTAAGAGAGAAATAATTCAAGTAGACCTAGGTGGAGAACTAAAGATAGTCAGTGAATAAGTTAAGATCAAAACCCCAAGAAGAGTTTGGAAAATAATACATGATCTTCTTAAGTAATATTGAGGATCTACGAGCTATTTTTAAGATTTTTTAAATGCAATAGCATTCAGTCACAATAAAAGAAATAGCATTCATTTCATTTAATGGTGTTAAATTAGTTAATTCTGAAAAAAAAATCATTAAGGGAACTTAACCAAATAAGAACTAAAATATACAAGGTCATTCTCAAATGAGAATAGTATTAAGGAACTTAGACTTAACAATTTTAAACAAAAAGTTTTCCTAGAATGATCTTCCCATAGCTTTGACAATTTATTTGTAGCCATTAGCACTGGACACTGATACTAAGTAGAGTTTTCATCAGAACTTTAATTCTACAGAAAGGACTGCTTTCAAGTTTTTATACCTTTTGACAGAATTGAAAGAGTTAGTCTATTCCAGCTGTCTGTAAAGTATTAGAAGCTTGTCCTTGACACTGTCTTTGCTCTGCAACTCACATTTCTTTCTTTCATTCATTCAATGACTTCTTGGAGGAAGAGTATCATTTTCTTAGCTTTATTTATCTATGAAGATCTAAAATATATAAGAGCAAAGGTCAAGAAAAAGACCACAGATCAAAAATTCAATAAAAGGCCAAAATTTACTAAACCAAAAAAAATTGATGGAACCAAACTCAACTGAAGATCAGAGGTCAGGTGAAAAGCTAAACACAGATGAAAACAAAGAGGTCAACACAGTGAGCTGTGTCCCACCAATTCATTCAATTCCCATCCAAAGGACAAAGGAAGATAGTTGTGCCCATTCCTTGAAGTTGAGGCAGCAAGATCTCTAAGAAAAATGCCCTCATTTAATAAAGCAACATTACTGAAAAATATATTGGTGTCTTTAGCCTGTTGCTAATTCAGAATAGCAAGAATGAATAGCTAACAAATTCATAGATGTTGCTCCAGATTTTTAAGCTAAGGCTAACTTAACTCCAAGAACGTTAAAAATTACTGTTGACCTATGCCTTTTCTGCAGTCCTCCAAAAATTCAGTCTCCAAGGCATTCTTAGGAGAAAAGTGTTGGGTATGATACACATTTCTCTCTCCCAAGACATCAAAAAAACTCTTTTGCTTGCAAAGCAGCCTCGCAGTTTGGTCTTTATCTGTACCCTGGGAATAGTAATGCTTGATATATAGGATTAATTGGTATAATATTCATAAAATATTTTGAGCTTCTCAGAGGACTCTATAAATATGACATATTAGCATTACCATGATAGTAAGTAAAGGTACAGTTCTTATACAACTGAAAAACTGGTGATCTTATCAATCCATGGATTATGATTATGGCTATGTTTAACTACTGTAAAATGCATAGAATATATTATTGAAATGAGTCCTAAAAAGACTTTTTTCGGTTTACGTGCTAGTAGAATTCTTTTGTACCCCAAGCCAAGTATAAATCTTTATAAAGAACACTAAAACTGGGCTAATTTTCAGGGGTTTCTGAGCACATATTAGGCATATAACCTGGGGGTTAAAGTGGTAGAAAGCTAAAAGCCTCTTCTCTCTAAAAACTTCTGCTACTTACTTATAAAATATAGCCCAGTGGTTCCCCCGACTTTTTTTCTCTTAAGGATTCCTGCTTTTTGTCTGTTATGCATATAGCATATGTACTATGAAATTCTTCATCTACTACATGAACATTTGTTACATAATGATATCTTGTATTTTTTACTAATACATATGTGTTCATTGGTTCCTAATGAGTCAGAACTAATCAACATACATTTAAATGGAATTGTTATATTGATATTACAATAACTACTATAGGAGCATCAATACAAGAAAATTATTTCCTTCAGTGCATCTCATTGTGAGTAAATATGCTTTTTTCTTGTTCTCACAGAATAAGGTAAATACCTGTATTAGCTAAAATACTCCTAAACTAGATGACCCCCATTTTGAAATCAAGGCTACAATGGCTACATTTGATGTCAGGAAGACAACTCATAAAGAACACTTTTCTTGAGACACTGTTCAGGCAACACGGGGCTTAAGGAGTGACCAGCACTGTTTTAATTGTACAATGCCCTAATTTTCACAAGAGATAAACTATTATTATTCCCATTTTTACAGATAAGGAAACTGGGACACCCAAGGGTGAACTCACCCAGGTCATGAAATTAATAAGAAAAAGAGTCAAAATTCTTTGTATTCAAGAAGAATCCCAGTAGATGGGATTTACAACATACACTACTAACTACCATGCACACAGCCCTCTCAGAGAGATGTGTAAAATAGACATAAGATGTAGCTAAATATAAGTTTAATAAGTGGGTGCTTAATAGTTGCAACTCCAATACGCAAGAAATATTCTAAGATAGGTCAGAAACTTGGACTTATATATTAAAAAGAAAAAAAATGAGTAATGACTCCTACAGATATCCAGCTAGTATTCATTAAACATACAAGTTGGGTGAGCTTCCATTTTCTTTTTGTGTATCTCCCATTGAGGAGGATAATGCATAAATTCTTCTTGAGGAAACTCAATGCCTTCCTTATGCCTCACTCACAAATCTTTCTTCAATCTATACCCAGTAATTATCAATACAAACTCAACTCCTTTCCTTCACCTGCACAAACTGTACTGTCAGCATTAACAAACTCACCTTGAGAAGATATCAGGATCAGTAGAAAGGAGTCTTTATAATTTTGATCAGGTGAAGACCATCCTTTTAGACACTTAAGTGTGTTGCTATTGTAACACTGTACTCTTGATACATTCATCCAGTTGTAAATTACCATGATGTGGCAGCCACATTAGAAAGCACTATGAGTGTGATGGGTGGTGGGAAGGAGATAATTAGAGCACACTCCTGATTTTAAGTATTCATGAGCTATAATAAAAAAAATATAAAGGAATATGGGCTTCCCTGGTGGCACAGTGGTTGAGAATCTGCTGCTAATGCAGGGGACACGGGTTCGAGCCCTGGTCTGGGAGGATCCCACATGCCGCGGAGCAACTAGGTCCGTGAGCCACAACTACTGAGCCTGCGCGTCTAGAGCCTGTGCTCCGCCACAAGAGAGGGCGTGATAGTGAGAGGCCCATGCATCACGATGAAGAGTGGCCCCCGCTTGCCACAACTAGAGAAAGCCCTCGCACAGAAACGAAGACCCAACACAGCAAAAATAAATTAATTAATTAATAAACTCTTACCCCCAACATCTTCTTTAAAAAAAAAAAAATTAAAGGAATATGAATGCAATGTTTCTTTTTTACTGCAGCGTTTCCTTGGATCGAGCTTGAGTACAATGGTCCACCCATAACAGCAAAAAATGGCTCAAAACAGTTACCAATAAAGGCTGGCTGCGTTATTTATAGACAACAAATCATAGCTTAAAGCAACTATTGAAATATATTTTAACAGAAACTTACTCTTCAACTCCAAGTATCAGAACTTTTGAGGAGAGGATATTTGGAAAACTTCATGACTTTCCTTCCTTTCTCTCTTTCTCTCTTCGCTCTCCCTCTCTCTTTCCCTTCCTCCATCCCCTCCATCATTTTTTTGAATTTTATTTATTTCTTGGAAAAGATTAGACTCACCACTGGAAATGTCTGAACAGCTACTGTCCTTTTAATAAAATATAATAATAATTCTATATATCCCAAATGTCATGTCTTCAATGTTCACGCAACAGAATTCTTTTGTTGCCTCAGTTTTGTAATATGCTATAAGTACATGCATGAAGAAGTAAAGAAGCATTGGTTATTCTTTAAAATAAAAAGAAAATGTAGATTAAATATGGAAATCTAGAAATATTTTCCTTTCAGTTTTTGAACACCAGATCAAAATCAAGAAAAGCAATTTGTTGTCTTTTATAGAAACACCAAAACTCCTAGTATTCTATCAAAGCATATCTTTACTAACTATTATAAAATATATTTGATCCCTGGCATTTATTATGTCATATTTTATATATTGAAATTATTTTAGAAATAAAATGCTACAAGCTTTGGTTAAGTTGGTAGTATATAGATGGCAATGTTAACTGAACAGACAATAGCAGTATGAAAAATAACAATAAATATCTTAGCATGAATTGTATGCATGACCCTAATTTACAATAATTATTTTCCAAACTCACCATACTATAAGGCAAGTACCATGACTACCTTTGTGTGACTATCTTTCTGAAATGTGAAAAAGCAAATTATTATTCTCTCCTACATTCTCTGGGTTTTTATAGGCAAGTTCATTTTGTCTCCACTGTGAAATACCTTAAAAGGTAACATGGTGTTCTGACTCTAGTAGTAATTTATTATACCCGTTAATCTTTTAAAATTGCCCTCTGGATGTAATAATTTGTTATTCTTTTATTAGACCTTCTTCTGCATACTGTGTTTATCATAAAGATGTCACCATTGTGATGCCTAGCAACCATTACAATGTTCTGGAGGTGTTCGCATATATTTTCCTGGGGGAGAGAGCTGCGTGGTCCCTGCATGGGAGAGCTGTCAGTGTATTCTGATGTATGAGGATAAAAGGAGCCCCTGCTGCAGACTCCAATAAGCTCAAGTCACTGCCTGAAAGCAGTGACTTGAGCATCACTATACTGTGTTAGAAAATATGTCAATTATCACATGGACCGCCTAAGGGTATTGCCTGGGTCCAGGTCATAAAACCATCGAGACTGAAGGGGGAAAAATTGATGAAGAAGTAAGTGGAATTAATTGATAACAAGGAAACCTGTGTATGGAAGGTTCATTGTAACTTGAGACCCCCAAATTTCTGTCTGAGAAGCTTTCCTGTGGACGATCCCATGCATAAAACTAAAGCTCTCTATCTTCTCAGATATAAAGTATGTATAACTGGCATTTCAGACATTTCCTAAAAACTAGTAGGTAGTTGTCAAACTAGTCAAGAAGCCATAAAAATAAAAATAAAATTATACGAATAACATTATAGTTGTTTTGCTATTATTGTGATTCTTAATATATGATGCTGCTGCTTAAATGTAAATACAGTAGGGACCATTTAAATATGTTGCCTAGGGCCCAAGTCATGAAAGCTGTATGCACCATTTATGCAGCTTTCTGTGCAGTTTACCCAGGGAAAAGGGAAAATACAGATTCTTCATACATTTACAGTAGTTTCTGAGCTGCTTCAATGACCATCCCTTTTAAACTTGCTTGTGTTCACCTTGAATTACCAAATCATACTTAAGGCATTTGTATCAGATGAGTTCCTTTAAGAAATCACTATTCACTAGGAATAGGAATAATCATTAAAGAAACTGTCTGTCTACATAAGATGCTGAAACTACCAGCCAATCAAGCAGTTTTGCAGAAGAATTAAATTTTATTAAACAACAACAAAGAAAAAATCACTGTTTGTTTGATAATATTGAGTAGGCTCAAAACATTCAGGCAGCCAGCCACACATAGATCTGGGTGAAACAGGATCACTGACTCAGACTTTTCAAAAGGAATCATATCATTCTCAAAATATATTGTTAGGATGTAGGCACACAGGACAGAAAGTTATATGTCACTTTATTGGAGTTAAACAAAAAGTTTCCTCTATACTCAATTTTCAGTTTTATAAAGAACATATAAAAAGGCATGGCCACTCTCACTTAAAATATAACAGGTGATGTATTTTTCATAATAATGGTAATGGTTATGGTGATGACAATTATAAGTGATATTTCCCAGTACAGATGTGTCTTCTGGCATGGGACGATTTCTTTGAATGTAAAACCAAATTTTGCATTAGATGAAGCCCTGTCAGGTAAAAATAACTTCATTAAAATATTTAATTTAATACCTTTCATCTCTTCAATTTGAAGCATGTTCTCACTACTGTCCAGTATTCCAGTGAAGAAGGCAGAAGTCTTTCTAAGCCTTGTCTCTAATTGATTCTACTTTTGCATGAACTGGTATTATTTTTTCTGTATGGTAAAGTTAGACAGCAATGCAATTTTCAAAAGAGAGATTTTAAGTTTTTAATTTATACATTATATGATAAGTAGGAAAATGGTGGGCTCTGGAATCCAGAAGCTTACCTTTGCCATGTGCAATATAGATACATATATAGATATAAATATAGATATAGAGCTAGAGAGAGAGAGAGATATCTAAAGTTACAGGAGCCTTATGTTACATACCTTGAAAAGTGTGTAATATGATAATACCTGCTTGCTCTGCTTCATAGAACTACTATAAAAACTAAATGGAATAAGTGCTGTTAAAATGTTTTAGAAACTACAGTGTACCACAAAATATTAGTTATAATTAAATTATTTTAGTCTAGCACTATTATCTAGTACTATTATTTTCAAACTACATTCAATTATTAATTGTCTAGGACTTTTGAAACAGAATAAATTCTTTCTTTTTTTTTTTTGTATTTTTATAGTTTATTATTTTATCCATAAAACAAGAGAAAGGCTTTTCCAGGTAGATATCAGGTAATCAATTTACAAATTTTCTTCTTCCTTTCTTGATTAGGATTATAGGAATTTGTTCTGAAATGGGATGGATTGCAAAGCTCTTTCCCAAATATATAAAAAATCCATATCTTGGCCTGGAACTATAGAATGTGAGTTTGGAGACAAGCTGGGTTCCATATCTTCAGAGGGGTTCCATACAAAGTCAGTAAAGGCAAAGTAGGATAAGAGGGCAGTGATTCTGTAATCTGAAACTCTGTTTCAAAGATAATGTTACACCAAATTCTATTAAAAAATAACAGCAAGAGGGCTTCCCTAGTGGCGCAGTGGTTGAGAGTCTGCCTGCCGATGCAGGGGACACGGGTTCGTGCCCTGGTCTGGGACGATCCCACATACCGCGGAGTGGCTGGGCCTGTAAACCATGGCCGCTGAGCCTGCGCGTCCAGAGCCTGCGCTCCGCAACGGGAGAGGCCACAACAGTGAGAGGCCCCCATACTGCAAAAAAAAAAATTAAAAAAAACAAAACAAACAAACAAACAAAAAAAACAGCAAAAAATGTCTTTGGCTACTAAAATTGAATCAGACCTGACTTAATATTGTGAGGTATGGAAAATACACTAAAACACACCTGTTTGCTGTGGTTTTCAATGAAGAGTTTCCTTTATATTATTGCAACAAATTTATCTTCTAGGGATATCACAGGAAAGAAATAGGCAACTCTGCAAACAAGATAAATGGAAACTTTGTAATGAAAACTTCTGTATCTCAGGTTTACAACAATACCCACTTATTTGTACCTGTGGCATAATAGCTCATGAAGAAGGACTGTCTGTAGAAGAACCATGTTTTCTTAGATAATAAATAAAGAACATGCTGATATTCAAACTGGAGGCAACCTCTTGACCATAGCAGAATTCCTTCTGAACTAGCTCTCTAATAATTGACAGAATGCAGATAATTCAATTCCTAGAAAATACAACATGGTTTATCAGTTGGAATTAGATTCATCTCTAGTGATATAAATCTGAAATAAAGGTAGATAAAATAAAGCCACTTTTTCACTCTTTCACATAAACAAAATCTGGGAATAAGCAGCTCAGGGCTCTCATGTGTTCCAAGATTAAAAGTAACCTGGGTCCCTTACATCATCAACATGTAGGTTTTACCTCATTGTCTATGATTGCTGTTCAAGCTCCAACATTCCAAATTCACATTCTAACCTAAAGGAGGGCTGATAAGGAAATGCACATTATTAGGACAAAATGCTAAGCTACCGACGTGATTAAAGAACAAAGAATTTTGTTTTCTTCACATGCGTTATTTGAGGTTGGTTAAGCTGGCTGCTCTTCACTTCATCCACCTTTTCTCTTCACTATTCCTACTCTTAGTTTAAACAGCTGAACTTGGCACAGAGAAATGTCCATCTTGCAGCTCATAGGAGGGGGAAAACCTACAACACACATGCAATGTTTTGAGTCCTGAACCTAAAGGTGACACACATCAATCACTTCTACTCATCTTTTATTTGCAAAGAAGTCATGCCATAGTTACATTTAGGAGTGACTGAGGCTGAGTAATGCAATGTCTGCCTGGGCATCTACCTCCCAGCTACATGTACTATGTATTATTATGGAAAAAGAAAAAAATAAATTTTAGTTTATATTTATAAGTCTGATCCACAAATGATCTATACATTCCTTCTAAAGACACATGTGACAGACACACATCACACCTCCTTTTGCTGGAACATAGGCATATGGCCTCAGCTAGTTACAAGGAACGCTGGGAAATACAGCCTTCATTGTCGGCAGCTGTGGGCCCAGCTAGAGAAAAAGAAACACATTCTAATAATAATAAGAAATAAGGGGCTTCTCTGGTGGCGCAGTGGTTGAGAGTCCTCCTGCCGATACAGGGGACGCGGGTTCGTGCCCGCATACCGCAAAAAAAAAAAAAAAGAAAGAAAAGTTAGTCTTTTCTAGACCACACAGTCATGGTAAATATACTCAGGAAAGGATATATAATTTTAATTTAAATCATAATATATAAGGAAAAGCATATTCTTAATGATATCTAAAGTAAAATGACTAAAGAACAGGAGAGCAAGAATATCCTTATGAATAAATAGAGATTTGCAAACCTAAACAGTTTAGATAAATTTTAATAACCAATTCAAATTGCTTTTGTTTAACAGTTAAAATCATTACCCTTTAAGTCATATTAATTACTTCATTAATACATTCTTAATATGTCAGTTCATTTGCTTATCCAAATTAGTGGATTCCTCTAGAGAATTTAGCATCCGTACTGTACTTTGGTCCATCTCCACAGAAATAATAACTAGTGAGTTTGGGGCAATTCTCAAAACTATTGAACATATTTATTAATTTACTCACCTAATATTAATTGATACTTAATTAGCACCAAACACAAATTTAGGCATTCAAGATTCAATAATGTAAAAAAGTAAAAAGCCATAGACCTATGGAGCTTGTATTACAGGAGGGAAAAGGGATTACAAACAAATATGTAAGTCCCTTACACATGAACCTTCAAGTTGCGAACTTTCAAAGATGTGAACTTGCATTCCATCAATGTCAGGCATTAGTGAAACTGCAGCTTGCGCTTCGTCTCCTATTGCTGACAATCCTTCATTTCTACCATCTCTCACCTCCTCTCCCTTCTCTAGTCAGTAACTCTTCTTGCCTGTTCACTCGATGCCAGCCTCTTTATGCCAGATGTCGTACTGAATTACTGTAATTTTCAAGGTACTGTACTGTAAGATTAAAAAGGTTTGCTTTATTTTTTGTGTTTGTTTGTTTTTATGTATTATTTGTGTGAAAAGTATTATAAACCTATTACAGTGTAGCAGTATATAGCCTATAGTGTTAGCTGGGTACCTAGGCTAACTTTGTTGGACTTAAGAACCAATTGGATGTACGAACACACCCTCAGAATGGAGCTTGTTCGTATGTAGGTGACATACTGTACTGTACGGCACATTATTTGCAAATTAGGGCTACTTAAAAATAGAAGGACATAGAGTGATGAAGTGAGGTAGGCATTCTTATCATTAGTGCAATGAGGAAAAGCAACTTTTATAAGGATGATATTAGGAAAGAGATCAAAAGGACTGATGTAGAAAAAAGGTGAGTTAAGTGAGTTATAGAAGATCCAGAGATGTGGACTAGAACAAAATTATGAGAATGTTATAGGTCATATTAAGGATGCCACATTTTATTCCAAGTAAGATGGGAAATGCTAAGGTGACACTAAGCATAGAAATTACTATTTTTTATTTTAATGCAATAGGATTATTCTGGCTCAGAGTGACCAGTGAGGATGATATGGCAATAGTCCAGATGAGAGATGATGGATGATGTTGCCTTTGAGATGTAGTGAGATACTGGACAAAGTTTGCTGATGGTTTGGATGTGGTGTGAAAAACAATAGAAGGAATTTAGTTTGACCCAAATACTCTGAAGTAATTGAAGGAATGAATGGAAGTGCCCTGACCTGGCATGGGAAACTGGCAAAGGATCAGCTGTAAAGGGGAAATTGAGAGTTAGATTTGGGGTATGTTAAGTCTGAGATATATTTCTATCTGTGCAGCCTTGAGCAAGTAAATATATTGGAAGTAACTATAATTTGGGAGTAATAATATAATCAACCTCATGGAGTTTTTATGAGGATTAAATTAGTTATGACATGTAAACCTTTTAGAACAGTGCCTAAAACACAGTAATGGCTCAATAGGGTTAGAATAATAGAAAAATGTAAATGGCCAAAGAGATAATTGGGGAAAGAAGTTGGGCATATGAGTCTAGATTCAGAGGGGAGATCAGGGCCTAGGGGTAGAGTTGGGGGAGATTTAGCATCTGGACAGTAGTTAAAACTGTGTGAGTAGATGAGATGAGCTAGTTATTAAATGTAGATAGAAAAACAAGGATATTTGGTATCAGATGTTTGATACTTGGACAAATCCCGTGTTTATAGCTGATGAAAATGAGGAGGACCTAGTAAAGGAAATTGAAAAGGACTAATCACTGAGGAAAGAGGAGATCCTAGTAAACAGGAAGTATGACCTTATGTTCCCAACAAGACATAAAGTAGGCCAAAAAGACCAAGATTAAATTAATAAATGAAGCAAAATGGTATTTTCTTTTTTTAATTAAAGTATATTTGATTTACAATATTAGTTTCATTGTATAACCTAGAGATTCAATATTTTTATAGATTATACTCCATTTAAAGTCATTACAATATAACAGCTATATTTCCCTGTACTGTACAATATATCCTTATTGTTTATTTTATACTAGTAATTTGTATCTCTTAATTCCATACCCCTATCTCACTTCCTCTCTTCCCACTGGTAACCACTACTTTTTTCTCTATATCTGTGATTCTGTTTCTGTTTTGTTATATACATTATTTGTTTTATTTTTTAGATTCCACATGTAAGTGACAACATACAGTATTTGTCTTTCTCTGACTTATTTAACTAAACATAATGATCTCTAGATCCATCTGCAATGTTAAAAACGGCGGAATTTCATTCTTTTTATGGCTGAGTAATATTCCATGGTATATATTTACCACATCTTCTTCATCCTTTCATCTGTTGGTGAACACTTAGGTTGCTTCCATATCTTGGCAATTGTAAATAATGCTGCTGTGAACACTGGGATACAGGTAGCTTTTAGAATTTGTGTTTTCATTTTCTTCAGATAAATACCCAGCAGTGGAGTTGCTGGATCATTCGGCAATTCTATTTTTAGTTTTTTGAGGAAACTTCATACTGTTTTCCATAGTGGCTACACGAATTTACAAACCCACCAATAGGGTACTGTGGTTTCCTTTTCTCTACATCCTTGCCAACACTTGTTACTTGTAGACATTTTGGTGATAGTCAGGGATGATGTGATATCTCACTGTAGTTTTGACTTGCATTTCTCTGATGACTAGTAACGTTGAGAATTATTTCATGTGCCTGTTGGCCATCTGTATATCTTCACTGGGAAAATGTCTATTCAGGTCTTCTGCCCATATTTTAATTGAGTTCTTTTGATATTGATTTGTATGAGCTCTTTATATATTTTAATTTGTCTTGAGGTATTTTTTTGATTTTCTCATTGATTTCATCATTGACCCATTGGCTTTTTAGAGGCGTGTTTTTATTCTCCACGTGTTTGTGTTTTTCACATTTTCTTCCTGTAATTGATTTCTAGTTCCCTACTGTCGTGGTTGGAAAAAAAACTTGACGTAATTTCTATGTTCTTAAATTTTTTGAAACTTGTTTTGTGACCTAGTATGTGATGTATCCTGAAGAATGTTCCATATGCACTTGAAAAGAATGTGTATTCTGCCCTTTTCTGGATGGAATGTACCATAGATATATTAAGCCCAACTGGTCTATTGTGTCACTAAGACCACAGTTGCCTTATTGGTTTTCTGTCTGGATGATCTGTCCATTGATGTAATTGGGGTGTTAGATTCCCTACTACAGTTGTGTTGCTGTCAATTTCTTCCTTTATGTCTGTTAATATTTGATGTACATATTTAGGTCCCCCTGAAATGGGTGCATATATGTTAACGGTGTACTACCCGCTTCTTGTATTGATCTCTTAATCATTATATAATACCTTTCTTTGTCTTTTGTTACAGAATTTGTTTTAAAACCTGTTTTGTTTGATATGAGTATTACTACCCCCACTCTTGTTTCCATTTGCATGGAATATCATTTTTCATGCCCTCACTTTCAGTCTGTTTGTCTTTAGCTCTGAAGTGAGTCTCTTGTGAGTGGCATACAGATGGGTCTTTTGATCTGAGCATTTAGTCCATTAACATTTAAAGTAATTATTGATAGATATGTACTTATTGCAATTTTATTACTTAACTTCCAATTTTTTTTTTTTTTTTTAGTTCTTCCTGTTCTTTTCTTCTTTTAGTTTAGTCCCTTGCAGTTTGATGATTTTATTTAGTGGTATGCTTATGTTCATTTATTTCCTGTTTTTGTGTATCTATTGCAGGTTTTTGACTTGTGGTTACTATGTGGTTCTTATATGTTGACCTATTTGTTTTAAACAGGTAGTCCTTTAAGTTCAAACATATTCTGAAAGATCTACTTTTTTTTTTTTTTTTTTTGCGGTACACGGGCCTCTCACTGTTGTGACCTCTCCCGTTTTGGAGCACAGGCTCCGGACGTGCAGGCTCAGTGGCCATGGCTCACGGGCCCAGCTGCTCCGCAGTATGTGGGATCTTCCTGGACTGGGGCATGAACCCGTGTCCCCTGAATCGGCAGTTGGACTCTCAACCACTGCGCCACCAGGGAAGCCCAAGATCTACATTTTTGTACTCCCTTCCCACTTTGTGTTTCTGATGTCATGTTTTACATCTTTATGTTTTATCTCTTTACTAATTACTATAATTATTCCTGATTTTATAATTTTTTGTCTTTTAATCTTTGTACTAGCTTATATAATTGGTTGATCCTCAGCCTTTACTAGATATTTGCTTTTACTAGTATGGTTTCTCCTTTCCTATATATACTTACTTACTTTTCCACTTAGAGAAAAGCCTTTAACATTTCTTTTAGGGTCAGTTTAGTATTGATAAACAATTTTAGTTTCTGCTTGTCTGAGAAGTTCTTTATCTCTCTCAGTTCTAAATGATAATCTTGCTGGGTAGAGTATCCTAAGTCTCAGGTTTTTCTCTTTCATCTCTTTAAGTGCATCTTGCCTCTCCCTTCTGGCCTGCAAATTTTCTGCTGGAAAATCAGCTTATAGCCTTATGGGGATTCCCTTGTATATGTCTCTTTGTTTTTCTCTTGATGCCTTTAGAATTTTCTCTTTAACTTTTGCCGTTTTAATTATGATATATCTTGGTGTGTGTCTCTTTGAGTTCATCCTGTTTGGGACTCTCTTTGCTTCTGTACGTGGATGTCTGTTTCCTTCTTCAGGCTTAGGAAGTTTTCAGCCATAATTTCATTAAATACATTGTTAACCCCTTCCTCTCTCTGTTCTTCTTTTGGGACCACTATAATGCAAATGCTGGTACACTTGATGTTATCCCAAAGATTCTTTAAACTGTTTACATTTTTTTTAATTTGTTTTTCTTTTTATTGTTCTGATTGGGTGATTTCCATTGTTCTAGCTCCCAGATATCTTATGCATTCTTCTGTACCACCTAGTTTTCCATTCCTTCCTTCCAATATCTTTTTCATTTCATTTATTGTACCCTGCAGTTCTGACTAGTTTTTTATATATATTTTCTAGTTCCTTGTTAAAATTCTTTCTGTTCATCTGTTTTTCCCTAATTCAGTTAGCATTCTTAATATTAATTTTTTTGAATTCTTTATCCTGTAATTATTTATTTCTGTTTTATTATTTGTTTTTTCAGGGTTTTTATCTTGCTGTTTCAGTTGAGAAAAAGTCCTCTGTTTCCTCATTTTCCTTATCTTTCCCTGTCTCTATGAAATTAGGTGAAACACTTACCTGTGGCAGTCTTTAAGATGTGTCCTTATGTGGGAGTGTCCTTATACAGTCTGCATGTGCCCAATGTCTTTATTGGCAGAGCTGAATTTGATGTGAACGCAAATCAGGTCTTTCCTCAGGCTGTGTTGGCAGCTATCACCTTGGTAGGATGTAAGGCTGGAGCTGGAGGTGCTAGAGCTGGAGCCAGGTGTGAAGAAGGGCTTCTCCTCTGCTCAGTGGCCATAAAAACACTGCACCCTCAGCCCCAGAGGGAAGCAGTGCTGGAACAAGAGGGGTGGTGTGGTTGCTCAGCAAAGCTCAGGGTACAGGCTGTGGTGGTCAGGCTATCATCAGAGACCTGGTCTGTCAATCACCAAGAATGGCTGCCCCCTCCATGCTCAGACTCACTTAGGGTTTGAGCCACCACAGCATCTCTGAGCTGAGCATTTTCCTCAGTCACAGCAGCCCTCACTCCAGTGTGGAGCTGCAACACAAGCAAACTGTGCTGGAGTGTTGGCTGAGCTCAGGCTGGGCCACACACCAGGGTGATCATGGAAAACCAGTCAGCCAGTTGCATGGTTTCAATCCAGCCCCTCCTCCCTGCTTCAGGAGCAAGCAAGCATTTGTGCACTCCTCACAAGCAGAATCCAGACTTTCCACAGTCCTCCTATTAGTCTCACTGGCCCTTCAACCAGCCAAGGGAGCTCTACCTTCCTTTGTCGTACGCCAGGGCTGGAGTGCCCAAAATGTGGCTTGAACCACTTCCTCCAGGGAAGGTCTCCACCTGTTTAATCTCCCTTTTCCTCTGGGTCTCCTCCCAGGGGCACAGTCCTGACCTGATCACTTCTCTTTCCTTCTTACCTGATTCTTTGCGGATCTTTCTTACAAACTTGGTTGTACAGAAGTCTTTCTGCTCATCTGCAGTTAGTTTACATGTAGATATATTTTTGATGTATTCATGGGGAAGGTGAGTTCCATGTCCTCCTACCCTGACATCTGGATTCCCTCCTTCCCAAAATGGTATTTTCTTATTGAAGCACTCAAGTTAAAGGGACTGAGATTTCACAGGCATAATTTGTTCTAACTGAATCCACATTGGCAAAATATGACTCCTTCCCCCTTTTTTAATTCCATCTTAGAAACATTTGTATTAAAAGAGTGAAGGAAGTCAGAAAGAGAAAAACAAATACCGTATGCTAACGCATATATATGGGATTTTTTTTGAATTTTATTTTATTTATTTTTGTATACAGCAGGTTCTTATTAGTTATCCATTTTATATATATTAGTGTATACATGTCAATCCCAATCTCTCAGTTCATCCCACCACCCCCCTACCCCACCACCACTTTCCCCCCTTGGTGTCCATACGTTTGTTCTTTACATCTGTGTCTCAATTTCTGCCCTGCAAAATGGTTCATCTGTACCATTTTTTTAGGTTCCACATATAGGCATTAATATACGATATTTGTTTTTCTCTTTCTGACGTACTTCACTCTGTATGACAATCTCTAGATTCATCCACGTCTCTTCAAATGACCCCATTTTGTTCCTTTTTATGGCTGAGTAATATTCCATCATATATATGTACCACATCTTCTTTACCCATTCATCTGTTGATGGGCATTTAGGTCGCTTCCATGACCTGGCTATTGTAAATAATGTTACAATGAACATTGGGGTGCATGTCTTTTTGAATTATGGTTTTCTCTGGGTATATGTCCAGCAGTGGGATTGCTGGGTCATATGGTAATTATATTTTTAGTTTTTTTAAGGAACCTCTATACTGAATTTTAAAAAGCAGTGCTGATGAACTTAGTGGCAGGGCAGGAATAAAGATGTAGATGTAGAGAACGGACTTGAGGGCATGTCGATGGGGAAGGGGAAGCTGGGATGAAGTGAGAGAGTAGCATTGACATATATACACTGCCAAATGTAAAATGGAAGGCTAGTGGGAAGCTGCTGCATAGCACAGGGAGATCAGCTTGGTGCTTTGTGATGACATAGAGGGGTAGGATAAGGAGGGTGGAGGGAGGCTCAAGAGGAAGGGGATACATGTATACATATACATAGAGCTGATTCACTTTGTTGTATAGCAGAGACTAACACAACATTGTAAAGCAATTATACTCCAATAAAGATGTGAAAAATAAACAAATACATATTTTTTAAATGTACCTTAAAATTTTATCAGAGATCTATATCAAGGCTGCATGTTTAGTCTCCAAAAGTCATCATAACATATGACATATGCCCCTATTTAGTGTTCTAATACCACTACACTCTTCAATATACCAAAGATTACCAGAGATTTTTCTCTGTCTATATTTTGTACTCAACTACATTTAATGATTTTTATTTTGTTTTATCTTACCTTACTATTAGAGAATCATTTCAATAAATTGAGAAGGTAGAAGCAAGAAATTATTTATACATAATATAATAGCTATAATACATATTATAGGTATAATATCAACACACATATATATATACATAAACTATATATATAAACTATGTATAAAACAAATTTATATTAATGTCCTCTTAAATATGTTTATATATGTCTTGACAATTTGCCACCGCTTACAATCATTCTGGCATTTGGAAGTCCTTGAAAGTTTAGTTTATGGCCAAGAGGAAAGCCATTATTTTTCAAAATCAAAAATAGTTTTGATTTTTATTTGTAGTGAAGTGTGTGCATTGTTGTATTTTATCAAACTAATTTTCTCAGTATCAGTTGTTGTGCTTTAGAGGTGACAGTTATGAAGTCTAAACGATGTCCCATCTCCCAGACAAAACATCTATGTTGGAGTGTGGTACCTTGGAGGGCTCGAAGTCCAAAATGGAATGGGCCAGAATCAACTAGTGACTTAGGAATGATTGGAAAATGTTATTTTCCTTCAGAAGGTCAAGAATTCAGTTTAATTTACCAGGAAAGGTAATTTAGAAGTAATACTACAGTGTCTATGTTCATGTATATGTAAGCAACCAAACACACACAAACACACACACACTCACACATATTAAATATATTTCTAAAAAGTAAACTAGGACAAGAATGGATGCTGTCAAATACAGTAAGATCATACATTTAGTATCCAATAGAATAGTGTCAGAGATAGAGCATAAAGGAAAATGCTGAAGTTAAATATAATGTTATAGACTAAGAACTCTTTTGCTCTAATCAACAACGAGTAGTCCAGAGATCTTCCAGTTGCTCAACCACATGACCTAAGGTGATAGAAGATTCATAGCAAACTAAAACCAGCTGGATGTACATGTAGAGTACCCACTAACTGACTGAATCCTTGAATGGATGTACAAACACAAATATATGTGTGTGTACACTGTGTGTCTGCTTCCTCTCAACTTCCCTCATTAGGTGGGATAAAGGCTCAGGCACAGGTTTAATGTAGTTGCTAGTAAATATGGTAACTATTTTCCTTTACTGAACTTACAAAAATTCTTTGAATTTTATATCAGGAACTAAATTTGTGATGGAAAATGATGTTTGATGCTGTTTAAATGCAGAGTATGTCACTTTATAAAGCATAGGACTCTTTTAAGTTATTTTTTTTAACTTCTTGACATGTGTCACAATTTGGAATTCTGCTCTCATGGGATAAATGCCAGATTACATGGTGTAGTATTTTTATCCTCTGTACTTTCGCTGTAGAAGCATACAACATCAAAGGAAAAGCAGATCACTCACATCAGCAGAAAATGGAATAGGACTATAATATGCTGGCTTTGATCTTGCCTTCTAGTAATTATCTTGGCTACATGCATGCATTGAGAGTAAGATTTGAATTAATAAGACCAAGAAATCCTAGAAAATGTAAGAGGTATCCCTGAATATAAAGTTCGCCTATCTTCAACATGATAGATTGCAATGGAGTCTACGGAGTTGTGAGTTGTTTATTTAAAGCATTAATCCCGAAATGTTATTCTCTCTTAAACTTGTCACTGCTCTATTTAATACAGCAATCTTGGCAATTAAGACATTACCACTTATAAATCCAACTCACCTCTAGTAAAGGCTATTTAGCTAACATTCATCTGATTTCATATGTTTTCACATAACAGGACCTAAGGTAAAAATTATTAAATTTATTTTTAAAGTCATTATCAAAGCTCTGGCTACTATCACTGAAAAAGTTCAATATTGCCTTAGGAAAGATAGTGCTTTTGATATGGAAAGTAAATCAAGTCATCAACATCTGCATAGGATTTATGCAATAGAGTGAGAAGATATTATGTTCTGAGCCAGTCTTTTCATTTCCCATTTGTTTGTTTAACAGTATTTATTGCAACATTGGGTTGAGAGGATTCTATTTTTCCCCTATGTGAGTAAAAATCACCATGTCTACTGGAAGCTAAAAAGGTGGCTATGTTTCAGAAATATCAAGGGCTAACACTCTCTAGAGATTAGAACGCTTTTAGCAGCAAGATATTTCTGCAATATTTGAGGATTCAGTTCACTTTTTAACTGATTAGATACCAAGTGTGAGAAGCTTAGCACCCATCTGACACCAAATAGTAGGTGTTTTGCTTGTATAAAACTGTCTCATCAGACACTGTGTATTAACCTAACTGGAGACTGCTTCACCTACAAAAATATCAAGACTGCTATTATAAACTTGATAACTAATCTGTACCTGAAATAAATGAGAACCAATGTATTTCATTTGTATCTACTAAATGCAAGTTAAACACACATGAATAGAGCCCTAAGCTAGAATAATAGGGAAGTAAGCCTCTGTTCCCTTACACATCATACAAAAGGATGTTTTAAATCTTACAAAGCAGGGGTAGAGGCCATTTGTGTAGCAAACTAACAAAGAACAAAATTCTTTGAAGAAACCTTCTCTTGGGATTGAAAATAATTCCTGATTCTCTCTAATGATTCAAACTCATTTTGTAATAAATGAGGGTTGAGAAACAGGATTTCCTTCAAAGAAAACAGTAACCACTGCTTTTATGGTTGTTTTTTTTTTTTTTTAACTGTTGTGAATTCTATTTTGTGGTACAAGCAATAATAAAAGTATTTACTTCCTAAAAATGGTGTTTAATTAGATCTAGTGACTTTTCAAGAGGGCTGAGTATAGAAGGTACTCTTTGACTGATGTTTATATATATGTTCAGCCAGTAAAGTTGAAAATAATGAACAGTCCAGAGTTGTGATAGGAAATAATACACATTCTTCTTCCTTATCACAGACTCATATCCCTGATTTGCTCCAGTACATGTTGCAAATTTGCCTCTGTTTGATTACCTGTAAATTCAGGCGCCAAAGAGGAACCCAAGTCCAGTGAAAAGTGAGGCTTTGTTTGCACCCACCTCCTAAGTGCTGACAAGCAAGAAAATCATTCTTATAAGTATGTGCTAACTTCCCAAGTTTTATCTTTCACTATGGGTAAAATGAGACACATTGGAAGTTTACAGACCAATGGTTAGCTAAACAAAAAGAAACATCCAATCTTCAGCAATATGAAAATATCTTAAAGGAAAGATGAATCTTATCACTACTGAAGCTGAAGTGCTTAAAGAACTTGTTAAGTTAGGGGAGAAAAAGGCACGTGAGCAGGTGTACCATCAGGATCAGAAATATTCATTAAAAATAGGGCACATGTATCACTAAGTAGGCTATCTACGCAGAAATGAGTGAACCTCAGCAATCACAGTTAGCCTCTTACTGCAAAGTTCATCTGGTCTCAGTAGCTTGCAGCCCTGCCAACCAAAATTCTGAAAACTGTGTCTTTTTCCCCTCTCCCACGTCGCCAAGTTCCTTGCAGTTTTAAGTGCTGGAGAAAAGGTCACTGGAGTTAAAGCAGTGGCTGGGAGGACTTCCCATGTAAGCAAAGCCCATTCCCAGTGGCTGTTAGATGTTCGTTTTTCCAGCTGAATGAAATCCAGCAGGGACAAACTTGGACGGAGGCTCACCTCAACCCAGTCCCTTCAGCAGGGCCCGGATATTATTAAAGTCAGGTGATTTAGGGAGCAGTGTGCGTCAGCGTCCATCAGCCTGGGAAGTGCAACACACCTCTCAGATTTGGCAAGGCATTCAGCTTGGCTGTGTGTTCTTACCACTGCCTAACAGCATTTGAGCACAAGAGTTCTCTCCTTGTGCACTGAACGATTGTGGTACACTCTTCCAACAGAAGGAAATATAAGACATCCAGAGTGGTTTAGGGACACCAAACTTCCTTCTCTGATTTTCACTTGAACATAAAATATATTTAAAATGCCTAAAGTTATTTTGTACCAGAAATATACTGATTTCAATATCAGCCCCAGAGATAAAAGTAAATTATTTCAGTAATAGAACATGGTGGTGCAAAACCCCCTCAACAAACAACAGCTCCTTCATGATCTCTAAGCCTATCAATTACATTTTATTATTTCTGAGTTGTGGTATTGAAAAAATTTAGTGTGAGGTTGTTTACAGCACTTGTCTATTGCTTCAGAATGCCTAAAACAATGAGACTTTCCTGCAAATGACAGACTCTAATTTCCATATTCCTACAAATCTTTTTCATTTCCTAAATAAACAATAGAAATTTCTATCTGAGGTCTCTGTGACCTGATGACTCAGCCAGTAATTCAAACTCCTTGTGCCTCGTGTAGGAAACATTTTGGAGACCTGTGGATTTACGGGTCGTGCTGGAAGAAACAACCATTCCAGAAGGACAGTGGGTGAGTTTTCATTTCCACTAATCTTGTGCTATATGGGTTGATGGTTGACTCTCTTGCTTTATGTGAATAATCTGAGGAGAAATAGAACTTAGTGGAAGCTTCCAGTCCAGCGTTTATTCCTCTGACTTTGCCCACACATTTATACATTTCCCTTAAAATACAGGCTCCAGGGACATTCTATTCTGGGCTATCTAAGGATAAGGGTGTATGATTGTTATCTTGTGGCTGCCAACCACATGGCATCATTTCATAGATATAATTATGACCCTGATTTAGGGCTTTACTACTGAAATGTTGAAGATCCCATTCCCACACCAGCTGAGATGACTTTTTGGGGAGAGGTAATTTCATCCATAATAGTCATTTAAAAAATTAAATATAAGATTAAAAGAGATTATAATTTTAAAAATTTTGAATCCTGACCTGAAGTTAAAAATAATTAATAAATACAAAAAATAGTTACCTCTCTGACCTTCAGGATGATGTTACTAAAAGATGCATGATACTAATATTAAAATCTCAAGAGATTTGTGACTCCATAAAAAAATATAACTAGAAAGTTTGAGATCAGGAGTGTATGTACATGAAAAAT
This sequence comes from Orcinus orca, assembly GCF_937001465.1. Taxonomy (NCBI): domain Eukaryota; kingdom Metazoa; phylum Chordata; class Mammalia; order Artiodactyla; family Delphinidae; genus Orcinus; species Orcinus orca. The sequence continues at coordinate 21,439,823 of NC_064575.1, forward strand.
TATATACAAGTATCTTACGTTCACTAAAAGAAAACAGAAAAGAGCAAACTAAAGAGAATAGCTATGAGAAGTTATGCATTTTGAAAGACTTATAATTAATTTTTATTTGCCAGACACAGGACGTTTTTCAGGATTTTCTTCTACAGAATTTAAGCAGAAATCCTTGTAAATTTGCTCCTTTTAGTGTGTTTTCTGGTAGATAATGTGCATAATGCCAAAATGCTTTGTTTACTTTATAAACTATAAATCTATAACTAAAATGTTTCACTAACTTTATACCCTGGGATACAGATAGGTTTGTATTCTGCGTCTTTGATCCTACTATAGTTTGGAAAAAGTAACTTGAATATTTGACATGAAATAAAGGCTTTAGATGACCATTAATTAGTCTATATAACTGAATAGTTATTTCTCAAATAACCTTGAGATAACACTAGTTTTATCTGTGATAATTTTTGGCCAAAATAGTCATGGCCCTGCTGACAGTTTGCTGGCCCATTCTCTCTCTGAAAGAACCAGTCCAAATGCAAGGTTCTATCTTTGTCTTCTCTCACTCCGACCTTGGGCCTAGTATGATTGGCACTTAATAAATAAAATCTATAATTAAAATTAATACAGGGAGATCACCTCATGTAAACAATGTAAATGTATTAAACAAAAACTGAAGAAATCTTTTTCAACCAGTGTGAGTGCACTGGGTATATTCAATAAAAACAGTCAAGCAATCAAAGATAATAATACACAATTTCCATCTCTCTTGTACCTCAGTGTAGAAAATTTGTATAGGGACTTATTTCTGATAGTCAACCATTTTTTGAAATAGTTCCAGTCTGTGCACTGGAATTCTCACACAGCCCATAGGTTCTCCAGATCCTCTGAGGCGTCTGGTAATCTAAAGAGATTAATGGTATTCTCTGTAGAAAGCCCTCAACTTGCTCTGGAACTTGAGGTCAGGCTATAGTAAGGTTGTGTAAGCAAATGCTGTCTTTTTAATCTGAGTATTCCTTATTCACTCTAGAGTAAACCATTAGGTAATTCCTAAAGAGTTAGGAATTTTGGTAACATTTACCAAAGAACATTTACCTTGATTCCTTTATGTCCTTTTTTTTTTTTTTCACTAAATGACCTTATTTATTTATTTATTAAATAACACATCCATTCTGCCTTGTTGTCTTTGCAAAATAGGTCATATCCTCTTGTGAGTCCTTTCAGATTTGAATTGCTTATCTATGTGTGCTCTTAGTTTTGTGATCTTGGGTCAATTCTAGTGCTGTTCAGTTCACAAAATATTTATGTGTCACATCCTAATGCTTGGCTTCTAAGAAAAATCGGTGAAAAAGATGAATGGAGTACTTGACTTTATAGTACTTAGGGTTTAGTGAGAAACAGACAAGGAAACAAAAAATTAAAACACACTGTGATAAAAGCTATGTTGGGGATAACACAGGATTTCATGGGAGCACATCACCCAGTAGAAATCTGGAGGCTCAGCAATATCTTTTTTTTTTTTTTTAACATCTTTATTGGGGTATAATTACTTTACAATCGTGTGTTAGTTAATGCTTTATAACAAAGTGAATCAGTTATACATATACATATGTTCCCATATCTCTTCCCTCTTGCGTCTCCCTCCCTCCCACCCTCCCTATCCCACCCCTCCAGGCTGTCACAAAGCACCGAGCCAATATCCCTGTGCCATGCGGCTGCTTCCCACTAGCTATCTACCTTACTACGTTTGTTAGTGTGTATATGTCCATGACTCTCTCTCGCCCCGTCACAGCTCACCCTTCCCCCTCCCCATAACCTCAAGTCCGTTCTCTAGGAGGTCTGCGTCTTTATTCCTGCCTTACCCCTAGGTTCTTCATGACATTTTTTTTTCTTAAATTCCATATCCCACTACTGGGCATATACCCTGAGAAAAACGAAATTCAAAAAGAGTCATGTACCAAAATGTTCATCGCAGCTCTATTTACAATAGCCCGGAGATGGAAACAACCTAAGTGCATATCATCGGATGAATGGATAAAGAAGATGTGGCACATATATACAATGGAATATTACTCAGCCATAAAAAGAAACGAAATTGAGCTATTTGTAATGAGGTGGATAGACCTAGAGTCTGTCATACACAGTGAAGTAAGTCAGAAAGAAAAAGACAAATACAGTCAGCAATATCTTGTTAGAGAAAGTAGAAGTCTAATTTGAAATCTGACGGATCAAATGAACCCTGAGGTGGGGTGAAAGGGGAGTGACTCATTGGAGGGTAGAGCAGCCTGGTTATAAAGTGAAGGGTACAGTAGATGATAAGGTAGTGCTCTAGGCAAAATATTCAGCAAAAAGCCCTAACACAACAGGAACTAAGTGTAAGAGATGAGACATCTGGAATCAAGTAATTCAGTGTCTTAAAAGCTAAGTTGAAATATTTAGACTTCAGTTAGTAGCAATGGAGAGCTACTGAAGAGAATTTTAGGAGAGTGGTGATGTGACAGGATTTGTGTTTTAGGAAAATCACTTTGACAGGGGTTTGTGTGTGTAACAGACAGGAGGAAGGCAAGACAGAGAGAAGGAAAGCAAAATAACCCTGGTCTTGCTGAAGATGGAATAATAGGGAAGGAAGAAATCTCAAGTTTACACAGGAAGTGGGACATCCTATTGTCTGGCCATGGATGGCAGAGCTAAGAATGTACAGAGATACTCAAGTCAATGCCTGAGGGCCTCTATCTTCTCAACAAAGAGCTATTATAATACACTAAGAGAGTTAAGTGTTAAATAAAGTTAAAAGATCAGGTAGATTAGAAAATGTGGGTTTGTAGCAAGAGCAGTCTTCAAAGCTGTTGTATTTTTTCCAACAGTTCACTTAGATGCACAGGTATATAAGATGAAAAGAGTGACTCTGTACTTGATTTAGAATTGTGTTCTACAAGTGGAGGACAGAAGAGATCAAAGACGTAGGGGATTGATAGGTGTATGGTTCTCATGACCACCTGTGCCAGGGACAGACTCAAATACGTGTCGGGGCTGGAGATAAGAGCAAGTTAGCAGCGTGAAGCTACGTTAAGATTTCATAGTGATTAAGGACGGCTCTGCCTAGTTGTACTACCATCTGGCACCCTTCACATAGGTGGAGAAATGGGTAGTTTGTGGTCCCTGAACTCCTGAGCACTACAATATAAACTCAGTAGAGATGTGAGAGCAAAAGCGATTGCTCATTAGTGGAGTGAGGTATGTGGAGAAAGTTGTAGGAGGGGTAAGTAGAAAATGGAAGTAATTAGAGGTACCACTAAGTGAGAGCATGTGAGAGTCAGAATGATTATATAGTTTTGAATAAAGATGAAGGAATTAGAGTCTGATTTTTTTGATCTGATGGCATTTCTAGATGACAAATCCATGATATTCTCATGGGAATGGAGGGCTGAACTGAGTGTGTAATCTGTGCATCTGTAAGTGCATGAGTGGATGGGTGGGTGGGGTTCTCAGGGAAGATCAGAACCTGAGCATTTGAGATTTTCTGTGTGGGTGTGGATGTGTCTAGATAGTGTTTTATAAAATTTGTACTTTTGCAAATGTAGAGGAATAGGAATCAGATTTTGTAAACACCCCCCAGGGAAGGCAGGTGTGTTTCTCTCTGTGTGTGATATTCCTCCAATGAACTAATAAGATTCTGTGGTCTCCGATTGCAAATCAAATTTTCTGTAGGTCCCCTCTCTGGAATAGCTGTTTGGGCCATTTGCATAAAGAGGTAATTATCCATCAAAGAAGAGGACAATTTTGTGTTAATAAAGGATTGTTTCTATCAAGTTAAAAAAAAAAAAGTTAAGAACCATAAATGTGGACAGTTGGATGGACAGCCTGTATGAGGAGTGATGTCATAGAACATGGTGCCTGGGTATCGCAAAAGGCAACACAAATCCTTAACTAGAGAGCAGTTACCAGGAAAACAGTAGGCGGCAGCTATTAGGGAAAGTAGTGTGTTGTGCGGGATAGCACGTGTGGTCTGAAACCCATGATTAGGAAGTGAGAGAAAGCCTTTCCTACCTTTGGATCCTGTGATAAATAGTTAGTTAAAGATGAGTATAAGAGTGTTTACTACTGCATAAAGTTTCAAAATATTCCTTGTGAAGGACTGAGAGGGAGGAAAGCAGAAGCAGGGAGAGATGAAGCAAAGAAACACGGGAGAATAAAAAGGACAGGAAATAACTCCAGAGCCTAGAAGTTTCAGTAGTGACCAGGGATTATAGGAACAGGAGATGTGATGTAATTAGATTAAACGCAATTAGAAAATAGCGTTTGAAGTTAGTCAAACAAAGGAATTAAGGGAGTTCCGTCAAAGAGAATGTTTCACTTGGTAACTCGCTGTTCTAGTAACATGTCAACACACCAAAGAAACTTGAAAGACTGTTCTCAAAACACAGAGGAGAGCCTGACATTGCTTTCACATTACTTAGAAAACATAAATTAAATTTAACTGGACCCATTATGAAACCACACTGAATCCCATCATCAATAAGGAAAGACCTATTACTAGTGTAACCAAACAATAATTTTCCTGACTTCCTCATTTTTTCCTGCTTTTTTATGGCCATGGAGAAACTAGAGGAATATTTAAGAATGTTGGAATTTGGGCAAAGTGAGGGAAAACTGCAGTCCTGGTCTCAGACTCCATTTCAGCTTCCCACCATTTGCTCTGTTCTCTCTCTCTCTGTAAATAAAGAGTGAAAAAGAAGGCAGAATGAAGTGTTTTATTAGGGAAGTTATGTCTTCTTTTCCATCCCTATTCTCCTTATTCAGTAATTCTGAAGAATCAATAGAAGGAACTGAAAATCAGCCTGTGGCCTGTTCTTAGAGACCCCTAGAATGTGAAAAAGAACCTATTTGAGTGAATTTTAATAATTTTTTGCTAATAAATATTTAACCATAAGCTGGGGATGCTTAAAGGAAAGATCATATGAAAAAATATTCTTACTGTTATTATTTTTATTGCCTAGTATGCATCCCTGGCTCCCAGTTGTCTTAAGGGTGGTAAGGCTGGGAAGCAGACTGCAGTCAGGACCAACTCCAAGAAAACAGTGTGCTAAGTAGAATTTAGTCCTGAGCACACAGCACCACTAGCTGGAAGGATGCTGTAGGGCAATGACAAATTCAGTTTATCTTGATTACCTGTCTTGAGAAGCATAATTTTCAGTAAAATTTGCTTTATTCTGAAATTAAATTTTGTAGTACGTGTACATGTATATGGGTATCCTTGTGAGTATGGGAACATTGAAGGTAGTTCTACCGTATATCTTGCGAGTCAAATTTTTATGACATTATCACAAAGCAAGAACACCTTCCCTCCTTCTAATGGTGGCTATGTTTTGCCATTAAATTGAAACATTGCATTTGATTATATAGAACAACAATGTCTCTCAGTGGCTTTTTTTTTTTCATTAAACGTCTTATGTAAATTGATCTTTTTAAAAATTTTTTTTTTATTTATTATTTTTTTTGGCCGTGCTGGGTCTTGATTGCTGTGCCCGGGCTTTCTCTAGTTGCAGTGAGCAGGGGCTACTCTTCCTTGTGGTGCACGGGCTTCTCATTGCGGTGGCTCCTCTTGTGGTGGAGCATGGGCTCTAGACACACAGGCTTCAGTAGTTACAGCACGTGGGCTCAGTAGTTGTGGCACAAGTGCTTAGTTGCCCCGTGGCATATGGGATCTTCCCCGGCAGGTATCGAACCTGTGTCCCCTGCATTGGCAGGTGGATTCTTAACCACTGGACCTCCAGGGAAGTCCTAAATTGATCTTTATACAAATGAGAATAGCAATGGCACACAACTCTGCCTTTCAATGCTAGAAGCTTTTGTCCATTGAAGCAATTATAATGAGAGCATTTTAAGAGTTAAAAAGCACTTTAAACTGTAATAGAGAGTAATATTTAGGGAACTTCTAATGTGTAAGTAGGTGCTGAACTATATATTTGTGTTACAACTTTTTATCTAATGATCTTTTACATATGTGTATATATATATATATATATATATATATATATATATATAGTTTAATAAACATTTCTTAAACTCTTCAGTCTAGAAGAGGTCTCCTTTATCTAATTTCCTCTTCTGGGATTCATAAGAGACTAAACAAGTAATTCTCACAATTACTAACATTCTCAGACTAGGAAATCCAACAAGCTCTCAGGGTAGCCGATTTCAGTGTTTAACAGCATGTGTATTGAGTATTTCTGTATTTTCTTTAGTCAGCGTGTTTAAGTAAATCTGTGTCTTGTTGCTTATTTCACTATGGATGTTGTGAATAACAAGACAGACAAATAAAGGCAACTCCATCTTTCCTTCACACTCTGAACTTCACACTTGCTGTGTCTCATTAAATTCTTTGTAATGATTCTTTGTCATTTGAGATTTCCTTCTCTAAAGAGGCTCCATTATTCCTAAGAAAGATTTAAGTAAAACAAATGGAATGGAATGGTACACATAGATAAGAAGCTCACGTATAACTAATTTTTCTCTCTTCATCAAATAGTGGATCCTAGTACTTCAAAATAAGATAGAATTGCAAGATGACAAGACTCACCATAATATTCATATCCCATTTTCTTTTCTTATATAGACCCAATAAATATCATCTTATGCCTTATCCTGTCATCATGATTTACATATCATGTATGAAATATTTTTCCTAGTGTCTCATGTGTAAAATAATAAACACTTTGGAATTTTGATTGAAAACAACTGAACAAAAAGTTAACAATGTTATATTTTTGTTTTTATATGTTTTCAGGAGAAAATTTTAAAGTACTGTATTACAGATTATGAAGTATTTCCCTAAACCATCAGTCTATTACTTGGTACCAGTTGCAGTTTAAAAACACTAAGCCAAGAAACAGCCATTCATAAACTTTATTTATTGTAAGAGTCAAGTGTATGCATAATGTTCTAGGCAAATTTGCCATAAGAGTGAGCTTAAACCAGTTCAGATCTACTGGCAGAAAAACTAGGTAGTCACTTCAGTCAGTCATAGTTATGCCATTTTCCCCACAAACTGGAATAGTACTGGGACCAGAGCACTCCATGTACCTGGGGTAGAGAGTGGAAATAGGAGAAAACCAGAAGGAGAAAAAAACTGAAGGACAGTTAACTTTTGTACTCCATCATATTTTCACTACCTTTCCCTCTCCAGCTTCCACCATCCCACTTTACGAGTCAGCAGACAATAAAACGCAGCCAGAAAAATGTTACTTTAATTATCTGATCTATTAAGACAAAAAATTATTTTATTTTTGTATAAATAAGTATATATATCTTGTAATTTCAGAACTAGAGAATTAATATAGTGAAATTGTCATAGGATATTTATTTTTAAATATTTTTCTGAGTGGAAGAGGATATATGAGTAAGAGCAATATATATGTTCAAATATTCAGTTAAATGGATTATAACCTGTCTAACCAATTGGAGAGGATTTCTCCCAGTGACTGACTGTGTGTCCTCAGGCATGTTACATAAATTTCTGTACCTAAATTTCCTCATCTATAAAATGAAGATATTAATATTTCATAGTATTTTGAGAAATGTTATATAGTTTTTGTAAAGTCAATTCACAAATTCAGAATAATGTTTGTTCTGCAATAAGAACTCAGTAGGATTAACTGTTACCATTAGAATCTATTCCTTTGAGATTCACAATTCTACAAGTATCCTTAAATTGTCTAATGATACTGTGATGCAATCATTTCAGTGGGTTCAGACTTTCTCGGTCAATAAAATATTTCCTCATTTGGAAACCTATCTCACTATTTTAATATCCATCTTAAATTATTTTTGTATATAAAAACTTGTTTTCTGTTTCCAATTTGTGGCATGCTTATCCACACAGCTGCCATCTTGGAGTCATAGCAGTTAGGTTGATAGCTAGTGCTATTTTTATGCTCTTTGGACTTTCTATATTTTTGTCCAACCTAAAGATTTTAAGTTGTTGATAGCAATACAACTACCTATGTCAGGGTCCATATTTTGAATACAACCCACAAATAAACTGATCTGAACTAGAGACCAGCTCACTGGTTTAATGAACTAGATTTTCACTGAAGAAACTGTTACCGACCTCAGATTGGGCTGCTCACCGCTCAAAAGCCAATACTCAAGAGACAGCTGGTGGTTGGAAAAGGAAAGTTTGCTCATTCAGGAGACCAGCAACCTGGGGAGAAGGTGGACTCATGTCCAAGAACCAACTCCAGTGATTCTGCTTGGCCACGAATGTTTTTTTAAGGGAAAAGTGGAGAATAATCTCAGTTAATCATTGATGTAGGGGACCAGATTCTTTGCCATCTTCCCTTGTGTGCAAGTTTGTTGACTTCTTGTGATCTTTCTTTAGATACTATCTTGTTCACACAGTCTGCCCATGGGATTACTGAAGGGGGAGCTGGGGAAGAGATCTAGTCACCCATTAACTATTTATTCTTCACTCCTACTTCTTCAACCTAAGAAAAGAATCAACAGGTTAGACAAGGCATTGTGTGATCAAAAGATTTGAGAGGTATGCTTAGGCTGGAGATTAGTGAAGCATGGGGTTACTTGGTGTAAATGTTAAGTTAAAATATAGCTTTGCTAAAGTGACAAAGGACCTCCTGCAAAGAGTTGCTTCCTGCAAAGAGCTGCTTACAAAATCTGAGTTCCCAAATATGAGTCTTGTTTCTTCCAATCAACCTCATTCTAACTGTCACCTACCCCCACTTTAGTCTTTCACGTCTACCTCCTTCAAACACATATCAACACCCTCCACACATAGAGTGTGGTGTGATCAATGGTTCCCATTCACAATACCAGTCAGGGCATGTTTCAGATTGGTTTATGTGAGAGGAGAAGTTGGCCAGTCATCTGCCTATATATAGTCAACCATGTCTGATAAATTCCAGGGACTTCTACCACCAAAGGTAATAAAGAAATAACACATTATATAAATGTATTATATTATCTGTCTCCTGGCAGAAAATCAGATCACAGTAATTTCTTAAGAATTATGAATGGAATGGATCAGGGACAACCTTCATTGTCTTTTATAGTCATTTAACCACCTCGAAACTTCACTGAAATCTTCCCATGTGCATGGGTGTCCTGCCCAACAGTCTTCCTCTGTATTTATGAGTTAATTAATTTATTTGTTATATTTTATTTTGGCGCTCCCTTTGAAAATGAAAATGTATAACAACGTGATGCATTTGGCCTGCTCTGGTTAAAGTTAAATACTGCCTTTTTAATTTTCACTTCCAGTAGAATAGGTGTGACAGATGACATAGTAATTTTTCTATTTCTTCATGTTCATAAAACATTGATAATATGATTTTTACCTTCCCTTTGTTCTCAATTAAATGAAATGCTCCAATACAATTAATGTGCTCTTGCAATTTCGGTTTTCTTTAGAGGTTTCTCTTGTCTCTGATTAACAGCATTTTCCATCCATTCTGAGAACCCCCGACTGCTATTCAGAATGTTCCATTATGCCTGCCAGCTATAAATACAATTGTGAACCAATATCATTTTAATTGTTTCACTAATAACTTGTTTTAAATGATTCAACAGTCATCAGGAAAGATAAGTGCTCTTGTACCCTGCAGGCTTATGGGCCTGATGGTATGAGGCAATGCACAGCGCTGTATCAGAATAATGAAACCATGTGCAGAAGATAATGACAAAGCACTCACATTGCTGTAAAGATAAATGAAAACAGTAGATCTTCTTTCCTCAGTAATATAACATCCATTTCTAGCTCCCATTTCAATCATTAGACCTTCTAAACAGATTAATGCACAAATACACATATGCAACATGTTCCATTGCAATAGCCATATGCTCCCCTTTTTCCAGGAGACTGTGAATGATGGAGTTAACGAGCTTTACAAATGCTCTTGTTAATTAACAAAAATTGTTACTTTCTCATTTGAGGGGGGCTTTATAAATTAGACTTAATTACACCAGATAATTGCAACTGCCAGGCACGGGGCAGCTCCTTCTCATTCTGTTCTTTCAGTGGCAAATCAACAATTGCAACCCTTGCCTATTTGTGTAGATGAATTTAATAAGCAAACAGCCCTTTTATGTTAATGGTTTACCGGCATTCATGGGCCTGGCAGGAGAAATGTGCTGGGGGAGGGTTTGCTAATGGCAGCACATAATCACATTAATTAAAATATAACTGCCATTTAAAGATTTGTAGTGTGGAATTAGAACATGTTGGGAACTGAGAAAATCAAGCTAGAGTGCATATTAGAACCATTACTCTGTGCTCCCTGCACAGCAGTCAGCAACCTCATGTGTCATAAATGTAATTTATGAGTGCTATTTGCTTTGAAATATATGTTTTTAGTTCACTCATTAGAATGTAAAAATTTGCAGTGTCTGCTTCAGGAGGTTCAAAATAAATTCACTAAAAGCTGAGACCTATGATCTGCTTTTAATGTATCCCTCAACCATGATTTTTTTTAATTATGACTTTTATAATGTCTTCAAGTAAAACGGTCTCCTTTTCTGAAGACGAATTTGAGTAGTCTCCATGCTACTATAAACTGGGTACTTTTAGCTCAATTTCTCTAATTCAGTGTAATTTTTATTGGGACTTTAATAAATATGGTCCTTAATTTTGCTGCTTTGTTCTAGAGAAGGTCAGTGGAAACGGCTAAATGCTTTAAAGTTGGGCACATGCAGAGAAGATAGTTGGGAAAATTTCTTGTAAAGCTTTTCATTAGTCTATCCCTGAGATCCACTCATTAGTTTTAAGACTATCCTTGATCTAAATCAGACCCATTTATACTGCACCTACAAAGAAGCTATGAATGTTCAAACCCTGTATAAATCGCCAAGGGGCCATGGCAATACCTAGGAGAACAATGCTTAATTGATTCTTAATAACCTCAAAAGGATTCTAGTTTCAGGAACCATCCAACTGTGACCAAATACCACTTTACCAAAGCCTTAAACCTTCAACAATGTACAAATTGACAATGAATTTTTATGCCCTTTTGTTCAACCAACCCATAAAGTCCCCAAATTCTAGAATTAAAATTTGAGCCTTCTAAGTAGAGGGAATTGACTGAAATACAGTGTGTATGACTCTGGCAGGCTCCGCATTGCTATTTTCATAAACTGCTTGGACAGCTTTCCAACACCAGTAACTTGAGTATGTTACAGCTACAGAAATGAATGCTGTGCCTGCCCCAGAAAACCGACAGCCCAGCCACACTAATGAGGGATTTTTCATGTGGAGTCCAGTGCCATAGCTGATATTGTTTCTCAAGCTAAACCTTTGTTTCACTGAGGAAGCAAGGCTTCTTGGAGCCAAGGATGACTGCCCCTGAATCTTCAGCCCTGTAAGCTTTCAATACGTTCGTTAGGTGTAAAGGTAGAAAGCAGGCCAATTCTGGCAGATTTTCAGGTAGAATAAGATAAGACATTAAAAATGCATTAAGGCTATGATACTGTCCCAATGATTAGGGCTTGATTTCTACTTGAGGTGCTGTGTTGCAATTTTCTCTCCACCTTTTCTTACTTAGTTCCTTTAAACTATTGGCATGTCATTTCAGGGTGGATAGTTGGGTTGGGGAAGCAGTTTCTGCCTACAAAACATTTTTTTTTTATGTTTCTCTTGTTCTTTATGTGTAGATCTTGGTTTAATTCATATCTGTGACCTCTAGAAGAATTATATATACTGAAATGTCATTTCTAGTTTGCAGGGAAGTTAGAATGGTAGTCATAGAATTTACATCTGGAATGATGCCCAAGGGTGAGCCAGTGTGACCATTTAACTAATTAGGAAATTGAGATTCACCTCAAATCATGAAGTGGTTGGTCTGAAATTACATAATGAATGAATGTAAAGCTGCGGGAAACCTGAGAGAAATACCTGGATCTTTAGATTTTTCACCAAATTTATTTGCCAAAACAGTTCCTATGTTCCACTAGAAAAACGAGGAATATCTCTTTTGATTTTTTGTTGGTTGGTTGCTTTTGCTGTCAGTTTGACTTACTTCATTTAATAAACATCTATTGTTAGACCCTTGACTAAGCACTGAAAGTTCAAATATGAAAAAGACATGGCCTGAGCACTGAAGTAGCCCAGGTTGATGGGAGAGAAAGAACACAAAAATAGTTATATTTAATCTCATACGGGAAGTCCTGAGATAGAAATGTATGCTGGCTTATTAGGAATGTAGAGAGGTACTTAAGCATCCAAGAAGAAAGGAAGCACATATTTGAATAAAAAAAAAAAAAAGGGATGTATGGAACAGAATGATGTGTGCAGAAAAATATACATACTTTTGTACCACCAAGGACTCTACTGGGAAGCAAGGGTATGGCAGGAGATGAACCATAAGGGGCTACATCCCATGCTTTATGTGGGGCATCGGATCAGAGGATGGAAGGCCTTTAACAAGTTCTCCACATAAGGGTGACATGTCAGATTTGGATATTAGGTTGATCATCATGTGATAATTCAGGGGATAGATTACTGGGACAAAACCTGAGACAGAGAAACAAGTCAGGAAGCTGGTGTAAGAGCACAAACACTTGCAAAAGATCTACATGTGAGGAATGAGGAGAGAATAATGTACGATGTTTCCTGGGCTTCTGATGTAGAAGCTGGCTTTATGGTGTTTCTGACTGATCCTTTCCCTTACTTACTTTGACTTCTGCTTTACTTTGAAGATGCAAGAGCTTCAGTTTCGATATAGTACTTTGAAGGCAGTATAGAATAGAAGTTAAGATAAGTGACAGTGGAGTGAAATGAATCTGAATTGAGGTCCTGGATCTATTATTTTACTTGCTAACTGTGATATTACTTTACGATATTACTTCACTTGTTGGCTATGTTACTTTGAGCAAGATATTAACCACTCTCAGACTGAGTTTCTGAATTTGTAAAATGGTGTTTTTATGCAAAAATAATAATGCAATCAATGAGCTGATTTAGAAAGTGCTTAGCACAGTGCCTGGAACATAGTAAGTAATCAAAAATGGTGTCTGGTATTACTGTTGCTTAATAAGAAATGAAGTTAAGGAAACTTCAGATAAAATTGAACCTTTCAATACAAGCATCTCTACTCTTGGGATCATGAGTGATCCTGCTCTTGTCTCCCTTAACAAAGGGTGTCATGTTGGCATACAACAGGTACTTGGGAAAATTTGTCCAATATATGCAAAAATGAATGAATGTCCCTATCCATCCTCCTCCAGATAAAGAGGACTCCAACTTGCTGTTAGTCATGTATTTAAACAGAAAGAAAATTCTACCTGCAACATTGCATGCTCCACTAAATGTTAAATGAAAAGGCAGAGTTTCCAATAATGAGATTGGGGAATGCCATCACTCCACAGGCACCGAAGCCAGGTTCATTGCAATTCAGCACTATAGCAAGGGGACTTGAGATGCTTAATTTAGTACTATCATTATTGTTTTTATATGAAAAGAGACTTAGAATTGGAAATAGCCACTCACCAGCTTTCCTGGAGTGCCCTTATTCCCGGAATGGGTAAGTGGTTTCTTTGGGCCCTCATTGACATGTAAGTCTTCACATACCAACTTTCTATGGTACAGATACCTGGCAACTGATTACAGCTGTCAGACTGGAAAGGTGAGGATTATTTTCCTAATTCTAAGTATAAAGATGAGGCTGAGTCACTAAAAGCTTGCTTTCCATTTAAAAAAGAAATTTTGGAACCAAAGATAGAGAGCTTCTGGAGAACCAATTTCTGCCTTAGTTCTAACCTTCACACTATTTCCAAGAAATGTTTTCAAATGGTTGGGCAAGTAGGCAATATTTTTTAATGGAATCACTATGTTTTAATTGGGCAGCCCCTTTGTGCATAACATAATAATACAATAGGAAGCACTGCAGCCTATTAGATATTACATCACCCGTGATATAATATTGAAACAACACCAGCAGAACAAATCAGAACAAAGCATCAACTGAAAAAGGAAAATGATGCAGAAATTTTACAGAATGCTCTGGGTCAATTAAAGTATACGTGACATGGTTGTAAGATATCTGGTTCCTTAGAAAATAGACAAAACATCAAGGTCTTCACTTAATGTCTTGAATGACCATCTGAAAATATGAGAATGCCATATGGCAGCAGATTTCACTGCCATGGCTAAAGGACAATCTATAGCACTGACTCTGACAGCTTCAAGTTATGGCACCTTTCCAAACTTGGCAGTGCTTACAGAATTCTGATTCAACTAGAAATAAAATGACCTGGATGAACACTTGACCCAAGACCAAGTGTCAAGGGATGAAGAGTAATGTCTGCCTAATATTATACTTCACGCTGCTCACACACAAACACACATATATGCCTTTTGGTTTCCTTATGTTGTGATTCCATATTATTTCGTTAATCCTCCCTTATTTAATGATACACGTGTTTGTCTGCAGCTCTATCTCTGTTCATGGATCATCTATCATCTATCATCTATCTATCATCTATCTATCGATATCCATGATACTTTGTCATTTCCTTGATCATTAGAACATTGGAAGAGTGCCTGGAGCATCACAGAAACTCTATAAAGAATATTGTACGTTTAACAAAGGGGTTTTATCTATACAGTTGAATGTTTTGAGATATGGCTGGTCTGGTTAAAAGATGTAGATGGATGGCAGGTAAAGTAACATGTTCTATGAGCAATAAAACTACTCAAAAGCTTCCATTTTCAGATTGTGGACTGAATCCATGCTTTTAGTTTTTCATTTGTGTTCTAGATCTTTAGAAATGTTTGATATGGTACTTAGTTTATGAATCATAACTGGGCAGAAAAATAAGAAAATTACCTCTTAATTTAATAGAAAATAGTATGAAGATTCCTACTAGGTATGTAGAAGACAAGATCAGATTGAAACTTTTGACAAATGTAATAAAAGTTGAAAACCAGTCTCTGTCTGTTTCAAATAGAAACAAACAGAAAATAACTGTCAAAAATATTTACAATCTAAAGTGTGATGTTAGATCTTGCATGAAAAACATGCTAAGAAATTATAAAATATGTTCTGCCATCTGTTGCTTGTCACCGTCTTACAGTGAGAATTGATGTGGAAGAGGCCTCCAGAGGAGAATCCCTTGGAAATACTGATCAGGGTCCCTATGAGAGAAGGAGGGGTTTTGGAAGGAAGAGCACAGTGCACACCAAAAGCTATCTCTAAAGCACTCAGAAAGATTGGATTGATGTGCTCTGGAACTTGAGACGTGCAGACAGGTGTTTAACTTCTACAATAGAATTTTCATGACGATTGACTGAGTTGGCAGAGAAAAGAGGAAGAATGTTAAGAGAAAGCTCCTGTCTACAGATGACCGGTTTCCCTGGGAACGAGATGTGGGCTGATGAGGGAGTTTCTAGAGTTGCCCGCAAAGGGAAATTGCCCAAGAAGAACCATTTGAAAACTATAAACGATCCCAAACAAAAGGATAGGTTGTCAAAAGCCCAGGGGAGGGGAGAAATTTCAAGAGGCCAGCTAAAGGAGATTTCTGTCCCATAGTCCTAGGAACTGCAACTCAAGGTCTCTAAAGAAGGTACAAATGCTAGTTAGAAAAGGAAAGGTCATTTTGGGAACTCTATGACACCCAGAAGGTGGGACTTCCCACATGCAGCAACTAAGAGCCCGCATGCCACAGCAAAGATCCCACAAGCCACAACTTAGACCCAGAGCAGCCAAAATAAATAAATAAATAAAAATAAATAAAAATAAATATTAAAACAAAATTTGTCTCCTTTAAAAAAAAATCAGAAGATTTCATTGCTAGAACCTGTATCTGTAGGATCCAAGACAATCTAGGTTAGAGCATAACAGAAAATTTAATTGGTTTAGAGTTTGATAATGGTCATGTCATTATTAGTTCAGTTTAGGTTTTTTATCACCTGGACACAAAGAATTATTTTATTATGCAAAAATAACAAAAAAAAAATGCTGTAGAACCTCACTGAGATTTCATATGAGAGGCAGGACTGAGTTAGTCCACTGAGCAGACCTGAAGGGGAAGTTAGTGGGAGAATTCACAAATTCACACACTTGGATTCTGATTGTGCCCTTTACCATCCAGTTTATGTCAGATTGTTCATAGATTCATGGGAAAACAATGTTGTAAAAAGAGGATGCTTGCCTACAAGTGATAGAGTCTGAGCATAAAAAAGGAATCCAGGGGCAATTAACATGAATATGAGATGCAGTCCTGCAGCAGAGAAAACTCTGTGGGTAGTCTTTTGTGTGTATGTGTGCACAGGCACACACGTAGGCACACGTGCACGCACACACACACATGCACGCACACCAATGACCAGGAAGATCTGACAAGGCAGTGGATATAGGAGACTGTGTGGAACAAGAGACCGTGGCCTGGGATGCTAATGATGTCCAGGAAGAACCCACACCCAGAGGACTAGCCACCCAGGCATTCCCCCGAGAACATGCCTCCCTCCTCCATTCTTCTCTCTCACTGTAAACAAGCCAGAATATCATCCGTGACAGAACACTATATCTCAACCTCCAAGCAGTCATTCACAGCAGACTCAGGGGAGAGTCTAAGATGGACCCACTACTGATGAACACGAAATACTTGAGGAAACCCAACATCATTAAAAAGGTGCACCATTAGACAGTATATTTATTATCAGATAGAAAAAAGTCAATAGAATTGTTACAATTGGTTATAAAATGAACATATTTATTTTTATGAGAGACACCTGCATTCATTCAAAAAATATACATATTATAAAAATTAAATGTTATTTATATTTAATACAAAAGAAATAGCAGATGAAATAAATAGACTTGTTATAGCTGAAGAGAAAATTACTAAGGAAGAGTTGGGTAGAGAATTTCCAGAATAATAGCATACTTAAAGTAATTAAATACATGAATGAAGAAAATATAAGGGATATATAGGGTTGATCCAGAATTTGGGATATATTTCTATTAGAGTCAATATTAGGCTAGAAAAAAATATTCTACAAATTTCAGTGGCTTAGAACATTGAGATTTTACTTCTTAGCCTCACAAATCAGCTGCATGTCCAGGTTATTCTCCAGAACAATGCTCCATCATATGCCAACTTAGTGGTATAAAGGAAGTCATCATCATAATGGCACCAGACACTACCTGATCAGTGCTTCCACTGCACAGTTCATTGACCATGGAATGGAAGCCCATTGTCTCCACTGCACAGTTCAAGCAAGGTACATGGCCAAGTCTAGTTTCAAGGAGTGAAACAATGTAATCCTTGCTGTGTCTGAAAGGAGAAGAATCACTACAATGTCCAGATGGGCAAGAGAGGATGGACAAGAAGTGATATTCAAATAAATAAGGAAGGAGAATTTCTCAGACATGCATTTGTGTTCACATGGAAAGTCTTCACTAAAGGGCATACTATACACCTGCAATTATTTTTTTAGTGAAGTATAGTTGATGTTCAATATTATATAAGTTACAGCTGTACAATGTAGTGATTCACAATTTTTAAAGGTTAACTCCATTTATAGTTATTACAAAACATTGGCCATATTCTCCGTGTTGTACAATATATCTTTGTAGCTTATTTTATACATAATAGTTTCTACCTCTGAATCCCCTACCCCTCTATTGCTCCATCTATCACTGTTTTGAATACTAGGTGTCAAAAGTGTTTTAACAGCCTTGACATCTTGACATTTACATTCTTATAAAAGAAAACAAATAAAATTGGCAAGTAGTTGAAAAGTTTGACTGAAGAAAAAAAAAAGCCTAAATAGCAAATAATTTTAAAATAAAATACAGGTTTATAAAAAACAATTAAAAATTTATAGAGAATACTACACAAAATTGTTTACCAATTTTTCAAAATTATTACTGAAAATTATTGATGAAAAATATAAATTTCCAATCCACTTAAGGAAAAGTATAAAATCTGAATATACTCAAGTCAAAACAGAAAGTGAAATGCAGCCAGAAGGTAGAGATCTACATGACTTTTCTCAATGGTTTATCAAACAAAATAACTTTCCCTATTTTTCTGTATTCTTAAACTGTTCACATATCATTAAATTTTTTATGACAATTTTAAGAATTAACTTCAAAACCCTATGGATGAGAAGTTCATGGATGATAAGTTCTTTTATTTCATACATAGCCTGTTCAGAGTTTTTACTATATTCTTGAAATAGTAGTTTATTTTTTTAATTATTTTATTGAATGAAAGATTCTTTAAATTAGACAGTGCTTTACAATTTTCAAAAGTTTCACACAGATGATTTCATATAATTCCAATAACCCTTAGTTTATTTTTATATTCTCCAGGTAATTTTGCATTTAATTGAAATGTTTATATCAAGTTGTATATATAGTCTCTTAAATGAAAAAGATTTGTTTCTCATATAATCTGCTTCATGTCTAGTTTTTATATTTGTATTTATTCTCTTCTCTTGATTAGCTTTGTGAAGGGCTACATTGGCTATATTTTATTATAGTTTAAATTCTAACTTTCTCTTACTTGTGTCTATTTGTCAACAGTACTCTTCCTACTATTGTTTGTTTCTCCTTTCAGCACAATTATTTACTTTCTTTTGTGTTCTTAGCTTTGTTTGTAGATAATTAATAATTTCTTGAATGAAATAATCATTTTCACTCTATTTTTAAAGTAATTCAATTATTTAAAGCTTTCTGTTTCCAAATTAAACCTTTAAACCTATTTTATATTCTAAGATTTACAGCATTCTTTTTTCCTTCTTAATATTTCAATTTTGCTTTTAAATTTCACCTGGCAGTTATGATGGTAACATTTTTTTTTTAATTTTCAGGTTATCTAGTTACCATCTTTTAAAAAGATGATCTTTTGATCATTTACATTCTTCCATTGTGATCAAATAATGAAAATTATGATAATTTGACTTTTTTAACTGAAAAGAAGTTATTCTTAAGGCCTAGAATATAGCAACTTTGTAAAAGATGTATGGACAAATAAGTATTCTCAGACTATGAATGCTCGGTTTGAAGTATTATAGACATTATTTTAAACTATATATCTATCTTCTTTTTTTTCCTTTATTTTTTAGCATCTTCATTGGAGTATAATTGCTTTAAAATGGTGTGCTGGTTTCTGCTGTATAACAAAGTGAATCAGCTATACATATACATATATCCCCATATCACCTCCCTCTTGCATCTCACTCCCATCCTCTCTATCCAACCCCTCTAGGTGGTCACAAAGCACTGAGCTATCTCTCTGTGCTATGCAGCTGCTTCCCACTAGCTATCTATTTTACATTTGGTAGTGTATATATGTCCATGCCTCTCTCTCAATTCGTTCCAGCCCTTCCCCCTCCCCATGTCCTCAAGTCCATTCTTTACGTCTGTGTCTTTATTTGTGTCCTGCCCCCAGGTTATTAAGAGACTTTTTTTTTTTTACATTCCATATATGTGTGTTAGCATATGGTATTTGTTTTTTTCTTTCTGACTTACTCCACTCTATATGACAGTCTCTAAGTCCATCCATCTCACTGCAAAAAAACTCAATTTCAATTCTTTTTATGGCTGAGTAATATTCCATTGTATATATGTGACACATCTTCTTTATCCATTAATCTGTTGATGGACACTTAGGTTGCTTCCATGTCCTGGCTATTTTAAATAGAGCTGCAATGAATATTGTGGTACATGACTCTTTTTGAATTATGGTTTTCTCAGGGTATATGCCCAATAGTGGGATTGCTGGGTAGTATGGTAGTTCTATTTTTAGTTTTCTAAGGAACCTCCAGACTGTTCTCCATAGTGGCTGTATCAATTAGTATTCCCACCAACAGTGCAAGAGTGTTTCCTTTTCTCCACACCCTCTCCATCATTTATTGTTTATAGATTTTTTGATAATGGCCATTCTGACTGATGTGAGGTGATACTTCATTGTAGTTTTCATTTGCATTTCTCTAATGATTAGTGATGTTGAGCATCCTTTCATGTGTTTGTTAGCAAACCGCTTGTCTTCTTTGGAGAAATGTCGATTTAGGTCTTCTGCCCAGTTTTGGATTGGGTTGTATGTTTTTTTGATACTGAGCTGCATGAGTTGCTTGTATGTTTTGGAGATTAATCCTTTGTCAGTTGCTTCATCTGCAAATATTTTCTCTCAGCTTGTGGGTTGTCTTTTCGCCTTGTTTATGGTTTCCTTTGCTATGCAAAAGCTTTGAAGTTTCATTAGGTCCCATTTGTTTATTTTTGTTTTTATTTCCATTTCTCTAGGAGGTGGGTCAAAAAGGATCTTGCTGTGATTTACGTCATCAATAGTTCTGCCTATGTTTTCTTATAAGAGTTTTATAGTGTCTGGCCTTACATTTAAGTTTTTAATCCATTTTGAGTTTATTTTTGTGAATGGTGTTAGGGAATGTTCTAATTTCATTCTTTTACATGTAGCTGTCCAGTTTTCCCAGCACCACGTATTGAAGAGGCTGTCTTTTCTCCATTGTATATTCTCACCTCCTTTATCAAAAATAAGGTGACCGTATGTACGTGGGTAAATCTCTGGGCTTTCTATGCTGTTCCATTGATCTATATTTCTGTTTTTGTTCCAGTACCACACTGTCTTGATTACGGCAGCTTTGTAGTATCATCTGAAGTCTGGGAGCCTGATTCCTCTAGCTCCGTTTTTCTTTCTCAAGATTGCTTTGGCTATTCAGGGTCTTTTGTGTTTCTATACAAATTGTGAAATTTTTTGTTCTACTTCAGTGAAAAATGCCATTGGTTGTTTCATAGGGATTGCATTGAATCTGTATACTGCTTTGGGCAGTATAGTCATTTTCACAATGTTCATTCTTTCAATCCAAGAACATGGTATATCTCTCCATATGTTTGTATCAGCTTTAATTTCTTTCACCAGTGTCTTATAGTTTTCTGCATACAGGTCTTTTATCTCCTTAGGTAGGTTTATTCCTAGGTATTTTATTCTTTTTGTTGCAGTGGTAAATAGGAGTGTTTCCTTAATTTCTCTTTCGGATTTTTCATCATTAGAGGCTAGGAATGCAAGAGATTTTTGTGCATTAATTTTGTATCCTGCTAATTTACCAAATTCATTGATGACCTTTAGTAGTTTTCTGATAACATCTTTAGGATTTTCTATTTATAGTATCATGTCATCTGCAAACAGTGAGAGCTTTTCTTCTTCTTTTCCTATTTGGATTCCTTTCATTTCTATTTCCTCTCTGATTGCTGTGGCTAAAACTTCCAAAAGTATGTTGAATAATAGTGGTGACAGTGGACAATCTTGTCTTTTTCCTGATCTTAGTGGAAATGGTTTCAGTTTTTCACCATTGAGAATGATGTTGGCTGTGGGTTTGTCATATATGGCCTTTATTATGTTGAGGTAAGCATCCTCTATGTCTACTTTCTGGAGGGTTTTTATCATAAATGGGTTTTGAATTTTTTCAAAAGCTTTTTCTGCATCTATTAAGATGATAATATGGCTTTTCTTCTTCAATTTGTTAACATGGTTTATCACTGATTGATTTGTATATATTGAAGAATCCTTGCATTCCTGGGATAAGCCGTACTTGATCATAGTGGATGATATTTTTGATGTGCTGTTGGATTCTGTTTGCTAGTATTTTGTTATGATTTTTGCATCTATGTTCATCAGTGATATTGGCCTGTAGTTTTCTTTCTTTGTGACATCTTTATCTGGTTTTCATATCAGTATGATGGTGACATTCTAGAATGAGTTTGGGAGTGTTCCCCCCTCCGCTATATTTTGGAAGTGTTTGAGAAGGATAGGTGTTAACTCTTCTCTAAATGTTTGATAGAATTTGCCTGTGAAGCCATCTGGCCCTGGGCTTTTGTTTGTTGGAAGATTTTTAATCACAGTCTCCAATTCAGTGCTTGTGATTGACCTGTTTACATTTTCATTTTCTTTGTGGTTCAGTCTCCAAAAGTTGTGCTTTTCCAAGAATTTGTCCATTTCTTCCAGGTTGTCCAATTTATTGGCATATAGTTGCTTGTAGTAATCTCCCATGATCCTTTGTATTTCTGCAGTGTCAGTTGTTACTTCTCCTTTTTCATTTCTAATTCTATTGATTTGAGTGTTCTTGTTTTTCTTGTTGAGTCTGGCTAATAGTTTATCAATTTTGTTTATCTTCTCAAATAAGCAGCTTTTAGTTTTATTGATCTTTGTTACTGTTTCCTTCATTTCTTTAACATTTATTTCTGATCTGATCTTTATGATTTCTTTCTTCCTGCTAACTTTGGGCTTTTTTGTTCCTCTTTCTCTATTTGCTTTAGGTGCAAGGTTAGGTTGTTTATTTGAGATGTTTCTTGTTCCTTGAGGCAGCACTGTATTGCTATAAACTTCCCTCTTAGAACTGCTCTTGCGGCATCCCATAGGTTTTGGGTCTTCGTGTTTTCATTGTCATTTGTTTCTAGGTATTTTTTAATTTACTCTTTGGTTCCTTCAGTGATCTCTTGGTTATTAAGTAGTGTATTGTTTAGCCTCCATGTTTTTGCATTTTTTACAGATTTTTTTTCCTGAAATTGATATCTATTCTCATAGTGTTGTGGCGGAAAAGATACTTGATACAATTTTAATTTTCCTAAATTTATCAAGCCTTGATTTATGACCCAAGATATGATCTGTCCTGGAGAATGTTCCATGAGGCTTGAGAAGAATGTGTATTCTGTTGTTTTTGGATGGAATGTCCTATAAATATCAATTAAGTCCATCTTGTTTAATGTATCATTTAACGCTTGTGTTTCCTTATTTATTTTCATTTTGGATGATCTTTCCATTGGTGAAATTGGGGTGCTAAAGTCATCTACTATGATTGTGTTACTGTTGATTTCCCCTTTTATGACTGTTAGAGTTTGTCTTATGTATTGAGGTGCTCCTATGTTGGGTGCAAAAATATTTACAATTGTTATATCTTCTTCTTGGATTGATCCCTTGATCATTATGTAATGTCCTTCTTTATCTCTTGTAATTGTCTCTATTTTAAAGTCTTTTTTGTCTGATATAAGAATTGCTACTCCTGCTTTCTTTTGATTTCTACTTGCATGGAATATCTTTTTCCATCCCCTCACTTTCAGTCTTTATGTGTCCCTAGGTCTGAGGTGGGTCTCTTGTAGACAGCATATATATGGGTCTTGTTTTTGTATCCATTCAGCCAGTCCATGTCTTTTGGTTGGAGCATTTAATCCATTTACATTTAAGGTAATTACAGATATATATATTCCTATTCCCATTTTCTAAATTGTTTTGGGTTTGTTATTGTATGTCTTTTCCTTCTCTTGTGTTTCCTGTGTAGAGATATTCCTTTAGCATTCATTGTAAAGCTGGTTTGGTGGTGCTGTGTTCTCTTAGCTTTAACTTGTCCATAAAGATTTTAATTTCTCTGTTGAATCTGAATGAGATCCTTGCTGGATAGAGTAATCTTGGTTGTAGGTTTTTCCATTTCATCACTTTAAGTATGTCCTGCCACTCTCTTCTGGCTTGCAGAGTTTCTGCTGAAAGATCAGCTGTTAACCTTATGGGGATTCCCTTGTATGTTATTTGTTGTTTTTCCCTTGCTGCTTTTAATATTTTTTCTTTGCATTTAATTTTTGAAAGTTTGATTAATATGTGTCTAGGTTTGTTTCTCCTTGGATTTATCCTGTATGGGACTCTATGTGCTTCCTGGACTTGATTGACTATTTCCTTTCCCATATTAGGGAAGTTTTCAACTATAATATCTTCAAATATTCTCTCAGTCACTTTCTTTTTCTCCTCTACTTCTGGTACCCTTATAATTTGAATGTTGGTGTGTTTAATATTGTCCCAGAGATCTCTGAGACTGTCCTCAATTCTTTTCATTCTTTTTTCTTTATTCTGCTCTGCAGTAGTTATTTTCACTATTTTATCTCCCAGGTCACTTATCCATTCTTCTGCCTCATTTATTTCGCTATTGATTCCTTCTAGAGTATTTTTAATTTCATTTATTGCATTGTTCATCATTGTTTGTTTCCTCTTTAGTTTTTCTAGATCCTTGTTGAACATTTTTTGTATTTTCTCCATTCTATTTCCAAGATTTTGGATCGTCTTTACTGTCATTACTCTGAATTCTTTTTCAGGTAGACTGCCTATTTCCTCTTCATTTGTTTGGTCTGATGGGTTTTTACCTTGCTCCTTCATCTGCTGTGTGTTTCTCTGTCTTCTCGGTTTGCTTAAGTTATTGTGTTTGTGGTCTCCTTTTCACAGGCTGCAGGTTCGGAGTTCCCATTGTTTTTGGTGTCTGCCCCCAGTGACTAAGGTTGGTTTAGTGAGTTTTGTAGGCTTCCTGGTGGAGGGGACTGGTGCCTGTGTTCTGTTGGATGAGGCTGGATCTTGTCTTTCTGGTGGGTAGGACTGCATCCTGTGGTGTGTTTTGGGGTGTTTGTTAGCTTATACTTTTAGGCTGCCTTTCTCTAATAGGTGGTGTTGTGTTCCTGTATTGCTAGTTGTTTGTATAGGGTGTCCAGCACTGTAGCTTGCTGGTCATTGAGTGGAGCTGGGTCATAACACTGAGATGGAGATCTCTGGGAGAGCTTTTGCCATTTGTTATTACGTGGAGCTGGGAGGTGTCTGGTGGCCCAATGTCCTGAACTTGGCTCTCCTACCTCAGAGTCACGGGCCTGACACTCTGCCAGAGCACGATGACCCTGCCTGACACACAGCTCAGAAGAAAAGGGAGAAAGAAAGGAAGAAGGAAGGAAAGAAAGAAAGAAAGAAAGAAAGAAAGAAAGAAAGAAAGAAAGAAAGAAAGAAAGAAAGAAAGAAAGAAAAAGTAAAATAAAGTTATTAAAAATAAAAAATTAAAAAGTAATTTAAAAAAAAAAGAAGAGAGCAACCAAATCAAAAAACAAATCCACCAATGATAACAAGTGCTAAAACTTAAATTAAAATTAAAAAAAAAGAAATGGTCAGACAGAACCCTAGGACAAATCATAAAAGCAAAGCTATACAGACAAAAAGAAGCATACACATACACACTCACAGACACAACACACAAAGAAGCATACACATATACACTCAGAAAAAGAGATATAGGAAATACATTATATATAATAAAGGCAGAGAGCAGCCAAATCAATAATCAAATCTACCTACGATAATAAATTCTAAATACTAAACTAAGATAAACATAAGACCAGAAACAAATTAGATGCAGAAAACAAACCCCAATTCTACAGTTGCTCCCAAAGTCCACCACCTCAATTTTGGAATGATTCGTTGTTTATTCATGTATTCCAAAGATGCAGGGTACATCAAGTTGATTGTGGAGATTTAATCTGCTGCTCCTGAGGCTGCTGGGAGAGATTTCCCTTTCTCTTCTTTGTTCACACAGCTCCTTGTGTTCAGCTTTGTATTTGGCCCCGCCTCTGTGTGTAGGTCACCTGAGGGCGGCTTTCGGGAAGTCTGAGGTCTTCTGCCAGCGTTCAGTAGGTGTTCTGTAGGAGCTGTTCCACATGTAGATGTATTTCTGATGTACTTGTAGGGAGGAAGGTGATCTCCACGTCTTACTCCTCTGCCATCTTGAAAGTCCTCTTCTATCTTATTTTTGTGTCTAGTTGAATGGTTGCAAGTAAAAAAAGTATTAATTTCTGACAAATGGGCTATTTATATAAATCTATCTTTTTTCTAATTGATTCTTTATGTAAAACATGGAGTCATTACTATTAGGTATTCATTAGTACATACAACTTTTTATTATGATGTTATTCACTTAATTTTATCTAATACATTTTGCTTTGCATTTTTACATTTTAGACAACACTCTTGTCACTCATTCCTAATTTTGTAGTTGTTCCTTTTATTTATCTCAAGAAGAAAAATTCTTAAATTTCTCTCAAACAAAAGATGTATATTAGTCAGTGTTCTCCAGATAAACAGAACTAATATATGTCACTTCTCTCTATATTAATCTAAAGGTGGAAGATGGAAAAAAGCCTTCACAGACACACCCAGAAATAGTATTTAATTAGCTATGTGTGCATCCCTTAGCCCAGACAAGTTGACACAAAATTAACTATCATAGACATATTGTGAGCATATATGTGCATTGAAATCCAAACTGGAAATCCTTTACAGCAGAGGTTCACAGAGGTTTTCTGTAAAACTACAAAACAAAAACAAACCACTTTTTTTTCTGTTCAGTATTTAAGATTTTGCAGAAAGAATTCAAAACTGAAGATGATATTTATGTAAGAGAGAAAATAAATTTCCTCAAAATTTAATAAAAATTGAATAAAATTTTGTAATACAAGTTTACTAATGAGAAGAGTTATTTTCTGAGGGGATAGCATTCCTTGAATTTGGACTCAGAGTTAATGATCCCTATCATCAAAATTATTTGCAAACTGTAAAATTTAATGATGATCTTTTATAAGATTTTACATATTTCATCTTCGAATATATGTGTCCTGTCACACATCATGGCTAAAAACACTGAGTTTTAACTGCATCTCATCGATTTGCAGTGCACCAAGCATCAGTGCAAAGCAATGTAATCAACACACACACACACACACACACACACACACACACAAAGAGTCTCTGAGGCAAATATTCAACAAATGTGTATGCCTATGTTCTAATAACTTCATTTATGGACACTGAAATTGGAATTTTATATATTTTAATTCATGACTAAATATTATTCTTATTTTGATTTTTAAATTATTAAAACTGCAAAAAATTACTTATTTGTGAGTAGTACAAAAAAAAGGGGGTTGGCTGTATGTGGCCAGTGGTCTGTAGATTACTGACCCCTGCTTTAGAAATAGAGGAATTTCTAATGAATGCCTAATTTTTTTAATCTCTTGTGGGTCATTTACTATTTTTCTCATGATATCTCTGCTTCTCTCTATTTTCATTTCCTGATTCTGTCTACTTATCCAACTCCTCATCCCCTCCTCAAAATATCTTTTCCCTTTCCCTCCACTACCTTCTTAATATTCTGATTTCCAGTCCTTCATGTTACCTACGCAGTGTACATTTCATTATGACATTGCCCTTACTCTTCTTCATAGAATCTTTTTAGCTTTATTGCCCCATTAACTCATTTTTTTTTCTAGGTCAATATACCAAGAGAGAGAACTGGATTGATCTCATTCATGATTTCATCATACTCGTGTCATTTATAAGCCACACATTTGCCTGAGAATTGATTGCCCTTGGATCTAGAATACATCCTCAATTCAACCAGCCATGGGGAAATGGTGGAGGGGTCCTGCACCCCTAAATATGTCCATTTCTTGAACATGGGCATCTGCTGGACATGTCTGCTTAGAATGAACCTCATAGTGAGACACACATTTTGTAGCTTGATTTGTCCTAAGAGCCTTTTTGTTTGTTTATACTTGCATGTTAAATCTGAGTATGTACTTTTATTTTAAATGATCTACGTCACTTTGATTTTAAGTGGGATTTTTCAAATATTTGATGGCTTAATTCAGTCTTAGTATCTTTGTCTTTTAATGGATTTCCTGACTTGAGTCTTAGGTCTATTGTTTACTCTTGCTGACAAATTTTATAATCATCTTGTTAACTCTCATGAAATATCATACTGTGATTTTAATTGTAATTGTTTTTAGAGTAATTTAGAGAGAAGTGAAATTTCTTATGAAATTTTATCTTCTCATCCAGAAACATAATAGAACTTTTTATTAAAGGCTTTTAAAATATATTTCACCAAAACTTTGTATTTCTTTATATTGGGTACAATTCTGTGGTTTATTTTGATTGTTATTTCTATTTTAAACATGAGGTTTTAACTATAATTTTCAAAATTACTTACAAATTATATATATGAATTGCCATATACATATATGTATGGATTTATATTTTTTCTAGTCTTAATTTAATAGTCTAAGATCTCCAGAGTAACACATAATAATAGTAGTGTAACATGCCTCTTATCTTTTTACACTTTACTAGGAATGCTTTTTATGTTCATTCTTTTTTTTATTATTATTCAACAAAAACTTTTGATGTTTGCTATATACTAGAAAATGTCCGAGATTCTTGGGATATATCAGTGAACAATACAGACAAACAGCTTTGAGCTTTTTTTTTTTTTTTTTTGCCGTCTGCCTCTCACTGTTGTGGCCTCTTCCGTTGTGGCCTCTTCCGTTGAGGAACATAGGCTCTGGACATGCAGGCTCAGCGGCCATGGCTCACAGGCCCAGCCGCTCCGCGGCATGTGGGATCCTCCTGGACCGGGGCACGAACCCACGTCTCCTGCATCGGCAGGTGGACTCTCAACCACTGCGCCACCAGGGAAGCCCTAGCTTTGAGCTTTTGATACTACACTCTAGCGAGGGAGACAGTCAACAACAAGCATAATAAATAGGTAAGCAATATAGTATCTTAGACATTGATAAATACTGCTGAAGAAAATTAAAAGTAGGGCAAGGTCTAGGGGTTTGAGAAAGAGGAAATGAGTAGAGGGGCTACAGTTTTAAATAGTGGTCAGAGTAGATCTGGTGGAGAAGGAGAGATTTTAGTAGAGGCATAAAGTACAATTTCTAACACATTTTCTATAGTCACTGGTCTATTCTGGTTTCTCAATTTGACTTAATTTGATTTCAGCATTTATGTGTGTCTGAAAATTTTTTCATATAATATTATCTTTCAAATTTATTCATATCAGATTATAATTAGTAGCCACATGGTTTCTCAATCTCTTTTATGTCTCAAACCTAATAGCCTTTAAAAAAACCTGGTTTACATAGAATGTATCTTTGGTCACTTTAAAGCACTGGATTTAGTTTTCTTATTTTGTTTTTATATTTGGTTAATTGTTATCTTTATTATTAATTACTTTAAATATTTTTCATGCCTGTCATTCTTTTTTCCAGCTACTTGAATGGTTTACATAGTTAATTTACTTTTTTGTAAAATATTTATTTAAATATAGAGTAGAAGCTCTTAATAATCAATACGAGAACAAAACTAATATGATAGCATTGGATTTTACCCTTTAGAATAAAATATATATCCATGAATCCATACTGATATAAATTATCAAATAAGAAATTCACTCATATTTTCCAAGAAGTATCATTTGACCACATCTTTTAGGTTTACATATAAAAAGATCTCTTATTGTTCTTTTGTTTTTTGTTTTTCTTTTTTTTGAAACTGAAACTCTGAAAATATTTCTAGATTTATTTGGCTAAAATGTTTTTCCATAGTTATTTTCATTTTAGTTTAACTGAAAGTTTGTCTTCTTAGAGTTCTCTTCCCTTATAACCAGGCTTTATTTTCAGGCTCTATAAGTCTTTGGGAAAAGTCCAGATCTTTTCTGACTCACTTTATGCAAGGCGTATTCCCGAATTCATAATCATTTTTTTATGGTCCCAATCTCCTGCTGCAACAAGTGACATAAATTTAAACTGATATTTCTCTCACATCACTGAAGAACAGAATTGGCTCTAAATGCTGACATATCCTGTATAAGAGAAAAATAAGTAAGCAAGTAGAATCCCAGAAGTAAGAAATAATTAAAACCCATAGACCTACATAGTAAGTTATTTCAGTCATAACAACAATTTACTGTTTCTTTCCATTTTTTTGTTCACATGTTCACGTGTGAACAGAGTAAAAGGCCACCCATTTCTGCTGCACCACATTTACTCACAGCTTAACTAAAGACAAGGTTAATTCTGTAGCAACGTGGTGATCTCACCATTAACAGAAGGTACACAAATAATTTAACACAAATACTATAACAAAAATATCAATAAATACTAGTGTCTGAGGCATGTAGGACTGAACAGATTTGTCAAAAAAACAGAAAAAAGTGATAAATATTTTTTCTCAATTTTTACAGACTATTTTCATCAACAACTATGAGGCCAAAATGGCCAGAAAATTCACTAAACTAAACTGAAAATCAACTGGGAATCAAATGTGTTGTTGGAATACATGTAAACAATAGAAAGATTAGTTAAATAACTCTGTGAGACATTTTGTAAACGTGTGAGACAGTTTGTAAATTTAGTCTTAATATTCACAGGGGTCTTCAATAAACGTTTTTTTGTTGTTATTAAATTAGGGCAAATAACCAAGTCATCAAGAAAGTAGAGAAGGTATTACACTAAGTGAAATAAATCAGAGAAAGACAAACAGTGTATGACCTCAATTAAATGGAATCTGAAAAAAAAACTCATAAAAAGGCATCAAATTAGTGGTTGCCACATGTGGGAGCTGGGGTGTAGGGGAAATAATTGAAGGTGGTCAAAGGGCACAAACTTATAATTATAAAATAAAAACTCTTAGGGATGTAATGTACAGCATAATGATTAAAGTTAACAATACTGTTTTGTATATTTGAAAATTGCTAAGAGGGTAAATCTTAAAAGTTCTCATCACAAATAAAAAAAAATGTTGCAACTATGTGAGGTGACAGATGTTAACTAAATTTATTGTGGTAATCATTTCACATTATATGCATGCATCAAATCATTATGTTGTACTCTTTAAACTTATACAATGTTATAGTCAACTACAACTCAGTAGAATTGGGGAGGGAGGGAGTGGAGAAAATACAGAAGCTATCACACCATACCCCCCAAGAATCAGTGATACAATTAAAGAAAGATTGAGACATTCATTCCCTCTATTCTCTTTTTGGGTGGCTTTTTTTTCTTTAAATTATATGCAGGAAATGTAAGAAAACATAAGATATCCACTTAACAGAGTTGTATATGAAACAGAAAAAAGATGATCCTTCTCCCATGAATGCATGTTAAATGTGCTTGAGACAAATGCATATTTTTAGGTCCAAAAAATATCTTATGATTAATTTTCCTTAAGAAATAGTGATATCTAATTTGTCAGAGTTTTACATTGTTAGGGATAGTAATGATTCTGCATTTGTACAAGCTGGGGGTTAATTCATGCATTTTAATTGTTAGGACAAATAAAAATTTGTATTTATTACACTCATTTCAGAAAACAAATTAACAGTTGAAACAAAATGAAATATTTTAAGCAAAGGATTTACTTACATCAACTAGAGAAACACAATTATATTTAAACAATAATAGAATTAATGTGAAAATAGCTAAAGAAGTATCCTTGCAGCTACTCTAGGTAGGTTTGAGTACTGTAATCACTGCAACAGTGTGTTCTTGTGTCTTTGGAGCCCTGCTAGAATGTAGACTTCCACCAGTGCGGGCTTGGCTTCATTCTGACTGGCCCACACACTTGCGATCTTTCTGTATACACAGGATAGATTCAAAAGAAGTTGTACCAAGAGGAAAACACACTATGGAAAACCTCTACTTGCAATTGTTAATGTACTAAAATGACAGAAGTACAAAGTAGCAACAGTTCATAGATTGACATGTAATTCAGTAGGAATGGAGAACATGATGTGAAAAGAAGTAAGCATCTAATATATGCAAATGGAGTCCTTGAAATGTTTCAAGGAGAGTGTAGAATACAATGGCACATTTTGAGATGAAAAACAATCTCCATGTATAACTCCCTCTTTTCAACCCCACTCTTTTGCTCTCTGCTTCATGATCCTCTGTCGGATGCCCTCTCCGCACCATCATGTCTATTTCAGGGATTCATCCGCATTCCTGTGATTCTCCTAGGAGCACCCTGACAGCCCAGAGCTGGCAGGTGGCAGAGGACTGAAGCCAGAACTGTTCCACATGCAGCTAGCTGGAAAAGGGGTTAGCATTCACCTCCTGTGTTAAGGGAAACAGAAGGCCAACAGCTAAATACGGTCTGGGTTTGCCTAAGCCTGTGATCACCTGTGACAAGGAAACAGTCTGACAAGGCAAAAAACAGTGGGGTTCATCACTACTTGGCCTAACAATGTACATATTCATAATAAAATCAACTTAAAACTCAATGCTCCTTGATAAAGCTTCATGCATACTAAAAATTAACCAGTGCTGAATAGCACTTTACAGTTTTACAAACACATTCTCTTATTTTATGGGTCATCATTATTAACCTACTTAAAGATGTAACTGAAGTTCAGCCCCAGGCAGTAAACCACAATGTACTTGAGAAGCAGGCGTTCAGCATCCTTGTAACCTCACTTCTTGTGTGATTTGTTACCTGCTTACCATGTGATGGTCCTGTGCCACATGCAAGGAATTCAGGGACAGATAAAACACAGCCCTTTTTCCTTGAAGAGTTTACAGTGCCCCAGGGAAAAGAAGAGACGTTGACAGTACTTTACAATACTGTGTAATATGAAGCTGGCCCAGACAGAGGGGAAGGAAGCTCAGGCACTATCAGAGGACAGATGTTACTCATAGCAGAGTGCACGTGTCTCCAGGGGCAATGCTTCCATGAGGAAGTGTTGCTTGACCTGAATCTTAAAAGGCGATTAAGAATTAATAGCTGTGGGCTTCGCTGGTGGTGCAATGGTTGAGAGTCCACCTGCCGATGCAGGGGACACGGGTTCGTGCCCCGGTCCGGGAAGATCCCACATGCTGCGGAGCGGCTGGGCCCATGAGTCATGTCCGCTGAGCCTGTGCGTCCGGAGCCTGTGCTCCACAATGGGAGAGGCCACAACAGTGAGAGGCCCGTGTACCAAAAAAAAAAAAAATAATAATAATAAAGGAATTAATAGGTGAATGAGAAGGATTGACAGGACAGGGAGATGATGAACCCATAAACATATGCACTGGTGTGTGCTGTAAGACACCCAATTCCTGGCCCAAGAGCACAAAAGCAATTGTAGGTTTGGGATGAAGTTGGAGGGAAGGAACAGGTAAAATCAAAGAGGGTCCTTTCACAGCTTGCAAGGATTTAAGGTTCAAATCAATATGAACAGATTACTTATCATTTTAGAAAGACACCTTATATTTTATTTATTTATTTTTTTAGTGCTCAGTACTTCATTTTTTTATTTTTTAAAATTTTTATTGAAGCTGATTTGCCATGTTGTTTTAGTTTCAGGTATACAGCAAAGTGATTCAGTAATAAATATTTATACATATATTCTTTTCCATTATAGGTTATTACAAGATATTGTGTATGGTTCCCTGTGCTATACAGTAGGTCCTTGTTGTTTATCTATTTTATATACAGTAATGTGTATCTGTTAATCCCAAACTCCTAATTTATTCCAACTCTCCCATTTTCCTTTGGTAACCATAAATTGGCTTTATGTCTGTGAGTCTATTTCTGTTTTGTAAATAAGTTCATTTGTAGCAGTTTTTTAGATTCCACATATAAGCTATATCATATAATATTTCTCTTTGTCTGACTTGCTTCACTTAGTATGATAATGTCTAGGTCTATCTGTGTTGATGCAAATGACATTATTTCACTCTTTTTTATGGCTGAGTAATATTCCACTGTATATATGTACCATATCGCCTTATAATTTAAAAGGAGGATGACTTTTAGTGAGATAAGACTCCTGATTGTCTTACAATGAAAGTTAGCATTAAAAGGACTACAGGGGTTAAAAGAAGACATATCCTTTGGTCCCAAGCAATTTATATTTGATTTAAAAAGTAATTTATGTATTTGTACATGCAAGCACACAATCTAGAACAAGAGCAAAAGTAGTATTAAATCTATTAAGTGCTATTAAACTTGTCTGAAATCATTAAAAAAAGCTTCAGAGAGGAGTTCAGCTATAAATATTGCTAGGATTGTCACTGAAGAGATGAGAGAAAGGATATTTGAGAGGGCAGTATAGAATATAAAAAGCATAGAGTGGAAAATAGAAATTAGATTCTTATAACAAAAGCCCAGGACCAGATGACTTCACAGAATTCTATCAAACATTTAGAGAAGAGCTAACACCTATCCTTCTCAAACTCTTCCAAAATACAGCAGATGGAGGACCATTCTCAAACTCATTCTATGAGGTCACCATCACCCTGATACCAAAATCAGACAAAGATGTCAAAAAAAAGAAAACTACAGGGCAATATCAGTGATGAATATAGATGCAAAACTCATCAACAGAATCCAACAGCACATTAAAAGGATCATACACCATGATCAAGTAGGGTTTATCTCAGGAATGCAAGGATTCTTCAATATATGCAAATCAATCAATGTGATAAAGCATATTAACAAATTGAAGGAGAATAAACATATGATCATCTCAATAGATGCAGAAAAATCTTTTGACAAAATTCAACACCCATTTATGGTAAAACCCTCCAGGAATCCAAATTGGAAAAGAAGCTGTCACTGTTTGCAGATGACATGATACTATACATAGAGAATCCTAAAGATGCAACCAGAAAACTACTAGAGCTAATCAATGAATTTGGTAAAGTAGCAGGATACAAAATTAACGCACAGAAATCTCTTGCATTCCTATACACTAATGATGAAAAATCTGAAAGTGAAATCAAGAAACCAGTCCCATTTACCACTGCAACAAAAAGAATAAAATACCTAGGAATAAACCTACCTAAGGAGACAAAAGACCTGTATACAGAAAATTATAAGACACTGATGAAAGAAATTAAGATAATACAACTAGATGGAGAGATATACCATGTTCTTGGATTGGAAGAATGAACATTGTGAAAATGACTATACTGCCCAAAGCAATCTACAGATTCAATGCAATCCCTATCAAACTACCACTGGCATTTTTCACAGAATTAAAACAAAAAATTTCACAATTTGTATGGAAACCAAAAAGACCCCGAATAGCGAAAGCAATCTTGAGAAAGAAAAATGGAGCTGGAGGAATCAGGCTCCCTGATTTCATACTATAATACAAAGCTACAGTAATCAAGACAGTATGGTACTGGCACAAAAACAGAAATATATATCAATGGAACAGGATAGAAAGCCCAGAGATAAACCCACACACATATGGTCACCTTATCTTTGATAAAGGAGGCAGGAATGTACAGTGGAGAAAGGACAGCCTCTTCAATATGTGGTGCTGGGAAAACTGGACAGGTACATGTAAAAATATGAGATTAGAACACTCCCTAACACCATACACAAAAATAAGCTCAAAATGGATTAAAGACCTAAATGTAAGGTGAGAAACTATCAAACTCTTAGAAGAAAACATAGGCAGAACACTCTATGACATAAATCACAGCAAGATCCTTTTGACCCACCTCCTAGAGAAATGGAAATTAAAACAAAAATAAACAAATGGGACCTAGTGAAACTTCAAAGCTTTTGCACAGCAAAGGAAACTATAAACAAGATGAAAAGACAACCCTCAGAATGGGAGAAAATATTTGCAAATGAAGCGACTGACAAAGGATTCATCTCCAAAATTTACATGCAGCTCAATAACAAAAAAACAAACAACCCAATCCAAAAATGGGCAGAAGACCTAAATAGACATTTCTCCAAAGAAGATATACAGATTGCCAACAAACACATGAAAGAATGCTCAACATCATTAATCATTAGAGAAATGCAAATAAAAACTACAATGAGGTATCATCTCACACTGGTCAGAATGGCCATTATCAAAAAATCTAGAAACAATAAATACTGGAGAGGGTGTGGAGAAAAGGGAACACTCTTGCACTGCTGATGGGAATGTGAATTGGTACAGCCACTGTGGAGAACAGTATGGAGGTTCCTTAAAAAACTACAAATAGAACTAATATATGACCCAGCAATCCTGCTACTGGGCATATATCCTTAGAAAACCATAATTCAAAAAGAGTCATGTATCAAAATGTGCATTGCAGCTCTATTTACAATAGCCAGGAGATGGAAACAACCTGTGTCCATCATCAGATGAATGGATAAAGATGCGGCACATATATACAATGGAATATTACTCAGCCATAAAAAGAAACAAAATTGAGTTATTTGTAGTGAGGTGGATGGACCTACAGTCTGTCATACAGAGTGAAGTAAGTCAGAAAGAGAAAGACAAATACCATGTGTTAACACATATATATGGAATCTAAGAAAAAAAAAAGTCATGAAGAACCTAGGGGTAAGAGAGAAATAAAGTCACAGACCCACTAGAGAATGGACTTGAGGATATGGGGAGGGGGAAGGATAAGCTGTGACAAAGTGAGAGAGTGGTATGGACATATATACACTACCAAATGTAAAATAGATAGCTAGTGGGAAACAGCTGCATAGCACAGGGAGATCAGCTCGGTGCTTTGTTACCACATGGATGGGTGGGATAGGGAGGGTGGGAGGGAAGGAAACACAAGAGGGAGGAGATATGGGAACTTATGTATATGTATAACTGATTCACTTTGTTATAAAGCAGAAACTAACACGCAATTGTAAAGCAATTATACTCCAATAATGATGTAAAAAAAAAAAACCCTCCAGGAAGTAGGCATAGAAGGAAATTACCTCAACCTAATAAAGGCCATATATGACAAACCTATAGACAACATCGTTCTCAATGGTGAAAAAGCGAAACCATTTTCACTAAGATCAGACACAAGACAAAGTTGCCCACTCTCACCACTATTATTCAACATACTTTTGGAAGTTTTAGCCACAGCAATCAGAGAAGAAAAAGAAATAAAAGGAAACCAAATTGGAAAAGAAGAAGTAAAACTGTCACTGTTTGCAGATGACATGATACTATACAAAGAGAATCCTAAATATGCTACCAGAAAACTACTAGAGCTAATCAATGAATTTGGTAAAGTAGCAGGATACAAAATTAACGCACAGAAATCTCTTGCATTCCTATACCTTAATGATGAAAAATCTGAAAGAGAAATTAAGGAAACACTCCCATTTACCATTGCAACAAAAAGAATTAAATACCTAGGAATAAACCTACCTAGGGAGATAAAATACCTGTATGCAGAAAACTATAAGACACTGATGAAAGAAATTAAAGATGATACATACAGATGGAGAGATATACCATGTTCTTGGATTGGAAGAATCAACACTGTGAAAATGACTATACTACCTAAAGCAATCTACAGATTCAATGAAATCCCCATCAAACTACCAATGGCATTTTTCACAGAATTAGAACAAAAACTTTCACAATCTGTATAGAAACACTAAAGACCCCTAATAGCAAAAGCAATTTTGAGAAAGGAAAACGAAGCTGGAGGAATCAGCCTGGCTGACTTCAGACTATACTACAAAGCTAGAGTAATCAAGACAGTATGGTACTGGCACAAAAACAGAAATATAGATCAATGGAAGAGCATAGAAAGCTCAGAGATAAACCCACGTACATATGGTCAGATTATCTTTGATAAAGGAGGTGAGAGTATACAATGGAGAAAAGACAGCCTCTTCAATAAGTGATGCTGGGAAAACTGGACAGCTACACGTAAAAGAATGAAATTAGAACAATACCTAACACCATACACCATAATAAACTCAAAATCAATTAAAGACTTAACTGTAAGGTCAGACACTATACAACTCTTAAAGGAAAACATAGGAGAACAATCGATGAATCGATAAATCACAGCAAGATCCTTTTGACCCACCTCCTAGATAAATGGAAATAAAAACAAAAATAAACAAATGGGACCTAATGAAACTTTAAAACTTATGCACAGCAAAGGAAACCATAAGCAAGATGAAAAGACAACACTCAGGATGGGAGAAAATATTTGCAAGTGAAGCAACTGACAAAGGATTAATCTCCAAAATTTACAAGCAGCTCATGCAGCTCAATATCAAAAAACAAACAACCCACTCAAAAAATGGGCAGAAGACCTAAAGAGATATTTCTCCAAAGGAGATATACAGATTGTCAACAAATACATGAAAGGATACTCAACATCACTAATCATTAGAGAAATGCAAATCAAAACTACAATGAGGTATCACTTCACATCAGTCAGAATGGCCATCATCAAAAAATCTACAAACAGTAAATGCTGGAGAGGGTGTGGAGAAAAGGAAACCCTCTTGCACTGCTGGTGGGAGTGTAAATTGATATAGCCACTATGGAGAACAGTATGGAGGGTCCTTAAAAAACCTAAAAATTGTACTACCATATGACCCAACAATCTCACTACTGGGCATATACCCTGAGGAGACCATAATTCAAAAAGAGTCATGTACCACAATGTTCATTGCAGCTCTATTTACAGTAGCCAGGACATGGAAACAACCTAAGTGTCCATTGACAGATGAATGGATAAAGAAGATGTGGCACATGTATACAATGGAATATTACTGAGCCATAAAAAGAAATGAAATTGAGTTATTTGTAGTGAGGTGGATGGACCTAGAGACTGTCATACAGAGTGAAGCAAGTCAGAAAGAGAATAACAAATAGCGTATGCTAACACATATATATGGAATCTAAAAAAAAAAAAATGGTTTCGACGAACTTAGGGGCAGGACAGGAATAAAGATGCAGATGTAGAGAATGGACTTGAGGACACGGGGAGGGGGAAGGGTAAGCTGGGATGAAGTGAGAGAGTGGCATGGACATATATATACTACCAAATATAAAATAGATAACTAGTGAGAAGCAGCCACATAGCACAGAGAGATAGTGCAGTTCGGTGCTTTTTGTCCACCTACAGGGTGGGATAGGGAGTATGGGAGAGAGATGCAAGAGGGAAGAGATATGCGCATATATGTATATGTATAGCAGCTTCACTTTTTTATAAAGCAGAAATTAATACACCATTGTAAAGCAATTATACTCCAATAAAGGTGTTAAAAAAAAAAAAGAAAATACATTGTTGTGTTTGCAACCATGAGAAAAACATTGCATCTGGAAAGATAAGCAACAGATAGTTGCAAACCCTGCTTGGTTGTCATAATAGGACCCCAAATTTCTCACAAACAGGAATTGCAATGTTAGCCTGTCTGTGAGAAAGACATGGATTTCTTCAATATTTCATGAAAATATTGTCGATATTTTTAGGCATGATCATTACAGTCAAAATTCAATTCAAAGAAAAAGAGAGAAAGATAAGGATAAAGATTAAAAAGTTACGAACGCTTTTTATTTTAGAGTGGACATGACATACAAAGCAGGTATGATAGCAGTTGACTGATACTTATAACTCTAAGACCGTTCAGGATATATGAGGAATGATGGGAAATAGGCGTAAGCAAATGTTTGGCAAAGATGTTTCTTCAAATTCTCTGCCTCCAAACTGATGATTTTTCCTCTGTGAAGACATTGTTTACATGCAAAGCCAGAGGTCGTAACAAAGGTCAACCGTGTGCCGTGCAGTTATTCAGATTTTATATTCTTTCTCACTCAGTAGCAATACCACTGGCTGGATATAGGGATAGAAATGTGCCTGAGGTTTTGATTGACATGTTTGGAGCTTGGTTTCCCTTGAGGAATTCTCTTCCTATAAGTCTTTGTTTTCCTGGCATTTTACACCGTATACCATAATGCTCATTAGAAAATTCATATCAGATCTAACTACTGGCACTTGACTGTAAAGTTTTATATTTAAAAGATGCTGTTTGGCTGTTTACAATCTATAAATGCAAGTTTATTTCTCTGGGAAGGGTCACAGAGAAAAAACAGTAATTTTCTTTCAGTGACATCAGGGGGAAACTACTTCCTGCTAGATCAATGCATAAAAATTCAGTTTTAATGACTTTGTAGTACCTTATCATTGACATCTGTATATTTAGAAATGAGTGAGCAAAACCTTCAGCATTTTATAAATGAAAAAAAATGATTTAATTATGAGTAGTGTGTACAATATTATGATTGTTATTGCTAGAGATAATAACACCAAGAGATGGTCCAAAGACAAATGAATACATATTTTTCCAATTTTTATGTTAATAAAGTCATTTAAGTAAATTCAAACCTGGTATTCTCTGCAGAGCAGTACATTATTCTCTATACACACAAATAATTATGAAAGGATTAGTCAGTTGTAGGAATTTATTATGTATAGTATTCTGCCTTGCATTTATCATTCAATGAAGTATTAAAAGGCAGCTTATGGAGAAAGGAATATTTCAAATTATGGACTTATAAATACTCTGCAAACCATTTCTTTTGATGAACTGATTTCCTGATCAGAGCAATCTTGTATAAATTTTGATCATTTTATATTTTTTCCATCTGTACTTCTTTCAAGTTCAAGTCTGGATAGCTTGAGTTTGTTGCTTGTCCCCCATTAAATTGCCTGAACTCTATCTCAAAGCCCGAACCATGCTTATGTTACATAACACCCAAGGGAAAATGTGTTTCCTGTGGGGACTCAGTTAAAAAGATGCCTTTTCCACATAAAGATCTTTAATATTTCTGAAATCACATTTTCCCTGAATGTTAAAATCTGCTTTCCATTACACTCTAATGGTAAAAGTTTTTGCATGGGCATCTGTGGTCCAAAGGTTACCTCAGCAGGGTCACATAACAGTCTCTCAAAGTAAACCTGAGTAGCCGCTCACGAGGCCGGCCCACCAAGCCCCCCTCTGCAGAGGCAGTAGCAAGCTGGGCTGATCAACCACCAGCACAGATCAAACCACCAGCATAGGAGTTCTCACTGCGCTGCAGCACTTCTTAGCAAATGGTTTGTAATTAAGTCCACATTCCCAAAGACAACACATTGAAAAATGTATATGTTTAGGAGTGAAAGGTGAAGAAAAGAAAGCCAATACATGAGGTACCTAGAGCTGTCAAATTCATAGAGCAGAAGGAAGGAGAGTGGTTTGCAGAGGTTGGAATCAGGAGGGAAGAAGGGAGAAATATTGTTGACTGGGTACAAGATGAGATGCTGAAAAGAAATCTGGAGATGGATAGTGGTGACTTGCACAACCATGTGCAATCTTTATGTTATATACATCTTGCCACAATTTTTTTTTAAAGACCTTGTTAAAAAAAAAAGAAGAAGAAAGCAAATAAGAGATAGTCATAATGATTGTGCTTGATCAACTGCTTAATTTGTATCTTACCCAAATCTAAAATGTTATTCTTTTGTTTCTCATAATTGTTCAAGTTGGTTCCCCTTCTGAGGTGAGAAAAATAGTGAATTTGCTAATGATTTCTCTCATAGGCATCTATACCTTCTGCATTTTTGAGAACCTTTTACAAGTCCCTAAGTTGCCTGCACAACCCTCAGACTCTGTGATGCTTCAGGCCCTAGAGAAGGATGCTAAGTGTCTACCATGTTTGCGGTCTCAAGGTACCATTTCTTATAAAAGCTCAGGAAATAGCTAGGTGGCTTGCAGAACTAACCACCATGATGTTTCTCTCTGGTTGAGGGGTTGGCACTTTAATTTCCTATGGTGACAGTTTCCTTTGCTGAGAGCTGCAAGATGTCAGGACCTATGGTTTCTAAAACCTGGATGACTGGGCTATGGCATATGCAGTGGAAATGCTGCTCCACAATCCAGATAAGTAGACCCACTTCTTCCTGAGTGACGTTAGCTGTCTACACCACAAATGGGGCCACTGAAAAAGTTAGATATTATCTGAACTCATTAATATTCTGCTATGAAGTTTGTTACTAGGCAATTATGATTAAAACAGACAAATCTTCAGTCTGCTGAAAACTATGTTTAATGACACTTGCAAGTAGGAATTTGTTTCTTCTACTTATGGTCAAATATTAAAACCAGACCTTCTTAAAGGAGACAATAATCTCAGTTCAAAGAAAATCAGCCATAATGCAATCACACATATGTAAATATTAAACATGTACATAAACCAGAAAGACAATTCATGTTTGATTGTGGCAGGAATGGATTATGATTCTTTTGTAATCTTTTCTTTGAAAAAATGATTATCCAACGAATAAGTTCACAAGTTCTAATTTTAGTTCTTCTTCATCATCAAGAGAAAAGGTGATTAAATATTTAGCATTCAGAGTTCCCTATGGAGTAGTTATCATGCCCATTACAAAATGCAGAAAAAAAACACTCAGAAGGATTAGATAAAATTGCCTAAGCACAGCTAGACAGGAGCAGAAACAGGATTCACACTTGTGTCCGACTTAAAACATATTCTTTTTTACTTCCTTATGTTTCCTCTCAATGAATAATTATTAAGATTGTATTATATGAAGGGTACTGTAAAGGGCCTTCATAGGCTCGAAATAAACATAAGCTCCTGTCTTTCTGTGGATTAACTGATAGAGCAAATGTACTGATATAGTGATGCAGTCTTTATATATGTAGAAGAGGCCTGATCATTAAGACTAGAACGTTCCAGGGAAGTCTTCAAGTGAAACTAGGAAAGGAGCAGGTGACTCCTGACTGGAGAGAGCATGTTCATAGCTGAGCAGGTCAGAGAGCTGTTGCCTTGCATCCCTCAGAATCATCACAGACACAAGAAACACAATCTTACACAGAGTGGATAATAAGTAGATAGTTATTGAATTAATGGACAAGAGGACTAATTAATAAAGTCATTTGGCTGGAGTGAAAGTTTTATGTAGAAAAATAAAAGCAAAGATAAAATTAGGCAGATAAAGAAAGGGAGCATGTAGAATGGTTTCACGGCAATAATATGGGCTTTGAACTCTATCCTCTAGAAAATGGGAGAGGTCACATAAGTGGGATGATAAAAGACAGAGTGGATATGTTGTCTAGGAAGAATTGGAAGGGGAGAGAGTGGTGAGAAATAGACAATAGCCCAGGTGTGAGATAATGAGAACCTGGGCTGGGGAGGGGGGGGCAGTGTGGAATGGACAGGATTACCTTTACTTGTGAATAATGGAAACCTATTTCAAGAATAAGTATGGCAAATATATTCCAACAAAATGGATAAATCACTGTTAACAAATTTCTCTTACAATTGAAGATAAAAGAAATACTGGTGTGAATAAATTTATTTAAATTTTAAGATGTATATTTTAAAGCAGTTTCATTATTTGATTGATATTTACTATTCAAGTAATTAGTTGTCCATATCATTTTGCATATACAATGACTCATACCCAATCTGCTGACAAAACCTTATGGAGTCTACATGGCAAAACTGCATCAGCCTTTTCAATTAATTTAATAAAGCACTTGCTCTTCACATTTTAAAGAAAAAAATATAACAAAGCCCTAGCCCAAGAAAATAATCTTTTACTTGGGCATCTGTAAAATAAAAATTAAAAAAAATAATAATGAATATCTTTTGTCTTTCTCCAACTCTTTTTTACTTTTCTCCAACTCTTTTTTACTTTTGTCTTTCTCCAACTCTTTTTTACTTTGTCTTTCTCCAACTCTTTTTTACTTTTTTACTTTACTTTTGTCTTTCTCCAACTCTTTTTTACTTTACTTTTTTACTTGGGCATTTGTAAAATAAAAATTAAAAAAAAATAATGAACATCTTTTGTCTTTCTCCAACTCTTTTTTACTTTGAAAAAGAGCAATAAGAAAAGTCCAGAATTGTAAGTTCATCCATTATTTTGACTGAATATAATTTCATCCTTAAGTGAGTATTATGTTTTTAATCCTGTCCTCCTACTATAATCAAAATAAAGCATATTGGTTACCTGCCAGGAGTCAAGTCTGACGCCACAGTACAAGTGCACTGGATTGTTCTTTGGGGCACCCAGGGTAAACTAACACCCAAAAGTCATCCCGAGTTGCCCTTCAAAATCACTTGCAGCTATTCGTTATTTAATCTCCACAGCAATGCTTTTGTGACAAAGGTCAGGATCTCTTTGTAGGCAACCAGGTGGCTGAGGCAAGTGACACAAATGTCAGAGTTTTAGGGCTTCATCCAGCAGCTCAATTTTCATCTCTCTGTTTATTAGACCAAAGTAATAAGGCTTAACCCAACTATGTATTCAAAATGCATCATCATAAAAGATAGATGTCTTGGCTGTAATAAATTTTTTTTAAACCAAAAAATAAAGCGATGTTTCATACAGCTGGGGAGTTTGAGTTTATAGAAAAGTATTTGTTGACACAATAGCGATCTTAGCATTAAGAGCTTATATTTCTTAAAAGCTCTTCAGAGCTTAGAACACTCACTAATACACTGGGATGGATGGCGTATAAACGAGCCTACTTCCTACTTTGTTCATCTTTTGTTTTAAATGTTAATCCACAAAAGAAGCCGACTGAAGTGTTTTCTATGAGAAAAGTATAAAAGCTGAGTTTATAAGTATAAAAAATAAAGA
Organism: Orcinus orca; assembly: GCF_937001465.1. Classification (NCBI taxonomy): domain Eukaryota; kingdom Metazoa; phylum Chordata; class Mammalia; order Artiodactyla; family Delphinidae; genus Orcinus; species Orcinus orca. The sequence continues at coordinate 21,483,817 of NC_064575.1, forward strand.
CTAGTATAACAACCAGCCCTGAAATAATGGGAAATGGACTGCTGTCAAAAGAACAAGAAAAAAATTAGGAGAAAAGACTGGATTTTTCTACTTTTGATGTGAAAAGGAAAGGGCTGCTTATTTTCATCTGTTTACCCCCGGACTCACCTCTCCCCAGATACGTCGATTCTGAGTTTGAATATTAAATGTCTATCAATGTAGTAGAAATAATGAGATCTATTTGTCTATCTATTTATCTGTCTGTACATATACATTTACATTTAAATTCAAAACATACTATCATTTGATACAATCATTTTTTGAAATGTCAGTGTTTCATTTTATATAAAAAGAGATACAAAAAATTAAGTGAATAAATTAAAAGAAGGGTCAGAAATAATGTGACACAATAATAGTGACACAAAGGACCCCTGGGAGCCATAAAGAACCTTTATCTGTTTCTAAGAAGCCTGCGGCTTGGTTATTTAAGATAAATACTTGTCTCTGCTCTCTTGATCTGCACATTCACAAAGCAACAGACTGGGAAGCAACACACCAACTATCAAGTTCTTTCTTTGCTGCTTAGTAACAGTATACCTTTTGCACAGCCATTGAAATTTTCTGTACCTCACTGCATTCATAGGGAAAATCATGCTATAAACTTTCATTTGTCTTCTATCTTTAAGAGTAAGGGAGAATAAATTAAAATTAAAGAGATTTTTTCTTTTCTTAAGTTGAATTCAGGAATTTTTCTCATAGCTAATAAATATATTTATTTATTTATATTTATTTATATTTATTTATAAAAAATAAAGCACAAAGGCCAAACTCCAATGGCAAACGCATTATCTAACCTTGTATGCATTGTCAAATATTTCCAAGGAGAAATGCAAGTCTGTGTGTCTAGTGTGTGTGTGTGTGTGTGTGTGTGTGTGTGTGTGTGTTTGTGCATCTGTGGTATTTGCCCACACCGACATATACCTGTGAATACAAACTAATATTACAGCATATTGAATATTATAGGAGTAAAAAATCTATAAGTCTGATATAAATATTAAGTGTCTTAATTCTATGGGATATTCTATTGGGCTTATAAAATGTATAAGATGTAAATCACAGAATTTGTCAAAATGCAATAGTTCTAATTTGAAAGTGGTTAAAGTCAAAACTTTACAAATGGGCCTGGTCTTACTCTACAACAGATGGATTAAGCAAAGACATTTAAGCTCATAGCCTAAGTGTATAATCATCCTCATTGAGAATAATATCTTTTTAAAGTTGACTGTCCATGACTTGATCTATTTAGCATTGGGAGGAGAGATAAATTAGGAGTTTGCAATTAACACATACACACTACTGTATGTAAAATAAATTACCAACAAGGATCTACTGTATAGCACAGGGAACTCTACTCAATATTTTATAATAACCTATAAAGGAAAAGAATCTGAAAAAAAATAGATATATATGTATGTATAACTGAATCACTTTGCTGTACACCTGAAACTAACACAACATTGTAAATCAAATGTACTTCAATAAGAAAAAAAAGATATAGAGGTGCCTATCCCATCACCTATTGTGAGTTTTACAGGGTTACAGAATCCTGGGTGGTGCCAGGGCCTAGCGGGCAGAGTCACAATAATTTCAGAATTACTTAGATTTGAAATTCCAGAAATTCTATTAAGTCAGAAGTGAGAAATGTGTGAGTCCTCTTGACCACAAAAGTATTCAATGAAATATATTACAGTATTTAAGAGAGAAGGTCCTAAGCCTGCTTGCCTTAGTTTCAACGTCAACTCTGACACTTTCTAACCAAGTGCCTTGGACAAGTTATTTAATATCTCTGTACCTTGAAATCCTTGCTCACTATTGAAAAGATGATGGTAGTCTTTACCTCATAAAGATAGAATTTTCTATGTGTTCAGGAAAAAAGAATCACTAGCACAGAGGAAGCGTGTGAAGAATGTCTGATGTCTGTTTTTCCACTGAGTGTCCTTCAACAGCCTCTGGACAGTCCTGAGAACAAATAACTAAAGCTCTTCTCTTTGATGTTGTGTTGTATGGACACTACTTTCTACCTCTTTAGTCTGTAGTTTTCTGTGACAAGTTGAGACTTGATAAGATTTCCAGGGCTTTATTTTTCTCCACTTGTGATGAGGGAATTAACTCATTTGATAAAAGTTTACTGAATAAATACTATGTGCCTGAAACTATGGTAGGTACTGTGGATGTATGAATGCTGGTGAAGTTACATGCTACGAAGAAAAATTGCAAGAGTTAGGGAGTGTCAGTTTTCCAATGAGTTAACATTTGAGAAGAGACCTACAGGAAGAGAGTGAATAATCCATGGGCGTATTTGAGCCCTGAGTGTTTGAAGGAAAAATAACAGTAAGTGCAAATACCCTGTAGCAAAGTCATGCTTGGTGTGTAGGGCATTGCAGAAGCCAGTATGTCTAGAGCAAAATGAGGAAAGAAGAATGATTGTGAAGCTCCAAGACATGGGATCATGCAGGTTTTTGTAAGAAATATGGCTTTTACTCTCAGCGTATTGAGAGCATTGAAGAACTGGAGTAGAGAAATATCAACAAACGTGGTTTACAAAAAGTGTCTTTGATGTGTTGCAAATAGATTGAAAGAGGGCAAGAGCCAATGCAATTAGAAGGCTGTTGCAATAATCCAGGCAAGAAATGATAATATCTTGGATGAGGGTAGCAATGATTAAGATGGTAAAAGAATTTGTATTCTGAGTATACAGCCCTTAGGGACAGAAACAAGGGTGTTTGTTCATAGACTGGATATGGGTTTGAGAGAAACAGGGAGGTTATGGACAACTGCAGTGTTTTCGGTATGAGTATAAGGGAGGATGGAGCTGACTTTAATGAGATGGCAAAATTGTGGTATGGGTGGGGTTTGGGGAATCAGAGAGAATCAGAAATCTCACTGAATTTGTTTAAATGTGAGATGACTATTAGATACTTAGTGGGAGTATCAAGGAAGCAGTGAGGTACACTGTCAAGATTTGGTTACTCTGGGAATAAGATCCAAGGGGCAGACTCATCATTGTCATGATGTTTTGGATGTGCCCATGTCTTTCATGCATTGACAACATATTGCTGGTCATTTGTCTCGTACAAGTTAGCATGATGATAAATAACAGAAATACCTTTATGTACACCCCACCCAACAAGGTATCAATAGAGCTATAAGAGATCATCTCTGAAAGCATGATGGGCAGCTGCATGGTGTGAGGCAAAGGGACAGCCTTACCAATTATTGGTACCACTTTCCACCACCTCTCCACATTTAGACATTGTTTGCCTTACATTGTATCTCTGAATCCACAGCTCGTTGAATTTCAAGCTCAAACACAATAAGATGTATGGAGTGATTACTGACTCCAAGCAGAAGGAAAAAAATGAAACAAAACAAATGACAAGTTTTGACTATTCAGTTTAGTTAAAATAGTAATCCCCAAGATGAAGTATTTTAAACTAGTTCATTTTGTCCGTCTAAATGTGTTTCTTCCATTACCAGGGCTTACTTTTTTCCTCTGACCTACCTTTGCTTTTAATATTTTTCTAGTCTGTTTTAAGTACATTTAACTATATGGGAATGGAACTGTGTTTCCTTCTGAGAATTCTGATGACTCATTAGCTGGGTTGATTTCATACACTGCATTAATGTGCTTGTTATTACAAACTATAAGATAAAAGCATGTTTTCTTTTTTATTTAAAAGTTATTTCTAAATATATACACACATTCATATGCAGCACCTGCAAGCATTAGAATTGCTACACTTCGTATTTCATGCATTTTCCTTTTTTCTGGTGTACCTGTTCTTTGTCTCATTTCATTCTATACCATTTATTTTTAATTAAGGATGCCTCTTTTCCCTCTAGATGGCTGACTCTAAATTCTTCAACTGTTCAAAACCCACTGAACATTTACTAGTACACTGGAATCCATTCTTTGGAATGTTTCTAAAACAATGAATGTTCTATGCACCAAATCAAAATACGCATGCCACTGTCCCTGTACCTCCAAACCTGTTTCTGATTACTGATCAAAATTCCCCTGTTCTTCATTAAAGGCTGAGATTCTTTTTAAATGCTTATTTATGGCTGCCTGTTCCACAGGGGCAGACTATGGATTTAATCGCCTACAGCACCAAATCTCTTTTAACATTTGGCCAACTGAGCATTAGGTACCTTGTTGGCTGGGGGGCAACACGTTCCTACTTAGTGTTTGGAGAAGGTAGCAGCAATCCAATATGCTTCATTTATTTCCAAGAACTATTAACATTAATGAGCATTACATCCACACATCAAGAAAAGATACAAAATAGAGTCACTGCTTCTCAGACTTTATTAAGCTGGGTATTGCTTTATTCAAGGGGTAAGTGTCTAATTTTAGAATGTTCTGTAAAGACAGATGAAAACAAATACACTGTAATTAATAAAAAGTATTTCTTACCTCTTTAGTTGGTAACCCCTATTCAGATACAGCTGTGAGTTTAAAAAGATACTTCTTGGGGTTAAACGAAGAGATAATTAAGTGTACTACAACAGAAAGCAATTCATTAAATGACAATGAATTTTATTTTCTCCTGATACAAGTAAAACAGGCAGGTGTCCACATTCATTTTGTATCTTCTTTTCTGGCTGCAATATACCACAAAAGGTTTTCACTTAAATTTAATTTTTGTTACATGATTCATATTATATTGCTTGCTGTATGTGTTTAAATGCTTTAAGCTCTGCATCTACAATATAAAATTTAAAAGAAGTTTTTCCTCTTGGAAATGTCAGGGTTTTTTTTTTCCCCCTAAATCCAGAGTATGTTTTCAAGGTCTCTTCTAAAATGATAACCTTCATATGAGTCACAGGAAGCTAAGAACATCTCTGGATTAGTCTGGCTTCAGTGAGGTTAAACGCAGCAACAGTATGCCTACAAAGAGATATGATAAGCAGTTATAATGGGTATCACTCAACACAGCACCAAATATAAATCAAAACTAACAAATGCCCTCCCCCACAAATGCTCTCAAGTTCAGTTCCTTGAATTTAATTATTATAGCAAATGGTAATATAACAAGAGTGTCTACTGTCAGGGAAAAAAATGTTTAAAACAGATGTGAACCATACAAAGCATATGTAAAACACATGTGATCCACAGTGAGGTCACAGGACCCATCGACAGAACACATGTGGAGTACGTGAACCACATATGGACACATGTTGCAAAATCACATGTTTCTGTTCAATGCCAAGACTCGTATCGTATTCTAAAGAAATCAGGGGCTCTTAAATAAACTTTGTACTTCTTAAGGTAAATGGATACCTTTTTGTTTAAAATCCCTTAGTGTAGGCAGACAAGGGTCCTCAAATCTAATACTGGGCTTGAAAGTACTCAAATCCTTGTTTCACTCCTGTTTTCCTATCCCAGGGTGATTCAGTTGATTATTCTCAGGGAATAAAGATTTCTTCCTTGCCCACAGCTAATTCTTTGAGGATGCCATAGCTTATAATGAAACCTAAGCAAACAGAGCCTAAGTGTGTGAATTAGGAGCAACTGTGGTTTGAATGGGCTTTTTCTTTCCTAAAACACTCAAACTAGCAAGACATTGCTGCCTTATCTTATGTATCTGAAATAGAATTAAAATCTTCAATACTTACAAAAAATCATCAGCATAAAAATCCCAGAATAACATTTATTTTATCTTATAATTTGGGGGAATAAAATATTAACCATATAATTTAAAGTGAATATGAAAAGTCTCATATATACATGGAAATAAGCACAAGTATATCATTTTCTAGTGTGAAAACAGTAACAGTGCCTTATGCACAGGCATTAATTTAATTAGATTCAATATATTATTTCATTTGGTCCTCCTCACAGCCCTGAAGAAATGTAGTGCAACTAGAATTCAGTAAGGCAACTACATGGTATTTAAAAAGAACCTAAGAGAGTGGCATGGACATATATACACCACCAAATGTAAAATAGATAGCTAGTGGGAAGCAGCCGCATAGCACAGGAAGATCAGCTCGGTGCTTTGTGACCACCTAGAGGGTGGGATAGAGAGGGTGGGAGGGAGATGCAAGATCCCCCATATATGGGGATATATGTATATGTATAGCTGATCCACTTTGTTATACAGCAGAAACTAACACACCATTTTAAAACAATTATACTCCAATAAAGGTGTTAAAAAAAAAAAAAGAACCTAAGATATAAGAACAAATGAGAGAAGTAAAAGTTCTTCTCCCTGAGCTGTTAAATTGTGGCTTCCAACAAGTGATACACTTTTTTTGAGGTTCAGTTTTTAATAAAGAAACATGGGGATTATACAATTGCTAACTTAATATGTTTGCTGTAAATTACCCAACTATTATATGCAAAATCATATTGTAAATGCAAAGATATTGTGTGTATAGGTGTTAGCTATTTCCACTGACAATTTACACATGAGAAACACTGAGATTCAGAAAGGTAAGCCGATTGTCACATGACTAATAATTAGTAGGCCTAAGATAAGAAAATAGATAGTTTTGCTTAAGAGTCCCCCATTCTCTTCCAAAAGGCAAAGCTAAGCAGAATATATTTCTCATTACAGGACATTCATTCTGCCTCTACCTCAATAGACAAGCATTGATATCACAGATAATCATTACTATAATAATGCCACATTCACATTTATAGCATTTTACATTTTCAATGTAAAGCATGATCCAGTGAGCATTTGTCTCTTCCATTTCAGGGAAATTACCTCCTTTCTAAAGATTACTAAATTAAGGTTCTAAGAACACAGTAAATAGGTTGCTTGAATTCGTATGCTTGTTAAGAAACAAAACTAAGAATCTAATTCAAGAGATGAAATTTGAAGTCCAGTAATTATTTTCCATTAAACTAAAATTTTAAATATATAATTGACAGGCTCTCAATATTGTGTTTTTGTATAATTATATCCAAAACAATGTTTCTAATGATGCTGCTATTAAAAATGAGTGTATGATGGAAGAAAATCACGGCATTAGAAGGAGAAATTTTACCACTGAATGAAATGAAAGATTTTCCTTTGTTACTGATTTTGGCAAAATGCAGTCAGTAGACTATCCAGCATGGCCTGAAAAGACAGAGCTCCAAGCTGCTTACTGACTTCAGATGTATCCGTTACCTATTGTTTATTGTTGTTTTTGAAAGTGTCATTCTATTATACCTTAAGATTTTAAAAATAATTTTCTTAGAAACATTTTTTTAGCTGTAATTTCTTTGTTAGCATGACTTTCCCCTTTAAACCTGGCTCACTGCCATCCACACTTCAAGACAGAATTCTGATATCACTTCTGTGAACCCTTCCTGGAGGATCCTAGACAGAATTGTTTCCATCTTTCCATTGTACTTGCTGCATTGTGTTACAGTGGATTATTTGCATGTCTACGTTTTATCTCTGCTAGTCTGAAAATTCCTCAAGAGTGGAGTCATTATTTTTATTAACTTTGTATCCACAGTGCTTTGTAAAGCTATTTAAAATGGCAATTCTGAGGAAGTAGAAAATAAGTGAATGAATGAATGAATGATATATTGCTGCTTTTCCTTTTTGGAATTAGTTGACTTAGAGGCTTACACACTCAGTTCAGGTGCAATGTCTTGGCCAGCCACATACCGTACTAAACTATTTCCACCCTAAAAGAAAATATTATAATTCAAATAGCCACTGGATTTTTGTTCATTCCTATTAAATTGTCTATTTATGAAACATCCCTTCAAATAATCAGCTAGCGAAGTAGTGTGCCTCTTCTTTTAGATGATTCTATATGACATGTATTATAATTTTTCATGAGACACTCCCCCTGACACTAGAAAGAATCTTTATGTCATACTAACATAGAGAATTGTAGACAATATCACTACACTGGGTCTGGAATTATTTTTCTGGATTTTGACACTAGATTATACACACGCTTTTATCATACGCTGCATCTCCATTGGAAATACAAAGAAAAGGGGTAATCTTCTGTCATTCCAATTTGCCACCAGCCATTGACATTTCTCTATTAGAGATGTGGAGCTGAAAATGTGAGTCTCATCCCTTTTTGTCTTATCTTAATGAGCCACGAGGAATGAGAATCACTCAATATTTTGGCTGTACACTCTCTACCATGTGCAAGGCAGACATGGTGTCAGCCAGCACTCCAAAGTGTATGCAGATCTTGCATGCTTTCACATTTGATCAATACAAATCTGACAGTCTGCTACTTAGTTTCTTCCAAGGCTGGGTCTCACACATGAAAACAGGAGTAAGGTTTTCAACTCAATCAAAACTGATTGTTCTATTCCTCTCTTCCCATCTAATCCTCTCCCCATCTACGCACATCCACCAGGCACAAATATGACAAATATGTTTTAAAACCCTTTCTTGTATGTAAGGTGAGGTCCAAACTACTTTTGTACACAGACATGTTTTGTTCAATCTAGACTCTTACCTATCTCATCATGGTTACCTTTAACCACTTTTTTTCTGCCCCTTCTTATTCACCTTTATTCTCCAGCCACATGAAGTTCTTACAGCTTTTGAAACATGATATCTACGTGATTTGCCTGACTTGTCCTATCTCTACCTCTGCTTGTAAAAATCCTTACTGATCCTTCAAAAATCAACTGAAATATCATAGAATATCTTCCTTTTCATGCTTTCAGAGCACCTTTTATTACTTCTCTGGAAGAAATTGTCACTTTGTAATAAAATTATTTGCTTATGCACCCTATTTTGCACAAGATTGGTGAATTTATGAAGGTAATATCATATGTGTATTTCCTATACCTCTACATTCACCCACTGGTTAAAATAGTATATGGTAAGAGCTTGACAGATTAAAAGGAGCAATGGAGGGGAGGGAGTAGCTGATCTTATTTCAAAAGGAGCCATTAATGCACACATCTCAAAATAGGCTTTGAAATCAAATATAGAATTTGTCCTTCTTAATCTTTAGAGATTCTTTTTTAGATAAGGATGCACCTGAAGACAAGGAATATACTGTGGATTCTGAATGTCTGTTTCCATCTTATAGAGCAGCTGCTTATAGAGCATCTTATAGAGCAGTTTCCCCTTATAGAGGGGTTTTAGGTACCCCGGTTACTGCAACAGTTAATGATTCTTAGCTTCTATTTTTATTATGACATGATCAGCTCCCAATAATAATACTTGTATTTATCATTTTTCTTTGTGTTCTTTATTATCAAAGCTGATTTATCACTGAATTTTGGTTTCCTTATGCAATCAGGAGGGTGGCCCCCATGAATACAACTTGGGATGATATCAGCCAAATGTAGCATAACATGAAGTCACATCACGTATCTAATAAAAAAAAAATCAATACTAAGCACGTGAAATATACAAGTTGCCCTGGAAAAGAGTAACTCTCGAAACAACTGTGAGATCTTAATTAGTAAAAGGAAATCTTGAAGAACACTTATGAATAGTTAAAGCTTTATTTGTGTTATGGTTTTCTAATGATGTGGATGCAAAATATAGTGTGAATGTGAAACAGTTTTGATCTCTGAGGACCTCGCAAAGATAGGACTATCCTCCTAAAGAGAGAGAATAGTGTGTAGTCTCCATACTGCGTGTTACATCTCAAGAGAACTTTCCACTCTGCCCAAAATAACACATGCATACATACACACACACACACACACACACACACACACACACACACACTCACTTGGACATTCCCTTTATTTCTGAAAGTCACTTTGAGGTTTTAGTTTAAGCCAAATAGGCTAAGTGCATTTCTTAAAATCTCAAAAGCCCAGAGGAGAAGTGACCTTTAGTCCCTGGAAGGATGAATGAATTTATGTTTCAGAGACAATTTTGCTTAGGGAGCAGGGCTGAGAAAGGGCATAACAGGGATGGAGGAAGAACAGGTAAGTGGCAACTCCGTGTACCTCTATGTAGACCAGGTGGCACGTCACCTTTGTCACAGTTTTGTCGTTGGTGGAAGGAGCACTCTCCTCTATTTAGAATTATCAAACCTGAGAATAACAGTAGAATAGAAAATATCACTGTCAAAAAGTCTTTTCTCCAAATCTTCCCAGCAAGAAGCTGGGGGATAATGATTTTCATACAAGTTCTATAGGTGTTACAGAATTAAATCTTCTTTCAATGTGTTATTCTTTCTCTTATGGTGACTAACTGCCCTCTTTCTTGACTAAAAACAAATATTATTTATGACCCTTCCATTACTAACAGAAATATTTTTTAATTACAAATAAATCCTCTACTAATGGTCTGTTGAAGGCCATACCACATGCCAGTATAATAAAAATTTCCATTTTAAGTCAAATAAGACTTGTTAGAATGTGAGAAAGTTGTATTTCTCATGATGGCATACAAAACAATGTATTATTAATCATCAGATGCTACAGAACGAAGATCACAGAAGAAAATGATTTATTATAGGGGTAATATATTTGGTTTTATTTTTTTCTTCTTGTTAGTTTTTCTGATGGCGCCCCTTACCAAGGGGCATCTAAAAATATCTTTTCACTACTGAGAGTAGTACTATTCTTATTTACTTATTAACAATTTTAAAAAGTTAAGTGAACATGGGAAAGTATTGTTTTAAAGCAATTTGTGACAGAAACCTCTGTGCTTACACTATTCAATGAGCTTAATCCATTTGGTTTATCTCTCTCAAAAGAAATTGCATATCTTTGGGTATTTGGAAACTGTATCCAGAAATTTCCTTGTGTTTAATTTTTTTGTATTTTCTTTTAAAACTATCTATAAAACTTATCATGTGATTTAATTTCACTGGAATTTATTTGTGAAGAAATACCAGACTTCTTAAAACAAACCTGAACTCCCTTTTCTCCAACACACACACACACACACAGAAACACACACAATTGATAATATAAACTTTTTGATTTCAAAATCTACTCTGTTATAAATCAAAGTGCACTGAATAGTGCACAGAGTGAAGTAGGTCAGAAAGAGAAAAACAAATACCGTATGCTAACACATATATGTGGAATCTAAAAAAAAAAAAATGGTTCTGAAAAACCTAGGGGCAGGAAAGGAAGAAGATGCAGATGTAGAGAATGGACTTGAGGACGCGGGGAGGGGGAAGGGTAAGCTGGGACGAAGTGAGAGAGTGGCATTGACATACATGCGCTACCAAATGTAAAATAGATAGCTAGTGGGAAGCAGCCACATAGCACAGGGAGATCAGCTTGGTGCTTTGTGACCACCTAGAGGGGTGGGATAGGGAGGGTGGGAGGGAGACGCAAGAGGGAGGAGATATGGGGATATATGTATCTGTATAGCTGATTCACTTTGTTATACAGCAGAAACTAATACAACAATGTAAAGCAATTATACTCCAATAAAGATGTTAAAAAAAAAAACTACATGTGCATTTAATTGTGCCTCAAATGTGAGACATGTCCCCCCCCACCTAAGCCTGCTGCACTATATTGTGAGATACATAAACAAAAGATTTAAATCACTTAGACTATATCTGGCCTTGTATCTATATTGTTGCACAACACATTCCTAAAACCAGGAAACACTAGCTTGTGAACACACCACTTGTTGTAGTATTGTTGCCTTTTAATAACCTCGGCAGTCTTCAAAGGATTTTCATTGGGTCAAAAATTAAAATTGAGTCACTTGGCTAAAGTCTGTTCTCTTGGAACACACTGGAGTGTTCCTGATGCCTGTGTGTATATCTAAACCTTTATAATGTAAGAGGATGAACACGTAGCAACAGAAGTTTTATCTTGATATCATTTGATGCTACCATGGTTTGTTCAAAAGCATTCTCATAAAAGAAGTTGCAAGAATTATTTTCAGGACCGTGTATGGACATGAAGCACATAATTCTGACTACAATAGTGGGAGTGGTGAGTTTAATTCCACCCACACACCCTTATTAACTGAAAGCATTATTTCCAAGCTGCAAGACTTCAAAATCCTGGTTCCAGCAGCTATGCTGTCTGCCAGTATCCCATAAAACTTTATTTCCCTAAGGTTTCCACAATATGACATATTTGGATCATGTTCAGTTCTTACCTTCCCCTGTGTACATTTGTTTCGTGTATTTTTATTGTTCTCTTAATTATCTGCACGTAGATATTAATTCCAGAATGTACAAATAGGCACCATTGTGATTTCCCCACCACACTTTATATGATAACATCACTTATGAATGCTATTTACAAGTTTCCAGGCAGACGTGCGGTTGATCTAAATTTGTGGGACAACAGCATTCAGATATCTGCTTTCAATTTGTGTGCATGTTTCCCCCTGTTATTTTCCCTTTTTTATGACTGTATTAATTGTTAGCAGAAGTCTCTATGAAATGACTGAGCAATCCAACAATGGAATGTAGCAGATTAGAAATTATTGTTTTGCTTCATCTGAGAAACGTGTCAATACAGCCTAATTCTTATGTCTTGGGGACATTTGTGTAGTGATACGCCACTTAATTCTCAGCATGTGGGCACTAGCTGACCACCGGGACATGAACTGTCCTAACATTGATGCTTTTATCGACCCATTTGACACGATACTTGCAGAAATGATGAATCAAAAACTAACCCATCAGTAAGGGAAACGGGACATGTGGGAATTGGTATGTTGCACCTCACTAAGTCTTAAGGCATTAAGGCTAAGGATTAATCCAAAGAGGCTGTGAAGGGCATCAAAGCCATATCCTAGCCTCATGCCTCAGTGAGTTAGCAGCAGAATGGAGAGCAAAGGGCCCTGCGGTCTAATCCGGAGCATTGACTTACTATTTGGTCAGGTTTATTTCCATAAATTTCTTCTGACACACAATGCGATACTTCTTTCATTGAAAAAGAGAACTTTAAAAAAGTATAAATAAAATTACTAACCACTTAAGAATATGGTTTCAAAGGATATGAATAAAAGCCATAATTTTTAAAGCCTGTAACCATGAGTAATCTAGGCTGAAAGACCCTGACAGAGTTACAGTGAGACCAACACTGAGGCTTTGAAAGTAGTCAATTAAAGGAGATGGCATGGGTCTTTAGACTGAGATAAAGTGTAACGTGAACTAGTCGATCAAGAAATAACATGACGAGGAAATGCCTCTGAACCCTACCTAGTGCAATATAATTGCTACTGTCACCTCTGCAAACAGTTCAGGTGAATATACAACTTTCCACTGATCTAGAAAATGGATGGAATATTCAGTTTCTCTCTCTCTCTCTGTCTTTCTCTCTTTCTCTCTCTCTTACATGTTACCAATTGTTTTCAATCCTGATTGCATTTTAGAAATATCCAAGAAACTTTTAAAAATACTAATGCCTAGACTCATCCAGAGAAATTGAGGCAGAATCTCTAGAGGTGTGGCTGAGGCATGGGTATTTTTAAAACTCTCCAAGTGACACAAATGAGTATCCAAACTTGAGAGAATTTTGGAGGTTCTAATCAATAGCTTACTCAGTATAAACAGCAGTGTGAGATACATGAGTATATTATGTATCTATGAACAAATTCTCAGAGTAGATTACAAGCTCCCCCAAAATAATTTGTTCCATAGTAATATTAAACAGTCACTGCCAACTGCTTAGTAACTGTTTGGGGGTTTTATTTTGCCTTCTTTCCTTTTCCTTTTCTTCTCAACCTAAAAAGAGGGAAAATCCCTTATACTTTCTAAAAACAAGAAAAAAACAAGATTGACTATACTACACTTATGTGTACATTTATTTATAGGGAAATGTTTCTGCATTATGCCACTAAGTGACAAATGATTGTCCGCATGGGTCAATCTTTTTTCCTTTATAGAATACAACTCTCAGCATCCATCTATAGAGTCAACTGCTATCTTCACTCACTGTTAAAATAAAGAGTCCTTCTTTTTCTTCCCTCTGTCCATACAGGCTAATAGCTGGCTATATTTACTTAATACAAAAGATGAAAATATAGTAACATAGCAAGAGCAATAAATGATGGCTGCTAATCTTTGGCCTCATGTACACTCCCACAAATGTTCGCTCAGAAAGTGTTTAAGAAATGTTTCCTGAGTGCCATCAGGTGCATAAGAGAAGATCATGTTGGATTCCCTGGAGCTGCTCCATAAATTTATACTCTGAGTCATTTTACATTTGTGAAAAGCAGATGTAAGTAGGGATCAGACTTGCAAGAGATCTATTAATGCCTAGGAGCATGAGAAAGTAAGGAGAACCTTCAAAACGTGATGCAGATCTGATATCCATGGAAGGACAGAGGAAAGGAAGGTAGAATGAATAAGAAGAGTCTCAGACTACATTGCAGTTCCAAGAAAGGTTTGGCAAAGCCAATGGGGCATCCTAGAGCCAAACTCACCTGTTGGGACAGTCTTGTATTCACAGGAATGGCCTGCTTTCTTGACCACACCAGGCTCTGTCCTGTGCTGGTAACAGTAACTGGAACGATCAGTCAATCATGATCCCTGTAATAGGAGATCTGAGTGTCATGTTTTTAAGGTTACCCCAGTCCATCCCTGTGCTACATATATCCATTTCTCCATGATGCTTGGTGGCACAGCTCCACCATGGTTCCTATGGGCTTATCTTCCCAAAGAGAACCTTAAAAGTGGAAGGTTAGTGAGATGAATAACAGTCTCTCTCTTTGCAAGTGATCTCAGGGCTACAACTGGTACTCATACTTGCCCCTTCTCCAGTACCAATTCTAAATACAACTGACCTGATAAAATGGACCAGAGATCACCTGAATGTGCAGAAGTTGCACTACAGGAAAGGAACTTTGAAAGGATGAGACTTGGAGCTTATGTAGGGTGGCTGGCACTTCTGATGTTCCTCCTTTCTGAGAGGTGGAGCAACTGAGAGAGAGAGAGACAGAGATGAGAGACTTGGACTGTACAGCATAAACAAGTCCCCTTTATGCTGCTTCTAAATGTAATCAAATGGCTTTGCTCTGGGGGAGATAAGAAAATAGAGTCCAGATTTATTACATTAGAATGCAAGCAAATGGCACTTGAGCAATGCAGAATCTGTAATTTCCAAAGCCTGTTTACCATGCAATTATTCCAGTGGTCCCCAACCTTTTTGGTATCAGGGACCGGTTTCGTGGAAGACCATTTTTTCATGGATGGGGGGTGGGGGGTTCAGGCAGTAATGCGAGCGATGGGGAGATGGGGAGAGCAGATGAAGCTTTGCTCCTGCTGTGAGGCCTGGTTCCTAACAGGCTGTGGACCAGTCCATGGCCCGGGGGTTGGAGACCCCTGCTTTACTCAGATTTCTAGTAATCTTTGCTTGGAAAGCTGTGACATTGCAGAAAAACGGGACTATTCACAAAGCCTTCTTTCGCACCATCACTTCATCTTGACAAGGTGACTCAAACTTTCATTCCTGAGGTTCTGAGCTCTTGCCAATTATACAGGTCTTAGGCCAAGTCTTCAGAGTATGTTTGGACACTATTACCATGGGTCCAGGGAGTATCAAGGGGTGTTCAAGTATGTCACCTGTGTTCCATATGGCTTCCTCTTTGACTGCATATTGTAAAAACAGCCCTAATCCCTCTTACTGATCAAGATTGATTACTCCTACCATTATGGTGACTTTTCTGTACACCTACTGATCGTCCCAATTTTCCTGAAACTACGGGGGACATGGTGCCATATAAAGCATGCACTCTGATTTAGTGCAAACACTACATCTGGAAGGACAGCATTCTGTCCATTCAGAGTTTGCCTCCAAGGTGGTGATTTATCCATGTCTTTCTAAAGCCAGAAATTGTGTTTCCAAGTCAATGGGTCATGATTTATCCAGTCTTAAACTCCAGACCCCTTGATCAACACCATTAAAATCCAATTCCAGGGTTGCTTCCTTGACTCCTGCTTGTACTCACTAGCTATTTTTGCAATTTCTCCAATATGTAATCTCTTTTCTCTTTTTTCAGACCTTGTACATCCTTAGCCAAGTTATGCTGAGATTTAAACTAGTCCTCAGCTTGTGGGTCAGCAAAAGTGTTATTGGAAGCTACTGAAAGGTCACAAGTCCCTTATGGTAGACAAGCTTTTGCAACATCTTCCAAAAGGAGAAGTGCTAGCTTTGGATGAAAAAATGTGGGACATCTCTTTAAACTCATAGTGTTCAGGAGTCTGCAGAGTCATTCTCAGACATTCCTCCAGAAGTTCCATCCACACTTTAAGGTTCAAATCTGCCTTGTCAGGGTATTCAAACATCTCTTGATCTCCACTCTGACAGATCTTTGGTATACAGCTCAGCCTTTACTGTTGGAGGTAAGGGCTTTTTTGTAAGTTACTAAAGAGGTCTCTAACTGCTTGCTAATTGCCCTTTGTTTCTCATTATCCCTCCACAAATAGTCAATACAGATTAGCAGTAACAAACAGCTCTGCTCTATTTATAGTCATAGTTCCCACCATATCTTACAAATGCCAGAATCACCTACAACTTCAAGGATATTTCCCTCCACAAGTTTATTTCCCTGGGTCTTAAACAGGGAAATATTTAGTTAGTGGGTAATCATCTTGTGCTCAGAACTGTCTATGCCCCAAAACTACTCAGAATGACGTACTTTTCACCAGCACAGGGGATAGTGAATCAATCTCAAATCCTCATTTTAACACCAGTTTTCTTGAACTATTCTATTTTCCATTTACATTAGTGTGGGTTCTCCAAGATGCTGAAGTCAAAATGGGATTAGAGATGAAAGTGGGATGGAGGGGCAGCAGAAGAAAGTGGAAAGAATATTCAGCTTATGATATAAATATCAATCTTGTGTAAGAAAATGGTGATTGGAATTAAGGTTATTGTAGGACATGTTGCAGATTACAGTACAATTTGAAGAATGCTGGGGTTGGGTAGCTGAGTGCTCTCAAGACAAAGTTGTGCCTTGGAAGTGCCCTGCTTTTCACTGAAATGGGTCCACCTTAGGACTTCCTCTGTGCTCAGTCATTGGCTAAGAACAGGACATAGAATATATGGCCTCAGTGTTACTGCAGTGGTGAATCCACAGGGACAGAAACTAGTATCATTGGACAGTTATGTTCCACAGAGCATGAGATCTGACTGGTCTATTTTCATAAACACCTCTACATGTAAGTCTAAGTAAATTGTATTCAGGTAGGTTCCTGTTACCAAAACCAAAGAAGGAAATTCAAAAGGTGCCAAGTAGACCCTAGTATTGATTTATACAGGAGAACTCCATGGTAAATCAACTTACATCTTGCACTGAGAAGAATCAACACCATCTCTTGGTGAGACTTCTGGGATCACACTTTAAAAAAAGAGACAAAGAGAAGAATTTCACTTGACACATATTGGGTTCAGGGTACTGGTGGGAATCTGAAAAATATTGAAAATGTCCAAAAGAGTTGGGAAAGTAGAATGCAAGCTGGATAGACAATTTAGGAAAAGTAATTCCAATTTTTATCCTCTAGGTGCTTTAGTGAAATGCATAGTAGATATAAAGACACAGAAGAATGATGTAAATATAGTGTGTGTGTGTGTGTGTGTGTGTGTGTGTGTGTGTGTGTGTGTGTGTTTAAGGCATGATTTAGTATCACTAATTTTATCTCATGAATGCCAATAAATTAAAAGTTGAGTTGCAGAAAGTAGCTTGAGAATACAAAAATAACACTATAGTTTGATTATTTTTTAGTTCCATGAATTGTTTATATGTGGAATCCTAAAATAAACTGTGTTTTCAAGATGCCCTCAGGCTACATCCCTCAATGAACATATTTTCAAAGAGAACAGATACAGAAGTATCACTTTTAAATTCTGATCTTGACGAAACATTGTGAGTAAACATAGGTAAAACATACCCAGTATTTCTGTTTTAAGATAGCAAATTCTCCTTGTAAGACATGGACACACATATATGCAGATATACATTTATCTAGATCTCTCTCTATATATAGGAAATTATTAAGTAAAATTATACATTTGAAATAAGAGCATTACTTCATGAAAATCATGCCAGATACATGAATGCAAAGCTTTCCAAAACTTTTTCTGTCTTAGAGCAAATGTAAAATTCAAAAGTTCCAGGTATGTAAATGAAAACAGCCTAGCTAAAGGGAAAAAAAAAGAAGCCAGTTAAAAGTATCTTCTCAAACATTCTAGGGTGCCCCAGGATGAACCATTTAGAAAGCCAAGATCAGAGCAGATCTCTGAATGTAGATCAAGTTTTATCAAAGCCAACTACTTGGTCTGCAAGTGGAACAAAAGACATAGTTTAACAAATGCAGAAATAATGAGGGTTTCAGATTTCTAACCGAGGCTCCAAAAGATATACTCCAGTCTAAAATATCAAAGCATGGGAGTTCACAACTGAAACTGTACTATTGCCACATAGAATTTCTGCATACCATAGGCAGAATTTATAAAAGCAAAAATTTCAGTCACTTCCTCTTTGTATTTCTCTAATGAGAAGAAAATATATGCTAGATCTAGCCTACAAGAAATTTGCAAATTTCAGTATTTATGTTGGTTGACCCAAGAAATCTGTTGATTCTATGGAAAATTAAACTCATTACTCTCCCGCAGATTCTCAAGATGCTAAATTTCAAAATACTGGCACCAGTCACCAAAAGACCATATTTCAAGGTTGCAAATTTGAAGTTGTGTCTTGGGTGATGGTAATATGTTACAATGAAATATAAAAATGCATATAAATAATAAGGATAACTTAATTAATTATGCAAAACTTTGTTTTGAGATCTCAAAATAACTTCAATCACTTTCTTGTCCATCTGGTTCCGAGCATATGAAATAGAATCAGATCTATATCATCATGAATTCATGTGCTTGATCTTCTATTTGTTATCTAGGTGATTTAATTCATATCAATCTCAATTTCCACGTATTAACATTGAGAATACTATTATTACTCACCTTGTAGTTAAGATGAAATAATAAAACTAAACTACAGTGGTTTATTGGATACCTTAAAAATGTAGTCATTACTATAATGTTATTAATACCTTCACATTAAGTATGTAACAATTTGAATGTTCAAAAAATTATATAATGACTTCTTTATTAAATAAATATGCATTTTCATTTTCAATGTATATCCATTATGTTGTCTTTTGATTGCTGAAAAAAAAATTTTTTTAACAATTAAAGCAATAGTTGCCCAGATTGGTTCCAGATGTCAGAGTAGAAGGACATGCACTCACTCCCTCTTGCAAGAGCACAAAAATCACAACTAAATGTTGAATAGTCATCGACAGGAAGACACTGGAACTCACCAAAAAAGATACCCCACATCCAAAGACAAAGGAGAAGCTGCAGTGAGACGGTAGGATGGGTGCAATGACAATAAAATCAAATCTCATAACTGCTGGGTGAGTGACTCACAAACTGGAGAACAATTATACCACAGAAGTCAACCCAGTGGAATGAAGGTTCTGAGCCCCATGTGAGGCTTCCCAAACTGGGGGTCTGGCAATGGGAGGAGGAGTTCCCAGAAAATCAGACTTTGAAGTCTAGAGGAATTTGATTGCAGACTTTGACAGGACTGAGAGAAACAGAGACTCCACTCCTGGAGGGCAAACACAAAGTAGTGTGTGCATCAGGACCCAGGGGGAAGGAGCAGTGACCCTATAGGAGACTGAACCAGACCTACTTGCTAGTGTTGGAGGGTTTCCTGCAGAGGCAGGGTTTGGCTGTGGCTCACCACGGGGACAAGGACACTGGCAGCAGAAGTTCTGGGAAGTACTCCTTGGCATGAGCCCTCCTGGAGTCCACAATTAGCCCAATCAAAGAGCATGTAGCCTCCAATGCTTGGTCACCCGAGGCCAAAAACCCAACAGGGAGGGAACACAGCCCCATCCAACAACAGACAAGCAGATTAAAGTTTTACTGAGTCCTGCCCACCAGAGGAACAACCAGCTATAACCACCACCAGTCTCTCACAACAGGAAGCTTCCACAAGCCTCTTAGACTTACCCACCAGAGGGCAGACAGCAGAAGCAAGAAGAACTACAATCCTTCAGCCTGTGGGACAAAAACCACGCTCGCAGAAAGATAGACAAAATGAAAAGGCAGAGGACTAAGTACAAATGAAGGATGAAGGAACAAAATGAAACCCAAGAAAAACAACTAAATGAAGTGGAGATAGGCAACTTCCAGAAAAAGATTTCAGAATAATGATAGTGAAGATGATCCAGGACCTCAGAAAAGAATGGAGACAAAGATCAAGAAGATGCAAGAAATGTTGAAAAAAGATCTAGAAGAATTAAAGAACAAACACCTAGAATAATTAAAGAACAACAACAAAAAAAGATATGGACTATACAATAACTGAAATGAAAAATACACTAGAAGGAATCAGTAGCAGAATAACTGAATCAGAGGCATGGATTAGTGACCTGGAACACAGAATGGTGGAATTTACGGCAATGGAACAGAATAAAGAAAAAAGAATGAAAAGAAATTAAAACAGCCTAAGAGACCACTGGGACAACATTAAATGTACCAACATTCTCATTATAGGGGTCCCAGAAGGAGAAGAGAGAGAAAGGACCCGAGAAAATATTTGAAGAGATTATAGTCGAAAAATACCCTAACGTGGGAAAGGAAATAACTACCCAAATACAGGAAGTGAAGAGAGTCCCAGGCAGGATAAACCCAAGGAGAAACATGCCGAGACACATAGTAATCAAACTGACAAAAATTAAAGACAAAGAAAAATTATTAAAAGTAGCAAGAGAAAAACAACAAATATCATACAAGGGAACTCCCATAAGGTTAATAGCTGATTTCTCAGCAGAGACTCTAGAATCCAGAAGGGAATGGCATGATATATTTAAAGTGATGAAAGGGAAGAACGTACAACCAAGATTACTCTACCAGCAAGGATCTCATTCAGATTCGATGGAGAAATCAAAAGCTTTACAGACAAGCAAAAGCTAAGAGAATTCAGCACCACCAAACCAGCTCTACAACAAATGCTAAAGGAACTTCTCTAAGTGGGAAACACACAGAAAAAAAGGACCTACAAAAACAAACCAAAAACAATTAAGAAAATGGTAATAGGAACATATATATATCAATAATTACCTTAAATGTGAATGGATTAAATGCTCCAACCAAGACACAGGCTCACTGAATGGATACAAAAACAAGACCTATCTATATGCTGTCTACAAGAGACCCATTTAAGACCTAAGGACACATACAGACTGAAAGTGAGGGGATGGAGAAAGATATATCATGCAAATGGAAATCAAAAGAAACCTGGAGTAGCCATACACATATCAGACAAAATAAACTTTAAAATAAAGAATGTTACAAGAGATAAGGAAGGACACTATGTAACGATCAAGGGATCAATCCAAGAAGAAGATATTACAATTATAAATATATATGCACCTAACATAGAAGTAGGTCAATACATAAGGCAAATGCTAACAGCAATAAAAGAGGAAATTAACCGTAACACAATAATAGTGAGTGACTTTAACACTTCACTTACACAAATGGACAGATCATCCAGACAGAAAATTAATAAACACAAGCTTTAAATGACACAATAGATCAGAAAGATTTAATTGATATTTACAGGACATTCCATCCCAAAACAGCACATTACACTTTCTTCTCAAGTGTACATGGAACATTCTCTGGGATAGATTACATCTTGGGTCACAAATCAAGCCTCGGTAAATTTAAGAAAATTGCAATCATATCAAGCATCTTTTCTGATCAAAACACTATGAGATTAGAAATAAATAACAGAGGAAAAAAGTAAAAAACCACAAACACTTGGAGGCTAAAACATATGTTACTAAATAACCAAGAAATAACTGAAAAATCAAAAAGGAAATCAAAAAATACCTAGAGACAAATCACAACAAAAACATGATGATCTAAAACCTAGGTGATCCAGCAAAAACAGTTCTAAGAGACAAGTTTGTAGCAATACAATCTTACCTCAAGAAACAAGAAAAATCTCAAATAAAAACCCTAAACTTACATCAAAAGGAACTAGAGAAAGAAGAACAAACAAAACCCAAAGTTAGTAGAAGGGAAGAAATCATAAACATCAGAGCAGAAATAAATGAAATAGAAACAAAGAAAACAATAGCAAAGCTAATAAAACAAATAGCTGGTTCTTTGAGAAGACAAACAAAATTGTTGAACCTTTAGCCAGACTCATCAAGAAAAAGAGGGAGAGGACCCAAATCAATGAAATTAGAAATGAAAAAGGAGAAGTTACAATGGACACTGCAGAAATACAAAGCATCATAAGAGACTACTACAAGCAAATTTATGCCAAGGACAACCTGAGAGAAATGGACAAATTCTTAGAAAGTTATAACCTTCCAAGACTGAAACAGGAAGAAATAAAAAATGTGAACAGACCAAGCACAAGTAATGGAATTGAAACTCTGAATAAAAATCTTCCAACAAACCAAAGTCCACGACCAGATGACTTCACAGGTGAATTCTATCAAACATTTAGAGAAGAGCTAACACCTATCTTTCTCAAACTCTTCCAAAAAATTACATAGGAAGAAGCACTCCCAAACTCATTCTATGAGGCCACCATCACCCTGATACCAAAACCAGACAAGCATACTACAGAAAAAGAAAATTAAAGACCAATATTACTGATGAGCATAGATGCAAAAATCCTCAACAATATACTAGCAAACAGAATCCAACAGCACATTAAAAGGGTTGTACACCATGATCAAGTGGGAGTGGGATTTATCCAAGGGATACAAGGATTATTCAATATATGCAAATCAATCAATGTGATACACCATATTAACAAATTGAAGAATAAAAACCATATGGTCATCTCAATAGATGCAGAAAAAACTTTTGACAAAATTCAACACCCATTTATGGTGAAAAACTCTCTGGAAAGTAGGCATAGAGGGAACCTACCTCAACATAATAAAGGCCATATATAACAAACCCACAGCAAGCATCATTCTCAATGGTGAAAAACTGAAAACATTTCCTCTAAGATCAGGAACAAGGCAAAGATGTCCACTCTTGCCACTATTATTCAACATAATTTTGGAAGTCCTAGCCACAGCCATGAGAGAAGAAAAAGAAATAAAAGGAATACAAATTGGGCAAGAAGTAAAATTGTCACTGTTTGCAGGTGACATGATACTATACATAGATAATCCTAAAGATGCCACTGGAAAACTAATAGAACTAACCAATGAATTTGGTAAAGTAGCAGGATACAAAATTAATGCACAGAAATCTCTTGTATTCCTACACACTAACAATGAAAGAACAAAAAGAGAAATTAAGGAGCAATTCCATTCACTATTGCAAAAAAAAGAATAAAATAACTAGGAATAAACCTACCTAAGAAGGTAAAAGACCTGTGCTCAGAAAACTATAAGACACTGATGAAAGAAATCAAGGAAGACACAAACAGATGGAGAGATATACCATGTTCTTGGATTGGAAGAATCAATATTGTGAAAATGACTATACTACCCAAAGTAATCTACAGATACAATGCAATCCCTATCAAATTACCAATGGCATTTTTCAAAGAACTAGAACAATAAATCTCAAAATTTGTATGGAGACACAAAAGACCCCAAATAGCCAAAGCAATCTTGAGGGAAAAAATGGAGCCGGAGGAATCAGGCTGGCTGACTTCAGACTATACGACAAAGCTAGAGTAATTAAGACAGTATGGTACTGGCACAAAAACATAAATATAGATCAGTGGAACACGATAGAAAGCCAAGAGATAAACCCACACACATATGGTCAACTAATCTATGACAAAGGAGGCAAGGATATATAATGGAGAAAAGACAGTCTCTTCAATAAATGGTTCTGGGATAACTGAGTAGAAGCTACATGTAAAAGAATGAAATTAGAACACTTCCTAACACCGTACACAAAAATAAACTCAAAATGGTTTAAAGACCTAAATGTAAGACTGGACACTATAAAACTCTTAGAAGAAAACATAGGCAGAACACTCTTTGACATAAATCACAGCAAGATCTTTTTTGTCCTACCTCATAGAGTAATGGAAGTTAAAACAAAAATAAACAAATGGGACCTGATGAAACTTATAAGCTTTTGCACAGCAAAGGAAACTGTAAAGAAGATGAAAAGACAACTCACAGAATGGGAGAAATAATTGCAAATGAATCGATGGACAAAGGATTATTCTCCAAAATATATAAACAACACATGCAGCTCAATATTAAAAAAAGAAACAACCCAATCCAAAACTGGGCAGAAAACCTAAATAGACATTTCTGCAAAGAAGACATATTGATGGCCAAGAGGCACATGAAAAGCTGCCCAACATCACTAATAATTAGAGAAATGCAGATCAAGACTACAATGAGGAATCACCTCACACCAGTCAGAATGGCCATCATAAAAAAATCTACAAACAATAAATGCTGGAGAGGGTGTGGAAAAAAGGGAACCCTTGTACACTGTTAATGGGAATGTAAGTTGATACAGCCACTATGGAAAACCGTATGGAGGTTCCTTAAAAAACTAAAAATAGAGCTATCATGTGACCCAGAAATCCCACTACTGGGTGTTTACCTAGAGTAAAACATAATTCAAAAATACACATGCACCCCAATGTTCCTGGCAGCACGGTTTACAATAGCCAGGTCATGGAAGCAACGTAAATGCCCATCAACAGATGAATGGATAAAGAAGATGTGGTACAATGGAACATTACTAGTCACAAAAAGGAATGAAATTGGGTCATTTGTAGGGATGTGGATGGACCTAGAGACTGTCATACAGAGTGAAGAAAGCCAGAAAGAGAAAAAAACAAATATTGAATATTAACACATATATGTGGAATCTAGAAAATAGTACAGATGAACCAGTTTGCAAGGCAGAAATAGAGCCATATATGTAGAGAATAATGTATGGACACCAAGGAAGGTGAGTGGGATGAATTGAGAGACTGGGACTGACATGTATACATTAATATGTATAAAATAGATAAATAATTAGAACCTGTTGTATAAAAAACAATAAAATTCAAATTAAAAGAAAAAAGATGAAGAAATCCTTTAAAATAAATAAATCAATCAATAGTTACCCAATACTAATGTGAATAAGAGCTTGTAAAAACATGGATTTTGCATCTGTGAACCTGCATTTTAATGAAGCACCACAGATAATTTTATATAGGTTCATTTTGGACAATACTGACATAATGATTTCTAGGAATAATTTACATGTAGTGCTATAAGTGGTGTTCAATTTCAAATGAAAAGCTTTTTGGATTTTGCAATAAAATAAATCTGTTAAGGAAAGAATGTTTGTATCCCCCCGAATTCATCTGTTGATGCACTAACCTCCAACATGATGGTATTAAATGGTAAGGTTTTTGGAAGGTAATTAGCTTTATATGAAGTCATAAGGATGGAGCCCCCATGATAGGATTAATGGTCTTCTAAAAATTGGACAGGCATCAGAGCTTCCACAGTGTGAGGACACACTGTGAGAATTTGGTTATCTGTAAGCCAGGAAGATGGTCATCACCAGAACCCAACCATACTGGCACCGTGATCTCAGACTTTCAGGCTCAAGAAGTGTGAGAAATTAAATTCATGTTTTTTAAGTCTCCTAGGATGTAGTATTTTGTTATGACAACAAACTGAATATTACAATCTCAAATCATCCAAAGTATTTGTTTGACTTAAAACATGCCCTCACAATGAGGTATTACTTCACACTTGTCCCAACAGCTAATCATCAAAAAGTCTACAAACAATAAATGTTGGTGAGGATGTGGAGAAAAGGGAACCTTCCTACACTGTTGGTGGGAATGTAAACTGGTGCAGCTACTATGGAAAACAGTATGGAGGTCCATAAAAAACTAAAAATGGAAGTACCATATGATCCAGTAATTCCACTGCTGGATATATATCTGAAGAAAACAAAAATACTAATTCAAAAAGATACATGCATCCCAAAGTTCATGGCAGCATTATTTACAATAGCTAAGATATGAAAGCAAAATAAGTGTCCATCAATTGATGAATGGATAAAGAAGATGTGGTATGTGTAAAAAATAGAATACTACACAGTCATGAAAAAAGAATGTAATTCTGCCATTTGCAACAATGTTAATGAACCTAGAGGGTATTATGCTTAGTAAAATAATTCAGACAGAGAAAGACAAATACTGTATGTTGACACTTATATGTGGACTCTAAAAAATAAAACAAATGAATATGTATAAAAGAAAATAGAAACATATTCACAGATATAGATAAACTAGTAGATACAGTGGGGAGAAGGAAGGAGGGAGGGGAAAGATAAAGGTATGGATTTAAGAGCTACAAACTACTACATATAAAATAACTATGCAACAAGGATATATTGTACAGCGCAGGAAAATATAGTGATTATTTTGTAATAACTTTAAATGGAGTATAATCTATACAATATTGAATCTCTATGTTGTATACCTGAAATTAATGTAATCATCTATACTTAAATAAAAAATAATAAAAAAGGATGTGACAATATATAAAACATTAAATATTTATGACAGAATAATATAAAATGTATACTCATTTCTGACACATTAATTTGGTTTATCTGTCTCCTTAATATCTTTACTGCATGTTTTTTGTTTTGTTTTGTTTTGTTTTTTGTGGGATGCGGGCCTCCAACTGTTGTGCCCTCTCCCGTTGCAGAGCACAGTGTCTGGACGTGCAGGGCCAGCGGCCACGGCTCATGGGCCTAGCTGCTCCACAGCATGTGGGATCTTCCCAGACTGGGTCACCAACCCGTGTCCCCTGCATCAGCACATGAACTCTCAACCACTGCACCACCAGGGAAGCCCTACTGCATGTTTTTTAACCAATACTTTTAAGTAACTTTTTTTTTTTTTTTTTTTTTTTTTGCGGTACGCGGGTCTCTCACTGTTGTGGCCTCTCCCATTGCAGAGCACAGGGTCTGGACGTGCAGGCCCAGCAGCCATGGTTCATGGGCCCAGCCGCTCCATGGCATGTGGGATTCTCCCGGACCGGGGCACAAACCCATGTCCCCTGCATCGCAGGCGGACTCTCAACCCCTGTGCCACCAGGGAAGCCCAAGTAACATTTTTTTTGAAGAATTTATTCCCTTTTCTTTGAGCCTCCAAATATCACACACATGACACAAGGTGCTTAACAATAAATTGTTTACTAGAATTTACTGCTGTTACTCAAATTTATTTTAGCCAAAATAATGGAAACTGTGAACTAATACCTGCACAAACATATTAAGATTAATGAAAAGAAAAAAGTTCTGTTAGAAATATTTCTGCATTCAAAAGGCAAAAACATATTTCACAATAAATTTAATGGTAAAGTAGTAAATACCCCTTATTTTATTTTCTACTTCATTTGTACAACAAAATTCAATATTCAATATATTCAATATCTATTTATGTTCTTGCTACTTTTCTTTATCTAAGATTGCTTGCGATAGCTGTTTGGGAAGAAATTGATTAGAAAAAACTATATGTATGTATATATAATTTTCATCTTTCAGTCTTGTGTGTGTGTGTGTGTTTGTGTGTGTGTGTATGTATGTGTGTTCATATAACATCCAGGGTTTTTCATTGTATTTATTGGAAAGAACAGAAACAAGTGTTGGTCTACTCCATCTCATCTTTGAGTGGGAGATTTTGAAAGAAGAAAATGTTCTGAATTGCCAATAAAAATATCCAATACAGATCTCAGCAAACATATATGAACATCTCCCCAGTGTTGTGTATGTCAACATTGAATAACCAGCTCTCTGGGATAAAAATTTTTGAGTCTGAGGAACGGAAAGAAAAAAGGTTGAAGACAAGTTAACAGAGTCTAAGGGGCCACTGGGACACCATCAATTGACCAACATATACATTGTGGGAGTCACAGAAGGAGAAGAAAAAAAGAGGAGGAGACAGTATTTGAAAAAAATGGCTTAAAATTTCCCAAATTTGATGAAATATATAAATATAAACTTCTAAGAAACTCTACGTATTCCAAATATGGTGAACTCAGAGATGTGCACAAAGACACATAATCAAACATTCAAAAGACAAAGACAAAGAGAGAATCCTGAGAGCAGTCAGATGGAGGTGACTCATTACATATGAAGAATCCTCAATAAAATTATTAACAGGTTTCTTATCACAACATTTGGAGTCCAGAAGTCAGGAGGCCTATATATTTAAAGTGATAAAAGAGAAAAATTATTAACCAAGAATCCTATACTCAGCAAAACTGTCCTTCAAAGGTGAGGCAGAAATTAAGACATTCTTAGACAACAAAAGCTGAAGAAGTTTGTTACCACTAGACCTGCCCTTGAGCAAGAAATGCTCAACGGAGTCCTGCAGGGGTGAAATGAAAGGACACAAGGCAGCAACACAAAATCACATGTAGAAATAAAAAACTCACCAAATGTAAACATGTGGACAATTACAAAAGCCAACATTATTGTAGCAATGGTTTGTAAGTCTATTTATATTTTTCTATAGGACTCAAGAGATGAAAACATTTTTAAAAATTATTGCTCTAAAAGCTAGCACTATTATAACTGTGGTTTACAACTTAATGCTTTGTTTGAAACATAATTTTAGACTCTAATGCATTTAAAAGAATTATTAATTAGTGTTTTAGTGTATGCTATGTATAAAGATGTAATTTTGTGACCTCAACAACCAAAAGGGGTGAGGACAGTGCAGTAAGTGGGCAGAATTTTTGCATGTTATTGAATTTAAACTGGTAAAAATTCAAATCAAGACCATGTGTTGGTGCCATGCAGATTTGGTGGGGACAAAGCTAGAGTGGTTTCAGTAGGCCATCTTGGTTGGGCAGCAGGAGCTTCTGCCTTTGGGATGGGGAATAGCACATCATCATCTTTGGGGAACTCAGCAACTGCTCCTGTGAATCAGACCCAAGAAACAATTTCTGATAACTGGGTGATGATTGCCTCAAAAACATCCTTTTCTTACAGTACAATGGCAAACATACTTTCCCATGACATGAATGTTAACTATAAAGTGGTGGAATTGGACATGCTTGAATATAGAAGCCAGTTGGAAGATATTCTTTACAAAATACACCAGTGAAAGAAGTGTGCCAAGAATATTTGTCAATGGAACTTTTATTGGAGGTGCAACTGACACTCATAGGCTTCACAAGGAAGGTAAATTGCTTCCACTCTTACATCAGTGTATTTTTTACAAAGTATGAGGAAAGAATTTTAGTGATATGTGCTCATAACTTTGATACTAAAATGTCAGCTATATAAAGTGATAATGCCTGATAGTGTATTTTAAATATTTGAAAGTTTTAAATTGGAAAATTATCTCTATGAAAAAGTCATAATGAACAATAAATCACTGTGAAAAACTCAGAAATTCAAATTAGTGTTATAATTTTAAAATTATAAATGTAATCCTCATGGTAACCATAAAGAAATAGATAAATAACATACACAAAAATAAAAGAGAAGAGAATTAAAATATTCCACTACAAATAATGAACAAAACTCAAAGGAAAAGACCAATGCAGGGAATGAGGAACAATAAAGCTGTAAAGCATGTAGAAAACAAATAGCAAAATAGAAGTTTCTTGCTTATCAGTAGTTACTTTAAGTGTAAATGGAAGAAATATTCCAATCAAAAGACAGAGGTTGGCAGAATAGCTAAGCACACATTATCCAAGTACATGCTGTCTACAAGAGATCCACGTCAGATCCAAAGAAAGACAAATAGACCAAAAGTGAGAAAATAGAAAAAAATATCCCATGCAAATAGTAACCTAAAGAGAATATGGTAGCTATAATAGTATTAGAAAAAGTAGACTTTAAATCAAAAGAGTTTACAAGAGACAAAGAATGACATTATATATTATTAAAAGATTTAATACAGCAGAAACAACAATTATAAATATTTATTTACAGACAATAAGAAACCGTCAAAATATAGGAAGTAAAAACTGACAGAATTGAAGAAGTAGTTCTATAATAATAGTTGAAGACATTAATAACTCACTATCAATAATGGTAGATAAACCAGATAGAAAAAAGTAAGAAAATAGAGGACTTTAACAACACATTAAATTAACTATATCTAACAGACACATATAGAACACTCTACCTAATAACAACAGCATACACATTCTTCTCAGGTGCACATGGGATATTTTCCAGGAAAAAGCATATATTAGGTTGTAAAGTTAGTCTTAAGAGATTTTAAAAGTTAGTTTTCATACAAAATATATTCTCCAATCCAATGGGATAAAGTTAGAAATCAATAACAGAAGGAAAACTAGAAATTTAACAAAATATGAAAATTAAACAATACTTTCTTAACAAATAGATCAAAGAAAAAATCATCAGGGAAATTAGAAAATACTTAAAGATGAATGAAAATTAAAACACAACTAACAAAACTTACAAGATGCAGTGAAAGTAGTGCTAAGGGGAAATACATGGCTATACAAGATAACATTAGAAGAAGCAAGAAAGATCTCAAATCAAAAAGATAATTTTAAAACTTAAGAAATTAGAAAAAAAAGAGCAAACTAAACCCAAAGCTAGTAGAAGGAAATAAATAATAAAGATTAGAGCAGAGATAAATGAAATAAAAAATAGAATAAAATAGAACATAATCAATGAAACCAAAAGCTAGTTCTTCAAAAAGATCAACAAAATTAACAAACCTTTAGCAAGATTAAATATGAAAAAAGAAAGAGAAGATTCAAATTACTAAAATCAGAAATAAAAGTGGAGCAAGTCCCGGAAGCCCACATTCCGACCCTGACAAATCTTCCTCCGGTCACACAGGTCACAGTCCTGAGCCCCGCTCCCATCAAAGCCTCCTCTGGCCATGTGGGTCAGTGGACCCAAGCACCACCCACCTCCAAAGCTTCTTCTGGGTGTGCTGGACTCTGCAGCCGTGCCAGTGGAAGTCCACACCCCAGCTGGCCTGCGCAGGTACCTGTGTTCTGGGCCAGCTTCAGGAGCAGACACTGCTGAGAGGAACATATGCAGGGGTGGGGCTGACAAAGTGGTTCAGAGACCTACCTAGAGGTTTTGGAGGGTATATTGGGGAGGTGGAGATTCGCTGTAGCTCACTATGGGGGCAAGGATACTGATAGTGGAGGCACCAGGGAATTTTTTAATTTATTTAATTAATTAATTAATTAAACTTTTTTTCTTTTAATTTTTTTACATTGTTGTTCTGTTTTGTAGTTTCATCTTCTTTTTTCCAATTTATTTTTTATTTTACTAATTTTATTTTATCTCATTTTTTATTCTTTGTTATTGTTCTGCTCTCTTTTGCTTGTTGTCTTTTTCTGTTTGTCTTGTTTATTTGTTGGTTTGTTTTTTCAATATTTTTGTTTTGTTATCTTCTTTTTTATTTTATTTACTTTTTTTTTTCTTTTTGTCATTTTTCAGTGTCTTCAGTTCATTTAGCTTTTCTTTTAGTTTAGTTTAGTTTTGTTTTGTTTTCTGTTTAGGTTAGTTTTGTTTTTATTTTTGGTTTCAGTTTTTGGGCTCTCTTGTTTGGGTGTCTTCTTGTTTCTGGCTTTCCTTGTGTTTTGTTGTTATTGTTGTTTGCTTGTCAATTTGTTTTTTGTTTGCTTGTATTTGTTTTTGTTATTTGTCTTGGGTTTTATTTGTTTATTTGTTTTCTTTTCTTTGTGTGTGTGTATTTGTTTTTGTTCAGTTTGGTTTTTATTATCTGCCTTGGGCTTCCTTTTTCTTTTCTTTTTTTTTTTTTCCTGAGCCATGTGGTTTGCAGGGTCTTGCTTCACAGGCCAGGTGTCAGGTCTGAGTCCCTGTTGTGGGAGCACCAAATCCAAGCCACTGGACTACCAGAGAAATTCATGTCCCAGGAAATATTATTAATCGGTGTGAGTTCTCATGGAAGTCCTCATCACGGCAACAAGACCCAGCTCCAACCAACTGCCTGCAAGCTCCAGTGCTGAACTTCTCAGGCCAAAGAAAAAGCAAGACAGGAACACATCTGCACCCATCAACAAAAATAAGAAGACAAAGAAATATGTTACAGATGAAGGAGCAAGGTAAAATCCTACAAGACCAAATAAATGAAGAGGAAATAGGCAATCTACCTGAAAAAGAATTTGGAGTAATGATAGTACACATCATCCAAAATCTCAGAAATAGAATGGAGGCATGGATTAAGAAAATACAAGAAATTTTTATCAAGGGACTAGAAGAACTAAAGAACAAACAAACAGTGGTGAACAACACAATAAATGAATGAAAAATCTACTAGAAGGAATCAATAGCAAAATAACTGAGGCAGAAGAACGAATAAGTGAGCTGGAAGATAGAATGGTAGAAATAACTGCCAAGAGCAGAATAAAGAGAAAAGAATGAAAAGAAATGAGGACAGTGTCAGAGACCTCTGGGACAACATTAAATGCCTTAATGTTCTAATTATAGGGATATCAGAAGAAGAGAAAGAGAAAGTGTCTGAAAAAATATTTGAAGAGATTATAGTCAAAAACTTCCCTAACACAGGAAAGTAAATAGCTACCCAAGTGCAGGAAGTGCAGAGACTCCCATACAGGATTAACCCAAGGAGAAACATGTGAAGACCCATATTAATCAAGCTAACAAAAATTAAATTCAAAGAAAAAATATTAAAAGCAACAAAGGAAAAACAACAAATAATATACAAGAAAATCGCCATAAGGTTATCAGCTGATTTTTCATCAAAAACTGCACAGGCCAGCAGGGAGTGGCAGGATAGATTTAAAGTGATGAGAAGGAAAAACCTACAGCTAAGATTATTCTACCCAGCAAGGATATCTTTCATATTCAATGGAGAAATCAAAAGCTTTACAGACAAGCAAAAGCTAAAAGAAATCAGCACCAACACACCAGCCCTACAACAAATGCTAAAAGAACTTCTCTAGGTGAGAAACACAACAGAAGAAAAAGATCTAAAAAATAAACCCAAAACAATTAAGAAAATGGTAATAGGAACATACATATATATAATTACCTTAAATGTAAATGGATTAAATGCTCTAACCAAAAGACACAGACTGGCTGAATGGATATTAAAAAAAAACCACACACACACACATATATATGGTGTCTACAAGAGACTGACTTCAGACCTAAGGACACATACAGACTGAAAGTGAGGGGGTGGAAACATATTCCATGCAAATGGAAATCAAAAAAAACCCAGAGATGCAATATTCATGTCAGACAAAATGGACTTCAAAATAAAGACTGTTACAGGAGACAAGGAAGAATGCTACAAAATGATCAAGGGATGAATTCAAGAAGAAGATATAACAATTGTAAATATTTATGCACCCACCATAGGAGCACCTCAATACATAAGGCAAATGTTAACAGCTAAAAAAGGGAAAATCAACCATAACAAAAAAATAGTGGGGGACTTTAGTACTTCACTTACACCAAAGGAAAGATCATCCAGACAGAAAATTAATAAAGGAACACAAGATTTAAATGACACAATAGGCCAGATCGATTTAATTGATGTTTATAGGACATTTCATCCAAAAACAGCAGATTACACTTTCTTCTCAAGTTCACATGGAATATTCTCCAAGATAGATCACTTCTTCGGTCACAAATCAAGCTTCCATAAATTTAAGAAAATTGTTATCATATCAAGCATCTTTTCCGACCACAACACTCTGAGATTAGAAATGAATTACAGGGGGAAAAAAATGTAAAAAACACAAACACATGGAGGCTAAACAGTATGTTACTAAATAAACAAGAGGTCACTGAAAAAAATCAAAGAGGAAATCAAAAAATACCTAGAGAAAAATCACAAAGAAAACATGATGATCCAAAACTTATGAGATGCAGCAAAAGCAGGTCT
Source organism: Orcinus orca (assembly GCF_937001465.1). Classification (NCBI taxonomy): domain Eukaryota; kingdom Metazoa; phylum Chordata; class Mammalia; order Artiodactyla; family Delphinidae; genus Orcinus; species Orcinus orca. Next base: position 21,517,674 of record NC_064575.1, read on the forward strand.
AAGAGGGATGTTTGTAGCAATACAATCCTACCTCAAGAAACAAGAAAAATCTCAAATAAACAACCTAACCTTACATCAAAAGGAACTAGAGAAAGAAGAACAAACAAAACCCAAAGTTAGTAGAAGGAAAGAAATAATAAACATCAGAGCAGAAATAAATGCAATAGAAACAAAGAAAACAGTAGCAAAGATCAATAAAACTAAAAACTGGTTCTTTGAGAAGACAAACAAAATTAATAAAGCTGTAGCCAGACTCATCAAGAAAAAGAAGGAGAGTATTCAAATCAATAAAAACAGAAATGAAAAAGAAGTTACAATGGACACCACAGAAATACAACGCATCATAAGAGACTACTACAAGCAACTCTATGCGAAGGACAACCTGGAAGAAATAGACAAATTCTTAGAAAGGTATAACCTTCCAAGACTGAATCAGGAAGAAAGAGAAAATATGAACAGACGGATCACAAGTGCTGAAATTGAAACTGTGATTAAAAATCTTCCAACAAACAAAAGTCCAGGACCAGATGGCTTCACAGTGAATTCTATCAAACATTAAGAGAAGAACTAATACCCATCCTTCTCAAACTCTTCCAAAAAAATTACAGGGGGAGGATGACTCCAAGCTCATACTATGAGCCTACTATCACTCTATATCAAAACCAGACAAAGATACTACAAAAAAAGAAAATTACCGACCAATATCAGTGATGAACATAGATGCAAAAATCCTCAACAAAATACTAGTAAACAGAATCCAAAAACACATTAAAAGGATCATACACCATGATCAAATGGAATTTATCCCAGGGATGCAAGGATTCTTCAATATACGAAAATCAATCAGTGTGCTATACCATATTAACAAATTGAAGGAGAAAAACCATATGATCATCTCAATAGATGCAGAAAAAGCTTTTTACAAAAATCAACACAAATTTATGTTTCAAACTCTCCAGAAAGTGAGTATAGAGGGAATGTACCTCAACATAATAAAGGCCATATACAACAAACCCGCAGCAAACATCATTCTCAATGGTGAAAAACTGAAACCATTCCTCTAAGATCAGGAACAAGACAAGGATGTCCACTCTTGTTACTATTATTCAATATAGATTTGTAAGTCCTAACCATGGCAATCAGAGAAGAAAAAGAAATAAAAGGAAAAAGAATCGGAAAAGAAGTAAAACTGTCACTGTTTGCAGATGACATGATACTATGCATAGATAGTCCTAAAGATGCCACCAGAAAACTACTGGAGCTAATCAGGGAATTTGGTAAAGTTACAGGATACAAAATCAATACACAGAACTCTCTTGCATTCCTATACACTGAAAATGAAAGATCAGACAGAGAATTTAAGGAAACAATTCCATTTACCATGGCAACAAAAATAATAAAATACCTAGGAATAAACCTACGTAAGGAGGCAAAAGACCTGTACTCAGAAAACTTAAGACACTAATGAAAGAAATCAAAGATGACACAAACAGATGGAGAGATATACCATGTTCTTGGATTGGAAGAATTAATATTGTAAAAATGGCTATACTACCAAAAGCAATCTACAGATTCAATGCAATCTCTACCAAATTACCAATTGCATTTTTTACAGAATTAGAGCAAAAAAATTTACAATTTGTATGAAAACACAAAAGACCTCGAATACCCAAAGCAATTTTGAGAAAGAAAAACTGAGCTGGAGGAATCAGGCTCCCTGACTTCAGACTATACTACAAAGCTACAGTAATTAAGACATTATGGTACCGGCACAAACACAGAAATATAGATCCATGAAACAGGATAGAAAGCCCAGAGATAAACACACCCACCTATGGTCACCTAATCTATGATAAAGGAGGCAAGAATATACAATGGAGAAAGACAGTCTCTTCAATAAATTGTGCTGGGAAAACTGGACATCTATATGTAAATGAATGAAATTAGAACACTTCCTAACACCATGCACAAAAATCAAATCAAAGTGGATTAAATATCTAAATGTAAGGCCAGACACTATAAAACTCTTAGAGGAAAACCTAAGCAGAAGACTCTGAAATAAATTGCAGCAAGATCATTTTTACCCACCTCCTAGAGTAATGAAAATAAAAACAAAAATAAACAAATGGGACTTAAAAGCTTTTGCACAACAAAGGAAACTATACACAAGAAGAAGAGACAAACCTCATAATAGGGAAAATATTTGCAAAATAAGCAACCTACAAGGTATTAATCTTCATAATATATAAACAGCTCATGCAGCTCAATATCAAAAAATCAAACAATGCAATCAAAAAACGGACAAAAGACCTAAAGAGATATTTCTCCAAAGACATACAGAAGGTCAAGAGGCACATGAAAATATTCTCAACCTCAGGAATTATTAGAGGAATGTAAAGTAAAGCTACAATGAGGTATCACCTCACACCAGTCAGAATGGCCAGCATCAAAAAATCTACAAACAATTATTGATGGAGAGGGTGTGGAGAAAATGGAACCATCTTACACTGTTGGTGGGAATGTAAATTGATACAGCCACTATGGAGAACAGTATGGAGGTTCCTTGAAAAACTAAAAATAGAACTACCACATGACCCAGCAACCCCACTCCTGGACATATACCTGGAGAAACCATAATTCAAAAAGATACATGCATCTCAATGTTCACTGCAGCTCTATTTACGATAGCCAGGACATAGAAGCAATCTAAATGCCCATAAACTGAGGAATGGATAAAGAAGATGTGGTACATATACACAATGGAATGTTACTCAGCTATTAAAAGGAATAAAATTGTGTCATTTCCAGAGATGTGGATGGACCTAGAGACTGTCATACAGAGTGAAGTAAGTCAGAAAAAGAAAAAACTAATATTGTCTATTAATGCATATATGTGGAATCTAGAAAAGTGATACAGATGAACCTATTTGCAAAGCAGAAATAGAGACACATATGTAGACAACAAATGTATGGACACCAAGGTGGGGAGGTGGGATAAATTGGGAGATTGGGATTGACATATTTACACAACTATTTATAAAATATATGACTAATGTGAACCTACTGTATAGCACAGGGAACTCTACTCAGTGCTCTGTGGTGACCTAAATGGGAAGGAAATCCAAAAAGGCGGGGATATATGTATACGTACAGCTGATTCACTTTTCTGTACAGCAGAAACTAACACCATATTGTAAAGCAAGTACATTCCAATGGAAAAAAAAAAAGAAATGAAAGTGGATACATTAATACCAATTCTACAGAAATAAAAAGTATTATAAGAGAGTACTATGAACCATTGCATGCTAACAAAATTGGATAAACTATATGAAGTGGACAGATTCATAGAAACAAAACCTTCCAATCCTAAATCATGAAGAAATAGGAAGTCTGAATAGATCTATAAATAGTAAGGGGACTGAATCAGTAATTGCATCTCACTCAACAAAGAAAAATCTCTGGATCTGATGGCTTCCCTGGTGACTTCTGCCAAACATTTAAAGTGGGACGAATAGTAATCCTTCTCATTTTTTTTCCAAAATATTCAAGAGGAGAGATCACTTCTTAACTCATCCTATAAGACCAGAATTACCCTGAAACCAAAGAAAAATTCAATACATAAAAAAAGACGATTACAGATCAATATCCCTTATAAACACTGTCATAAAAATCCTCAATAAAATACTACCAGATTGAATTCAATGTCATATTAAAATGATTATACACCATGACCAAGTGGGAAATTCCTGGAATGCAAGGATGGTTCAACATAAGAAAATTAATCAGTGTAATATAGTACATTAACAGAATAAAAGGAAAACTCACATGATTAGCTCCATTTCACAAAATTCAACACTCCTTCATGATAAAAACACTCAGTGAAATAGAAATAGAAGGAAGTTACTTCAACGTAATAAAAGCCACTAATGAGAACACACAGCAAACATTATACTCAACAGTGAAAGACTGAAAGTGTTTCTTTTAAGATCAAAAAAAAAGCAAGGATGCCCACTCTTAACACTTCTACTTAATGAATTCTGGAAGTTCTAGCCAGAGCAATTAGGCAAGAAAAAGAAATAGAAGACATCGAAATTGGAAAAGAAGTAAAATTATTTTTGTTTCTAGATGATATGATCTTATACATAAAAAACACTAAAGATTATTCACACAAAAATACTGTTAGAACTAATAAATGAATTCAGCAAAGTAGCAGGACACAAAGTCAGCATTCAAAATCAGTTGTATTTGTATACACTACAATAAATAACCTGAAAGAAAATTTTGCACATAATGTCATTAGCAATAGCATTAAAAAGAATAAAATGTATAAGAATTCCCTTAACCTAAAAGTGAAAGACTTGTAAAATAAAAACTACAAACATTGCTGAAAGAAATTTTAAAAGGCATAAATAAATGGAAATATATCCCTTTGTTCATGGATGGGGAAACTTTATATTGTTAAGATATCAATACTACCTAAAGGAATCTACAGATTCAATTCAATTTCTATCAAATTCCCAAAGATATGTTCTGCAGAAATAGAAAAATACATTCTGAAATTCACATGGCATGTAATAACCATGACAATCTCAAAAAGGAAGAACAACACTGGAGGACTCTCTCCTAATTTCAAAACTTACTACAGTAGTCAAAACAGTGTGGTACTGGCATAAAACAGACATATAGGCCAATGGAATAGAATTGACAGCCCAGAAATAAATTTCCACATATATGGGTAAATGATTTTTGACAAGGGTTCTAAGACTATTCAAAGGGGGAAGAATAGTCTTTTCAACAAATAATGCAGGGAAAACTATATACCAGACCAATATTTTATTATTTTTAGTTATTCTAATCAGGTAATTACTCTCTAGGTGACAATTTATTTCTGTCCTAGGAACAATGAGGTAAATTAGCAATTTCCAAAGTTTTCCTCCAGTCAGTCCATTTTAATGTCTGCTCTGGTACTGTTTACCACTTTTGTAACATGCCTCCCTGTGTCTGATGGCCAAGAGTTCCAGAAGGACAGCCACTAGGGAACTTTCCATGAATGCTGAGATCCCCTGATCAATGTATGAAGGGAGTGTACACTGGAACCTGGAGGGAGGGAGTAGGGAGTTATGAATGGCTCTTACGATATGAATCCATTCAAGCATTTCCTATATTCCTAAAACTTTGGATTCATTCCTCTACATTGTACCAGAAAATGCTTTATCCTCAGTTGCATTTAGTGTAGGTTATATTTTGTCCAAGTGCCATTCGAACAACAGAGTAAAAGTTAAGCCCACTGCCCACTCTCTCAAATCAAGAATCTCTTATAACTGTATACATATCAGTATATCCAACCTAACCAAATCATGTTATTTTCTTCCTGGTATTGAACTTAAGGAATCAATTCCTACATATATTTCTCAGATTTCTGTTGAATTATATGTTATGCATTTTTTCAATGGATAAGCTATATTGTATTTATAGCTTATCTAACATATATAGCTTATCTAGCATATATAGCTTATCTAGCATATATATCTAGCATATATAGCTTATCTAGCATGTGCCTCTAATTGAGAGTCTGAAGTCCATGACTGGGTAGAGAAAGTGAGTCTTAAAAGGGACTTGGAAAAATTAAGACAGGGTAGGCAGGTTTCTTCAGACAAGATAAGTGAAGCTGATTTTCCTGACAAGAGATGTTTATTAGGATATCAAGGGAAGGGATCAAGATAATCAGATTTTTTAAATCCACCCAAAAGTTTTCATTACAAAACTGAAGACGTTGATCTTTCCCAATCCCTGTCCAAACTGCACTATAATTTAGAAACATACCTGAACAGACTTTGCGTCTATATTTTGAATATTTCAGCCCTTTGGGTAGAAAAGTTAAAAAATTATTTTGGGGCCAAATGGAGAAGTTCTCTACTTCTTTGACCATGCCTGAGAGATTATAGGTTTGAATTTGCCACTTTCTTTCTATAAACTCTTCAGAACAGCCAGAAGCAGCTACCCTACACCACAGCTCTTATTTCCACCCCAATGTTCTATTGCTTCTGCCACTTGGGCTACCAAACCATGCATATAACAGGCACTCCACTACACAACAACTGTAGCAGATAATTTAAGTAACTGTATTTCCACTGAAACACACTATCAGTATCGTATTTTCCACTGGCAATAATGTCATCCCTGTTTTTAAATATAAACACATCAAATAATAAAACCCAGGATCCCATCTTTAAAATTGGTTTCATGGAACCACTTATGATAATAAAATTCTCAGTTTGTGTTTGGTGAAGATGATGGTAACCATTCTAGAAAGTTCAAGTGGAAAAGATTTAATACAGTAAAATAGATATTTTTACAAAAGTGATGAAAAGGCTAGATGTTTCAAGATTCAGGAAAACTGCCATGGTTCTCAGATTTGCCATTAACAGTTAGGGAGTCATGAGGTTGCATGAACCATAGGAAACTTTTGGTCACAAACACCCCTGGCTCCTGATATGAGGCAGAAGGTTTCTGTGAAAACTTCTGGAAATTGTGGCAACAATTTCATGTTTGATAGCGCTCATATTTTTCTTGCTTCTACTGGAGGAATTATGATAAATTTTCCTTCTTCCAGTTCTTACATTATTGTCTCTTATTTTCAGACTCTAAACCTGATCCTCTTGGTGGAGATTACAGGGGAAAAAGTTCATGGGCTTCCAGCTGGGAGAGCATAGAAAGGGAGAAAGTAGTGCTGAGAAGGTATAGTTTATCTAATTTCTGCTGTACTGTAGTTAATCATGGGGCAGATTAAGACTTGTTTATGACAGATTCTGTATGCCACCTTGAAAAACTAGGATCGTCTCCCAGCCTTAGGTTTCCAAGTAACACCTAATGTTTCTAAAATAAGGAAAAGAAAGATTAGATTTTTAAGGAAGACATCTTGAGTTACAGAATGAAAATAGACTAGAAAGATGAAATACTGGAAGCAAACAGATTGCTGAAGAGACTATTGCAATATTCCAGGGAAATGAGATGATGAAGGCTAAAGTAAATGAAGTAACTACAGGGTTTAAAAGAAGGGATGGGGCTTCCCTGGTGGTGCAGTGGTTGAGAGTCCGCCTGCCGATGCAGGGGACACTGGTTTGTACCCCGGTCCGGGAGGATCCCACGTGCTGTGGAGCGGCTGGGCCTGTGAGCCATGGCCACTGAGCCTGCGCATCCGGAGCCTGTGCTCCGCAACGGGAGAGGCCACAACAGTGAGAGGCCCGCGTACCACAAAAATAAAATAAAATTAAATAAAATAAATAAAAAAATAAAAGAAGGGATGATTATAAGGTATTTCAACACAAAATTAACTTAAATTAGTAATTGAATAAGGGGAGCTCTTGGTTTCCCCCTTTTACTTGTACCACCTTCTGCTTTTCCAAACCTACTTCCCATTCAGTTGATTACTGTTATGACACATTTTCTTCCTATTTCTTAAATACATTCCCTATATGTATATCTATGACCACTGCCAGTATAGAATCTCTCATTATCTCTCACCAGGATGACTGAGTCAGGTCCTACAAAAAGAAACAAATGAATTACTCCACTGAACAAAACCTTTCAACAGTTTCACATGGTCTAAAGGAAAAAACTCAAAACTCCTTAGTAGAATCAGATGTACATTTGATATCTTTATCAGAACTGCACGTCCTGACCTCCTCTATTTGTAGGTATCATCTTTTCCATCCGTTAGAGGAAACTTATCCTCCTGAATTCCATATGATATTGATAAATGTCATCAATTACTTTATGGTCATAGAGTTTGCTATATAAGAAAAATGGAACCAATCATACTGTGCCCCTGCTTGGCCTCAGAGATATATCCAGATATTGGCATATGGCTCAGGTAGACCTAATCAATGCCCCTACCTAAATTTTTTTCTAGCTGGAACTTCTGTGGAACACTCTCCTATTCTTGGGTTACAGAGATGGAATAAAGTGAATACCTGTAGTCTTGATCTTGACTATCTGATAAAGCCATTCTGCATTTTGAGAAAATGAAACAAAAATACAAGAAACAGTACACTAGAAAGAAGAAATTTCTGTCCTTGGTTTGAGCCATACTTTTGTCTTTTTTTTTTTTTTTTTTTTTTTTTTTTGCAGTATGCAGGCCTCTCACTGTTGTGGTCTCTCCTGTTGCGGAGCACAGGTTCCAGGCACGCAGGCTCAGCGGCCATGGCTCACAGGTCAAGCTGCTCCGCAGCATGTGGGATTTTCCTGGAGCGGGGCATGAACCCGTGTCCCCTGCATTGGCAGGCGGACTCTTAACCACTGCGCCACCAGGGAAGCCCATATTTTTGTCTTTGTATTTTTCAAGGTTTGAATGAGAGCAAAGAGTCTCGTTTTTATGACTTTGAATTAAAATTCTGTATCACAGTATGGAAGAAAGAGAGAGAGAAAGAGTGAGAAAGGGAGAGAGAGAAAGGGAGAGAAGAGAAAAAAAAACACTGATTAATACTATGCAAAAATGGCTTAGTGATTTGGATGTTTCATGTTTCCTGACTTTATGTATTTTGCCCCATTTCTGGACTGTTCTTTCTGTTCCTTATCTGGATTCCCTCTATATTTCTTTCAATAATGTCCTCAAGACCTTCCACTAATCCTTCTTGGACCTTTCTTTCCAGGCACGCTTCTGTGTGCATTTCTGTCACAATCCTTACCATATTATAATTTATCCACGTTTATATATGAAACTTCCATGTGACTGGGAGTCCTTTGAATGGAAGGACCATCTCCTACTTATTTATTTTGTACTTTCTAGGAGACTATTTCACACAAAGTTTTGCTCAATACAAGCTTGTTGAATAAATAAAGTGGGGTAATCCAGGTCCATGGGAAAATATTATTTTTCTCCTTATTGTGTCCAAGGCAAAATTTTATTATTTTCATTTATAGTGGATATCTATAAATTCTTGTTGTTATTTATCTACACATTAAATATGGAATAAAAAAATAAATGAATTATCATGAATAACCGCATCAGTGTATTAACCGAGGTATCTGGCCCACACTTTTTATCAATTTTGCCTCAACTGTTTATTTGCATATTGATATTTACAGAAAAAAGCCCTATAAGAGACTGACAACATGATATATTTACCAAGGTGAGGTCATTACAAAATGAAAGACCAAAAGCTAATTCACAGTTCCAATTAATATTATTTAATTCAATTTCATTCAGTTCAGTTAAATGTTGTTTGGTTCACATCACCTTAACAGCATGCATTGGACATCTGCTACAAGAAATGAAGTTTGTTAGGCACTATAGGAGGCACAAATATAAGACATTATCTACAAAAAAACGTTAATTTTAGTGAAACATAGAGGAAAAGAGTGTGCACTTTGGGACCTACATCTCAAAGTTCAGTTTTGAAACACCTTAATCTCCTAGATTAACATGATGTTACAACAGATTACTAATAAACTCAACCAATAGCTGGTCAGGTCTTTATGAGCTTTGAAATCATGCCTTCGATACTGCAATGCAGCATATAAACAATTAAGAAGTTTATACATATAAACAGAGTGCTGCAATTAATCTACAAACAAATTCATTTTATATCAGATTTGTGACTTTTACACCAATGTGTACTCATTTTGTGGCTGCCTCCCACTGTTTTGGCAAGGCTTTCAAATGTTTTCTTCCTCCCTCATCTTCCAGCAGGAAAGCCAACAGCTGTGGCCAAGGCAACAATTTTGGCAGTGGTAATGCCCAGATGACAACCTCTGGAGTATCTCTCTCCAGCAGTAGCAGTGACATCTGGACCACTTTCCACACTTGAGAGCATCTTGGCTCATCTCCACACATACAGCTGCAGAACCATCACAAGAGCTATCTTCAAGTAGGGACACGGCATTGTGAGAGACAACTGTTCTCTGATTAAGAGACAATTCACATTGTGTATATGTAAATGCATAATTACTGTATGTGTGTGTATTTTGTGAATAGGTTTAAGACTATAGTTTGTTTAAAAAAAGAGAGAATTAAATACACACTCCATGTCTTCAATTCACTGTAATTATGTCTATATATTCAGGTTTACATATAGGCATGTACATATACACACACATCATCATCAGAGTCAACCATTCAGACAATTTAGCATTTGAGAGCTTTTGATTATTATGGGATGAGACAACTTCCTTTATGAGTTCCTTTGGTACATAGATACTGTATATTTACTGCCAAACCATATATGGTTTGAGGAAGTAACATGTAAAGATGTAAATTACTTAAACATAGCATTACTACTGTTGAGGCAATTATAATCCTGCCACTGGGGATCCTGACAAGTATTGTTATTAACTCTAGTGTTCATTTTTTCTTTCTCTAGTTCCATCAAAATGTGAGTATTCTACTTCACAAGCTCCAATAGTCATATGTGAAGTTGTTTCTCTCTCTACTTTTGTCAAGTCATTTTTTAAATTTATTCTGTTTCTGTAGTTATTTCTTATAGAAATAAGTTATTATTTGTTGAATTTAGTCACTTAGAAACCTGAGGGGAAAATTACTGACACAGATTATTGGATAGTTTTGACAACCTCACCAATAGAAAATATTCCTTGAGAAGTTATTTATTTTAAATAAAATTATTAGATGACCTAGATTTTTAAGTTGATATAGGATGATGAAGTTAAGCCAATATCCAAATCAAAAGGGAGAGTAGTACATGAAATTAATAAAGATTAGATGATTAGACAGAAAACCTATCTCATTGTTTTATTCAAAGTTCAGGCAATTTATAAGCATGTGCCCTTTTATTTATTTATTTATTTTAACTGTGTTTTCAAGATCTCACATTCAACCAAGTACAATTAACTCAGTACAATTAGTACTTAGTGTGCATGCAGAATTGTGTATGCTACAACCTTCTAGCTCAGGGTTTTATCAAGGCTTGCTTTGCCTGTCTTGGTCCTCAGATCTCCCTGTTAAATTTCTGGCTGGTCTGCTGGTCTATTGCTCACCCCAACTCGTGTCAAAATCACAAGCTAGCTGGGCTATTGGCCTTCCCTAATTTTCTGCCACTGAGATCTCTAAGTGTTTGACATCTCTGCAGGTCCCAGCATTTCCAGAATTCTTCCCCAAATGAAGTCAGCCCCCTCCCATGATCTTTGTATCATTTTTGTGCCATGGAGCTGAAGTGAGAGGGTAGGAGCCACCTCTGACTAAAAAGTCACAGGCTCCCTTGTTTCTATTGAGATTCAATAGATTTTCTTGAATATACACTTCACATTTTGCTATATGACTTCCGTTGATTTCAGACTCTTTAAATGGCTATTTTTTAAATAATTTCATCTGATTTATCATTGCATTTTGGAAAGAGGATTTGTAGAAAGGATTAACCTTATTCAGCCATTCTGAAAGTTCCATCCTCTCTGTTTCTTCTGTTTTCCATTAGCTCATTCCTTCCTGCCTTCTTTTGGGCTCTTTGAACCTCTTCAGTGTACTTAATGTTTTCTTGAATATATCTTTGTGCATTTGTTCCAACATCCGTTCTTGGGATTGCAATGCAATATTTAACTTTTCAGTCTATTTGAAATCAACTTTTTTAGTACCTCAAGTGAAACATATAAGATTTACCACCATATAGACTTCTTTATTCTGCCCTTATATTTTACTTATATTATTTGGGACATATATAAGCATCGCATTCCATCAGACAACTTTATGGTTTTTGTTCTCAAGCATAACACATATAATAAAGAACTATAAAAGGAAAGAATAGTTTGTTATATTTTCTGTACATTTATTATTTCAGTTGCTATTTTTTCATTTCTGATATTCCAAGGTGACTTTTGTAGCAGTTCCTTTCTATCTGAAAGAATTACTTAAGTAATTATTTGAAAGCATGTCTGCTGACCAAAAACTTCTCTAAGATTTTCTTCATTTGAGAATATCTTTATGTTGTTTTGCTCCTGAAAGATTTTTCACTGGATATGGAATTCTGGGCTTTCAAGATACTTTTCTTGTCTTCAGTTTTCAGCATTTTGACTATGATATAACTGGGAATGGATGTCTTTTTCTTTTTTTAGGTTCACTGAGTTTCTTGAATCTGTAGATTTACATTTTTCACCAAATTTTGGAAATTTTCAGCCTCTTCTTTATTTTTATTGTTTTTTTTTACTGCACCTTTCTTTTTTTCTGAGATTGTGATGACATGAATGTCAAAATTTTTGGTATTATCCCAAAGGTCTCTGAAGCCCTTCTCATTTTTTTCAATCTGTTTTTCTATTTTATTCAAATTAGATAATTTCTATTAATACATCTTCAAATTCACTGACTCTTTCCTTGGTCATTTCCATTTGGTTATTGAGCCCAACCAGTAACTTTATTCCAGTTACTACATATTAAATTTAAATATTTCCATTGGCTTCCTATACCTTGAATTTCTTCAATGATATTTCTGCCTTTCCATTCATTCCAAGAGATTCACCTTATTTATTGGAATATTTTTGTAATATCTGCTTTTTCATGTCTATGTCATTAAATTCCAACATATTTGTCATCTCAACTTTGAAATCTGTTGAATGTCTTTTCCCAAGTGAGTTGAGATTTTCCATATATATATATATATATATATATAGACACACACACACATATTTGCTGATTAAATTCAATTTTATCCCAAGGCATTTTGAAAGCATGTTATGAGACACTAGGTCTTATTTAAATCCTATAGAGAGTATTGGTCATTTTGTTTTAGCAGGCAATCAACCCAGTTGGGTTCGCACCACCATTTTAATTCCTTTTTGAGGGGTGAAATATCAGTGTCCACAATGCTTTTCAGATCAGTCATATATATGCATTACCCAGTGTGCAGTCTCTGACCTAGGCAGCGTCTTTCTTTAAATTTAGTTCTCAACATCTATGATATCCTGCTTAGGGTAGGATCCATGAATACATAAAATAGGAGTAAGTACAGAAGTTCATAAACAAAACAAGGGGGTCACTTTCCAAAACTACTCTCTCTCCACACTTTCTCTGGCATTTTCTGGGACCCTGGGCTCCTCTTTTTGGTTCTCTGGTCAGAAAGCAATTTTTTTTCTTTTTTTAACACCATTCTGCTGTGTACTTCCCACAACTGTGGGACAAACATTGAGAAGTCAGAGAGAGAAAGAAAAACAACATGGATATGCACTGATACTCTTGGGACCACAGCTTCTTAAATTAGAAGGAAGTTTTCTCTCTTTCACAGTAGTAGGCTCTTAAATATCCCCAGGACAAAAACGCCATGGGAATCCTTGGTGGCTGAGACAAAAATGAATTTAAAAAAAGAAAAAGAAAAACAATGAGGCATTTCCAGCACTCTCTCCAAAAATTAAGAGAACCCATTCTAACTACCCACAGAAGAACTACAGGAGATCTGTTGGAGCATTCTCTTGCAGTGTCATTGCCCATTTCTGGCTTTCCAGCTATGTTGAATCCAGTCCTGAGAGTACTAGAAAGAAAAAATAGTAAACCCACTGCCAGTTTGATGTAACTTTGAACTCTATTCTTCTCCAATCTGCTGGCTACTATTTGCTTTTCAGAGTCCTCAAAGAGTTTCTGTAAACATTCTGTCCAGGCTTTATAGCTTCATTGAGTGAGAGAGGCAGAATATTCTTACTTTATTTCACCCAATATATTTTGCTACTGTACCCATGTCTTCACCCATAACTCTAGTTGAGAATCATATATGACATTTTCACTATTGGTGTTCAAACTCTAGTCACACAAACATACACACACACACACACACACACACACACACACCATCCCCAGAAATACATCTATATTGTTTAACAAGGCTTCACACAGATCTCCCTTACTCTTTTTTGCTAGAGTTTAATCTGAGGACAGTTCTGTTAATTCATAAGGAAAATAATTTGAATATAAGTAAACCCCTTGAGTATATGAATCTGGCAGAAGGAGTGATTTTTTCACTCTTTTTTTTCACCATGCATGCCAATTTTTTCTTGTATTTGGTACCAATTTACTCATGAAAGAATAATTGTATGAATCCTTCCTGCCCATTCCCTGTAGTGGAATGCATTGCCTCTAAGTTACAACATTCCTGTCAGAAAACGTACTTTTCTGAACTATGATTGTAAAATATGTGATTGTAACCTGCAACTTAAAGACCTCCATGTCACTTCCTTCTGTCTAGGTATTTGTAAAATTAATTTTTGTGGGTATTTTGAATGAGTAGCAGGAATGCTGAGTCTTCTGTGGGTCAGAGGCAATTCAGAAGACCTGGGACTTTTTTCAGCAATAAAGATCCTTTAAATAAATGACCTCATTATTTAAAGAACTTTACAGGGCAGTGACATTATCAGCAAGTAAATACTTTTAAAAATGATCTCTTAAGAAACTAGAAAAAATAACAAATGAAGCCCAAAGTTAGTGGAAGGAAGGAAATAATAAACATCAGATGTGAAATATATGAAATAGATACTAAAAAGATAATAGAAGAGCTCAGTGAAACTAAGAGCTGGTTCCCTGAGCAAAACTGATAAAACTTTAGGTAGACTCACCAAAAAAAAATGTATACGAGACAAGGCTCAAATAAGTAAAATCAGAAATGAAAGAGGAGATGTTACAACTGATATCTCAGAAATGCAAAATATCATAAGAGACTACTATGAACAATTATACATCATCAAATTGGACAACCTAGAAGAAATGGATAAATTCCTAGGAACATACAGTCATCCAAGGCTGTATCTTTTCAAGAAGATATAGAAAATCTGAATAGACCAATTTAAGGAGATTGAATCAGTAATCAAAAACCTCCTAACAGGGCTTCCCTGGTGGCAGAGTGGTTGAGAGTCCGCCTGCTGATGCAGGGGACATGGGTTTGTGCCCTGGTCCGGGAAGATCCCACATGCCGCGGAGCAGCTGGGCCCGTGAGCCATGGCCACTGAGCCTGTGCATCCAGAGCCTGTGCTCCGCAACAGGAGAGGCCACAACAGTGAGAGGCCCATGTACCGCAAAAACAAACAAACAAAAACCTCCTAACAAACAAAAATCCAGGACCAAATAATTATAAACTGGAAAAAAAAATTTGGTTTCCTTTGAATCCAAAATATTTATTTTTAACCATTTACTTTTAAAGAACATGACACATGCAAAATTTCTTTCCTATTGGTGTCTTCAAATTTCATCACCAAGTTACAGTACTTGCAGGACATTTGGAGATGTTTATAAACTGAATTCTTTGTGTCTCTAAATGAACACAAAAGTAATAGCCAAAACAAAAACATACTTGTTGGCAAAAAAAAAAAAAAAAAGTCATGTTTCATGTAGCTTTTCCTTCCTTTATTGGAAGAGAAAAATATAGAAATTTCAGGGTGGTTTGCCTCCATCTTCTAAAAAGGTGTTGAATGAATAAAAGTGGGAAATCAAGTTTATCTATAGCTCTCGTGATATTTAGCTTTTCTTGCATATATACGCATGTTCATGATCATGGACTACTTACAGTTTGCCAATAGTAGGGGATGTTGATTTTATTTACTTATCCTAAGAACCAGAGAAAGTACAATCTTTGGAGAGACTCAGACTATGAAATGTTTTAGGATAACAAATAATAAATATTTTGGATTTATAATTTAATTTGTGGCTTTTCATTTAAACTTAAAATTTACCTATAATCCATTTCTTACTTCTTGAGATATTTATATGTTTTAAGGCCTATGCTGAGTCTTATCAGAGAAATTGAGACCCGAGGCTGAGATTGCTAGTTTCTTACCTAATAATCACTCTTATGTTGTTCCTTTTATAATGGTTTCCTGAAATTTTAATTTAATTTAATTTAGTTTTTTGGCCAGGCCACGTGGCTGGCAGGATCTTAATTCCTCGACCAGGAATCGAACCTGGGCCGGGCAGTGAAAGTGTGGGGTTCTAACTGCTGGACTACCAGAGAATTCCCTCCTGAAATTTTTAGAAGATGTCAATGGGTTTAGCAAAAAATTGCTGGCATTGAGCATGGCTTCTGTGAATGCTTCCAAATGTGTCTCTAATGGCAAATCCTGTCTTTTACTCTTGCTAATGGCTCTCTTCATCATTTATAAATTGTATACATGACTATTAGAGCTCCAGCAATCATCTTGTGAGCACAAAGAGAGCTCATAGATGGAAATCACAGGATAAGGACACAGAGGAGAAAGATGTGAGGAGCCTAGGTCAGTGAGGTCACTGTGAAATGACAATATGATGCTAGGGTGTTATGAAGGAGAGGGGAAAAGTCCTATTTTATTGAAGCTATTGTTATTTTGTGTCTTTGTTATTAACAGCCAAAGAAATTTCCTAGCAGATACAAGATATATAGTGCATACCAGTGGTTGTCTTTCTATAATACTTTTCTTTTTGTGAAAATGTTTTCTTCCCCTATTTCAACTGTATAATTTTAATGAGGATTGTTATCCTTCTATAAATGTCTAGCTTTTTTCCCCATTATTGATTGGTTCAGAGTTGGCACCTGAACTAAGCTATGCAAAACATTTAATTCCTACCTCAACTGTTGATTGGTCTTGAAATAAGCATGTGTCCTAAGTTGCACCCGTTGAAGTGTTAAAGGATCTTTGAATTTAGCACTGGAGAAAGACAAAATAAAACAACAACAACAAAAATAGCTTCTAACACCTCCCTGGTGGTGATATAATCAAAGGTAAAGCCTGGGCTCTATTTGCAGCCCTATTTCCTACCCAACAGAGGAGGTGGTCAGAGAAAATGGAGACAACCTTCAAAGGGATCAGTTTTAAAAGACTGGAAAAGAGAGGAGAGTTCTGGTCATTTTCAAGTCCTTGGTTTCAAGTTGTCCTTGGAGCTGGGCTACCCTTTTCTTTATCCCTGAGATATATGTTACAGTTCATTCTACCTTTTACCTAAACTTCTTAAAATGGAAGTGCTTATACTCTTCAACCAAAAAGTAATGATCAATCAGATTAATTTGGGTCATTCTATTGTGTACATGGGATACAAACACATACTTATCTGTTTCTCTGCATAACTTGAATTATGTCAATAAATCAGGTTGAGCAAAAAGTGATGCATTCAAATTAGCTGTTGCCAGAGAGCCTTATTCTTTAAGAAGTTTAAGGTGTTATTTATTCCCACTCACATTCTGAAGTCAATATTTCAGCCCAAGTCTTATAGTATGACTTGAATTTTTCTTTCTTTTTGAAGCCCTAAGTTTTGTTGCTTACCTTTTTTTCTCCTTTGCTTTTGTTTGCTGCCTGGTAACATATCTGCTTGATTCAGCTGAAAGGAGGGAAATGGCTAGTCATCATTCTATATCTGTTTATCTAATTAACTAGCTTTAGGCATCAACAAAGGAAGCCACACTAGGCAAGGGATAACAAATGTGATCAAGATATAGTAACAAAGTAGCTCCTTACAATGAACTTAAAGACTAATAGTTATATAAAGATAAATGCAAAGAAATCATGATGATAGGAATATTTACAATGAACAGTGGGTAGTCACTACACTACAGACAAGAGTGTAGTCAAATTTACTTTAGAACTGGGAATTTTCAGTAAAGGCTTCAAATAAGAGTCAAAATAGAATGAAGTCATGAAAGATGAACATAGATAAGAAGTTGAAGAAAATTATTGTCTTTCTAAATAGTTTTTTGCTGTTGTTGTTTGGTTGGTTTTTGTCTGTAGGTTAGGAAAATGTTTGGCAAGTTAAGAAATAGCATTGGGTAACTAAGCAGAAGCAAGATCATGGAAGAAGTGGTATGATTTGCCAACAGTTTGGTATTTCTCCATTAGTAACGAAGAATAACTGTTGAATGGTTTCAACAAGGTCACTCTGATTACAGTGTAGCTTCATTAAGTGTATATTATGAAAACCTGAGTAAGGATAAATCAGTGGACATAAATGGAGCAAATAAATTTGAGAGACCATAAAGATATAGAATTTCTAATACTAAATAGGCAGACATGTATAGGTGATTAAAATGGCCACAAACTCTACTTGGAGTTTCCTCTTCTTGAACCTAGGCTGGTTTGCATGAGTAGTTTGACTGAAAAAAGGTAGCAGAAATGACACTGTACCTTTTTCATACACAGGCCTCAAGAGATGGGTATCTACCACTACCCCACCCCTGGAACACCCTCTTGGAAACACTAGGTCCTAAGCCTCATTTTTTTTTTTTTTTTTTTTTTTCTGTACGCGGGCCTCTCACTGTTGTGGCCTCTCCCGTTGCGGAGCACAGGCTCCGGACGCGCAAGCTCAGCGGCCATGGCTCACGAGCCCAGCTGCTCCATGGCATGTGGGATCCTCCCGGACCGGGGCACGAACCCGCGTCCCCTGCATCGGCAGACCAATTCTCAACCACTGCGCCACCAGGGAAGCCCTAAGCCATCATTTAAGAAGTCCTAATACTCTAAGATCACCACATGTAAATGTTCCAATACACAATTCCACCTGAGCCCAGCTTTGCAGTCATCCACTCTAGGGTACCAGCCAGGTGAACGAAGCCATCCCATACCCTCTAAACAGCCCACTTCACAACTGAATAGTACCTTAGTCTATGCTACATGAACATATGTCTTAGTCCATTGGGATGCTATAATAATAATATCACAAACTAGGTGAATTATAAACAACAAACATTTATTTCTCACGGTTCTGGAGGCTGGAAGTCCAAGATCAAGTCACCAGTATATTTGTGTCTGCTGAGAGCTCACTTCCTAGCCAGGCATCTTTCTGCTATAAACTCACATGATGGAAGGTGAAGGGGTCCCCAGGACCCTCTAATTCCATTCAATAGCCATGGCTCACGGGCCCAGCCGCTCCGCGGCATGTGTGATCTTCCTGGACCGGGGCGCGAACCCGCGTCCCCTACATCGGCAGGCGGACTCGCAACCACTGCGCCACCAGGGAAGCTCGAGAGAATGTTTTTAAAGAAGTTAATGACAGGAATGGGAGATTAGGTGAGGTGGTGGTAGAAGGTTTTCCTTGAAGTAGGAAGCGTTCAGTAGTGAGAATTGCTAAAGTTAAGTCAATTGAGATGTAGACTACAAAAAATTTATTACATTTGACAGCGTTTTACATGACCAAAGCCATTGCATGTTTTGTCTGTTTCCTCTCCCTACACCCACTCAGTCTATGTTTCACTCCTTGGTACCGCTCAATCCTACTTGAATTCAATTTTTATTTCATGTATCCATGGCCCCCTCTGCCAATTGTGAAAGAACTGGAATACCCCATGAAGGTCTTTCTTGAATCCCTGACAGCACAGAATTCAGCAACATTTCCTAGACTAAAGTGCAGAATCTCAGAGCAGCACCACTGAAATGCCAAAGTTGCATCACAGATAATCCTGATTTGGTTACAACCGTATACATGACAAATGAAAGAAACACCATCTCTCTTCCCTCCAAGGGGTCCAGGTATACAGCTTCCTTGGGTATCGTCTTTCCCCGAATGCCAGGCTTAGGTGCCATTTCTCCTCATATCACATCTTGCTAATTCTGCTTTCCTTTCTCCCTCTTCCCCTCTAGCCTGTAGGTGTTCTGGCCTCGTGAATAAGATTTAGACTTTTGAAATATATGAGGTATAGCCACCTCCCACAATAGTATATGTATGTATATATCTATTAGGTATGTATATATTGTATATTACATATTTATAATAATACTATTATTTTCATATATTTTTTTCAGAATTGTCTAAGAGTAAGTTGCTTATATAATGATACCTTACCTCTAAAAACTTCAGTTTGTATTTCCTAGGATTAGCACTCTTTAAATAACTTATGTAACAACTTTTGTAAGTCTCCAAACCATGATACCACCAAATACAACACATTTTAATGAAGCAAAAATATCACATACAAAAATAATATACCAAATATTTTTGTGAAAAAATAGTTTTTACTGACTGAAACAAACACTTATATCTCTATACCATACTGTATAAACCAAAATAATTGCTCTGTTGTTTAAAATAGATTAATAAAAAATATTTGATCGAAAAAAGCTTCCTCCTTCAATTTTAACATCGGCAGAACATTGAATAGTCACAATAAGAAGCTACAAATTCAAAACGAAATTGTGAGAAAGGTGTTTAATAGAATGAAACAATTTTGTACAGCATTGCAAGCAACATTTATTAATGAAACATATTAGAATATTTGCAGTGCAATTTATAAATGTAAATGTGCAGCATACTCTAGTCAAAAATGTGTAACAGCTGTGGCTTTGTGAAGTGAGTTGGTACCTTCCATAGTATAAAATATAGAAAAATACAGATGACTGATTTGAATCAACGTGGTTTCCCGTGGCATGTCACAGTGGGAATCTTAATGATCTTCTACCTGGATTGTTTGTCTGACTCCCATTTTCTGTTCTGTGGTGTATGGATGTGAACTATGCTGAAGATAATTTGAGACTAATTACTAGCCATGTCAATGGCAATTCACCTTCAATGCTCAACTATATTTTTTCTTTTAAGAAACCTTTTCGTGGCTAATGACAATGAAAGTAAGATTTCAGACTGTTTTCTGGTTTCTGTGTTCCCAAGAGGGTTTTTCTTCCCCTTGAAACACCAAGAATCATTTAATCATAAACAAAAGTTTAGATTTTATTTGTATTTAGAATAGATGCTAAGGATGAAAGCAGAAGGTTACTGTGGCAGAGGTGTACAAGGCAAGAACTCAGCCCTAACCATTATTTATTTTATTAGATGAATTTAAAGCAGTACAGAGGCAAGTGTAGTGAGTGCTAGATAAATATTCACTATTGTGTTATCTTGCTTTTTCTTCTATCGTATTTCAGCCATCTTGAAGAGTAACATGCATGATAACCTCCTAAGTGCAAACTGTATAAGGTATTCTAACTTCAACCTTCAAGTTAACACTGAAGTCTTAGGCAACAAAAATTAATAAATTATGGTCTTATAAACATTTATTTAAAAGTTTTGAGGCCATATATAATCAGGTGATTACAAAATAAATGGAGAATTTACATTTGTATCGTTTATCTGTAAGAAAACTCTATTGTATTAGTTTGGGCACACGATCAAAAATAGACATTACCTTTTACTAAAGATATCATTTCTTATTTTGATGATCTGCATTTAAGGATGGTAAGTATTATTAGTTTTCACAAAATTCCCAAGGGAATTGAGGAATGCTTGAATTGTGATTTATTTTTTACTTTGCCTTTTATCATTTTATAATTTGTCTTCTATATGAGGTAATTAGACTGAAGAATAATGTAAGGGAAAGAGTCTTGATTTTAGAATTAAACATAATTACATTGTAACCCCTGACAACTAAACTGCTTCTTAGCTGTGTGTTCTCTGGAAATTTATATATCATTTGTTTTCCCCTCAGGGAATATTATGTATTTAATACCAGGCAAAATAAAAATGGCTCCCATTCAAAACAAAAAAAAAAATTGAAACTTTAAACTTTGTAACTTATGTGAGAGAGATTTCTGAAGTCGCTACAGTGGAAATACAGAGAAAAAAAACTGGAATTGATTAATTTACAGCAGATGCAAGATTTTGACATGATTTTGATAATTCTCATTATGAGATAATTGATATCTATACTGTATACACACTTTGTAGGTTTAACAATGTTCTCATTTAAAATAATCTCCTTAAATTTTAATGTTCATTTGATTATTGATTCCCAAGACACGGTATAGTACTAAACAAGTATAACGATTAAAATGGGACTAAACTTCCTTCAGGAGAGCAACTTTCTTTCAGTATATTTTGAATATCTGATTACATTACCTGGAGACAAAATGTGGTTCAGATAAATATATTTATTTTAATAAAATAGGGACCCTATGTATACCACAAAATATGGTATGTTAGAATATTTTATGAAATAGCATTAGGCTCATGGAAAGCCACTGATACCTAAAAAATTGGGTTTAATAACTAGAAAAATCAATCTCTTTTATGATGGATGTTCACTAAACTTTTTGTGGTAATCATCTCATGTTGTATGTAAGTCAGATCATTATGCTGTACACCTTAAACTTATACAGAGCTGTATTTCAATTATATCTCAATAAAAATGGAAGGAAAAATTATATGTAAAGAAAAATTAAAACAAATATTTTAAAAGAAAAAAAATAAAGCAACTTATTCTATAGTTATTGACTGTTGCCATGAGTTTAGTGAAGAAAAAATACAGATAGAATAATTGAAGTATATGTACAATGAAACTTGACCTTTATGGAATACAAATATTTGATATATAACTCATCAGTAAAACATGAGAATATTCTTGGATAGAAAAATTATAGGCTGGAACCCAAAGGCCAGAGTCCCATGTAAACTGAGAAATTAAAGATGCTACATAATTTTTTGTTTTTGTCTTTTTATCAAATACAGTACTTAAATATGCTTTCCCTGTGGCATGTTAAAGTGTAAGAAAAAAACCCAGCAATTATTCTATACATCTATTTTTTCAAAGGTGCAGTTTTCTACTATTTTTGCAACAAAGCATGGAATCTATCTAAAACGACCATGGTCTTGTCAAAAATATTTAAGAAGCAAATTTGAACGGGTTGTCAATGTACACAGTTGGGATATTTAAAAAAAATAATAAATGCAGTGTATTGAAACATATCAAATATTTTTAAATCCATGAGCTTATTATTGATATTAAAAAACAACAGCAACAAAAACCTGATTGATCACCTTTGGAAGAAAATAGGTAACAAACTCATCACTTTGAAAATTACTACCAAAAAAAAAAAGGAGGAGAAAGAGGGACGTGGGCAGAGGAGAACAGACATTTTCTAGATTTTTGTACAAGAACTGTTCTTTAAATTAGCTTAAAAAATTGATAATAAAAGTGATGAATACACCACCTATGAATTAGTTTTTCTACCAACCAAATGGATGAAATCTGATCAGGCCTCTAGACCTAACTATTAATTTACAAGAAATAAAGAAGCAGAAAAATGTGTTAAATGACATCATGGGGATACAACTGGCAAAATCTAGAGTATGGGAGACAGGGCAAATATTCTGTTTTTTGGTTTTTGGGTTTTTTTTTAAGCACAATAGTAACAGCTTTTAAAAGCAAAGGGCAAAGAGAGATGAGTAAGATTTAAAGGGAGATAACAAACTAATAAGCAAATCACAAAATATAAAAGTTATTTGTGGGCTTCCCTGGTGGAGCAGTAGTTGAGAGTCCGCCTGCCAATGCAGGGGACGTGGGTTCGTGCCCCGGTCCGGGAAGATCCCGCATGCCGCCAGAAGTTATTTGTGTCCTGAATAAAACCCTATTTAAGAATGATAAGACAATTGGTACAATGTGAATACTACATAGATATTTGAGGATATTAAAAAATCATTACAAATTTTTAGGGGTAAAATGATATTTGAATATGTTTTCAAAAAACTTTAAAGTTGTTATCCTTTAGTTATATAATGAAATGTTTACAGATAAAATGATAGGTTATCTGCAATTTAATTCAACATTATTTTGTAGAAGTCAGTGGGGTGATAGATCAAAATGAAGTTGGTTGGGAAATTGATCATTGTTGTACCTTGATGATGGGTACATGCAGATTCATCATATTATAATAATTTTTTCTCATTATTCTTGTATAGCTTGGAAATTGTCTATAATAAAATTCTAAGAAATAAGAACACTTGGATCCTTAGATAGAGAGGAGTCTGAGGAAAATGTGATCTGTGGAGAATTAAACTACTTCTGCCCTGTGAGCATCTGTAGACTCAGGATGCTGAGCCTCAGATCGGGCCAGGAGACCAGGCCTCAGGTTACATGAGTAAAGAACTGGAAATGAGAACCCCACATAAACTGTAACCTCCAATAAAAAGATGAACTGGAAAAAGTATACAACTACTAGAAAAAACATGGCAACAAGGAAATTAAATTCCTCTGTTTTGCTCTAAGTGAGGATAGATGGACAATCTAAAGACACCGAAAGTGAAGCCAACAGACAAACCCAGATGGTATCATATTCTACAGGATAACTTCCACTAGTCAGTGGATTAAAAAAATATCTACTGGGATAACTATTACATATTAAACTTTAAAGGGGAAGAAAATCATTAGGTTTGTCAGAATTGTTAGGTTGGGTTTGTACAAATCAAATATAAAAATAAATTATTAAAATAATTGGGGAAATATGATTATAGATTGTGAATTAGAAGACACTAAGGAATTATTTTTAATTTTTAAGTACGCTAATAGCACTTGTCTTTGTAAGAACATGTTCGTACTTTTAAAGATGCATATTGAAGTAGGTAGTGCTGAAACATTATAACATTTGAAGTATGCTTTACAGATGTGTTACTTAAAGTGTGGTCTCTAGACCAGCAGCATTAGACTCACCTGAGACTTATGAGACATGTAGAATCTCAGTCACCACCACAGACCTATTGAATCAGAATTCACATTCTAAGAAGATTCCCAAGTGATTTTTATAGACATTAAAATTTTATAAACTTTGATTGTAAAAACTGCAACAAAGAAAAAAAAATGAAGATAGATGAAGACAAGGTGGCAGAATTTTCGTTGTGTTAAATTTGTCAAGGACACAAGATTAACCGTACCATTATTCTTACTCTTGTATGCTTTGGATATTTTTATTATTAAATCTAAAAATATAAAAAGAGATAGCACAAAATTCAAAGTCCAACAGACTAATTTGCATAATTTCATCTATACCTATTCGTGCTCTGTCTCTAAAACTGTATAATTTTAAAACTCAGTTCTACTATGTTGACGTTAAATAGAGATGTTGCTACTACTTAAACTACAGGGTGTACTGGAAGGTAGAAAATTCTGATAAATAAGGTTAATTTTCCCCGAAACTCATGATAAACTAGAAAACTCTGTCATGAAATTACTAAAATGTTCAGCATTAAATTATGAACACAAGTTCTGGTTTATGATAATGTAATTATATTAAAGCATAACTATAAAAATGGACTATTTTTATTATACATCTTGGCAAGAATCAATATTAAATTATACTGTATTTGGTGATTATAGGATCAAAGTTGTAGTAATCAGAAAACAGGAAGAGCTAACATTAAATTATATGATTCTTAAAATGGTCAGAAAGTAATAATCAAATTGTATTTTTGTGTATAGAGATAACTGTGAGGGAAATTATTTTCTGTATTATACCAGAGTAGAAAAAATCATTGCACATGTAACTTTGAAAAGCTGTAGAGATGTAACACAAAGTTAAATTGAAAGCCAAGAAAATGACAATTTCCATGCATATAGCATATAAAAATTACAGTTTGAAGCAACAGGGCTATAAAATAACTACAGCATCTTCAGCCAATTCATGTGCGAACTAGTATGACCAACATCATTCTTATGCCTATTCAAATCCACAACAAAATGAGAGAAAAAAACAGAAGACAAAATCATTTTGCATTGTACATCTGTAAATGCACTTTCTGGGTAATATTCTAAACTTATTTTCATGTTTCTTTGTGTTTGAAAGTACTGTTTTGTTCAGTAATATATTTTTTTAATTATAAAGG
This sequence comes from Orcinus orca, assembly GCF_937001465.1. Taxonomy (NCBI): domain Eukaryota; kingdom Metazoa; phylum Chordata; class Mammalia; order Artiodactyla; family Delphinidae; genus Orcinus; species Orcinus orca. Next base: position 21,543,193 of record NC_064575.1, read on the forward strand.
TAAAGTCAATATTTCCCCAGGAAGATTTCCACCTTTCTTTCCAAGGAACATAATGGACATATTTACAGAAAGCTATCACTAAACTCTATATTCATGGAATTAATAGATCAAATCAGACCCAAGAGTATTAATCAAATTTAGATGAGTGTTTGTTTTTATTTTTTACTGTAAGGACACCTCACACTTTATTAAAACTCAAGGAGCTTTAGTTTGTGTGGGTTATATTTATCAGTAATTTGTATATTGTAAGTTAAAAGAGTAATTTTTAAAAATTGATTTTAAAATAACAGTAAGAAGCCCATTACATATGAGTCATATTTTTAAGAATAAGAGCTGTATTTTCAAGAAGAAAAATATCAAGGAGAAAAGTGGCATTATTTTACATTTCTATAAATATCTTTAATATCTGGCTCAGTAGAAGATAGCTGGATTCTCATATCTATTTCTATATCCAATCCATGTGATATTACAAGACATTCTCCATAGTGGTTATGCAGGTTGTTCTGCATCTTCAGCACTGCATAATTTCCATATTTTTCTGGTTACTGGTTCTAGGTGATTTGCAGTGGTAATTCATTATAATTTAAATTGTCATTTCTATAATGAGTAATGGATTGAACACCCATTTTGTATGTGTAAATAAGCATTTGTGTATCCACTTTGGGAAATGTCTGTTGAAGTCTTTGCCGATTTTTCTGTTAGGTTGTCTATCTTTTCCTTACAAGTTTGCAAGAGTACTTTGCATATTTCTTTATCAGATATATGTTGCTGGAATAACTTCTACCACTCTGTTCATCCTCTCTTAACGGACATTAGATGAATAACAATTGTTAATTCTAATGTAGATCAATTTATTGATTTTTTAAATATTTAGCACATATGTCTATTTTTAGAAATTTTTGCTTCCTTGAAAGTCATGAAGATGTCTCTGGTCGTCTACTAAGAGCCTCACTGCTTAAATTCTTATTTAAATATGTGACCTATATGGAATTTGCTTTTGTGTGTGGAGTGAGAAAGGGATTTGATACATTTGTTTTCCATGTGGAAAACCACTGACACAGCCCCATTTACTGAAAAAACCATTCTTTTCCCACCATATTTTAAAGTTACTTTTTTCATAAAATATGTTGATATATGTGTTAGGTCCATTTCTGGACTCTATTTTCTCTTCTGTTGGTTGTTGTATCTCTTTGCACCAGTATCAGACTCCACTAATTACTGTAGCTATATAATGAAACTTGGTATCAGGTAAGTCTCCAACTATTTGCTTCTTTTTCCAGATTGTCTTAGCTATTCTTGCCCATTTGCATTTCTGTATATTTTTTTAACCTTTATTGTGGTAAAATACACATAACAAAATTTATCATCTTAACCATTTTTAAGTTTACAGCTTAGTGGTATTATCATATTGATCCAATCATCACTGCCAACCATCTCCAAACTCCTTTCGTCTAACAAAACTGAAACTCTATACCCAGAAACAATAACTCTTTATTCTCTCCTCCTCCAAGACCTTGGAAAAAACTATTCCACTTTCTGTGTTATGATTTTGACTACTCAAAGTAATTCATATAAGTGGAATCCTACAGTATTTTTCTTTTTGTGACAGGCTTATTTCACTTAGCATAAAGTTCTCAAGGTTCATCCATGTTTTACCACATGTCAGAATGTCCTTCCTTTTTAAGGCTGATTAATATTCCATTGTATGTACATGCCACATTTTGCTCACCATTTATCCGTCAGTGGACACGGGTTGCGTCAACATTTTAGCTATTGCGAATAACATTGCTATGAACATGGCTGTACAGATATCTCTTTGAGAACCTGCTTTCAATTCTTTGGCTTATACACCCAGGAGTATAATTGCTGGATTATACGATACTTCTGGATTTGATTTTTTTTTTGAGGAATCACCATACTGTTTTGCACGAAGCTGTATATTTTACATTCCCACCAACAGTACGCAAGGATTTCAATTTCTCCATATCCTCACTAACCCTTGTTATTCTCTGTTTAGTTGTTGTTGTTGTTGTTAATAGTAGTCATCCTAATGAGTACTAGTTGGTGCTGGGTACATTTGCTTTGCATTCCCAAACGATTAGAGATGTTGAGCATCTTTTCATGTGCTCTTGACCCTTCATATATCGTCTTTGGAGAAATGTCTATTTAAGACAAGCCATCCTCCTTTTTTTTAATTGGGTCATTTGTTTTGGTGTTGGCTCCCACAAACTGTATTCAAGTTGCTCCTGGAATACATGCACAGATGCTTGCCACAGGACTCAGAGATGGGAGTCAGGTACTCATTGCTGAGCAAAGAGCTTAAATTGACCAAAATTAACTGTAATTTACCATCCAAGGTAAATTCTTTCCCCTGGAATTTGCCAGCCTTCAGTCTATTCTAGAGTTCCAAAATAGTTACATTAGATGGATTCTGCCACTGAATCTGCTACCTATGTGGGGGAGACAGATTCCTGGTGCCTCCCCAAGTGTAAGTTTGTTTGTTTGCAAATACTGTTACTATCTTTTGTAGATAATCAATGCTATTCTTTCTTTAAAGGTTTTATATTATTGATGAGTCTGTAATTTCCCTTTCTTTTATTCTTGTCAGGCTTTAGAATCAATAATTTTCTTGCCTCTTATAAAGACTTTGGAACTGTTTCTAATTTTTCCATTCCTTGGAACTGTTTGTAAAATATTTGTAAATATTTAGAATAATTCACAATTAAAGCCACCCAGGCTTTGGGATATTCATTATGAGAACAGTTTTACTAATGAGTTCAATGACTTTAGTAAATTTCTGCTTATCCGATTTTCTATTTCATCTTGAGTCAGCTTTCTTAAGTTGTGCCTTTTTTTGACAATTTTGTCCATTTCATTCAAGATGTCAAAATTAATGCCTCAAAAACTGTTCATAATAACTTCTTGTTATGTTTTGATATTCATAACATCTGTATTGATGTTCTCTTTTTTATTCCCGATATCAGTAACTTCAATTTATGTTCTCTCCCTTCCCTTCCCTTCCCTTCTCTTTTTCTCCCACTCCTCTAGCTATTCCAGACTGAAACTAACTTACATTCAATCTTCAGCACCTCTTGCTTTTGTCTTAACCACTTCAGTTGCAAGTGGCAGGATCCTCTTCCCCCCATGCTTTCTCAAAAGTAAACCAGCCCTATGTCTCATTTTTCCTTGCAGATTCTTGTCCCTTTTGATATGTATACTACTTGGTTGCCTTGAAGTTTCAACTCTCTGAAGGGTTAAAGAAGAGTTGCTATTTTGTATTTTATCTGACTTTTTCTCATTGTCATTCTAGGACAACATATTTGAAACTTTCTATTTCCTAACTAAGCAGAAGGACAACTCTAATAGTGTATATTATTAATTTTTATTTTTTGAAAATTATTTTGAGAGATATTGAAGACCCCATTGGGAAAGATTAAACGGAATTTGAGACTCATCAGTCTAGGAAAATACAGCTGTAAAAATTTTATGTATTCATATAACTTTTCTCCCTTACTTCTAAATATTTTCAATCCAAAAGGCATACTAAAAATATGTTTTTCTATACTTATTTCATTGCCTTTCTACATATTTCTAGTTAAATAATATATGTCACAAATAATATATGTGACAAAGAGTCAGATGATTTACAAACCACTAGATCAATCATGTTTCAACAGTACATTAATTTATTCAAGAACAAATAATTTATGCCTGTGTTTTTTTATGTGTGGCAATGTTCTAGACCCTAGAGACTGACAAGGTGCCTAATTTTACAGAATATCTATTCTTTCTTTGGGAGTTAGAAAGCAAAAAAATATACAAATGGAAGAGCAAGATAATTTCAAGCAAAAGTAAGCACTATCCAAAACAAAAAAACTACTCAGTGACATAATGAAGATGAATGGAGTAAGGACATTCTAATTTGGATGTAGTAAGTGGTAACAGAGTATCTTATTAAAAGTTTCTTTTTTAGCAGAAACCTGAATGATCTGAAGGAACCATCTGAAATATTAAAATAAAAAGTCTGTGGAAGAGCTGAGAAACACAGAAAGGCAGTCAGGTCGGCTGGAAAGTGATGATTGTGATACTATCTTTGGTCCATATTAGAAACTGTTATTCAAGTGGGCTATTATAGCAGATTACTTTCCTACTGTAAAACTTTACCAAGCGGCAGCCTTATATGGGTGAAAAAAAAGGATTATATAGGAAGAGGAAACCTTGTGCTCAGTAACATTACAGTTGAGAGCATTCACATCAGTTGGAATATCTGGATCTCATCACTGTTTTTTAGGATGCAATTTCTTTGTAGTAAGACAGTGGTGACAATGTAATCAAAGGATGAACAATGTCTGGACTCATGCATACCTGTCCAATGTCCCCAGTTGTCTTAATTTTTAAAAGCTTAATTTGATATTGGTTTCCGGGTGATCACAGTGTTAGACAGAACATGCACAATTTACACCCTCTTCAAGAGTTTAATGAAAACCAGTACAATTCTTGCCTGAATCTTCTTTAAAAGACCAAAAGACTTATCACTTCAACAGCCCAGTTAGAGAACTATACCAGATGGAATCCACCTTCATATTTTCTTTGCAAGAATACAGGAAGTGATGGTGGAAATGCCATTTTCTTCCTTTGGGGGAAAAATATCAATAATACTTACTTAAAATTTTATACTGCAATGATATTTTTAAATGAATATGCAATTAATCATAAACTATTTCTATAACATTTATTTATAAAACCCTAAATAATAACTTATTTTAATAATGTACATATTTGTCTGATTGTTCACTAGTGATATACTGCTCAGTGTAAGGTGAGAACCACAGATATTATCTTCTGGGAAAAAAACCCTTTAAGCCCTAACAGATTCAGTTTATAAATTTCCTCTCTAATAAATGAGGAATAAAATAATTTACAATAAATTAATTATTTCCTCTTCTGAAGGTACTAATACCACAAATTCAGTCAGAAGGTGGATCAAGTTTTTCGTACATTTCTCTCATTTCACATTTTTTAAATAAATGAGACTATATTTTGTCTAATGACTACCAGAAAAAACTATCTAGAAACTGTGACTTCATTATATGTAAGACAGTATTTTAGGAGATATAGATGTATATTTAGATGGAGATATAAATACATAGCATATAACGCAATATTTAATAAGACACAGGAAATGTGCGATAGCTCCAGAGTGGTACACCCTATGTTCTGAGCTGCTCCGAAATGCAGTTCCTTTTTTTTTTTTTAACATCTTTATTGGAGTATAATTGCTTTACAGTGGTGTGTTAGTTTCTGCTTTATAACAAAGTGAATCAGTTATACATATACACATGTTCCCATCACTTTCTTCTTGCATCTCCCTCCCTCCCACCCTCCCTATCCCACCCCTCTAGGTGGTCACAAAGCACCGAGCTGATCTCCCTGTGCTATGCGGCTGCTTCCCACTAGCTATCTGTTCTAATGGGAGTTCTCTTGGCACAAAGGGCATTATTTTCTGTAATGAGATTAGAAGAAAGGATTTGCTAATAATTGCTTCTATAGCAACTAAAAATCTTGGAATCCCACCTTTCAGCATTTTGAAAATCTTAAAGGGGATGTTGTCAGTAACAAAAAAAATTGAAGACTGATAATATATTTAAATTAATCATTCTTTAAATTCATCTGCCCGTTCGCCTTTTAAATTGATTCATGCGTCTCAGAAAATAAAATATGCTAATCTATATATCATTTTTCCACTGTGTAGAGTAACTATATCTAAAAACAAAAATACTATAATTTTACTTTCCTTTACTATATTCCTCCACAACTTGTGTTGTACTTTCATATTTTCTTTTCATTCTGCTAGTGAGATATATACATATATGTATATATATACATAATATTTAGATTTTAGATATTTGCAATATGCAGGACAATCCACAAAATGGATAAATGCTTAATTTTAATACCATTGAATACAATTTTCATAATTTTATACTTTAATTATTTTTGGAAGCACAAACCAGAAAGGGTAAAGCAAGTTTGAAATGAAACAAGATAACCAAGCTGGTAATTTTCATTTCAGACTTTATATTTGGACTACTCAATGGGACAGATTATATTATAATAACAAAATTTTGCTTTTGCAGGGAGGTTAATCTTTGCTTCTGCATTGCCTCATCTCTTAATCCCATCCAGTTTATATTTCATCTCAGAAACTATATTTTTCATCTCTAGGAACTCAATTTGGGTTATTTTTATATCCTCTATATGTCTATTTAAGATGTTGATGCTTTCCTTTAACCTTTTTGAACCTATGAAAATTAGTTATAATAACTGTTCGAATGTCTTTGTTTACTGATTGTACCATTTTTCATTCTGTTTTCATTAATTAACTTTTCTCCTTGTTATGGGTTATATTTTCTTTCGTCTTTGCATCCCTGGTAATTCTAGATTGCATGTCAGATATTGTGAATTTTACTTTACTGGTTGCAGGGCGTTTTTGTATTTTTTTTAATATTTGTAACTTTGCTCAAAGAGGTAGTTAAGAAATAGTTTGAGCATTTTGAGGCTTCCTTATAAGCCTTATTAGGCTGTAACTAAACAATTTGGTCCCACTACAAAGGCTATACCCATTGAATACTCTGTGTATTGAATACTCTAGTTGATGCTGCATGTATTAAATTATATCAAAACATATTTGTATAATCTTAAAGCAATAAATGCAATAAATGCAACACATAAAAATATAAAATAATTTTAAAATTAACTTTTATTAAATAAAACAAAAATGTTTTCTTCTAGTAATTGTAGTATTTTAACATATTTAAATACTGCATCCCTATGAAATTCATTTTGTTAATAAATATGAAAAGAGAATCCACCTTTATTTTTTACAGGTGACCAGGGACTTGTTCAAACACCAATATTTAACTGTATTACCCAAAACATTATGCCACTGGTTTTTATGGGCTATCATTATAATTAACAGCTTTATACAACTGTTGTCTTGTGCTGTTGTTCAGTGTCTAAAATTATTGTTTAATATATATACATATTTTTTACTTTTAGCAGTTTAAACCAGGAGAGTAAATCCAGTTCCTATTACTCCATCCTGTCCAGAAGCACAGGTCTTAAGTGAAATTTAATACCAAAGAAACAGTTCCAAATTTTACAATGGATCTATCACTGGTTGTTAGCATATCTTCCCACACCCAAGACACCAACATAACTTCTACTCACTGCTAAAGCTTTATGATGAGCAAAACTTCCACCACTGTGCTTCCTTAGCATGTGAGTATATTTTTAATTTACTGGTTATATATATTCTCTAATTATCCATTATTTTGTCCTCCTTTTTGATTAGATATTGATATCCACATTTTTTTTTCTAATAGCTCACAGAAATTTCTCTCATTAACAACACCAATAGAAATAACAATAAAAATAGCCTTGGGGGACCAAATTTATATCACATTACCAAATTTTTATTTTGCTCCCATAAAATTTCTGCAAAATACAACCACTATCTATCATCAGTATCATTAGAACAAAAACAAGGCATTCTAATCTCAAAAGCAAAATATTTTATTTAACTTAATAAATTTCACATTATAAAAATTTTCTTATAACATCATCCTTAATTCCTCAGTATTCACTAATATTGGGGGATTTTTCTTTCAGTTATTTGAGACTAAGGATGATTTTATTCATCTCTACAGCCTGGTACATATATGTACAATGTTTGTCAAAAGGTGGATATTCAAAAAAGTTCTTGACTAAATTATGGTAATTCATGTGATCAGTTCTGCAGTTCTTAAAACTTTAAATTACTTGTCAATTCTAAGAGAAAGTCAGATAATTTTTAGAAGGATTTTCAAACCATGCTAAAGTGTCAACCTTCACTTCCTTGTCTGAGGGAAACAGGATAGAAATAGATGGTTTTAAAGTTCTCCAAGCTACTGTGTCCTTTATACATCCACAATTTTAATCCTTATTATTTTCAAGATTTGCTAAATTATTTGAGGTGATCCATTCTCTTATTAAAGTTACATATTTTATGTCACATACTGAGCATATTAACAAATAACTTACTGATAAATGGCAATGCCCAAATCAGGTTAATCTGATTTCCATGAAATGAGCTATAACTTCAAGAATATTAATTCATCTAATAAGGGTGATGATTTACATAATGTTACCTAAAATATTTCTCTTGATTATTTAAGAGAGTTTTCCTAGGGGAAAATAGCTGGGAAGTCAATAGAAAAGAAAAAAACATACAAGCATGATTAATTTAATTCCAGTCTAAAGGACCCATATATAATGTATTTGAGAAAACCAAGTCACTATCATAGATTCAGATAAATGGCTGTATATATGAGATATTTTTAATGTAACCCAAATTATAAGAAATAGTTTTTTGGTATAGAAGCAACCACTCTTTTACCTAAAGGAAAATATAAAATCTGAGTTCATTGAAAATTTGCCTCATTGCCCTCTGTTAGTTTGTGCCTGCCCCATCCATAGGGGCCCAGTTAAGAACTATTCTATCATCCATACATCAGAAGAGAATGTCTGTGTTCTACGTTGATAGTCAGTCTAAACAAATATTTATACAGTTGAGATCAGAGATATAAAATGTCAGTTCCAAATCCACCCATGATGGCACATATACCAGACAGATGACAAAGGTTATAAAGGCCTGTGAAATACTTGAATCATATTTTGCAACCCTTGAAAGAATTCAAGTTGGAGATTAGCAGAAACCAGGCTCAGTTCTGTCCATAATCCCCTTTATCTGTCTTCTAGCCAACAAAATGAAAACCTGAAGCAAAGCTGACAAATAGAGTGTGAAGGGCCTTCTACTGCATTTAAGAAAAAAACTGAGACTCGTTATAGGTAGAAATTATCTTCTCTATTACTATTATTGTTGATGTTGTTGTTATTCATAGAAATAATGAAAAAAAAACCCTAAATAACATTATTCTCCTGGATTCTTTACTATATGTAACATAATAAATTAACTCGCTTCATATTACACTGGGCATATAACATGAAAACATGTGCAGAGAATAGAAATCAGTATCTGTAAAGACAAATGGCCCTGTGATACAGAAATCTATTATTTTAAGTCCACACAATTAGATCTATTAAGGTGTAAGAGTGTTTCAGTACAGTCCTGCTAAAAGTAAAGCTTAAAAGCAAATCGAAAAAAAAAAGGAAAACTGATGCCAGTTAGATTCAAAATATAAGATTATGCTATGTATATGGGACAGGATAGAACTCTGAATGAGGTCACATGTAGGAAAAGCAATATTAGTGACAAATCAAATAATGTCCTTATTGAGCATAGACATTCCAAGAAGGGTGAAGAGTACTGTATATTAGATGTAAGGCTCATAATATTCAAGTTAGTTGTAAAAGAAACAAGGTAAATGCTTTCAGTCAATAGGATAGGCTGAACTGATATTGAGAATCCTTTCTTCCAATCTTCCAGTTTGTTATACTTGTGTTTTCTTTTATATGTTGCTTTTACATGTAGCAACACATAAAAAGCAAATGAACAAGCAATAAATGAACAAGCTTACAAAAAAGGGAGGAGATCCCCAGTCTCAGAATTTAAGGGGAAAAAACAAATTCAACATTAGAGTAGTGAGGAGAAGTTGAAACCAAGAAATTCAAGGGGGCCCTGGAAATAATAAGCCTTGTTTTTGAGGGCTGGCTTTAAATATCTGTTGTCTTATCAGAAAACAGGTAGATGCTGGAAAACAATAGAATATCTTCGAAGTACTGAGGACATATACCTATCCAAATTAAAATTCTATACTTCATTTCAAAAAACTACTCAAGAACAAGAAGTAAAGAAATTTTCATTCATAGACAAAGAGGAATTACCACACACAAACTAACAACAACAAAAAATGACTAAAGCAGTAGCAGCAGCTATTGGAATTGTCTGGAGGCATTAAAAAATATTCTGATGGCTGAAGCCAATACGTGGAGTTTTTGTTTTTTTTTTTAACCAAAGTGATCTAGGCGGTGTTTCAATAATGGGAGCTTTAAAAACTTCTCACATAATTCTCATGTGTTTTAGGCAAGATTGGAGACCATTGTACAAAGAATGTTCTTCAGTAAGAAAGAAAATAAGCATAAAAAGAAGTAGGAGGGTGCACTGAACAGTGACCAGCAAAGAAATTTGTAATGTTGGAATGAATTTGAATAACGGTTGAGTGTACAAAATAATAGCCAATGGGGGCATGTACAAAGTAAAACTAAAACACTAGATAATATACTGAAATACTGGAGATCAGATTTAAAATTTGAGGGGTCCATGAACCAGTTAGGAGGAAGATGAGATAATTAGTTTTAGACTTTTTAAAGTTAGAAATATATGTCCAAGTTTTCAGAAACCACTAAAAACGAATACTTCATATATGATTCATAAAAAGGTAGACCATAAAAAGAGAATGAAAAATATGTTTAAATGAGGTTAGTACAGGAAGGGATAAAACATGGAAAAATAAAGGAGAAATAGATCAATAATCACAATACATTTGATCACAGAGAAAACAAAAATAAATTTAAAAAATCCAGTTTATGCTGCTTACAAAAGACATATATAAACTATTTTTAAGATGCAGTGCCATACTTCACTCGAAATAATTAATTATATACGTGATAAATGATTTTCAAGATTACATATTTGGCGTGATGACATGTATACAAATTTTTAAAACTCAAAGCAATCATGTATTTTTCATGGATTCATCTGAATATAGTAAAAAATTCAAGCATGGATTCAAAGTATTTATATTAAATTCATGATACCAGTTATCTAAGAAAAGGAAAAATGGGACTGAAATGAGCATAGAGAGGAGAAAAAAGAAGTGTGTGTGTATCTGTGTTTGTGTGTGTGTGTGTGTGTGTGTGTGTGAACACATGTACAACAGTCAAATATGTGCTTATTTCACAGCATGATTCACTGTATTCCATCACAATATTAATAAGATTTCCTATAAGATGGGCATCTCTGCAGAAATTAAAATTGTCACATGCTTATGTGTATTGGGCAATGAGCTCACCTTACTATTTCCATCCATTCTTCAATTAAAATCTAGAAATGTGAATGGGCTGTTAGAATTTAGTTAATGAGCCAATTATCTTTACAGAACATGCTAGTTATGCACAGCTTTTCCTTGGCTTAATTATGTTTTAAAATAGCAGGCATTCATTTTACATCTTTAATTGATGGCTATCACACACAATTAATTTGAAAATTCTTATCAATATGCTTGAAATATATTTGGTTGAATCATTGGAGTAATCTTTTTTGAACTTACCCAAAAGTGTGTGTTTAGCCTTCCTAAACACAGTGGCACATTTCCAAATACAAAGTAGTTGCATTAGAATTATTCCTAATATGAAGACATTCAATATTTGTGGAAACAAATTTTCTCTTGAAAACTTAGCTTCCAGACGGAAGAAAAATAAGGGTAGAAATGTATTTAAAGGCAAATTTGAAGATGAGAAATCAAAATTCAAATTCCATAGTGAAAGAAAAAGGGTTAGTAACTACAGAGAGAAAGGCAAATACAATGCAAATATTATTGGAACATATTTTGCTCAATTACAAACAAACTTATATGGTAAGTTTTAGCTTCCATTATTGCACCAATTTTTAGCACATTTTAATATTTTCATTTTGAAATAAAAAATTTAAAAAGTCATCTATTGGTTTTTTAGAAAGTATCTAGAGTGGTTGAAGTGAAATAACTTTCAGAAAATGTGTTAAAATGGGGCTACAAAAGACTTAGGAGGACATAAGCTTGGTTCTTATTATTGACAGTTTGCAAATCAGCCATGGGAATACACATTATTTCCAATTTAAAATGAATGATGGGGCTTCTCTGGTGGCGCAGTGGTTGAGAGTCCACCTGCCGATGCAGGGGACATGGGTTCGTGCTCCGGTCCGGGAAGATCCCACGTGCCACAGAGCGGCTGGGCCCGTGAGCCATGGCCGCTGAGCCTGCGCATCCAGAGCCTGTGCTCTGCAACGGGAGAGGCCACAACACTGAGAGGCCTGAGTACCACAAAAAAATAAATAAATAAAAAATAAAAAAATAAAATGAATGATGATTCTATATACATATATATGCATCTTATCATATTGATTATAAACCAAGTAAAATCTCATGAAATCTAAGTATGGTTGAAAAACTTAAACATATTTTTATGTTTTTCCAAACACTAGAAAATGAAAGCAATTTCTGTTGTTTATCATTTTCTTTTGGACTCTCTTGGCTTCCTGAAAATGATTATGTCAAGATATTGGAGAAATATTCATAGGAAGCAACAGAGGCCATGAGAATAGAGACTTACACTGCTGCCTCATTAGAAAAAATAAACTAAAAATTCCTGTCTATCCATTTCAAATTACACTCAGGGATGCTTATAATATAGAATTTGAAAATTGAATACATACTAGTTGTCAAGTAGTCAGCCCCTTTGATTACTCATGCATTCCATCCTAAGTATGTTGTTCTTAGAATTCAGAGGGGTCCTTTAATCACACCCCCCATCTTAACCACTCACATCTCCAGATTTTCCTACTTCATGGCATATTGGTGTTTAACTTATTAAACAAATATTTGTTGAACAATTACTATGCATGCTAAGCAATGGGGATCAAAGATGAATGAATATTCATTTGTCTTTAAGGAGACACAGTCTACTGGAGAGAGGCAGAACTGTGAACAGATGACTGCATAAAGAGGCAAAGTCAAGTCTTATTTATTCAGAGGAAGAAGTCCCCGTGATCAAGCAACAAGTAAAATCATTTCATTGTGCAAGACATGGATTTGTGATTGAAAATGCACAAGCATATTTATCTTATTATCCATCATAGATGATCACCTATCATAATCAGAGAGATTTCTTAATGGCACAGCATCTAGAGAAGGATGTCATGCATGAACCTGTCATATTCAGAAAATAAGGAAGTGGCACAGTGGGAACAATTCAGGAAAGTAAATAAACATGACAGTAGATTTAAAATCTACTTTAATTGTTCTTACTATTATTAATCTATTTGGGCAAGTAGTAGTTTTCATTGATGTTAGCATTTTTTCATCCACGACTTGAAATCAGACATTAAATATTAATATTATAAAAATATTACTAATTGAATTCATTCACAAATTTATAAAAATAGATCAGCACCAGAGACCTATTTATTGGAAACAAAGTAGGTAGAACAATTAAACTCATTTATAGTTCCTTCTCAACCAAAGTGGACAGAAGTTTTATATGTAGAGGTCAATCCTGGGCCAGAGGCTATTTAATATTTTCATCAAGACTAGGATGATAGAAAAGCATGTGGATTTAGTAATTTACAGTTCTCTTTAGTTGATAAGACTGATTAATACTTTGTCAAGATCAAAATTCAACATGACCATAATATGACCTTGACAAATTGGAGAAGTGGTTTAAAACAATGCAATTTAATAAGTCTAAGGGTCAGATACGGGCTTTAAAGGGATTGGGAAGGAAATGGAAATTATAATAATGTAGGTGATACCATGCTAGTGAGAATGCATTTGTCTGTGTAATATAATATGTAACAAATAATATTGAGTATGACTTGAGTCAAGAGTATAGCAATAGCTTTTATTTTTTTCTCTCTCTCACCATGGCATAGTGCTTACTCACAAATATTTCTAATACATTTCATCAAAATTTAGTCATTAAATACTGTATCCCTGCTGATAAAATTAAAAGTAATTCTAAGATATATAAATGAAGAGAAGGGTATAAAGGTACAAATAAGTGGGTGAATATTAATGAAATTACTTTGTATTGTGCTTTACAAATATGATTTATGCATTTATCTTGTTACTAACACATTAATTCATTCATTCATTCATCAATCATTACATATTTATAAAACTTCTATTATGTCCCAGGCACTGCATTAGCAGCTGGTTATACAAGGTGGGGAAAAGCAAGCATTGTCCATATTTCTTAGAGCCTGCAGTTTAAAGAATAATTACTAATTGTAGTAAATATAGATAGGGTACTATGAGCCATGGAACAGGGAACCTTTCTCATCTGGAAGGATGAGGAAAGGCATCCCTTGTGAAATGTCTTCTTAAATGATGTATGAGGTAGGTAGCCTAAGGGGACAAGGGAGTAAAGGAGTAAGTATTTCTTGCAAAGGGGAAAGCAAATATTAAGAATTTGAGCTTCAAAAAAGGAATGCTTCACATTGATATTACAGTCTCAACAAATACAATTAAATTTCTGGTTGTTAATACATTGCATAAAAGTGGAGGAGTGGATTTCTGCCAAAATTAGGGCATATAGTTAGGATTAGAAATGTGCTCTGTGATATCAGTGACTTTAACATTGCAGTGAGACTGGGAGAAAAAACGTACAAAGAGGTTATCCTCTGGACCCAATGGCAATGATGTACATCAAGGCTTTTGCTGAAGTAGAAAACCTGCTATTGATATTGAGATGCTCTTGAATGAAACAATGACTTCAAATAAGAGTTCCAAACTGAAACTCAGAAAGACCACCAATCTGACATGACTTAAATTTGAACTGCTTCTCAGATAGGCAATTTATACTTTGGGGTAAATGGAAACTGGGCTTGGTGTCACTAATGATATCAATGACATTTTGCTATTAAATTTGGTTTAATATTTTCATTTTACAAATCACTAACTTCAAAAACTCTCTAAGGGAAATAAGGGGAAAAGGATAGGACTAACTTGTTTAGTTACATTACCTTGAATTTTAAATTTAAATTGAGCTGTGCTATCTCCACCAATGCTTGACTAGAAGCCTGCACAGTGAGTAGTTGTAATGGAGGAGATTGGCTCATTTTAATGGCCACATCTGATGGATCTCAAAGAAATTCAGGTAAAACAACTCTTTGCATAGTTCATAGTCAATTATTTATACTTACAGAAAAATGCCAAAGCCTAGAAAACTTTAAATGGTGGATAATCAGCAACATTCACATTTTCCTTGAGGTTTTCCAGGATTGTACAAACACATTTAGGCTTTGAAAGACATGTTTTGGAACTTTACTGGAGGTATTCTAAGAAATACCTTCATGTTAAAACAATCTCCAAATATTTTAGGAATAACTAGAATCTCTCCATAAATAATTCATGCCTTAATTAATTATTACAATCGTTAGAAATTAATACTGAAGTATTTCAGAAAAAGATGACATATTAAGAATGTGACACTGCTTCCATGTCATATAAGAGCATGAGGATATCTCTATTATGAAACTTACTGCATTTTGGTACCACATTTTTGTCTATTTTCTCTTCCAGCTTACAAGATTTTTAAAAAATAGACTGTGCACAGATCTAACTTTCTGGCCTGAATTTCCAGCACTGGAGACTACTATGGAAATTTTAATTAAAATGATACTTTAGAAAACATTATAGACAGAACTCTACCATAAAAGAGCATATATAAATATAGCATATTTTCTGATGTTATTGAATCATCTTAAATATTGGTTAATGCAAATTTCAATCTCTAAGGCACTTCTACAACTTACCTGAAAAATGATCGTCATCTTGTACTTGAATGTCCTCACTGAGAAAGAAATTGCCAACTCAAAATAAGTTTATTTCATTTTTAGGAAGCTCTAATTGTTACAAAACTCTTAAAATAAGTTAAAATCTCTATTCTTAAACGTGTATGCATTTTCTTTGTTTTTAAATTAGGGGCAACTTGATCTTTTTTTTTTTTTTTTTTTTTTTTTGCGGTATGCGGGCCTCTCACTGCTGGGCCCTCTCCCATTGTGGAGCACAGGCTGCGGACACGCAGGCTCAGCAGCCATGGCTCATGGGCCCAGCCGCTCCGCGCATGTGGGATCTTCCCGGACCGGGGTACAAACCCGTGTCCCCTGCATCGGCAGGCGGCAGGCGGACTCTCAACTACTGCGCCACCAGGGAAGCCCGACCTTTTTTTGATTTTACAGCTTTTACATAGCTAAAGTTGGCTTTCAGGTCCTTTGTCCCCTTACCTACTCTTCATAATTATTTTTATTAAAAAAAAATATTGTGGTATAATATAAAAATATACTAACTTGAATGTACACTTTAATGAATTTTAACAAATGTAAATATTTTGTAACTTCTGTTTCCATCAAGGTAGACAATTTGCCTATTACCCCCCTTTGCAGTTTTCCCTTTCCTCTTTGCAGTCACTCTCTACTCCATATTTGATACAGGCAACTGCTGATACGTGTTCTGTCGCCATAGATTCATTTTTCCTTTTCTAGAAAGTCATATAAACAGAAACATAAAGTACATACTCTTGTGTGTCTAACTTTTTTCTCAGCATAATGTTTCTGAGATTCATGCTTGTTGCATTCCTCAAAATTCTATCCTTCTACTGCTGTATGATATGACATTATATGGGTATACCACAACTGGTTCACCCATATAAATCTTGCTGGAGATTTTCTGATGATGGCCATTCTGACCGGTGTGAGGTGATACCTCAATGTAGCTTTGATTTGCATTTCTCTAATGATTAGTGATGTTGAGCATTCTTTCATGAGTTCGTTGGCAATCTGTATATCTTCTTTGGAGAAACGTCATTTAGGTCTTCTGCCCATTTTTGGATTGGGTTGTTCGTTTCTTTGATATTGAGGTGCATGAGCTGCTTCTAAATTTTGGAGATGAATCCTTTGTCAGTTGCTTCATTTGCAAATATTTTCTCCCATTCTGAGGGTTGTCTTTTCGTCTTGTTTATGGTTTCCTTTGCAGTGCAAAAGCTTTTAAGTTTCATTAGGTCCCATTTGTTTTTTTTTGTTTTTATTTCCATTTCTCTAGGAGGTGGGTCAAAAAGGATCTTGCTGTGATTTATGTCATAGAGTGTTCTGCCTATGTTTTCCTCTAAGAGTTTGATAGTGGCTGGCTTTACATTTAGGTCTTTAATCCATTTTGAGTTTATTTTTGTGTATGGTGTTAGTAAGTGTTCTAATTTCATACTTTTACATGTACCTGTCCAGTTTTCCCAGCACCACTTATTGAAGAGGCCGTCTTTTCTCCACTGCATATTCTTGCCTCCTTTATCAAAGATAAGGTGACCATATGTGCGTGGGTTTATCTCTGGGCTTTCTATCCTGTTCCATTGATCTATATTTCTGTTTTTGTGCCAGTACCATTCAATAAATGCTGGAGAGGGTGTGAAGAGAAGGGAACCCTCTTGCACTGTTGGTGGGAATGTAAATTGATACAGCCACTATGGAGAACAGTATGGAGGTTCCATAAAAAACTAAAAATAGAGCTACCATATGACCCAGCAATCCCACTACTGGGCATATACCTTGAGAAAACCATAATTCAAAAAGAGTCATGTACCAAAATGTTCATTGCAGCTCTATTTACAATAGCCAGGACATGGAAGCAACCTAAGTGTCCATCATCAGATGAATGGATAAAGAAGATGTGGCACATATATACAGTGGAATATTACTCAGCCATAAGAAGAAACGAAATTGAGTTATTTGTTGTGAGGCGGATGGACCTAGAGTCTGTCCTACAGAGTGAAGTTAGTCAGAAAAAGAAAGACAAATACTGTATGCTAACACATATATATGGAATCTAAGAAAAAAAAATGTCATGAAGAACCTAGGGGTAAGATAGGAATAAAGACACAGACCTACTAGAGCATGGACTTGAGGATATGGGGAGGGGGAAGGGTAAGCTGTGACAAAGTGAGAGAGTGACATGGACATATATACACTACCAAACGTAAAATAGATAGCTAGTGGGAAGCAGCCGCATAACACAGGGAGATCAGCCTGTGGTTTGTGACCACCTAGAGGGGTGGGATAGGGAGGGTGTGAGGGAGGGAGACATAAGAGGGAAGAGATATGGGAACATATGTATATGTATAACTGATTCACTTTGTTGTAAAGCAGAAACTAACACACCACTGTAAAGCAATTATACTCCAATAAAGATGTTAAAAAAAAATCTTGTTGGATATTTGGGTCATATCCAGTTTTACCTATTATGAATAATGCTGTTACAAATTTTTGTGAAAAATTTGTATGACATAAGATTTCATATCTCTTGGATAAGTATGAACTATTAGGTAATTACTTGGCCATATGTAAATGTATATTTAACTTTAAAGCTTTCATGCTACAAGCCATTAACAATGTATTCATGTTTCTCTAGGTCCACACCAAAACTTGATATTAACAGTTTTTTTAAATTTTAAGCATTATAGTGATATGTAGTGGTATCTCATTATAACTGTAATTTGTACATCTTTGATGGAGCAATCTCTAAATATATATAAATTATATATACTTAATATATATGTTATATACAATATATGTAAATATTTTAATTAATTTTTTTATTTGAGCATAGTTGATTTACAATGTTGTGTTAGTTTCTGCTATACAGCAAAGTGAGTCTGTTATACATATACATATATCCACTCTTTTATAGATTCTATTCCCATATAGGTCATTACAGAGTACTGAATAGAGTTCCCTGTGCTATACAGTAGGTTCTTATTAGTTATCTATTTTATATGTAATAGTGTGTATATATATAAATAACATAATTAGGCACTTAAAAATAAAAGGAAGATATGCTAATAGCCAATAAGCATATATTCATAGATACATATACTTTACATTTATATATATAACATATCCATAAATATATTTTTGCCATTTTCTCCCATTGGATTGTCTTTTTATTTTTGAAGTGTAAAAATTCTTTAATCTGTATATAAGTTCTTTGCCAGACATTGATATTGCAAACATTTTCCAAGTTTGATCTTTCCTGTTGATTTTCTTAATTTTGATTTTTATACAGCAGAAAATTTTTAAAATTTTGATACACACTAAATTGTCAATATTTTATTTTATATTTCATAATTTTTTTGTATTATCTAAAAATTGTTTTCTAGTCTTTAGACCATGTGTTTCCCTTTGCTTTCTTCTAGGTGTGTTATAATTTGGGTATTATGCTTAGATCTATGATTTAATTAGAGTTATTTTTATGATTATTTCATATAAAGGTCATGATTATTTTTTTCTGTATAGATATCCAATTGTTCTGTTATTCCTCAAAAGCAGTGCTATCCAACAGAAATATAATATGAAGCACATATAATTTTTTTTATCTCATAGTAGCCACATTGAAACTGTAAGAATAAAGACATAAAAATAATTTTACTATATAATTTATATAACCTCATATATATAAAATAGTATTATTTCAATACATAATCAATATAAAAATATTAGTGAAATGAAGAATAAAGTTCAATGAAAAACAAACTACAGTGGCTATAGAAGGTATACCACAAAGTAAAAGTGTAAATTATCTGTTAAATCTGAGAGTGAGCAACTAAGAGAGAAGCAAAAAGGCAAAGTTATGTATGAGATGTGGGATCTAAACCACTGGAGAATAACAATGATTTTAGAAAAAGAAAAAGAAAATAGTATAAAATACAGTGATGAACTTTATGAATAGGAGCATATCGACCAGAACAAGGGAGGTGGCAATCTACACAGGATTAGACAGCACCTAGAATGATGTCTTTGCTGTCGGGCTTGATACGTTGCAAAGATGTGTGCAAACTCTGCTTCCCTTCTCTTAGGGATCACAGTCCTTAGATGCCTGTTGTTAATTTCTACAAACATATGATGAATGTATTTTTCAGTTTTCTAGTTGCTAAAGAAGGGCAGAAGTCTCTTATCCTTAATGGACAGGATCAGATTGTGGCATCCAAGGTTGGGAGTTTCTTTCTGGTACTTTAAAAATGCCATTTTATATTATTTTGGCTTACAAATCTTCTGACAAGTCTGCATAACTCACACCTGTATTTTCACATATGTAACGTGTCATTTTTTTCTCTGGTTGCTCCTAAGATATTCTCCTTATGGCTGTTTTCAACAATTTAATTATAATGGTAGTGGTGTTTCATGAAATTCATTGGCATTTATCTATTGTTAAATAGTTTTCATCAAATTTTACCTTTTTTCTCACCATAGAAGATCTACAGATGACAAGTTAGCCTATGAAAAGATATTCAACATTATATGTCATTAAGGAATTGCAAATTAAAATAACAATGAGATACCACTACACATCTATCAGAATGACCAGAATCTAGAACACTTACAACACCAGATGCTGATGAGAATGTGAAGCAACAGGAACTCTTTTATTTTACTGAAGTATAATTAATGTACAATATAGTGATTCATAATTTTTAAAGGTTATACTCCATTTATAGTTATAAAATATTGTCTCTATTCCCTATGCAGTACAATATATCACTGTAGCTTATTTTATACATAATACTTTGTATCTCTTAATCCCCTACTATACTGCCTCAACTTTTGCCTCTCCTCACTGACAATCACTAGTTTGTTCTCTATATCTGTGAGTCTGCTTCTTTTTTGTTATATTCTCTAGTGTGTTGTATTTTTTAGATTCCACATATTAGGGAATTCTTATTCCTTGCTAGTGGCAATACAGAATGGTACAGTCACTTTGGAAGACAGTTTGACAGTTTCTTACAAAACTAAACGTGCTATTTCCAAATGATCCAGCAATCATGTCTTTGGTGTTTACACAAATGAATTGAGAACATGTGTCCACACAAAAACCTGCACACGGTTTACAACAGCTTTATCAATAATTAGCAAAACTTGGAAACAATCAAGATGCCCTTTGGTAGGTGAGTGGATAAATAAACTGTGGTATATCCAGACTGTGGAATATTATTCAATGTTAATAAGAAATTTACATAGTTTTTTGTGTTTGTTTGTTTTTTGCGGTACGCGGGCCTCTCACTGTTGTGGCCTCTCCCGTTGGGGAGCACAGGCTCCGGACGCGCAGGCTCAGCGGCCATGGCTCATGGGCCCAGCCGCTCCGTGGCATGTGGGATTTTCCCGGACCGGGGGACGAACCCGTGTCCCCTGCATTGGCAGGCGGACTCTCAACCACTGCGCCACCAGGGAAGTCCCCTTTTTTTTAACTTAACCTTTTTCTACCTCTCATTGAAATCTTGCTAACCACTGTTTATTAATATTCTTTCCAGGTGCTTGTATTTTCACTATGATCATCCCTGAGCTCTTCTGGGAAAATAGAATTTGGATGGCCCACACATTTTTTTCAGAAAAAGCAACTTTTAGATTGTTTGCAAGCTGTAAATGGAAATATGAATACCACTCTTCTTATATGAGAACTTTAATATTTAAATAATTGTGTGCAATATTTGTGGAGACTGTAACAGTGTAAGGTTATTCTTCCTCCAAATGCTGCCTAATAGATTCTTGAAAAAGCATTGCTGTTAATAAATAGCTTCTTTTCTTGATATAACTTCAACATTTCTGTTCCCAAATGTGGGAATAATATATAGATATACTTAACTTACATCAAGATAAAATGCCAGATATATATATATATATATATATATATATGCCTGATATTATCATGTACTATTATATGTATCAATATATCAATATTACATTTACCTTATATTATCACTGCATTATTATATGTATCAATATATATAAATTTTTGTATTATTATATTATCATATATATACCTTATATGATCATATACATACCTTACAATGATAATTCAGTATTATTTAAATAAATTCTTGCCAGTTGAAAGATTTAATCCCATATCCTGTATGTGTGTGTGTTTGTGTGTGGGTGGGTATTGACCAAAAGAGCCTCAATATTCCCCTCAGCTTGATTAAATTTAGATAAGTTTCTTCCTGACTGTATACCCCCTAACCTCCCTTTTCTTAGAACATTTCCTTTAGAAAATTTGCAATTGTTAATTCTTTGTCCCTTTCAGATGTAAATTTTATCCCAGCCTCTGGCTGTTTTCTTTTTTTTTTTTTAACATCTTTATTGGAGTATAATTGCTTTACAATGGTGCTTTATAAAGCCTTTATAAAGCCTTTATAAAGCCTTTCTGCTTTATAACAAAGTGAATCTGTTATACATATACATATGTTCCCATATCTCTTCCCTCTAGCATCTCCCTCCCTCACACCCTCCCTATCCCACCCCTCTAGGTGGTCACAAACCACAGAGCTGATCTCCCTGTGCTATGCGGCTGCTTCCCACTAGCTATCTGTTTTACGTTTGGTAGTGTATATATGTCCATGCCACTCTCTCACTGTAACAGCTTACCCTTCCCCCTCCCCATATCCTCAAGTCCATGCTCTAGTAGGTCTGTGTCTTTATTCCTGTCTTACCCCTAGGTTCTTCAAGACATTTTATTTTTTCTTAGATTCCACATATATGTGTTAGCATATGGTATTTGTTTTTCTCCTTCTGACTTACTTCACTCTGTATGACAGACTCTAGGTCTACCACCTCACAACAAATAACTCAATTTCGTTTCTTCTTATGGCTGAGTAATATTCCATTGTATATATGTGCCACATCTTCTTTATCCATTCATCTGATGATGGACACTTAGGTTGCTTCCATGTCCTGGCTATTGTAAATAGAGCTGCAATGAACATTTTGGTACATGACTCTTTTTGAATTACGGTTTTCTCAGGGTATATGCCCAGTAGTGGGATTGCTGGGTCATAATGGAAATAAAAACAAAAATAAACAAATAGGACCTAATGAAACTTAAAAGCTTTTGTACAGCAAAGGAAACAAGATGAAAAGACAACCCTCAGAATGGGAGAAAATATTTGCAAATGAAGCAACTGACAAAGGATTCATCTCCAAAATTTACAAGCAACTCATGCAGCTCAATAACGAAAAAGCAAACAACCCAATCCAAAAATGGGCAGAAGACCTAAATAGACATTTCTCCAAAGAAGATATACAGATTTCCAACAAACACATGAAAGAAGGCTCAACATCATTAATCATTAGAGAAATGCAAATCAAAACTACAATGAGATATCATCTCACACCAGTCAGAATGGCCATCATCAAAAAATCTAGAAACAATAAATGCTGGAGAGAGTGTGGAGAAAAGGGAACCGTCTTGCACTGTTGGTGGGAATGTAAATTGATACAGCCACTATGGAGAACAATATGGAGGTTCCTTAAAAAACTCTGGTAGGTTTTATTCCAGGACTATATTTCTCAGAGACCTGGGCAACAGGGACTCATCAGGAAAGAGAGAGCCGCTGTCTCCTACTTTCGGTGGGAGGGTAGAAACCTAACTTAGATGGGAGACATGAGCAAACCCTAATCACGTTGAGTCATCTCTCCTCTAAGGTTCTCTGCTACTTTTCCAGTAGCTCATTAGCTCATCCCAGTGTTTAAAAATTCTCCCAACTTATGGTTCAGAGGAGTTGAGTTTTCTCTTTCTCTTGTATTGCAATCATCTTGACGTCTATTACAAAAGTTTTGAATAAAGTCTTCCTCATCTACTTAATTCCATCAGTGCAATTTTTCTTTGACAGCATGTGTGCATGTGTGTGCATGTATGTGTTCACACATTTATACAAATATGTATATGCACACGCACACATTTATATATATCTACTATACATACCAGAGTCACTGTGGTACAATTTTATTTATTTGTATCCTTTGGTTTTCTATAAACTGTTGTACTTATTTTTTCAAAAGAATATTAAAAGTGTTGTAGGAGGAATTTTTCAGTAACACAAAATCAGGAAGAAAACTTTTTTTTCACTAATGGTTTAAAAACACAGTTATCAAAGATCTAAGCAAGTATATGACATCTAAGATTGCCAGTCTCTAACCTTTGATTACATTTGGCCAGACAGAAAGTAGAGTCTTCATTTAGTTCCCCAATCTCTGAAGCAACAGAGAAAAAATGAAAAAGTTACTTATACTTAAAATGTATGCTGATATATTTCTGTGACCTTCAAATGTTTTTACAGAGAAATATATTTTACATAATGATCTAATACACACACACATCCACATATAAACTGACATATGTATATACAATTGAAGAGAAGTTTCACAATAGGGAGCTTAATTTTACTTTGAGCAATGAATGCTAATATTTTTCAATTTGATGCTTACTGTGACCAACTTACAATGCTTACCTATATTATATACAATGTACACTGATATTGTTTTCTCAATGGTCATCACTACCAACTATTATTAAATTGATATCCTAACCCATTAAATAGTGGTCTACCTATAATTCTGAAAATCGCAGACTTAGTGGAATTTAGAACTCATTTTTGGTATGGTTATAAAATACTGATAACTCTCTCTCTCTCTCTCTCTCTGTCTCTCTGTCTCTCTCTCTCTCTCTCTCTCTATATATATATATATATTTATATTTATATATGCATAGAGCAAGGATTAAAAGATTGCTTTTCCCAGAGGACTGGTTTCATAGTGATTTCCTGGGACTTTTGCCAGTGAGGTTGGTTCTTTAAAAATCCTGCTTATCAGGTGAAGAGTGTACCCTTAAATTAAATGATAAGAGTAGCATGACTTTTAATTTGCTAAAACACTTAAAGTAGATTCTTGCAGGCAAAAGGTTCATTTACAAAATGGCAGTTGATGAACTCAGAAGGAAACTATGTTGGCTTAAAAACAAAAACCACATATGCCTGAGGAATTACTGTTTTCACTAAGTTCTCTCTCATGTGTTAATTGGAGGGTAGGAAGTGATTCATATATCTTTTATACTTTTTCTTGCCAAATTCCCTTAAGGTGGTTACAGAAATAGGAGAAATGTTTATAGGGGAAGATATGGAAAGTGAAAGCAAAACAGGCTTTGTATAATATAATGCTAAATGCAGAAAAAAAAGGTTAAAAAATCTTTGTAAACTTAAAGTCATAGGATAATGATAAACAGTGATATCAATGAGACTGATAAGAGGATCTTGATAATGCTTTTTTTTTTTTTTTCCAATAGTGATAACCAAAGAAAAAGGAGAAATCACACTGGGATACAAATGGACAATTTGACATAACCACGTTCGTATTTCAGGAAATAAAGTTATGTTAATATTGATAACTGATTTATATTTGTATGCATTATAGATAAGGAAAATAATATCAAAAGGCAAAAATATCCATTGTGTGGGCAAGAAAATCTTCCATAAAGAATTTTTACATTGAACCGGTTTGCAGGGCAGAAATAGAGACACAGATATAGAGAACAAATGAATGGGCACCAAGGGGGGAAAGCCGGGGTGGGGGTGGGGGTGGGATAAATTGGGAGATTGGGATTGACGTACATACAATAATATGTATAAAATAGATAACTAATAAGAACCTGCTGTATAAAAAATAAATAAATAACATTCAAAAAATTCAAAAAAAAAGAATTATAAGCAAAAGGTCTCTATTATAGAAATATTTGAAAATTCGAAAGGGTTGCTAACACAAATAATGAATTGATTGCCTTTCTTGTGACTCTGTTATTTACCATATTTTTAAGGGAAAAAATAGTTCCACCACTTCCATTATAGACACATCATGATAAAAATAAAAGAGTGTTATCATTATTATGGAAGATCATTTTTAGAGAAGGTCACTCTCTCTTCTTAGCAGCATATTAATGAACTCTTTAGGAAATTGTTAGTAGAGAAGGACTGTGCAATTATTTTGTTAAACCACCCCCCCCTCCACTTTAATCCAGATTTTTTTCTCTCTCTCTTTAGGGAATTGAGGTGCAAGGAGAGGTATATTCTCTCCAGTGACTCTCTGGTTATGAATAATGTTTGCAAATAAAATTAAATTGAGAAAAAAAGGAGAGTCTGCTTAGTTTCTCAAGTAGATTGAGTTTCTGCTTACAGCACAGAGGAATGTAGCAGAAAAAGCAGGAGTTGCAGTAACAGAAAGACCTGACCTCATATTATACTGTTGCCCGTTACTAGCTGCTTGATTGTAATCAGAGTAACTTGTTTCCGAGCCTGTTTAATCAAATGCAAGACAAAGATGAATAATACCTTCCTTAGTAGCTTCAGGTGAGGATTAAGGGAGATTACATGCAAATACTTGGGATAGATACTATTCTCAATAAGTGTAATTCTTTTCTCTGTAAAAGAATTAATTCATTATTACTTAATTATCTTACTTTCACACATCTACAATGTGAAGGTCACCAGGACAGTGGGCATGCTCAGACTTTTATTTATAACTGTTATTATTACTTAAATTTAACACAGGGATTTAGAGGGGTTGCAAAACAAACAGTGGTAAAGGTCTAAAGCAATGCCATTGCTGAACAAATTACAAGTTATGTTCACTGTGTGGGAGGAGACAGAGAGAGAAGATAAATCAAATTATAGGTTTGAAAGAGAGAGACCAGGAACCATATCTGTCCACCAGCTGCCACTGTCTGAGGTCAACTGTCTGCATCTTCACCCCGACTCCTTGTACAAAATTGCCCCTTAGCCAAAGCTCATCAGATCGGGGTGTGTACTGGGTACTCGATTTGTATACAACCAATTTCTAGACTGATAAGCCTGGCCAAAGAAGAAGATCTGGGCAATCTTACTTTCTTGGGTTTCTAGAATTGGGCCTCTGAGACCTGAGAGATTATTTGTTACCTACAGATAACATTGGATCCCCCTACCACTAGTTGAGTGGCAGTCCCAGACAAAAGAAGAATGTTTACGTTGGGAGGCTAGTGACAGAGAGAAGGCAGTGGCAGAATCAATCTACTCTTTTTATTGATCGGTTTAAGCTGGAACTTGAATGTGAATTTGTTAAAAAAAAAAAAAAAAGAAAAAGAAAAGAAAGTAAAGAAAAAGAAGAATGAAAAAAGAAAAAACAATTGGTCCTCAGTAAATAAATAAATTAATAGTTCATGTGGGTAGAACACTATTTTTCTCAATGTGTGATTCATAAAGGAAAATATTCTGAATTATGCACACAGTAAAATGTGGTGAGGGTTTTAGAAAAGCCCATACTTTGTGTGGAAATTAAATATAGGCACTGGGAAAGCCCTGACTGTGTACACAAAGACTGCCTGCGTAAGGAACATATGGAACTTATTCCATCTTCTGTAAACTACACAGGACTTTCTTTCTGCTACATCCTTCATGCGGGCAGTCAGTGCAAGAGATGTATGACTGCCACCCTGACTTTCAGCACTTCTCCCAGTATTACGCTGAAAACTGACAAAGGTGCACAACATATCCATGGGCATGATGCAATTAAATGAACTCCAGGAAATCCAGAGAGAACAGTTTACTAGAAAAGGGCTGCTTAGGCAATGACCACTGATTGAACCCAGTTGAAGTTCTCCATCAGTTCCATCATCAAGAGCCTCCAACATGGGGAACATCACACAGTCTCCATTTCTCATTGGTAGCCTGGGGAGAAGGTTCTCCATGATAGTCACTTCAATAGAATGCTAGTAAAAATGTGTGAGGTTTCTGTTTGAAATATTCTTGGCACCTTATATGCAAAAAGTGACTGCAAATAAAGCTACGTGATCTGGTTAAATAATTCTACTTAGAATTCTTAGTGAAAGAATAAACAAATATTCCTGAAAATATTACCCATTAAAAACAAAATTAAGATAAATTTTGAAAAGAATATTGTTGCCAATATTCTTAACTGTTAACTGCTTCACAAATATTACCTTTTATTTTCTTTTTAAAGAAAGGAACGTAAGTAACTTGGAAGGAATAATGATACAAGATGCAACTTTGATTCCTCAAATTAACATGAAACCAGTAATTACTAAAATGTGGTAGGCTCTCCACTGAGTTCAACCCCACTTCCCACCCACAAATCAGTTCCCTTTTTGATTGACTCAGTAGAAGGGCCAAGAATTGCATAGATAAAATCCCTTTGGGGCAGTGTTAAGGTACATCATTTCAAAAGTACAGCATGTACTTGTGCAACCTAAATCCATTCTTATAATAACATTCTGACCACAAAAACATTTTAGTCCACAGACATGTCAATTCAGCATTCTTTACCAAATTCACACAAGCAGTAAAACAAGAAAGAAGGGTACCTAAGTCTGAGTTTATCAAAGACTTAGCCAAATGTTAATAATACTTAAGTAAGTGTAGAAGTAGGAACATAACATTGAGATCAAAAACTCTGCAGTCACAATGGGCTAAATTCAGTTTCTGGCCTTCAGATGGATGTGTGACTTTAAACATCTTAATTAACTTCTCTGGGTTTCCTTTCCCTTATCTGTCAATGGCATCAATAATCAGACCGTTGTGAGAATCGTACGAGATACGACATGCAACAGTCACCTGTGCTAGAAATAGTGTTGGGCTACAGCGTAGACACCAGCAACACACAGCTATTGCTGGCTATAAAAGTAACTGAGACATTTGGTGATAAATACACAAGAGATTTTAAAGATGTAATACAAAAAACAGGATGTCAAATGTTTCATTATTGTTTTATAGTGATTACATGTTTAAATGATAAAATTTTGGATATATTGAATTAAAATGTTATTAAAATTACTTTTATGATTTTTTTTAACATGGATACTACACACTGAAAAATTACATAGCTCTTCCTCATTAAAATTCTATTCGACAGTGCCAGCAGAGAACAGAGTAAGTGCTTAATAAGGAGTAAATAAATTAAAACATTATTATTATAAATTTTGACTCGTATTATGTTTTCAAAAGTAAGGCAAAGTTAAGCTTTATGGAATAGGAAGGAAAGACTCATTTGTACTTTTTGTCTTAAATATTTAACACATAAATAGGCAAAGAAGTATGAAAATATTAGTTTAAAAGCTGTCTTCAGGTTGTGCAAGTTCACATAAGAGAAAAGCCACAATCCATTTCGAGACAGAACTTTTTTACCTTTTAGGCAAAAGCTGAAAGCAAAAACATTAATTGGCTCACATGGTTTTGAAAAGCAAATGTCTTCTGTGTAGAGTCTAGCTAAATAGGTTCTGACAAAAACATTCATTCACTTTGCAGAGCAGTTTAACAAGTACAGCGCTTCTTCCCCAGGAGGGTCAGGAGAAGAGGACTGGCAGAGGAGTCAGAGCTGAAGGAAGAGAATCTCTGTGGAGAGAAGGATGGGAGAAGACAGCAGCGGGCGCTAAAGAAGACGGGAACAGCAAAAAATCCATCATGGTAAAGAAGGGTTAACGACTGTTCTTTTTTTTAAGAATAGTAATGATCGATATTCAATTTTAAAGTTTCTACCTAACGTGTATTCTAAACTTCCACTCCAAATCATCATCAGAAATCTGTTTAACAGAAGAGCCTTGTGCTACTGCTGCTTATGAGATGAAGCAAGGTAGGGGTCCTGGAGGGTAAAGAGGTTTACACGATGCCTAGAGATATAGGAAACTAGCCAACGTCAAAGACTGTGAATTCCTCAGAAGCAGGAAATCAGAGTGAGACATGCCAAGAATAAATATAATCTCTTGGAGAATATGTGGTACTAAGTGGTCCACATCATACTAGGAATTAACTCTCAATCTGTTTAATGAGATATTAAAAGAAAATTGACCTCGATTAGCGAAAGAGACGGGGCTTCCAGAGAACTAGCAATTAAATTAAATTTACTGATGCATTTAGACAGGAATTTCAGGAATAGAATTAGCTGACATTTGTATATTGAATGCAAATTACAAAACTCTTTCAAAAAGAGTGTCCGGTTTGATCCTTAGAATAGTTAGAGGTGGAAATTATTATTTTCCCCATTTTAAAGATAATGAAACAAACTTAAAGAGACTAAATTATAGAGCCAAGGTCACTTATTCATTAAGTAGCAGAAATAGGCGTCCTGATCTTCAGAAGGTAAATCTCATGTGCTTTCACCTCAGTATATAATATATGTATGATTCTCTTTTATTAGCCCTCGTAATTATGATCCACTCTTTTCTTCTTGCAGTGTTTTTTTACCCCTCAGTTTGAATCAGTAGTACTCACCTTATTAGATGGTGGTGGTGATGATGAAATTGTTGATAATGATCATCATTTTCATCAATATCATCATAATCACCGTCATTATCAAAAGAAATATCAAAAAGCCTGTTTTAAGTAGCCAGCAATTTTGAGGTTCTAATACCCCTGTTAAAATAGGTATTGATATTCCCAGTAACAGAAATATTAAATGTAGGTAGACAATGAGAAACTAATGCAGATTCAAATATTATCATTACATTGTTGAATTTAAAGACATTCATTCAAGCAACAGTTTTGTGCAAATTCTAAGCATTACGAATTCTCTGTGCTAGGAGGAGTGTTATGTGCCTATCAGAGAGGACAAATAGGAATCTGAAAAAGCCTCAAGATACAACCTAAGTGTCCATCATCGGATGAATGGATAAAGAAGATGTGGCACATATATACAATGGAATATTACTCAGTCATAAAAAGAAATGAAATTGAGTTATTTGTAGTGAGGTTGATGGACCTAGAGTCTGTCATACAGAGTGAAGTAAGTCAGAAAGAGAAAGACAAATACCGTATGCTAACACATATATATGGAATCTAAGAAAAAAAAGAAAGGTCATGAAGAACCTAGGGGTAAGATGGGAATAAAGACACAGACCTACTAGAGCATGGACTTGAGGATATGGGGAGGGGGAAGGGTAAGCTGTGACAAAGTGAGAGAGTGGCATGGACATATATACACTACCAAACGTAAAACTGATAGCTAGTGGGAAGCAGCCACATAGCACAGGGAGATCAGCTCCGTGCTTTGTGACCACCTAGAGGGGTGGGATAGGGAGGGTGGGAGGGAGGGAGACGCAAGAAGGAAGAGATATGGGAACATATGTATACGTATAACTGATTCACTTTGTTATAAAGCAGAAACTAACACACCATTGTAAAGCAATTATACTCCAATAAAGATGTTAAAAAAAAAAGATACAATCTAGTTGGGGTAAGAGATATGAAAAGTAATTAACATGCAATTGAGAAAACATGCAAATACAAAAATGTTGCTAGGAAAGTATAGAGGATCACGGTCATTACTGTCAAGAGGATGAATAAAGGTTATTCTGGGTCATTAGCCCTTATCAATATTTATCTGAGGAGTAATGTCTTCTTTCACAAGAGGGAAGATGTAGCCCTTTGATATATTTAAGTTAATAGGCAAATGTTGTCCAAGTGTGTAGGTGCTGGCATCTTCCTTCCTTCCTTCCTTTCTTTCTTCCTTCCTTCCTTTCTTTCTTTCTTTGTTTTTCTTCCTCTCTTTGAAAGAGACAATCATCAACTAATCAAACATCAAGCTGGTCAATTCTGTGTTTACATTGGACATTTTGGGTGGTGATGGCATAACTAATTTTATTTTATTTTTTGCAGGCTCCATTTATTATTTTATTTTTTGGAATTATCTAAGTGAAAAAATTCATTAAGCTACTTGTAAAGATAAGGAGTAAAAAGGAGTTCCCAAATGGAAAACATAAATATATTGGAATAATTGCTGTTAGGGAGATTATAGAGCAAAGTAAGCAGAGGATTTGGAATCAGAGCTAAATTAAAATTCTGACCCTGCTACTAGGCACACAAATTTTGTCAAATTACTAAACTTCCAGTGGCTCATTTTCCTTCTCAGTAAAAGAGAAGAAAATAGTAATTTTTCAACATGCTATTTGAGACCTAAATAAGACCATGTTTATAAATACCACTTAACATGCACTACAGATCATCTAGTAGATGACATAAAATAACAATATAACATGAACATTATTCTTATTTATCACAGAACAGGTCATCCAGGCTGATATTCTCCCTGAAGCTACTAAGGATATCAAAACAACATTAAATGTACTTAAGCTCATTTAAAATATAGAAATATTCTAATACTTGGAATGAGCACTCTAGAAAAGTATTTCTTTGTTCCTTCTTAGTTCCATCATTTTTCTTTATTTGACAGGGAGACATCATCCTATTTCATTGGGGTTTTTACTCAATCAAGTACTGTGTGTGTCTTTTCTCCATGTATGGATAAAAACAGCCCTTCTGCAACATGTGTAATTTGTAAGAATGCAATAAATGCCTCCAAAAAACACAATCTGGACCATCACCACAAAATAAAAGCATTGTAGCTAACTATGCACAGAACCCACTAAACTAAAAGCAGCCCTTGCAAAACAAACCATTCTTTTCTTAAGCAATCAGTGCAAATTGCAAAAGCAACAAACATTTTAGCCACAGATGAAGAAGCCACAGACAGTCCACAAAAGCCTCATGTGAAATTGCCACATATTATAGAACTAGAAAAAAACATTTGGTGGTGGTAAGTGGTGACTGCACCAGGATATTCAAAGAGATACTTAGAACTCTCAAATGCATGAACACCTATCTGAGTTAACATTTTACTAACACAATAATGCATTCCCATACGGTGGGGTGTGGAAGCATCC
Source organism: Orcinus orca (assembly GCF_937001465.1). Lineage (NCBI taxonomy): Eukaryota > Metazoa > Chordata > Mammalia > Artiodactyla > Delphinidae > Orcinus > Orcinus orca. The sequence goes on from NC_064575.1 coordinate 21,575,514, forward strand.
TTATTTAATGTTGAAGTATAACACTGAGAAGTTGTGAATTTTAATAAAATAAGGGAAGGCATATTATAAAATAAATGTAAAAGATATTGCCAAGAAATTGACTACAATTATGTATTTAAAATATAGTTGAAAAATATCTGCTCCAGAATCTGATGTGACAATAAATCCAGGGGACTCTAAGCAATGATATTATCAATCTTTTACAATAATACTAGGTGTTACGGGAATCAAATCCAAATTTTCAGGGAATCATGTAAATATTTCAGACATCCATGCTGAAAAAACATTTGAATAAATGTGGCTAAAGCCATGGAAAGCTGATAGTTGAATTTAAAGCAATTTTCTTTTAATGGTAACAAAATATTATGACAGAAATCAATGAGAATGCTCAAATTAGTATAATTTGGTAAATAATACCATATTCATGTAGTGTTAACTCTTTGAAAAATAGCACAAGGTTAAAATCTGAATTCTACCCTCAGTTTTTCAATCTTTATTATAAATGGAGTTTTACTGGAATATGAAGCACATAGCCTGGTTTTCTTTGGTGCCCATACATTGTCTCCACAAAATTGAGAACTCCTCTTAGAGTCATGTAGTCTCTGTCAAACTCTCACCCTGGCTTCCTGAGGATGTTAGACATATCAAACCAAGTGTCCTTCTTTCCTTTTCAAAGATGAAAAGGGAGAAAGAGACTGAGAGACTTACCTAAGGATTACCTGAAATTTAGAGACAACAAATAAGGGGTTCAGAGAAAGATATAGAGCAAAAATACTACTGACAAACATATTGACAGTGAGATGAATAAAACCACCCGTTCAGTATATTCTACTCTTACGCTGAAAACAGAACTTAACTGATCAAGTACTATATTCCAGGTTAAGAGGGTTAAGAGAGACATGGTGTGTGTGCGGGTGCACACACACAGACACACACACACCTTTCTTATAGCACACTGATCTTAAGGTGTCAGGATGATTAGTATTGTCATGCATTGTTCTTCCTGAGATGTGCCCTTTAAAAAGTATTCTCAACTATGTTTGCAGTGGTTTGTGGTGAAATGTTTTCCTTTCTAGGGTAATAAACTACAAACATCTCATAGTATCTTCATAGCATTAAAGGGCATGGCACTTTCTATGTGGTGAATATGTTTTGTTAATATATATCTTATATTTTAGGTAATATTAAGTTGCTTAATAAAAGGATCTAGGCATCAGGATGATGATGACTCATACTTAGTCGAATTTTCAGAAAGGCTTGATGAATTCCTATTTAAGGATAACTTTTACCTGGACATTAAGTAATGAGAGTTCCAAGAAGTGTTTAATTTTTACCCAGCAGTAGTTTTACAAAGTCCCCATAGTATTTAGTACTAGTAAACTTGGAGACAAGTGGAGGTATTTCTTGTGCACTTGTGTATTCTGTGATAGATAAGGGATGAGTAAGTAAAGACAGAAAAGGGATTCCCAACTCTAAACTGGTAACCAGAAGAATCCCAGGCTAGCTTCCTGTATGCCCACATCTCAATCACCTAGTATGATGACTCTTTCTAACAACCGACTCCATTATAAATGTCTTACTGCCCAGGAGAGAAGTATTTACTCGTATGAACACACACACGCACATATACACATGCCTTACTATCGAATTATAGAGAAGGCAATTGCCATGCATGAAGCCTCAACTTTCCCATTTTCTGAGCTTTTTAGAAGGACAAAGAAAAAGAAAAGGAAGATTTTGTTAGACGGGCCAAAATTCCATAGCCCTCTTGTAAGATGCTTGCTCTGTTTGGATAAGCAGTAAAATGACCAGAAAAGAGCCGGGATTAGCAGAGTATTTTATTATACCTAAGAACACACGCCCAACTTCATCCCAGTTTCTCTAAAAGTTTCCAAATGGACAAAATAACAAGGCGTGACAAGGAACAATAAACATGCTAACGTTTTACTACAACCATACCTTCATAACCTGTATATTACCCTGGCACAGCTGTCAGCATGGAAGTAGCTCAAGAATGAGGAGGTGGAGGAAAAGAGGAAAGCGTGGCAGCCGCAGTGAACGTACGGATGTCCCAAAACGCATGACCGAGGAAGACTCGCAAGGATGCACCTTGTCACTGTAATTTTCAGAGCATACTGAACAAATTAAGGAGCAAAGCGCCCTAATCACAAACACCCTTTTCAGGCAGAGCACATTCTTACCTGCAGAAGGCAATCTACTTGGGTTTGATGGAGTAATTTGAATTCAGTGAAAAATCCCTAATTTGAAAATGTCATTAGAAAATACTCATTGTTGGACCTGAGAGTTTTATGATAAATGTTTTCTTTTACATAATGCTTAGTGATTACTGACTTACTTTACTTTTAGTAGATTTCCTTTGGCGTGTTGTATGTTTATAAGTGAGCAGGTTGATGTTATTCATTTGTCATTTGGGCTGTTCCTTGTAGAGACTTCAAAGCTATTCTTCATCTCCACAATGTGCAGCACACCATTCTAAAATAGTTGCATCAATTTAACAAGTTTTGGTCAATGTTCTATGAGTGATTTGGCTTTGAAGTCCATCATGTATTAATTAACTGTTTCGATATTTCTGATTCTCTGTTTCTTTCTTCCTTTTTCTCTTTCTCTCTCATGAGGCATGTAAGTGTGAGGGACACATTTCTGCAGTAATTCAACTATTAGATTCCGAAATATCAGTTTGAAAGGGATTGTCAATAACTTCCTTTATAAATGACAATATTCCACAAAAAGAATCCTAAACCAATTAAAAAGACAAGAACGTGAAAGAGAACTTGCAACACAAACCAAAAATAAACTTTAAATAATCATGTAATAGAAAGCAATAAGAAAGGACCAAAAATACAGTAAATTGGACTCAAGAGATAGGTATTTAAAGAAAATGCATAAAAATGATAATAAATGTGTGAACCTGGTTCAGTTTTGCTAGGGATCAAAAAAAGAAAATCAGAAACTAAAGCCTAAAGATTACTTTACTTGATTTAGGTGAAATTAGAATGATGGTGATCTCACACATTATATTGATAGATATAAATATCATGCAGGAATACCTCCATGATGTAAAGAGAGAGATTTTTGAGATGTGTTACTGCTACAGCATTGTTTGTAATAGAAATACATTGGATAATATAAATGCCCATTAGCAGAGGACTGAGTAGATAAATTATGGCACGTCTACATAGTTCAGGATTAGAAAAAATGAGGTTTATACATATTTTATTATCAGCACAAGCATAAAAATGTCTATTTTCACTTAAGTGAAAACAAGATGCAAAATATTTTGTAGGGAACAGGCCAACATTTTTATTATAATACTGAAAGCACACATTAAAATATATGTATATACAATTAGAAAGTAATATCTTCATTAAAATATTTAAATGATTTAATTATTTAAATGATGCAAGCCAAGTTCTTAGTGGTGTCATCTCTGGAGAGAGTAATATATATATATATATATATATATATATATATATATATATATATATATATGTATATATATATTCACAATATATATACATATATGCTCATAAGTCATTAACTATTGCTTTTTTGATTCAGGGCAGTACAAAGAGATATTTAATTACAAACCTTGCATATACAGCGTTTTGTATTTTGATGCTCTGGAGAATATAAAAAGAATTTTAAAAAGATGAAAGAACACTTTTATCTAAGGTCCTCTTTTTAATGAACTTTTTCTTTTAAATAGGAACAGGAATAAAGAAAGTAATTCAAGAAAAAATTAAAACAAAACAAAACAAAACAAAAACTCATTGAAAAAAGAAATTGTTTCAAGACTTCTAGTTACTTGTGGCCAGATATGGATTCAAATAAGAAGAATTCAAATGAGAAAAGATGATAAAGTGGAAGATAACAAGAACATAAAATGATGTTACATGGAAAAAATATGACATGGAAGAACAGGAAAAAAGGTAAGTTTAGAAAAACGTTAAATGAAGACATATTTAACTTTGACATGCTGTACATTTTGTTAAAATTACAGATACAGAGATTATAAACTCTGATGTGATGTGTTGAAGAGATGGAGAATCTTTGAATAAAAAACCTGAGCAAAAGAAAATGTGTTAACATGCAGATCAGAAATTAAATCAAGTAAAAGAAAGAGAAGAAATTTGGGAAAAGATGTGGAAACAGTGCAAAAGAAGCTTAATTATGGAAGGGAAGAAAACACCGGAAATTTCTAATTGGTAATGCAAAATGAACCCCGTTAAAATTTCCCTTCTGGATTGTTAATAATATTGGCAAATATTTCACACATACACATAAGCACACACAAACACATATTGGAAATGGCTCCATCAGTAGATAAAAATTAGGTTCATTAAGCTTTTCAGAATAATTTATGTCTCTGATTATCTGCCACCCTTTGCTTTCTTTGAAATGTTCCCTCAGGGGAATAGGGACAGGTCCTTCTGGATCACAGACACTGTAAAAGTAGGGGAGAAAGAAGGTGTGGGAAAAGAGACATATACTGCTTAACCTGTTGTTATAGGGCTGTTTAGATCTGAATCTATTGTCCTATAAGCATATATATCATCCCTGTCAATTTTCAGATTAAAATATCTAAGTCAACTATAAAATTACATATTTTTCAAAACATCATTTTATGATTTGCATAACGTAGAATTGCAGCTTGTGAAAATTAAAAGGAACAGGGTGGTCACTCAGGAAAACCTAATTATCATGAAGTGGTTATTCAAGTATTTCAATCTGTTTATGTAACTGTATCATTTAAAAATAGACAGTGGTTAAGGTTTTGATCATTAAGTATGAAAGAATAATGAAAACAGGCGATATTTAATAGAATTAGTAACACTTGTATCCTATCAGACTGCTCTCCTAAAGAAATGCAATTTAACAAAATGAGTGTGGTTGGAAACTCAGGCCAGAATAACAACTACTTTCTTCAGATCCACCCAAGACTTATACAGTGGCCATTCCAATTAGCATAATAGTTCAATGTTCCTTGGGAAGTGAGGTCTTTTGTTTGGGATATTTCCTAATTAAAGAAGCCTGTTTGAAGCGGGATCTAATTTTAACTTTGTAATGCCAAAATATGACTTGAAGAGTCTGTTTTTATTTCAAAATATATTGGCTTTGCATTTACAAGTTGAGATAGCTGTCATTAAATGTCCACAAAACTCATATTTAAGAGAAGAAAATGGAATGGCAGGGTATGAAGTAACTGGCTTAAAATGTCAGTTCTCTGTTCGGGCAAACGTTATTGAGCTGATCATTTGTTCTATTTGCACTCTTCATGTTTATAAATGAAACACAGGTACTAATAGGAATCCCCAAAGTCACCTTAAAATTACATGAAAGTCAAGTAAGGGGAATCAAGAACTTGCTGCCAGTAAATTTTTATTACAAAACTTAACATATATCTGGGAACTTCAAGTGAGAGAGTGGCTTTTGTTGTTTAAAAATTACTGGTATTAAGACCACTTAGATGATTCCAAAGCACTCTGTAAAGTACTCTTTATAAAAATGTTACTCATAGTCTAACTATTTGTAATCTAAAATTGTTGCCCTGTTTTTTTGCATGAGAAAGAGACAGCTATTTAGCAACTTTCTAAGTGAGAGTCAACAGTAAGTACATGAGGCATGCGGGATAAAAATAAACAAGTTCTCTCATTTCCAGTCCACATTATGAATCACAATGCTCTAGACAATCATTAAAATACTACAATTTTAAGTAAATGTATACAAATGACAGAGGTTCAAGAAATTATTATAATAGACATCATAGAAAATATTTCTTTAAAATTTTTATCATTTATAAAGCAGCAGCATTGTATGTAACATGTTTCTATAGATGCAGCCTGGTAAACAAAGCGCGTCTCAATCACAACTGGTTTGTTAGGCAGCCTCTTAGATGACCCCTGTGAGCCCTGCCTCCTCGTATTCATGCCCTTCTGTTATCTTCTCACCTTGAGTGAAAGTTGGACTTTATGACTTGCTACTAGAGAACAGGAGGCGGCAGAGGTGATGGAATGTCATTTCTGCCATCTTGTTCGTTGCTCTATGGAGACACCCTTGTGACAAGAGGGAGGCCTTCAGGCAACGTTCAGAAAGCCTCTGAGACCCTCAGTGTAACAACCCTGGAGGAACTGAATCCAGACAACTATGCTAGACAGTTTGGAAGTGGACTTCCCTCAGGAAAGCCTTTGGATGAAACTTCAGCTTTGACTGACAATCTGATTACAACCTCCTAAGAGACCTTTAGCCAGAGGCGCCCAGCTAAGTAAGTCATGCCCAGATACCTGACCTGGAGAAACTGTGAGATAAAGAATATTTGCTGTTTCAAGCTGCTAAATTTGTGGTAGTTTGTAGCACAGCAATTGGTAACTGACACATTGGGTCTCCTTTAGGTGCTTCTCCAACCTCACTTGGTGAGTAAAAATTAAAGGCTGGAGGATGGAGAAATGAAACATCTTGGTTCGGGGTTATTGTAAAACACACTGAAGATGAAACACAAGGTTTTCAGGGGAGTTCATAGCACGTGTAAATAAAGGCACAAAGAAATCAGATGGACAAGGTCAGATGGTGAAAACCTAGCATGAACAAACGGGGACAAAAACACATTTTACTCCTTCTTCAGACACAAAGTCCTATATTATGCTGCTCTGGAAGGAAGGGTCCCATGACTATGTTATGACATCATTCTGTCCCTAAAAATATTTCATTCTATTTATAAACCAAAGTGCTTTAAATGAGAAAAAGTAATAATCAGAAAGATGTTAAATAGAAAAGTGTTTGATTTTTAATACCAGTTACATACAATACTATGCTCTTTTCTTTGTAACAGTGAATCCAAAATTATGTTGTAATAATATTTTAATACAATAATAATTAGCATTCATTAATCACATGATAAATACCTTTTCGTTATTAAGTGAGCCGTTAGTATGTCCAGTAATTCTGGGAGATAAGAATTCTTACCACGCTAAATTTTTACGCGCAGGCTCAGCGACCATGGCTCACGGGCCCAGCCGCTCCGCGGCATGTGGGATCTTCCCGGACCGGGACACGAACCCGTGTCCCCTGCATCGGCAGGCGGACTCTCAACCACTGCGCCACCAGAGAAGCCCCATGCTAAATTTAAAGAAGAGGATATTTAAGTTCAAGGATATTAAGTGATATGCCAAAGTCAACAGCTGGAATCTTGTGGTCCTGGGATTTGAACACAAATTTGTTGTTAGATGCCACTCCCTAACCACAACCCTACAGTTTCTCTCTATAGAGTAGAAACATAATTAGTACCACTTAGACGTCAGCCTTAGTTTTTTACAGATGAACTGCATGTCACTGTTAAAACTGGCATAAGTTATAACTGCTGCTCTAGATACTCTAGTGAATGTAAGAGTAATATAAAAATGTCTTTAAAAGTCTTCAGTCAACTTTGGGTGGTACAGAATCAGTAAGGGAAATCAAGCCCATGTATTAGCAGTTGGTAAGTCATCATGATTTAATTGACTACCAGAATCTCAAAACTGAAGGCAATCATGAAGAAAATGGTCTAGTAAGATGAGGTCTCTGGTATAACTGTGCAATTTAAGCTAGCATTTAATAATGGTTACGAGTCTGTTACGATTCAGAAAAGGAAATAAATATCAATATCATTTTCAGGTTCATAGCAATAGTCATAAGAATATAACTTCTATCTCTCTAATGAAGTAAATCAGGCAGATTTTCCGTAAGTGACCTAATCCGATATTGAGCTATAATTTATGGAAGATATTAGAAACTCCAAGATCAATCTTGAGGTTGTTGTTATTCTGGAACAAACAGAAAACAAAATTTTTATGATAACACTTGAAGAAGAATTTTTTATTAATTAGATCCCCCCTAGAAACTCTGAAAAGCTATCTGAAGAACAGTGTTCTTTGGTAAAAATTACTCTCTGAGGGTTTCTAGTAAAGTCCTCTGAGTTTGAAGATTGCAGTCCAAATCTAGAAGAGACCCCTTGGAATGACTGAATATCTGAGGGCAGAAAATAAACCAAATTGATCCTGTATGTCAGGACCCTTGAGTTTGGAGGAATATACTTAATTGTTCATGATTTGAGAAACAGCTAAAGTCAAACACAGGCACCTTTGCCATCACTGAAGATACTAGCATGCATATCTTAGATTGGGTTCTCGGAAACAGACTCACACAGAGAGGTGTATTCGGAAGGTTTTTTGGGAAGTGCTATTGGCAGCTACACTGTTAGGAAATGAGGAAGGGAGGCAGAAGTTGACCCTCAGTATGGTACAATGGAGGACCCTGCCAATCATATGGAGAACTGGATGGCTCTTCAGAATTATCCCAACTTAAGGCAATGAGGCTCTGTGTTCCATCATCAGCCACACAAAGGGCCTAGCCTTGGACAATACAGTTCTCTGCTTCCGAGGGCAGTGCCCAGTGAAGAATGCAGCCATGACATCAGCAATCAACTTACCCAGCATCTGGTGAAATGCTGTCACTCTCTGAGGAGGGTATCTGGGCAAAGCCCTACGGGACCTTCTACACACTCTCTGAGGACTGATGGTAAATTCCAGTGAAGGAGGTTTTAAAAGGTGGTAAAAGAAGGATCAAAATGGAGGAAAGCTAAGGGGAGAGAGAACTCTGTCTCAGTAGCCCAGCTCCTTAGTTCTGCAGGTTCCCACACAGCATTCTGCAGCCGGGGCTACAGAAACACTATCACCTACTGCACCGTCTATTCTTTTGCCATCTTGTTCCCACCAGCAGTAGTAATAATAGAAATAATAGCTTCTCATTCTTTTTCTCCTTCTTCTCTGGCCCACTCTAAGATGTAAGTCTTCGTTGAAACTGCCTCTGATCTCAGGAGACATGAAAACTCCTTTTCTTTTGTGCAGTGGGGATCCACCTTAGACAATGCATTAGAGCCCACTTTTACTCATCACAACTCTGACCCTGGATTTATCTGTCCTAGTCCACTTTAAGTCAGGCAAAACCAGACTCTAGACTACAAGCGCAGGAGTTGCTAAGAGTTTTAAACTGTGGATCTGACCTGTTCCTATAATGTACTACGTTACCTTAAAGATGAAGGAAATAGAAAAAAGAAAATAAAGAAGAGCTGTACACATATCTGTCTCTGTACTTACCTAGGGCTATCATTTGTGGTTTGTTTTCACATTTCTCTTACACCAGTATGATTGAGTAGATAAGCACATGTGTCTTTGGTAAGTGGCAAGAAGAAGCCATGAGTTCTGATGACAAAGATATACAAAATAATGAAAATAATTCTAGATAGGATTTTTTTTTCTTTACAGGAAAACTCCAGATAAATTTTCTTAGATTGATTTTTCTAGTAACCGTGGTAACAGCAAAAGAAAACTGCATTCATTTTAAGGTATATTATGTAATTTGAGCTTCAAAACAATCCTGTGAAGCACTCCTAACTCCATTTTATCAAACTGAGGTTTAGGAAAATACATTATTTTTATAAGGTGATACAACTAGATAATGTAGACCGTGGGTTTAATTCCACGTCTTCCCTTTCACAGAAACCATACTACCTTGCAAATTTCTTCCTTTGTTTATATTGAGAGTCACAGACACTTTATGAATGTTGTGAAAGAAACTTAAAAAGTAAATATTAGGAAGTACAATAAGTACTAGATACAAACAAAATTCACTTTACTTAATTTTTGAATAGTATTGCATTTATAAAAAACCATGGAAAGTAAAAAAGGTCCACAGTGTAAATTTTACTCTCACTCCATCCTCCTTTTCTGTCCCCATCTCCTCCAAAATTATCATTTTTGTTAGACTTCTAGTGTGTCCTTCCAATGCAAATACATACAAATATTCTCTACATTTGACACCAAGTCCCACTTTTCTATGACTTCTCTTTTTTACATAATATTTTATGAAGAATTTTTCATATCAGTACATAAGAAGTGTTTCCATCCTTTAATTTTTTTCTATTGTAGCACAGTAGTCCATTGAATGAGTAAATTATAATCTACTCAACCACCCTCACTGATGGACTTTTTTTTTTTCCAATCTTTTCCAATTACAAATCATGCTTATGTGTAAATCATGCTACCCTGCATACAAGAAAATTGGATCATAAATTAACAAACTGATTCATTAATGTGTAAATCACTAAAGATCAATACATATTAAATGAATATAAAAGTAAGTATGATCTATGAAAGAAATTTTTCAGTTTACCTTTGTTTTAGACTTTTTTGGTTGAATTATGAGGAGAAGAATTCTGAGACTTTCCAGAATTATCCAACTGTAAGTGGAGCAGAAGATAGTTTCTTATGTTCCAAACATACTTCCTTATATATCTATGCAACTGGAATAATTCATGAATGCCAATGAAAGTGTTCACAGTCAAAAAGAATACCTATGACTAACAATTGTGTCTATTTCTAAGCAGAAGTTCACTTTTCTGTTAAGAAAAAAACAAAAACAAAAAAAAGCAAACAATGAAAAATTTGTTACAGTTGTATTTAATATTGGTATTTGGTCAGGGCACAGAACCATACAGATTCTGCCCTGAAACTGGATCTCCATCCTTAGGACTAAATGCACAGGCAGTTGAACAAGGTAAAATGACACTTCATTGCCATCTGACCCATTGCACATCAGATCCTAAAGCATTCTTTGGATAGATTAAATTAAACCTCACAGGAGATTATTTTTCTATACTAGTGAAAGTCAAAAGTCTAGAACAAAGGGGGACTTCCCTGGTGGCGCAGTGGTTAAGAATCCGCCTACCTGTGCAGGGGACACGGCTCGATCCCTGGTCCGGGAAGATACCACATGCCGCAGAACAACTAAGCCCCTGAGCCACAACTACTGAAGCCCATGCACCTAGAGCCCGTGATCCGCAACAAGAGAAGCCACGGCAATGAGAAGCCTGCACACCGCAACAAAGAGTAGCCCCTGCTACTCAATAAATTTATTTTTTAAAAAAGTGCTACTCTGTATTTTATTTTGTAGTTATTTAGGTAACTAGACCAGGGCAGAGTAAAAACTTTGTCACTCAGGAATCTCTAAATCCATTCCTCTCTCAGACACATTGAGAGACAGAGTCAAGTTCAATATGACATTTTTCAGGAGATAAAATATTGCTTAACTTCCCTGAAATAAGCATTGAAATGTATACATTTAGAAAGTTATTGCCCAATCCATCCAATTAATAAGGAATTTCAGCAAGCCACGTGAAAATAGGTAATCAGAAAGTAACACTTCCAAATATTAAATAGATATTATTTACTTTATCCCTGCTATATTTTTCAAAGGAAAATATGACAGTTTAATATTTATGTTTACACGATTCATAAATGACAGAGTAGAATCAAGCATAAAACCAAGGTTTTCCCCGTTGGGACCATTGCTATGAGTGAATTGCCAACTTTCAGCGTGATGGAAGAGTGTTGATCGACCTAGGGACAAGATCCAATCAAAAGGAATTCTGCCTTATCTGGATTCAATTTTAGAAAACTTTTGGCGATTTCCCCACAGTAAGTCAGCCAGCCAAATAAACAGATCCACTGAAAAGAACTTGTAGAATATTTCTTGAAGTGGAGCGAATGATCTGCACGTCATCTACGTGGATAGAGCTGAGCAGAGTGTGTCTGTCTTCCAGAGCTGTGTGCATGTTAATGTATAAATCTCTACAGCATTTGGATCTAACCCTGAAGGCACCTTATTATGCAAGGGCCAATAATCTGTTTGATGAGTCCTGACTGAAGAAACCTGGAATTAAATGAGAAACAAAAGCAACAAACAATGCCAGATAGACCTTTGTAGGACTGAAATGCATTTTAATAAATTTCCTCTTGGAAGGCAAGAGCCACCCAGCCAAAAGACCTAAGCGCAGCAGCTCTATAAAGAGCCTGAGAGTGTCAGCGAGACGGTCAGACCAGTTCTAACGTTAAGAAGTGCAATTTATGTGCTATGAAAGGACAAAAATCCTGACTGAAATTCATTCTAGATCTGATGACAGTTAAGATATTCCTAGAGCTGATCGGCAGCGACTTTCTTCCACTGCTCTTAGTTAAATTAAAAAAAAATAATAAGGTGATATAAGTTCGTCATATTGTCCTTTGTGAGCAGGATTTTTTTTTTTTTTTTAAGAAAAGAGTTACAATTGCAGATTTTAAACATGATGGCAATTTACCAGAAGTCAGAGATTAACTAGGAGGGTTAAACTGAACCAAGAAAACTGAGAACAGCCTTTCACCAGTGAGGAAGGCCAAGGATTAGGGACTGGAAGTGGTTGGCTAAAGCTTCAGGATAATATCATTTAAATCCTCAACAGAAGGCAAATTAAACTGAGAGAAATCCTGATTGCCAGATTTATATGGACTAAAGGATACAAAGTAAATTCAAAACTACTAAGAATTCCTATGTGTTGAGAATCACAAAACGTCATTAAATATTGAAATCTCTTAGAATAAGCAATTTCAGAGAATTTAGGGTGACAGATCCAAAACTAATTGAAAGAATTCCAGAAAAGAGGATCAGACGATCTTAAGAGCCAGGGAGACAAGCAAAATGCAAAGGATAGAACATTTAAAGGGACAACATCACATTTAGCTTAATAATATGCATTTTTTCCTTATAATTTATTGTAAACTTTGTATTCAGATGAAAATGATCTCAATCTGCTCTATCCTTTTGCAGCTGGAAGAAAATAGCTTAATCTACCATTCTATATTTTTCACCTACACTTTTTAAGAGAAAACACAATAGCTTTGTTTACCTTTCATTTGTTCTTATTCTTCCCATAGAGGATCTCAGCATTACATATCCCTACCAACCAATCTTTTTTCATAGCTCAGTCCAAGCAGCCTATAAAATATTTTAAGTATTGCAAATAATGATCATTATTTTAAAGGCATGGAAATTACTAGTGACAGAAAACTGGATTTTTTTTTCAAATGATGTCTAGTATATAGGATCTAATCATCACCATCTGACATTTGTAGGTAGGATATACTTGGTGACCAAAATACTTGACAGATTTTCTTTTAAGTGTAAAATAAAAGCCTGGTGTTCAAAAGAGCCATGAGGACTAATGGAAATCTGACTGATTTTTTTTTAGACTGGAACAAAAGAGCTCTGTGAGGCTGTCACCTTTACCAGCACTTCAAGGGACACAGAAAAAGCCAGAACACTTAGGACAAGCTTCAGGACAAGCTAAACATATCACCCCAGGTTATCTGAATTTCAGTCAATGCTAAAAGTCAGTCTTTTAAGTTAGAATGGACGACAGTATTGCCATCCTAAGCAGGATCCAGAGACTTTAGCGATCAGGGCAGTGTACACCTGGCTCTCATTAATTAGGCCACAGTCATTGAGATAGGCACATCTATTACGGATCAATTAGAGAAAAGATGTGGAAATGGATATTCAAACAGGTTTGAAGTTACTGCTGCCTTGATCCCACTTTATTTCGTCAAAAAGAAGACATTTGAGGGGGTCTGCAGAATGCATGGAAGAAAAGGGTACGGTGTTGTCCAGAGGAAGGCAAAATAACCACGATAAACTCTTCTAATCTGAGATCTTCTCTGAAACTATGCAATTTAACCCCGGATGAACTGATATAGAACCATGAGTGCACATGTGAACCTGTTCGAGGTTCTTGGCTGAGAAAAAAATGTGCTTTTTTTGTGGCACTTAAATTTCAAGCTGAAGCTGCTCACCAGAGGCTGACTTATTGTACAGAGTCTGCAAAAATCGCCAGATGGAACAAAATGTCAGAACGTGGGCATGTGCGCACGCGCGCGCGCGCGCGCGCGCGCGCGCACACACACACACACACTTTCTCTCATCATAACGCTCAGACGTGCATTAGAGATGGGCAAAAGAAAAAAGAATATTTTAAAAACCACCACTTGCTATCACCCCTGTGGAAGAGAACAAGAGGGAGAAGAGAGACTGTCCTGCAACGGGCATCCCCCATCCAATGCGACTCACAGCTCTGAAATAGTAGCAATGAGAACCATACACAACTCCTCCCATGATATCCCTTTCATCTGCAGTTTAAACCCAGATTACAGAGTGAGGCAAAGCCCAAGCAAGGGTTAAACAGCAATCCCAGCTACTCGTCAAAGGAGCACTGGGCCCAAGGAATCCAGGAGGGGACAGAAAGAAGGGGGCCGCAGGTCCTAATAGCTTCTGCTCTAAAGCCACACTATACAGAACCTCATTAGACATTCCTGTCATAATGGCAAGGACAAATCAGATCAAATTAAAACCCAAATCATCTGGAGCTTTTGTTGTTTCAGACAGAATTTACCACTGATATGCTCTCCTTTTTCCTTTCATTGTGTCCTTTAGGGCTCTATCATCCCAATAATAGCTCTCCTTGCCCCTGGGGTATTTCTGTTGCTAGCAGTGACATCTACTGGTAGAAACAGAGACCTTCCCAAGCAGGCTTCTTTGGCAAGACTCAAACAGAACAAATTTGATGCGGACTTAAGGAAGGATTCCCCCTCATCCCAACCCATCCTGGACCCTGCCCCCCTCCCCCGCCTTTTTTGCTTTTTAGCTAATATGATACAAAGGCTAACATTAGAGAGAATCATAAGATTTCTTTATAAAGATCCAAGAATTTGTTAATTTTGCACCATCTCTCCTTGTCATAATCTTTGCCACAAGAATGGCTACATTCTGAGAAATGTTCTGTCCTCAGCCCAGTCATTGTCATATGAATGAGCTATCATTCAGTCCTAATGCGTGAGATGTTTTATTCTTACTTCCATGACATTTGTATTGTAGTGACAAAGGCTACAGCTAGAAAAGGAAATGATACAAATTCCACTCAGGCTTTATCATTTTAAATTCTCATTTTGTGCTTCTTTCATGTCTAGCTACTAAAAACTAGTTTTCCTCTTAAAAATAAAGAAAGAGGGAAGGAGCTGGAAAAGAAAAGGAAAAATAACGAGTTTGTGAAACTAAACCTCTGGTGTGCCCTCTTTTAATGGTTTACCTTCACGTTTAACACACCAGGATAAGTTGCTACTGGAGACATCAAAGCCAAGAAAGTGAGTCAGTGTCATTTCCCCTCACAAATCTGTGGAAGGAACAATGCTTTGTTAAAGTTACAGTGTAGTGTAGGACTTCAGTGGCACCCCAGTGCAGAATGTATTACTAAATATAGCATACCTTGTATCAAACCTGAGAGCCACGAGTGACTCCTATTTTAACCATCTTCGACCCACCCCATTTCTGCTTCCTCAGTATTCTTCAACATGTAAGACAATATTTCAAATCATTGAACATTCCAGATGTTCAATTATATTGCCTTTTTTTCCTCTCTTCTCAAAAGCATTTTTGGAGTTCTAGTAGGTTGGGGATGGAGAGAGGGTAAAATAGCAATGCTTTAAATTACAGCTTTTTAAAGATAAAACATGCTTTAAGAGAATACCTTTTAAATAAAAATAAAGCTAAGTGATAAAAAATTGTTTCATATGTATCACACCCATTTTCCAATATAGGTTTGTTATAAATAGGTGCTTTTTCTTAAAAATGAAATATTTCTATAAAAATTCATAAATGTTTCATGTTTAGGAATATATTCTCATCGGTACTTCCATTATCATCATGTGACTATGTTTTGGAATACAATATTTTAGTTTCTGTAAATTTTTCTAATTTTTTCTTTGAATACAGAGAAACACTCATTGAATTCATATGTAATACAAATGAAATCTTTCTATTTAAAAATAGAAAATCTAACCATAGGGCTGTTATTTAAGAAATCAAATATCTAAGGTAAGAGATAGGTGATAATTAATTTACAAAGAAGAAATAGAGGCACAAAGGATTCATTTCGTAATCATTAAACCTCATACTCAGTATTTCTCTTACTAATAGGTATTCCATGTGCAGAAGAAGCCATATTTCCTAAAGTCATATTTAAGAATTAAAATTTCTATTGTACAACATTTCAGAAAAAGGAGGCTCTACATTTTTAGTCACATGATTAACACTACTTATAGCTGAAAGATTTTCTAGCTTCAATAATAACATGACCAGTGAAAGAGTATTTAATTGTTAAAAGTTAGTTCGTTTTCACAGAACAATGATCTTAGAAATTGAACCATGATATTGAAGTGTGAAACTAGGTTGAATGCAATAACTTTAACTAAGATGCCAACAGACCAGGTTAGAATATCTAAGTCAAAATTTTAAAAAACAAAATGAAATAGATATATCTTACTGTATCTTTAGTGTTAGGACACAGTGAGGGATTTGATCCTGCAATGAATTGTTGCCCGTACTTCTCTATAACATTGTATATCTCCATCTCAATTCAGTTTGAGCTTAACTTGCAGTTTCTTTTGGTTCTGGAAAACATAATAGTTAGTAGCAATTTTGTGGGTTTTTGCAGTACACACATGAAGGGGCAAATTATCATAGCATCCCAAATAAAACATTCCTATTTTCAATGTTGTATTTTGATGACTTTTCATTGCTTTTTCTTCCAAAATTATGGTTATAAAATAATCGCTCTTCAATAAGCAATTACTCTACTCAATAACCGTCAAATGTTATTTAGCTAGCCAAATGTAAAGCAAGTGTTTAACAAATAATATTAAGAAATTTTGGTATATTTAGAGAGATGAAAAATTTTAAGTAAATGTCTTACTCTTTGTTTTTACAACAAAGAAACTTCTTTCATTTTGTTTTTGTATCATCTGTGAAGAGAGTTGTATTATTATCTTTTTTTCTGTGTGAATGGGCAAGCACTGTGTATAACTACAGATTTCACTTCTAAAACTAAAAGTTCTCATTTTTTTTATTTTCAGAAGTTATAAAGTTTTAATATCAACATGCAGTCTCTGAAAGTAATATTCATTTATCTAGTCTATTTGATTTGGTAGAACAAGGAGTATTTTTTAATTTTTAAAACTCTATGTTATTCAGGATGTATGCTTTCCTTTAAGCATTACTCAATGTCCTTCAATCCATAGTCTTCTGTGTGTGTGTGTGTGTGTGTGTGTGTGTGTATTTCCTAATGTCAAAACATACTGCTCTCTGTTTCACAAAATATATAGACAGGTAAATAGATAGATATAGATATAGACGCAGATAGGTATAAGTTTTTATAAACATCTATGTATTTTAAATTCTCACTAAAAATGTCCTAATAGTTGATTTCAATTTTTCACAATTAAAAACAAAAAACGTTTTATAGAAAATGAAACTAATATATATTTTTTATTTACCCTTTTTCACCTACACATTTTTCCATTTTTTGAGGCAAGAAGAGGAAAAACAAAAAAAGTTCTACAGAAAATGAAACTAATATGAATTTTTTATTTACCCCTCTTCACCTACACATTTTTCCATTTTTTGAGGCAGGAAGAAATCCTTTCTATTTTTGTATGCCAGCATTTACCTACTTATTTATCTATCTATCTATCTATCTATCTATCTACTTATCTATCTATTCATGTATTTTGATAACTTACATTAACATAAAAGCAAGGTAAAGCAAGACCAGTGATCATTACAGCAATATTCAAGGACAGTGCTTTGTGATGCAGCACAGCATAAGAAAATGGAAAATCTGCCTCCCTCAAGCACTAACAACCATCTGCAAGACTAGAAGTCAGTATTTCTGTCACAAGACTGCAAAAGCAATACCCACACTTCCCAAACCATTGTATGGCATGTCAGCCATACAGTATTTTCAATCTTGGTGGGCACGAACACACGATAGTTCATCAGAGAAGCTGTATTAAACATACTGCTATGTATTTGGAACATTGTACAATACCAAATGCCTGACTTGTTAATGAAGGCAGGATTAATAGAGTGCTCTAATTTACAGGAACAAAAAGACAATAATGTTGCTTCTTTTTCATAAGTAATAGTTTCCTAGGTAATATTTCTCTGACAGGTGTAAAGAAGCATTACATGCTGGAATAAGCTTAATAAATGTTCTATCATGATGGGGATAGTATCATCTTTCCCCTCATCAGGTCTGAGAAATTCAGAGCATCTACCAATAAGGCGTGAGTGGCTTGGTGCATGCACAAAACATGTGGTTTGGGTTAAGATTTCCCTGAATCACACAGACAAAAGAAAAAAAAAAAAAAAAAAAGAAGAAAGAAAGAAAGAAAAAAGAAGAAAAAACTATAAATCAATTCCATCAAAGAGCAGTCTGAATTCAGTTTCTGAACTTTGTCACATATCATTTCTGTCTTCTAAGTAAAGAGTTAAGTTTCTCAAGGTAGTTAGGGAAAGATGAACAGGATATACAGCACATATTATAATTTTAAAACAATTGAATAAATTGTGCATTTTTTAAAAAGGTGAGAAAGAATCCTTTGAATGCATCTATTGAAGTTCATAAGATAAAAACAGTACAATGAAAAATGAATACTCTCGTGCTATTCTCAGTGAAATGATACTTGAAATTATTTTATTATTGCATTGTTTCTCTGACTTACTAACTGGATGATAAGATATAAAGGAGAAAAATGAGAAAAAAAATTGAAGAATCAGAGTGGCAAATGTGGAACACATCAGTGGAATCAGAGAGGGAATTAAAAAGTTAAAATAGGGGAAAGCTGAGAAAGAACCAAAAAGGAAGTCAGGGAAAAAAATATATCCATAAGGGAAAACACACATAAGAAGAATCCATAGAAAAGGAGACAGAGAAGCAACAGAGGAATAAGAAGAGAAATAAAACTTTAAATTCAAGTAAGAAAGACCCGAGTGAAGAAAGATAAGAACTGAGAAGCAAATATTTAAAACAAAAGAAAATAGGCATATTTACAGACTGCTAGGGAAACAAAGAGACTTGGAAGAGTCCATAGTGGCACGGGCCTGGAGGATGCCCTGAGATAAAAAGAAAGAAGAAAGTATAATAATAGGGAGAAAACATGGAGAGAGACACAAAGAAAAGACAGACGAAGAACAGAAGACAGAGAGATGGTTAAGAATAAATAAGAGGCAGAAATAAAACAAAGGTTAAGAAGAAAACAAAATCCATCAACTCTATTTATATAATCTTGTTATAGGAAAGAACTCATTTGCCTGTTCATGCTATTTTTTTGTCACATAACAGCAAAAGTCTGATTTCTGTAAAACTCTTTGGAAGTCTGTTCTGAGTTCAGATTTGGAATATAAAAGTATAAACCTTCTAAGGTTTTACTACATTGGCTTTATATAGTTCAATTGAAAAGATTCATTCTTTTTGAAACAAAAAGCTTTGTATTGCCATTTAAAATTGCCAAATGCCATGAAACAATTCTTGAAACATAAGTTGGAGTGAATGTAGGTGATATTTGGGTTGTGGTTTTATTTGATACTATTGTCTATAAGGAATTGGTCCTTTCACAGGCTAAAATAAATTCAGAACTATGAATTTTAATGAAATATCAATAAGTGAGCAAGTCTCGTAATTTGGTTTTGACAAGACTCTCCAAAGATTAAACAAACCAAAAGTATACTCTAGGAAATAATATTCCTTTTAAAGTTTAAGTAAAAGTTGAATCATTTCAATATGTATGGAAGATATATAATGCATGTGTATACATAATGTATATGTATGTGTACGTATACACACATACAGACATATTGTAAACAATTTTTCAATTTATGTTTAAGGGTTATTTGTTGGTATAATCATTCAAACCTACTTTTTCCAATGGAAATTAAAGTTACCTTTTATGAAATTATAAAGAAATAAATACTTGAACTAAGAACAATTGTACAACTGTATTACCTCTTTATAAATAAAATGGAGAAATATGAGCAAAATGATCATTTGGGTGGATTTTTAGCTATATAAAAAAAAGATACCGATAAATAGCCTAGAATGATATTTCTGCTTCCAGCTGGGAGGTGTTAGAAGGGAGTAAATAATTGAAATATCTTCATCAATTTCATATGTTTAACATGAAGAAAAGGTGTAATTAAATACAACCAATACCATACTTCAGGCTTTCATCATCTCTTATCCAAATTATAAAATGGTTTCTCAATCATTACTTTCCCCCCCAAACACACACTTCATTCTGTACTCCAAGCTGTATAAAACATCCTGAAAGCCTAAGTAATGTCTCCATAACCTAAAATTCTTTTTAGCTTACTATCTTTTACAGGTAAATATAAACTATTTCTTTACTTATTTATTTAGTCACTGAAGCCCCTTCCCCCTCTGGACTCATCTATCCTGCAACCTCATTCCCTCTAGATCAAGAGCTATGGACCCTAAGCCACATTCCTTTTAAACTTCCCTTTCTACCTTTGTTCACGCTCCATCCTCTGACTAGCTGCTCCTTCACTCACCATGCTTTTTGGCTGACCACCTTATACATTTTATTCTGGGCTCAGTCCAAACCTTCTCAAACACTCAAAGGCAGGTCAGGCTTTGTTGCAGCCTTTGAGACATAAAGTGAACATCTGACTTTAGCTCTTTACATGGATATGCATGTGAGTTCCACTGGGCATGACTCTGTCTTAATTTTCTTTGCAACTTCTATATCTAGAGAATTACCTGTAATATATTAGCTGACCCATAGTAGATGTTCAATAAATATATACATATTGAGTTGATTAATAAAGAACTGAAATAGAGTATGTGTAAAACAGTCTTTATTTTACTAGCTAATTGTACATGTAAAGGGTGGGAAAGAACAGTCTTCAGAGAAACTTACATAAAAAAGAACTTAGGATCATTAGTTGACCATAAGTTCAAAAGGTGTCAACGACTTACTTAGCTTATTTAAAAAGTGACTATTCTAAGGTGACCCACATAGACATCCAATGGTCAGAGTATGATAAGTGATAATTTTGTTTCACATTGTACAAGTCAGATCACTTCTAGAATATTTTATTCAAGTGATTGACACCACATTGACATGGACAAACTAAAGTCCCATCAGATACATGTTATCTGTGACTGGTGAGGAAATGCTTTATTACAGAGTTTAAGGAATGTTGGAAGGATTTAGGGAAGTTTAGTTGGAAGAAAAGACTCTTAAAATGTGTGAATAATTTATATATGGATAAAATAATGTCTTTTCTCTGTATGACTCTAGAATTAGGACAAATGACTAGTTGCTATAGCTAAAACCCTCCAAGTAAATTAAAAAGAGAAAAATAACTTTCAGTGATACACCAGGAATTTTCACCTACTTGATAAGATTATCTTTAAAGGGAATATTCATTTGGTTGTTTTATCTGTTAGAATTTCAAATTGAAAGGGATGGAGAACCTATGATGGGAGAGTGAAAGGCTTTTCTATAGCAAAGAGAAAAGGAAAAACATCTGCTCCTCGTAAAATATTGTTAATGTAAGTAAGATTATTCAACAGCTATGGCTCTGTCATGTTTGATATTTATCAAATAAAAACTTTAAAATAGGCAACACAAATATCCAAAGAACTGAAACTAGAAATTCAAATGTTGCAAGCTAGAATTTAAGGAAGAGAGAGAGAAGGAGAGAGATGAGAGATCAACTCTAGGACGGTAGAGAGCTGATCTGTGTGTTCACTGCTGTGTACGCAGAACCTACGAGGGTTCTCACACATTTAGAAGTGTAATCAGATTTGTCAAATGGATATTGAAAAAAAAAAAAAGACCAGATAATTACTTGTTAAAGGAATAATAAAGAAATATCAGTCATTATTTGGAGCATTGGAAAAACTGAAAATGTCACTTAAGGTCCTAAAATTCTTTAGATATCCAGCCCTTTCATTTGAAAAACAGAATTTATTAACTACGGTAAGTAATTAAACCTGCAGAACAAGTAGTTGCAAAATTAGAGTGTGTGTATATATATATATACCCACACACACATTTATATATATGTATATGTGTGTGTGTGTGGGGGGTATATATATATATATTTTTTTTTCAAACTGGCTATAAGAGAATCTATTAAAACAAAATTGAAGAAACAATAATGAAAAACATTTCCAAAGGACACCATTTTTTCTGAGACTATTTCAGAAACACACTGCAGTGGGGAGCAAAGGTGTCAATTGTGGATATTATATGTGAATTTAAATGTTTGGTTCCTGAGCCAAGCCATTGTAGCATGTATCAGTATTTTCTATTTTACTGTCAATAGCCCTCAAAACATAGAATAAAAGGAAGACAAAAGATAGTGTAAGCATTTTGAGATTTGTGAAGTTTGTTGAATAATTTGGCACTCTCAAAACATTAAAGAAAACGGCTTCAATGAAATATATGTGGATATACACAAAATTACTTCTTGTAAACTCATACTTTTCCATCAAATGAATAACATTCCAAAGAAACAGTGATTGTAATCATAATCATAAAACCATGATCATTTTTGGTATCAAAACATTGATATTATAACTTCTTAATATATAAAAAAATAAGTTTGAAAGACTCTTTACAGAAACACTCAATTTTAAATAATGTCCATAATAAAATTCTAATTTACTGAATAAGACACAGCATTGACCAGTACACCCCTCTCCCTTCCCCCTGCTTAACTTCAGGTTATAGATCTTAAAGAAAGATAAAGGAGGAAAGAAAGAATCAGAAGAAACTCATAGCGCTGACAGTTTGTTGGTAACATTTTAGGTTATTTATAGAATAGCTTATATGCAATATTTTAACTGTACAGGGTATAAAGGCTTTCCAATTAAAGCGTCATATATAGGAATGCAAATGGAGGTTATATAAGTTTACAGTGGAGAAAGTCACCATCAGTCATCAGCTTCTGATTCCTTGTACTGTGTAAAAATGTATTCTTTCTCATTTCTGTAGTATAAGCAAATTAAAATTAACTTTCAAATGCATTCAAGTACAGAAAGTCTCCTGTTAGTGATATATGGGTGGCACATACCTCCTGTAAACAAAGATAAAGAAACATTCCACAAGGATAACATAATTCAAGATTCATTTTGGAACTAAATATGTTTGCCACAGTTTGAATCACAGCCTGGGTAATTTCTACTGTCAGATTAGAAGAATTGAAACACACTGATCATTAACGTCATCACTGAGTTCTTACAAAAGAACAGATATGGTCCATTGGAGGAAACAATAGTTACTTGAACATTATAATTGGGCAGGAAACAGCTTTGATTTCTGAAACTATAGTCACTGTCTACTAAAACTTTCACTGCAGTTACATTTGAGCTAGCTAACTAACAAGAAAAATCTTGAAGAACAGACATAAAACTTTAATCTGTAGACTTTCACATCAAGTTTATGAAAACTATCTGTATCTGTAATGAATAGAATACTAGAAAAACAGATTCCTGTTAATTTCTAACTGTGTTTGAGCTACTGTGGGTCTCCTGTGGGTAAGGAAAATTAATTTCATGTGAAATTATTTTGACCTAAATTTTTAAAGCAGAAACAGACTTGAAATGCTTTAAAGTAAGTGGAAAGGAATTCAAAATGGCACCTCGAAGATAAGTATTGAAATTTCATGTGTCCTCTAAAATAGTTAGCCCCTGCAGGCTATATCTGCATTACATTAAAATCTAATAAGCCTTTAGTCTTCATACTTCTTTGTCTGAATCAACTTATTTTTTTATTTATTAAAAAAGTGTGAGACTAGTTGGAAGCGAGCCCTTTTGCCCATTTACTACTAAGGTACACTTATTTTGAAGTATTCTAATTAATTATCTGTCCTATTCAAACACAAATGAGTCTTCTATAGGAGAAATCTAATATTATACAAGGCCAAGAAGTCAGAAAATTTTCAAATGTTCATGGAAGATAAAAACTATAGGACTCTCTTCAAAGGGCTCTGAAAAATAGGCCCCAACCTTAGTACAAACGGAAAATAAGGAATCATTTCTAAGACTAATTATAGAGTACCCCTATTGAGCAGTTATCCTTTTTCATGTTCTGTGACAAGTAAATCCACAGTGCAACTCTGCCCTCTGGTAACCAAAATATTCCCATGCAGTTTTCATTGTGAAGCTCAGGTCCATAGATAAGGAACTGGAGTTTCCATGGAGTTGAATTATTAAACTTTCTATATATGAAAATATCCTGAACAGTTGTCCTGTTTAGGAAAGGCTCATTTTTATATCCTAAAAAAATAGCTTAGGATATTACACTGATTGAAATAATTAAATTCTAAGGTTAGAATGGATTTTTGACACCTTGGAATCCTGCTTTTCCAGTTCAACTGCACAAAGGCCAACAAAGAAGGGATATTTTATATTTTAGTGACTATCAGTGGTGTCTGCCCCAAAGTAATTCAATGTGTGATTATTTATTATAATCCAAAGATTTCATAAGAATAACCTATGTTTAGAAGTAGTTTGAGATATGGGCAAAGATCTCTCTATTTTCATGATTCTAACATTAGGCGTATCAGAAACCAAAGAAATCATAAATGCAGCTCTCTCTTCTCTGACCAGTTTTACCCAAGTCTCAGTGTTTTCCCCTGGCTAAAAAGTGAATCCCGTTAAGCCCTGTTAAACACAAAGATTTAGCTACCACTATTCATCATTAACTGTCCCCTAGTCAACATTCTTCTACTGGAAGCCATCCCAAATTCCCATATTTCAATATTCTCGTGTGGAGGAATTTATTGATCCTCCTATACTGCCACATGTCCAGCTTCTTTACATGTAGCTTTTATTTATTCATTCAACATATGTTTATTGTTTGCTGCACAAGGTGCCAAAGATCGAAAAACTTATAAACCGTAGTCCCAGCCCAGGAAATCCCAGTCTAGGGCTGTGCAACAGTAGCCACTAGCCTCATGGAGCTATTTCGATTTAAATTATTTAAAATTAAACAACATTAAAAATTCAGTTCCTTAATCATATTAGTCACATTTCAAGTGCTCGGTGGTCACAAGTGGCTTGTTGTTACCATGCTAGTGCAGATTACAGGGCTTTTTCAGCATTGTAGAAAGTTTTATTGGACAGCTCTGGTCTAAAGGTGGAAAGTAATTAATAAATGTGCACTCTGATAAACACTGTCTTAAAGATGTGTTCAAAGTGTTAGGAGAGATGATGCAGTTACCAAACATTACTGCACGGCCTCTGACTAAAATTGTCTGGACAGTGCTGAATGTGAGAATGCCTTTATTTCACTGCACGGCCTCTGACTAAAATTGTCTGGACAGTGCTGAATGTGAGAATGCCTTTATCCTAATGTAATTTACCATCTTATCATTTTCAGTTTGGAGAATGAGTCCTAGCTATCTTATAGAACCTTTTGGTAATGCCAGACATTAAGAGAGGTGAGAATGATCTCCATAATGTTTAGCCTACTTCATCAAGATGTGTATAAGGTACATGGAAACAGGATCTTGAAATCTTGAAATCACGATTTTAAAATCCAATTCATTTGTCTACTCAAAAGTTCTATATGATGTGGGAATATGGTGAATGAATGAGTGACTGGATGAGAATTTAGAAAAGGTGGTGCTGTGGTAGGTAGAGTTTGGGCATTGGAACTAGAAAGGACTGAATTTCAATGTAAGTTTGGCTATTTATTGCCTGTTATCTCTTATTTCTTGTGTATTACAAGCCTAGAAAATCCATCTTTTTCCTCTTGAATTGATCCCATCAGTTCTAAGTTAGCTGTCATAACCCAAATACATACACGAGTCAAGAAGATGATAAAAGAATGAAGTGAAACCAGAAAGCAGAAGTGCAGATACGATGATAATAAGCAGCAACTGACACTAGAGTATAATGTTGGGGGCACTGGGCCTGCGAGCTGTGACAACCTGCAGGGAGCATGCTCTTTGTAAAGAGCATCATCTTTTACTTCTAGCTGATTGTTGCTTTGTAGGGAAGTGGGTTCTGTGTTGTGAGAGCATCTATTTAAAGAAGCTGAAAATCTGATTTTCTATGTAAATCTTCTAATTTTATATGTGGGCGACTATTTCAGTATTTTAAATAACCTGCCGGAGACAACAATGTGAAGACCAACAAAAACGTGCTTCTTGGCAAGACTGAGGCCTCAACCTTTCAATTCTCAAGCTTGTGTCTAGAGCTTGAGTTTATTCCTTATGAAGGCAGCCCCTTCCACGTTGGAACTGAAAATAAAACAACAAAAAAGGTAATTTAAATATTAAGATCCTCTTCTGGAACCTACCCAAATTTTAATTCTAGAGAAATGTTGAATTTCACTGAAAGTAGGGCCGGTGTTGTTAGTGGAAGTGTCCTGTGCAAAATCTGCCTGAGGTTTCTCTTGGAAAAGGAAGAAATGAGGAGCAAACCATGACGGAAGGCTGTTGGAGGGATTATCCAATATGGTAGTGCTTTCCCATGCAGACTGTAGGGTGGCTACAGGGCCCTTCCTGGTACCTGGTTTGGTTTCCTGTCCATCATTAGGGGCACATTATGCTTTCATGCTAACATTGTTTCTGCTGTAAGTAATGGTATATAATAAACTATATTATGTACAAATATCCTTGATTTAGACAGATTTAATTCTTTCTTCTTTAAAAGATATTTGATTTTTACATTAATTTAGGATGTTCAATAACTATATGAATTTACTAACTTGTCATTTAACAAATAAGTCCAACATTTTCAAGAAATGTAGAGGACCTCAGTTAAACATTTGATTGAAAATGTGTCACCAAATTATGCTTTAAATTTCAAAATTGCACTAAGTAAAATCGTGGTATTACCCATATTGCTTATTATCTGGAAGACTGTAGCATGTGAACTTATAAACAATTAGCATGATACTTTTTAAATGCTATTTAACATTTTAGCCATGATTTATTCCTGGCTATGATGTATGACCAATACAGCGTTTCATACTTAAAAATTTTATTTTTTGTCACCATTACTTGTATCATTACTAACATTTATCATTTTTTATAGTTGTTATTTCCTTAATAAAAAGGACCATATTTAGTTGATGCCACAGCTATTTCCCCCGTCGAGAAACACAGAACAGAGAGCTTAAAATGATTTAATTTTCTCAGAATCCCAAGAAGGGTAACCTTATATATTTCCATGTTGATAGCGGGAAGGTGTTACAGAGAAAAAGATAACGGAAAT
Source organism: Orcinus orca (assembly GCF_937001465.1). NCBI lineage: Eukaryota > Metazoa > Chordata > Mammalia > Artiodactyla > Delphinidae > Orcinus > Orcinus orca. Next base: position 21,602,524 of record NC_064575.1, read on the forward strand.
TTTTTGACTAGTAACTTTGTGTGCATCATAAGCACAAGACTTTATACACAAATTCTCACCCCTGGAATTCTAATGAGAAACCTCGGTCACGTCCTATACACATGTTAGTGTAGAAGTGGGCCTGAAATGGGCTGGCCTAATGATATGTGGTAGAGTCACAGGTTAAATTGGTTCCCCAGTCTAACAAGGAAAGTGAGGGAAGAACAGTGTGTGTGAAGAGAGAGAAAGAAAAAAAAGCAGGTTCCCTGAGCTAATTTTCTAGCCATCAGTCAGCCTATTGTTCCTACTAAAAGAGATTGAAAGAGAGAGATTGAGAGTTATTATAATAAATATAAAGTAGCTTTAGCTACAGGAAATTACACTTGGAAGGTCAAGGGGGAGAATCAGAGAGAGGAATGATGAAGGAGAGAGTGTGAGAAGAAAGATGCAGGGTCAGGATTTTGCAGGAAGAAGGAGCATCACCCATGTCAATAGCTGCTATCAATGTGTTACATGGTACGTTAAAATAGGCAGGTTTCTAAAGGAAAATTTGATCTCTATTTTATTTTTGATTTCACATTCCAAGTACATATGTATTTTAAGTTTGTGTGTGTGTTGGTTTGTGTATATGTCCAGATTTAGTATCAATAGATTAACAGTAGCTATGTGCTTTATGAGGAAACTTTTCTTTTTTAAAAAGCATTTTCTTTGGATGTGTACTAAATTGATATGGAATAACAGAGAGTCAGTATTACTAGACTAATTTACTATGTATCTTTATCTGCCACAATTCCATGTCGTGTCTATCGGGCAAGTACGTACAAGTGGACTGTAATTTGCCAGAGTCATTGTTTCTTTACTCTATATTGATTGTCTATAGAGCATGTAAACATCTTTGAACAGAAGCACAAGGACTCTTCTGTTGATGTACTTATCTTGTTCATCAAATGTTTAAGGTCTCAGCAACAAGAATACCCTGGCAGAATCTGCCATTAAGTTAGCAAATCAAAAATCAAACAAAATGTTTGTTGGATAGAATGGGGCTTAGCGATGTTGACTGGGGAAGATGGAATATTGTAGAAATTCAGAAAGAACACCTGTCTCTACACAAAGATAAAATGTGGAGGGAAAAGGTCCCTACACAAAGAAAAAAAACTGAAAAATATAGACTTATTTAAAGCCTAGGTCAACTTCTCTGACCATTTCTTTCTCCTTTGTCATCTTTTTAAATTTTTAGAGCTCTAAAACTGCCTCAGGCATGGGGAAGCATCAAGATTTAACCAAACTTTTGTATTTATTTAAAAAACAATCTTTTTATGAATTTTTCATTGTGCAATTGCAAAGGCAATCAAATCAATAACAGTAGCGCAATGCACCAGGTGGAATAATTAACCAACTTTAAAACAAGAGGAAAACAGTAAGAATTTCACATTTCTATAAATTAGGTATCTTGGGTATGCCCACTCTGCTTTTAGATCAACAAGAACAGTTGACTCCCCTCTCCCTTGAATGGAGTGTGGTCCTTACTATGAGTTCTTTTCCCATTTTATATTGGAGAAAAATAGATACGATTTTGTCATGCTAAAAAAATGAACAAATTTCAGAAATCCGTACTGACTCTAACAGATTTATATTTTGTATTTGCCATATACCTACATGTGCATTTATAAATGTAATTGGCATTCTGGTCATACAGCAGCTTATGAGACGGATGCAGAAATCATACCGGCATGTTCAGATTTTGCCTTCTTCTTTCTATCTAAATGCCCAGATATAATATATCTACCTTCTTTTATACAGCTAGTATTTATATCCATCTGTGCATTTAGTAGATGTTTAAATTAAATCTCTATTTTAGATTCCAGAAAAATTAGCAGTTCTTCTATTTTAAAATAAAATAAAATTCACAAATTTGTTCACACAGGTATCAGTTCTGGATATCATACACATTATTTCTGCAAATATGTTTTTAATGAAAATTTTACTCAGTTGAGAGATCATGGATCAAATTAGTAACACAAAACAATCAGTACCTGAGATATAGGGGGAAATATATATAATGGTCAGGAAATATTTATTTCCTGTTGCCATATTTGGAGTCATTTGACAGTTTTAAGGTATGGGTAGGTCTGTGAGAAATCCAAATTAATTTCAATCACACAAGTGTTTAGTGAGCATAAATTATGTTCCAGGCACTGTAATAAGTACTAATGACAGAATGGTGATTAAGAGCATTCTGTCTTACAAAAGGATGACCCTGGGGCTTCCCTGGTGGCGCAGTGGTTGAGAGTCCGCCTGCCGATGCAGGAGACACGGGTTCATGCCCCGGGTCCAGGAAGATCCCACATGCCGCGGAGCGGCTGGGCCCGCGAGCCATGGCCGCTGAGCCTGCGCGTCCGGAGCCTGTGCTCCGCAACGGGAGAGGCACAGCAGTGAGAGGCCCGCGTACCGCAAAAAAATAAAAAATAAAAAAAAAGGATGACCCTGTATAATCAGATATGGTCCTAAAATGTATTAGTAACAAATCATGACGACCCAGGAAGCATTCTATGCTTCTAAAAAAACTATAGAACTAGTTGGTCTTACTTCCCATCTTGAAACTCAGGAATCCATCCCATACAGCAGTGAATATTTCTAAAAGCACCCCCCCTTAAACTTTCCTTCCTAGGAATCTCCCATATGACATAATTACTGATTGGATAAATTTCAACTTTTCATCCTAGCATTTCATCAAAAACCTCAACAGACAAAACTTAACTATTTTTTAAATGTCTCAGGTTGGAATCACCACTTCCTTAGTATCTGTGTCTCAGTTTAATGCTTCCCTTTTTCATTTTCTCTGACCCCACTCCAGAATCCTTTATGCTTTATATCCAAACTTAAAGCCTTTTACTTTAATATCTTACCAGTACTTGGCAGATGGATTCTAGATACTTGCTGAATGAATGGTTTGTATCCTGAAATCATTGTTAATAAATTGTTGTCCAACAGTGATTGTCTTTTCTCTGAATGCCAACAGAACTTGAGCATGTACCATGTGATATAATACCTAATTTCTTATTGCTTTCAGATCCTCTGTTTTGTCTTTCTCCCCAACTCCATAAAATATGTCTCAAGGTTAGCAAATTTGCTTTCTATCAACAGTTTTTGTAATCTCATTAGAGCTGGATATAAAGTTAGTGCTCTATAAATATATGTTTATTGGTTTATTAAGATTGTATTCCTGGAAACGTTTAAATGAAAATATTATTTTGCCAAAATGGTAAAAGCAGACACAATAGATTTGAGTTCAAATTCTAATTTTACTTTTCATTAACTTGGAAAATGTCTTAACCACTGTATGCCTCACTTTTTTATATGTAACAGTGGGGATAATACCCCCTTCATTCCATTGATGATATGAATCATATGATATAATGAACATAAAATCCTCACCAGAGCGACTAACACATAGAAACGGCTCAACAAATAGTAGTTACCTAGTAAATATGTGTATTTTTCCATTAAATATTTATTGATTGCCAACCATATTTCAGATGCCATGCTGGTATTTTTCAAACATATTTTGTGGAACACCAGCACCTTCAAAGAGAGGCTACAGAAACTGGCATATCGAAAAGAAAAAAAATTAAAAGAAATATAAACAAATTTTAGATGCATAGAGAATATTAACTCCCATTTCTCTGAATCACAGTTGGAAAGGGAGCAGACCAACTATACTATGTAGACCATAGTTTGTCTATTGAAGAGATATGCTGACAGTGAAATAAAACTGCAAAGTTTCATTTTCTGGAAATTGTTAATTACTGAACACAATCTATGTGTCTGCAACAGATAAAGGTGAAGCCTTATCTGAAGGTAGTAGCCTAGGGAAAGTAGCCTCTTAGACAGCATTTCAAGCATGCAAATACCGAAAGGCCTTTATTCCAACAAATGAGATGCGTGATTTTTCATAAACTTAATTCCTTCTATAAAATTTGGGCCATCTATGAGTTAAAAAACATTCAATATATACTTGCATAATTCATGAGATTTGTTTTTTTCCTCTTTATCAAATGTTTATCAGATCTTCAATGTCACATTCATAATACAGTAAGAAGTTAATTAGGTAGGCTAAAAGTTGTTAGTGAAATATTCAAAACCTTGAAGTAGGGCTATTTCCAAATGTGACACTTATATCAACCTAGCTGAAATAACCAGTTCCAGACTCAGGTCTTTTTGATGACCTATTCCCCCTAAAAGTTTTGTGGTGGTAGTAGCCAATAGCTCTGTTCTTCATTATGATTGTCTCAGCTTACTGCCCTGAAGAGATGAGGGATACAAGAGGTGCTAATCCATGAAGCAAAAATTCCCAGTGATTTATACCAGAACTAAAGGAATAGATTCTCCCCTACCCCACCAGATTCTCTGTAAGTAGTTTCCTTGGTAAAGTACAGCCCATATGTAGACAGGGAAATATGCTAGTAGATACAAGGGCAAGCCTACAAATGTTCTCTTAGTATCGTTTGGATAGTACCAACTAGGGTAAAGGAACTCTGCTTTCATTTGTGTGTTTGTTTGTTCATTCATGTAAGAGATCAATATTTTGGATGGTGCCATGAGGGGCAAACAAGTAAGTGATACAGCCGTAATTACTCAGACATAATCATTAACCACCACATTGTGACACCAATAGGAAAGCCTATAGTTTACCTTCAGAATTTTACATTTAAACAATGCCTGGTTGCACAGAAAAAGTTATGAGAAATAGTTTTGCCACTTCCTAGAAGGGTCTACAACTACTGAATTATCTAATAGGTCTTTATATCTCAATTTGAAAAGTGTTGACCAACATTCATTCTCATCCACCCAAACCACCACCTATACCTTTCCCTCACTACCAAAAATTAAAATGTGGTATCTTTTGTCTACCTTCAAGGAAACTCCACACAAAATCCAGGACAGTGGCCTTGGCTTTGAGGAAAAAGAAAACATGTTCAAATATCAGTCTTTCTGTCCTGATCTTCTCTCTTTCTGTAGTTAATGAAAACAGTATAACGGTATTTACGAGGTTCCTCACAGCATGCTGCTCTTCTGCAGCAGGGCACACAAACATTTTGTTTTTCTGTGCAACAGTGCAACCTAGTGGATGAAGAAAAGAGCCCTGTCCTTCAGGACCAGCTAAGATGGGCACTGAGAGCTCTTCAACAGATTTTGTTATCTGAAAGTCCCTTCCAAACTCCCCTGATGCATTTCACTTTTTATAGTGGTAAAAAGAGATAAATCCCATATTTTGGGGGTTAAGCTGATCCCATGATCTATTTAGAAAAAAAAATCTATTAAGTTTAACTGAATACTAAAGTGATGTTTTGGAGATGTGGTGTCTTTTCTAAGATCTTAATTTTAAAATACTGAATATACTATTCACAGTAAAAATTAAGCACAATTGCTGTATCATTTACTTAACTACCTTTATATTAACCCCATGCCTGCCTGTTCTAGTCTAGTAGTAACTGTGTGAGTGTGTGTGTGTGTATGTGTGTGCAATATAATCTATGTACAAAAATACAGCATAAGACTATATATATAGAGAGAGAGAGAGAGAGAAAGAGAGAGAAATAGACATTACATACATGTAGGCATATGTATTACACATACCCACAAACATACTAATATAATTTGTTCATTAAGTGGCAATTTAGAACAGAAAGCTTATTTTAGTGCCTACATAAATTAAAATCAAAGTCCCTGAATAAGAAGATGAGGTCTTCATGTAGCTTACTTATTTTTTTAAACCACTCAGTATTCCATTTCAGGATAATTCCTAAAAGCTAAATACTTAATAGTTTTGCTTTTGTGTTGATTTGCTTGCATTATTGCTTCTGTTAAACCATTAAACAAGCTCATTTTATCACTAAGTTTCTTTTTAATCCACTAAATTTTAAGTGGGTTTTCAAATACATATTTAAAATTAAAACATGTAAATGTGGAAGACACAGCTATACAGAGAAAGGGAAAAATGACCTTCTGAGAAGCCGTGCATAAAAATTTAACAATTTTCCTTTTGAAAAACGTGGTGGAGTATACATTATGCACTTTTTTTTTGTTTATAGGATGTGCTACATTAAGAATTAAATATAATTTAGTAAGACAATAAAATCTTCTCAACTACTGTGCTGTTGTGTTAGGGATGGATTTGGGGATGATTAAATGAGTAAATCACACAGATCTGAAACATTTTTTCTCCTTTCTTTCATCCCTTTTTTTTTTAACACCTCCTTAGATGGCATCTTGATCGTGCTTGCACTGTGAACACAAAAGGCCTACAGGTCAGACCTGAAATTATAGCTAAACTTCAACTCCTGAGGTACACAGGCTGTTTATATCGATGAAAATTTATGATCTCTATACCCTAAATCCCTGGCCTCTCTTTTACATTGACTTCTTTACTATTTGCTGCTTTATTTTATGGTGATCCCTTGCCCTCTATAAATATATCACGGTTACTTAACCCCAGATCCCACCCCCAGCCTTCAGGACTTCAGAAAGGATCTATTTGTTACTTATTCTGCTACTGGGTGTTTCATAATCCTCTACATTAGCAGCTATTATTTTATAGCAGTTAACATTTTCCAAATTTTCATCATCTCTTGACTGTTAGCCCTCTAACTGCTTAATAACTCCAGTCTCAGAACTGCTGTTTAGAGATTATGCTGAAGTAGAGTTTTTTTTTCCTTAAGCTCGTACAATGATTGAAGTATTTTCTATTAAATATTTATCTGTGGAAAAATGAATAAATTCAACTGTAAAAATTACATTTAGGCAAGCTTAATTGCCTTGTGTTACTTTATGTAAAATTTATAAAAACCTGACCTAATCTTAAAAACATGCTACTGAGTAATTAAAGTTTTCTATGGGTTAGATTCTAATAATTATCTTGTTTTGACTGAACTTCTTATTGGAATCCAAAAAATAAAGCTGGAAAATAATAAGGGATTATAGATTTGTAAAAGCTATTGTCTGATGTTAAAATTGTTAAGAAAATATGAGTCAGTATTATGCAAATTCTGACCTAATCCCAGCAGCATTCTGGTAGGTAATTGTATTTTTTCTTTAAAGGAGGACAGACCCTACAATAATTATGCCTTGTTAGTGTCCACATTGCTACATTTTTGATTTATGTATTTTTCTGGGAGTTGACAGATAAGCAAGAAAAATTGACATATTATAAACTAATAAAAATAAATAATATCAGAATCTCCCTAGCAGCAGTCTACATTGGGAAGTTAAATCAATGCATTAATCACACAAATTTTTTGAGCAAAACACAGTTTGTACAAAATTTTTTTAATGACATAGATCAAATATAACTAAGTATTCAAATTGCTCTGTGTGTCTGTGCATGCATGTGTGATCTAAGGTAAATCATATACAGTATATCAAAGCCATTTTTGTTTTATTTCCTTCTCTGATAGTCTTAGGAAGTCAAGACAATAGCGATCTTTGCCTACAGATTCCTATATGTAATATTCCTGTGTGATTTAGTATTTCCAGGTTTTCTCCAAAGACTATTCCTTAATTGAAATTTGGTTAAGCCACCCTCTTTAGTGTTTCATTAAAATGATTATTACTTAGAAATCTGCTGTTTGAAAGCTTTATATTATTTTCTATTAAGTACCAGAAAAGACAAAATTTTCAGTCTATGACAACAGCTAGTGCTAAGAGTCATACTCTAAGATAGGCTGGATGAAGTGACAAAAGAAATATGGCTTCCACGGAGCCTAAGGTTTGGTAGAAACTAGCAATCAACACTGTATATAGCATAGATGACAAAAACTAATGAGTTGTAAATGCCATTCTTTCCTGCCAAGTTTGTGTACTTTGCAAGCTCATGTTTTGTTGGTATATGCTTAGTTTCCTTTAAATATAATCTGCAACATGGTAAAGCAATTATACTCCAATAAAGATGTTGAAAAATATATATATAACCTGCATTTGCAAACAAATGCTTCAGAAGCAATCTAATACCATTGATTGATGGATGGATGGATGATTACTATTTTTCTGTTATTCAAATAAAACTAAGCATTTATTTTATATTAGAATTTCAATACTTTTCTACTGCTGGGTTCAGTTAGATTTCATAATCAAGGTGGATAATCAGTTTTTAGAAATATAATGAAAGATAGATAATTTTTCTCACTATTTGGATATGACTAACATAAACCCAGAAAACATTACATCCTTCAGCAGGGGATGGAAAAAGTCTATGTGATATTCCCCAGTACGGTGCTTACCAACCTGGAAAATAAAATAAATAATAATAAATAAATAATTAATAATAATAATAAATAAATAAATAAAAATCTTTTCAGACATGTATAAATCCTAAAATTTAACAAGCCCAACCTGTGGTTAACAGATTCTCTAAACAACGAAGCCTAGCTGTTGATAGCCTACAGATTCTTTTCCTCTTAATAAACAATTCTACACAGTCATGCTCAAGGCAACAGCTCAGTAGCTAGGAAGTTATATTAGACCACAATAAAGGTATTCTAAAAATACCTCTAATTAGACGGTGCATCCATATAATCAAAGTCCTCAAAAAATTTCCTTTTTACACATTGCTCTTTTATAAATGTAACATCTTCTATAAAATCTTTTCTGAAATATGTAGCTAAGAGACAGTCTACAAATCAGCCAAGACAGGTAGACCATTAAAGCATTAATTTTTATAAAAATCATCATATACTAATTAGTACCAGGGTTATAGCCATCAGATCCAAATAATTTAACTGGAACCTCAGGAGAAGACTACCATTCATCTCCTATCTCAAGAAAACAGCTCCCAGTGACTATACTAAACCAGGTAAGGGATATAACCAAGAAATTTCCTAAGAAATTTTACAGCCTGAAACATGTGCCATTGTTGCAACACCCAGCTCCAGAAAATTCTGAATTGGACAGAGCTATGGAAAAAATCGCAATGTTTATTATACACACATACATATATTAGGTTATATATACATATGATATATATGGTAGATTTGTACACATATATGGTATATTATGCATATATGTGTGTATGTGTGTGATGTCTAAATATAAATATATATTTAAGGACCTATGATAGGTTTGAATATAGGAAAAATACTACAAAATATATATATTAAGTTTCTAGTAAGTTTCATTTATAAAATTTTATTTAATTAAATACGATTATTTAAATAAATATTTAATTCACATTAAATATTTAATTCTTAATTTTTAAATCTACCATAGGGCCTTAAATACTGATTTTACTATCAAAGGTTAGCTCTGGCTGAATGATTTTTTTGTGTGTGTTCATGTGCACATTTACCACTAGGTAATTTCTAAACACAAGCATATGTTTCTAGCATTGATAGAAGTGATACGTTTTTCCTAAGCTTGGAACACTCTTCCTTCAGCAATGGAGAGAAAGAATTGTGTGTGATTATAGGTTTGAGAGTATAGGTGTTTGTGTGTTCATGTATTCAATGATGAATACACACAGAGAAACTTATCATTGGGTAATAATTTGTATATGTATACTTAGCTGTATTTATGAGCACCTGCTCTGAATAAAGCACTTTATATCATTTTTTTCATTTGATATCCCCAAATAATATTCAAATAGGTGTTAATATCCCAATTTTACAGAAGATGAGGCTGATTATCAAGAAACTGAATAACTTCCCTAGGACTCAAAGCAAGAATTTCAACCCATTTCTGTTATACTTAAATAGCATATCAATTAGAGTTCTTTGGATTGAAAGCACTAGATATTGTCTCTGCCTAAATTAAGCAAATGGTGATTTTTAAAAGGAAGTCAAGTTCTCACATAATTGACTAAAACTTGAAACATAGGGGTAAAAAGACTTAGAAGCAAGAACTTACACAGCAGTCTCATGGATAAAACAGAAATTATTGCTACTGCTTGGAAAGAGTCAAACTCCAAACATCTTCAGCCTCTCATTCTCTCTGATCAAATTTTAAGTTCCGAGAAGGGAGCCTCCAATTTACCTACTTTGTCTTTCATGTCCTCTCCTTGCTGATGCCCCTAATTACAAACTGATCTACAAGATACTGAAACAAGAAAAGGTAGTTCTAGTAATAGGAAATTAGATTGACAAAGGAATGAAAATGAAGGATGGGCAGCCAAAACGAAAAAGGAAAACACTAACCAAAGCAACACAAAGACAAAGATAATAAATACCTATAGTCTATGAGATCAAACTTGTGTGCAGGAAGATGGCTCTACTTTGTGCAATCCAGCCATTGTGAGTGCTGGTTGTAAGTGATTTCCTAACTGCAGAAAGAATTTCATTCAAAATAAAACAAATATATTAGAATCTCCACCATTATTTTTGTTGTTTGCTTTAAATATTTATTAAATGAATCGTGCGTAGAAACAATAACAATAATAACCAAAAAGAGGTTATGAAAAAAATTGTGTAATAGAGCTTAAATATAGGAAGACATGCCTCTGGATTATAATCAACAAATAATAAAACATACCTCTAACAATTTAAAGATTTGACCTCCCCTACCTGAGGACAGCTGAATTAGGAAGACTTGGTCATTTAAATATTTGGCAAATGTTATATATTTAAATAAATGTGGCTCAACTTGTTATCTGTGCAGGATATCTCCTATTTTCTCTGCCAGGTCTGCTCTGCGCCATCTCTAATGTTTTCCCTGGTTCCCAAATTCATCTCATCAGAATTGCGTCTTATTTATATTCTTAAGACACTTGATTTAAATTTTACAACTTTTGTCTTCTATCAGGATTTATTTTCCCTAATGAATCAGTTGTATTTGTCATCTACATTCTGTACTAATCTCCTAGAAAACAGAAAATGTATTCTTTTCCTCTGAACATATTCTTGTGTCTGGTACAAGTTTAGTAGAGGATAAACCTTCTAGAAAAGTTCAAACTTTTTGCTTCACTGGAATTTCATAGGAGAGTCTACAATGTCACAAAGACTGCATGGGGTTAGACACTCATGTTCACAATGAAATCCTCTTAATATACCTGCCCAAGTCTCCCATGCTTAATGCTAGCCCATTTTCTCTTACTAGAGTGTCAATATGGAGTGAAAACAAATTTTCACCATATTTCATAAGCTTTTGAGTCTCTTCACTTAAAGAGATGAGCCTCATAAACAAGAAATTTCAAACAACCACCAAAATATTGGAAACAACTAAATCAGTCAGAGCCTTAGTGAAAAAAGAAGTTTCACATTGTAATTTGAAGAAATCACAAATATTAGAAAAAAAGACTGTGACAGTAAATAGGCTTGTATCTTTAATAAAACCCAGGGAAAGATTACAAAGTCAAAGGAGTAATTTCAATGATATGCTATTTGTGCTTTGAAATGGAACAAATCATAAGTCAATAAAGGCTATGAAATAGGGAGATGTTTTCAGCTTTGTCTACCTTAGAAAGGTATTTTGTGAGTGCAACTTTAAAAAGTCCTTTATATTTTAGAAAAATTCTAGGAAGAGCATAGCTTAAGAACTATTTACTGGAAGTCCAAATCCCAAAATACCTAGCTTCTTTTACGAAATCTCTATAATAAATCTATGGAAAGGGTTGTAATACAATAGGATTCAAGTTTCATTCCCGTCACTTATTGGCTGTGTGAAGTCACTTACATTTTCTGCTCATCCACAAAAGGGATAGTGACCTTACAGGATGACTGTGAAAGTTAAAATACTTAAAATGACTGAAAATGCTGGGCCAGCACTGTTTGGTAGGGTAACCAACAACTAGCCACATGAGACTATTGAGCATTAGAAATGTAAGTAGTCAGAATTGACTTGTGCTGTAAGTGTGAAATATACATCAGATTTCAAAGACTTAGTATGAAAAACTGTAAATTATGTCACTAATAAATAAACTTTGAAATGATAATATGTTAGAAATACATTATTAAAATTAATTTTGCCTTTTTCATTTTCACTTTTTAAAATGGAACTAACAGAAAATTTTAAAGTATCTACATGGATTACCTTACAGTTCTAAAGGACAGCACCAATCGAAATGGATGCCTGGTATATATTAAGTGCTTAGAAATAGTTTAATTAATATCAGTAATTTTGGCGGTTGCACCAGATTTTCATTAATTCCATGTTTTCTTTAATTTCATGTCCTTATTCTAAGTTCTGTGAATTCTTCTGAAGACCAATGAAGATGTACTATGGAGAAATTTTGTTCTGTTGAAAAAGTTTAGAAACAAAGGAGCTTTGATTGGCAGAGCCATGTGCATCTCAGCAAAAGAAGTCTATTTTGTTACTTTTAGAGAATAAGGGGAGAAAATTAAAAAAGATAAAATTAAGACATAAGGGTATTTACTAAAAGTTAAAATCAATGACTTATTTGAAGATTTTGTGCCATATTTATTTTGTAGACTTATTACACTAATCAATTAGAAAGCCCTGATAATCACTTAAATATTTGAAGTAAGCAACACTTATGAATATATTCTTGCATGTTCTGAAAAAACCAAAACCAAAAAACTTCTTGAACATTAAAAAAAAAAAAACGTGTATAATGTTAGATGAGAACATTCTAAATTGAAGGCATAATTATTTATGGAATACAAATCAAACCTAAAAGATGTTTATCTGTCTGTATTGTAGATATGCCACATTGTTGTTCTTTTTATTTACTATTTTCTATAAGATTGCTAAAACAGTTTATCCGTATGCCTCTTATATCCCTTACTGTTTTTAGCCTGGTGTTTTAGTAAGCTATATCATGTTATAGCTTCCCTCTTGACTCTAAGCTCTCAGGTAAGGATAGGTATTCATTGCATCTTGTAGCTGCTACTGAACTTAATACCGAACCATAGGAATTAGAGGTATTCAAAAAAAAGTGTATTATATGAATACATGAATTTTTTTGTTCTAACCTAAAATAATCTCTATCTCATTAAATCTTCAAATTTATTAATAATCCTGAATGTGATAACTGGGCCTGAAATCTTACAAATACAATATAATTCTAAATCACTGATGATATATAAATATCAACCAAATATAAAATTCCCAAAAGCTCTAGTTCACTTGATACGAGAATCAAGAGCTGGAAATGTAATTACCATTCAGGGTTAAGCTATGTTTTGTTACATTGTTTTCCTTTTCTACTCCCTCACTTCCCAAAGAAGTTGACCTATGCATTATTTAGGGTTGTAAGGTTTTTCCTATTTTAACTCAACTGGGTTTTTCCATTTCCAGGATATCCTTATATATTACCTAATCTTCAGAAGAGATTTCATTAGGTTATATTTTTGATGTGCATTGTGCAAGTGCAGTATTTGTACTGTAGTATTCATTCTAAAATACATATTCACGTGACAGCCCATAATATCCTTGAAACAGCCATTACAGTCTGTCAAATAAATAATGCGCATTTTAAAGATGGTCTTTATGTGGGATGACTCTCCTGCATTTTCATGAGGCAGATTTTTCTATTCTTTAAGAAAGAAAAGCACACAAAGGAAAGTGAACATGCAGAAAAATATGTTAAGGTAAAAGTGACACAAACCAGAAAATTCAAGCTTCCTTTAGTTTCTTGCTCTTTCTACTGCTCCACCATTTTCCCCATAACATTTTATGAGGAAAAAAATACTACCGGAGCTTACAGCACTTTCTGTAATCTTCTATATGTGGATATTTGGAAATAAAAATAAGTCATTTTGTGTATCTTGTAATGTTAATCATAGTTTGAATTTAAAAGGTGACTTTTCCCTTCAAAATCATAGTTTACTTGGCATATGTGCCTATTAAAAGAACTGACATCACTGCAGAGTTAGTAAGTTGTATTCTTGTTATTGTAAAATGGCAGATTCTTTTCTCTCTTGTCTATGTCAAGTATACATCTGTGCACACTGATTTTCCGAGAAAGTTACCTCAACTCATAGGGGAAAAATGTTTAACACTCTTTCATGCCTTTATCTCTTATTGGTGGCTATAATGGCTTCTGGGAAAATAAGAAAAATGAAAAACAACATTTGTTGCATGCCTGCTTTGTGCCATGCACCATGCTATATGTTTTGTGTATATTTTCAAATGTGACCCTCAAGACAGCTCTACAAAGTGGTTATAATTGTTATCAATATATGGGGAATTAAATAAATAACTTGTAAAAAGTGCTGATAGACAGTGTCTAACTTCATAGCTTAAGCTCAAATGAAAGAAAATAAGAATAATGTTTACCTCAGCCCTGTTGATGTTTTATTATTACAATTTTTATATATGAGATGGAGCGTTACTTTCATACACATATTTGATAGCATGGTTGAATGACATATTATTTTTCTCATAAAATGCCTTTATTGTATTACAATTATCCTTTGCTATTCAAAATTTTTCAGAGACTTGGATAATAGTTCTTATCAGAGAAAACCACTGATGAAACCAAGAAAGATTTACTTAGGCTACTATATGACAATTATAGTCCTTTTACATTTATAAACTAGCTTTCTTCCTACAATCTAACATATTCTCCCAAATCAACACAATAGAAATAGTAAGAATTATCCAATAAATGGCTGAGGTTTCACATTACTTTTAAAAAGTAATTTATTGGATATCAAGTCTAACCTTTATGAGAAATATGCAGCAGTGGAATGTTATGTAGAACCCAAGTACACTGTGGACCTCAGCAGCATAGAAAGCTAAAAGATTTAGATGAAAATCAAGTTTGTTCATACCCAGAACATTCTGACAACTGAAAGCTTTTTAACTGCTTAATCTGTTAAAAATCATTATCCATCACAATCAGTATGGCAATAACCAAAGTGGTACCACTGGCCACTTACCACCATTTATATTTAAATTAAAATTAGTAAAAATTAAATAAAATTTAAAAATCAGTTCCTCAGTCACATTAGCCACATTTCAAGTACTCAAGAGCTACCTATAGCTAGTGGCTACCATACTGGACAGCACAGATTATTGAACATTTCCATCATCACAGAAAGTTCTACTGGGCGATGTTGCTATAGTTAATTAACAAGACCAGTGATAATTCCCTTAGACATCTATAAGTGAGTCCATTAGTTTTAAGAAGCTATTGTGTTTTCTTCAAAAGCATATATTAAATTTATACTATGTGAAAGGGACTGAACTATACACTCAAAATTAGTGTACAAATACAAATTTTGGATGCATAAGGCAATTGCACCAATAGAAACACTCTAGATTTTTTAACTGCTTTGATATTCGTGATCAACAATGTTAAATAGAAATTTGTAAATGACTTTATCATCTCCAAATTAGCTTCATTCTTTGTCAATTGCCTACCTTCCCCATGTAACCATCTGAATTGTTGGTTACAATCTGAATTGAACCATATTCATATACAAAAGTTGAAGAGAAAAGAATTAAAGAACATCAACAAATAAAAATTCAATAAACTTCCTTTCCTGTCTACATTTTTTTTTCTTTTAAGTATGTATTGCTGTTTATAAGATGGAAAACTCTGATGTTCATTTAAAGCAGATAATGTTTTTGCCTTTATCTCAATTTCAGTGGAACAATTGGAGCTAGTAATCATTATCAGAAGATTGAGATGGTAGCTTTAATAAAAAAATGTGATAATCACAATATATTTAGATAATAGTAATTGACAGGCTCATTAGACAGTGAGTTACTTGAGGCAAGATACCATGTATTAATTCATTGATTGATGTATTCATCCATCCATTTACTTATTAAGTCAAATATGTTTTGAATATCAAAAATGTACCAGCCACAGATACTCTATACAATACAAGTAGAGAAGTAAACAAGAAGCACATCTTTATCCCAAAGATCACACATTCTAGTGGAAAAGAAGCATAATAAACAAATAAATTAAAATAATGTCAGATATTGAGAAGTGTCACAAAGATAGAGTGGGTGGGGAAGGAAACATTAGAGAAAATAATCAGACAATCCCTTACTGAGGAGGAGAAATCTGAACAAAAACCAGTTGATGAGGAAGGGTCAATGGAAAATAAGTGTCTCTGTAAAGGAAACAATAAGTAAAAAGAGATAGAAACTGGCTTGACAAATCAAGGGAAAAAATGAGACTAGTTAAAGCGTGGGAAACAAGGACCAGGGTGGTAAGAGATGTTTTCTCATCTATTTTATTTGTAATGCCTAAGATAGTGCAAATCAAGGAACTGAACAACCAAAGAGTGCACATATAATGTTATGCTAAAATATTAAAAATATCTATGACTTCTTTTAAAATGTAAAACATTTTTTCCTAAAAATAAAATGTGAAATTTAAAAATTATATTAAAATGATAAAGATCTTAAAACTTTTTATAGTATAAAGAGACTATGACAAGCTAAAGAGGAGGAAATGAGCATTCCTAATATATTTAAAATAATTTTTGAAGTTTAAGAACTAAAACAGTGATATAACTAATATAAAGTACAGGAAAATCTCCCAGATTCTGAGTATCTATTGCTTCCTCCCAGTAACTCCCATTCTCTCTATATATCAGATTAAGAGGTGCTGATTAGGAGATATCGAAAGATATTAGTGTTGTAAACAAACAATAGGTTCAACAACACCAAACACAGGGTAAAATAGCATTCTTGTCCTTTTCCTCCCTTCTAAACGGGATGTAAACAGCAGCAGCATGACACTGATGATGGAGGAAATGAATGTTCCCATAAAACCAAAGCATGAATCCTGTTTTATTATGTGCTTGAGTACATTATCTAGGATCATTATTTTAATGACAGAAGTAGAATAAAATTAATACATATTCCAAAAACACATTTTGCAAAGATTGAAATACTGTCATTAATGGGTTTTCTATATAAACGTTTTTTTGTCCTCATGACAAGGTAGAAATATTAGAATTGACTTGCTGGAACATATAAAGATCCTAGCTAAGTGTACTTAAGACCCATTGTGGTCTTCTACAAGCTATTGGTTCATAATCCACTTCTAATATCAAAGTCATAAACAACATGCACAATCACCCCATCTCTATTCTGGTTCAGTGGTCAAATATCAAGTATCAATACTAGTGTTATGTGTAGATGGGCAGATATCATAAGCAATATTAAGATACACACAGGTTTAGTTCTTATCCGTTTTATATTTTATTTTTTAAAATTCTTATAAAGTTAATATAAATTCTGTGTGATAAAAGCTTAGGATTAGAAAGGATGTAAAGCTTGTTTACATTAATGTGAAAACTATGACTTTATAGTGAATCTAGATAGAAAGTTTTCAGGTGTTGGGGAAATCATATACACCAGTTTCTAGAAAATATGACCTAAAACTGTTTCCTTATATAATTTTGAAATATGCAAAACCAAAAGGTAGTCAAATTAATAAAATGTTTTGAGAAATTCTAAATAGTGCTTATTCTCTCTAGACATCTGACCATTTAAACAGCTATACAAAAATTTATAATCCATAGCTTCAGCTTGAGAAGATATGGTGATATATCTACTTTAAGTGCTTTCACTTAAAAGTTGTTATAATGTAATTATATTAAATTATTTCAGAAAAGAAAGCATCATGACTTTAAGTATACATAACATTGAAATGCTGGGTATCTGCTTATGTCATGTAAATATATTTTGCAGTTCATTGTCTGGCTCCTGTTATGTTTACAGCAGCCCGAGAAGAGTTAACCAATAAATTAATATAATGGAATTATGTCTAGTCAGAGGTTTGTTCTGCATGTGTGTGACTGGTATCATTTTTCTCAGAATAGATTTTAATTCTAAAAAGTGATGCATTGTTTTGGTCCTAAGACTTTGTTTTCTAGACAGGAAAAAAGGACAGTGGTTCTTTATTCAACTACTATAATTGATTTTAAATTAATAGTGACTGTTTCTCAAGGATCTCCAAGAGATAAACATGGTAAGCTATCAAGTTATAATCAATTTGGTAATAAATAAAAAGTCTTTGGTATTAAATTAACCTATAACAGCATTTAAATGATATAATAAAATAAGCCCTTCAAATTAGTTTATCTATCATACATGACTAATATGTTTCCAATTCCGTAACTAATTATTTACATGTATAATGTATAACATGAGATTTTAAGGACCAAATATCATATTGTATTAGGATGAATAGTATTTACTGATGAGTAGACAAACAGTATTATATTTTAGTGGGTTAAACATTTGCACTTCAACAAATATAATCATTGGATTTGGATTTGGGGAGATATTTAGTTGTAAAATATACCTTCAAGAAATATTTATCTTTGGAAAGAATATTGAACTAAGATCAGGACGCTTGGGTTTTAAGTTTTTGGCTCTGTCGCTAGTGACTCTGTGAGCTTGAGGAATTAAGTTCAATTCAATTCATCATCACTTCATTAAATATTTATGGAGCTACCTCTTTTGCGTAAGGACGGGGAGACCAAAACATATCTGAAGGCAGAGGGGAGGAATCCAGTAGAGAAGAAAAGGTTAAAGATGCTAGTAAGGGGAATAACTGATGTAATAAGAATCTGAGACAGCAGGGACCATAAGATAAATAGCACGAATCTAGGGGTTAGTCTCAGTAAAGAAAAGGAGCAGAACTTCCTAAGAGATAAGAGCTCAAAAGGAAATGTAAAGTAAGGATAAAGAGAGATTTTGAGGTAGAGAGAAGCCTGAATGGGGATTCTCACATCGGATTGATTTTTGTCTCAGTACAGAAGGTGTTGAAGTCATCTGTTGAGGTCAAGTGCCACTTGGGATATCCAAGTAGTGAAGAAGTTTGAGATGGTTACAGTAGAGAATGCAGTAAAAGGGAAATGAGGTGCACTAAGGGCTGGGCATCAAACATGATTTGGTGTTAGTTGCAATCAACAGAGTTTCACGGCCCTCTCTATAAAAGCTAAAGTCAAAAGCAATGTATAAAGCATGGGACCATCAGAAATTCCCAATTCTAGATATTGAAAATATGAAATGAGGGAAGGCCAAAAGAATGGATGGCAATTTGCAGTTAGTTTGTGAGTTGTAGATATTTAGTTTAGTAGTGGAATTATTGAAATGACAAATTACAGTGTCAAAGCTAAGGAGAAAAATAAAATTTGAACTAGGAAATTGGCCTGAGAATATTAAAAGTGTTTGTGGAATTATGCTTCACGGTAAAAAAGAAAAAATAGTGGATGAGGTTCAATTCATAAGAAAGTTAAATACCCAGGGTTTGGTCACAGTGAAATTTCAAAATTAAAAGAAGCTTTACGGGGCTTCCCTGGTGGCGCAGTGGTTGAGGGTCCACCTGCCGATACAGGGGACACGGGTTTGTGCCCTGGTCCGGGAGGATCACACATGCCACGGACTGGTTGGGCCCGTGAGTCATGGCCACTGAGCCTGCGCGTCCGGAGCCTGTGCTCCGCAACGGGAGAGGCCACGGCAGTGAGAGGCCCACATACCGCAAAAAAAAAAAAAAAAAAAAAAAAAAAAAAGAAGTTTTATGAACAGAAGTACTTGTTTTAGAGCAGCATTTCTCAACTTCACATCCAAAGCAGCTCTCCAGCTCATAACAACATTGGTTCCCAGAGCCTGCCACAGACCTAGTGAGTCAGAATTACAGGGGTGGGAACAGAACGTTTTTATGGTTAAAAAGAAGACACAAGAAATTCTGATGCATAATCAAGTAGGGTATTGCTGGTCTAACTTTCTTCTTTAAGCTTGCAATTAAAAAAAAAAGTAAGAATAAGAATCCCACTTACACAGTACATATTGTAGTCAATTGGAACAAAAACTGGTAAAACAAGCAAAAACAAACAAACAAAAAACACATTTTGAAGGACTCTCTCAAGTTGAACTATGCAGGATTGGAAAGACAGGAAGTTTGCACTGATGGTACAGTTTCCCTTTTCCATATGGCTTCCCTTTAATCATGCTACCACCCTTTATTTATTTATTCAATTTATCTTCAGGGCTTTTTATTTGTTGTTGCAAGTGAAAAAAGCCACCTGTACTTACATTAAGCAAAGGGGAAGGTTGTATTAATAGGGTTGCCTAACTGAAGTCTGAACAAAATGTAGTTTGACCTTTGGAAGTTGGTGGAATCAGTAGGCCAACAGTGTACTCCAATTCTCAGGCGAGCTCTACCTTCTGTGTCTGCTCTGTTCTTTTGTCTCTTTTTGTAGATCAACTTCATCTGCCACCCAATTGGTGTGAGGAAGCATGGTTGCTTAGAGCTCCTGGGTTTATATATTATACACTCAGCTATTTGGAGAGAAGAACCAATTTTTAAAAATTGACTTCATTTTTTAGAACAGTTTTAGGTTCACAGCAAAATTGAAAGGAAGGTACAGAGATTTCCCACATACCCCCTGAATAACAAGTTTTTATGCTTCCTAATTATAGATGCCTTCCCAAGTTTAGTCATTTGTGCTTTGTTGGGGTCATGGGAATAGTAACATAAAAAATCATGGCTAGATACCCCATTCTGAATGAGGGGAGCAGTTGTGGGAGACTAACATGCGCCCAGTAGCAACCTGGAAAGGCCTCTGTCAAAAGCTAACACATACAGCTCTAGAATATGATAAAAGAAGAATATAATTACAGTTCAGTTGAATAACTACTCTATGATGTTTATACTGTCTAACGTATTGTTTACCTGTGCAATTACATGATGTGCTGTTAGTTATAGCAAAGGAGTTAATATATATATTTGAATTTATAGTTCTATTTTACTTAGCATTCACTATTTTTTGCTGTTGTTTTTTCTCTTTCTCTTTATTTTTCTCTCCCCTTTCCCCAACCAAATAATTTTGAGAAGCAAAGATTTACCACTCGCTGTCTAGTGAATACAACCATTCAGAGGAAAAAAACATATGACAGGGCAAAACGTTTATACACTACATTGTATATTAAAATAAAATGACCTCAAGACTTATTCACTTCTAATTTATTTCTCTTTTATACACAATTTTAATAGAACTTTCCAAACTCAGAGCAGAATTGGTGGTTAGGTTTGGTTATTGCTGCCACAGTCAGGACCATGGCAATAATAAGACACAAGACAGCCTGATGCAAAAGAGACAGAAGCAAATAGAGCGTGGACAAAAATCTCCCAAATCTCAATAAGATCCCAGTGCATTACTGTGCTATAACACAACACAGTTATTATTAATCATCATTTATTTTGTCCCTTAAGAATTCTAACACACTTTAAATGTATTATCCCACACAATCTTACTTTATATTGTAGGGCACTATCATTAGTTCTACTTTACAGTAAATGAAACCACAGAGTTTAAGTAACCTAAAAAGGTCACACCAAGTAAGTGGGTACCTGCAAGATTTGAACCCAGAAAGACTGACTCTAAATACTTTTTAAAAAAAAAAATTTATTGGGGTATAATTTCTTTACAATGGTGTGTTAGTTTCTGCTTTATAACAAAGTGAATCAGCTATACTAAACACTATTTTTAACAACTACACCAAGGGCATTCACTTTGATGATCTAAATTGGTCAAGAAAATATAATATTAAAACCATAGACCTAAATGTAAAACAAAAACTATAAAACTTCTAGAAAATCTTGGGTTTGGCAATGACATTTTATATATAACACTAAAAGCACAATGTAAGAAAGAAAGAATTGATAAGGTTGACTTCATTAAAATTAAATGTTCCTGCTCTGCAAAAGATGCTCTGCAAAGAATGGAAACACAAGCAACAAACTGGGAGAAAATCTTAGCAAAACTCATTTCTGATAAAGCATCATATATAAAATTGTTCAAATCTAACAATAAGAAAACAAAGAACCCATTTCAAAAGTGGTCAAAAGATCCAAACAAAGACCTCAATATCTAAAACACTGACAACACTGGGGACTTCCCTGGTGGTCCAGTGGTTAAGACTCCAAGCTTCCACCACAGCAGGAACAGGTTTAATCCCTGGTTGGGGTATAAGAGCCCACATACCGTGCAGCATGGCCTAAGTAAATAAATAAAACACGGACAACACCAAATGCTGACAAGGATGTGGAGCAACAGGAACTCTCATTCACTGCTGGTGAAAATGCAAAATGGCACAGCCACATTGGAAACAGTTTGGTAATTTTTTACAAAGCTAAACATACACTTTCCATGCAATCTAGCAATTGTACATCTTGGTATTTACTCACATGAGTATGACCACACAAAAACCTATATATGGATATTGATAGCAGCTTTACTCATAATTGCCAAAACATGGAAGTAACCATGATATATTTCAGTAATAGGTGAATGGATAAACAAACTGTAGTGCATCAATACAATAGAATATCATACAGTACTAAAAGATATAAGCTAACAAGCCATGAAATGACATGAAGCACCTTTAAGGCATTTTAATGCATATTTCTAAGTGAAAGAAGACAATTGGAAATGCTACACACTAAGCTTCAAGATGGCGGAAGAGTAAGACGTGATCACCTTCCTCCCCACAAATACATCAGAAATACATCTACGTGTGGAACAACTACAGAACACCTACTGAACGCTGGCAGAAGACCTCAGACCTCCCAAAAGGCAAGAAACTCCCCACGCACCTGGCAGGGCAAAACAAAAAGGAAAAAAACTGAGACTAAAGAATAGGGACGGGACCTGCACCCGTGGGAGGGAGCCGTGAAGGAGGAAAGGTTTCCACACACTAGAAGCCCCTTTGTGGCAGAGACTGCAGGTGGCAGCAGGGAAGCTTCGGAGCCACGGAGGAGAGCACAGCAACAGGGGTGCAGAGGGCAAAGCAGAGAGATTCCCGCACAGAGGATCGGTGCCAATCGGCACTCACCAGCCCGAGAGGCTTGTCTGCTCACCCGCTGCGGCGGGCGGGGGCTGGGAGCTGAGGCTCGGGCTTCAGTAGGAGCGCAGGGAGAGGACTGGGGTTGGCAGCGTGAACACAGCGTGAAGGGGTTAGTGCACCACGGCTAGCCAAGAGGGAGTCCGGGAAAAAGTCTGGACATGCCAAAGAGGCAAGAGACTTTTTCTTGCCTCTTTGTTTCCTGGTGCACAAGGAGAGGGGATTAAGAGCACTGCTTAAAGGAGCTCCAGAGAGGGGCGCGAGCCACAGCTATCAGCGTGGACCCCAGAGACGGGCATGAGACGCTATGGCTGCTGCTGCCGCCACCAAGAAGCCTGTGTGCGAGCACAGGTCACTCTCCACACCTACCTTCTGGGGAACCTGTGCAGCCCGCCACTGCCAGGGCCACGTGATCCAGGGACAACTTCCCCAGGAGAACGCATGGAGCGCCTCAGGCTGCTGCAATGTCACGCCACCCTCTGCCGCCGCAGGCTCGCCCCGCATCCGTACCCCTCCCTCCCCCGGCCTGAGTGAGCCAGAGCCCCCGAATCAGCTGCTCTTTCAACCCCGTCCTGTCTGTGGGAAGAACAGATGCACTCAGACGACCTACAGGCAGAGGCGAGTCCAGATCCAAAGCTGAACCCAAGGAGATGTGTGGAAAAAGAGAGGGAAATCTCTCCCAGCAGCCTCAGAAGCAGCGGATTAAATCTCCATAATCAATTTGATGTACGCTGCATCTGTGGAATACCTGAATAGACAACAAATCATCCCAAATTGAGGAGGTGGACTTTGGGAGCAACGAGATATATATATATTTCCCTTTTTTCTCGTTTTGTGAGTGTATGTGTATGATTCTGTGTGTGAATTTGTCTGTATAGCTTTGCTTTTACCATTTGTCCTAGGGTTCTGTCTGTCCTTTTTTTTTTTTTTAACTATAGTTTTTAGCACTTATTATCATTGGTGGATTTGTTTTTCTGGTTTGCTTTTTCTCTTCTTTCTTTCTTACATTCTTTTTTTTTAATTACTTGGAAAAAAATTTAATACTTATTTTTTATTTTAATCATTTATTTTATTTTACTTCTTTTTCTCACCTTTATTCTGAGCCGTGGGGATGACAGGATCTTGGTGCTCCAGCCAGGCGTCAGGGCTGTGCCTATGAGGTGGCAGAGTCAAGGTCAGGACACTGGTCCACAAGGGACCTCCCAGCTCCACGTAATATCAAATGGTGAAAATCTCCCAGAGATTTCTATCTCAAAGCCAAGACCCAGCTCAACTAAACGACCAGCAAGCTACAGTGCTGGACACACTATGCCAAACAACTAGCAAGACAGAAACGCAATACCATCCATTAGCAGAGGGGCTGCCTAAAATCATAAAAAGGACACACACACCCCAAAACACACCACCAGATGTGGAATTGCCCACCAGAAAGACAGGATCCAGCCTCATCCACCAGAACAAAGGCACTAGTACTCTCCACCAAGAAGCCTACACAACCCACTGAACCAACCTTAGCCACTGGGGACAGACACCAAAAACAATGGGAAATACAAACCTGCAGCCCACAAAAAGAAGACCCCAAACACAGTAAGTTAAGCAAAATGAGAAGACAAAAACACACAGCAGATGAAGGAACAAGGCAAAAACACACCAGACCTAACAAATGAAGAGGAAATAGGCAGTCTACCTGAAAAAGAATTCAGAATAATGATAGTAAAGATGATCCAAAATCTTGGAAAAAGAATGGAGAAAATACAAGAAATCTTTAACAAGGACCTAGAAGAACAAAAAAGCAAACAAACAGTGATGAACAACAAAATAAATGAAATTAAAAATTCTCTAGAAGGGATCAATAGCAGAATAACTGAGGCAGAAGAACGGATAAGTGACCAGGAGGATAAAATAGTGGAAACAACTACTGCAGAGCAGAATAAAGAAAAAACAATGAAAAGAATTGAGGACAGTCTCAGAGACTTCTGGGACAACATTAAATGTACCCACATTTGAATTATAGGGGTCCCAGAAGAAGAGAAAAAGAAAGGGACTGAGAAAATATTTGAAGAGATTATAGTTGAAAACTTCCCTAATATGGGGAAGGAAATAGTTAATCAAGTCCAGGAAGCACAGAGAATCCCATACAGGATAAATCCAAGGAGAAACATCCTAGACACATATTAATCAAACTACCAAAAATTAAATACAAAGAAAAAATGTTAAAAGCAGCAAGGGAAAAACAGCAAATAACACACAAGGAAATCCCCATAAGGTTAACAGCTGATCTTTGAGCAGAAACTCTGCAAGCCAGAAGGGACTGGCAGGACATATTTAAAGTGATGAAGGAGAAAAACCTATAACCAAGATTACTCTACCCAGCAAGGATCTCATTCAGATTTGACAGAGAAATAAAACCTTTAGAGACAAGCAAAAGCTAAGAGAATTCAGCACCACCAAACCAGCTTTACAACAACTGCTAAAGGAACTTCTCTAGGCAGGAAACACAAGAGAAGGAAAAGACCTACAATAACAAACCCAAAACAATTAAGAAAATGGGAATACATATCGATAATTATCTTAAATGTAAATGGATTAAATGCTCCAACCAAAAGACATAGACTAGCTGAATGGATACAAAAACAAGACCTGTATATATGCTGTCTACAAGAGACCCACTTCAGACCTAGGGACACATACAGACTGAAAGTGAGGGGTTGGAGAAAGGTATTCCATGCAAATGGAAATCAAAAGAAAGCTGGAGTAGCAATTCTCATATCAGACAAAATAGACTTTAAAACAAAGATTATTATAAGAGACAAAGAAGGACACTACATAATGATCAAAGGATCGATCCAAGAAGAAGATATAACAATTGTAAATTTTTATGTGCCCCACATAGGAGCACCTCAATACACAAGACAAATACTAACAGCCATAAAAGGGGAAATTGACAGTAACACGTTCATAGTAGGGGACTTTAACACCCCACTTTCACCAATGGACAGATCATCCAAAATGAAAATAAATAAGGAAACCCAAGCTTTAAATTATACATTAAACAAGATGGACTTAATTGATATTTATAGGACATTCCATCCAAAAACAACACAATACACATTCTTCTCAAGTGCTCATGGAACATTCTCCAGGATAGATCGTATCTTGGGTCACAAATCAAGCCTTGATAAATTTAAGAAAATTGAAATCATATCAACTATCTTTTCCGACAACAACACTATGAGACTAGATATCAATTACAGGAAAAAATCTGTAAAAAATACAAACACATGGAGGCTAAACAATACACTACTTAATAACCAGGAGATCACTGAAGAAACCAAAGAGGAAATTAAGAAATACCTAGAAACAAATGACAATGAAAACACGATGACCCAAAACCTATGGGATGCAGCAAAAGCAGTTCTAAGAGGGAAGTTGATAGCAGTACAATCCTACATTAAGAAACAAGAAACATCTCAAATAAACTACCTAACCTTACACCTAAAGCAATTAGAGAAAGAAGAACAAAAAAACCCCAAAGTTAGCAGAAGGAAAAAATTATAAAGGTCAGATCAGAAATAAATGAAAATTAATTCAAGGAAATGGTAGCAAAGATCAACAAAACTAAAAGCTGATTCTTTGAGAAGATAAACAAAATTGATAAACCATTAGCCAGACTCATCAAGAAAAAAAAGGAGAAGACTCAAACCAATAAATTTAGAAATGAAAAAGGAAAAGTAACAGCTGACACTGCAGAAATACAAAGGATCAAGAGAGATCACTATAAGCAACTCTATGCCAATAAAATGGACCACCTGGAAGAAATGGACAGATTCATAGAAATGCACAACCTTCCGAGACAGAACCAAGAAGAAAGAGAAAATATGAACAGACCAATCACAAGCACTGAAATTGAAACTGTGATTAAAAATCTTCCAACAAACAAAATCCCAGGACCAGATGGCTTCACAGGCAAATTCTATCAAACATTTAGAGAAGAGCTAACACTTATCCTTCTCAAACTCTTCCAAAATATAGCAGAGGGAGGAAAATTCCCAAACTCATTGTACAGAATCCAACAGCACATTAAAAGGATCATACACCATGATCAAGAGGGATTTATTCAGGAATGCAAGGATTCTTCAATATACGCAAATCAATCAATGTGATACACCATATAAACAAATGGATGGGGGCTTCCCTGGTGGCGCACTGGTGGAGAGTCTGCCTGCTGATGCAGAAGACACGGGTTCATGCCCCGGTCCAGGAAGATCCCACATGCTGCGGAGCAGCTAGGCCCGTGAGCCACGGCTGCTGAGCCTGCACATCTGGAGCCTGTGCTCCACAATGGGAGAGGCCACAACAGTGAGAGGCCCACGTACTGCACCAAAAAAAAAAAAAAAAAAAAATGGATAGAGAAAAACCATATGGTCATCTCAATAGACACAGAGAAAGTTTTCGACAAAATTCAACACCCATTTAGATGCAGAAAAAGCTTTCGACAAAATTCAACACCCATTTATGATAAAAGCCTTCCATAAAGTAGGCATAGAGGGAACTTTCCTCAACATAATAAAGGCCATATATGAGAAACCCACAGCCAACATCATCCTCAATGATGAAAAACTGAAACCATTTCCACTAAGATCAGGCAGAAGACAAGGTTGCCCACTCCCACCACTATTATTCAATAGTTCTGGAAGTTTTAGCCACAGCAATCAAAGAAGAAAAAGAAATAAAAGGAATCCAAAACAGAAAAGAAGATGTAAAGATGTCATTGTTTGCAGATGACATGATACTATACATACAGAATCCTAAAGATGCTACCAGAAAACTACCAGAGCTAATCAATTAATTTGGTAAAGTTGCAGGATAAAAAATTAATGCACAGAAATCTCTGGCATTCCTATACACTAATGATGAAAAATCTGAAAGTGAAATTAAAACACTCCCATTTACCATTGCAACAAAAAGAATAAAATATCTAGGAATAAACCTACCTAAGGAGACAAAAGACCTGTATGCAGAAAATTATAAGACACTGATGAAAGAAATAAAGGATGATAAAAATAGATGGAGAGATATACCATGTTCTTGGATTGGAAGAATCAACATTGTGAAAATGACTATACTACCCAAAGAAATCTACAGATTCAATGCAATCTCTGTCAAACTACCACTGTTATTTTTCACAGAACTAGAACAAAAAATTTCACTATTTGTATGGAAATACAAAAGACTCCAAATAACCAAACCAATCTTGAGAAAGAAAAATGGAGCTGGAGGAATCAGGTTCCCTGACTTCAGACTATACTACAAAGCTACAGTCATCAAGATAGTACAGTACTGGCACAAAAAAAGAAATATAGATCAATGGAACAGGATAGAAAACCCAGAGATAAATCCACGCACATATGGTCACCTTATCTTTGATAAAGGAGGCAAGAATATACAGTGCAGAAAAGACAGCCTCTTCAATAAGTGGTGCTGGGAAAACTGGACAGCTACATGTAAAAGAATGAAATTAGAACACTCCCTAACACCATACACAAAAATAAACTCAAAATGGATTAAAGACCTAAATGTAAGGACAGACGCTATCAAACTCTTTGAGGAAAACAGGCAGAACACTCTATGACATAAATCACAGCAAGATCCTTTTTGACCCACCTCCTAGAGAAATGGAAATAAATATAAACAAATGGGACCTAATGAAACTTCAAAGCTTTTGCACAGCAAACGAAACCATAAACAAGATGAAAAGACAACCCTCAGAATGGGAGAAAATATTTGCAAATGAAGCAGCTGACAAAGGATTAATCTCCCAAATTTAGAAGCAGCTCATGCAGCTCAATATCAAAGAAACAAACAACCCAATCCAAAAATGGGAAGAAGACCTAAACAGACATTTCTCCCAAGAAGATATACAGATTGCCAACAAACTCATGAAAGAATGCTCAACATCATTAATCATTAGAGAAATGCAAATCAAAACTACAATGAGATGTCATCTCACACTGGTCAGAATGGCCATCATTAAAAAATCTACAAACAAATGCTGGAGAGGGCATGGAGAAGAGGGAACTCTCTTGCACTGTTGGTGGGAATGTAGATTGATAAAGTCACTGTGGGGAACCGTATTTAGGTTCCTTAAAAAACTAAAAATAGAACCACCATATGACCCAGCAATCCCACTACTGGGCATATACCCTGAGAAAACCATAATTCAAAATGAGTCATGTACCAAAATATTTATTGCATCTCTATTTACAATAGCCAGGACATGGAAGCAACCTAAGTGTCCATCAACAGATGAATGGATAAAGAAGGTGTGGCACATATATACAATGGAATATTACTCTGCCATAAAAAGAAACAAAATTGAGGGTTTTTTTTTTGCAGTGAGGTGGATGGACCTAGAGTCTGTTATACGGAGTGACCTATGTCAGTAAGAGAAAAACAAATACCTTATGCTGACTCATGTATATGGAATCTAAAAAAAAAAAAAAAAGGTCATGAAGAACCTAGGGGCAAGATAGTAATAAAGACACAGACCTACTAGAGAATGGACTTGAGGATACAGGGAGGGGGAAGGGTAAGGTGGGACAAAGTGACAGAGTGGCATGGGCATATATACACTACCAAACGTAAAATAGATAGCTAGTGGGATGCAGCCACATAGCACAGGGAGATCAGTTCAGTGCTCTGTGACCACCTAGAGGGGTGGGATAGGGAGGGTGGGAGGGTGGGAGACACAAGAGGGAAGAGATATGGGGACATTTGTATATATGTATAACTGATTCATTTTGTTATAAAGCATAAACTAACACACCATTGTAAAGCAATTATACTCCAATAAAGATGTTTTAAAAAAACAAAGATATAAAATTTAAAAAGAAGAAAAGAAATGCTACATACCATATGATTCCAACTATATGACATTCTGGAAAAGGCAACCTTGAAGACAATAAAATGATCAGTTGTTGCCAGGGGTTTGGGGGAAGGAGTGGGGGCAGATGAATAAGTAGAACACATGGGATTTTTAGGGAAATGAAACTATTCTGTTTGGCACTGGAATGTTAGGTACATGACATTTACATTTGGCAAATCCTGTACAATTGTGTGACACAAAGAATGAACCCTAATGTAAACTGTAGACTTTAGTTAATAATAACAGTATATCAATATTTGTTCATCAGTTATAACATACACACTAATGCAAGATGTTAATAATAGAGGAAACTTGGGAGAAGAGGGATAATATAGAAACTCCCTGTACTCTCTGTTCAATTTTCTTGTAAACCTAAAACTGCTCTAAAAACTAAAGTCTGCTATTAAAAACACAAACAAACAAACAAAAAACCTAATTTGGCACTCTCATTTGTTAAACTGCTAATTGTGCTGTGGGCTTGGAAATCAATATAGCATTGTATAAAGGCACTACATTCTAAAAGCAAGTCTACAAAATCATAAGTTAACTTTATAGAAAGTTATATTTAAATGATTTGATATTCAAGTTTATATCTATGAAATCAAAATAACATATCTAATTCAATGGTTTTTGTGAGAATCAAATACACATCTATGAGAACCAACTTTGAAAACTAATTTATAATAAATGTATATAATTATTTTAAAGTATAAATATTTAAATGTTCATGTATTTTTTATTGTTTACATAATTTAGCTATTGTTAAAACTACAAAAGCGGCAGGATCACTGGCTTTAAACTCAACCTCAATTATATGGTGGGAGTAGAGGAATGGATTTTTGTTAGAAATTTAGTAACATTCTTTCGTTTAAAAGCTTGTCCAGAAAAAAAGCAGTTCAAAAGCTGAGCATTTTTCAGCTAAAAATAGGCATTCACAGACAAAATTAGAAAACCAAAAAAAACCCAATTGCTTTTTCATGCCATATGGACGGTGTACATTTTGAACAGCTGTCACTATCAGACTGGATAGTCTGGATGTCCTTGCTAAATCTGATGAACTTTGTATTACATATTCTTCTTCCATAGCAGGTAGGATTGTTAACAGGAATCTGTATTTAAGCTATCAAGATGGAGCAGAGGGCAGGGCAAGAAGTATAGCTACACTAATCACGCCCAAGTGCACAGTGTTGATCTTGAGGATCTCTGAAGAACAGAGTAGGAAGATAGAAATGACAGATAAGGTGGGTTTGGACAAACCACCACATTGGCATATTGATGCCCCTGAGGGGACTTTGTTGAACATTTTCATCATTAACTTTTAGCCTCAGACTAAATTCTTCCCCAAGAACAGTCTCAGATTCCCTCTAGCAAATTCATCTCCTGATAACATGCATTTAAGAGGTTAGGACTTAAAAGCAGCTCCTTTCTCTCTTTCTTTCCTTCTTTCTTTCTTTCCTTCCTTCTTTCTTTCTTTCTTTCTTTCTTTCTTTCTTTCTTTCTTTCTTTCTTTCTCTTTCTTTCTTTCTCCCTTTCTCCCTTTCCTTCCTTCTCTCTCTCTCTTTTTCTCTTTCTTATTCTTTCTCCCATTTTTCCTTTTCTTCTTTTGAAGTCATTTAATGAGTGTCTTCTTTGTGACAGCCCTGGTAACTGCTGAATTTTAAACAGTTAGAGACACAAAGAAATACTGATTGGCAAGTGATAAAGCTCTACAGAGAGGCAGAGAGATTATGGGAGCACATGAGAGGAACCAAATCCAGGGAGTAACTGAGTCTTGAAGGACAGAATGAGTTATGGACTTTGAGGGGTGAGGAGAGGGGAGAAAAGGGGAAGAAAAAGACTTCAAGTAGGGAAATAAGTTGTGCAAAAAATTGAAATAAGATTTAGTACATGTCATGCATTTCCAGTACGGCTAGAGAATATGTATAAAGCAGTGGAAAGTCAGAGAAACAGGTCAGTATTAAACACTAAAGTGTCCTGTAACAAGAGAAAGAAGGATGTCAAATCCAATTACAATTATCATAGCAGGGTTTTAGGGAGAGCCAAAGCCCTGTGGGAGTTCAAAAGGGATGATAATAATGGTGATAAGTCAATTCAGGACTTACTCTGTGCAAGACACTATACCTCGAATAAAATACATAATATCTAATATAGTCTTCTTAATAACACCATAAATAATAATAACCACATTATTATCCCTTTTAAAGAACATAAGAAGTTTAGAGATCAGATTTCTTAATTTCCCCACAGTTATAGTGTTAGAGGATTCAAATTCAGGTCTTCCTAACTTCTGAGCTATAGTCGCTAACCACTATATGAACAAGCTTGGAAAATGTATAGCTGTATTCATTTTCACTTGAATACAGATAAACATATTTGTATTCATTTCTAAGTGATTGATAAATGTGTAAATATCCAACAATTGAAAATTTAATAAAAGATTAGAGTTAAGACTAAAATATTTATAAAGCACAGGTACATTGAGATTATAAATAAGCACAACTGATTTAAAAATGATTTAAACATTTATAAAGCATAGATATGAATTACTTAAAAGTAACAATTGTTAGTTTTCCACATTTTGGATCATAAGTATTTCTTGTGAGTTTTCACTGTTTTCTGGAGACTGACTATATTATTGATCCTCTATCTGTATTTTCTGTAAATCATTTTATGTATTAGAAATAAATTTATCATTTTCTAAATCATCATAGGCAATATTTCTTTACATGTTTTACACCTCTGGACCCTACCTCTTTGCACCTTCATCCCCACTGAAATTTTTCTAAAGTCCACTGAAGCTGCTCCTATTTCTGCTCTCATCATTAGTCAGGGATCCATGAGTCGATGAGGCAGCCAAAACCACACATATTATGAAAAGAGCATATTTTTTTCTCCTTTGGGCCTTACTTGCTCTTGCTTTGATATCCACCTATAGAACAGCAATTTTTGTGTTTGTTAATTCTCAAAACACATGTTATTTTTAAAATTATAAAATTAACGTTATATCACACAAAAATGCCATGTATTATCCTAAAGTATTGATATATAGACTATACCCCAATAGTCACTCCTAACCCTCTTTACAATGTTAATAGACAGTATGTATGTGTTCATACACATACACATACATACAAACACATATTTAGAACATTTTTACTATAATATTTTATTGTGTAGATATTCCACTGTTATTTAAGAGGTTCTTTATTAGAAGATATTTAGATTCAATCCAAGTTTCTCTGATGCAAACAATACTGTAATGAGCATAAAGTGTAGATATGCTTTTGTGGACTTGCATGATTGTCTTTGTCAGTTTGGGTTGCTATAACAAAGTACCATAGACTGGGTGGTTATAAACAACAAAAATTTATTTCTCACAATTCTAGAAGCTGGAAGTCCAGATTAGTGTGCCAGAATGGTCAGGTTCTGGTGAGGTTTCTCTTCAGGGTTGTAGACTGCTGATAGCTCATTGTACCCTCACATGGCAGAGAGAGGATGAGGGAGTTCTCTGGGGTCTCTTTATAGGGACACATGCCATTCATGAGGGCTCCGACCTCATGACCTAATCAGCTCTTAAATGCCCCACCTCCTATTACCATAATTTGGGAGTTAGGATTTCAACAAATGGATTTAGGGGGCACACAAGCATCCAGTCTATCGCAATGATTATTTCGTTATATTTTTTAAGTTGAATTTTTAGTATCAAAGTGTATGTACATTTTACATTTTGAAGCAACCTTTTACCTTTTAGAGTTTTATGGAGTCCTTGATGAATATGAGTCATCAAATGACTATGGCACTGGAAATATCCTGAAGTGGGTACATTGCAGAGTTTTACAAGCACAAATTTCCAAGGGCTTACTGAGTGGCAGATTTATCTACTTGATATTCAGTAAAACACTGCATCAGAAATAATAGATACATTTTATGGCAAAGAGGTGAGTCAATGGGCACAGAACCATAGTATTTGCTAAATCCACTCCTCTTAGCATATACAGCATCCTGAAAGCAGTCAATCTACTAGAACATGTGAATGGCTTTTTAAAGCCTCTACTTAGGCACCAACTCAGGGACAATGCTCTATGGGGTTGAGGTGCTCTACTGAAAGGTGAGGTGTTGAACCAGTGGTTGCTATGATGGTACTATGGGCTGAATTGTGTCCCCCAAATTCATATGTTGACACCTTAACTCCTACCCTGATTATATTTGGAAGTAGCGGCTTTTAGGACATAATTAAGGTTAAATGAGGTCGTAAGACTGTGGTTCTAATCCCATAGGATTGACGGTCTTATAAGAAGATGAAGAGAAAGAGATCTCTCTCTTTTCATACATGCACACACACACTGAGGAAACGTCTGTGACGACACAGCCAGAAGGTGGCTGTTTGTAACCTAGGAAAAGAATTTTAATCAGGAACTGAATTGGCCTGCAACTTGATCTTGGACTTCCCAGCCTCCAGAACTATGAGAAAACAAATTTCTGCTGTTCAAGTCACCTAGTTTATGGTATTTTGTTATGGCAGCCCCAGCTGACTATGACGAAAGGATTGAAGTTTCTAGGTAAGGTAATAATAGTGAATGGATAATTGCAGACATCATGTCCCAAAAAGGGGAAGGCAATCAAGGGCTCACTGTTTTAGGAAAGAAGGTCTAATTCACTCCATTAGGAAAACTATCTACACTACAGGAAGTGCAGGCTGGAGGTGAGATAAAAGTGGAATGGGTGGTAGAGAAAGTTAATGATGATTATTACATATAATTTATGGATCAGTTACCACAGTAAGGAATATCACTTGTGAAATAACTCAAGTCTCATGTATTTTTAGCCATTACCACTGGCTATCATTTTGAAGGATTAGTAAGAAAATGTAACTAATAAGTGCAATACAAGTGAATCTGAGTAATAGTTGAAGTGGACTGGTGCAGATGCTTCTGATGTTCCATGCTACATCACCTGGGCTCAGGTCCAATTTCACTGGCACTTCCAATGTACGCTGACAAAATCCCACCTTGAGTGCCTGCCACTTCTCTCTACTTTTTGCTTCAACGTTATCTCTGAAGCCACAGATGCTCACTCAGCCTTAACAAGGAGCTGGTCATTAGACAGAAGAGTTAACACCATTGAAGGCAAATCTCAACCAAAGAGTAAACACTGGTCTCTCACTCTTTTTGAAGCAGCAGTTCTGTGGTATGTTCTATTGGGTTCTCAGTATCCCCAGTGAGATAGATACATGGTGGCGCACAGTGACGACCTGCATAATAAGGCTCCCTTTGATGGCTTTTCTCCTTCCTTCTTTTACGACCCTCTCTCCTTCATACCACCTTCTCAAATAAACTACATGAATCGAAGTCTTTGTCTTAAGCTCTAGTTTTGGAAGAACCCATACTAAGACCTCTGGAATATTAAAACCTTCAAGCATGTAAATGTAAATTTAAGTGGCTTCCTCCTTCTCCTTTTGTAAAACAAAATAAAAACAAGATGGTGTTTAGGCTTCTGAATTTCATCATTTACTGAAAATTTCAACTCTTCAAATATTGGCAACAAGCTTATATTACTTCATATTTGCAAAACTGGACTTAAGACTTCTTTTTTTAAATTTTTTTAACATCTTTATTGGTGTATAATTGCTTTACAATGTTGTGTTTGTTTCTGCTGTATAACAAAGTGAATCAGCTATACATATACGTGTATCCCCATATCCCTTCCCTCTTGTGTCTCCCTCCCACCCTCCCTATCCCAACCCTCTAGGTGGTCACAAAGCACCGAGCTGACCTCCCCGTGCAATGCAGCTGCTTCCCACTAGCTATCTATTCTACATTTGGTAGTGTATATATGTCAATGTTATTCTCTCATTTCATCCCAGCTTACCCTTCCCCCTCCCCATGTCCTCAAGTCCATTCTCTACATCTGCGTCTTTATTCCTGTCCTGCTCCTATGTTCATCAGAACTTTTTTTTGTTTTTTTAGATTCCATATATATGTGTTAGCATATAGTATTTGTTTTTCTCCTTCTGATTTACCTCACTCTGTACGACAGACTCTAAGTCCATCCACCTCATTACAAATAACTCAATTTCGTTTATTTTTATGGCTGAGTAATATCCCATTGTATATATGTGCTGCATCTTCTTTATCCATTCATCTGATGATGGACACTTAGGTTGCTTTCATGTCCTGGCTATTGTAAATAGTGCTGCAATGAATATTGTGGTTCATGACTCTTTTTGAATTATGATTTTCTCAGGATATATACCCAGTAGTGGGATTGCTGGGTCATATGGTAGTTCTATTTTTAGTTTTTTAAGGAACCTCAAAGGAAACAAACAAGATGAAAAGACAACCCTCAGAATGGGAGAAAATATTTGCAAATGAAGCAACCGACAAAGGATTAATCTCCAAAATATACAAGCAGCTCATACAGCTCAATGTCAAAACAACAAACAACCCAATCCTAAAATGGGCAAAAGACCTAAATAAACATTTCTCCAAAGAAGATATACAGATTTCCAACAAACACATGGAAGGATGCTCAACATCATTAATCATTAGAGAATGCAAATCAAAACTACAATGAGGTATCACCTCACACTGGTCAGAATGGCCATCACCAAGAAGCCTACAAACAACAAATGCTGGAGAGGGTGTGGAGAAAAGGGAACCCTCATGCACTGGTGGTGGAAAGACTTCTTTTAGAATGTTGGAAGATCCCCGAAGGGGTTCTGTCATCTACAAACATTAGATGTGCATTCTTTCTCTATGACTAGAGTTATACCATTCCACTGTACTTTAATGCAGTGCATAGATAAGCCCTTGGTTCTAAAAATATTGACATTATTACATTATATCTTCATCCTGATTGAACTACCTACCTTAGTTCAAATACCACCTCTAAAATCTACCACTGTTCAATGCTCAGTCTTAAAATAGCTAGTCTCTGGTAGACCACAAAGAGTTTCACCCTGCATTTGTACAGTTCAGCTCTCTGCCAAAGACCTATGGGAATCATGTATAAACTTCTGTGCTCTTTTCCTGCATATCTTTCTCCTCCTTAGTTCCTGCCCTAAAAATTCAGCTAATTTGTCAGCTCCAAAATCTAATCTCTGCCCCTTCAGCTCAGTTTTATTGTCTTGATATGATAGGACCCCTTACTAGTTACATTGTAATCAGGAGAATACCCCAGGAAGAAAACTCAGGCAAATGTGGGGCTTACTTCATTTTTCTTCTTTCAGGAATAAAACTTTTGTGTGACCTGTTTTCCAGTGGAGGTTGAAATAGTTGCCTTGTGCATTTTGTCTTTTTCATGGCTGGTTGCAGCATGAGGGCAAGTTCAGTGTCAGTTATCCAGTCATGGAGAGTAGTGGAAATTACAGTTATGGCATATTACAATGTAAAATGTTATCAAAACCCTATTTGCCTTTTTATATATTTGTAGTACCCTCTATGTGGTGACAGTCATCTCACAATACTTTTTAAGAAACAAATAGATCTCTAGACTTAATTTTTTGCATTCAGAATTTTTTGTAGTTCTGTTGACAAGTCCTTCCCTGATCTTTATTTCCTGAGTTCAGTTAAAGATGGCTGATTTGGCCTTGCTACAAGGTCAAGATTTAATTATCCTTTGTTGCTTTGTTTTATATTTTTACTATCATTCATTTATTTTTTTCCCATTTGCATATGAGAAATAGTTGCCTCTTCCGATCTTGAATGTTTCAGAATTTCTGGGTGGTCCACATTCTCGTTTATCTCCTTGCAACTTTCCTACTCCCCTCACTCCAGTTCTTTTCTCAGATCATCTCCTTTTACAATCTCATCAAATGCAGTCAATAATAACTAGGCACGCTAATAGCATCTGTTGCCCAACCTCTTCATGTTGAAATATAAACTGACTTTTGGTATTTTTTTGTCAGTTGGCACTTATACTAAATATTTCACTACTGCATACCATGTGCTGTTATTTTCCAACCTCTAACTGTAGTTTTCTCACCATGTTCCATCTGTCTTAAAATCAAAGTCACATCATTTATTTTTTTAATTGTTATTATAGCAGCACCCCACTTCTAGTACTAATTTCTGTGTCAAGTTTTCTATATGTAATGTTTCTTGAAACACACAATCCTAAAATCTCAGTGGATTTTTTTACAGTAGTGTTTTCCCTTATCCAATATGTACAAGCTGCATGTCAGCTGTAGTTCTTGATGTTCTCTTTAGGAACCAGGATGAAAAACCAGTACTTATCTGTGACAATGCCATAATGATGTAGCAATGAGAAAAAGATATGATGAAATCATGAAATGCTTCTTTAAATTTCCACTCAGAAGTAACAAAGTCATTTACACTTACATTTCATTTTCCAATCCATTAATCTAACCAAGCCCAACATAAATGAAATGAAAACTATAATCCTTACATAGCTGAGATTCTGTGGTGAAGGACCTTGCATGAAGGGGCCCAGACAGAAAGACATTGTATATTTTGAATGGTAATTCAATGTATCACGCCAGATTTATGTTTCAAAATGATCTCTTTGGTTGATGTGTTGAAAACAAAGTTTAAGAAGGCAAGGTAGAAGCAAGGAGATCTGTAATCCAGGTAAGAGAGAATGAAGGCTTAAAAAGAGTTGTGGCTAGAGCTGAAGATGAGGTTGTTTTCTGGATATGTTTTTAGGGAAGAGTCGGTGGGATTTATTGATTTATTACTTATTAAGCATGTGTGAAAAATAGGACACAAGATGACATAAAGGTTTGGGCCTAGGCTTAGATTTCATAGTACCCAGACTTAGTCAAACTGCAAGGTCTAAGAACCCAGTCCTCAAGACTATCCTTGACTTCTGACATCAACTGCAAGGCTATACAGTTCCAAAAACCAACTTCAGATTTGGTAATCTGCTAGGAGTCACAGAACTCACTGGAAAGCTATGCTACTCACAACATTAGTATATTATAGGGAAAAGAGGCAGATTAAATTCAGCCAAATGAAGAGCATTAGGTAGAGTCTGACAGGGTTCCATATGCAAAGCTTTCACTGTCCTTTCTTATGGAGTCAGAATGCATTACACTAGTGGCTTCAATGTATGACAGTACACACAGGGTCCTGCCAATGGGGAAGCTTACCTGATCTTTGGTGTTGAGTTTTTAACTGGGGCTCCTTTATTTGGTCATGATAGATTGGTTGCCCATGTGGTTGATTTTAGAGGTCAACTGACAACACGTGAACTAAAAGCCCTTACCCTAAATCACATGGCTTGTCTTACTGATATAGTCATTCTACACTCTACCAGCTGATATATTCAGTCCTTTGCCCAAATAAAGATAGTCCTATCAGGTATTAGAAGCCAAAGGCAAAGGGAAGACCTTTCTTTGGGCAAGTCCAAGTTATTTTCTATATACATGCTTATTTTCAAACTAATTATTCTGTCCAGAGAGACTGCATTGCCCTGTGTTTTCAGAACAATCATACCTCTCACCCCAGACGAGTCAGAGTGCCATCAGCTTTATGAATTACATTTCTGCAACACAAGACAACAGTGGAATAAATCTTGTTGAGACAACCATAATATTGAGAACTAGTGTTATAAAAGAAATCAAAAAGGTAATTTGATAGAAAGCAATGGTTGATTAGGTGATTTGTAATTTAATAGACTTATGCTAAATGGCTTTGTGAGGAGGGGGCATAATCTGAGTCTTGAAGAATAAGAACTGAAAATCGAAGAGAAGAAAAAATTTCAACATGAGTAAAGAAAAAAATTAGAATAAAAAATGAAGCAAGTATGGCTGGAGCACAGTAAACTAGGATTGAGAAGTATGAGATTAAAGTGGAAATGGAAGTAGAAATCAGATTATGCAGGGCTGTAACAGACACCGTGAGTGCCCATACATCTTGAACCCTACCATTTCTGTGTTTTCAGACTTGCAGAGGCTATATCTACATTTCCGTGCCTGGGAGCTTTTTGTGCCAGCTAGAGGTATGTAGAATAGTACCCACACTCCATCACTCTTCAAACAGTGACTAAGAAAATATACATCCATTTTACCTCCCTTCTGAAGGTTGGGAGAGCTGGAAATCCTGTGATGTATTGCTTATACTATTTCCTAAAGTGAACCCAGTTAGCGAAGTTCCAGTCTTCCTTCTTTTCTCTGGATTTTCACGTACACTTTCTTGGCTTTTTTCCTTTCTGGTACTGTGTCCCTACTCATCTACAAGCATTTCCAGTACTTCAAAAAAAAAAATTACAAAGCAAACAACACTTACTTGCACTTGAATTCTTGCCCCTGAGTTTGCTACAGAGGGAATCCAAAGTAACACAAAGACAGAAAAAAAAGGAAAACGATGGAAGGATTTTAAACAATGGAATAACAATATCTAATAAATATTTCAAAAAATTACTCTGATCTCTGTGTGGAAAAGGCATTAATGGAGACGAGATAAAAGTAGAAGCAGAGACCCTTGAGAGTTGTTGCAATACCTGGATAAAAGATGATAGTGATTTGGAAGTGTGTAAGGACAGAGGATATAAATGGAATCAGGAAACTCAAAATATATTTTGGAGATAGAATTGACAAGACTGCTTGCTGGGTTGGATATGCTGGGTTTAGACAATGGAAAAATCAGTATTGATTCCCACATTGTTTGGTGATTTTACTTTATGAGATGACAAACTCAAGGTGGAGGAAATTAATAAATTACTTAATTTGGTGGGAGTGATCAAGGGCTTCATTTTGGGCATATTTAGTTTGCCTAATAAGACACTTAATTGGAGAGGTCAAGAAGGCATCTGAACATATGTTTAGTACTAGGAGGAAAGAGCTAGGCTAGAGATTTAAATTAGGGATCCATCAACTTATAGATGCTATTCAAAGTCATTGGACTGGATGAGATCATCTACAAAATAATCCAGACAGAGAAGAGGAAAAGAAGTAAATTAATACATTATTCTATAAATAGTTTTAGATAAGTAGCTTTCTTGGCATTCTATAAATTAACAGTTTAAATATGAATAAATTAAATCAAAGAGAATTAGAAGAAAATATGCATAATATCATATACACTGGAAGTGAAGGTCCTTATAGACAATACCATAATCAGAAAGTATAAAGAGTTTGGACCATAAAAGTAAAAAACATAAAAAAGTGTACATCGGAAAAAGATCTCAAAGTAATATCATTGAAAGAAAGATATCACAATAAGAAAATAGTTTTATTCCATTTCTCTCTGTATATAGTTATTTATTTATACACGTGATCCTTATGAATATACAAGAAGTCAAACATTTAGATGGAAAAAAAGACATACAATATGAACAAAAACTAATGAAAAGAAGAAATTTAAATCTCTGACAACCATATTAAAAACATAAATAAATAAAAAGCTGCATTATGCTGGTAAAAGAAGACATAGAAATTAATCAATTAGTCAATACTTTCCTTTACCTATCAAAATGTAAAAGTTTTAAAATGATAATGTCATATGTTGGCAAGTTTACAGAATAATATACTCTCTGATTCTTCAATCATGAGTATATTATGGTCCAATTTTCTGGTTGACAATTTTAGAATGGTCTTAATCAAAAGTCTCATTGCTCTGATACTGCTGTTGCTCTTCTAGTAATTATCCCCCCAAATAATTTAAAATACTTATATTTTAAAAATTTACCTAGTGAGGATAAAGCAAGAGAGGTACTGTGGTAAACTTGGGATTTATATATTTTCTTTGAGGGATATGAAGATAAGATTCCTAGTTATCATTTTGATATCAATAATGGTGGTCAAATCCCTCACACTTCCAGGGTTAAACCTCACAGAGATTGTGACGGAGTTGTACTCAGAAATATACAACTTAAAAGTACCTGGAAGAAGAAACAACTTGAAGAAACAAGGATGCTGTGACAGATTCTGAAAAGGGAAGCTTCTCAGAATGATGCTGATGGTTTCCCTTTGGGATACAATTTTAGGCATTTTGATTTCTAGTTACAATAAAAGGTTAATGAGGTCAGGAGAATTTAAACAATGAATGGCTAATGCCAATAGATTTAACTTTCTAGAGCTTTGCAAGGTTTGATTAGTTCTTAATGCAATAAATACTTCGAGGAATTAATATTCTATTGAACGTGTGAGGAATAAGCAAATTTGAGTTTTTCTAATTCATACTCAATTTCATAAAATCACCACATAGCTAACATCTAAAAACGCACAAACTCAGAATAGAGTTTGTGTTACGTTTTAATTATTTTATCTCAAATTAATTCCATACCTAAGCAAATAATAAAAGCTTTTAATGCACAAGTGTTTGCCAAACTGTTAAACTCTTCGATATTCTTTGTCTCATTCAACACATAATAAATATTTATCGTGTGTTGTGTACACTTCTGTGAACAACTTGCAATTAAATTATTGCTAGACTAAACAAATTATTTTGACTCACAGTTAATCCTTAAATTATTAAATACTTTGTTTCTAAACTGTATATATAATTTATACTTGTAATTAAATGTATTTGAACAAATCAAAAGCATAGCAAACAGAATACTGGTAATATTTCTAAGAGGTACTTTTCTTTCCTACACATATTCTTTGAAGATAAATGTCTCCAGAATAATTTGCTTTCTCTGCTTTAACAATTGAGAATCTCATTTAAATAAACCAAGGGCTTCCCTGGTGGTGCAGTGGTTGAGAGTCCGCCTGCCGATGCAGGGGACACGGGTTCGTGTCCCGGTCCGGGAAGATCCCACATGCCGCGGAGCGGCTGGGCCCGTGAGCCATGGTCGCTGAGCCTGCGCGTCCGGAGCCTGTGCTCCGCAACGGGAGAGGCCACAACAGTGAGAGGCCCACGTACCGCAAAAAAAAAAAAAAAAAAAAGTCATAAAATAAAATAAACCAAAGTCTTATAGGTAAATGCTACTCAAATATTAATTAATGATTGAGGGGAAAATTTAAAGTGATTTTTAAAAAATTACTGTAGATCTCTGAATCTGCATAAAATACTCCACATAAAATATTATTTTTATGCAGAGCTAACATGTATGGCATATGTTTATGAACTGCACAAAGGGACAAGACAAATAAGGCTCATAGAGGCTGAAATCCACTAAAACCTCTGCTAGGCTAGGCCATATGGGAGACAGTACATCTACCCTGGGGTGAAAGTTCATGAAATGAGCCATGTATGCTAGAGTTGGTCTTGATTTGATGCCTTTTTGTGCTTTGCAGCATAATTACAAGTTGAGTACATAGAATTTTTTCCCCAAACCATTTTGAGGATAAGTTGCCAGCTGGATATGCTATCATGTCTTAATATTTTAGTGTCTCTTTCCTACAAACAGGGACTTTCTCCTATGTAACCACTGTATGAGCGGGAAATTAACATTGATACTTCACTATGAGCTAATAATCCTCAGATGACTCAAGTTGCACTAAATGTCCCCAGAATGTTCAGAATTGCACATTGTCTTTAGTTGTCAAGTCCTTTTTGTCTCCTTCACTCTGAGACATTTTCTCAAATATTACTCAGCTATAAAAGAAGAAATAAGTAATGCCATTTTCAGCTACATGGATGAACCTACAGATTATCATACTAAGTAAGTCAGACAGAGAAAGAACAACATCATATGATATTGCTTACATGTGTAGTCTAAAAAATACTATACCAATGAACTTATTTACAAAACAGAAATCGATTCACAGACATAGAAAATAAACTTATGGTTAACAAAGAGGGAATGGGCGAGGGATAAATTGGGAGTTTGGGATTAAAATATACACACTACTATATATAAAATAGATAACCAACAAGGACCTACTATATAGCACAGAGAACTATAGTTAATATAACTTATAATGAAAAAGAATCTAAAAAAGAATATATATGTATATAAAACAATCACTTTGCTGTATACCAGAAACTAACACAACATTGTATATCAATGATATTTCAATAAAATTTATTTAAAAATCATATGTATGTTCTGAGAAAGTTGAAGCTATGTAAATATCCATTCCTCATCAAACTTTTGTTTTATTTATTTATTAATTTGCATTAATATAGACTCAAGGTCCGTATCCTATTTTATTTAAGGGGTTATAATCCACTGCTATATTTTGGTATTCATATTGACAGAGTTTTGACCAGTTGGAACCTCTGCATACTGGCTCCTGTGTACTTTATTATATCCCATTATCCTTTGAGCACTTTCATGCTTTGGGACACAATAGAATAGTCCAGATCAATCTTATGATTTTCCTGCCTCAACCCCTATTTAAAAGATTTCAGTGCTTGTTGTACTTACAGCTGTGGGAGTGTCACTACCAGGCTCTCTCAATGGTGAAAGTTAGGGTATAGTTTTATATCTATTTATAAATGTTGAAATATTTGTACCACTACCTTCATGCCCAATCCAAAGTTACAAAGCTAATTCAAGTTTATTTTCTGTCAATTATCTTTAATACATGTATATTAATTAACAAGCAGTATTTAACCAATCTCACATTGCTACCACTATCCCCCCCACTAGGAATAACCCC
The DNA here is from genome assembly GCF_937001465.1 of Orcinus orca. Classification (NCBI taxonomy): domain Eukaryota; kingdom Metazoa; phylum Chordata; class Mammalia; order Artiodactyla; family Delphinidae; genus Orcinus; species Orcinus orca. The sequence goes on from NC_064575.1 coordinate 21,646,710, forward strand.
CTTCATCACATTGGTGTTTTGACAATTTATGCTAGGCCACCACTCTCATGGGACATACTTGTTCGTTTTGCTCTAGCGCTGACAACCCACACCAAGACAACCATCTACATGAACACCACGCAGACAGCTCAGACTCTGAAAGCCTTGGCCAGGCCAGCTCTCCCATGTGACGTCTGCCTCACACCTCTCGGCCCTAAGAGGCCATGCTAGGGTGTCCCCTGTAGAGATACGCTCCCCAGCGTAATTGAGCTCTGATACCCCAGGCCGGTTTGGTCCTTTCCATGAAGGTCCTGCTTGCACTTCTCAAATGTTAAGACCCCACTGTCCTCCTGTGCCACCTCCAGCCTCACACAACTACCCACCCACATACACCCACACACACTGCACAGCTAGCCTCCCTTCTCTGCTCAAGCACTGACGGCCTGTGCTAGGTAAGCACCTACATGGACACGCTTCTTGCCCCCCCACAGCTCCTTCCCACTGTTTCAGCCATGGATGCTCACCTTGTGCAAACAGTTTTAGGGCTGAATTATTCAGAAGGAGAAGGGAAGAATAAAGAGAGACAGATGGAAAGCTTCTGTTTGTTTAAGTTAGGTGCAGAATGCTACATTAATTATACTCTTCACTTTATGATGTATCAACATCCATGGTAGAAGCTAAGCCCACATCTTGTTTTACTTATTTTTAATAATTTCATGATTCACTTTGTGTGTTAATCTGTTTATATTTTATTTTATTGAATGTTATATTTAAATTTTATTCCAAATTATGCATTTTCTCCATCTCTTTCTGTTTATTTGTCCCACTATTTCTTGTGGCTTTTTAAAATGTTGCATTCTATATTTTAATTAACTGATAATTAAAATTTAACATCTGTTTTTAATACTCAAATTTTTCCTCTGTTGGCTTGGAAGTTTACTCATTTATTCTTTTCTCATAGTGATTATAAAATTGTACAATATTTGTGTATCAAAGTATAAGGCTACATTTTAACCTTCCTTCCACACAATACCCTAAAATACTTGGTTCCTCCTTCCAAACTTATTTGTTATTATTTTTCTTTATGTTAATTCTTTTTATGTAGCCTCTTTAAATGCCAGTTATTATTATAATATTATTATAATTATATATTATTATTATTATTTTATTATATAATAATTATATTGCCCTTATATTAAAAATTTTATTTAGAATGACCTTTATTTTTTGATAAATTTTTGTTTCTTCTTGACTCTCAAATTTGTCTTTGGGATCATTTTCCTTTGTCTAAAGTCTAAATGTGTGCCAATATGCCTAGATGTAGGCTTAATTTTATTTTAGTTTTTCAGCTTGGTTTAAATGTTGAGAGAATGATTTGGATATTTAACAGTCCTTTGTGTTTAAAAAAAAATTGAAGGAGGAGTAAAATGCAATTTCTTTACTTGATAAGAAAATCTACTTATCCCTTACACAAATTTTTCTTAAAACCACAGGAAGCATCATATTAATGATGAATGTTAGAAGCATTCTTTATTTAGGTCAGCCAAAAGACAAGGACGTCTGCTGTCACCACATCTAGTTCACATTATTTTGCAATTCCTGCACCATGCAATAAATCAAGAGAAGAAAAAAAAGTGTTAAAATCAGAAAGGTAGGAAAATTGCCATATTTTCTAGCAACACAATTGTTCATGCTGAAAATCAGTCTATTGGAATTAATAAATGGTCTGTAATTTCATGGATCCATGACTAATATACAAAATAATAGGTTTCTTAAACATGAGCAAAAGCCATCAGACAAAATATAATAATAAAATTTATACAATTCACAACTGCAATAAGAACAAAAGTAGGACACTTAGAAATAAGTAAATAATAAAATCATGTGAAGCACTTGGGGAAATGTAAAATTTTATTTTTAAAATTCTTATGTGAGATTCAGAGGCTAAAACTTTTTTCTTAGACAATTCTTATGAAGAAAAAAAAGAGAGAAAATGTGCCTTTTCAAATATCAGGAAAAATTCTAACCAGTAATAATTAAAGTAGTTTGATCTCCTTACAGAGATACACAAAGTTAGCACTGGACTAGATTATAGAAGCCAGAAATAGCCTACCAGTCACTATTAAATTTGCTGTTCATATGGAAAAGTAATTAGATCCTTGTTTCTGGCCATTTAAAAATAAATTATCATTAAATTAAAGATATAAAAACATGAAAAGCAAGACAAAAACTCTGAAGAAAATGTAAGAGAATATTTTTATGTGTTTGTATAAGAAAAAATAAGGAAGGGTTTTACTCATTTGTATAGGAAGTATGGGGCAATATTTCCTGGACAAGACACTAAAAAAGGCAATGTGACAATTTTTATTTTAAAAAGACAGTCTTCTGCATAATAAAAGTCACTAAAACAAATTTAAAAGATTATTCTCTTTGGGGGGAAAATATATTTTAAAGATAATAAATGACAAAGGGTTAATCTCTATAAGAAGAGCCTCTTATCAGTAAATGAGAAAATGACAAATATACCAGTATAATAAAAGAGTAAAAGATGAATTGGCAGGTCACACAAGAGCACACTTGAAGCTCAATAAGCATAAAGCTGCTTTAATTTCACTAGTAAGCAGGTGAGTGAGGATCCTGGGTTCTGCAACTAGGCTTCCTAAATTCCAAAGCTGCTCAACCACTTCCTGGTTATGTAACTGGGCAAGTTATTTGTGGTTTTCGGTGTCCTCTTCACCCAAAACGAGAACGATAATGCCTCCTAACTTCACATATTTATTGTGAGAACTAAATGATGAGGACATGTAAAAGACTAGAGCAGCACTTGGAGCAAGGTGACAGCTCAATAAATGGTGCCTGTTAGTCTTGCTGTCAGGGAGGTCCTTAGGTAGAAGGAACAGGAATGTAGTCTTGTGAGTATGAAGTATGCAGTGAAGTCAAAGTATCTTGAGTAGAAAACACCACTTTGGAGAGAATGAAAAACTAGTTTAAAGGAACAATATTCCAGGAAAAAATATGATCAAGACAATACATAAAGCATTCATTTTAAAATTTAAAATATATACATCTCTATGTTGTGTTGGATTATGAACATATACTAAATACATTAAAACATGATGGGGGAGGATACATACCAAATTCAGGCTAGCAGTTAGCTCTGAGCAGGACTGCAGGGGAATGGGTTAAGGAAAGAACTTCAGTGGCATAAGTAGCATTGTATTTCATAAATCAAACAGTCAATAAATAATAAATAAATGGACCTGTGGTAAATAAGTCAAAATGTCAACAATTGTTAAATCCAGATGATGGAAACACAAATGTCTATTATTTATTGAAATTTTTTCTGTATGTTTAAATATTTCATAATTTCAAATTTTTTAAAATGGGTTGAATGCAGAGCACTATATTTGCATGCCTGGTAGAAATATTCTCCCTTTATTTTATAAATAGCTATTCATGTACATATTTTGACTCTGCTGCTAAATATAATTTCTTGACAACACAAGCAATTTTTTTTTCTAAATTTTATCCCTTAGCTCTGAACACAGTGTTTGGTACAGAACAAGGATGCAATAAAAGTTTGATGAATGAATGAGTGAATGTTTTACTGGGAACTTTGGAATTTAAAATTTTCAGTACAGACATCTGTAAATCATTCACAGAAACACCTACAAAGGAACTTATTTATCTGTTATAAATATAGGAAACAACCAAAGAAATATTTTTAAATGTTAAATTTCTACTTACAATATTGGAAGGGAAATAATTGTGTCTTCCAAACAAAATTCCAATGCTTTCTCTTCACTCTTTTTATTTTTTAAAAAAATTTTTTTCATTCATTTTTAAACTCTGTATTATACTTTTTTTTATATTCTGACTCTCACAAAATTATTCTAGTATTATAGATAAATGTTCAGAAGTTCTGCAACCTTAATTGAATATCTAGGAGTCATCAGAGGGAAATAAATTAGAGGCTGCCAACAATGAAAGGGTTTTTAATTCTTTGATGAGTAATTTATGTCTTCCTCTCAAAAACAGCAAAGAATGTAGTATTTTTTCCTCAGGATCAGGTAGTTAATTATTTTTAGCTCTAAAATATTTGTTCATTTTTTTTTACTATAAGTTTATTTGTGCATTTTATGTTATTTTATTGACTCTCACTATAGAATCATGAAAAACTAATTAAAAAGAGGAAAACCTCCCAAAATGGAACAGAGCAGCAGCAAGAACTACTTTTGGAGAAAAGAGATGTTTCAGATTGGTTACACACACACACACACACACACACACACACACACACACACACACACACACGCAAGCTTAGTTTAATGAGAGGCACAAAACAATCCGATGGGACCTGAAGATTTGCTTCAGGAATAAGGATCTAAGATAATTTCTTACTGTTTTGCTTTGGGTTGTGTGTTCCCTTTCCAGTGAAAATATGTAAAATAATCATCTGAGCACTAAACAATTTAAATGCAATCTTATTTTGTCTTTTAATTCCTTCTAAATGCTTATATGAAATTCAGATTTCTCTGTTCCTTTCTTGCTGTTTTCCTTTTATCACTTGTTCTGATATAATGTATAGAAATCCTACATATTTCTATACAATTTCTACTAATAGTCTCCTTCATTTACTTTACTATCTGTTATGATATTTCTTACTAAAAGAATAATTGGTGCTGTTAAAAATACTAGATTTAATTAATTGACACTATTCCTGATAATCCTATTATATTTTTTGTGTTGGTGAAACAAACAATAATTCATGGGTACTAACCATCAAAAAAAGCAAAACTAGATCTGAGTATTTTGAATAAATCTATAGGGAAAATTTCAATGAAAGATTAAAAATTAATATTGCAAAGATTATATCTTACTTGAAATTTCTGTGTGTTCTTTAATAATAAGTTACCAGTTGCCAAAGGTAAATATGAATTCAGGAAAGATGAATGGAAAAAAATATGTAATTCATTTTGTGACTAATATAATCATTTAAAATATGTTCAACCAGTTAAGATGAACTGTCAACTTATTTTACTTACATAATTTCATTTATACCTTTACTTATTGAATAAGTAATATATTTTTTAGCATAGTACAATGCATCAGTCACAGTTAAACACTGGGGTAGGAAGAGTTTAAGCCCCGTCTCTACTTCCAAGGAAGGACCATCAAACAGGATCTAAGCCGATATGCTGGGAGAGAGCAAGGACAGTGCGTGTTTGCTTTAGTTTTTAACACAGTGCCTGATACATAGTTAGCACTCAATAAATACTTGCTAAACTACATCAATTAACAGAACAAAAGGTCCAGTAAGATTATGCCAAAGCGCTAGGAACAGAAAGAAAAGAGGGACTAATTCTGTCTGTGGTTGTCAAGAAGTGAAAAAGATGAGCTTGATCCCATGGTTGAGTTTGATCCCATAATTCAGTTTGAGAAGACAGAGCATTCTTCTTTGGTAGAATGTCTACCATCCATACCAAGTGATTCTTTTTCATGTACCAATCATAGGAACATGATAACCCCTTACACACACATCCAGCCATCCACAGATGGGCACTTGTCCCAAGATTAGGCAATCAAACTCATGTTGGTAAATTGAATTTATAGAAGTCAAGTGAAACTGACATTAACAAAATGTTATTTTCACTTACAGAAATTATGGTTTTGATAAAGTGAGTTAGGGATTAGTAGCAGAGAAAGATGCGGCGGCATCACTAGAACTTCTAACAAGCCAGTTTTATCTCTCTATTTGGTACTTTTTAATAAGAAGGTTTAATGTTAAGGCCTTGTAGTGAAACCTAAAGAAGCAATTCATGGGTTAAAAGTTCCTTTTACATCTATTATCTCACAGAATCTTTAAAAATCTTCATGAAGTAATTTTAACATCTCTCAAAGATATCATCTCTCTTTTTTTATTCAAGAGGGCTTAGTCTGAGCTGTGGAAATAGCCCCCCTAATGACCTGCCTTCAGGATTCCAGCCCTCCCACTCTAAATTCCATCTCCTTAGTAACTACCAAAGTCCCAAAACACAACTTTAATCAAATTACTTAATGACTGCTCACTGACTATAGGTAAAAATCCAAATGATTTAGGATAAGCATCATCTCCTAAACTCCTGCTATAAAATGCAAGTTTCTTACATTCTGAACTATTTGAAGTTTCACAAGCATGTCATGCTTATAATCATTAATTTTTTTCTATACTTCCCTGGGTTGTATTTTCTCTGCCTAGAATATATATAATAATATTTGTCACAGTGCAGTGAAATCTTTTGTTTACATTTTTAATTACCATACTGGATTAGATAACATGTTCTATTTACCTCTTAACACCTGGACATAACACAATGCCTAGCAATTAGTGTTTAACACATGTTTATTGATTATGTTTCTTTCTCCACCATGATAAGAGTCAAGGAGATTAAGTGACTTGTTCAGCCTTCGTAAAAGAAGAGACCAATATTTAAACACAAGTCTTATGGTTCTAGTTTAAACTTGTTTGAGTTTACCTCACTTCCCAAACACTGGCAGACCAGAAGTCTGCAGAAAATTAATGCCTAGGGAACAAGTAGCAGCTTTCTAGTAGTTTCACAGACTCAAGCCATTTGTCACTGGGGATCAGGTAGAGGGGAGGATTGAAGAAGGAAAATAACCAAAGTTATGGCTCTTTGTACCACCATTTTCTGTCTAGCACTTGTATCAGTAAATTTTATATTAATTATGAACCAATGAAGGTAAACTGAATTTTTTTTTCTAATTAGCTTTTAGTGTCATAGATGAATACTAACCCCAAAAAGTGACATTAACCTTATCTCTGCCCCAGCAAACACCCTTCTTTCTTTCTTTATTGCATATTTTTATTCTTATAAATAAGATCTTTTGGGTCTTAACAATTTAATTCATATGCCTTATGTGATATCTGAATGCTGACATTTTTTGGCGAAATTTCTTGTTTTCATTAATTGCCAGTAAAATGGCCCAGATTGAACTTATATCAAAAAAAATTCCAACTATTTCCAGATTTTTTAGATGGGAAGATCTTGGTCTTTTCACCTTAGTCAGATTTATTTTTGTACTTGGCAACTTTTTATGAACTTTTGAGTCTACACAGTTTCTCTTAGATGCTATTTGTTTCATTATCATTCTGTATTCAAAAGAAAGAAAAGACAACCTTGCCAAATTAACTAAAAATATCTTGGTTTTAATTTTATAACAACTCCTGAACTGTGAAAATGTAAATATACTCAATTTATTATTTGACAACAAAGTGACTGATAAAGGCATTTATATCACTAATTATAACTTTAAAATTTTGAGAAATTTTCCCATTGTGTAGATACTTGATGGCATGATTAGTAACAAAATTCAACGCATGTTATGACACAGAAGAACATAACTCACTAGAGAAATGTACAGGAAATGGAGCTGCCTTGGGGATTATATTAACTGTATTTCCTTATTTTCTGTATTTTTGATGCTCCAGCATTTGGGACTTTGATCCTGGAGACAGTGCCCCTCCCATTGCTAGTTAGTTCCTAGAGATAGCAAACAAATCCCCTGCCAATGCACTTTTTTTTTTTTTTTTTTTTTTTTCCGGTACGCGGGCCTCTCACTGTTGTGGCCTCTCCCATTGCGGAGCCCAGGCTCCGGACGCGCAGGCTCAGCGGCCATGGCTCACAGGCCCAGCCGCTCCGCGGCATGTGGGATCTTCCCGGACTGGGGCGCGAACCCGTGTCCCCTGCATCGGCAGGAGGACTCTCAACCACTGCGCCACCAGGGAAGACCCATGGGTACCTTTTTAACACATGGATGCTTATTATAATAATCTGAGGCATTTCAGCAGTATGTAAAAGAGAAGTAAGGGAGGTCACAAAAGGAATAAATGCACAGGATAAAGGATAGGTGATCTCTAAAATTCTTTCCAGCTCTGAGATATTATTATTCTATGATGATAATACTCATAATTGGCTCTTAATTAATGTATCAGTTTTCACTTTCATAGAGCTATGTATATATAAAATACACAATAAACATACATATACTGAAATACTCTTAATACAAGTACCAGCAATAGATTTAAAAATGAATTTACTGTGTAAGGTTGTAACACCTAAAGTATGTGATTAAGTGTGATCTCAGGGAAGAGGGACATGGAATGGTTATGACTGATCTCTCAAGAAATTTCTGTATAAATGAAACATAAAGGAAATGATGGAGGCTCACTGAGGTAGCCTAGAAATCCAAGATGATAAACTTAAGTATTTTCTTAGGGGAGGTTACATGGCTTTCTGCAATGGAGCCTATTTAAGAGGTAAGCACCTAGAATAATTATTGCAAGTGCTAATTCGTGAGCTGAGAACTAGAGTCCTCTCTGCACTTTGATTTTATTAACTCTTTCAGGAAGGGTTTGATCTTAGGTGAGGATGTAAAAATTGTACCATTTAATGGATTATAGTTAGAGACCTTAGTATCAAACTCATGTTATCTTAATACAGATGGTTACATATAGAAATGTTTATAGGTATGTGCATATGAACAGGTTATATACATTTATGCATTTCTTCACTCTGTCAGTTGAGAGGGCCTAAAAGAAACAATATGCCAGTAGCAAAGAGCATACCTGGTCCCTGGATCTTGGTTTCTAATGCCACTCTCCAATAAAACATACCAAGGCCACTGGAAAAATGGCTGATTCTAAGACTCAGGTAGGAAATATGCAAGATGAGCCTAGAGCATCACTTAGTTCCAGAAATTAAGGAAGTAAATGAAAAAAATAACAATGCTAAGATATGTTAAAGGGACAAAGGAAGTAGATGAAAGAACTCATGATAGCCAAAGCTGGAACAGTTTGAGCAAGAGAATAAAGTAGTATTAGAGTGTAACCCGAAGTATAAAATAAGTATTAATGAATCATACTGAAGCAAAAGATTATCGAATAAATAAATAAATTGGGAAGAAGAAACAAATTCCAAGATACACCTCCCTCAAGGAGATACTGCATATTCCCCCATTCGCTTCATATTGGCTGTGCATAATAACTGCCTTCCAAAGAGTACAGAAAAAAAAAAAAAATTTTACAGTGGAGAAATCTGACAAACACTATCTCAGCCAGGTGATCAAGGTTAACATCAACAGTGATAAGTCATGTTGATCGTATATGCCTGTGATATTGTGATTTTTAATGAGGAATATATATTTGGTCTTTGTCTCCAATTTTGCCACAAAACTCTTAAAACGCTTGGAGTTTCCAAAGTGTTGGAAGCCATAAAGGTATTTTTTTTGTTATGAGATAAACTTTGGGCCACCTAAGGATGGGGTGGGGGGAGCTGGTGGCCAGTGGATCCAACCGAGTGATTAGAGGGTTGCAACTTTGAGTCCCACACCCAGACCTCTGGGGAGGGATGAGGGGCTGGAGATTGAGTTCAATCACCAATGGTCAGTGATTTAATCCACCCCTCCTACTTAATGAAGCTTCCATAAAACCCCAGAAGGGTGGGGTTCATAGAGTTTCCAGGTTAGTGAACAAGAGCACTTCCACACATCACATCATGCTGGCTGCAAACTCTACAAGAACTCTACAACCTCATTGTTTTCAGGATCTTGCTCTACGTTTCTCTTCAGCTGGCTATTGATTCATATCCCTTGATACTCTTTGTAATAAACTGGTAATCTAGTGAGAAAACTGGTTTCCTGTGTTCTTTGAGCTGCTCTAGCAAATTAATGGAGCTCAAGGAAGGGGTTCTGGGAACCTCTGATTTATACCCAGTCCCTCAGAAGCACAGCTAACAACCTGGACTTGTGATTGGCATCTGAAGTGGGGGCAGTCTTATGGGACTGAGCCCTTAACCTATAGAATCTGATGCTATCTCCAGGTAGATAGTGTCAGAATTGAATTGAATTGTAAGATAGCCAGCTAGGGTCAGAGAATTGCCTGGTAGTGTGGGGAAAAAAAGCCACACTAGGGTGGAACTAGGGTGCAGAACCATAGTACCCTTGATGTGATTGATGAAAATGTGATCTTCCTCTCCCAGACACATAACCCCAGTCTAATCACGAGAAAAACATCATGCCAATACTAACTGAAGAATATTCTACAAAATACCTGACCTGTACTCCTCAAAACTGTCAAGGTCATAAAAAACAAAGAAAGTCTGAGAAGATGTCCCAGCCCAGAGGAGCCTAGGAGACTTGACTACTAAATATAACATGGTATCTTTCATAGAAACCTGGGACAATAAGAAGCTGTTAGGTAAAAACCAAGGAAATCTGCATTTCTACCAGCAAAGCACAAGGGTTCCAACTTCTCCACGTCCTTTCCTTGCTTTCTGGTGTTGTTTTGTTGCTGTTGTTTTGTTTTTTTTATAATACATGTTTGGACAACTTGAAGTAATATCTCACTGTGGTTTTGATTTGCATTTCCCTGATGATTAGTGAATCTATTAGCCATTTGTATATCTTATTTGGAGAAATATCTATCCAAGGCCTTAGCCTATTTTTTAACCTGGTTATTAGGTTTCTTGTTATTGAATTGTATAAGTTACTTACATATTTTGGAAATTGACCTCATATCAGATATATGGTTTGCAAATATTTTCTTCCATTCTGTAGGTTGTCTTTTCACCCTGTTGACAGTTTCCTCTGCTTTGCAGAAGATTTTTAGTTTGATACAGTCTTGGAGGGGAAGAGTGTTTGTTTGTTTGTTTTGGTGATATTGGGGAGATTATTTCTGTGAATCTGTTAACTCCACTTATCCTGGCACTTATTCTCCACTTATCTCAGAGCTTCCCCTCAGTATGTCTCAGTAGGAAATGCTGCAGAGGTGCTAAGATGCCAAGACCCAAATCCCCTCACTTTTGTGGTCCCAAACATGGCCATAAAATTCCCAGGCAATTTATCCTTGTTTCAGGCATCTTTTTCTTCAACTCCATTGTAACATACAAATACCATCATTTTCTATGTATGCCTTTTGTGGAAAGGATAAAGAAGGAGGCCTTTTTGTGACAGTCTTTGGGAGAAGAAAGCTGGTCTTTAGCCTTGGTTTGCTTCTGTTAATAGTTTCACCCTAAGGAACAATTGTCTATATCTACTCTTGAGACAATTAAATTAATATTTTATCAGATAATAGATGACTCAGGTATTGATGGGGATGTACAATGTTAAAACTGAAAAGTATATTGTGATTTTCAGATATTTGCTAAACGTATCCCAAACTCAAGACAACTCTCCAGCTGTCGAGTTTTGATTTCAGGGACATTATAAAATGTATTCTTTTAAGTTCAGGTTAACCAAAAAGGTTACCCAGTGGTTCTCGGATTCCTAAATAAACATACAATAAGCTAGACAGAAATTCTCAGCCTGTCCTTATAATACTGGCTGTTAACAACCACAATTAAGGCAGACTACATATCAATTATTATTTGTCTGGAACATCAACTTCCTTAAGCATAAAAGGAAGTGAGGCAGCCTGCTTTACTGTCTTCCCGCTTTAGCTAATTAGTACTGTTTTTAATGGCTTCATCTGCCCAGGATCAATTGTCTAAGAGGAACAGTGCTCTGTCAGTTAACAAAGTGAGGAACTGTAGAACGTGATTATGTCTGGCTCCAAAATTGTGCTTTAAACAACACTAAAACAATCATGTGACAGAATAAATAGACTAATAGACCCAGGCAGTATTTTTGTCTAATTCTTGTACAAACTTAGTGTTCTAGTAACATTTATGGAAAAATAAAAAGGAAAGCATACGAGAAAGGGAAAAAAATGAAGGGAGATTTAAAGACAAACACAAGACCATATACAAACAAACGTGCACCACCCCCCCATACACATATACATAGTCTCTAAAAACTTCAGTTAAGAAAGGAACCAAAAGTATTATAAACTCGTACTTAACGAGTATTACCATAAGGAATGTTGATGTGATGATGAGCTCTATTTTCCAAAAATGCTTTTTGCAAAAATAAACTGTACCATGGTTTTGCTGATTGTAACATAAACTATGTTCATTTTCCGGTCAAAAAACACATTTCCAGTCAACCCAGTGAAGAAATGGGTACTGATGATATTCACCTGTATGCAAGTGGCTTTTAGAATCTCTTACCAGACTTATGTAGTAATTTTTATTCTAGTAAATGTGCTAAACAATGGACTTTCTAATAAAGACATATCTGAAAATATTAATTTATACTATTCTTCCTAAGCTGATCTAGGACTGGGCTCATGGAATGAACCAAGACAAACTGAGATGACTAGCAGAGAGTAGTCATTATCCTGAGAGGTAGTATATGCAGTGGTTAAGGGCATGGGCTCAGGACCCACATTAACTGAGCTTAACACCACTATTTACTAGTTTGTGTAACTGGGGCAAGTTACTTTACTTCTATCTCAGTTTTCTTATCTGTAAAAAGGGGATGATATAAATAAGATTTTTATAAAGATTTAAGGAGTGACTCAGGAACTCAGAGAACAATCTGACACAAAGGAAGCATTACAGAAAGTTTAGCTATTATTAGGAGTATCAAAAAATACTTTATCTTGATCAATTAGTTGAACACAGACACTGACAAAGGTATTTTCTGAGCCAATAACTCTCATCATGCCCCCTTTCTTCAGTTTATCAACAATGCAAGAAGAGTCTGATTTGCTCTAAAAATATTACACCTTGAAATATGCCAATTCTCTAAAGCTGTGTTTTTCAAAGTGCTATCTACAGACCAGAAGTAGCAGCATTACCCAGGAACTTCTTAGATATTCACATTATCAAGCCCCATCTAGATCCTACTCAGTCAGAAACTTTGAGGGTGGAGTCAGCAATCTGTTGTAAAAAGCCTCCCGGATGATTCTGATGTATACTAACGTCTAGAACCGCTGGGCTAATAAACCCCAAAACTCCAGGCATGTTTCTCCTCACTATGAAATAAATGAATTCTTAACTACTAAAAATACAGGTTTCTTATCAATGGAATAATATAGAATTGTTCAAAATAACTCAAATCTATCCTTGAATCCATGTTAATGTCAAGGGGTTTTAAAATCTTAAAAAAAAAGTCCAAAGCTATTAACCAAAATGCCTAGCTTTAGTTTGAAAATATTAACATCATCATGCAGAAGAAAAATTTTAGAGAAAAGGGAAGAAATAATTGAGTTATGAAGAAATAAGACATTAAAGGTGTGAATCAAACACTTTTTCTGCTTGGAGAGCTTACATGAGATATGGTATGTTACATAAATTGGTTTAAATAATTCTTATAACCCAGCTTTTCATTTTATTAATTAATTGTAAATAACTAATTGATTACTTATTAAACTCAGAGCCCAAGTTTTCTCCATTTTTATGAAACATTTAACATGTTTCTTAGGATGGTGCAATATAGTATACAAATGCCTATGACAATGTGGCATCTGTTGAACATATCTGGCCTACAGAATTGCTTTATTTAAACTGACCAGTGTTTTGAAAATCAGGAAATTTTTCATAAACATTAGAAATTCCAGCTTCTCTTGAAAAACTGTAAGATCTGGTGATGTTGTGTTTGCATTACCACAAGTGTTCTATTCTCTAAGACTACGTAGCATCTGCTTTCTTGGGTGCTGAGTTTGACTGCCTCTAGCTCAGCTGACTTCAGTCATCAGACATCTGACCTTGTACCCTATCCTCAAACAAGCCTGGGACAGAAACCCTAAGCAAATGGCAGATCTCTTCCCAGGCTACCTATCTTCCCCGTGTCTCCACTGGTAAAATATTAAAATCTATCAAATAGAATTATTCCAATGGCTTGGGGGGTGGGGAAATAACGTGTAGACAAAATTTTAAATCTATCACTCTTAGCCTCATTACATGTATAGTCAACCAATGAAGCTATTATATCTCTGTAGATTTCCCTGAGCCTAACACAGAAGAGGGAATAGGTGTACAACTGAAAGTCTCTTCTGGAATCAATATCAACTGTAGGAATTATGCTTTGACAGTGAAAACCTAGATTTGAAAACCTAGATTTCCACTTCAAAGTTAGAATTTTAAAAATGAGAACATTGGAAAGATAAGTTAAATCCAAATGTATTAGGTATAAGGTAGTATAGATTTTATGAAAGTTTTTTTTTTCTAAAAAGAGAATTATTTGCCAGAAAAGACAGTTTAGATATCTCTGGAAACTTTGGTTTTAATGTTAGTCCAGCTGTGAGTGGCTTTGTGGATATGAACTAGTCATTTAACCTCTCAGGCCCTCAGAGTACTCTTCTATAAAATGAGGAGGCTGGACTGAGGTACCTTCCAGCTCTCAAAGTCTATTCTGTGATTCTAGGATGCTGGGGGCAGTCAATTCATTTCAGTTTTTTTGTATAAATGACATCCAGTGTCATGAAATAATGTATCAAGAGCAGCAGCAGGGTCCTTCTATCCTGAATTTGGTTTGAAGCCAGCAGATAAGGTTGCTTGAATTCATTTTCTTTCTTTGGTGAGGGGATAAGTTTGACGACCTAATGGGCCTTTTCCATCTCTTGTAACTTTGATGAGGCTACTAGGCCTCTACGTTGGGAACTGCAAAGAGTTACTGTGGTGAATTCCCCTTTGTAGTGATTTTTCTCCTTTTCATCATGTTTGACATTTTTGCAATTGTGCTTTGATTCAGATTATATCCGCTACATAGCTCAGTGTGCTAGTGAGCTGAGACTTTGCTAAGATATAGATGCCCAAGTATAGAAATTGAAAATGACAAGCTCAAGTTCTGTCGCATGCTGTTTATATACATTATTTGAAGTAGCTGGGTGCAGTTCAGTGAAGTTCCATAGTGGTCATATGGGCTTCAACAAAAAATAGTTACTTATTTTCTTTTATACTTATTTACTGGTAAATTACTACAATATCCCTTTCCTTTCTTCTCTCTTTTTTCTTTGAACAATTTCTAAGGTGCATATTCCCTTGCAGTCCATTTCAGGAAATAAAAATGGATATTCCATGAAAATGGACTTTAGTTATAAGGATATTTTGCTTCAAGCAAAGGGAAAATAAAAACATTTTAAATTCAGTTCTTCCAGCAAATAAAAGTTTGGGAAAAAGCAATCAAATTTGCTTTATACACTTCATCATTAAAAAATCATCTTTTACAGCTTTCTAAACAGTGGAGAATAGAAAAATACAACAAAGGTGGGAAATTATCCAGAAAATAAAGTAAAAACATTAAACAGAATTTTCATAGACAAAAAAAAGCCCAGTTTTGATATTGTTAATTCTGAAAATTATATGTATATATATAAGTACACACACACACACACACACACACACACACACACACACACACACACACATATATACACATACACACATACATACTTATACATTTGGACCAAACCCATACAAAGTTTGAATTTTACACGTTGCTTTCCAATGCTGTAAGTAATTTAGAAAATTCCTTTAATTCCTTTAATATTTCAGAGTCATTTCCAAAAACCGACTACAATGAATAAGAGAGGACATAAAAGGAAAAGCTTCAAGGAAGAGAAAGGAGAGTGAAGTTTGTAATTATTCTCCAAGATGAATCACAATTATGAAGTAATATAAGAATCAAACATACCAAAGATGAAACAGTGGAAATTTTTCTTTTACCAACATTCTTCCTTAACAATAAAAATGATAAAAACACTAAATTTCCATTAACTGAGTTTGTGTTGTTCAGAAAGCATGATAAATTTGTTAATAGTAAATGAATCGAATGCAAGTCTCAAATACAATTACAGTTGCAAATAATTGTCAAATTCCTCCTCTATAAAAGTTATTTAAAATTCAAATAGGAAAACAATAAAATGTTTAAATTCTCTCTAAGTCACTTCAATGCTAACATGCTTAAATAAGATAAAAGCAATTTTAGTATTAAGTTTTTAGTTAGAAATAATCTTAGGTAATAACAAGATTGTGAGCATGTGCGCACACACACACACACACACACACACTAGCATACCATGCCTGTTAACAAGCCATTGAAATTATGGTCCATTACTGTATGTTTTGAATTAAATTTTGACTTTTATTCTCCTTGCTTTAAAACAGAACTCGTTCTATTTATAAAGAAATATTTCTACTATAGGATAAACATGCATGTTAGAATTCAGATTCACTAGAAAGTGAAAGTAGTCTAGATGATGCTAATATTTAAATTAAGCAAGGAAGATATGCTTGACAAAGGAAGTTTCCACTGAGCCCCTCTTCCTCCACCCAGGTTTTTAAATTCAAGTAATGGTCAATTAATGGAATTTTCTATTGCGGTGAATACTAGTTTTTATTGTTAGTTTTTTATTCACTGGTCTGCTTGACACTCATTAACTTTTGCCAAGGGATTCCTTTTCTTTACACAAAGATGTGCATCAGAACAGATCTTCACATTGATAGAAACAGTGCATGAGCATTTAGTCAGTTATCTTTATTTCATACCAAAAAAATCATATTGCTCCAGAGTGAGAAATAAGTTTCTTCAAGAGCAACAATGAACCAAATTATACTAAATCATTCTTTTGTAATTTTTTAAACCCAAGCTCTTTTTAAATTTTATAGCATTAAATAATCTTAAAGCATGTTAAATGAATGTAGTCAACACACACTTCTAAATATCAGCTGTATAGGAAATGAAAATCCAAACAATTCAGCTAATAAACTCTTCCTACCCGTCATTAAAAAAAAAAAAAAAAAAGGAATGATGAAGTAGAAGAAACACAACCATTCCAATTGGGTTATGTATCATCAAAGAAACATTTAGGAATATACTAAACATCTCAAATCAAAAGTTCAATAATAATACAAATAGATAAAGTGAAAAGGAATAATAAAGTGAGAGATAATTGAACTTGGGAGAAAAAAAGAAGAAAAGATAACAGAAATAAATATTAAACTAACAGATACCCCAAAACCAATAAGTTTTAAGGCAAACTTACTAAAAAGGATAGAATAACAATTATAAAACAATAAGAATAAAAATAAAATAAAAAATAAATTAAAATGGTCAAAGAGAAAATAGTCTAAAGGTTAACCAAAGAAGATCTAACATCTGCACAATTGGAGATTTTGGGAAAAAACAAACAAACAAACAAACAAACAAACAAACAATGGAAGAGTAGTAATATTTTTAAACTATGATACAAGAAAAATCTCTGTAAATAAAATGAGAAATGTTGAAATGACAGTTTCTATGCTGCATAAAAATTAGCAAAAATTTAGCAGCTTAAAACAACACACAGTTTTTGTCTCACAGTTTCTGTGGGTCAAGATTCCAGGCATGGATTAGTGAGTCCTTGGCTCAGAGTCTCACAAGGTTACAACAAAAGCTATAGCTGTGTTCTCTTCTGGGAACTGGACTAGGGGGCAATGTTTGTTGGCAGAATTCATTTCCTTGCAGCTGTATGACTTCTTTATTGCTATTAGCCAGAGGCCTCTCTTGGACCCTAGAGACCACCCACATTACATGCTGCATGATATTCCCATAAGCATTTCACAATGTGGTAGTTTGCTTCTTCAAATCCAGCAGGAGAATAAGAAGTCTACTAGCAAAATGGTCTTATATACTATAACAAAGTCATGGGAGTGATAAAACATCAAGTTTCCAATATTCAATTGCTTAGAAGTCAGTCATGGGCACCATTCACACTAGAAGTTGTATGAATACCAAATGGCAGGGACCATTGAAGAGGTGTCACATTAGGGTCTGTCTACCACAAAGGCCAAATTGATGTGAAAGATTCAACCAGTAACAATCTGAAACAAGCTGAAAATTCTTTTTAAATTTGTCTTCATAATTCATAGTTCCTCCATAATAGAAACACTATTCAAATAACTATAGAGTGTAAATAAATCAAGAATTTTGAAAATAAAGTTAATAAAAAAATTAAATAACACAAAATAAAACTGAAAAAAATGAAAATATATTGGCATTAAAAACCAAATTTAATGTTACATTATTAGAACATGTTGGTAATAATTTTTATTCTTTTCCTTGTTATAACCAGAATTCCCATTTTCTTTGCACCATATTTTCTACTTCCAATTATTTTTATTAATTAAATAATAGCTAATCAGCAAATATATATTAAATATTTGCTACTAATCATTATGTAACAGGCACTGTGTTAGGCATGTTGAAGTCTTAAAAATGCAATATTTCTTTAAAGCTGGAACTGTCAATTTTTAACTGGAAGTACATTCTGTATTCACATTTAAGTAATAATAGAAATTCTAGGAAAGCAATCTAACACTCTACCCTTTGTGTTCCTTACACTCATATCCTTTGCTTAGATTGGTAACTTTGATACCTGTTTTCAATCTGTCCTACACTCCACCTCCTTATCATTGGGCTCTTTTTACACTCTAGAATCTTGACTTCTAATTCATATTTATCTTTGCTCTCTGCTCTGGATTTGCCATATATCTAGAGCCACAGGGGAGAAAGTTTCCATCCCAAGGGATATGGGACCTCACTAGATGGGCAAGCCTTCCCTGTGCCTAATGTGGGAGAAGGAACATTAAGCCAGTCTAGCTTATTAACATCTCCGATGTATTCCTTTCTGCTTTAATCAAAATCACCTTCATTATCATCTTCCCCATCATCATGATCAACACCACTGAATATTTGTCATGCAACTCCAAATATTCACATCAAATTGAATGCTAAGCACTTGAAGTACATTAAATTAAATTAGATAATTATCTATTGAGACTTTATTGTTATCATTTTAGAACAGTTGAACAACCTCAGTTACACAGAGGTTAAATGACTTGTCCAATATGTAGTTAATGTCGGAGCTGGGATTCAAATACTAGGCCAGTCTGATTCCAAGACAGACAGTCAACCACTGCACTGAACTGCCTTCCATTATCAATGTTTACTAAGCATTTAGGATGTTTCCAGCTTAAAACACCATTCTTTCCATGATATAGTTATAACTATCTACTGCAATTTAGATATACTTAAGGGTTGCTATATACATTACTGATTTAATAATATTACCCTTATTTTAGAACAAAGCTGATTTCTCAAAACTTTATAGTTATCATTCCATTCACAAAAGCTAAAGAGTTATAAGATTGTACATAACAGGGGAAAATAAATATCATTGTAATTTTATTGAAAAAAGTTTAAATCTATATATAAAAACTTTGAAATCCATGGTGATGGAAACTGAAACTATTATTAAAAGTAGATGTTTTCCTGAAATGAAAAGAGGCTGTGAAAATGGGAAAAATAATTTTTAAATGGATACAATTTGTTGCCGTAAAACAAACCGAATCTCTTTGGCCTCTGAAATAATGAAGAAAAGAAGTGAAGAATTGCTGTAAAGATCATTAAAGATTTAACTCAGTGAATAATCAGGTTATAATAGCCAAGTGTCATACACATTCAAAATGAGTGACTCACACCTTATGACAGTAGATCCCTGACCTGCTGCAATCCCTGGACAAAATAACAGGTATCCCAGAACTAGCCCTGAAACAACTCAACACCTTACTTTTGAAGGAAATTTGCTAGTCCTTCAAAAAGAAAAATAAAGAGGAAAGGCAGATATTTAGAGTAAATCATATATGGCCACTCAACCTAAGAATTACCAACATGATAGTTAATATGAAGACTTTAGAAAATGCTAAAGCTACATATATTCAGCATGCACACACACATACATACATTCACACATGCATGCATGCACACATCCACAGAACACACTGGGTCCAAAATTTTATGTTTCCTTGGTAGAGGAAGATTTAATCCATAAATTAATTTAGTATATCATGTATTATATAAATTATATAATATCATTGTTAAGTCACTAACTATTAATATAAAGCTATGAACAGAATTGTGTTCTTAGTACTAAGAGGCTGGTCTAAAAAGCAAGGACAGAGAAAGAGAAAAGGAGTTTGGATCAGAGCAGACATACACAAGCAAGCACACAAGTTATTGTGTACTCATCAGATGTTCCTAAGGCCTTGAAAAGTTATGGTTATAAAGGAATACACATTCTGGAGGATAATGAGTGTCAAGGAATGAGGTGGGATGGCTTTTATGTGGTTTCCAATAATCAAATAGTATGTTAAATATCCTATGTGATAGAAGACATTGATTATGTTCTGTTAGGAAATATAAACCAAAACAAAAATGATAACTGAAATATTTAACAATTGAGATTATGACAAAATTCTGAATGTAAGTAGATGCACTAACAGTCTGTTTTGTGGCCTCTTTCAAATTATTATTATTATTTTTTTTTTTTGGCCATGCCACACAGCTTGTGGTTATCTTAGTTCCTTAACCAGGGATCAAACACATGCCCCCCACAGTGGAAGCAAGGAGTCCTAACCACTGGACTGCCAGGGAATTACCTGGCACCTCTTTCTCAAGCCCTCCTTCAGAGGTAGATGGCTGGGTTGTCTACTTATCTGACTGTCTTACTTGAGAATAATTACATTTAAGCTTATTATTTTTTACTTTAAATCTTAATTACATAAGAAATAATAATCATTCAATAAACATTTACTTATGAATAAGATTATAGCTTAACACATGATTACTAAGCAATAATAAGCTTTTTCTATGGAACATCAGATCTTATCCATTAACATGTTATTGCAATAGACTACATCTTAACATTTACGTGCTTGTCCACATGCACAAGTGCAGGACAGAATGTGCCTTTCCTGTCCATTCTGGCTTAGAGTAGTGGGACCTAAAACTGAGCTATGCACACCTATTTCTTCTCCAAGACTCACCAATAAGCTAGGTCACTCTTCTTTCCTTAGGGAGGAGTGGAGATTGGTAGAAATTTAAGCCACATGTGTTACTCTAGCTGAAGTCCCTCCACCATGAGAATATAAGGAGAGGGAAATAAAGGCTTTCCTTTAATCTTCACTACTAGGTGTTGAGGCAAAGCCAGAACACAAAGTGAAATCCAGGGCAGTGTTCTTTCTTCAGTCCACTTGACTTCATTATGCACTAAATGGAATGGATTGAAGAAAGCACAAGGTACATGATGTGGACTGAAAAGAGAGGTTAATGGAAGATATATAAACTCATTCCAATTTCAACTTAGTAAATTCTTGAAACTTAAAAAAAAAAATCACTACTGAAGCAATTGTAAATTTTGACCGGGGTTAGTCCAACACCTGTCCACAACAAGAAGAACTTCAGTTCCTTTTTTTTTTTTTTTTTAATATTTGAATTATATTTTATTTATTTTTTTTAATACAGCAGGTTCTTATTAGTTTTCAGTTTTACACACATCAGTGTATACATGTCAATCCCAATCGCCCAATTCATCACACCACCACCACCACCACCAACCACCCCACCACCGCTTTACCCCCTTGGTGTCCATATGTTAGTTCTCTACATCTGTGTCTCAACTTCTGCCCTGCAAACCGCTTCATCTGTACCATTTTTCTAGGTTCCACATACATGTGTTAATATACAATATTTGTTTTTCTCTTTCTGATTTACTCCACCTTGTGTGACAGTCTCTAGATCCATCCACCTCTCTACAAATGACCCAATTTCGTTTCTTCTTATGGCTGAGTAATATTCCATTGTATATATGTACCACATCTTCTTTATCCAGTCATCTGTCGATAGACACTTAGGTTGCTTTCATGACCTGGCTATTGTAAATAGTGCTGCAATGAACATTGGGGTGCATGTGTCTGTTTGAATTATGGTTTTCTCTGGGTATATGCCCAGAAGTGGGATTGCTGGATCATATGCTAATTCTATTTTTAGTTTTTTAAGGAACCTCCATACTGTTCTCCATAGTGGCTGTATCAATTTACATTCCCATCAACAGTGCAAGAGGGTTCCCTTTTCTCCACACCCACTCTAGCATTTGTTGTTTGTAGATTTTCTGATGATGTCCATTCTAACTGGGGTGAGGTGATACCTCATTGTAGTTTTGATTTGCATTTCTCTAATAATTAGTGATGTCGAGCAGCTTTTCATGGGTTTCTTGGCCATCTGTATGTCTTCCTTGGAGAAATGTCTATTTAGGTCTTCTACCCATTTTTGGATTGGGTTGTTTGTTTTTTTTTAATATTGAGTTGCATGAGCTGTTTATATATTTAGTAGATAAATCCTTTGTCCATTGATTAATATGCAAATATTTTCTCCCGTTCTGAGGGTTGTATTTTCGTCTTGTTTATGATTTCCTTTGCTGTGCAAAAGCTTTGAAGTTTCATTAGGTCCCATTTGTTTATTTTTGTTTTTATTTCCATTACTCTAGAAGGTGGATCACAAAAAATCTTGCTGTGATTTATGTCAAAGAGTGTTCTTCCTATGTTTTCCTCTAAGAGTTTTATAGTGTCCAGTCTTAGATTTAGGTCTTGAATCCATTGTGAGTTTATTTTTCTGTATGGTGTTAGGGAGTGTTCTAATTTCATTTTTTAAATGTAGCTGTCCAGTTTTCCCAGCATAATTAATGAAGAGACTGTCTTTTCTCCATTGTATATCCTTGTCTCCTTTGTCATAGATTAGTTAACTATAGGTGCATGGGTTTATCTCTGGAATTTCTATCTTGTTCCATTGATCTATGTTTCTGTTTTTGTGCCAGTACCATATTGTCTTGATTACTGTAGTTTTGTAGTATAGTCTGAAGTCAGGGAGTCTGATTCCTCTAGCTCCGTTTTTTCCCCTCAAGACTGCTGTGGCTACTCAGGGTCTTTTGTGTCTCCATACAAATTTTAAGATTTTTTGTTCTAGTTCCATAAAAAATGCCATTGGTAATTTGATAAGGATTGCATTGAATCTGTAGATTGCTTTGGGTAGTATAGTCATTTTCACAGTATTGATTCTTCCAATCCAAGAACATGGTATATCTTTCCATTTGTTGTTATCATCTTTAATTTCTTTCATCAGTGTCTTATAGTTTTCTGCATACAGGTCTTTTGTCTCCCTAGGTATTTTATTCTTTTGTTGCAATGGTAAATGGGAGTGTTTCCTTAATTTCTCTTTCAGATTTTTCATCATTAACGTATAGGAATGCAACAGATTTCTGTGCATTATGTTTGTATCCTGCAACTTTACCAAATTCATTGATCAGCTCTAGTAGTTTTCTGGTGGCATCTTCAGTATTCTCTACGTAGAGTATCATGTCATCTGCAAACAGTAACAGTTTTACTTCTCCTTTTCCAATTTGTATTCCTTTTATTTCTTTTTCTTCTCTGATTGTTGTGGCTATGACTTCCAAAACTATGTTGAATAGTGGTGAGAGTGGACATCTTTTTCTTGTTCCTGATCTTAGAAGAAATGCTTTCAGTTTTTCACCATTGAGAATGATGTTTGCTGTGGGTTTGTCATATATGGCCTTTATTATGTTGAGGTAAGTTCCCTGTATGCCCACTTTCTGGAGAGCTTTTATCATAAATCGGTGTTGAATTTTGTCAAAAGCTTTTTCTGCATCTATTGAGATGATCATATGGTTTTTATTCTTCGATTTGTTAATCTGGTGTATCACATTGATTAATTTGCGTATATTGAAGAATCCTTGAATCCCTGGGGTAAATCCCACTTGATCATGTTGTATGATCCTTTTAATGTGTTGTTGGATTCTGTTTGCTAGTATTTTGTTGAGGATTTTTGCATCTATATTCATCAGTGATATTGGTCTGTAGTTTTCTTTTTTGTAGTATCTTTGTCTGGTTTTGGTGTCAGGGTGATGGTGGCCTCATAGAATGAGTTTGGGAGTGTTCCTTCCTCTACAATTTTTTGGAAGAGTTTGAGAAGGATGAGTGTTAGCTCTTCTCTAAATGTTTGATAGAATTCACCTGTGCAGCCATCTGGTCCTGGACTTTTGTTTGTTGGCAGATTTTTAATCACAGTTTCAATTTCATTACTTGTGATTGGTCTGTTCATATTTTCTATTTCTTCCTGGTTCAGTCTTGGAAGGTTATAACTTTCCAAGAATTTGTCCATTTCATCCAGATTGTCCATTTTATTGGCATAGACTTGTTTGTAGTAATCTCTTATGATGCTTTGTATTTCTGCAGTGTACATTGTAACTTCTCCGTTTTCATTTCTAATTATATTGATTTGAGTCCTCTCTCTCTTTTTCTTGATGAGTCTGGCTAATGGTTTATCACTTTTGCTTATCTTCTCAAAGAACCAGGTTTTAGTTTCATTGATCTTTGCTATTGTTTTCTTTGTTTCTATTTCATTTATTTCTGCTCTGATCTTTATGATTTCTTTCTATCTGTTAACTTTCGGTTTTGTTTGCTCTTCTTCCTCTAGTTCCTTTAGGTGTAAGGTTAGATTGTTTATTTGAGATTTTTCTTGTTTCCTGAGGTAAGCTTGTATAGCTATAAACTTCCCTCTTAGAACTGCTTTTGCTGCATCCCATAGGTTTTGGATCATCGTGTTTTCATTGTCATTTCTCTATAGGTATTTTTTGATTTCCTCTGATTTCTTCAGTGACCTCTTGGTTGTTTTGTAACGTATTGTTTAGCCTCCATGTGTTTGTGTTTATTACATATCTTTTCCCTGTAATTCATTTCTAATCTCATAGTGTTGTGGTCAGAAAATATGCTGAATATGATTTCAATTTCCTTAAATTTGCTGAGGCTTGATTTGTGACCCAAGATGTGATCTATCCTGGAGAATGTTCTGAGAGCACTTGAGAAAAAAGTGTAATCTGCTGTTTTGGATGGAATGTCCTATAAATATCAATTAAATCTATCTGGTCTATTGTGTCATTTAAAGCTTCTGTTTCCTTATTTATTTTCCTTTAGGATGGTCTATCCATTGGTGTAAGTGAGGTGTTAAAGTCCCCCACTATGATTGTGTTATGTTGATTTCCTCTTTTATAGCTGTTAGCAATTGCCTTATATATTGAGGTGCTCCTATGTTGGGTGCATATATATTTATAATTGTTATATCTTCCTCTTGGATTGATCCCTTGATCATTATGTAGTGTTCTTCCTTGTCTCTTGTAACATTCTTTATTTTAAAGTCTATTTTACCAGATATGAGTATTGCTACTACAGCTTTCTTTTGATTTCCATTTGCATGGAATATCTTTTTCCATCCCCTCTCACTTTCATTCTGTATGTGTCCTTAGGTCTGAAGTGGGTCTCTTGTAGACAGCATATAGATGGGTCTTGTTTTTGTATCCATTCAGCAAGACTGTGTCTTTTGGTTGGAGCATTTAATCCATTCACATTTAGGGTAATTATTGATATGTATGTTCCTATGACCATTTCCTTAATTGTTTTGGGTTTGTTTTTGTAGGTCCTTTTCTTCTCTTGTGTTTCTTGTCTAAAGAAGATCCTTTAACATTTGTTGTGAAGCTGGTTTGGTGGCGCTGAATTCTCTTAGCTTTTGCTTTTCTGTAAAGCTTTTGATTTCTCCATCAAATCTGAATGAGATCCTTGCCAGGTAGAGTAATCTTGGTTGTAGGTTTTTCCCTTTCATCACTTTAGGTGTATCATGCCACTCCCTCTTGGCTTGTAGAGTTTCTGCTGAAAAATCAGCTGTTAACCTTATGGGAATTCCCTTGTACATTATTTGTCATTTTCCCCTTGCTGCTTTCAATAATTTTTCTTTGTCTTTAATTTTTGCCAGTTTGATAACTATGTGTGTTGGCGTGTTTCTCCTTGGATTTATCCTGTATGGGACTCTCTTCACTTCCTCGACTTGGTTGGCTATTTCCTTTTCCATGTTAAGGTAGTTTTTTACTATAATCTCTTCAAATATTTTCTCAGGTCCTTTCTCTCTGTCTTCTCCTTCTGGGACCCCATAATGCAAATGTTGTTGTGTTTAATGTTGTTTCAGAGGTCTCTTAGGCTGTCTTCATTTCTTTTCATTCTTTTTTCTTTATTCTGTTCCACAGCAGTGAATTCCACCATTCTGTCTTCCAGGTCACTTTTCTGTTCTTCTGCCTCAGTTATTCTGCTATTGATTCCTTCTAGTGTAGTTTTCATATCAGTTATTGTATTTTCATCTCTGTTTGTTTGTTCTTTAATTCTTCTAGGTCTTTGTTAAACATTTCTTGCATCTTTGCCTTCTCTCTTTATCCGAGGTCCTGGAACACCCTCACTATCATTATTCTGAATTCTTTTTCTGGAAGGTTGCCTATCTCCACTTCATTTAGTTGTTTTCCTGGGTTTTATCTTGTTCCTTCATCTGGTACAGAGCCCTCTGCCTTTTCATCTTGTCTATCTTTCTGTGAATGTGTTTTTGTTCCCCAGGCTGCAGGACTGTAGTTCTTCTTGATCCTGCTGTCTGCCCTCTGGTGGATGAGACTATCTAAGTGGCTTGTCTTGAGTTCCTTTTTAAACAGCAAACAACAAATAACCCAAAGTCTTACATATACTAGAGGCACAAAAAATATTTACTGGGTATCTAATAAACTGATTCCATGATGGCCTAAGAATTTACTCCTCTTATCTGTGCCAATATAGTAGTACCTATAAAAAATAGAAATATATCACTAAGTACTATCCACTATGATTAATATAAGATCCCTCAATGGAAAAACAAAAAAAAAAGATTCGATTTAATAGTATCTGCAAAAATATTTCCTGTAAATATTAATATAACTTAATTTCTCACCACCCATACATATATATTCACCTCTTATAAAAATAGGAATTAATACATATGAGATAATAATCATAACAATATTTTTAAGTATTTATTTATCAAATATTTATTTATCAACCGATACATTGTTAGTATAGACATCGTGCAAGGTTAAAACATATTCAAACATCAAGATCCACATTCAGGGCTTCCCTGGTGATGCAGTGGTTGATAGTCCACCTGCCGATGCAGGGGACGCGGTTTCATGCCCCGGTCCGGGAGGGTCCCACGTGCTGTGGAGCAGCTGAGCCCGTGAGCCATGGCCTCTGGGCCTGCGTGTCCGGAGCCTGTGCTCCGCAGCGGGAGAGGCCACGGCAGTGAGAGGCCTGTGTACTGCCAAAAAAAAAAAAGATCCACATTCAAAAAACATAAAATAACCACCTTTAACCATAAATAAAGTTTAAAAGATTAAACATATACAGAAAATGTAGGAATGAAAGGCAGTCTCTGAAACTCCTAGCCAAAATGCTATAAAGGGCATTTCACTCCTGCTCAGACCCAGAGATCTCTGCTTGGACATTTCTCTTGGACATAGTAACTCAGGCCCTACACACCTTCCTAGTAGCATGCACTGGCTCTGTTAAACCTGCGTCATATGCGTATGTCCCCAGAGTTTTTAATTTAACTTATTTTATTTATTTTCATAAGGACCTAGGATGGTCCAGACCACAAACGTCCTTGCTGTCACAATTAGAGTTGGTACAAAATTTTCAGTGCTATCTGAAATGACACATACTGTGCATGTTTAATTGGTATCTGAAAGAGAACATACAAAATACATACTTTTTCTATAAATTTTAAATGGCAGAGCTGTTTTTGTCTTCTTTGTCCAGTGATAACTGTAGACATATTTTCCATTGACAATATCATAAATGCCATAAAGTTCTAAGCACTGTGTTCAAGTAGTCCCCATATAAAAACACATAAAATGCAAAACACACTGTCTTTCAATATATAAAATTAATCGAGAATTGACTACATGCAGAAAGGTGAAGAAATCAATTCTAGGTGAAGGCAGAGAAAAGAGCATTATTATGTTATCCTCTTAATTTACACATTACATTCACTTGAAATGCACCACCATTGAATTTTACTTCAGTGCTCTCTCCCAACTCTTTTTGCTTTAAGGGAAAAAATGCGCATGTATATATAATTTTTAAGGTAGAGAGCCCCAAGGGCAGGAAAAATAATGTTTGCCCCTCAAATCTTTCAAAAAAATTCCTATAGCATCCATGGACTCAGAGATGTTTGCACCTTCTTTTAGTTAATTGAAACATTCTGATAAACCACAGGGTTCTGTCAGAATAAGATTATGAAACAAGGTCCTTTTTCTAGTTGCTGCTGTTGTTACTATTTTTATTGAATAAAATGAAAATTACAGATGTAAGAAAGAAAAAGGAAAGGGGGAGGAGGAAAAAGGGATTTTGTCAAGGAAGAGAGAAAGGAAAGTATAAAGGAAGAATGGGAGAAACAAAAAATGAAAGGAAGGAAAATAAAGAAAATGTTGTATTTTTATTTGAGATTATCTATTCCTTTCAACATTTCCTGTTATGAGCTATCATTGGGAAGCAAATAATTTTTAATTCACAATAAAGTCTTTTAATATCAAAATTAGGAAATACCTATGTCATTATGATTTTATCAGGTTAATTAATATTAGCACTCATTCTATTTCCAAGCACTCTACATAAACAATTAATGCAACCACTAAAACTGAATGATAAAACCAAAAAATGTATAATAATAACGCATGACTTTTAAAAATGTCACTTTTTTAAAAAAACTAGAATTGTGTGGATAGCTTATAACAATTAAAAAGTAGTTTCATAACTTCATTTTTATTTATGAAAAATTCAATATGTATATAAAATGTTAATCTGCATTTTAAAATCCCCCTAAAATCTTCCAAAACTAGCTGCAATAATTTCTTCTTTTCTCTTTAATTTATTTATTTTTGGTTGTGTTGGGCCTTTGTTGCTGTGCGCGGGCTTTTCTCTAGTTGGGGTGAGTGGGGGCTACTCTTTGTTGTGGTGTGTGGGCTTCTTATTGTGGTGGCTTCTCTTGTTGCGGAGCACAGGCTCTAGGCACGTGGGCTTCAGTAGTTGTGGCTCACGGGCTCTAGAGCGCAAGCTCAGTAGTTGTGTCACACGGGCTCAGTAGTTGTGGCATGCATGCTCTAGAGCACAGTCTCAGTAGTTGTGGCACATGGGCTTGGTTGCTCCACAGCATAAGATCTTCCCGGACCAGGGCTCAAACCTGCATTGGGAGGTGGATTCTTAAGCACTGCGCCTCCAGGGAAGCCCAATAATTTCTCATTCTACACATCCTTCTTAGAATGTGACTTAGAAATTCTCTCCATTCAGAGGTGAGGTCAATATTTCCTCTCCTTAAATCTGGACAGGGCTGTAAGGATGAAAGATATGATGCTGTGTGACTTTTGAGGTAAGATCAAAAAAGGCTGATACATCTTTTTCCTGCTTCTCTTGGGCTTTTGTTCTTAGAATCCTGCCTCTGTGCAATGAGGAAGACAAAGCAGCCTGTGGAGGGCTGTGAAGAGGACCCAATGGAGCAGAGACACACTGCTCTGTGCCCTGCCCAAATCAAAGTAAATTGATCAAAATAAATTATTGTTGTTTTAAGCCACTACGTTTTGGTGTGGTTTGTTATGCAGAAAGAGATTTCTGGAACACGATTATAGACACAGTTCAACAACTTCAGTAGAAAGAGAATGTTTTATTCTTTCATTGTCTGTACAATATTCCCAAGAAAGATTCTGAATACATGTTCATGTGTGCCACCATTTTATCAACAAAAAATTGGCTATTTCTGTTTGGGTTACATAAACCTACCACCGTTTCCCAAAAATAATAAAGATGTTCTTAACTTAAAGGTAATCCATATTTTCAAGCCCTTGTTTTCATCCAGATAAAATTGTCAGGCTTCATCAGGAGGTTAAGCTACCTAGCTACTGCTGGAAGTTTTATATTATGCTTCCTATGTCTCCAAGAGATTAATTGGTATGTGAGCTTATTAGCAGTAAATTGTTAAGAAATGCTTCCAAATGCAGCCTTGATGGACATTTGAATTAGCCAATTATCATCTACACTATGAACACAATAATTTATAAATAAGTAGCACAGCACAAACAATTTTAACTTACCACAAATGCCTAAGAAAATATAATTTAATTATCACATATAAATTTATATGGCTATTTAATTCACTGGTCACCACATGAAAGGGCAAAAAGAAGTTAAGGCTAGGAATACTTTTAGAAGAAGTATTAACCTGTGAGTTGGAAAAAATATTATCTATAAGTAAAAGTATTAAATGATAAAAATGTCAACAAATCAATTTCAGGTAGATTAGGATTTAAATATTAAATATTTAAAATATTTAAATATTAAAAAAAACTTTAAAAAATTAATGGGTATCTCAGTCAACTTAGGCTGCCATAACAAAATACTATAGACTAAGGGGTTTAAACAGAAGAAAATTATTTTCTTACAGTTCTAGAGGCTGGAAGTCTGGGGTGAAGGTGCCAGCAGGGTTGGGCTCTGGTGAGAGCTCTCTTCTTGGCTTGCAGATGGTTGCTTTCTTGTTGTATCCTCACATAGCAGAGGAAGAGAAAGAGGAAGAGAGAGAGAGAGAGAGAGAGAGGGAGGGAGGGAGGGAGAGAGAGAGAGAGAGAGAGGAAACAAGCTCTCTGGTATCTTTTATAAGAGCATTAATCCCATCATAAGGACCCCACCCTCATCACCTCATCTAAACCTAATTATCTCCCAAAGAACTAATCTCCAAGTACTGTACCATGACTTTGGCAGTTAGTACTTCAATGTATGTATTTGAGGGGGGGTTCAGGGGGAAAATTCAGTCCATAACAGTGGGAAATATAGGTGAATATCTTTTAGACCTGAAGTAGAGAAAGATTTCTTAAACAAAAAAACAAAATAATTGACCATAAAGTAAAGTTTGATATGCTTAAAAATATTTTTAAGAAGTTTCCTCTCAGGTTTCCCTGGTGGCACAGTGGTTAAGAATCCACCTGCCAATGTAGGGGACATGGGTTTGAGCCCTGGTCCAGGAAGATACCACATGCCATGGAAAAAGTAAGCCTGTGTGCCACAACTGCTGAGCCTGTGCTCTAGAGCCTGCGAGCCACAACTACTGAGCCTGCGTGCTACAACTACTGAAGCCCACGCGCCTACAGCCTGTGCTCCACAACAAAAGAAGGCCCCACAATGAGAAGTCCATGCACCACAACGAAGAGTAGCCCCCGCTTGCTGCAACTAGAGAAAGCCTGCATGCAGCAATGAAGATCCAATGCAGCCAAAAATAAATAAATAAATAAATAAATATTTTTTTAAAAAAAGAAATGTGACATTTAAGAAAAAAAAGAAGAAGTTTCCTCTCAGCTCTGGATAAAACTCTATCCATACCTTCTTGAGGAATCTCCTAAGACTTAAAGGATCATATTGGGAAGCTTTAACACCTCACTTACACAAATGGGCAGATCATCCAGACAGAAATTTAATAAAGAAAACACAAGTTTTAAATGACACAATAGACCAGATAGACTTAAGTGATATTTATAGGACATTCCATCTGAAAACAGCAGATTATACTTTCTTCTCAAGTACACATGGAACATTCTCCAGGAAACGTCACATCTTGGGTCACAAATTAAGCCTCAGTAAATTTAAGAAAATTGAAATCATATCCAGCATCTTTTCTGACCACAACACTATGAGATTAGATATAAATTAACAGGAGAAAAAATGTAAAAAACACAAACACGTGGAGGCTAAACAACACGTTATTAAATAACCAAGAGATCACTGCAGAAATCAAAGAGGAAATCAAAAAGTACCTAGAGACAAATGACAACAAAAACACAATGATCCAAAACCTATGGGATGCAGCAAAAGAAGTTCTAAGAGGGAAGTTTATAGCAATACAATTCTACCTCAAGAAACAAGGAGAATCTCAAATAAACAATCTAAACTTACACCTAAAGGAACTAGAGAAAGAAGAACAAACAAAACCCAAAGTCAATAGGAGGAAAGAAAATCATAAATATCAGAGCAGAAATAAATAGAAACAAAGAAAACAATAGCAAAGATCAATAAATCTAAAAGCTGTTTCTTTGAGAAGATAAACAAAACTGATAAACCTTTAGCCAGACTCATCAAGAAAAAGAGGGAGAGGACTCAAATCAATAAAATTAGAAATGAAGAATGAGAAGTTACAATGTACACTGCAGAAATACAAAGCATCATAAGAGATTACTACAAGCAAGTCTATGCCAATAAAATGGAAAATCTGGAAGAAATTGTCATATTCTTAGAAAGTTATAACCTTCCAAGACTGAACCAGGAAGAAATAGAAAATATGAACAGACCAATCACAAGTAATGAAATTGAAACTGTGATTTAAAATCTTCCAACAAACAAAAGTCCAGGACCAGATGGCTTCACAGGTGAATTCTATCAAACATTTAGAGAAGAGCTAACACCCATTCTTCTCAAACTGTTCCAAACATTGCAGAGGAAGGAACACTCTCAAACTCAACCTATGAGGCCACTATCACCCTGACACCAAAACCGGACAAAGATAGTACAAAATAAGAAAATTACAGACCACTATCACTGACAAATATAGATGCAAAAATCCTCAACAAAATACTAGCAAACAGAATCCAACAACACATTAAAAGGATCTTACACCATGATCAAGTGGGATTTATCTCAGGGATGCAAGGATTCTTCAATATATGCAAATCAATCAATGTGATACACCATATTAACAAACTGAAGGAGAAAAACCATATGATCATCTCAATAGATGCAGAAAAAGCTTTTGACAAAATTCAATACTCATTTATGATAAAAAAGAAAAAAACCTCCAGAAAGTGGGCATACAGGGAACTTACCTCAACATAATAAAGGCCATATATGACAAACCCAGAGCCAACATCATTCTAAATGGTGAAAAACTGAAAGCATTTCTTCTAAGATCAGGAACAAGACAAGGTTGTCCACTCTCACCACTATTCAACATAGTTTTGGATGTCCTAGCCACAGCAATCAGAGAAGGAAAAGAAATAAAAGGAATACAATTTGGAAAACAAGAAGTAAAACTGTCACTGTTTGCAGATGACATGATACTATACACAGAAAATCCTAAAAGATGTCACCAGAAAACTACTAGATCTAATCAATGATTTTGGTAAAGTTGCAGGATACAAAATTAATGCACGGAAATCTCTTGCATTCTAATACACTAACAATGAAAAATCAGAAAGAGAAATTAAGGAAACAATCCCATTCATGATGGCAGCAAAAAGAATAAAATACCTAGGAATAAACCTACCTAAGGAGGTAAAAGACCTGTACTCAGAAAACTATGACACTGATGGAAGAAATCAAATGGAGGAAAGACAGCCTCTTCAATAAGTGGTGCTGGGAAAACTGGACAGCTACATGTAAAAGAATGAAATTAGAACACTCCTTAGCACCATACACAAAAATAAATTCAAAATGGATTTGAGACCTAAATGTAAGACTGGGCACTATAAATCTCTTAGATGAAAACATAGGAAGAACACACTTTGACATAAATCACAGCAAGATCTTTTGTGACACACCTTCTAGAGTAATGGAAATAAAAACAAAAATAAGCAAATGGGACCTAATGAAACTTAAAATCTTTTGCACAGCAAAGGACAACCCTCAGAATGGGAGAAAATATTTGCAAATGAATCAACAAAAGATTAATCTCCAAAATATATAAACAGCTCATGCAGCTCAATATTAAAAAAACAAACAACCCAATCCAAAAATGGGCAGAAGACTTAAATAGACATTTCTCCAAAGAAGACACACAGATGGCCAAGAAGCACACGAAAAGCTGCTCAACATCACTAATCATTAGAGAAATGCAAATCAGAACTACAATGAGGTATCACCTCACACCAGTTAGAATGGGCATCATCAGAAAATCTACAAACAACAAATGCTGGAAAGGGTGTGGAGAAAAGGAAACCCTCTTGCACTATTGGTGGGAACGTAAATTGATACAACCACTATGGAGAACAGTATAGAGGTTCTTTAAAAAACTAAAAATAGAATTACCATATGACCCAGCCATCCCACTACTGGGCATATACCCTAAGAAAACCACAATTCAAACAGACACATGCACCCCAATGTTCATTGCAGCACTATATACAATAGCCAGGTCATGGAAGCAACCTAAATGCCCATCAACAGAGGAATGGATAAATAAGATGTGGTACATATATATGATGGAATATTACTCAGCCAAAAAAGGAACAAAATTGGGTCATTTGTAGAGAGGTGGATGGACCTAGAGAGTGTCATACAGAGTGAAGTCAGAAAGAGAAAAACAAATGTCGTATATTAACGCATATATGTGGAATCTAAAAAAATGGTACAGATGAACAGGTTTGCAAGGCAGAAATAGAGACACAGATGTAGAGAACAAACCTATGGACACCAAGGTGGGAAAGCGGGAGGCGGTGTGCGTCAATTGGGAGATTGGGATTGACATATATACACTGATATGCATAAAATAGATAACTATTAAGAACCTGCTGTATAAAGAAAATTAAATTTAAGAAAAGGTAGATAAGCAAAAGACAATGAATTCCCAAAGTTTAAAAAATAAAAGAGCATTAATTCCTTCATAAGGGCCCCACCCTCATCACCTCATCTAAACCTAATTATCTCCCAAAGACCTAATCTCCAAATACTGTACCATCACTTCGGCAGTTAAGATTTCAATATATGTATTTGAGGTGGGGGTGGGGGGCATTCAGTCCATGACAGTGGGAAATTTAGGTGAATATGTTTTAGACCTGAAGTAGAGAAAGGTTTCTTAAACAAGAAACAAAATAAGTGACCATAAAGTAAAGTTTGATATGTTTAAAAATATTTTTAAGAAGTTTCCTCTCAGGTCTGGATAAAACTCTACCCATACCTTCTTAAGGAATCTCCTATGACTTAAAGGATCATTTCCTATGAGACCATCTAAGGTGGTAGTTGTTAGATGCTCTCATCTTAAAAATGTGTATTAAAACATCTTTAAAAATGTTGATTTTATTTAATATTTGGGTATTTAACATTCTTAGCAGGAGGATTTTTCAGACTATACACTCAATAATATTGCAAGAAGTGAATGTTCCAAATTTACAAAACATCCGTACAAAACTGTAATGTTAGAAGAAAAAAATTGTAGACCTTGGCTGAAGATGCTCTAAGTTACGATAAAAGGACTAGGTGTTACTTCTTTGGAGAATGGAAGAGTGCATTCTTCATTTTATGTGAGATATTTACATTATGTTAGGTTGGAGCATTTAAGAAAGAGTAATCAAGTGATTATTAACTAAAATTAGGTAGCATATTTCTATTTTTAACTTGATTAGCTAAAATAGTTTTATATTCAGTACCAGAATATGTTCAGAAAAATCAGTATTTAATCACGGATGGTGGATGCTGAAATCCAAATGAAATTTAGGAAAAGTCACTTGGAAATCTGTACTGGAGTCTAGAAAGGTGTCCTAAAAAATATCATCTGATATATCCAACTCAGGTTGTTACAAAAATATTTTAAATTAAATACTATTTTTGGAAATTAATTCATAAGTAACTTAGTAAATATTAGCTGAGTGCCTATGGTAAATCAGTATTAAGTGCCTACAGAAAGGCCATTCTCTGGGTGGGGGTATGGACAGGCAGACAATAAACAAATAAACACGATATAGATGATATGACAATAAGTCCTATGAAGAAGGGATGCTGTTCCATAAGCTGTCACCTTCCATATGTCAGACAAAATGAGAGTCCTGAACAAAGGTAAGGCTACTCCCTTTGGGCAGCACTGAGGACAGCTGTGCTGTTGCCTTTTGACTGACCCTGAGGCAGCCCTCAGCGGTCAACTAGAATTGCAACAAAAATCAGTGTCAAGTTTCCTATAGACTTGGCACAGTGGGCAGTAGCTTTAGAGTCCAGCCTCAATAAGGCATCAAAATCCATCTTACTAAAAATCAACAGAACTGATCACATTCGATTTTTTTTTTGAGGTTTTTGCAAATACTTGAGGGCGGGGGATGGGGAAAACGTCGTTTGAACTCCAAGACTGCAGTCTAATTCCAGTTCAAATAAGAGATGACATTTCATCCTACTTCCCACACCGTCACTATGTGAACTGCAGACTTCAATTCTAGCTTAAATGTCCTTTTATCCAACTAATCAGGAAAGTCAAAAAATTATTTAAATAATATAGAACATTGACAAAAGACAAATCGAGTTATTTTGGAAGTCGATCAGTAAAACAAGCCAAAACTCAGTGAGAAAATGATTGAGTAAAACGCAGTAAATAATTTATTAAATTAAAATGATCAAGAAAACTGCATGCATTTCTCTTCAAAAATATATACTATATATCCCATTATTTTATTTTGTTTTTCTCAAATGTCACTATTTTTAGTATAGACATATTGTTGCATTGTTGCATACCTTTAAATGAGGGAACTTACACGTTTTGTTGATTGCTTTATTTTTTTTTTCCATCTCTACCCATTCATATAAATTACCTTTCTAAAATATATTTAATTGTTTTTAAACTCCAACCTCTTCTAAATCAATTTTTTAATCAATTTATTTTTAATCTGCTAAAAGGCATTACTCAACTCTCTTTGTAGCCAATAAAGATAGTGAAGCACTTGCTGAGCAATGAAAACTGTACACAAATTAGCAGAAAAATATGTTAAGAAAGTTCTAAGATAAACTATTTCAAGAACAAAATGAAAATCCTAAGATCAATAATTCAGACAGATTTATTGAATCCCTGCTTCTTACACTGATATACTACAAGCAAATGCACTCTATAAGGAATCTTGAAAGATAATGAAGAGAAGCTTTTGATATCTTATATCTCGGGAAATGGTATATTTTTAACTCAGAAAAATTCACACACATTTCTTTTGAAATCTTAGGAAAAGAACTTTCTCTCCGGATGACCCCTGCTTGCAAGTTCCCTACCAGAAATGAATTGTTTGGGAAAATAAATCTTTCAAGTTTGGAAACAGACAATTTGTCCTGGCACACTGACCCTTCTCTAATCGAAATTAGTATGATAAGTTCTCAAAACATTCTTTCCTCAGCCCCACCTCTCACTGTGTTTCAAAAGCACATGGCCGCTTTTAGTTTCTAATAATCAAAAGCTAGGAATGGATGAAAAGGGGGGAAAAAACAGACTTCATTATTCTGCTGGATTTTTTTTCCTAATGAGCTTAACATTTCATAATATGGTGTCGATAAAGGAAGATTGCATTGTTGTTGTTGTTTAGAATTAAAAGGACCTCTCTCTCTGCTGACTGCAGGAAGGAATCTCTCTGAAGCATCACACAGTCAGAAGGGTGCCATCCTAGCCACCTGAGTCAGCCACATGAGCTCCATCACCATCTGATTCTTTCTCCTCCTTCCTCAAGTTTTTCAGACAAAGCCTGGGGATCAAAGAGAATCCTGATCCACACTGAAATTACTATATATTTTTTCTAAGTGAGAAATATGCCTTTCCAAACTGTAAAGAGTCCTAAAAAGCAGGGTAAAACCAGGTTACCTTCCCTGTAAGACTTCCCCACAGAGGTGTGCTTTGCTTTTTAGCCTTCACACCACAATAAAAGAGGAAGAAACAAAGTAACTGATGACATAATTTCTAGGCAGAAGATATGAAGATATCTTGTTAGTTTCTTTCCTACTGAGCTGGGTAACAATCTGGATTGCTTTCTTAGGTACTGTTACTCCAAAATAATTAAGACAATCACCCTGGTGAAACTTTCCTTACAAAATACATAAGCCTCTCAAAGATAACAAGAAACAGACTAAGCTTCAACTTTTGTACTTGACTGAACTGAAGAGATGCTACTCATTCAGGTTCCTTAGATATTGTTATTACTGGCTTAAAGAATAATAAACTTATATTTGTAAATCCAGATTTATCTTGCCTAATGAATGTGAGTCATTAGAATGGTTCATATCTAGAAAGATTTTCTTTGAGAATTTTAAAAGCCACATAAGTAATTTCTATTATAATTATAATTCAATCCTCCTTAAAATTGGGAAATGTTATAAAATAAAAATAAAATCTTGATGTAGAATTTGCAAGTCATTTGCATTTCAGTCCTGTGGGAAAGTCATGACAGTGTAATTTTGCTCATTTTGTGGAATTACGTGACAGGTATTTAGGAAATTATATATACAGGTATGCAGAATTATTTAGACAGGTAACAAAGGTCAAAGTTCGTCTCGAACCCATGTCTTCCACTTGTAAAGCTAGCTCTTTTGCCAAAAATCAGTCTTGAGACCACTTAAATGTCATAATGTCTTATCAAGTACAATAGAAAATTCTTCTTTGAAGGCCTCTAAAACTAGGGTTGTCTCATTTATTATTGGGTTAAACCAATAATAAAGGGGTGAAGGAGGTGAGTGCATAGAGAATAAAAAAGATTAGAGAAGCTTCCTTTTAGTCCAACAGAAGTTTATCATTTTGACAGTTTCCAAGTGGAGCTGAAATAAAATTAAATGGAGTTGATAAAAGTCACAAGGGTCCAAAAACTAACCAACAACAATAACCACATTCTTAAATGGAGAACAAATGGAATGCAATCTTGAATAAAGTTTTGTTAAAAACTAAAACTAGGGCTTCCCTGGTGGCCCAGTGGTTGAGAGTCCGTCTGCCGATGCAGGGGACACGGGTTCGTGCCCCGGTCCAGGAAGATCCCACATGCTGCAGAGCGGCTAGGCCCGTGAGCCATGGCCGCTGAGCCTGCGCGTCCGGAGCCTGTGCTCCGCAACGGGAGAGGCCACAACAGTGAGAGGCCCGCGTACCGCAAAAAAAAAAAAAAAAAAACTAAACTAAAATTAGAGTGTCTCATGTTTTGAAATGCACTTAATATTGAAACGGAGCAGGACCCCATGGTCCTTGCCCACCATGTCCTCTTCCTGCCTTTTGTCTGTAGAAGAACTTTAGCTAAAGAAAATTTAATCATAGAAGTGAGAAAATGCAGAAATGAAGGAAAACCGTCAAACAAGACCAAATGATAATAGTGTAGTCATTAAGCAAAGTCGAGGACATTTAGTTCCTCCTCAAGGGCTATACATAATATTCTGAGCCCTATCCTTTGAGCTGACTTATAGAAACTGAAATCCCCAGCAGGTGCAAGAAATTAGCTACATGATGCCCAGACTGTAGCCATGACATAAGTGGCCACAATTCCGAGAACTGGCCTCGAAGAAATGGGAACAAACTGACCCTGGAACTGAAGATTAATGGTACTTAAAGCAATCATGATGACACTGATCAGACCACTGCAGGACTAATTTCAAGATGACTGTCAGAGCTGCCTGCTCTGTTTCTGCATGTAGCGCCCTCCCTCCATCTATAAAAGCTCTTGCCCATTGTCAGTGGGGGGAGGTTGGCCTTTGGACAAGAGTCTACCCTCCATGCCATCCCCCCATTGCCAGCCTCAAAAATAAAGCAAACTTTCCTTTCCACCAACCTTGCCTCTTTATTTGCTTTTGAGCAGCGAGCAGACAGACCCCCACTTTGGGTAACAATATGGCCAACCTTATTTTTTAAATCATGTGTTTATTTCAATAAAATTCAGTATGATTTCCACAAACATTTGTATATTCATTTAAAGTCATTGAAACAAAGAAGGAAATTTTGTCAGTACATCTTTTATCTTCTTTCTGATCAGTTATTAACTCACTGTTTTTTTTCAAAAATAGATGATATGTAAAATACTTTGCCTATAAACAATCATTTTAATTTAGGGAACAGTGTCCTTTTATATGTAGCTTAAGTCGAATAACATATTTAAATAATCTTGTGAACTTCTAATGAGTTACTTAATTCCAGTTGTGACAGTGCCAAAAGCTTTAGTAGAGAAACATCAATTTCTAGGACATATTTATTATTTATTGGAAAATTTTTCCAAATATTATAAACTGTATCAATATAATTCAACAAAATTTACAGAATGTGTACTGTTTGCCAAACATTATGCTAAGAACTAGTGATGCTGAATGTCATCAACAGTTAATAATTACCACTGATGATTAATTAGCAATTATTTACACCTATAAGTCACCTGACAGTATATGTTATGATAACTTCTTTCCCCAATCAGCTTAGAATTACAGAGTGAAAATAAAGTGAGTCTGCAAGGAAGGTTCAGTTAGCTATTTTTTAGTATAGTATTTAAATGAAATTAGTTTCTGTTCTTTTATGTTTAGTACTGATTATTAATCATAAAAATGGTTTTGCCACACAACATATCCAAAAAAGATTTCTCCAAATGGAAAAATATACACATTAACATAAATAGCCCCTCTTGCATTCTGTGTTCTAGTTATCAAAACCCATACAAATTACATGATCTCCGCCAGTTTCAGTTTATTCATTTGTAGCACAGGTTTTGTGTCTTTGTGATGAGACAAGCACACCACGCTGAGTCTTTTTTTCCAAATAAACCTTTTTCCACCTGATGAGAAAAAATGAAAATATTTTCATATTTGAAAATAAAAAGGGACAACATTTGCCAGGAATAGGAATTGGAGAAATTGTCATAATTAAAGAGAAAATTATGAACAAAAGTTCAGAG
This sequence comes from Orcinus orca, assembly GCF_937001465.1. Classification (NCBI taxonomy): domain Eukaryota; kingdom Metazoa; phylum Chordata; class Mammalia; order Artiodactyla; family Delphinidae; genus Orcinus; species Orcinus orca. The sequence continues at coordinate 21,686,974 of NC_064575.1, forward strand.
ACAAGCTAACAATATAATGTGATAAATACTAGTGAGAGGCCAGGAGTCATTGGGCAATGACAGAAACACCCTATATCTGTGTTTACAATATAGTAGCCACTAGTTGTCATGTTGCTATTGAGAAATTGAAATTTGGCTATGACCATTGAATAATTAATTCTTTTAGCTTATTTTATTTTGATTAATTTCATTATCAATATGAAAACTAATGCTGTATTCAGTTATTAGAAAACCTTTAAGTTTTAAGTATTAAAAATGTTATCTTAGTCATTTCAGTATTCCCTCTTCCCATCATTTCTGTTATATCTGTTAGATGGACATTGTGGAGGGACAGACTGTCAAGGTGTTGGAGCAGAAGTATCTTATACTTACGAATATATATATACAGTTGAACCTTGAACAACCATTTGAACTGCAGGGATCTGCTTATAATCAGATTTTTTTTTTGAATAGTAAATACTACAGTTGGTTGTTCTACTAATGGGTAACTGCAGATAGAGAGGAACCTCACAAGGGAGGGCCAAATATAAACTATGCATGGATTTTCGACTGTGAAGAGGGTGGGTCCCTCTAACCCCTGAGCAGTTCAAGGGGTCAACTCTTTATCTTTGTAAGGTGTCTTCTAAGATGTCTGTGTATGCATCTGTGCCTCAGTCCACTAATCAATGCTGCGTTGTCCCAAACTCCTTCCAGATTTTTATTCTGAGGCTGTTTTCTCTCAGTGATTTCTGGGACATTCACAGCAACACAGCATACTTTCTGAAGCTTATGGGCCACACTGGGCTGTGGAAAATTCTGGGGAACTGCCTGTGGTCATTTGCTACTTAGACATATTACACAGATTTTTTTCTTTATTCCTGTAAATCTGGGTATCTCTGTCGCACAACTGGATTCAAATCCTGGATTCACACTTACTAGCTATGTGACTTTGGCAGATTATCTAACTTTTCTGTATCTGAGTTTATTCATTTTTATAAAAGAATAGCAATAGTACATATCTCATAGGTTGGTTTTTAGGATTTATAAAATTAAATACTTACAAAACTGTTAGAGTTGTGTCTTATACATTGAAACTCTCAACAATTGTCAGCTCTCACATCTTGTTCCCAAGATTCTAAGTTACATGGAATAACAAGTTATTTTTGACTGTTTGAGATTCTCGGTTAAGTTTTGTTTGTTTGTTTCATTCCACCATAGTAAGTATTGCTCAGATTTATCTACGGGACATAGTATAAAAATTAATTCTGCCTGTGATTACTTCATGTCAAAATGAATGTCATCAGTCAGTCTCTCACACTTACACACACATTAGGAGTCACCCTCTTAACAGACTTAAAGTTGCAGTTACATGGACAAGATTTAATGTCCTTCAGCTTCCTGTGGAAAAAATCTCTCTTGCTCTATTAACTGCTTTATCTCATGTGGTAGTCATTGTAGGTTACCTGACTCAATTTCTATTTCCAGCCCTTTCTCCCTTGTCTGACTTCATTATAGAGGATGTAAAAGCCAACAATCTAAATCACCATCTTTCCTTTCAGCAAGAGAATAAACCATATGACATAGTGCAGGACAAAGAGGTGTACACAGAAGTCTTCTTGTTCTGTTTCTTCCCCATCTTCATTTTTCTTTTTGGAAGGAAAATAACTGGAGGGCTTCAGGGTCAGGCAACCATTCTATGACCATAAAGGAAAAGTCTTGTAATTTCTCAGGCAATTTGTTTATAATGAGAAGTGAGGAAGAAATAGGAAGAAAATTCCAGGAAGAAGCATTAGCATATGCAATAGATATGGGGCAGAATAAATCATATGCTAAAAATAAAAACTTTCTATTCTCCAAATTCAAAAAAAGATTGTTCTCTGGCCATTGTCCCAAGCTGTGAATTATTAGCCAACAGGAACTGACTTTAAATCTATCCCAATCCAACTGTGATCATGCCTTTGTTTCAGCAACAATGCCTCTGAACACCAACCAATCAGTAACAGGGACACTTTTCTGAAAGCCAATCAGCAACAGTCTCTAGTGCTTACACTTCAGAAAGTCAATCAGCGGCAGCCACAATCGGAAAGCATGTTTCCACAGCTGACAGTCAGCCAATGCCTAAAGATTTATGCTTCTGAAAATTCTCCACTTCCAGAACTCCTTGTTTCCTAAAACCCTATAAGATCAGCATTTTCCTTAAGAGACACTGTGCTTTGAAATTGCAACTCTCCCTTGCTTGGCAAAGAATAAACTATGCTTTTTAGGTATTTTGCTTGTTTCAAATATTAAGTGATATCTTGTTTTGATAGTAAGTATAAAATAAGAGAGAGTTCCTGGAGGAACAAATGGAAGATAAACCTGGAAGAATCACTAGCAGACAGGATAGAGTACTTCTTGGCCAAATTTCATAACTTTTAGCTTTGTACCAAGATTAACGATGAGCTGTTGAAGGATTGCCAGTTGGTATGAAGGAGACTATTACGATAAAATTTACATTTATAAAATGTTACTTTAGCTTCAGAGTAAATATGGAATTGGAAACACTAAGTGGAGGCACTTCCGCAGATACATCAGTAACCATTTAGGAAAAGAATTATTGCAGCTTGGATTAGTGAGATATTGGAGGGGATGGAGAAATTTTATCAGATTTGAGAGATAGTTACAAAGTAAAATCAAAAGAACTTGAAAATAGATTAAAGAAAGGATGTAGGGAGATGGAAGTGTTGTGGATGAATCCTTGTTTTTGGATTTTTTGCTACTGAATGGACTGTGGGGCATTCACGCAGATTGGGGTCAACAGAAAAGAATCAGGTTAGGAGTAGGAAAAGAAGACCATGAATGTATTTTGAATATAATGAGTTTGCAATGCCTTTGAGAAATCTATGAGAAGATTTCAAGGAGCCATCATAGAATACATGAGTCTGGAGCTCAGAAAAGAGATATAGGCTGAGAAGACAAATGTAGAGGCATCTACCTATGGAACTCCATATATTTCTGGCTTAGAAGAAGATGCATCTGTAAAGGAGAGAGAGAAGAAGTATAGAAGGAACAGCCAGAGAGGAGGAGGAAAATCTAGAGAGTTTGGTGTCAAGGAAGTCAAATAGTCTCTCAGGAAGAAGGGAGTAGTCAACAATGTTGAATGCTGCTGAGACGTCACATACAATGTAACCTGAAAAAGTGGCCCAAGGAATCAGTGCTCTGAAGATCATTTGTGACCTCAGCAAGAGCTATTTTGCTGGATTAATAGGAAAAGGAACAAGATTGGGATTAAAATAAGGAGTAGGAGTTGAGGAAATGGAAATGAAAAATCACAAGAGTAGCCAGTCATGTTAATACATTTCATTGGGAAGATCAAGGACTATCTAGGGAGATACTCAGAAAGGGAAAGAGGAGAGGTTTTTTTGGGGGGATGGGGAGGAGTAAGGGTTTTTTTTAAAATGAGAAACTCTCAGTATATAAAATGCATCAAACTTACATTTTCAGTAAACTCTACCTTCTATTAACAGTTACATGGTAGCAAATTCTCATAGGAATGGTATTATTTACAAATATATATAGATTCCAACTTAAACTAAAACAGTTCACCTCCAATTAGAATTATTATCAAACAGTAGCCAATTTCACTTTTTGCATGTTAGTATATTTTAATGTTTTGTTAACCTAAGACTGTTGACTTCTAGTTCATAATGATGTTTCATATCTTAATAAAGTTTTGCTTTTATTTTTTGCTAACTGTTAGAGCTTCCATTAACAAATATATAGAGAAAAGATTTCTGTAGCAGGGGGCAGCTGCATTTAAACATATAGATTAGCATGGGGTAACCAGAAAGAAAATTGTAAAGTGAACATTGTAAGTGAAAATTGTAAAGTGAAAGAAGGGGGAAAGTAAGAACAGTAAGAAAGAAGGGGGAAAGTAAGAAAATTGTAAAGTGAAAATTGTAAAGTGAAAATTGTAAAGTGAAAGAAGGGGGAAAGTAAGAACAGTTGGAAGATTCAGAAAGTAACTAGCAAGATGGGAGACTTAAATCTAACAATATGGATGATTTTATTAAATATAAAGGTTGACACAAACCAATTTAAAGGCAGAGATTGCCATGTCAAGACTTCACTCTTTGCTGATTACAAGAAAGGAATACAAACATAAAGGTATAACTACATTGAGTGTAAAAAGAAATATATGTATACTTTTACTATAATGTGATACCACCTCAGCCCTATCTAAGTAATATTTTTTACCTAATGTCAAAAATATTTTTCCAACTAACTAAGAGTAAAACTTAATGTACAAAAGGATTGCTTGTAAATATATATGTAAATAGTTCTGTGACTAACTCATTGTTTTACATGTGGTACATTTGTTTCTGCTAATAAATTTAACTTTCTCACTTTTCTGCTTGTTTGTTCAGTCTGGATTAAAATTAGACTTTCAAAATAAACTGTAAATAGTTTTGTTTCCTCTTTAAAAAGTGTGTGTGTATATATATATTTAAATATATATATATATATATATATTTCAAAACTAGGAATGTTATCAGATGTAAAGATGAACATTACAACATGATAAAGGAGATAATTCATCAGAAGCACATAATCTGCCTCTGCCCCTAACAAAAGAACTCTAAGGTATATAAAACATATACTGATAGCTCTAAAAGTAGAAACAGGCAAATCCACAATGTTAATTGAAAAGTTCAACCCTTTTTGTTTTAGTAATTGTTATACAACATAAACAGAAAATCAGTAAGATTGTAGAAGATCTGAACACTGCTATTGTGAAATTGACCTAATTGACATTTATAAGGCAACTACCTAAGAACAATATAATACAACTTTTCACATGGAACATTGACCAAAGTAGACTAAATTCTAGCCCATAAAATAAATTTCAAACAATCAAACTCAAAGAAAGAAGATTTTCTGACCACAAAATACTTAAATAAGAAATCAATAACAGAAAGATAACTGAAAAAATGTTCAAATATTTTGAAATTAAAGAAAAGCAAATTAAACCCAAACTAAACAGAAGGAAATAATAAAGAGTACAAGCCAATGAACTTGAAAATATAATAACAAAAAAAGAAAATCAATAAAACAAAATGTTGTCTTATAAAAAACTGATGAATCCTTATATAGACTGACCAAAGAGAAAGAGAGAGAATACACCAATCAACAACATCAGGAATGAACATGGGGCATCACTACTGATCCCACAGACATTAAATTTTGCTCCTCATTTTATTGCACTTCTCAGATGATGCATTTTTTACATGTTGAAGTTTTATGGCAACCCTGAATCAAGCAAGTCTATTGAGACTATTTTTCCAACAGCATTTGCTCACTTCATGTCTCTGTCACATTTTAGTAATTATCACAATATTTCAAACTTTTTCATTATTGTTATATTTGTTATGGTGATATGTGTTCAGTGATCTTTGGTGTTACTACCATGACTTGCTAAAGGCTCAAATGATGGCTAGCATTTTTTAGCAATAAAGTATTTTTTAATTAAGGTGTGTACATTTTTTTAGACATAATGCTATTACATATGTAATGAGCTACAATATAGTATAAACATAATTTTTACATGCACTGGGAAACCAACAATTTTGTGACTTACTTTACTGCAATGTTCACTTTATTGTAGTGGTCTGGAACAAAACACACAATATTTCTAAGGTATGCCTGTACTGTGAACAACACTGTGGCCATAAGATCAACAACTTGGATCAGCACACTTTTCCTATAATGCGTCAGGAAGTAAATATCTTAGACTTTGGGGGTCCCTATTGGAACTACTCAATTCTGCAGTCAAAGCATTAAGCTGCTCTAGTTATTACTATTTACTTACTAGTAAACAAGTGAATCCCTTTTCCCTAGGATAAGAAAAGGGACAAAGATGTCCACTTTCACCACTCCTATTCAACATTTTACTATAGGTCCTAGACAATTCAATAAAACAGAAAAATGAGAAAGTAATAAGCATAGGAATTGGAAAGGAAGAAATAGAACTGTCTTTTTATTTAAAGATGATATTATTATCTATAGAAAAAAATTCCAAAGAATCTACAAAAACAGCTACTAGAATTACTAAGTGGTTTAGAAAGGTGAGAGGAAACAAGGTGAATACACAAAAAACAAATGCATATCTATATACTAACTATGAACAATTTGTAAATTAAATTTTAAAATGCCATTTACAGCAATGTCAAATACCTGAAATAGTTAAGGATAACAAAATATATGCAAAACTTTTTATACCAAAATCTGCAAAATCTTGATGAGAGAAATTAAAGACTTACAGAGGTGAAGAGAGATACTATATTCATGGGTTGGAAGATATTGTTTACATGTGAACTCTTTCTAAGTGTATCTATGGATTCAAAGAAATATCAATCAAAATCCCATATAACATTTTTTTGAAGAAATACTTAACATAGGTAAAATATTTCTAAAAGAGAAGTTTGAGGACACACACTAGTTGATCTCGAAACTTGCCATGAAGTTAAAATGATCAAGAAAATGCAATAGGTTATATACATCGATCAATGGAATAGAATAGTTTCCAAGTAGACCGATGTGTGTATAGTCAATTGATTTTGACAAAGATATCAAACTAATTCAATGGAGCAAAGGTAGTCTTTCCAAAAACTGTGCTGGAACAATTAGACATCCATATGCAAAAAATAAGATAAATAAAATAACCATCAACACTTACTTTTTTACCATATAAAAAACTAACTTGAAATGGATCATATACTTTACTAATAAATAATAAAAAAATTTGTTGGTAAGTTGAACTTAATAAAATTTGAAAATTCTGATCTTTGAAAGACCACTGTTAAGAAAATGGAAAGATAAGACACTTACTGGGAGAAAATATTTACAAAACATATATCTATCTATTAAATAACTTTGATTTAAAATATATAAACATTTACCACAATAATAAACAAACAACACAATTTTTTAAATGGGTAAAATATTTCAACAGATATTTCACCAAAGAAGAAATGTGAGTGGCAGATAATCGCCTGAAAATATGCTTAAAATAATTTTACTCATTAAGAAAATTTCCATTGAAACCACAATGAGATACCACTACACAGCTTCTAAAATAGCTTAAAAAAACAAACACACAAAGGAAAAACAAGTGATACAAAGAGTTTACAAAGATGAAGTGCCACTGGAACACATACATTTCTGGTGGGAATGCAAAATGTAACACTTTGGGAAAGAGTTTGGCTGTTTCTTCTAAAGAGAGACATAGGGAACTCCCTGGAGGTCCAGTGGTTAGGACTTTGCACTTTCACTGCCAAGGGCATGGGTTCAAACCCTGGTCGGGGAACTAAGACCCCACAAGACAAGCAGTGCAGCCATAAATAAATAAATAAAAGTTAAACATATGATCCAGCAATCCAAGCCCTGGGTATTTACCAAAGAAAACTAAAAACACAGGTCCCCACAAATGTTTAGAGCAGATTTATTCATAGTAGCCAAAATCTAGAATGAAGCCAAACATCCATCAACAGGTAAATATATAGATAAATAACTTATGGCTCATCCATCCGATAAGATTCTCAGCAATGAGACAGAGTTAAATGAACAATAAATAGAACCAAACTACTGATATATGCAACAATATGGATCAACCTCAAAAACACTATTGTAGGTGAGAGAAGCCAGATACAAAACTCTAAGTACTATGTGATTCTATTTGTATGACATTTTATAGAAGGCAAAACTACTGTATAGAGGTTGAAAGCAGATAAGCGGTTTCCAGGAGCTGGGGCTGAAGGAGTCAATCAGCTTTGCCTGGTTTTGAACTTTATATAAATGGAATAATATAGTATATCTTTTTTCAGGTCTGGCTCCTTTTGGTCAGCAGTACATTTGTGATCTTCATCCATATTCTTGTACAGAGATATCATTTGTTCATTCTCATTTTTATAGTATTCTATGCATAACTATGCAATGATTTACTTATCAAATTGACTGCTGGTGTCACACTCACATTTTAAAATTACAACATAATAGCCTAATTGGCTAAAATTCTTTTTTAGTTAGATTCTTAAAATTCTTATTTTTAAATTCTTATTTAAGTCTTAGTTAAGACCTACAAAATCTAAATGGGATTTTCCTTACCAAGTCACCTCTTAAGCAGACATTAAAACTCAGTATATATCCATACCATACATTGATTTTTTTACTGAAAAATCCCCTTTATCATTTGGTCAGTTTGGGTTTACCCCCAAATATTATCACATCTGATTTGCCACTACCTACCCACTCCTAGCTTTTCCCCCATCAATGGAACTTCTTTCTTCTTCATGGATTTTCTAATTTAGAGCTGGAGATACTATCACCCTTCGCATTATGACAGTCAATAATTTCAGAACATTTGTCTCTTAGATTATGGTAGTCTTGGCCTTCTCCCCAAACATCATCAAGATACTTCCTGAAGGGAAAGAAAGAGGAGTGTTGGCTCTCAGTTCACACACAGTTTAGATGATAAGGGATTCTGCCCCAAACAATGACCATAATTAACTAGGGTAGCTGAGATAGAAGGCAAAACCTGTGAGTACATTACCTTCAATTACTGTGGTAGATGGAGCCACAGGTATATGAGTTAATTTTAAATGAAGAGGTTCTGGCAGGAGTGTGTTTCTGAGTCTCAGAAATCTGCACACATCAAGGTAACAAGGATAGGTTTAAACTTGGTTGAGTATTGAGTTTTTGCATTTTATTGTTGAAGTGAAAATCATGTCATGAATACTCCATTTATTTCTCTACATAAGGATGTTCCTAATTAATCTGTTATTCAAAAGCCACCAGTATTATATTAGTAACTGCAATATTTCATGACACTAACTAAAGCCCAGAAGCAGGTTCCTGCGGCCCAATTAATTTTTTTAAAACCTTTTACTCAGCGGGATGCTGCCTACCTGGATCTTTGAATGAAAGGATATTAATGAAGCTGCAATGCAGATGATTATATTGAAAGTGACGAAGAATTTATTAGGAAGACAGCCATCACAGGCTGTACAGTATATGAGGCAGAAAACTGCTAAAAGTAATGACAGAGTATAGTTTAGGCAAGTAATGGGCAGTAGTGCTACAAAAGGAGAGCTTGGAGATATATTATTTAGTAATAAAGTTCCCATAAAAATTGAAATATGAGGTGGAAAGATTAACATGGTCATACAAGTCATCTTTAATGTTCATAGCCAAGTTCTGGCTTTTAGAAAGAGTAAACTGAATTTATGCTTGTGACAACATGTAATTCAAAACGCTTATTTATACATTTCATGCAAATGACTGCAGACCTTTGGTTTGCAGTTACCAAAGTAATGTTTAGTAGCATTTAAATTTATTACATTAACATTGGATCAGGAGCTGTATTTCTACCTGTCAAATGACTAACATTTGTAGGTCATATCATCAATAAATAGACCGCAGTTCACAGACCCCTGCACTGCTAGTCCCAAATCTATGAACAAAAGATTTTACATTTTGTTTTTCCACCTTAAACTGAATATAGATGTGTTCTCATTTACTCCATCATAATATTCTAATATTATCAACACAAACCTTTTGGTCTTCTGGTATGTTTGCTTCCACGAAGGGGATGCATAGTGCTCTAATTAAGAGCAAGGGCTTTTGATGGAAGTAGACCTATGTGAAAACCCTAATAGCCAATTACCAGCTGGGTGACCTTAGTTAAATGACTTTATAACTCTGGTCTCATTTTTCTAATCTATAATAGGGACATAATAATACCAGTCTCATGGAATTATTATAATAATTCAATAAAGTAAACAAAAATGTATCTAGCCTATGGTAACTAACTCAATTATTATCATCATAATTATCATTATCAATACATTCTGGGAGTTTCCATAATAGAAAGTGGCATCAAAATTCTTGAAGGAGAGGCAAAACATACCTTATTCTTCACATATTCTCATCTCAGCTTCATTTCTAAAGTTAAAGGTCTGAAGGTTAACTTGTGTCTAATGAGGTATGTAAGTAAATTGACAGCCATTTGGATTTAACACAAATGTTTTATAAAAATGCTTGTCTTTTATGATTTCTTAGAAGTGGATATAAAATTGGGGCTGAAGAATAAAACTAAACTGAATTTTGAGAAAACATAAATATTTACAAAACATTTTATTCTGAATTTGAACCTTTCCTATTTCATGTCAATCACATAAAGAACGGGAATAAGATTTCCATTTTAAACACAGTAGTAACAGAGGCCTTAATAAGAAAATGGCATCTGAGTAAAGGCCTGATAAAAGTGAATATATAAGCCATATGAAACTCAGAGGAGAGATTTCAGGTAAAGGGAATAGCCAGTGCAAACATCCTAAGATGCAAACAGAGGCATAGCAAAGGAGGGTGTGGTCATTGGAAGTAGTTCACCATGGTTGTAGTCAATAAGGTGTGCACTGTCTACAGAAAATCTTAAATCAATAATAAGACTGATTAAATGTTTATTATCTTCATGAACTGACAAGTGTAAACAATATCAGTGATAAAATACTCCTCCCTAAAAAAAAAAAAATAGTCTATTGATCTAAGATCTAAACAACTGCTGTGGTTTCTATCGAGCTCAATGGCCTGCTGCCACTGGCCCATCTTTGGAAACATACCAAGAAAGAACAGCACGGGACAAGTGTGTCTGGATCAGATTGAATGGGAACAGGAGCTGTAGATGAGTGGGCCAATGATCAATAGCGTGCCTAGAATATGTACGGCTTTGTAAGCTCTGTTTGGACTTGAGCTTTTACTCTACATGATGGAAAGCCATTGGATGGGTTAGAGTAGAGGGTTTTCAAGATATTACTCATACGGGCTTCCCTGGGCAGTGGTTAAGAGTCTGCCTGCCGATGCAGGGGACATGGGTTCGTGCCCCAGTCCGGGAAGATCCCACATGCCACAGAGCGGCTGGGCCCGTGAGCCATGGCCGCTGAGCCTGCGCGTCCGGAGCCTGTGCTCCGCAACGGGAGAGGCCACAACAGTGAGAGGCCCGCGTACCGCAAAAAAAAAAAAAAAAAAAAAGATATTACTCATGTTTTCAACACACTGATTGCAGTATTGAAAATAGACTTCGGGAGGGGAATGTGATACTTATGAAAGAGAAAACTAAACTAGATGGTGATTGTTCTCACTACATCCTATTCACGCCACTGGTGAAGGATGAGTCCCATACCCTAAATAGTACAAAATGGCTGAAGATATGACATTCAACTCTGAATAGATGAGATTGACAGCAGTTTATTAGTCAAACATACTCATAACCTGGGAGAGGAGGATTCCACACACTATGCAGGGCAACACAAGAGTTACACTTGGGATAAGAGTGAATCAGCAGGGGCTGTTGAAGGCAGGCTTTGTAGTAACCAGAGACAAGTGGACCACCCCCATCCCAGTTCACATCTTGAGGATGTGATTGGTTTGTCTGAATAATTTTGCAGACTGACAGAGTAGTAAAATATATTAGGTTCAGATCCAGATGTGGTACTGCTGGTCTGGTTAACAGGGGAACTACCTGGGTGTGAAGTCTTTCCCACTGAGCATGGAGCATATTAGCAAAAGCAGAGGAACTCACAGATAAGCCTCTGGGGCTCTGTGATACTCAAAGATGTCAAGGAATACAGTGATAGCTTGGGATAGAAGTAGAATTGGTGAAATTAGTAAGAAAAGAATTGATGCAGAATATATTTTGAAGGTAGAGCCAACAAGAATTGTGGAAGAATGGATGTGGAATTTGAAAGAGAGGAGTCAAATATGACACTAAAGTGTCTGACTCTAGCAAATGAAAAGATAGTGTCAATTACTGAGAAGGAAAACTATAGGAGTAGTAGTTTACACTTTATCCATACAATTAAAAACTATGTAGATGTACAAAACATAAACTTTTAATGTACTTATATGGAAATATCTCAAAATATAGCAAGTGAAAAAGCAAGGTACGTGGTATCCAATATAGCATTTAGGATTCGTGTTTAAAAAGGGAGAGAAAAAAAATAGATATTTGCACTTGCCAGTACACACATTTTAAAAAATTATATGAAATGTGTAGGAAGCAAAAAACAAGTAATAATAAGAGTTACCTGTTGGAAAGAGAGGATAGAAATTAATTGGGCAGAGACTGGGAGCAAAAGAGGAATATATTCACTATAGTTTATGGTTTCTGATGTTTGTACGATGTGAATGTATTTTTTAGATAAAAAAGACATAGGGAGAAATTCTGTTTTAAAAATGTGTATAGCTGACAGTCCCTGATACTGTATCTCCACATATGTACCACTGTCTATTGAAGAAACAATAATAAAAGAAAAAGACAAAAATAAGAAATAGATGAAGGAGGAGGAAAATAAGAAAAGCAATTACAATAATTATAACAAAACCAATAACATATTAAAACTTAAGACTAAGGAAAAAGGCAGAAACTGATTACTGAATTATAAATATGGCAACCCATTACCTATTGCCATAATTTGGAGATGAAGTCCCAGTAACATGACTGATAAAATCAGACTCTGAAGTAAAATTATTAGCTCATCATGTTTTGTCCTGAAAGATGATCACCTTTTAAAAAAAAGAAATAAGGCTTATATCACATGGGGGTTTGGTAAATGTTTAACAAACTATTGGGGAATGTTAATTGCAGCTGCATGGCTGATTAGTAATATGAAAATGTACATACTTTCGTTGTGGCTGATTTCAAATTACCAACATGACCTCATATTTCTTTGCTGCTCTTTCTTTCTTTATGTAGATACAAGTTTCAGACCTTAATTATTTTCCTTCTTTCTGAAGTACTTCATTTACAATTTCTTTCAAGGCAGGTTTATTGGCTACAAATTTCCCCAATTTTTGTTTTTCTGTGAAAATTATTTCTCTTTCATTTTTGTAGGATAATTTTTCTGGGTACAGAATTCTAGATCTTTGGGTTCTTTCTCTCAAAAGTTTAAATATTTCACTCCAGTCTCTTCTTGCTTGAATGGTTTCTGAATAAAAGTTCTATATAAGTCTTATCTTGTCCTTCTATAGGTAAGGTGTTTTTCTCTTTTGCTTCTTTGAAGACTTTCTCTGTCTTTAATTTTATGAAGTTTGAATATAATATGCCTAGCTTTTTTTTTTTTTAATTTATTCTTCTTTCTGTTCTGAGTTTCCTGGATTTGTGGTGTGGTGTCCATCATTAATGTCAGGAAGTTCTCAGTCATTATTGCTTCAAACATTTCTTCCATCCGTTTCTTCCTCTGCCATCTGGTATTCCCATTATGCATAGGTTACACCTTTTGTAATTGTCCCTCAGCTCTTGCATATTCTGTTCTGTCTTTTTCATTATTTTTTCTCTTTGCATTTAAATTTTGAAAGTTTCTGTTGACATTTCTTCAAACTTGCTGATACTTTCCTCAGCTGTGTCCAGTCTATTGATGAGTCTATCAAAGGCACACTTCATTTCTGTTACAGTGTTTTTGACTTCTAGCATTTCCTTTTGATTCTTCCTTAGAGTTTCCATCTGTCTGCTTACAGTATGCATCCATCTTTGCATGTTGTCCACTTTTCCCGTATTTATTAGTTATTTTAAATTCCCTGTCTGATAATACCAACATCTCCGCCAAATACGAGTCTAGTTCTGATATTTGCTCATCTTATCATACTGTGTTTTTTTATTGTTGTTTTTTTTGTTTTTTGTCTTGTAGTACTTCTTGTAATTTTTGTTAAAGGCTGGAAATGATGTACTCGGTAAAAGGAACTGAGATAAATTGGCCTCTAGTGTGAGGTTTTATGTTTACCTGACTGGGATTTAGATTGTGCTTACTGCTTGCTCTAGCTGTAGGAGTGAGAGGTTAAAATTTCCTCTGATATCCTTGTTTTTGTCACTCCTGTAATCTTCAGGTTTCCTTAGATACTTCTTAAATAAGGTCTGAGACATGCAGTTCTTTCACTTGTATTTCCTGTTATTATACAGGAGTTTTAATGATGTGGTGGTAAGGTGTGTGGGAGAGGAAGTGTTCTATGGCTGTATGGTAAGGTCTTGGTCTTTTGGTGAGTCTGTGTCCCTGCCTATGACTTTCAGTGGTTTTTCTCCCTCTTAGGTCGAACAGGAAGCCTAGAGAGCGCTGCAGGTGGGTGTTCTCTATTTGGTCACACATTGTTCTCATTCTTTCCTTTAATTCTTTATATATGCTTTCCCTTTAGTTATTTTTTTTAACATATATATTATAGCTTCTTGTTGACTACTTTTTTCCTGTGTGAGCACCATACTTTCTCATTATTTTACATGTCTCATAATTTGTATTGAAAGCTTTAGAGTTTCACTAATGTATCAGTTTTGGAAATCAGAACTTCCACTCAAAGTTTGTTGTTATAGCTGTTTGTTTTTTAATGACTTTCTTGTACTAATTCTATAATGTATATATTACTTTCCTGTTTGGTCACTGAAGTCACTACTCAATTAGCTAATGGTCAGCTAATGATTGAACAGATTTCTTTAAATATCTTTAAATATTGCAACTTTCACCAAGGGTCTCTGTATGTGTATGGGGCATACCTTTAACTCTTAGGCAGACATTTTCTAACTCCACCTTAGACTTCATTTCTGTTTTTGCAGAATTTCCAGGTCAGGTGAAAGGAGAGCTTAGGGCCTTCTGGGGCCTTCCCCAGCATGTACACAGCCTTTGTGTGCACAGGCCTATGCATACAAAGTGATCTTCTCATTTTCCCGAAATATATTGAAGTTTTTCAAAGCCTCTGGTTGTTAGGAGATCACCGACTGAAACCACCCACTTTGGCCAGGGCCAGTTACCTGAGTTGTCTCACAACAGGAGGTCCAGATAAGGAACATGGTGCTGAAAATTAACCGGGAGAATTCGGGAGCGGTCAAAAGAGGGAGGAGACAGCCAACCTCCCAGAATCCTTCATGCTGGAATCCATCTTGGCTGAGAGACGCTCGTGCCACCAGGTAGGACCCTGAGTCAGACTATGGGCCAAGCAAGATGATTGGCCAGAGGCAACCCAGAAAGTAACCCTACTACCATAAAACCTGAGACTGCAAGCCACATGGCAGAGCAGTTCTCCTAGTTTCCCCTACCCTGTTGCTCTCTGTCCAGTGCCCCTTTCCAATACTAAAGTCTCTTGTTTTGTCAGCACATGTGTCTGCTCAGACAATTCATTTCTGAGTGTTAGACAAGAGCCCACTCTCAGGCCCTGGTAGGGGTTCCCCTTCCTGCAACGTTTTGACATCTTATTCCCCAGTTTTTCCTTTTAGGTTGTTTGGTGAACTTCTTTTTAACCCCAACCAGTAATGTTACTTCAGACAGATTGACATTAAACAATTGTCATTAATTTTTCTTGAAAATTTCCCTGTAGATAGGCTTGTTCATACAAGGTAAGGACTCTGTCAGATCAAATCAAGACATGAGAATAGAGCTTTTCATAGACCTGCCAGGTAAGTCAAAGAGTAATAATTCTATGGGGGCTTTGGGGATACTTCAAATTGATTCTGCTCCCTCAAAAGTTGCTGCTAGATTGGTGGCTTTCCAGCTATAGTAGTTGTAAGGCTGTTCCATTTTCAGGACTACCACAGAGTTAAGGACAGGGGGATAGAGCAGGTTAAAGCCCTACAAGGCTTGCTCTTCATTTCAAGATTCAACCATTTTTTCTTGGATAATCATTCCCTGGGTTGTTGCAAGACATTGGTTAATTTTCAGGGTTCTGAAAATATTGATTTTGACAGTTTTTGCCAGTGTTCTCATTACTTCTATGGAGGAGTATATATTTGGAGGTCCTTACTCTGCCACTCCAGAAGTCAAGCACTACCTGCTTTATTTTTTCATAGCACTCATCCATTAAATGTCTTTTCAAGCTCTCATCTGAAGTGAAATTACTGATTATTTAGTTGTTTTTGTCAATCATCAACTTCCAATTAGAACTGTCAACTTTCAATTATAATTTAAGCTACAGGAAGAGGGTGCTGCCTTGATTATTCTACTGTTATTACTTGTGAAGGATCTGAGATTTTGTCCTATCTGCTATTTAACAAGTTTGCCTGCCACAGTTTCATGGAGTGTGACAGAAGACAGAAGACTCCTGGTTTAAAGACATTGAATCACTGCACAGCAAGGAGCATAAGCTCATGTTCACACCAATTCCCCTTGCCTCTCAAATTCCACAGGAACAATGCAATGTGCCCCAAGTGGATGATGTGCACATGGTAAATTTGCATCATAGATGAGGGACTCCAAGATTAAGAATTTAAATCTTACAATGAGGTGCAAGCAAATCTGCCCTTTGCCCCCAGAGGAAATCATTACTTTGATTATACAACCAAACCTTCCTTTTGTTCTGGAGGGAGGCATTATTTATCTTCGAAGGCTATTCGCTGTACAAACATTCTTGACAAGATAGTCTGGAACAATATCTGTCAGTGCCTCTACTGGTAAGATATGCAGAAACACAAGAAACCCATAGAGAATTATTTCCCAACATCATCCCAGTTCTAAATTAATATTCAACATTGTAGACATGCAGTAAATATTTGTTGACCAAAACTTCCACAAGTTTCTATTTTGATCAATAGTATATTCTATTTCCACAAATTATATATATATATATATATATATATATATATATATATATACACACACACACACACATAGATATATAGATAATCTTGGATATAAGGCAAGTCTTGAATAAGAACTGTCTTAGTCAGTTTGGGCTACTATGACAAAGTAACATATACTGGCTGGTTTATAAACAACAGAAATTTATTTCACACAGTTCTGGAGGCTGGAAGTCCAAGAACACAGTGCCAGCATAATAGGGTTCCTGATAAGAACCCTACTCCAATTTGCAGGCTGCCAACTTCTCTCTGTGCCCTCACAAGGCATTTAGCTTTTAAAAGAGATTTAGCTAGCTCTCTGGCCTCTTCTTATAAGGGCACTAATTCCATTTATAAGGGTTCCATCTCCGTGATCTAATTACCCCCCAAAAGCCCCACATTCAAATACACTGGAGATTAGATTTCAGCATACGAATTTGGTGGAGTAGGGACACAAACATTCAGTCCATAACAAGTACCTAAGAATAAATACTTGGTTTTTGTTTGTTTGTTTCTTTTGTCGGCAAATGAAAATTATAAAACTCTGTTGGCTTCCTCATTTGTAAACAGAAATGACAAATTTATCTGTTGACCTCTTGAAGGGGCTCAGTCTTCTCTCCTATTCCTTTCTTGCCTTACTCTGTAAAGGAAGAATTGCTATGCTTGATCACAAGAACATTTAAAGCATACAGCTAAGGTCTTAGTATGACTATATTTTGCAAATCCCAACTCCTAGAAAAGTAGAGAAAGAAGGAGGCCTGGAATACATCTTTATGGCAAATGGGTAAATATCCAGTTTACGTGCTGCCTCTCTTTCTGTCTCTCTCTGTCTCTCTCTCTCTCCCAGTTTCTCTCTGTCTCCATTACATCTCTATCACTCCCGTTTTTGTTGCCTCTACCCATATACACACACATACATAAACATACACAAACTACTCTTTCGTTGTGCTTTGCTCATATCTAGGAACATGCTGACAGTTCCTCAACTTGAAGACAGTAATATTCAAAATTAAGTTTGGCCTCTAGGGTAGAAGTAAGCACAGTAAACCTTTTGGCTGGCCTTTTCCTAGGCCATTTATATCAAAATCCTCTAGACAAAGGAGGTCTGTATACCAGTCCGGTCATGTTCACTGGCATTCTTTCCTGGGTCTTTGAGCCACTCTCCTACATTAAGTGTAAAATCTCCCTTGGCCTTGCTTTGTCCTTTGAAAGGGATAGCTAGTTAAGAACAGAAGCTGATTTTTAGAAACCTCAGTTCTGTGCAATACCCAGCACATACTAGATTTTTAAAGTATAACAACTACAGAAGAGATTCTATCTCAGACTACAGTCTGTTTTGTTTCTTCTACCTCACAATTTTTTAAATAGAGAACACTATAAAAGTTATCTGCATAATTTAGTCACACAGCAAACATAAGTGTCCTTTTTCTATGTCTACATAGTTTTAACTTTGAGAACATTGTGCCATTTCAGTTACAAATTACTTTGTATATGTGTATTATACTGCCTTTCCTGGGTATGTCTAAAATTCACATAATTTCAGTTGATGTTTTGTTCTATCATTGAAATGGATTCATTTTGTGTTATTCTGAGGAATATACTTAATTTGTGGATCATTTATATGTCTCTAGTATAATTAGCTACTCTGATGTTTAAACAGTTTGCCTCATATAGTAGTTTTTTTTTATCATAGATGTTTAAATTACTTTAACTCTTATTGGGATTGCTTGTTCTCCCTCATGAATGTAATTCCCTGCTCAGTAATGCACTTTGGGCCAATTCTAATCTCATTGCTATTTATTTCTTCACAATTGCACACATTTTCCATATTTCATACAAGCCAATTATTTATCACATATATTCATATGTTTATAATTAATTTTAAATTAGCTGCCTCTTATCTTAAAAGGTATAATTACTTTCAGTGCTCAAGTTATCAAAATAATCATTGCAGTATATCATAATATTTCTAATATTTCATAGTTTTATTCTTCCTTCCTTTGACCTTTTGCCCAGCTGTAAATATACTTCAAGCTCCTTAACCACATTTGAACTGTAAGAAAGTGTTAATGATAACATAAACAATTTAAAAGCAAAGAAAAAAAGAGGAGATTTTGCCCCTACTCTTCTTTTATGGAATTTTTTTTCTGTTCTTCCAGAAAAATTCTCCTAGAACAGATTACAAACTACAAAAGGCCTAGGAAGAAAATTTGAAATACAAGGAAATGTGTAGAAAGACAAAAAGCAAGTGGCAGAAAAACTCCAAGGGTTTGGATGCTCAGTAAAACACCCTGAAGATTGCTTCTTTTTAGCATGTTTTTTTTTTATATGAAAAGTTAAACTATATCTCTCACCTAATAACACATTTTGAAAAGAAACTGCAGTGTCTACTGGTTTGAGTGAAGGTGGAAAGAGTCATGGGAGTGGGCCTTACCACAAATTCATCCTGATTTTAATCGTGGATGAAATGCAAAATAACGTGATACAAAGAAAAAGCAGCACTCTATAACAAAAAGACACAGTGTCTGCCACTAACAACATTTTTCACAAACTACAAATAATACGTTTATCTGAGGAGACTTTAAAGTAATGCCCCTTTTCAGGTGTTTTCCACCTCTGCTATCTTTAGCAACTTTTAAAAGTGAAAAAGACAACTGCGGTTAAACAGAAAAGGAAAAAATGGGGCTTCCCTGGTGGTGCAGTGGTTGAGAGTCTGCCTGTCGATGCAGGGGACACGGGTTCGTGCCCCGGTCCGGGAGGATCCCGCATTCCGCGGAGCAGCTGGGCCCGTGAGCCATGGCCGCTGAGCATGCGCGTCTGGAGCCTGTGCTCTGCAACGGAAGAGGCCACAACAGTGAGAGGCCTGCGTACCGAGAAAAAAGAAAAGGAAAAAATGGCTACATACTTTAAAAAACAAAATACGCAACAAATCAAAGCACACTTTGACATCAAAAAACAATTGTTCGATTAAAAAATCTAAGTATGGGAAGATGGCGGAAGAGTAAGACGCGGAAATCACCTTCCTCCACACAGATACATCAGAAATATATCTACACGTGGAACTGCTACTGAACGCTGGCAGAAGACCTCAGACCTCCCAAAAGGCAAGAAACTCCCCACGTACCTGGGTATGGCAAAAGAAAAAAGAATAAACAGAGACAAAAGGATAGGGACGCACCTGCACCAGTGGGAGGGACCCGTGAAGGAGGAAAGGTTTCTACACACTAGGAAGGCCCTTTGCGGTCGGAGACTGCGGGTGGTAGAGAGGGGGAGCTTCAAAGCCGCGGAGGAAAGCACAGCAACAGGGGTGCAGAGGGCAAAGCCGAGAGATTTCCACACGTAGTATCAGTGCCAACCAGCACTCACCAGCCCGAGGCTTGTCTGCTCACCTGCCGGGGGCGGGAGGGCCTGGGAGCTGAGGATCCAGCTTCGGTTGGATGCAGGGAGAGGGCTGGGGTTGGCGGCGTGAACACAGCCTGAAGGGGTTAGTGCACCACCGCTAGCCGGGAGGGAGTCCGGGAAAAAGTCTGGACCTGCCGAAGAGGCAAGAGACGTTTTCTTCCTTCTTTGTTTCCTGGTGCGCGAGGAGAGGGGATTAAGAGCGCTGCTTAAAGGAGCTCCAGAGACGGGTGCGAGCCGCGGCTAAAAGCGCGGACCCCAGAGACATGCATGAGACACTAAGGCTACTGCTGCCGCCACCAAGAAGCCTGTGTGCAAGCACAGGTCACTATCCACAACCCCCTTCAGGGAAGCCTGTGCAACCCGCCACTGCCAGGGTCCCGGGATCCAGGGGCCACTTCCCCGGGAGTACGCACGGCACGCCTCAGGCTGCTGCAACGTCACGCCGCCCTCTACCGCCGCAGGCTTGCCCCGCACTCCGTGCCCCTCCCTCTCCCGGGCCTGAGCGAGCCAGAGCCCCCGAATCAGCCGCTCCTTTAACCCCGTCCTGTCTGAGTGAAGAACAGACGCCCTCCAGCGATCTGCACGCAGAGGCGAGGCGGGGCCAAATCCAAAGCTGAACCCCGGGAGCTGTGCGAACAAAGAAGAGAAAGGGAAATCTCTCGCAGCAGCCTCAGGAGCAGCTGATTAAATCTCCATAATCAACTTGATGTACCCAGCATCTGTGGAATACCTGAAGAGACAACAAATCATCCCAAATTTAGGAAGTGGACTTTGAGAGCAAGATATATTATTTTTTCCGCTTTTCCTCTTTTTGTGAGTGTGTATCTGTATGCTTCTGTGTGAGATTTTGTCTGTATAGCTTTGCTTTCACCATTTGTCCTAGGTTTCTATCTGTCCGTTTTTTTTTTTTTAACTTAAAAAAATTTTTTTAATATTTTTTTATTTTAATAACTTTATTTTATTTTACCTTAATATATTTTATTTTGCACTCTTTCTTTTTTTCTTTCTACTTTTTCTCCCTTTTATTCTGAACCGTGTGGATGAAAGGCTCTTGGTGCTGCAGCCAGGAATCAGTGCTGTGCCTCTGAGGTGGGAGAGCCAACTTTAGGACACTGGTCCACAAGGGACCTGCCAGCTCCACGTAATATCAAATGGCAAAAATCTCCCAGAGATCTCCATCTCAACACCAAGACCCACCTTCAGTCAACGACGAGCAAGCTACAGTGCTGGACACCCTATGCCAAACAACTATTAAAACAGGAACACAACCCCACCCATTAGCAGAGAGGCTGCCTAAAATCATAATAAGTCCACAGACACCCCAAAACACACCACCAGATGTGGACCTGCCCACCAGAAAGACAAGGTCCAGCCTCATCCACCAGAACACAGGCACTAGTCCCCTCCACCAGGAAGCCTACACAACCCACTGAACCAACTTTAGCCACTGGGGAAAGACACCAAAAATAACTTGAACTATGAACCTGCAGCCTGCAAAATTGAGACCCCAAACACAGTAAGATAAGCAAAATGAGAAGACAGAAAAACACACAGCAGATGAAGGAGCAAGATAAAAACCCACCAGACCTAACAAATGAAGAGGAAATAGGGAGTCTACCTGAAAAAGATTCAGAATAATGATAGTTAAGATGATCCAAAATCTTGGCAATAGAAGAGAGAAAATGCAAGAAACATTTAACAAGGACTTAGAAGAACTAAAGATGAAGCAAGCAACGATCAACAACACAATAAATGAAATTAAAAATACTCTAGGAGGGATCAATAGCAGAATAACTGAGGCAGAAGAACGGATAAGTGACCTGGAAGATAAAGTAGTGGAACTAACTACTGCAGAGCAGAATAAAGAAAATAGAATGAGAATAACTGAGGACAGTCTCAGAGACCTCTGAGACAACATTAAACACACCAACATTCTAATTATAGGGGTTCCAGAAGAAGAAGAGAAAAAGAAAGGGACTGAGAAAATATTTGAAGAAATTATAGTTGAAAATTTCCCTAATATGGGAAAGAAAATAGTTAATCAAGCTTAGGAAGCGCAGAGTGTCCCATACAGGATAAATCCAAGGAGAAACATGCCAGGACACATATTAATCAAACTGTCAAAAATTAAATACAAAGAAAACATTTTAAAAGCAGCAAGGGAAAAACAACAAGTAACACACAAGGAAATCCCCATAAGGTTAACAGCTGATCTTTCAGCAGAAACTCTGCAAGCCAGAAGGGACTGGCAGGACACATTTAAAGTGATGAAGAAGAAAAATCTACAACCAAGATTACTCTACCCAGCAAGGATCTCATTCAGATTTGATGGAGAAATTAAAACCTTTACAGACAAACAAAAGCTGAGAGAGTTCAGCACCACCAAACCAGCTTTACAACAAATGCTAAAGGATCTTCTCTAGGCAAGAAACACAAGAGAAGGAAAAGATCTATAATAACAAACCCAAAACAATTAAGTAAAAGGGAATACATATCGATAATTACCTTAAATGTAAATGGATTAAATACTCCCACCAAAAGACACAGACTGGCTGAATGGATACAAAAACAAGACCCATATATATGCTGTCTACAAGAGACCCACTTCAAACTTAGAGACACATACAGACTGAAAGTGAGGGGATGAAAAAAGATATTCCATGCAAATGGAAATCAGAAGAAAGCTGGAGTAGCAACTCTCATATCAGACAAAATAGACTTTAAAATAAAGACTATTAGAAGAGACAAAGAAGGACACTACATAATGATCAAGGGATCAATCCAAGAAGAAGATGTAACAATTGTAAATATTTATGCACCCAACATAGGAGCACCTCAATACATAAGGCAAATACTAACAGCCATAAAAGGGGAAATCGACAGTAACACATTCATAGTAGGGGACTTTCTCCAATGGACAGATCATCCAAAATGAAAATAAAAAAGGGAACACAAGCTTTAAATGATACATTAAACAAGATGGACTTAATTGATACTTATAGGAGATTCCATCCAAAAACAACAGAATACACATTTTTCTCAAGTGCTCATGGAATATTCTTCAAGATAGATCATATCTTGGGTCACAAATCAAGCCTTGATACATTTAAGGAAATTGAAATTGTATCAAGTATCTTTTCCAACCACAACACTATGAGACTAGATATCAATTACAGGAAAATATCTGTAAATAATACAAACACATGAAGGCTAAACAGTACACTACTTAATAAAGTAGTGTTCACTGAAGAAATCAAAGAGGAAATCAAAGAATACCTAGAAACAAATGACAATGGAGACATGATGACCAAAAACCTATGGGATGCAGCAAAAGCAGTGCTAAGAGGGAAGTTTGTAGCAATACAATTGTACCTTAAGAAACAGGAAACATCTCAAATAAACAACCTAACCTTGCACCTAAAGCAGTTAGAGAAAGTAGAACAAAAAAAACCCCAAAAGTTAGCAGAAGGAAACAAATCATACAGATCAGATCAGAAATAAATGAAAAAGAAATGAAGGAAATTATAGCAAAGATCAATAAAACTAAAAGCTGCTCCTTTGAGAAGATAAACAAAATTGATAAACCATTAGCCAGACCCATCAAGAAAAAAAGGGAGAAGACTCAAATCAATAGAATTAGAAATGAAAAAGGAGAAGTAACAACTGACACTGCAGAAATACAAAAGATCATGAGAGATTACTACAAGCAACTCTATACCAATAAAATGGACAACCTGGAGGAAATGGACAAATTCTTAGAAATGCCCAACATTCCGAGACTGAATCAGAAAGAAATAGAAAATATGAACAGTCCAATCAAAAGCACTGAAATCGAAACTGTGATTAAAAATCTTCCAACAAACAAAAGCCCAGGACCAGATGGCTTCAAAGACGAATTCTATCAAACATTTAGAGAAGAGCTAACACCTATCCTTCTCAAACTCTTCCAAAATATAGCAGAAGGAGGAACACTCCCAAACTCAGTCTACGAGGCCACCATCACCCTGATACCAAAAGCAGACAAGGATGTCACAAAGAAAGAAAACTATAGGCCAATATCACTGATGAATATAGATGCAAAAATCCTCAACAAAATACTAGCAAACAGAATCCAACAGCATATTAAAAAGATCATACACCATGATCAACTGGGGTTTATTCCAGGAATGCAAGGATTCTTCAATATATGCAAATCAATCAATGTGATACATCATATTAACAAATTGAAGGAGAAAATGCATATGGTCATCTCAATAGATGCAGAGAAAGCTTTTGACAAAATTCAACACCCATTTATGATAAAAACCCTGCAGAAAGTAGGCATAGAGGGAACTTTCCTCAACATAATAAAGGCCATATATGACAAACCCACCGCCAACATCGTTTTCAATGGTGAAAAACTGAAAACATTTCCACTAAGATCAGGAACAAGACAAGGTTGCCCACTCTCAACACTCTTATTCAACATAGTTTTGGAAGTTTTAGCCACAGCAATCAGAGAAGAAAATGAAATAAAAGTAATCCAAATCGGAAAAGAAGAAGTAAAGCTGTCACTGTTTGCAGATGACATGA
The DNA here is from genome assembly GCF_937001465.1 of Orcinus orca. Classification (NCBI taxonomy): domain Eukaryota; kingdom Metazoa; phylum Chordata; class Mammalia; order Artiodactyla; family Delphinidae; genus Orcinus; species Orcinus orca. Next base: position 21,711,548 of record NC_064575.1, read on the forward strand.
TACTATACATAGAGAATTCTAATGATGCTACGAGAAAACTACTAGAGCTAATCAATGAATTTGGTAAAGTAACAGGATACCAAATTAATGCACAGAAATCTCTGGCATTCGTATACACTAATGATGAAAAATCTGAAAGTGAAATCAAGAAAACACTCCCATTTACCATTGCAACAAAAAGAATAAAATATCTAGGAATAAACCTACCTAAGGAGTCAAAAAACCTGTATGCAGAATATCATAAGACACTGATGAAAGAAATTAAAGATGATACAAAAAGATGGAGAGATGTACCCTGTCCCTGGATTGGAAGAATCAACATTGTGAAAATGACTCTACTACCCAAAGCAATCTACAGATTAAATGCAATCCCTATCAAACTACCACTGGCATTTTTCACAGAACTAGAACTAAAAATTTCACAATTTGTATGGAAACACAAAAGACCCCGAATAGCCAAAGCAATCTTGAGAACGAAAAACGGAGCTGGAGGAATCAGGCTCCCTGACTTCAGACTATACTACACAGCTACAGTAATCAAGACAGTATGGTACTGGCACAAAAACAGAAAGATAGATCAATGGAACAGGATAGAAAGCCCAGAGATAAACCCACACTCATATGGTTACCTTCTCTTTGATAAAGGAGGCAGAAATGTACAGTGGAGAAAGGACAGCCTCTTCAATAAGTGGTGCTGGGAAACTGGACAGGTACATGTCAAAGTATGAGATTAGATCACTCCCTAACACCATACACAAAAATAAGCTCAAAATGGATTAAAGACCTAAATGTAAGGCCAGAAACTATCAAACTCTTAGAGGAAAACATAGGCAGAACACTCTATGACATAAATCACAGCAAGATCCTTTTTGACCCACCTCCTAGAGAAATGGAAATAAAAACAAAAATAAACATATGGGACCTAATGAAACTTCAAAGCTTATGCACAGCAAAGGAAACCATAAACAAGACCAAAAGACAACCCTCAGAATGGGAGAAAATATTTGCAAATGAAGCAACTGACAAAGGATTAATCTCCAAAATTTACAAGCAGCTCGTGCAGCTCAATAACAAAAAAACAAAAAAACCAATCCAAAAATGGGCAGAAAACATAAATAGACATTTCTCCAAAGAAGATATACAGACTGCCAAGAAATACATGAAAGAATGCTCAACATCGTTAATCATTAGAGAAATGAAAATCAAAACTACAGTGAGATATCATCTCACACCGGTCAGAATGGCCATGATCAAAAAATCTAGAAACAATAAATGCTGGAGAGGGTGTGGAGAAAAGGGAACCCTCTTGCACTCTTGGTGGGAATATGAATTGGTACAGCCACTATGGAGAACAGTATGGAGGTTCCTTAAAAACCTACAAATAGAACCACCCAGCAATCCCTCTGCTGGGCATATACCCTGAGAAAACCATAATTCAAAAAGAGTCATGTACCAAAATGTTCATTGCAGCTCTGTTTACAATAGCCAGGAGATGGAAACAACCTAATTGTCCATCATCAGATGAATGCATAAAGGAGTTGTGGCACATATATACAGTGGAATATTACTCAGCCATAAAAAGAAACGAAATTGAGCTATTTTTAATGAGGTGGATGGACCTAGAGTCTGTCATACAGAGTGAAGTAAGTCAGAAAGAGAAAGACAAATACCGTATGCTAACACATATATATGGAATTTAAGAAAAAAAAATGTCATGAAGAACCTAGGGGTAAGACAGGAGTAAAGACACAGACCTACTAGAGAATGGACTTGAGGATATGGGTAGGGGGAAGGGTAAGCCATGACAAAGTGAGAGAGTAGCATGGACATATGTACAGTACCAAATGAAAAATAGACAGAGGGAAGCAGTCGCATAGCACAGGGAGATCAGCTCGGTGCTTTGTGACCACCTAGAGGGGTGGGATAGGGAGTGTGGGAGGGAGGGAGACGCAAGAGGGATGAAATATGGGAACATATGTATATGTATAACTGATTCACTTTGGTATAAAGCAGAAACTAACACACCATTGTAAAGCAATTATACTGCAATAAAGATGAAAAAAAAAAGAACACTTGAACAATTTGGGTTTTTTTTTTGATGTTTTAGTTTAAATTTTATTTCCTGCCCCCAAACATCCATTTAGCACCCCCCAGGAGAAGGAAAAGGGGATGTGACTAGCAATAGAGAGAAACTTTCTTCACAACAATGGCCATGGCAAGCTTAGGCACTTTGGGTGAAATCTCTATGGGAAGTACTGGTAGAGGGATAAAAGCCAAACTGACACAGAAGTATTGCTTGGTGTGCATTTCCAGGCTCTGCCTTCTTTCTCATCTCTTGGTGTCAGGCGGAGGAAGAGGAGAAAAAGTTAAACTTTTCTTATAAACTGGCAGAATAAGCTTATAATATCCTCTCACTATCTCTGCATAGGTTCTAGTCTCTGCAGCACTACATAAGCCTTGCCCAAAGTAATGAACAGTTGAAAGTCAAATGTAATACTTCACCAAACAACTTAAAAATGCTTGCACCCTGGAAGGGATTAAGTTGCAGAGAACACAAATGGACCCAGAGCAACTTTTGCCAAAAGAGAATATTGTGCTAAATGTACAGCCATAGCTCTTTTCCATATGAAGAAACAGTCAGAAGGATAAAAGAACTTGGTCAAAATCACACACGTAAGTAGGACAGAATCTGGTCTGTCTGTCACAAGGGTTGTGTTCTTTAACAACCAGGCTAGCTTTTCTCAAATCTGATTCATGCATAGAATAACTAAATACCTCTGTTTGCCTTGAATATTCCCTGTTTATACGTATGCCTGCTGCAGTTTCTCATACTGCCCACTTTGACTCCCCAAAGCAACTGAGAATACACAATAATTTGGTCACTCTATCCATGGACCACTGTGGTGGGACTGCCCAGGAAGCTTATTAGAAGTGCAGCTTCCTGAGCCCTACTCCACATCCAGATAAGTTTTCTTAGGGTTGGCCCAAGAATCCAGGTACAAGTCTTTTTAAGTGCTTTTGTGGAACCCCACAGGTGAGTCTCTCGCTCTCGTAGTTAACAAACCATTTATTCTGCCTCCCCCAGATGCCCAGCCAGGTCCTATTAAGGTAGAAGTTCCCCCACCACATCAGAGGGATGCTCCCAGCCAAGTAATCTCTGGAGCCTTGAAGAGTCTGAATGGTCTCATGCTGGCCCACCTGCTCCTCCAGAGCCTCCCCTTCACATTTTACATTCTACCACTCCCAAAGGCAGTCTGCTCCAATGGGGCCTGACTTCGTGTGTCCTAACGTGCATCCGCTGATTCAAGCAGTTTAGGAATAGAAGGTGCTGTGGTTTTCAACCAGGGTGGCCCAACCTCTAAAATGGTAGTCGAAGCAGTCTCTACCTCCTGGGCACATCGCCTCTGCAACAGCCCCAGTAAACGAATGTCCCATCTTTGCTTTTTCAAGGTCGGCAACAGGGAGTCCCCTCCTAATGAAGGTTCTCTCTCATTGCCGCACTATCAAAGGCTGCCCCAAATGTTCCTTCCCGTGAACCTGATCAGGCTAAGGGCAGAGTTGTTTCTTTCCGTCTCTGAGTCGGACCAAATCGTCTTAGAAACACCTCTTCACACTGTTGACCATGTTTTTCATGAGAGCTGCTGCTGAGTCTTTATCTCATCCTTTCATAGTAGAGAGAGAGAGGATTCTAATGAATTTTACTTCCAGGGGAGAGGGGAGTGTTATGATTATGGTGTCATTTTGTACTATGTCCTTTTGTCATGAATTTCTCTTCAATTTCATGTTAAAATGGGCCCACCATTCCCACTTTGTGAGGTCATTCAGCACCCTCATTTCGCATCTTTAACATCTCTCTCAGTATCACTTGGAAATGTTTGAAATGGCATGAGCTTGTCCTCACATTCCTATCAGCTTTAAATCCAGAGTCCCCAAATGAACCTAACCATTGAGCCGAACACCTCTGCACTACCTGTGTAACACTGGGTAGGCCCCTTAAGCTCTTGGTTTTTTTAAGTCCTCAGTTGTAACACTGTGAGGGTGCTATGAATTTATATTCGGGGCAGGACAAGGTCGAGAAGAGTGTGTCTTTGCTTTTATTCTTCCAAACTGGAATGTCTTCCCTCTCTTCCCTGTGGGTCCAGATCTCACTTGTCCTTCAGTACCACTGCCAAGGAGCCTTCCCTGATTCCCCAGGCCACACAAATCTCTGCCTCTTAGGGTCAGTGTCATACAACCTAGCTGTCTCTTACATTAATCTTGCCTCTCAAGCCAATCTCAGAATGTGGGTCTCTCTTGCCCTCCTGGGGTCCCTGGGGATTGGCTAGCCCACCAGCACGCCCCAAATGCAGTGTCTACTAGACTAGGGCATGGGTGGGAAGGCCCATGTGTGAGGGGCCAGGCAGAGCACCTCAGCCTCCACTCTGCTCTCCTCCACAAAACTGTCCCTCCTCCTGAAGCCTGCCGTGCAAGTCACAGGTTCCTTATATGACCTCACTGGGTAGTGATGCCCTCACAGGCCTTCTGACAGTTTCCATGGCAGGGTAACTATGCAAACGTGCTGTCCTCAGAGAAACTTCCCTACACCGGAGGGAACTTCTTTCCCTGGAGAAAGTTCTCCACCAGATACCAATCTCTTTGTTTGTCTGAGAGAGAATATCTGACCAGATCTTCTATATTTACTGTAACCTGTCCACTGTTCCCTGGGAGGGCAGTGCAGCAGGTACACCGAGACCAGGCACCTGTACAAGACGCATGGTGTACACACAACCTCCCCTGGCTGCCACATGTTCCTGTGGGGCTTGCCCACCACATACACCTGAGCACTTTCCCAGCTCTAAGCAATACCAGTGACCTGGGACACTTTCAGTGACCCACAGTGCTCACTGCTGAGGACAAGTGAAAGGTCATCCCTGGACAAGTGTGCAGGACGGTTCTGAGCTTTATAAATGTAGCCTTACCCTTTGGGCTACAGGATGCTTCCATTCAGACCCTTTCCTGATTGGCCTTTTAGCAAAAGACAAGTGCATTTTTGTTGGCAAATGGTAAATGGAGCAGTTTGAGGAAGAGGGCCATTCTTGAACCGCACCTTCAAACGCAGGCACCTTTGTGCTATCACGTAGGCGTCTATATCAGTCCCCTCAGACACATCCCATACTGAGTTGCTGAGTACTAAGGGAGAGGGTATTGCCATATTGATGGGAAGACCGGAAGAACCAAGGGGGGTGATGAAGTGCTAGTGAGACTGGAAGGCTGAGGAGATGGTGTCCCAGGAGGCTGGGTTGATGTGAGCCTAGACTTGGTACCCAGAACCCGGTTCTGAGTCTCCTGATCACTCTGCCTCAGTATTTGGCCTTGTTCTAATCTACATAAAAGTATCAGAGGGCTAGAGTTCAGTGTGGTTGCAACAGGCAGTATACATGGGGCCTAAGAGGGGTTGCCAAGGTGGGCGGGGTTCTTAACCAATTTATATTAGATTATTTTTTTCCAAAACTTGAAAGACATTTCCATGAAAGCCTCAGAAGTGACAGACTGCAAGAAGTGTTTTCTCTGTTGTGGAAGGGAGAGATGGAGAGGATCATGATTGCCATTATTTTCGGGTTCTACTGTTTTCCCTGGAAACGGTGAAGAGACTTCCTCATCTGCTGCAGCCCCAGGCTCTAGGGATTGCTTTTGCAGTCAGTGTCCCTTCTCTAGGGACTCATACAGGTGATGGGCCAAGGCTGTGTTTTGGATGTCAGGTAGATTAAAGGCCTTCAGCCAGAAACTGGGAGAGACATGAGAGAGGGAAATTCTGGCAGGAGACTGTGCACAGCAGAAGTGACTGATCAGTTCTGATTTTCTTAGCAGCAGCAGTGGCTCCCGTTTCTCGTCCTACACCTGGTCACTACCATGTCCTCTACCGTGGGTGTGGAGAAACGCAGTTGGGCCGGCATGGGGAGACATACTGCCTGGTTGGTGGCTACCGGGCCTACAGGGATGTTCCTTTGGCCACACCAGCAAAGGTGGAAGCAGAGAAGCCAGTCCCCAGACGTGCTCCCAAGAGAAAGCACGCTCCGGAAATGCCGGACGAAGACCTGGGTTGCTCCAGACCCAAAATCCGGCGATTGTAGCATGGTGCCAGGAGGCGGACCCCACAGAATCTTGCAGGTGAGCCATCCTGAAGAGAAGGCAATGGTTTAACTGCCTAAGGCAGCAAATGCCTCTTCCTGCAGTGACCCTGCCCCCCCCCCCCACTGCCCACTGCCACAGATTAGAACCTGCATCTTTTTGTCTGAGCCTTCCCCAGCCAGGAGCCTCCTTCTACACTAAACGGCCATAAGCCAGGAGCCTCAGAAACTGAGGTTTGTAATGAGAGCCTGCCCTGAATATCCCAGGGCTGAAGCTGGCCTGGAAGAAAACCTGACGTTCCTCTGCTCAATCCTCAGGGGCCCCTTTGTGAGCTGAAGTAAGCAAAGTCTACGCTCTGCGAGCCAAGGAGGATGCAGGAGCAGAGACAGGGTGCAGAGAAGCCTTAGCAGTCTACCACATGGGCTCCTGCCCTGAGCCTTTGTCAGCGGCCACCACCACAAACCAGGGGGGAGCTGGGATTTTTGAAACAGAAAGCAGCAGTCTGTGGCTTCCCAAAGAGCCTCCTGCCTGGGGTGTCAGGAGGCAGGATAGAGAGACCCAGGAAGACCTGCTCCCTGAAGCAAGAACAGGATGTAGAGTTAAGCAGTATGCACCCTGCCCCGAGGTTCACATGCTCCTTTATTGCCAGCCCTTTCTGTCCCCAGTGGGGTCCCTTACTGCTCAATAAAATGTTTTTGTGTAACAGATTTCTAGGGTCACCAGTGCTCAGACTTAGGTCACTACCCCTGCGCTAGGCACTCCTGCCACCCGGGAAAGGTTCCAAAGGTGGAACAGCTCCAGGGGGTGCCAAGGATCAGAGCAAAACTTGAGAGGCTGGGGATGATGGAGTTTGGGCACAGCCCCTAAAGCATCTCAGTGGTTGAGCTTCTGTGAGAAGGCACATCCCCAGTGTGTGTGTGTGTGTGTGTGTGTGTGTGTGTGTGTGTGTGTGTGTGTGTGTGTGTGTGTGTGTGTGTGTGTGTATTGGGGGGAGGGAGTCCCTAGAGGAGGCAGCTGGGGGAGGGCCTGAGGCTGGAAATGGGGAATGGCGTGCGGCCTTTGAGCAAGCGCAGGCACTTAGCCCTTGAGGTTTCTGGGGAAGCTAGAGCCACAAGGGCCACGAGATAAGGCAAGTGTAGCAGCAGAACCCAGGTGCCAGGTCTTCCTCAGAACCTATACTTCTCCACGAGGCCGGGCCTTCCACGCTGAGGTAGGAGGGATCCTGGCCAGGTCAGCCAGCAGCTCTGGGAGAAAGGTTGCTGCGGTGGGGGCTCTGCTGCCATGGAAACGACTTCATTTCCTTCCACTCAAATAGCCTGTTGACTGGCTTCCTGCTCTGTTGAGTAAAAGGGTCGCTGACTCTCCCCAGAAGGTTGTTCAGTTCACATCCCAGAAGTCCCTCTATTCAGGCCCTGGGGAGGTGTAGCGACTCCTGAAGGCGCTCTTTCCTGAGGCTGGCTGACAGAAGTGGGGGAGGTTCCTGATAGTTCCCAGGTGCTGGTTGAAGTGCCCAGAGAATGGTCATGCAGGTTGGGGAGTCAAGTAGGTGGAGAGAGAAGGTCGGGGGCAGAGGGCCCCTTCCTGAATCCAGAGCTCATAACGTTACCCCCCCATTTCCAGAAACTATCTCTTCCCCCACACCAGCCCCCATGGCCCAGTACCGGGAAACCGGGAGCCCAGAGCACTTGTGGCCACAGAGACACTCGCACGCAGCCCTCGGGGTGGGCGGGGCCGGCTGCCGGCAGATGGGGACGAGGTGTGCTCCCGGGAGGCCTCAGGCTGAAGGTGGCCCTCTGAGAGAAGCACCCCAGCTTGAACAGGAAGGTTAGAGGTGGGGGAGAGCAACCTAGGGCGCCCCCTCGGAGCAGTGGGAGTGGGAAGAGGGGCGGGGGCGGAGGGAACCCGCGATGGGAGGCGAGTGGGCTGTCAGCAGAGGCCAGCTTAGCCCGCGGGAGCTGCCTCTGAGCAGGGGGCGGGAGGGCAGTGCCGCCCTGTGGCTGCCCGGCTTCGCGGATCGCGGCTCTCCGCACACGGGTCGCTGGGTCCTGTGCCTCTGTATCCCCTCCCTCACCCCTCCCCCCTCGCGAGGCCGCGCCGCTGGGTGGCCTGAGTCCACGGGCAGAACCCCATCGCCCGCCCCTCTCAGTCCCGCCTCTGCCCGCCTGCCTGGCCCTGCGCAGCTTGCGGCCCAGGGAAGGTCCCCGCGCACTCAGCCAGCGGCCTCTGCTGTGTCTGCTGCTCCTACTGGGTCTGCTGCTGCGGCCGGTAACCCGTGCAGACCACGCCGGGCACCTCCAGCACCCCAAGTCCGCGGGACCGCACGCGGGCCCTGATGCGGGACTTCCCACTTGTGGACGGGTGGCTGCAGCGTGTGCGGGCTGCTGGGGGCTGGTGGGGGCCTAGCCTGGCCCTGGGCAGGGGAGGGGGTCCGGAGCATGCAGAGCTAGTGGGCAGGCTCCCTCACACCACCCCTGGATGTCCTGTCCATCATCTACAGATGCCCTTCCCCTTCTCTGTCATCCCCTCCCTGGTGGGAACCCCTCAGCCCAGGCCGCAGCTGCTCCTAGTATAGTCTGTGTGACAGTGTGAGGTGGGGACCCCCAGGCTGGCCCAGGCCAGGCATTGTGTCCTGCCTGATCCCAAGACCTAAGGAGCCCACCCATTTGCCTTGACCTCCCTCCAGCCACAACGAGATGCCCCTGGTCCTGAGGCAGTTTTATCACAACAGGCTACAGGATGTTAATCTGCGCAATTTCAGCCATGGCCAGACCAGCTTGGACAGGCTGAACGATGGTCTCAGAGGTGCCCAGGTACCAAAGGGACACACAAGGTGCCACCATGGCTGCTGGGGAATGTGGGGCCCTTTGGGGGCCTCAGAGACCACAGGTTAGTCACATTGGAACTAAGTTACCATAGTGACCTAGAAAGTGCCATGCCATGGGTGCTGGGGGCTACAGGGGTCACAGTGAGCCAGCCTGACGGGCATCCAAGTACCACAGAGAAAGCAACGCATCACATGTGACTTCTGGGCACAGTGAGTGCTGTGCCAGCTGAGCCCCAAGGAGTTCCAAAGCCCAAACTAAGCCCTGGCCTTCCCTCAGTTCTGGTCAGCCTACGTCCTATGCCAGACCCACGAACGGGATGCTGTGCGCCTCACCCTGGAGCAAATTCACCTCATCCGCCTCATGTGTGCCTCCTATTCTGAGCTGGAGCTTGTGACCTCAGTTAAAGGTAGACGGGAGACTTCCCTGGTGGTCCAGAGGTTAAGACTCCACGCTTCCACTGCAGGGGGCTCGGGTTTGATCCCCTGTGGGGGAAATTAGAGCCTTCATGCTGCGCGGCACGGCCAAAAAAACAAACAAAAAAAGTAAACAGACTGGTGGTGGTAGGTGTTAGGGACTTCAGTAAGCTTCCCCTGCCTCTGAAAATGATCATCTGACCTACCTGCCCCCAGCTCTCAACAATGCCCGGAAGTTGGCTTGCCTCATTGGTGTGGAGGACGGCCACTCACTGGACAGTAGCCTCTCCAGCTTGCGTACCTTCTATGCGCTGGGTGTGCACTACGTGACACTCACCCACACCTGCAACACGCCCTGGTGAGCACAGTGCAGATGGTGAGGGCCCAGTGAGGCAGGGATCTGCCCAAAGCAAGTTTACCCCTGGGATCCGGCCCTGAACCTGGGGTGGGGAGGGGAATGGAGGTTTGCAGAACAAGACTGGATCCCCAGAAGGGCCCTGCTACTGCCAGGCACAGCCCAGTTTTGGTCCCTCCTCTTGCACCAGGGAGTTGCAGGTGTAGACGGTTCGACAGAACCTCTTTCTAGGCTCTTGTAGCCAAGTCATGGCCACCAGTCAGACTGCCTCCTGGCCATCCTGCAGGGCACAGAGCTCAGCAAAGGGTATCCGCCCCTTCTACAGCAATGTCAGTCGGCTGACCGGCTTTGGCGAGGTAAGAACCCAGGTTCCATACCCTGCCCCACATGAATGTACAGCCCCACCTGTTCCCTACAGATAAATGCACACAAGATAAATGCAGCCCTGATGCCCTCTCCCCATCCTGTCCCTGCAGAAGGTGGTGGCAGAAATGAACCGCCTGGGCATGATGGTGAACTTGTCCCATGTCTCAGATGCTGTGGCACGGCAAGCCCTAGAAGTGTCACAGGCACCTGTCATCTTCTCCCACTCAGCTGCCCGGGGTATGTGCAAGAACACTCGGAATGTTCCTGATGATATCCTGCAGCTTCTGGTGAGAGACTGCCCTGGCCCTCAAACCTAAAGCGAAAAATTCAAACCAGGAGCCCTTGAACCTGAGTCTCTTCTCCCTCAATTTCCTCAAACGCCAGGTTAAATATCTTCTGCCCCCAAAACCCATGGTCCACAGCCCCTGAACCCTTGAGCCCTAGGTGGGGGTCTAGGTGGTAAGATACTCCTCCAAACCCGGAAACCCAGGGCCAAGACACCACCCAGACCAGGGCTCCGGCTCCTCCATTCACACAAACCCAGAGAGGAGATGACTCTGACCTCAAAGCCAGGGCTGAACACCTTCCTCACAGGGGCCGAGAGAGTGAACAGGCAGGTGGCTGTGCTGGGGGCCAAGCTGACTGTCCACCGGTTCGCCCCTGCAGAAGAAGAACGGTGGCATCGTGATGGTGCCCTTGTCCGTGCAGGTGCTGCAGTGCAACCCGTTAGCCAACGTGTCTACTGTGGCAAGTGAGCTTCACCCTGGGCTCTCTGAAAACTCTGATTTGGAGCTGAAGCTGGGTCCAAATTTGGGGAGGACTTCAGAAGAGCTCCAGTGGTTTGACCCACCTGTTGGCAATAGGTACAGCTCCCAAAAACCCAATAATGGACGGTACACAGCACCTTGGTGCCATGTGGAACTGGAGCCACAGAATCAAAACTGCGATACTGATGGGTATCAGGGAGGCTGTCAGACACTGCTTTATGTCAGAAACAGAAAGAAAATATCCACTATCAGAACTGTTGTTTGACTGACTTTTTTTCACATCTTTCTGACAAAATTCGTGAAGTTGTGAGTACCACAGGCGTCATTACACTTCTGTTCAAGATGTAATCTCTGGCTCACAATCATTGTTTAGCTTCTGTATATTATATATGGTATAATACAGACCTTGCAGTACTCGAAGGTCTGTATTAGTCTGGTTGGGCTGTTATAGTGAAATACTATAGACTGAATGACTTAAACAGCAGAATTTTATTTTCTCACAGTTCTGGAGGGTGGAAGTCCAAGATTAAGGTATTGAATACCATAAGAATTGGTTTCTGGTGAGAACAATCTTCCTGGCTTAATGATGGCTGTCTTCTTGCAGTGTCCTCACACAGCCTTTCCTCTATGAGCAGAGGGAGAGAGATCTCTGGAATCTATTCCTCTTCTTATAAGGACACCATCAGTCCCTGTCAGATTATTACCCCACCCTTATGACTTCATTTAACTTCAGTTACCTCCCTAAAGGACCTATCTCCTATCTTCTACAGTAAAATTGAGAGGGGCTTCAACATATAATTTTTGGGGGGACACAATTCAGTCCATAACAACATCTTAAGATAGCTTTCTCTGATTTTCAGTCTCTCACTAATACCTTCCTCTTTGTCTAGTAATTATTCAAGTTTCCTTAATTATTATTTTTTTAAATTTTCTTACATTATCCCTTCCCTTTAAATGCTCTCTTCACTTCTTAATTGGCATTTCTTGGAAATGAAGGCACCTTTCCTCACAATGTATTGATTACTCTCCCCACTGTAACACAGCGTCTTCTCCCATGACTTTCCTGAAATGGTTCCATTTTTTTTCATAAAAGTTTAATCATCAAACCAGATGGTTTATTTTAAGTTCCCATAGGATTTTCCCTTTGGGAAACAACTGACTCCATTAAATGGTGCTTCTTTTTTTTTTTTTTTTTTTTTGCGATACGCGGGCCTCTCACTGCTGTGGCCTCTCCCGTTGCAGAGCACAGGCTCTGGACGCGCAGGCTCAGTGGCCATGGCTCACGGGCCCAGCCGCTCCGCGGCATGTGGGATCTTCCCGGACCGGGGCACGAACCCGTGTCCCCTGCATCGGCAGGCAGACTCTCAACCACTGCGCCACCAGGGAAGCCCAAAATGGTGCTTCTTTTAAAACTACCTTCCTTTATGTTTCATAGCAATCTTATGATTTCTGTTGGCATACCACCTAGCTTCTTTCTGTTCATTCTTTTTATTTTTTTTCAGTTGTTTCTCTCCTCACTCCTTAGCGCTAGATACTACATACAGTTGGCCTTCTTCTCATCTCTTATATACTCTCTCTCTTACTCCAGCAGTTTTGTTTACCATTAAATATATTATCTGCCAGGCACCTTCCATATGTTACCAACATCTCTCCCTCTGTCTTTGTCATTTCAGCCTTTGCTCTGCTCTCTGAGCTCTCACAGGGAGATCTATTTAACACAGGAATCTCAGTGGAAAATACTAGTAAGTTATTTCTCTACTAAGTAAAGCCCTTACCCATCACATGATCCTGATCCATCTTGCAGCCACGTCATCTGGACTATGTGACCTCCAATGTCACAATAGCAGAGGACCAGATAAGAGGGACATTGGCTCCTAATGACCTCAGCTCAGAAGTGATACACTGTATTCTGCTTCTTTGCCACTGGCCACAACTAATCAAAGGAAAACAGTCTAACTACAAAGGAGGATGAAAAATGTAGATAAGCACATAGGATATTTGATGAGCACTATCTCGAGGTGACATCACCTCCCATCAAACTTTTATTTCACAGAGAAAACACAGACTATAAAGCAAAATCACCCCTAAATAACTTTTTCTCTTTACATACAAGGGTAGCTTTTCTACATAGTTTATAAATACCTATTCTCACTTCCTCAGTATCTTCCATTCATTTCCCCATCTCATTGGTATTGTTACGGTTTTCCTCTTTAGCAATTTTATTTTGGCCCCCTCCCATTAAAAAGCTTCCCCCCCCATTAAAAATTACTCTTGCTTGATGCCAAGTAATTCTCTAGCTACCTTTTCTCTCTTCCTAATTTCACAGTACAGTTTATCAAAAATTGTATGTATTCTCACTGTCTGTATTTTCTTATCTTTATGTACCTCGTGACTCACACAATTTTGCTATTTTCTTCTTACTTATCTGCACTGGAATTGCATTCACCGACATTTAATTTGTGATTAAATTGAATGAATATTGTTTGGTCATTATGTCACCTTTCAGCAATATTTGATTTTGTTGATCAAGTTTGTCATCTCAGAAAAATCTTTCACCTTAACAACAGTAACATCTTAATCTGCTACTTCTTCCTCCTGCCTCTGGACATCCTTATCTCTTTCATTGGGCATTCTCACTTTGCCCTCTCCCAAGAGATGTGTATTTCTCAGAAGCTCTCTTCTGCACTTGATAGATGGTCTCAACTACTCTTATGATTCCAGCCACCATATATATCATAGATCTTGACCTAAAACTTACATATCTCTCTCCTGAGTCTCTTACAAACCTAACTAATTGCCAAGTGAAAAACTCTGCCCAAATATAACATGGACACTTAAAATTAATTATGTGATATTACTGAACGATTAATTTTACCTTCAATACTTACTTCCACTATTCATCTCTCTACATCATTTATACCACCACTATTTGTACAGTTACCCAAGTTGGATACTGAGGAAACACTGAAGACTCTGGACTCTGACAACCCTCAGAATGGGAGAAAATATTTGCAAACGAAGCAACTGACAAGGGATTAATCTCCAAAATATATAAACATAAATAAATTTGTAAAATCTATAAGCAACTCATGCAGATCAATATCAAAAAATCACAACCCAGTGAAAAAAATGGACGGAAGACCTAAATAGACATTTCTCCAAAGATGGCCAACAAACACATGAAAAGATGCTCAACATCACTAATTATGAGAGAAATACATATCAAAACTACAAGGAGGTATCACCTCACACCAGTCAGAATGACCATGATCAAAAAATCTACAAACAATAAATGCTGGAGAGGATGTGGAGAAAATGGAACCCTCCTACACTGTTGGTGGGAATGTAAATTGGTACAGCCACTATGGAGAACAGTATGGAGGTTCCTTAAAAAACTAAACATAGAACTACCATTGACCTAGCAATCCCACTTCTGGGCATATACCTGGAGAAAAGCATAATTCAAAAAGATGTATGCACCCTAATATTCATTGCAGCACTATTTACAATAGCCAGGACATTGAAGCAACCTAAATGTCCATCAACAGCAAAATGAATAAAGAAAATGTGACACATATATACAATGGAATATTACTCAGCCATAATAAGGAATGAAATAGTGCCATTTGCAGAGACATGGATGGACCTAGAGACTGTCATACAGAGTGAAGTAAGTCAGAAAGAGAAAAACAAATATTGTATAATATCACTTATATGTGGAATCTAGAAAAATGGTACAGATGAACTTATTTGCAAAGCAGAAATAGAGACACAAATGTAGAGAACAAACACATGGATACCAAGGGTGGGGGAAGGGGGGTGGGTTAAATTTGGAGATTTGGATTGACATATATACACCACTATGTATAAAATAGATAACTAATGAGAAACTATGGTATAGCACAGGGAACTCTACTCAATGCTCTCTGGTGACCTAAATGGGTAGAAATATAAAAAAGAGGGAATATATGTATAGGTATAACTGATTCGCTTTGATGTATAGCAGAAACTAACACAACATTGTAAAGTAACTATACTCTAATAAAAATTAATTAAAAAAAATAAAAAAAACTCTGGACTCTGTATAATCATCCCTCACCTTCACAATTAATTCAGTAACCAAGCACTGTCTAACCTAAATTCCTACTATCTCTCAATATTGTCTACTTTTATTCAAGCCTCTTGTCACTACTTGGTTCTGAGCTACATTTTCTCTTATTTATGGAACATAAACTGTCTCAACTTTTAACAGAATAAATCTTTTAACAGAATAAATATTCATTGAGTACCTACAACACTGGTAAATAGGGACATTGTTCACAGGTAGTTTACAATGTAGTAGGGGAAATGAACTCTAAAATATAACTATACCTCTCATAGGTAACTGGACAGCCAAGTTTTATAAGAACACACAGAAAGGGAATTTAATCTCTAATGGAAGTTGTGAAAAGCCAGAGATTCAATGCTTATTCTGAAACTTATATGATGAGAGTGCATTAACCAAGGATTGAATGAGTAAAGAATGATACAAATTGATGACATAACCTGGAGAAAGTTCAGCATTAAGAGAAGTCTAACCCTGAAGTCTATTGAGTATTGCTGAAAATTTATGGAAGAAGGAGATGCTAAGTAGAGATAGAGAAACCAGATAAGGGTGGACTAGTAGGCAAGAGCACAGTGCTTGAAGCCTTTTCCCCAAAATTAAAGAGAAACTATCAAAGAGCTCTAAGCTGTTGAGTGAAATTTAGGTTGCAATGCAGAGAATAAATAAGACAGAAATAATACTGGAGTCAGGGAAAAAGTGAACTGGAATGTTACATCCGAGTAAGAAATGTAAAAGATATGACAATGGACATAGAGAAGAAGGGACATGTGTGTGTGTGTGTGTGTGTGTGTGTGTGTGTGTGTGTATATACATATATATATATATATATATATATATATAGTATAATTATGACAACTCTTAGGGATTGTTCCAATCAGAGTTTAAGGGAGGGGAGAAGAGTAAAGAATGACTCTCAGTTTCTTGCTTGGTTAATTGGGGTTAAAACAGTTTGCAATAAAAAAGAATTAGCTTAAGTCATTTAATCATTTTAAGTGCATTCTGAATCCTATACAAATAAGTTTGAGAAATTTAAGAAAATTGTGTTTCCTTAAGTTTTGCATATCTTTTGTTATGCCATGTAAATTCCCTTCTTTTTCATATGATTAAAGAAAAGTTATGAAAAAAATAAGAGAGAAATGAGAGAAAATAAGATCTTATGAAAAATTATGAATGGTCTTTATCTGTTTTTGTGCTTACTGTAATTTCTTATTGTTTATCTCTCTATATACATATTCTGAGATATCTTCTCAGACCTGCTGAATCAATCTGTGAGGATTAAGTTTAACTAATCACTCAGATGAACCTAAAATTGGTTCATCTACAGGAATAACCAACATAAGAGAGCAGTCATGGTAGTCTCAAAATTAGAGAAGACTTCCCAATTATTCCCATTATGTCAAAGAGAGAATATGAGCAGGTACTTCAAGTATCCGAACCTCATATGATTAGATTCTGCAAAAGCATTTTAAATAGAAAAAATACATAGAAGAAAGGTTAAGACAAAACTTCCCCAGGATAAAATGGATCCCATATTTTCACCAGATGCCTTTACTTAGGAAAAAGAAATGTTAAAGAATTGTAACAGTATCCAACCTGGAAAACAAAATACAGAAATTTTCACCACTAAGCCTGAACTCAGTACAACTCTGATTTAGTATTTTTTCAAGCCTTACACAGCAGTCTCTATTTTTAAAATATTTATAAGTAACCCATTTTGTAGGAAAACACCTATCTTTCATCATATGAATTATGATACTTTATACTTTTATTCCAGCCTAACTGTTATACTTTATTTTCTACCATTTGGCAACTTATACCCTATGCTCTAGTCAAAAAAAATCTCATTTACAATCACTTAAATAGACTGTGTTGGTTCTGAAGTCCAGGATGTTCCTCTGCCTGGTATGCCCCTGACCTTCTCTCCACGTGGAAAATTCCTACTGACATTCAAAACCTAATTCCAAGACCCCCTCATTGTTTGCATCCTCTTCAATATCCCCTAGCAGGGTTATTGACTCCAAGTTCTGTTTTACAAAGTTACATTTTTATGATCTATTTATTTAATAGCCTATCCCTATTCAATTGTAATGAGTTGTTTATGCATCTCTCACACTCTCTTTTGAGTTCCCCTGGCCTTTATTTTTTCTTTTATCTCTTACCCTTAAGCAAAGTGCTTGCCCCATAGTATGTGCTCAACGTGTTGGCTGAGTGAAAAAAGACACCTTTTAGCTCTAATCATTTGTGAAATTTCATTTAAAATGACATCAGATTACCCTTTCTTTCTTAACTTAATTTCTAGTACTATAGAATGTACACTCAGAACATCGTCAGTGGCCTACAGAAACAGTGTTCTCACTGGACTTCATGCATATAGTCAACCCTCTTATAACTTTCTCTGGCATACAACTGCCAGACATGTTCTTAAAAAAAAAAAAAATGTACCAACCCCTCACCTATTGGAAAACTTCCAGAAGCTCTCCATTCCTTCTTGTATCTTTTCTAGTTGATTTTTCAAATACCTCTGTCTTACTTAATCTATTCAGAACTGCCTTTTCTACCTTTGGCTTTCATTTTCAATTTCATTCATATCATTATCTGCACTTACCCATAGAACCTAAGCATATTTCAGTTTCTTATGCAAGTTTCCTCACTAGAGGTCAAAGGGGCAAGGACTATTGTGATAAAATATTAAATAAATAGACGATAGGACTTTGTTCTATTGGTCTGGGAAAATTACTACCTGAAACAAAATAATTCTGGGAACTGAAGGGATCAGACCAGTCAGCTTTGTTTACTTCAGACTCAAATCAATGTCTTGTCTTTACCTGAGCTCTGGTTACATTTAGAAAAAAGTACTGTAAATACAGTGAATGAGCAAGGCCACTATCTGAGACGTGTCTGGGTCCTTAGTATAGTAACTGGGGGAATGGTAAGCGTTGGTCAATGTTTGCTGATTGATGACTCAATAGATCTGGTTAAGCCTCACCATCAGAATTCCACATTTTTTAACAAGCTTCTCAGTCTTTTCATCCCAAAGAAGAAACTAAAGAAAACCAGATGACAAGAATTTCAAATTGTAAAATATCCTGGTTGTCAAATTTAAATAGGGATATCCTGTGCAATGGAGAGGCTGGCTGGTGCCAATTTCACATCTTGTTCTCTAGTGTCTGGGCAAAGCCTGCTCTGCCAGTGAGCTCACAGGTCGAGAGCACTCCAGCTTCCACAGACACCTGAGAACCTTCTATTTTTCATGGTGTTCCTGCCTTACCTAAGGGAAGGACTATATTCACAATGAAAAGAGTTATGATTAATCACCAGTAGAGAGATTCTTCCACTTTCCGGGTGCCCACGTTAAGAGTCTGGTATAGTCAACACTCCCTCTAACATAGATCATGTATTGAAATGAGAAAACTATCACCTAATATGGCCAGAGAGATTAAGGGAGTTGGCCCAGCTGACCCCAGGAGACACCTCTAATTCAAAACCTAAACCATTAACATAGTGATTGTGATCAAGAAGACTTACAGCACATAAGAGATTCAAAAAGCATATTAATCCACCTCCGGCAACACTGCCAGTTTAAAAGAATGATTAACCTTCTCTCCCACTTGATTCAACCTGGCTATGTATTATACCACTCTAAATGCCAGCAGACTCTATGCTTATGGCTTCCATTAGGTAGCACTTAGTATACACGAAAACTTTCTTCAAGAAGTAATTACTTTTGAAACCATAAACATTTCAGTAGGGAAAAGAGCAAAAGAAAGGAGGTGCAAGTAAAGGGAACTAGGAAAAAATAAGAAAATACCCTCAAATATAAACATGTTGATTCAAAAAATAATTTAAAGGGGATTTAAACGATACTAGGTGAGCATTTATTCTGTTTCTGCTTTAAATAAAGCATTATGTTCTATTTGTTAGGTGTTGTACTTGTTTATTATCTAATGTCTGTTAAAAACCTCTTGAAAGAGATGTATTCATTCTGGTATCCTAAGCACCTATCTGGATGAACAGCACAAGCAATGGGAAGTCATGGGACATAATGGACCTTGCAAAGGCTCTGGAATCCATCTCTTACTTACGGTCTTTGAGACTCAGGCTCCTCCTCTATGTAGTGTTCCTAAAACTTAGTGGAGATAGAACACTAGGGACACAGAAGGTCAAAGTAGGTATTTACTACTACTTTTCAAATATCTTCCTTGAGGAAAACAAATATATTTGATTTGCATTGAGGCTTTCTTGTGAATTTTATTCTTCTAAAGAAGAATATTTTTAGTGAACAATTTATTCGTTTACCTCCCTGTGCTACGTTATTGACAATACTCGGGTAGGGGTACTCAAGCAGTTACCTGCATGTGATTTGTATTTCAGACCTTCCTAAAAACATGTTTTCCTGCTCTTTCTTTCCACCCCATCCCAACTCTACTTAAAATATTGTGAACCTCTATTAAAATGCAAAGAACCCTGGGAAAATAAGGAGAAGCAAAATGTGTGTCACTGTCAGCTCTGGTATGCATATATCAGAGGCTAAATTATAACTGATGAAGACAGAAAGGGGACCCATATCTGTCTGACTTCAGAAATGAGAAGTGTAGCTACTACAAGCTGATGAGTTGGAACTCAGATCAAGGCCTAGAGTGGAGAGGAGTCTTCTGATCAGAAGGGGAAAGTAAACAAAGGGCAGCGTTTAATTAGTTAATAATAAGTAAGAGAATGACTATGGTGTTTTTACACAGCAGGATATAATATTGAAATAAAATCCCCCAAAGTGACACAGAAACATAATGCAATCTCTTAAGCTACAACCCTTCCTAAACCAAACCATACCATTCTCTTCACACAGCCTGGAAAGTCAAAAGAAAGGGGATACTGATCTGCCTTACACTGGCATTAGAAGCAGATCTAGTTTTAATGAAGTTTTATTTCATGGACTGAAGTTTCCCCCAAAAAAGGGTAAGCTTTTTTTCTCAAGAAACATCACTGTGTAGTAATCAAGGAGCCAGGGATGGTGGTATTAATTGTTCTAAGTACAGGGATTTGTTTTGCAGAAAGAAGTACCAATCAGAAAGAGAATTGACCAATAATTACTTAACAAAACTGCTTCAGAAGTAGATTTCTAAATCTACTCTTAGACTAATTGATAGTTAGAAAAATCTTACTAAGTTTATTCATTTAGAGGAAATCTGTGCAAGCCTTTGAAACCAAGAGGTATTGTATCAAAAGAGATAAGGTCACTAGACACTTATGTAAGAGGTACTTCTTCCTCAAGTGGCCACCATATAGTCATGTCTGACTATTACATTACCAAGAAGTAACAATGCATCTTTAGGAAACTAGTATGAAAGAGAAACATAATAAAATTTTTTGCAGGTGACTCTTTGATCTCATAGGTGTGTATTAATTTTCCAAAGTTGGGACTGGATCCTGCCTTTAGAAAATGCTCCTTGAAACATCGCATTGAAAATCTTCTCTTTTACTCCTGATTGTAAACACTGTAAATGTTTTTAAGAAGACCAATAAAAAATATGGACTATGAAATTATTCTTCCAGTAGTGAAATTGTGGAGAATACAACTTGCATTTCTACTGTATTCCCGCAAAAAGAGGAAGTTCTTTTCCACAAAGACTCTCATCAATGTGAACGCTGGGAGAGAAGTATTTGTAGTTGTCTCATGCTTTGTGGTGAGAGACTCGCACTTTTTCCCCTGTCTCTATTGTGGGAAAAAGGGCACACTTGGGACTGAGAATTCATGCTGTGGTAGGAAAACAAAGAAGCGAAAAATACCCTCATTAACACTGCTCTTTAACAAGTTCAGCGAATGGGCTTCAGGCGTTCTAAACAGCAGCAATTAAAAAATAACTTTAAATTTCATACATTTCTTCCAGTAGGATGAAAAGCTGAGGTATGTTAACTTTAATTTTATGGTTTGGGGGAATGCAGAGTTCGATTACTCCCCGTCAAAGCAGAAATCAGCCTCTTACAGGGAATAAGTGCTAATTAAGAAAAACAGAGTAAGCATGTTATATTAAGTATATTTGTTTCTTTCCTGTGCACTTTGGCTGCACAAGCTGTAACCACAGTTTCCGGAGCGACCATCAATGCTCCCTAAGAATGCCAATGCAGTGTTCCGTCCAGTCAGTGGGGTTCAGAGACCAGTCAGAATGCTGATGCTTTTCCACAGAGGAGCTGGGGCTAGGGAGGCAAATGCAATCAGGGAATATTATATCTGTCTTGTGTGCCTGCTACAAAACAGTGTCCTCTGAAGACTACTCTATCCCTTCTTTGCTTTATACGTGTATGTGTAAGTTTGTATATGTAAGTTTTACAAGTCTCTAATAAGAGAAAACTGAAAAGGCCCAGGAAAAAGACAAAACTGCTTCAACAGAGAAAGGCCTCTCTGTTCCAGTTGAAGAGGATATAGAGTTAATAACAGGAAATATCCATCCCCTGAAACTGTATGAAACATGAATGCTTCCAAAATTTACCCAAGGTCTCACTGACCAGGCTATAAGTAATTTTAATTATTATTTCTTATGATTATGGTAGATAAAAAGTCTCAGTAGTATGCTAAAAATCTTTAACACTTGTTTACTTTTTTGTTGATAGCTTTCCTCCTCCCAGGCTCCAGCCAACAGTAGCAGTAACAGATATCCAGATCTTAAGAGGATAGAAGTGCACTGAATATGGAAAGGAAGAACCAGTAATGGTTCCTATATATTCATAATGCGAATCAGCATCAAACTAAGGAATAAGCTTCCCCAAGGATAAGTTGACAGCAAACAGTTTCTCCTCTTAATGAATTGAGGAAACAACTTTGAAGTTATCCGTAGCCACCGCTTCTGAAGCAACCAATAGCTTTGTAACTATTAGTTTACTTGTATTAGATTAATTTATATTAGAGTTTATTTGATGCAATTGCTCACAAATTTTAAACAATTTTGTAGAGTAGTGTTCTGTATCTGTTTAAATGAAATGCTTTCCTAAGCTCAAGATCAGTGTTTTTATGTTGTGTAAATTATGAAATTACTGTGGAATATCTGGTAAACTTGATAGGAAACCCCAGATGTCAGCACTTTGCTGGGCAAGATTTAAAGTGGCCCACACCATTAACCCTCATCAGGAGAAGTATCAGTGGGCTAAGTCATAAGGGCATGCCCATCCATTACATTCACCCAGGATAATGTGAGAGAGAATCAAAGGGCAGTCAGACAGGGACCTCTATGCTCAGATTCCACTGCCAAGAAATGGCCTAAGTCAGCTGTTGTTGTTGAAGAAAATAACCCTTTAGGAATCAGATTGAATCCTATTTTAAGTTTTAGAGGAGGAAGGATACTATTTAAACATTGATGAAATGTGCCTCTTTTTTTATCAGCATAGAAATTTATTTGAATTCAAAATAATATGGTTATATTTAGCATAGTGTAATAATTATCTAAAGCACATATCATCGTTGGCTCTGAAACAGTTCTAAAGATGTCATTCTTTTGAAGTCAAAAAATATGCAGTAGGGCTTCCCTGGTGGCGCAGTGATTGAGAGTCCGCCTGCCGATGCAGGGGACACGGGTTCGTGCCCTGGTCCGGGAAGATCCCACATGCTGCGGAGTGGCTGGGCCCGTGAGCCATGGCCGCTGAGCCTGCGCGTCCGGAGCCTGTGCTCTTGTGCTCTGCAACGGGAGAGGCCACAACAGTGAGAGGCTCGTGTACTGCAAAAAAAAAAAAAAAAAAGTATGCAGTAAAAATGTACAAGGAAGCAAAAATATTAAAAAAAAACAAGTTTTCTGAGTATCGGAAGTTGTTACAAGAGGGGCACAACAAGATAATGTAACAGAGTCCAAATTACATAACATGCAGCAGGAGTTCTCTTGCATTAACAACTCCTAGAAAATAAACCAGTAATCTCAATGCAAGAATATCACCCCTGGGTTAACAGGCCAAATTTTCTGAGGGACACAGGTAGTAATTCACTATACTTCCCCTTTCTCTAATACCTTTTCTCACACCAATTTCTTTTCTTTCCTCGAGGATAGATTTTATCCTGTTGAAAAAAATTTAGTTTTATTTGTAAAGTGTAGTAAATAATATCCTGATGGAAGTAGGCAGCGTTTTAGCTGAAGATGCTAGGAATCAAACTTCTGAAAAAGGCCAATCAGCTAGCTAGCTAGCAGTTACCATCAGTGGCTTGCAGAAAAAAAATTACGGATGCTATGTTTGCTAAATAGATAAAAAGAATAAGCACTTTAAAATGGGTGAAAAATCCCAGGATTTACTGTGACCTAGACCAGAGGTCCCTAACCTTTTTGGAACCAGGGACCAGTTTCCTGGAAGCAAATTTTTCCAGGGAGTGGGGGCAGGTGTGTGAGGTTCAGGCGGTAATGTGAGCCATAGGGAGCGGCAGATGAAGCTTAGCTGGCTTGCTTGTGACTCACCTCCTGCTGTGCAGCCCGGTTCCTAAGAGGCTGCGGGCTGGTACCCGTCCGAGGCCAAGGGGTTGGGGACCCCTGACCTAGACACTCAAAAGCAGACAGTTGACCTTTGATTAAGCCCATAAGCCCGTAAGGGGCTCCAAGACACAATTTGGTTTCAACAGTGTTCACAGC
The DNA here is from genome assembly GCF_937001465.1 of Orcinus orca. NCBI lineage: Eukaryota > Metazoa > Chordata > Mammalia > Artiodactyla > Delphinidae > Orcinus > Orcinus orca. The sequence continues at coordinate 21,735,084 of NC_064575.1, forward strand.
CAGAGGGCAAACTCAGAATGTCTCCTCCTCTCGCAGAAACTGGAACACGGATGAGAAGTCTTTTTTTGAGTAGTCCTTCACGCACATCATCCCTGTAGATCTGATGGGCTTGACTGCCCAGAAGGATTGGGCTCTTCGTGCTGATAGCAGAGCCTCATGCTAATCCCAGATCCTTAGCCATGAGTGTTGCTCCGAATCCGCTCTGATAGTAATTAGCTGAGGGAACGCCATCCATCACCCCAGGTACAGGATTATAAGTGTCACGTGACCAACATCATCCTGAGCTCGTATTTAGGATTTTAGCCAAGAGTTTTGGGTCAAGCCCTAACCTGAGTCCCAGATTCATAGCTTCAGCAGTTCCAATCCTACTAATAGCTAACAGCAAGTTTTTGCAGATCTTCCAAGCCTGGCCAGTCCCAACAGCTCCACGATGCACCACATGGGAGCCCATGCACCACAGCAGCTCAAACTGAGCCGTTCCCACACCACCAGAAACAGGGGCATCCGTGAAAACTGCTCCCATTTTCTCAGCTTCTTTGACCAATTCTCTCAAAACCACAGGATCAACAGTACTGGAATCTATTAATAGTGAGTCTTCCTTCACTTTTTTGTGAATTCCATTTGCTCCAGAATAAGCTTCTAGCGCAGTGATGCACTGTAATAATTCCGTCAGCTTTTTCGGCTACATCTGCTGCGGAAGACACTACCGGGTTCACCTGCATCTAGAAGCTCTTTGCACGCATCAGGGAACACATCATCAATAATGAGTGGCTAGCCATGTTTCATGAGATCTTTTGCCATTGGATTCCCCACGTTGCCTACTCCAATGAATCCAACTGGAGTCTTAGAAGCTATTGACCTAGAACACAACGCTGCAAGGCTGGCCACCTCCGGCTGCTGCGGACGACTCCTGTATCAGAGGCCGGAGGTGGCTCCACGGAGACGGGAGGAGGCTGCCACGCTGCCCCCGCCCCTCCTTCCCACGGTGACCTCCTCGACTCCCGGCTCACCCACTGGCTGCTATAGGGTGCGTAGTGCGGAGGGCCGGCTCGGCTGTGGCGATTCTTAATACCTCTTTGTTACTGGGTTACACATACAATTTCACCTAGTGAGCGATTTAACAGAAGGAATTTTTTTCTACGGCATTTTTGTGGCACGGCAGATAGAAGTGAGGTCACTATTTCTTTGAAAAACTGAATTAAAAATTTATAAAAAGTCATGATTCATTCTACAAACATGCTGAGTCAAAGAAACATGAAAATTGATGCAATGGAGGAAGAGTGCTAGACTTCCCTGATGCTCAACTGGGACCTTTCTTCTGGTGTCAGAACATGGTTGTGTAACTCCTTTAATCCCAGCAGATTTTCCAAAAGTTCCAGAATCTTCAGATTTTGGTAGCCCGTTTACTGCCTTTGCCCCCCCCCCCATGCCAAACCCTCACCCCACCCCGCACACATTTATTTTTTACCAGTTGTCCTCCAGGGTGTTTTTCTTTGTATAGTTACTGCAGCAGTTTGTTAGACTACTGACACCCAGTGCAAATGCCCCTCCCCCCCCGTTTCCTCACCCTGTGTAGTTTTGTTCCACCTTGACCTGGGCTTCGTCACGTGACTTGCTTTGGCCCAATGGCATATCAAGAGCTGAAGCTTGGAGAGTACTTGTGCTTTAGGGCTCGTCCTCATGGAAACCTGACATGTTAGGAAGCCTGGCTAACCTAGTGGAGACTAGGCACAGGCCACAGCCAGCACCAATGGCCAGACATGTGAAAGCAACCAGCCCCAGTCCAGCAACCAGATGATGGCAGCCTTAGTAGTCACCTCAGGTGAAAGCAAGATAGATCCACCCAGGAGATCTCAGCCCATTCTGCTGATTCACAAATTGTGAGGAGATAAAGTGCCTGCTGTTTTCAACCACCAAGCTTAGGAGTAGTTCATCACACAGGAAGAGATATAACTGTCTTCACTGTTAGATTATCTTCCCACTTTATACCATGTTTCCTCTCAAAGGACTGTTCCTTTATCCAAGATTCTAGAAAAGAAATAACAACTGATGAGGCTGATAGAGGCTTAACATTTTTTAAAAGTTTTATAAACTTTTAAAATAACTATGTTAATAAAATCAATATTTATTTTATCACAAAATTATTTTCTTCAGTTGCCTTAAGAAGTAATGCAGAATTGTACTAAGTTTATAAATTTGGAGGCTCTAAAAATGTGTTATTCCTTGGATTCAAGTCCTAGTGTACTTTATGTGGGCATTCACGTTTGCAAAATGATTCCAGGAAATTTGCGATTTCATTTTACAACTTTGGCCTAAGGAGTCTTATGATATTTTACCTGAGAAAAATAATACATTAATTCCACTTTCAGCTATTAAACCCATGGTTTCCTGTATTTTCTAAATTCCCTATCAGTAAAGAAGACTATGTATAGCGTACAAGGCTGTCATGATTAGGAGGAAGGTAGTACAGAAAGAACCCGTCAAATTAGGCATTGTCCAGTCATGTCAGTGTACTAACGTGGGGAGCCACAGGCAGCTTGAAGCCTGGAAAAAAGACAGATACAATGTAATGATTATCCTAAGGATCGGGATAATGATTCCTATGATTTTGTTTTAAATAAGAATGGCAGAGGATTCTGGGGAAATGATGGTGGCTACAGAGAAGATTTTTATCCCTGAATATGCCACCCCTCCCCTAAATACACAATCCCCCCACCCCCAAAAAAGAAAGAAAAGCATCTAGGATAGCAAGACCAAAAACCCACAGACAACATCTTCAACAAGGTATCCACATGAACTGCAACATACAGCCAGGTAGGAACAAATCAACAACAGGAAAAAGACCTACATAATCCCCTAGGCTGAAATGACATTAAATCTTAATTTGGCCATTGTAGTGTATTCTCCAGTCCTACTTGCTTTGTCTATAACTATCATAAAAAGGTGTGAGGAGATCTGCCAATAGTAATGCCAGGATTCAAAATGAGTTCTCTGTAGCTTGCTTCCTTCAGGATCTTCTGCCCTCAGACCCATGTATTAACTTAATGCCTCAGATTATTGTATATGTCACCTCTTTCCAACTAGAAGACAAGCTCCTTTAAGGGCAATGACTAGTCTCATCAACATCGAATTTACCCCAACACCAGTGCTTTCAAAATGTGTGTTGCTTAGTATATGTTTGAAGTTATAGAAACAATTCTATTCTAACTAACTAATAATGATCCCAAGGTGTGTGGGAGGAAGACGAGGGAAGGACTCTCTCTCTCTTTCAGGAGAGCCAGAGGTTACTATGGCTCAAGGGCTCACTGAGATTGAAAAACTCACTGAGAACAGCGGCAGAAACCGGGAATGAACATTGCAGGTTCCACCTTGCAGCTGAGTGCAAGAACTTTGAAATGTTCTGAGGATGCCAAGTGTTCTGGGGTCTGTGAAACCTTGACACCTATCAAACCAAAGCACCATTCCAGAACTAATCCCCATACTCAACAAAGACAGGAAAGAGGAGGTCTGGGTAAATGGGAATAGGAGGGCCGAGGAGGAAGAGTTTAGAAATTTTAAGGTCATTTTTTAAATTATGTCGTGAAAATAATAGAAGATAGTGAGCCCTGGAGTTCTGAAGCTAGAAATTATCTTCTGATCTATGTTTCCCTCCTAAAGTGGAAACTTATTTCATTTAAAAATGAGTGACAGAAGAGTATTCTATTCACATCCTGTAGAAAATCAGTGAGAAGAAAAAGAAAAAAGAAGGGTGAAAAGAAAGTTCCAGCAAATCCTGAAAGCGTGACAGAAAGACACGTCCACAGAACAAATGAAATTTATTGCCTGATATTGCGGAAAAAGTAAAAGAAATTTTAAAAGGAATAGAAACTGGTTTTAAGAAAAACATAAAAGAAATAAGAGAAATTCAGAAATGAAGTGATTGGAGAATAAGAAGTTTTGAAAAGGTGAAAGAATTCAGTAAGTAATTTGTTTTAAAAAAAAAAAATCATGTCTCGAAAGAAGGTTAAACTAGAAGGAACACAAGTTTGAATAAACACAGTGGATAATGTCTCCTTGGAGAAATAGCTGATTTCAAATACAGCATGAGAAATGAACAAGATGTTCCTGTTACGTCTTGTCATACAAGAGAGCTGGGAAGACTTCAAAGACTACTGTGGTTGTGTGGAAAGGACTTAGGAGCCAACTTGAACAGGATCCGTGAACCTAAGAGGGGACAATCTCTGCATCGATATTTATAACAACCTCACTTGAAAACAACAACAAAGAAAGAAAATACCTCATTCGTCATCTTCGGAAGCTACTTTGGAGTCAATCTCTCTCTCTTTTTTTATTCTTTTTTTGTAAAACTGGTAAATAAAATAAAAGAAGCATTTATTTTTCCTTTCCTAATTAAACTGTAACTCAGGGCAACCAAATAGTTGATGAAATAATATTCTAGCTAGTAAATGAATAATAATCTAATTAGTAGAATATCACTATTTGGTACCCTTAATAAATTAATGGATCTAGGCATTGATCATTAATGGCTGCAACATCACAGTAAGTTTATAGTTCCTTTTGGAATTAATCAATATTATCTATGAAGTAAACTTGCCAAAAAAATCACACCTGAATTATGTCAGTGCTCTAGATCTATCTACCAACTGACAGTAAATACATGGGCCAAAGGAGCATAATAAGTATATAAATATAAAGGGGATGCAATCAGCATAATCCAGACAGTTGGGAACACTACTGGATGAACGCTTTGAATTCAATGACAAATACTTGCAAGAAAAAGGAGCAAATTGAGTTCTTTTAAACCTATACTTTAAAAGAAAGTGTGTTTGGATCGGCAATCAAATAAATAATGGTTATTAAAATAAAAATACATTTATAGGACAATCAAGGAAACATGAACTGACTGGCTACTTGTTGCTACTAAGGAATTATTATTATTTGGGGATGCGTGATAATGACATATTTGAGCTTAAAAAGGACAGTTCTTGCATTTTAGAAATATGTATACTGACGTTTTCACTGAGAAAAAAAGAAATCTGGAATTTGCTTTAAAATTGCTGGGGATTATGGTGGTAGTAGTAAGAGAGGGTATAGAGAAAATATATTGGCCTGCAATTGATATTTGATGAGAACAATTGATGAAAGTTTCTACTTCTTTCTTTTTACTTCTGTAGATGTTTGAAATTTTCCATACTAAAACATGTTTTATAAATGTAGATGGCTTGCAATTTGCTCTTCTGAGCTCTCAGAAGGCAAAAAGCCATTCTTAAATTAGGAGCTTTCTTCTCTAGCCAAGAATTCTAATGATAATTTTGTCCCAACTGGCCAGAGCACTCAGATTTCTCTGAGATCTGTTGGTGAAAAAAAAAAAAAAATCAGCACAAACAATAAAGAGGCTCTTTAGTCTTAGAAGAAAACAACGAAGAGTAAAGGCTGGTGCTAGGTCTAGGGCAATAGTGTAATATCAGTATAAGACAAAATATTAGTTTCTTCCAAAATCCACTTGTTACTACTGTGTATACTTTTGCAGCAAAATATCTTTTCTACATTGTCAGCATTAAAGTACATTTACTATTTAGGTAGCATTTACATTATCATATACTCAAAGCCTAGAAATAATCCCCTAGGCTGAAATGACATTAAATCTTATTTTGGCCATTGTAGTGTATTCTCCAGTCCTACTTGCTTTGTCTATAACTGTCATAAAAAGGTGTGAGGAGATCTGCCAATATTAATGCCAGGATTCAAAATGAGTTCTCTGTAGCTTGCTTCCTTCAGGATCTTCTGCCCTCAGACCCATGTATTAACTTAATGCCTCAGATTATTGTATATGTCACCTCTTTCCAACTAGAAGACAAGCTCCTTTAAGGGCAGTGACTAGTCTCATCAACATCGAATTTACCCCAACACCAGTGCTTTCAAAATGTGTGTTGCTTAGTATATGTTTGAAGTTATAGAAACAATTCTATTCTAACTAACTAATAATGATACTACTACTACTATTTCTACTACTACTGCTAATAAAATGTATGAAATAGAGTATAAATGGGAAAATAAAGGTAACACTGGAAACCCCAGACTATAAAATGAATTATCCCAAAGCCACCAGCCAATCCATCGACTGTAAACAGTTACTTGTGAATTGGTCAACATTTACATGCATAATTGAGAGAAGGGTTAAAACCAATTTTATTACCAAAAAGCACAATTTTTATACCTACAATTTTTGAGCTCAACTAACCTGTAGTTTTAACAGAAATAGATGAGATTCAAAGTGTTCATCCAGGTTCCTAAATGATCCATTTCCGATCTTTCCTTATGAAACAATCAATTATAACTCTAATAATTTGTCAAGGATTCACCCAATCTCTACTTCCTTTATTTTCCAAGGTTTGGTATCATTACAAAATCAAGTCCTTCGGGGGAATATAATAGTTTCAAAATCCCTCATCGATATTATTCACTGAGATAAAATAATATGAAAATTTAAAAAACACTGGCTGGGCTTCCCTGGTGGCGCAGTGGTTGGGAGTCCACCTGCCGGTGCAGTGGACGAGGGTTCGTGCCCTGGTCCGGGGGGGTCCCGCGTGCCGCGGAGCGACTGGGCCCGTGGGCCGTGGCCGCTGGGCCTGCGCGTCCGGAGCCTGTGCTCCGCGACGGGAGAGGCCACAGCGGTGAGAGGCCCGCGTGAAAAAACACTGGCTATGTGCTGAGAAATGATCCTTCAGTGAATCACTCAAGGTGCACTAGCATTCAGGCTACACCTGAGGTAGAATTTGAATTCCAAAGTAGACCTTTAAACCACAGCTCATCTTCTCCTTTTAAAACCATTAGAAATAAGCCTGTTGCCTGACCTTTGAGATTCTGCAAAGAGACCATATTTAGATCTTTTGTCTCTTTTAACTTCCCTAGTCCCCTCCTCTACTTTCAGAATAGTGATTCCCAGATAAGTACAATGAGTTCAAACAGTGTGGTTAAAGGGGCAATTAGTCTGCTCTGTGGCCAAGTTACTCACAGAATAAATAAGTTGGCTTTCACAGTTGTTAGCTTCTTCATGGGCTTTGTTTAGAGGGGTCTCAGCTCAAGCAAGCAGCCTGTCAGCAGCCTGAAATAACTCTGTGGAAATCTAATGGCATATACGTACAATACGTCTATGAAACCTTTTATTCAATCTTAGATGCATACTTTTCCGACTTCTTTAGGCCTGGAAAAGTATATTCAGCTACAAAAGGATGGCAAAGAAAATGTGTATAATCCCTCATGCCCTCCTCACCCCCTAGAACCTTATTTTACCCCTGTTTCATCAGAAAAGGATGTATACTGTAAGAAACATTTTTTAAATTGTTTGACTATAAGAAACTAATATTTTGTCTTATACTGATATTACACTATTGCCCTAGACCTAGCACCAGCCTTTACTCTTCGTTGTTTTCTTCTAATTTAAGTGCGCTAAGTCTCTGTATTTATTAAAGCAAATATAGTTACCTTTCTGTCCCTTTCTAAAAGAAAGCAAAAGATACAGTTCTTTTTTCTTAAGACTCGGGGTTCATGGATATTAATTATTACACTATATTGACACCCAGACATGTTTATAGGAGGCTCTTGAGACACACAGAGCTATTTATTCCCATACTAAACGGCGCTTCTTTTTCCTCTGCCTTCTGCTTGTATCTTTTCTGTTGTGATTATATCCTACTGAGGCTGCTACATGTCTTTGCTTGATTTGAGGTTCTAAAGGTAAGACTGTATATTCCCCTTTTTACAGAATAAAATGGGTTTTATGACTGTTTGCCTTCAGAAGCCTCCTTTTCCACTCATTCTCATTTCCTATCTATGGTGAGGTGTCTAAAACAGATGAGTTAGTTCTGAACTGGTGATATATAAATCAATTATTATTTGATTCATATTCAAAGCAGCTCCCCCTAAAATAGTGGCCTTCCTGCCTGTGGGATGTAGTCTAATCTACTGCCTGGATCTACGCCCACCAACATCCATATCTTGTCTATTGTTACCTTGGACACTTGTAGGAACTGAGTGAGTTTCTGTTTCTATAGTGTCCATTGACAGACAAATGGATAAAGAAAATATGGCACATGTGTAGAATGGAATGTTATTCAGCCTTAAAAAATAAGGGAATCTTGCCATTTGCAACAACTTGGATGAATCTTGAGGGCATTATGCTAAGTGAAATAAGTCAGAGAGAGAAAGACAAACACTGCATAATCTCACTTTTACGTGTAATCTAAAAAAGCTGCGCTCATAGAAACCGAGTAGAATGGTGGCCGTCAAGGGCTGGGGAGTGGAGGAAATGGGGAGTTGTTGGTCAAAGGGTATAAACTTCCAGTTATAAGATGAATAAATCCCGGGAGTCTGATGTACAGCATGGTGACTATAGTTAACAACACTCTATTGCATACTCAAAAGTTTCTGAGATAGTAGATCTTACATGTTCTCATCACACACACACACACAAAAGGTAATTGTGTAAGGTCATGGATGTGTTAACTAACCTTATTGTGGTAATCATTTTGCAATATATACGTGTATCAAATTATGATGTTGTACACCTTAAACTTATACAGTGTTATATGTCAATTATATCTCAATACAACTGGAAAGAAGAAAAAGATTCAAATGGAGAAGGGTGAGGCTGGTAGAAAAAAGCCACTGCCTTGAGCAGTACCGAGGTGGGCGGAAAGCCATGGGTCTCTATTAGCACTGCTGGGTAGGCTCTGTTCCCACGTGTGGGGAGGGGGTAGGACAGCACAGCTGTGATCCTTATTGCAGACCTTAGGCAGCCTCAGGCAACTTTTCAAAGTTAGATGCTGAAAACCAATAAATGAAATTATAAGGAAGAATTACATAAATGCCTTTATTCTACTTTTGGTCCTCTTGGCAACGTTTTCCATCTAAAAGCTGCACCCTGCAGTTCTCAAAGCAGGAACATTAACATGGGTCAGAAGTTTCCAAACTTTTCATCATCAACCCCTACACCAAAAGAAAAGTTGAAATTTTATGACCCCTAGTATATGAAGTATCTTGTGTGTTTTTAATATTTATCAAGAGAACATTTAACAGTTACCTACTATGTGCCAAGAGAAAATAAAAATAAGACACAGACTTTAAATGCAGACTTTGTTCCAGTATTATTCTTCCTTTTGACTTCAGTATAAGAGCTATTGAGCTATTTGTTGTCCCAGTAAGGGGATAATCAGACAATTACAGAATCCTGTGATCTCTTCCCAAAGTTTGCAACTATAGGGTTGGTCCCAGAAGTGCTCAATAACTTTGTATTTTGATTTAAGGGGAAACTAAAAGACCTTCCTGTCCCAAAGTAACTCTGCTTTGTGGAGACTGGAGGTGCCCTGCAATTGACTCAAGATACTGTTTATTTGTTTAAACAGTTAAATGAGTAGTTTCTATTTAACAAGTGAGCACAAATTTTCACAACAGTACCTACCCCATGACATAACTCAGATGAAAACTCCGAGGGAAAGGAAAACTATATGGGCAAAAAGTCCAGGTTCCATCCACTGTACATGGGATACTGATAGGCTTGTAAAACTTACAGAGGTACCTGGGGGTACCTAGGAACCCTGGGTATTTAGTATACAGATCAGCAAAGGATGGTGGAAAATAAGACGACACCAGGTCAGGGGACAAATTAAGTAGGTGAAGCTGGTCCTTTATATTCTTTTCCCTTCTGATATACCACTGCTCTTTCCTGTCCAGAATATGTTCTGTATCCTCAGTAGACCTACACACACACACATACACACACACACACACATACACACAGAGACGTGTGTAGCACACAAACATGCACGCATGCATGCATGTACACATACATGGAGTCCCCAGTCTTCTCAGTTAAAATTCAGCTTGTAGTAACTAAAGAAAATTTATAATGCCCTATATTTTATAGATTTTAAAAATACTTGCACTTTAATAGAAAACTTTTAATGTCTGAAAATCCTTTCTGACAAAGGAAGTTATTTCTGATATTGGAGGTTGACAGTTTCACAGAGAAAACTTCAGGAGCACAGAGACATGCCTGACCCTCTCCCCACGCACCATCTGGGGAAAATTCACCAACACATAGGCTCAATCCCTCTGCTAAGTCAAAATCAAGTTTACCAACATCATTATTTCACAGAGAATAACTTACCTCATGTTAGGCATTCACACGTATTTTATTTGTTGAAGACAGGAAGAAGATATAAAGGAGGGAATCATCTGAAATTACAGAGTAGAGCATTTAAGTCAATATAGATATTTAAATTGAAGGTAAAATTAAATTATAATTTGAAATTATATGTGGAGTTTTATTTCCTAAAGAATATTTTGGAAAATCCAACTTCTATTTTAACTTATATTTTCAGAGAAGGTATTTAGTCCAAATGAAGAATATCTTCAATTATTGTTCTCCTATTGCAAGCAAAAAAGGATTTATACTTCTTTTCATGAAATATGGTTGTTTGACAACAGAAGAATAAATATTTTATATTTTTAGAAACAACAGTCAGGCTACTGATATTCTTAATGAGTTTTAATAAATCTGAATGCTTCTTATCATCTACTCTTTAGCTTGTACCTGAGGAGTTGAATACCTCCGGGAAGATACGTGCTCCAGACCCGTAAATATGCAGTTCACAGAGCCCACCACCAGAGGGCAATAAAGAAGTAAAATCTTGAAACCATGTAGTGAAAATAGTGGGAGTTTAAATAAAAGCAACATTTCACAGTATGCTTTTCTGACCAATGTTATATCTAATAACTTAATGGATTATATGTACATGGATTCTGAAAAGTCAGCAGCACACTTCATTGGTCAATTTCTATGATAAGGGGAACGTAATTTGAGTGTAGAAAAACAGTATACTTACATCTTAAAATTCCACCCCTACAGAATCTACTCACTATTGAAAAATGGTAAAAATAGCTTTCTGTGTCTCAGTGACCAGTTAACATTTTCAAGAGTAGAATTTATCTTCCTATGATGCTCAAATACACAGGAAAAATGCATATCTAGGACAATGGATAAACTCTATATGACATGTGAAAATAATTATTCAAATGGAAAAAGTATAAGATCTACAAGGAACAGTTTTATATGCATTAGTGTGGATATATGCATAAAGAGGCTCTAAGAAACATAAAAATCACTTCCAGGAAGTAATTTTAGGTGGAAGAGAATTAACATGGATGAGCAAGAAAAGAGAGTTAGTTTTAAGATAGTTTCATTTACTTTTTTTTTGTTTGTTTATTTATTTGTTTTATTTATTTGGTCTTTGGAATATAAGGAAACAGTGGCTTTCAGATCAGTATCCCAGTGGAACAAAGGGACCGAGGTCTATGCTGGAGCCCAGGCATTGTTTGACTATCTTGTAATAATACTGGTGAAATACAGCCAAATCATTTGAACTACAAGCATCCTCTCTGACAATATTCTTAAGACATCAACATTATATATTAAAGAAAGTAAAGAGAGAATACTATTTTCTTTAGAGAGAAAATACAGATTCTGGATCAAATCAATAATGTCAGCAAACCTCATGGGTATAAAACATTCTGCTGCCTATCATTTAGAACATGCCTCTAGAAGAGGGAAACTGGGTGATAATTTCCCCAGATTTTATATTTAATTCAAATATTTTAGATAAGAGGCATCTCTAGTAAAACACTGTATTATTGATTCTTTCCAATATGATAGCTCACAGGAGTTCCTCTTTCCTTCTCAAATACATATGGGGAAATGGAGGTGGGTGTGGGTCAGAGGAACTATCTAAATAGAGCATAGTAATCAACAGTTTGTTTTTTAAAAATAGAAATTTCTATTTAAATTGTTTCCAGAGACAGAAACACACAGAGACAATTCCATGTGACAACAGTGGAAGAGACCAGAGTGATGCAGCTGCAAATCAAAAAACTGCCAACACCAGTGATTGATGGCCACCACCAGAATCTGGTTAAGACAAAGAAGGATCCTCCCCTTGAGGCGTCAGAAAGAACATGGCCCTCTCAACACTTTGAGTTTGAACTTCTGGCCTCTAGAGCTGTGATAAAATAAATTTCTGTTCTTTTAAGCTAACAAGTTTGTGGTATCTTGTTATGGTAGCCCTAGAGATGACTGTATTTGATTCCTGAGATGGCAACTGTATTTTGACTATGTAATGACTATTCCAAGATGATCAACAGACACAAAGATAAAGGCAAAACTGAGACTAAGCCCAGTTCTTTTTATTCCCAGAATAATAAATGACTTTTTAATTAATTTAGATCTCTTTGTCTAACCCCTCTGCTTTTCAAAAGAGTATGTGGGACCAATCAAGTATTAATATGTTATACTTTCATTTTAATTCATCTCAAATTATTTCTAATTCCCCTTATGAGTTCTTACTTGACCCATGAATTATTTAGGAATATATTGTTTAATGTCCATTTGTGATTTTCAACAAATTTCTTTCTGTTAACGATTTCTTATTGCATTCTGTTGTCATCTGAGAGCACCCTTTGTATTGTTTATATCCTTTAAAATGTACTGAAATTTGTTTTATGGCCTAGCATATAGTATATCCATGTGCATTTGAAAAGAATGTATATTCTGATGCTGTTGGGTGGAATGTTTTATACATGGCTGTTAGGTCTAGTTGATTGATAATGCTGTTCAAGTTTTTTTTAATTTTCTTGTTGATTTTCTATCTGTTCTGCTATTGAAAAAAAGGTATTAAAGTATCCAACTATTATTGTAGAACTGTCTGTTTCTCTTTTCCATTGTGTCGATTTCACTTCATTATATTTTGAGGTTCTGTTGTTAGGTGCATATAAGTTTATAATTATTATATATTCTAGATGGAATAATCATTTTATCATTTTAAAATGTTTGTCTCTAGTAAAAATTTTCGTCTTAAAATATATTTTTTTCTGATATTTTCTTAGCCACTCCAGTTTTGTTGTTTTGTTTTGTTTTTTTGTTACTGTTATGGTATATCTATTCCAACCCTTTTACACTTTACCTATATATTTTCTTGACTCTAAAGTGGGTCACTTGTAGGCAGCATATGTTTGGATCATGTTTTTCCTTTTTTTTATCCAGTCTGAAATTTCTGTCTTTAGATGGAATGTTTAACCTTTTCATATTAAATGTAATTAATATTTAATTTTGTAATTTTTATATTAAATGTAATTCATGTAGGATTTATGTCCAACATTTGTGATTTATTTTCCAAGAGTCACATTTTTTTTCCTAATTCCTCTTCCTCTATTACTGACTCATTTGTTGTTGTTGTTGTTGTTAAAAAGATATTTTTTAGTGTACAATTTCAATCTCCTTATCTTTTACTATATTTTTGAATTATATTCTTAATCCTTGCTCTAAGGATTACAAATAACATCTTAAGTATAAACATCTAGTTTTGATTAATACCAACTTAATTTCAATAGTATAAAAAACTTTTCTCCTCCTTTACATTGCCCTCCTTTGTGCTGTTACTGATATAAAAACTCCATCTTTAGACATTATATGCCTATAAACAATTATAATTATTACTTTATGTTGGTGCCTTTTAAATCAGATAGAAAAAAAGTTAGAATAAAATACATTCATATTAGTTTTTATATTTACCTCTGCAGTTACCTTTCTTGATGTTCTTTATTTCTTCATATGGATTTAAGTTACTGACTTATGCTTTTATTTTTGTCTGAAGGGCTCACTTTAATAGTTCTTATAGCACAAGTCTGCTAGGAAAAAGTTATTAAGTTTTTAATAAAAGTATTGAAATTTTCATGTCATCCTTCTGCAATGGCCATGGTAATCTCTGCATCATTCCAACTTTAGTAGATATGTTGCCAAAGTGAGCATTTAGTATGTACTCTTATATGGTACAAAATTTAAAGTGTTAAAGATTATGAAGTTATAGACACAGTTTACTTGTTTCGAGACCATTTCAAGAGCATATTTGGGCAATGCTAATATTGGCATTTCAAATTCAGTGCTACCATGTAGCAAGATAAAATAGATGAACCTCAAGTCATGATATTTTCTTCCTGATAACATAAGGTTAAGGTTAATTATCAGTTGTCACATTTTTTCCAGTATTTTTTAGTTAGCTTTTAACTTAGCATAAGTGAAATGAAAGGATGGTAAGTTTTGCATTAATTCCTGACCCAAAACAGAACTTTTGAAGATGAAAGTCCATTAACAGAGCTCTGTGTTTCCTGTGAAAAATAAATCTGTCCCACCCCCTGAAAAATTCATGAATATTTTACAAATTGTATGTTCAGGAAGCTATTCTAGCCTTCTATTAAAAAAAAAAAAAACACAATATAGAAATATTTATTTCCTTCATGTAGTAGTAATATACATGTTATTTAGAAAATGTATAGTGAATTTTGGTTTGCTCATCTTCTGAAAAACTCCTAAGAAAACACACACTTCTGAGAATTTCAGCCTTATTTCTACATGTTATCTAATCTATAAAACATGCATGCTTTGGATAATCATCTAAATAATTACTATTCTAGCCTTTTAAGTGGTTTCAGTGCACACATAATTTTCTCTACCCATACCCCCATTTTTCCCAGTTAAATTGATTAAGTGATTTTTTTCTTTAGTCACTTATTATATTTAGGTATGTTTAGGCCTCCTCTTCTGAACTCATTTCCTGGTAACAAAGAAGTAAGGCATAGATGCTGTTTCTGACTCCCAGGGAAGTTTAGGCTCTGGCATGCTGGACTAGGCAGGGCCTAGCAGCACCCTGTTTATGTGGAATATGTGGAACTGGTGAGTTTCTAATCATCTCAAAGAGACATTTAACAAGACTGAAGGTTCTGGAGAGAGAATGTATTTTATTGCCATCATTTTAATTTCACCATATGTCTAGATAATTCATGCTTTTGGTGCAAAATTCAAAAGTAACAGTGGTGGGCTTCCCTGGTGGCGCAGCGGTTGAGAGTCCGCCTTCGGATGCAGGGGACACGGGCTCGTGCTCCGGTCCGGGAAGAGCCAACATGCTGCGGAGCGGCTGGGCCTGTGAGCCATGGCCGCTGAGCCTGCGCGTCTGGAGCCTGTGCTCCGCAACGGGAGAGGCAACAACAGTGAGAAGCCCGCGTACCGAGTAACAGTGGTGAATGAAAAGTAAATCTTTTATACAGTTTTCCCGAAGCCACCCATTTCCCCCTCCTAGAGGTAATCATTTTTACCAGTTTCTTTTATATTTTTCAGGGGCAGTTTAGGCATATATTAACATGTGCTATATAGAGGATAATTCCTCTTATTAGGGTAAATTCGTGTGCTTTTTTTTTTTCTGAATTGTAGTATGCAGGAATCGGAAGTCTCTGGCAAGAAGAGAGTTAAAAGGAGAGAAGCTAGCTTCAGTATAATCTTTATTATCTCCTCATTCTCTCTTATCCAAATATCATCTTTGCATCTCATCAGTAAAAGATTCATTGGTTTTGACTGTGCTGATCTGCTCATTCAGGGAAAAGGATGGTGTGGCTCTGGGGTTCTGAACTCTGGATCTACACATTCATGAGCATGCTGAAATCCTGTCTGGGTTTTTCTATGCTTTGGGCACAGCAGTCATGCTGCTCTCTGCCTTTTAATATCATCTTGGGGATTCGCTTTACCTCTCTCCTTAACTGAATCTCTTGTTTTCTGTGTCCCATATTTTCCTCATTTTTAGTTTGCTATCTCATATTTGTTGAACATACAGTACAGTTGCTTTGTGAGAAACAGTATGTAGTAAGCATATTTTTTGAGATTGTGCACGTCTCCAAGTCTTTATTCTAACCTTTGCTTAAATAATAGTTTAAGCAAGTATAGAACTCTAGGTTAGATATCATTTTCCTTCAGAATATTGATTATATGAATCCATCAATTTACCTTTCAGCATTGCTGTTGAGTATTCTGAAGCAATTATGACTCTTAATGATATATGTATGTGTCTTTTTTAAAAAAATTTCTCTCTTCTTGTGAGTAAATGGAACTGTATATTTGTTCCTAAGGGTTGTTCCTAACTTCACAATGATATGCTTAATTTAATCTGTTATCTTGGGTGTTTGGTAGATCCTTTCCATTAAGAAATTTATGTTCCTTGTGTTAGGAAATCCACTTCCAAAATTCCTCCTTCTAAAGCTTTTCTCTGGTATGTCCTTCTGGAACTCATATTATTCAGATATTGCCTCTCTTGAATGGGCTTTCCAATTTTCTCTCTTTTTTCCACCTATCTGTCTTTTTGTTCTATTTCTTATAGATTTTCCAAATTAATCTTCCAGATCTATTTTTTTTCTGCTTATTCTCTAGTGTGTTTTTAACGCTTTCAGAAAAAAGCTTAAGGGTTGAAATAGGGATGCCTAGAAGCACTAGCACATAGAGCAAAGGGCTGGGAACTGTGATGCACATTCATCTATATTTCTTTAGATTTCATGAAAGGTGCTTGGCACATAACAGACTCTCAATAAGTAAATGGTTGTGGAATAAATAAGTAGATAAATAAGTAATAAGTCCTAGATTCTAGTCCCAACGTATACTTCTTTCCCACTTCACATTGGCATGGTAGTGTCCTCTCTTGGTTTCGTTTTCTAACTAGCAATTTCAGACTACATTTTCTCTCTGCCACTGAGAGCATTAACATTATCTGATTCTAGTAATGTTATATAGATAGATAGATAGATAGATAGATAGATAGATAGATATAGATAGATATATAGATATATGCACACATACAAATTTTAGTTAACTGAAATTTTTAAATCATCTCATATATAGAACTTGCTATACAGGTAAAGAGTGATTTAAGATGGGGAAAAGAATTGAGCTCTTTAGTACTTGAAATCCACTAAAAATCTGTTCCAATTTATTATATTTTTGCTAGACCTGAACTATTTACCTTTAGTAGATAAACCAGAAAAAACAGCAGTACTGCAATTGGTAAACTAAGTTATTTGAATACATTTCAAAATGCTTTCTATATCATGTACTATACAGAGATCTAGCCATCCACATTGGTTCATTAAAATGTAAAACAGTTTCCTACAATTCTGCTCATTAAGCAGGGGTCACACAAAGAATTCTCCTGTGACGTGGAACAGTGCGAAAGTTTTATGTATCTTGATACTGATTAAAGGGAAGCTATCAGGCTTTGTCTTACAGTAATTTCATATTGTTTTAAAAGTTTAAACATGAGTCCTCCAAATTCTAGACATCTATACATTTAAATCAGTCAGGCAACAGCTAGATCTTTTAATATGTTAGATCCATTTGCCAATCCACTTCTTTAAAAAGCATACTTTTCATTCCTCTTTTTAAATAAAAGCATTGTCTACACTGATTCCATCATTACCATTGGAAATGTTTATCTGCCAAATAAAAAAGAACTGTACAAATTAGAAACACTGATACATCTTCTGACATTATTCATTTAGAAGCTAGTTCTCAAATTGTCATTACATTTACCACATAAAAATTACAAATGATTTGTTTGGAGACCTACGGCTATTTCTAAATTCAAGATGTTTGGACAACTGTAGATAAAGTTTCATTATCAGACTGAACTAAATATGCTGTAATTATGAATAAATCAGGATGATTTCTGCTCTGTGAACTTGTTATTAATGTACTCAGGCCAAGCATCAGGAAACATCATTCTTCAAAATTATACAAGTGTATTTCTCAGCCAAAAATGTAAAAAATAATGTTTGAAAATCAAGGTCAAGGATTGGTTGGATGATGTTTATGCTTCTATCATCTGATTGTTTCCATCTTTATTCTGTTCTATGAAACACAGACTAGGCTTATACTTCCACAAAGCCTGTGTTTCCCCATTTATTAGCACTTATCACACTTGAAATTATTACTTAAATATCTATTTTCTCCAATAAACAATAGGTTCATTAGGCCAGGGACCTCTGCTGTCTTATTTTCTTCTGTAGGTCTACACTATCATATTAGGTGCCAAGGAATATTTGTTGAATAACTGAGTTAATTAATGATAAATGAATGGAGAAGCCTACTTTCTCAGGCTGACAATTGAACTAGAGAATGGAAACTGGAAAATTTGAATTGAATTTCCACAATTTTTATATAGTGATAATTTGTTTAAAATTTGGTATGCAAAATGTTATATACAATAGAGTTAACAAATAGTAGAGAAAAGTGATGTCAGAGGGAGCTGAAGATGAAGATTTCAAGTTACCTGTGTCCTAGGAAAAGTGAGAACCAAAAGAAATTTATATTCTCTATTTAAGTATTTAAGAAACAGAACGGGGGCTTCCCTGGTGGCGCAGTGGTTGAGAGTCCGCCTGCCGATGCAGGGGACGTGGGTTCGTGCCCCGGTCTGGGAGGATCCCACATGCCGCGGAGCGGCTGGGCCCGTGAGCCATGGCCGCTGAGCCTGCGCGTCTGGAGCCTGTGCTCCACAACAGGAGAGGCCACAGCAGTGAGAGGCCCGCGTAACGCAAAAAAAAAAAAAAAAAAAAAAAAAGAAACAGAACGTAAGAATTTATCAGTATACTGAATTATTATGATTTCTAGACTAATCATAATTCATTCAAATGACATATGAGATGTAGCCTTCTCAGAATATTTACCATGTTAATCAAATGAAGAATTACACTGAAATTTGAGTTTACTTTTCCGCTATAACAAAATTTTCTACTTAGGTAAACATGAGATTGACATTTTGGAGAACTGTTTTCTCAGTACAGAAAACTTTTGCTTATTTTACATTTTGTGTTCTTAAAGTGATTTTCTAATATTTTCTTTTTATATACTGATATTTTATTTGTAAAGAATATGTAAAGTTTCCCTGTAGGCATGATGAGCATGACTAGAATGCTACATAGCAGCGCTTTAGATATAATCTAAAAATTGTCCTTATGTGCAATAGCAGAGACCAATGATTCATGAAATTGCTCAGTGTTGTGCATAGTCCTTCTTATAGAACTAATAGTTTATATGAGACATTTTTCTTCAAACGTTGAAATCAAAATATAAACTCTACTCAGTATGTCAGCATTTACATTAAAATGAATTTTTTACTTATGGGAAAAGCTTTAATTAAGTGTATTTAAAAGTTTGGAAATCAGCAGGATGTCCATCATTGTGAACAATTTAAATGTTTCTCTCCCTACTTGGTTTGGAATAAAATAAGAAATGGGGAAAAAAAATACTCCACCCAGGAGGGAGGTCCTTCTTTTGCCTACCAACAAAGCTATTAACTTATCTGCAGCTGTACCAGTATACTCAGCTCCCCTTCTCTGAAAGGGAAGAAATGTCCATTTCCTACCAAAGGCTATTGCTCTCTTTGTGCTCAGGGTCCCATCCTATTTAAGCACTCAAGATTCCACTTTTGAAACTAGCTCATTTTGTACTGCACCATCAATTTCTTCCTTTATGCTTGATAATTCTCCAAAATACATAAGTATATCCTAATATCTCTCATTTTATTGATTTTTAAAGCATATATTAGTAACTTTCATTCTGCCAAAAAAGGTTCCTTTGTTTAAAATCTCTGCCCATAAAATCTATGTCTCTTCTAACAATCTCTTCTTGTGAGATACAATCTCTTCTTGTGAGATACAAGAACCATTTCATAACTCCTTAGATGAGGTTTTCCTTGAGTACCCAAGGTAAGAACCCTCCATTGCTTTCTATCATGCCTCATTGTTAATTTCCTTTATTTTACCAATTATAATCTGAACATATTATAAGCATTTTATAACTTGTTCATTTAATCTTTCTCATCAAAGTAGCATGTCGACTCTTTGAGGCAGATCCTTTAACTCTCTTGTTCATCCCTGTTTCTTAAACTCCTAACAAAGCTCAGAACATAGTGGTTACCTAATATGTGTGTATAGAATGAATGAAAGACCTATACCACTTCCTTTAGAAGAATTAACAGTCAACCCTAAGTAACTGTGCAAAAGAGGCAAAATGTCTTGTTGCCACTTGCATTTCTCTATCCTTCCTCCCTTCTTTCTTATAAATACCTTATACCCTCTTGCTTTTTAGTGTAATATTCTACCCAGTATTTTGCCCTTTAGACAGGCTTTATTCTCCAAATTAATCACTTATTTCAATAATTACTCAACTCAAGTAGTCCATGTACTTTAGAGAATGTTATTTAATTAATTCATAATGAAGCAGAAATTAAGATTTGTATTTTCTTCCCTGCCTGATTTTCCAAGTACATCTTAAGTTATGTAAAGGAGCAATCATTTTGTGGTTGGCAGGAAATCAGGCTCTGTCTGATTCTCCAAACATCTTCACTAATTCCCAGAGAAATCTGTGTAACTGTTCCCCAAACAACATTTACTACTTCTTCCACTATCATGTAATATTGGTTTGGAGAATAGATACTAAATTTTCTAAAACTACTTTCATCATCTTTACCCTTCCAAACCTTATTCTTCTCCTGCTTTTCTCATCTTTATTAATGGGACCATCATCTATCTTGATAATATAAATGACCATCATGATATGGCTTTATTGCTCAAGGCACAAAAAGGTTATCAACTTCTTTCACCGCCTACATATTTAGTCACCAAGTGCTGTCAGTCGTACTCAAAAAATAACATGAAATCCATCCAATGTTTTTCTTATTTACATTTCTACTTGTTCTTTCTTAGTTGAGGATGTCGAACTGTGCCGGTGAGATAAGCTCTCCTCCACACAACCCCTTCTCCAAACAGCGAGTACGATCTTGCTGAAATGCCAATTTTCAGGCTATTTCTACGTATAACAAGAAAATACTTCCTTAAGGATCTAGCCCTCGCCTTCCTTCTCAAAGTGAACTCTCAACTTTGCAATATAGAGAATATGGTAATTATAACTAAAACATCAACTTTATTGAGGATTTAATCTGTTCCACGTGGCATTCTAAATATTCTACCTGAATAATCTCATCTATTTCTTATAATAACACACTAAGAAAAAAGTACTATCATTAAAATAAATTTTAAAAGGAATAAAGTGAAGCCTAGATAGGTTAAGTAATTTTCCCACACTGGTGAAGGGAGCCAGGATTCAAACCCAGGCTAGTCTGCCTCCAGAACTCACATTCTTGTTAGAATTTTTTTTTTAATTGAAACATATTCGACATATAACACAGTGTAATTTCAAGGTGCATGACATGTTGATTTGATACATTTATATACTGCAGTATGATTGCCGTTGTAGCTTTAGCTAGCACCCCTTTGACATCAAATAATTATCATTCCTTAACGACCACACAATACAATGTCTTGCTATTTCCACATTAAACAAACAAACAAAAAGGTTGTGTTGTCTCTTGTCTCTATCATTGCCATGCAAAGAATCTGAGGCTTAGAGAGGGTAGATAAATTTCTCAAGTTTGCAAGTCTAGTAAAATTATAAGTTGACCCTGAACCTAGGCTACTCTGAATCCACCTTGCTGTTCCTCTTCTGGCGTTGGACTCTCTGGCCCCTAAGATGAGATGGAGAGGCCCACGAACACTCCATCTTCCAACATATTTTTGATCACAGACTGCAATTAGCCGACTTTGTTAAATGCCTTGAGGGCTATACGTGACAATGTTCAAGAAAGGAACGATGCTGTAGGAGGATGCTGGCTATTTCCTTCTCTCCAAATGCCATCTCTATCAGCAGTTTAAAGTAAATCTGGGAGAACATCAAATCTATGCAATTTTCTTTTGAACTATGAAGAGAAAACTTTAATTTGTATGAACTAAAGCATGTGATTAAAGCACGAAATTCTTTCCAGTCGTGACGATGAGAAATGTTTGAAATGAATTAGTCTCCATACCACATTAATGCAGTCATCCCAAGGGCCAATAGCAAGGAACACTTCAATGGTTCAAGTGCACCCATGAGTGGTTACCCAAACTGCATGTAGATTCAGAAACAGCTTCTGTTTTGAGTGACGATCAAGAGGTGCTGAAATTCGATAGGACATTGTCATTATAAGTCAGATCTGGCAAATGCTTTAGTACCCAACACAAACTACAACTCTAAAATTCTTTTACTTTTTTCCCCAAGGCATAGAGTGTCAGAAGATATTTTAGACATTCCTTACACTGAAAAAAAAGTAAACACATCTGAACATATCTGTGGGCTAAAAAATTAGCCTACAGAGTTTTTGCTGTTGTTGATCCCAGACCATATAATTTCAAATAAACAATAATAAAAACAGTATGCAATAGTTCTAACCCATGATCTACATTAAAAATCAGTTAATTTTGAAAGTATATTTATTACAAGAGGTATGAATCATAAATATCCTTTGGCACAATAGATAAATATATACTTTTGTAGTATCTAAACCTCCTCTATCTTGGTAGAAAGACAAGCTTAACTATTGTAATTGGTATGGACAGACATTCATTCTATAAATATTTAGGCTCTGACATTCGAAGTATGTAACTGAGAAGAGCAAAACACAGTCCTGTTGATGAACTGAATAAACTGAGGAAGACATAAACATAAGCAAGGCAGTTTCTTTATTGCATTATGTTTTATTTACTTTTAGACACTAGGTATGAATAAAGCCACAGGTGTCCCGTCTCCCACTATGCTTTCACTGGAGAGTATGTCTTTCTGGCTCTTCTGTTTCTACAATAACATTATTCAAAAGATAACCCTATTTCACTTTTATTAACTAGGAAGTAATTTAATATGGATGATTTGAATAATGCTTTATGAAAATATATATTTTATGACAAATATGTTGCTTGAAGTGTTACGGTCTGATACATGACAATCTAAACCGTTATTACTCAATGCAAAATAGTCAAAGGCAAGTTCTAGCTGTATCAAGCTGAAACCTTCCTCACTCCCAATAATTCTCCCATTAAGACACAAACATAATCATGCCAATTCCAGAGGCAGAATATATGAACAGAGCCATCTGTTTAAAGCAGTACTACTGCTGGGAAAACACAAGAACATAAGAAAAAATCTCTACTCGCAGGAAAAGGCAAATAGCAAAAATAATGAACTTTAAAGTTAGAGACAGAGAAAAACTCTCTTCAGACATGATATAGAGGGCTTCCTTGGTGGTGCAGTGTTTAAGAATCTGCCTTCCAGTGCAGGGGACATGGGCTCAAGCCCTGGTCCAGGAAGATCCCACATGCAGCGGAGCAACTAAGGCTGTGCGCCACAACTACTGAGCTTGCGCTCTAGAGCCTGCGAGCTACAACTCCTGAACCCGCGTGCCACAACCACCGAAGCCCATGTGCCTAGAGCCCGTGCTCCACAACAAGGGAAGCCACCACAATGAGAAGGCTGCACACCACAACAAAGAGTAGCCCCCGCTAGCTGCAACTAGAGAAAGCCCACGCGCAGCAAGGAAGACCCAACACAGACAAAAATAAATTAATTAAATAAATAATTTTTTAAAATCAGTTTTTTTCAAAAAAGATGATATAGACAACTATGTATGTACAGCATTGGTGGAAAAGAATTCAGAATAAAACACTCAAGAAAAATCATAATTACTGTATTTACTGTCAGTGATAATAAAAAAGCCTTCTTTTCCAAAATAAAATTTTGGAACATCTGTTTACTGATATGGATGGCATGTTGTGTTTCACTGGATGTTTCTTTGTTATAAGTGTTATCAACATGATCAAAAAATAATTGGAGCAAATATAAACTTAAATGCACTAGGTTAAATGTCACGTGTGTTGGCAAGCTACTTCCATTATGACTGACAGCAGATCTGATGCTTTCTCATGCTACCGCATTCATGGCCCAGGTTGATTCTGTCAAGCATGGTGTTTTTCTCTCACAGTTCCACATTTCCATAATTTAACACATTCCAAGGTAGATGAGATCATAAGACACATGAGTAACATCACCACCATCACCAACATTATTTTTCTTCTGCAGCTTTTATACTCAACTTGAGTGTAAGCCTCCTGCAGGCAGGAACAGGGACTATTTTGTAGAGCCTCCCTGTTCCATGTCCATTACCTAATACAGTGCTTGGTACAGGGCAGGTGCTGAATAAAGATTTGTTGAATGGTCAGATGAATGAGTGAATACTATTACAAGTTGATAACATCTAATTCCTTTCAAATACTTATAATATTGTTTCAATAAAGTAATAAAAAGCAGAGAACTGAAAGCCCCTTAATAAACTTTTATTCCAATTTTTCCCTCAAATGAAAATCTCCATAACAACAGCAACAGCAACCTCTTTTCTGTCAGTACCGAGGCTATGCATACGGTAGAACTTTTTTTAAATTAATTTTTACTGGAGTATAGTTGCTTTACAATGTGTTAGTTTCTGCTGTAAAGTGAATCAGCTATACATAGATATATTTATATTTATATATAAATATGTATATATATATAAATATATATATATATCCCCTCTTTTTTGGATTTCCTACCCACTTAGAACTTTTAATACCAGTATTGAGGAGGTAGATACAATTATTTTCCTTTTACAAATGGGGAAATGAGGCATATAAAGTTTAAGACACATGTGAATGGCCCACAGCTAGCCAGTGGTAAAGCCAAAATTCTAACCACTGCTGGAAAAGCTCAAATATCAAGTCAAATTAAGTTTGGCTGAGAGTAAAAGAAACCCAAGGCTGGTTTGGCAGCTGTGCTCTACAAACTTTTTAGGAACCAAGATTCCAATCACATTACTGCTCTAACATACCTGGGCTGTGTCTTTTATCCTCAGATTCTAAAGCAATATCTCTCTTCCAGGGAGCAAGACGGAGGAAGAATCAAAAAGAGTAGTAAGGAATACCTGACAACCATGTCTTAAGGAAGACTCCTGGAAACTGACACATTTTCTTATATCTCCTTGACCAGAAGTTAGTCACTATTATGAGTTGAATTGTGTCCTTCAAAATTCACGTCCAAGTCCTAATCCTCGGTACCTCAGAATATGACTTCAGTTAAAAATAGAGCCATTGGGCTTCCCTGGTGGCGCAGTGGTTGAGAGTCCGCCTGCTGATGCAGGGGACGTGTGTTCGTGCACCGGTCCGGGAAGATCCCACATGCCGCGGAGCGGCTGGGCCCGTGAGCCATGGCCGCTGAGCCTGCGCATCCGGAGCCTGTGCTCCGCAACGGGAAAGGTCACAACAGTGAGAGGCCCGCGTACCGCAAAAAAAAAAAAAAGAGCCATTGAAGTTGTAATTAGTTAAGATGAAGTCATACTGGAGTAGGGTGGGCCCCTGATCCAATATGACTGGTGTCTTTATAAAAAGAATGCCAGGCACAGAGCCAGGCATGAAGACAGGAAGGGCACCATGTGAAGACTGGAATTAAGCTGCATAAGCCGAGGAAGTACCAGATGCTAGGAGAGAGGCCTGGAACAGATCTTTTCCTGGCAACTTCAGTTGGAGCATGGCTCAGCTGACACCTTCATCTTGGACCGCTAGCCTCTAGAGATGTGAGACAATATATTTCTGTTGTTTAAGCCACTCAGTTTGTAGTATTTTGTTAAGGTAGCCCTAGCAAACCAGTACAGTAACCTTTAAGGTGGTCTGGAAAAATTTAGATTTTTTTGCGCTATGTTTAGTTAAAATTTTGAAAAAAAGAAAATGATTATTGTAGGACAACAGGCAGTCTCTGTCAAACTATGCAACACTCTGAGAGGTGGTCTCAGCATTTCATTGAATCTGTCACTATTAATTGTGAAAGGTATATTATTACATTATATTTTGAACTACTTAGAAATAAAAAATGTTAGCAATTTAACTATGATAGGTCACCTACTATAAGGTGCATCCTTATTTCAGAGATGTTAAATGTGAAAAAAAGAAATGGGCAACTTAGAATCAATGAAATACAGTAAATGTTCTATAGACAATTTAGTTATAACAGTAAACACAGAAAAGAAATTATTTACATGGGTTATAATTCAATATTTTACATTCTACCTTATATAAAACAAAATGACTTGTCTTACTATAGGAATTTTTAAAGTTTATATAAGATAATAAGATACAAAGGATATAAAGATATCCAAATGGATATTGATATAGATATAAATATGTAAAAATAAACCTGTTCTTTGATTAACTTTGCTCAAAATACTTCCACTAGATTAGTGGAATGTAGTATTAGTGGTATCATATATTCCCTTTAAATCAAAGTAACATTTGGTATTAGTTATGCTTATTCTACAAAGAAAGGATAATTTGGGGTGGTGGCCTCACGAAAGAAATGTAATGCCCCTTTTTCTAGCAAATAAAAAATAGTAGTACAGCTTTAATTGAGAATAATATAAAGAGGGTCTAATAAGTGAGATAAAAACTGTAAAATCAAATGCAGTAATAATTTCCTTGTTTAAACATCTTGCTTTTATTTTCCTTTTCTCTATGAAACTCAGTCCCATTTACTTGAATTATTCTTCTCATTATGTATTGGCTAAACTTCTTTAGAAGTAACTGGGATTTTTCATTTTAGTCCCAAAGGAAAATGTTAATTGCATGTCACCATGACAAGTTGAATTATTAAGACATGTATTACTAGATAATTCTACAACTCTCTAATTTTAGAGAATCTGATCAAGAAATCCACTTTCTTAGATGTAGCTGAGATCTAAAAAAAATGCAAAGCATCTGTTTCACAATTAGCAAGGAACAGTGTAAGGATGAGTTAACTTGCTAAACCAGGGGCAGAGAAAAGAAACCAGAGTCTCCCACTGTGCAAGCTTTGATGATTTTACATTTGTGAACCCATAACTGAGTTTAATTCAGCAACTGACCTGTGAAACAGCACCAGTTATTAATATTAATAACTATTACAGTATTTAGAATATCCCCACAGTATTACAGAACATAGTAAAACCAATTTGAGATTCAATTACATCAATAAACAGCTAAAACATTAGTAAAGATATTTGCTAACACAAAGAAGGAAATGCTTAGAGTCTAAAGAGGGCATTTGCAAGGCAAGGAGCTGGGCTGTCCGTAAGGCTTGCTGGACACTGTTGCTTTAAGCAAAGCAGCCTCTGGCCAGATATATTTGGGGGGAGGTGGAGTCAAGTGGCCATAATAATTTCAATAAAGAGAGGGGACAGGGGAACAGTCAAATGTGTTTAGCAAAATGGAGGTGATAAGTAATTCAGTCTAATAATTTAAATTAGGTATTTGTAAAACTAAAAGAAGACAGGATAAAAACAAGGACACTGGAAATATAGAACAACTTAAGAGCTCTAGACAGCAAGAGATTCACCTTCAGCAGAAATTCATTTTATATAAAAAATTTAAATCATAAAATTATTATCAAACTTTTTGTCCTGAAGACTTTGAGTCAAGAAAAGTAAAAGAAGACTTTTCTCCCATTTTAATAAGTAAATTCAGTTCTTAAAATACCTAACAAAGAACAAATTCAGCAAAATTTCTTTTGGCACCTGGCCTGTTACTGAACCTCTTCCTACTTTCTGAGCAGCTCAATCCTAACTCCATTTTCTTTAAAGATCATCTAAAATGTTAAATGTTTTGTGTGGTTTTTTCTGATCTCCATGAGGAAATACACGCTCTCTAGATGGTATTTTTCCATTTGTACTTCATCTCCAAGATCACTTAAATGCTTGGCTTATCTACATTCTAGATCAGGAGTTGGCATAGTTTTTCTATGAAGGGTAAATATTTTAGGCTTCACTGGCCATTTGGTCTCTTTCACAGTTACTCAGCTCTGTTATTTTAAGGTGAAAGCAACCATAGACATTACACAAATGAGGGTGCATGGTGTGTTCCGATAAAACTTTATTTATGGACACTGAAATCTGAATTTCATATAATTTTCACATACCACAAGTATTATTCTTCTTTTGATTTCATTCTCAACCATATAAAAGTGTAAAACTCCTTTACTCACCGACCGTACAAAAACAGGTGGCAGACCAGATTTGGCCCACAAACCGTGGTTTGCCAACCTGTGTTCCAAATTATGGGTTTTGTAAGAAAAGGTATCTCCTAAACTCATCTTTACCACCCCTGCAGTACTTAATGAGTGCTTCTGTAAGTACCTGTCAAAGTGAATACTAGCATTATAGAGACAAATGGCAGTGAATAAAAACAAAATGTAATGCAAGTTCACCCTTTTGTCTACCTCCTCAAAATGTCTTTAAGCAGATACCCTATTATTATCTTTCATACTGTCCTGTTCTTTCCCATTAAGCAGTTACCACAATAGTTAATAATGTATTTATTTGTGAGTTTTCATGTTTATTACTATATTAATTTCTGTCACTGATATGATAAATTACCATAAACATAGTGGCTTAAAGCAATACATATTTTGATCTCACAGTTTCCACAGGTCAGCAGTCAGATGGGCTTGGCTGGATCTCTGCTTAGACTGGCACAAGGCTGAAATCAAGATGTCTACAGGACTGTGTTCCTTTATAAAAACCCCAAGGAGAGGGCTTCTCTGGTGGCGCAGTGGTTGAGAGTCTGCCTGCCGATGCAGGGGACACGGGTTCGTGCCCCGGTCCAGGAAGATCCCACATGCCGCAGAGCGGCTGGGCCCGTGAGCCATGGCCACTGAGCCTGCACGTCCGGAGCCTGTGCTCCGCAACGGGAGATGCCACAACAGTGAGAGGCCCGCGTACCATACAAAAAAAAAAAAAAAAACACAAAAAAACAACTCTAAGGAGAGTCTGTAAGGGAGAATCTGCTTCTAGGCTCATGTTAGCTGAATTGAGTTCCATGCAGTTATAGGACTGAGGTCCCCATTTCCTTGATGACTGTTGGTTGTTACTCTCAGCTTCTAAAGTCCACTGCACTCCTTGACTCATGCCACCTTTGCCTTTAAAGCCAGTAACTTCAGATCTAGACCTTTTCATGCTTCATCTCTCCTGTCTTTTCTTCTACACCTCATCTCTCTCACTTAAGCCAGGAAAGATTCTCTGACTTTTAAAGTTTCATGAGATTAGATGTTCTTACCCATATAGTCTAAGGTAATGTCCCCATGTCAAGGTCAGTAACCTTAATCACATCTGCAAAGTCCCTTTGCCATGTAACATAACATTGTCATAGGTTTCAGGGATTAGGGCATAGACATCTTTGGAGAGAGGCATTACTCAACATACCAAAAGGAGGCATTATTCAACATACCACAATTACCATCTATCCTGTTAGATTGATAGTTGCATGAGCAAAGGCCCTATCTCTTTTATCATTGCTGTTTATCCAATGTCTGACATGCTTGCCAGACACATTTCTTGAATTAAAGAAAGAATGAGTAAGCAAATGAATGAATGAATGAATGAATAGGTGGGTCTAGGATTAAGTAGAATGTTCTAACCTTGAGTCAAACATTTAGGAGCCTTGAGTGTATCTATGGGACAGTGGTTAAAAAAAGCAGGCTTTCACTTTAGGAAGACATGGAATCAGGTCTTCCCTGGTGGCGCAGTGGTTGGGAATCTGCCTGCCAATGCAGGGGACACAGGTTCGTGCCCTGGTCCAGGAAGATCCCACATGCCACGGAGCAACTAACCCCTGTGCAACAACTACTGAGCCTGCGCTCTAGAACCCGCGAGCCACAACTACTGAGCCCGCGTGCCACAACTACTGAAGCCCGCGCACCTAGAGCCCATGCTCTGCAACAAGAGAAGCCACCACAATGAGAAGCCCGCGCACTGCAACAAGTAGCCCCCCGCTTGCTGCAACTAGAGAAAGCCCGCGCACAGCAAAAAAGACCCAAAACAGCCAAATATAAATAAATAAGTAAATAAATGTATAAAAAACGAACAAACAAAAATAGATTATTAAAAAAAAGACATGGAATCAAGTTGGAAATTTTACTGTCACTTATTAACTGAGTAACCATAGGGGATATTCACCGAGAATCTCTGTGCCACAGTTTCTTCATATGAAAAATGAGAAATCAAAATCTCTTCCTAAAAGTTATGCTGAGGATCAAATATGTATGACTGTGTGTCTAGTTCCTGGATATTACAGTGCCTAGCACATAGTAAGCACTTATTTTATTATAGCCATTATAAATGTTGCAGGTATTTTGAAGTCTTGGTAGTTGATGGAATTAACTTAAGTGGGAAGAAATAGAATAGAGGAGAGGAGGAAGGGAGGGGGGGAAGAAGGGTAGGGTGGGGTCCAGGAGATGGAAAGGAAGAGAGAGGTCTCAGCAGAACAATGGCACCTATCAGTATTTAAGAAACAAGTAACTGAAGAGAAATAAGAATCAGTGACTAAAGACACAAGAGAAATAGAGAAGAGCACAGTCTTGGAAACAAAAGTGGAGGAGGAGTTTGAAGGACAGAGTCATTAACAGTTTCAATTGCAGGGAAAATAGCATGTAATGTAAAAACTGATGAGTCCATTACATTTTTGGATAAAGAGGTCAGTGGTGACTCAGTAAGGAAGGTTTGCTGAGGTATTGAGGAAGAGAGCCAAAAGTAGTAGTTTGAAGGAGAAATGGAAGAGGAAAGAATGAGAAGGGAGAGAATGCAATGAGAAAGCATGGTCTATTCTTTCCAGAAGCTTGATCTTGAAGGAAAAAAGAAAGATGAGCCATAACTTGGGGAAAAGGCTTGACGTAAAGGGGAATTTGGGTTGTGCATGTGTTTATTTTACTGTCCTTCACTCGTTCCTTACCACAGCTATTTCAATCCCTTTCCTTCTTCTCATGCCCCTATCCTTTCCACCTTACCCCTGTTGATGAAAAAATTAATCAATAGTCAATCTAAGAAAGGAATGGAAAATTTTATCTGAGCTGACCTGAGAATTGACCTAGGAGACAGTCTTTCAGAAAGCTCTGAGGCCTGTTCTGAAGAGGTAAAGGGGAAAGCCAATATATATGTGATTTTAGAGAAGGGGTCCATGCAATTGAGCACACATATTGGTAGAAGGTTACTGCTATCTGCAAAGAACAGATATATTAGTGAAAGATTTTTGTGTTTTTCTAAGTATAGGAAGATGCAAGAAACTGGGTTCACAAGATTTTCTCCTGAAAATATCTATCTGAAGGCCAGTTCTGCCAGTTTTCCCAGAACACAAAGTGCTTCATCCTGATCTTTGCTCTGAATTCCTTTTAGGGTGTATCATAGGTCAGCAAATTCAGTGGCTAATGACTTGATCCTTGTAGAACTGGATGGTGGGCAACATTATTTTACAATCCCTTCCCTTTTGGTCTTAATTTCAACCAAGGTCTGACAAGCGTTTTGTGAGCAATCTGTCCCACGGCACTAGGACTGCTTATTCCCAGGTCAGGAGAGGACTTCGTTAGTAAGCCACTCAATGTGCTATTACAGGACTAGGCTCTGTTAACAGTAGCCGAAAGCCCTTGGACGGCCTGTCTTACTAGTCTATTATGGTCCAGGAAATGGTTCCCACTTATTGCTTCTTCCCCAATCTAGAGTTACACTGTTATAATCATTGATATTATTGAACTGTATATTTGGTCAATGGTCTCAATTTGCCTAGTCATCATTCTTTTTATCAGAGGCTTAGTCACACATTTGGTAATGCAAGAAGCAATAATCCTGTAAAATAAGCAGATTACAAGTAATATACCTAGTAACATTAGTAAGGTCATAAGTTAAGTATTCAAGGGAAAATCTTCCATTAGGTGCGGCCCAGTATATCCCCAGACCATCTAACACAGTCTGCTCTGCACCAATCGCTATCTTTGAGAGACATGATATGTTGGAATCATACATAAAGTTCACCATAGATACCTGCATGTACAAGGTGAGTGGTGGGTCATCATGCCCCCTTACTGGATTGAGAAAGGAATGTTATCTTCTAAGGAGTTACATGGCTGGTGTCAGAAGAAGAAAAATTTATCTTTATGGTTGAGCAGGTATTTCTGCCATTGGGGAGGTCTGGTTAACGCTCAATGAAGATGCACGATGCACACTAGAGGGGAGGTATGACGCCTAAATGGTCAGAGAAAAATTTTATGTTTAAAGTTTTCTTGTTTTCCTTTAAAATATGAATTTTATTTCATTACCCCGTCATGTTCAACAAAGAAGCTCAACCACTTCATGCAACATATAGGAACCATCAGGTAGGAACTTTCTCAACTTCTCAGGATAACCTCCCTCCCACATCTCAACCCCCAAAATGCCTTACCTTCTGCCTTGCTAACACAGTGCAAGTGATAAACCTTCCCATACCAGAATACTTGTCTTACCTGTGGTTTGAATCAGTGCCCTACTTGCCTTCTTACCGTGATCTTGAATAATTATTAGCTCCTTTGTACCTCAGTTCCTTTCATTGTAAAGTGGAAGCAAAAACTCACTATGTTAATGTAGATTAAATAAGATAAGCATGTATACAATTTTAATATAATGCCTGGTATTTAGTAGGCACTCAATATCTCTTCTCCCTTGCTTCTAATACCAAATGGTCTCTCACCTTGTTTGTTCCTTATTCTGTTATGATTTTTCCCCTAAACTTTTGTCTTCCTCTAGCTTGGTCAATTGTTAGACTTTTACATTACACACTTTCTATTCTCCCAGTATCCAAGGTTTACCAATTCTTTTCCATTTTTTGGTCTATTACATGTCCATTGTTCTTTCATCTCTTATAAGCTACCTCTGCAGTTCTAATCTTTTAGTCTTGCCCCACATCTTTTCAATCTCCACCTCTATTCATACTCTTAGTACAACAGCAGTTCTGCAGCATTTCACTTGTGAACTCTACTCTTTCGGCCTTCCTACTTCATATAGTCCCCTTTTCTCACCACCTCCTTACTCTTTGACTTGACATCTTATAAGCAATAAATAGAATGTCACTTATTAGATATACGTCCCATGAGGAAAAGAACATTATCTGTTTTGTCCATTGCTGTATCCCTGGGACCTTGAACCTTGATTGTTTCTTGAATATTGAGTGAATGAATGAATGAACATGTCCCTGCCTTCAGTGTCCTCTCCCCGAAGTCACCAAACTGCTTTGCCTAACTGCCTATCAAATTTGTATCTTTAGCTAAAAGTTTGCTTTTGTGTTTCAAGCTACCAGCTTGATAGTTCCCCTTGAATGTCTCCTCTTAAATTAGACATGACCCAAACTAAATTCAAGAACCCTACTTCCACGTCTCCATTGTTTCTCCTCCACAGCCCTCTAGCTCAATGAATCCATCTGTTGTTCTAACCAGACAGTTTGGAGTCATTGATAAGCTCATCTTATTCATTTCCCCTAACCAATCCTCACCAAATCTACAGACTTTGCAATTGCATATCTCTTGGCTCTGTACTCTTCTTTCCACCTCCTTTGCTAACATCTAGTCGAGCAATCACTATGTAGCCTGGACTTGTGCAATAGTTGATTAACTTCTCTCCTCATACTCATGCCTAAGCCCGATACAATCCATTCTCCATACAGTGATAAGAATAATATGTTTAAATGTAGATTTAATCATGTCACTCTCTTATTCAAAACATTGGAACGAAATAATAAACATGGCCTATGAGGCTGTACATGATTGAACTCTTGTCTACATTATCAACTTAATTTTTTCTACTCTGCTCAGCATTTGCATTCTCATCATTTTCTCTAGAGTTCATGCTTCTTCCTACCTTGGACTCTTCCGAGGTAGTTCTTTCATTCGTGCTTCTGCAATCAACTACACATCAGCTAGTTGGCTCTGCTTCAGCTGGTTATTTGGTTGTCAGCTGGGTATCTCAGCTCTCCTCCACAATCTCTTGCAGGCTATCCTTGTTCTATGGGCTTGTTCTATGGCAGAGACAGGACCAAAAACAAGTCACAAGACGAACCCAATCTCAAGGAGTGGAGAAATAGACCAACCACTGTTAGATGGGAGAAACTGCCGAATCACATTACAAACAATGCACGGATATAGCTTACCGTTATCTGGGGTCATCAATACAATGAATTGACACAGCAGCCAAATAGCAGAAAGAAATGTTAATTTTTTTCTCACCTTTAGATTAAAGTATAGGATATTGGTGGATGCAAATATAAATACATTAATATATACTTAATTGAGACCTGGAAGATATTTATATCTCAAAGCTTCTCCAAAGTAGTAGAAAAGTTTCCCTAATGATAAGGATAGAGGCTGTAGGAAAGTTTGGGGTTAATATTTGGGAAGTGCAAAATGACATTTGTTTTATCTTTAGGATTACAATAGTGATGGAATTTACCTGGGCCTTGAAAAAAGTACTCTAAAAGTCAGGGAAGTTTCAGGAACAGTGCAGGAAGAATAAAACAACGAATAGAAGAGCTGATTTTTAGAGCAGGAGAAAGTCTTCAAGCCTTCCATATGTAGGTGATTTCGTCTGTGTCTCTTTATGCTCCAAAATTCACACATCCCTATTTTAAATAGTAGCACCAGGTACCTATCTTTTTTTTTTTTTTTTTTTTTTTTTTGCGGTACGCGGGCCTCTCACTGTTGTGGCCTCTCCCATTGCGGAGCACAGGCTCCGGCCGCGCAGGCTCAGTGTCCATGGCTCACGGGCCCAGCCGCTCCGCGGCATGTGGGATCTTCCCGAACCGGGGCATGAACCCGTGTCCCCTGAATTGGCAGGTGGACTCTCAACCACTGCACCACCAGGAAAGCCCCAGGTACCTATTTTAATAGTATTTATTAAGGCTGAAACTTTACATTACTTTGTGTGGGTTTCTACACAGAGAGCAGAGGTTGTCTGCAATTTTTGCACTTCTTTGAGAATAAATATTTTATACATGAAAAGGATATATATTTGAATATATTATATGAAAAATAAATAATCTTATCACTCTGCTTAAGAAATACAACATTACTAGTATTATTGAAGCCCTATGCACACCTCTCACTCAGTGTGTCCTCTTTCTCTCACCATCACCATTTTTGTTCACAGGTATTATTTTCTACCATTGTGATTTTAGGACATACACATGTATCCGCAAATAAATAGTATTTAGTTTTATGTTATTGCACTTTACATAAATCACTCATTTATTTTTAACATCTTTATTGGAGTATAATTGCTTTACAATGGTGTGTTAGTTTCTGCTTTATAACAAAGTGAATCAGCTATACATATACATATATCCCCATATCCCCTCCCTCTTGCATCTCCCTCCCTCCCACCCTCCCTATCCCACCCCTCTAGGTGGTCACAAAGCACCGAGCTGATCTCCCTGTGCTATGCGGCTGCTTCCCACTAGCTATCTATTTTACATTTGGTAGTGTATATATGTCCATGCTACTCTCTCACTTCGTCCCAGCTTACCCTTACCTCTCCCCGTGTCCTCAAGTCCATTCTCTACTTCCGCGTCTTTATTCCTGTCCTGCCCCTAGGTTCGTCAAAACACTTTTTTTTTTTTTTTTTAGATTCCATATATATGTGTTAGCATACAGTATTGTTTTTTCTCTTTCTGACTTACTTCATTCTGTATGACAGACTCTAGGTCCACCCACCTCACTACAAATAACTCAATTTCGTTTCTTTCTATGGCTGAGTAATATTCCGTTGTCTGTATATGCCACATCTTCTTTATCCATTCATCTGTCGATGGACACTTAGGTTGCTTCCATGTCCTGGCTATTGTAAATAGAGTTGCAATGAACATTGTGATACATGACGCTTTTTGAATTATGGTTTTCTCAGGGTATATGCCCAGTAGTGGCATTGCTGGGTTGTATGGTAGTTTTATTTTTAGTTTTTTAAGAACCCTCCATACTGTTCTCCATAGAGGCTGTATCATTTACATTCCCACCAACAGTGCAAGAGGGTTCCCTTTTCTCCACACCCTCTCCAGCATTCATTGTTTGCAAATTTTTTGATGCTGGCCATTCTGACTGGTGTGAGGTGATATCTCATTGTAGTTTTGATTTGCATTTCTCTAATGATTAGTGATGTTGAGCGTCCTTTCATGTGTTTGTTGGCAATCTGTATCTTCTTTGGAGAAATGTCTATTTATGTCTTCTGCCCATTTTTGGACTGGGTTGTTTGTTTTTTTGGTATTGAGCTACATGAGCTGCTTGTATATTTTTGAAATTAATCCTTTGTCAGTTGCTTCGTTTGTAAATATTTTCTCCTATCCTGAGGGTTGTCTTTTCATCTTGTTTATGGTTTCCTTTGCTGTGCAAAAGCTTTTAAGTTTCATTAGGTCCCATTTGTTTATTGTTGTTTTTATTTCCACTTCTCTAGGAGCAAAAAGGATCTTGCTGTGATTTATGTCATAAAGAAATCACTCATTTTTAACACTGCGTAGCATACCAGTATTTGTGTAGATGTATATGAAGTCTCATACATATAATTTTATGTGTTCCTCTGTCAATGGATATTTGGATATTTAGATTGTTTCCAGGTTTTTTGCTCTAATAAATAATACAGATGTATTCATTCATATCTTCTGGCATACATGTGCTACATGTGCAAGAATTTCTCTTAGGATTATACCTAGCAAATGAATTTCACATTTTTAGCATTACTAAACAATGCCAAATTGTTTCCCAGAAGTAGTCTTAAAGAAACAAATTCTCATCAGAAGTGTATAAGACTTGACATTGTTCCACCAATACTTAGTTTTATTAGACTTCTTAATTTTTGTCACAAGGTTAGGGATAAAATAGTATCTCATTGTAGTTTTAATATGTGTTTCCATGGTTATTAATG
This sequence comes from Orcinus orca, assembly GCF_937001465.1. Lineage (NCBI taxonomy): Eukaryota > Metazoa > Chordata > Mammalia > Artiodactyla > Delphinidae > Orcinus > Orcinus orca. The sequence continues at coordinate 21,771,626 of NC_064575.1, forward strand.
AAGTTGAGGGTCTTTCCTTATGTTCACTGGTTCACATGTTTCATATGTTCAATATTTCATATGAGTGTTTATGTGCTATTTTTCCCACTGTTTTATCTCTACCCTGTATCATTTTGTTTTGCTTTCCTATTGCATACATTAGATTATTTTTGGTAAGGTAAGCTCTCCTAGCAATTTATTTATTTGCAAATATCTTTCTTTGATCTTCTTTTAGAAAGTTTGTTGCCTAACGTACACAATTTTTGTTGACAATAACCTCTGGTGATGGTCAATTTTATGTGTCAACTTGACTGGACCTAGATGCCTAAATAACTGGTAAAACATTATTTCTGGCTGTGTTTGTGAGATTAGCATTTGAATCAGTAGACTGAGTAAAGATCCCTCTCATGAATGTGGGCAAGCATAATCCAATCCTTTGAGGGCCTAAATAGAACAAAAACGTGGAGGTTGGGTGACTTGCTCTGGGACATCCAGCTTCTTCTGCCGTCAGACGTATGTGTTTCCGGTTCTCGTGTTTCCAGACTCAGATGGGGGCTTATACCATAGAAGTCCCAATTCTCAGGTCTTCTGACTCAGACTGAATTACACCACTGATTTTTCTGGTTCCAGCTTGCAGACAGCAAGCAGATCATGGGACTTCTAAACTTCTGTCACTGTGTTAGTCAATTCCTATAATGCATCCTTTTATATACATCTCTATATATCCTATTGATTCTGTTTCTCTAGAGAATCCTGACGAAAACACTTCTCCATAACATACAGTTTCTACTGGCTTTCTTTTATAAAAAGATTTTTTTGATGTGGACCATTTTTAATGTCTTTATTGAATTTGTTACAATACTGCTTTTGTTTTATGTTTTGGTTTTTTGGCTACAGGTCATGTGGGATCTTAGCTCCCAGATGGGAGATTGAACCCGTACCCTGTGCATTGGAAGGTGAAGTCCAACCACTGGACCACCAGGGAAGTCCCTCTACTGGCTTTTAATGTTCAATTTCAGCCTGATTGTCACTCCTTTATAAATGACATTTCTTTTATTTTTGGTGACTCTTATGGTGAGTCCTTGTCTTTGCTGTTCTGTGCTTTCACTATGTTGTGACTATTGATTTCTACATATTTAACCTGTTTAGCTCATGAGATTGGTTTTTGAATTTGAATTTGTACCTTTCATGAACTCACAAAAAAATGTTATCATTGTTTCTTCCCCTTTTTCTCTAGTCTCCTTTTAGAACTCCAATTATGCATGTGTTCAGTCTTCTTGTTCTCTTTCTGTATGTCACTTAAGCTGTTTTTCAAGGTTTCTATATCCTAGCATCTCTGTGCTGCATTTACTTATTTTATTATTAATTTATGCATAATAATTTATTATCATCAGTTATAATCTTTTAGCTTATGATTTATCTTTTCTGCTATATCTTATATTTAATGCATCAATTGAGGTATTGATTTAAATTATTAAATTTTTCAGTTCTAGAAAATTATGCTCTATGTTCCCACACATTTCCCAAGCCCCATGGTGTAAGTCACTTCCTAGAGGAATATCAGATAAGTTTGTTTGCTGCCCTTCAGCTGTCCCTTAGCCTTAGCCCAAAAGAGGACCATATATTGTGATGGCAGAACCATGAGCTTTAATCCACCTGGATATCTAAGTTGCTGCATAGAAGACAGTTATCACAGAGAGTCACCTGGTCCTTGGTCAACCCTGAGGGACTAAAAGTAACAGTTTTTACCTGTGGCTCATTTATTTTGCAAAAGAAAGTTTGTACCTCTTATCTCCCTCACTTGTTTGTATCCTCCCCCCAACTCCCTCTCCTCTGAAAATTACAGTGTGGGAAATATAGTTAACAATTATGTAATATCTTTGTATGGTGATAGATGGTAACTAGACTAGTCCTGGTGATCATTGTGTAATGTACACAAATATTGAATTACTGTGTTATGTAACAGGAACTAACATACCATTGTAGGTAAATTATACTTCAAAACAAACAAACAAACAAAAAAACTCATAGAAAAATAGATCAGATCTGTGGTTACCAGAGTCAGGGGATGGGGGGAAGGGGAATTGGAAGAAGGCAGTCAAAAAGTGCAAACTTCCATTTATACAATAAATAAGTACTAGGGGTGTAATGTACAACATGATAAATATAATTAATACTGCTGTATGTTATATATGAAAGTTGTTAAGATAGTAAATCCTAAGAGTTCTCATCACAAGGAAAAATTTTTTTTCTACTTTTTATTAATTTTGTATCTATATAAGATGATGGATGTTCACTAAACTTATCGTGGTAATTATTTCATGATGTATGTAAGTTAAACCATTTTTCTGTACACCTAAACTTATACAGTGCTATATGTCAATTATATCTCAATGAACTAGAAGAAAAAAATAATAAAAATAAAATAAATTTTGAAAGTAATCTTAGTTGTCACTGTTGCATTTTGCTGTGGCACAGCGTGGCTTATCCTAATACAAATTTTGAATTAATTATTTTTCAATTTTATTTGGTTGTTTTTTATATCCTCTTATCCTTTGGAAACTTTTTAAGATATATATATTTTATCCTTTTTTATTTTATATTCTGTAAGCAATAATTTCAATGCCTGATGTTCTTGGGATTTAAATTTGTTGGTTGTTTTTTTCTCCTGCATATATTGGAAAATTTGTAGGGTTTTTTGGTTGTATGCTCATATTTGATTGAATTAGTCTGTGGAAGAATATTAGGGACCTGATTTAAGGATGATTCCCTCCAGAAAGGATTTTTAAAGACTTCTGCTGCAAATCCTCTCAACAAACTAGGATTACTGTGATTTAATCTCTCAGCATCTTCCGGTTTCCCTGACCAGTAGTATAAAACAGGTAGTATAAAGAAGAACTCTACACTGGTGTGAGGTGACCCAAAGACACACATTCTAAAGAGCCACTTTATCCCCCTGTCAGCAGCTGTGGCCAAAACAGACAGATTTTCACATCCTTTTCCATTTCTGGTCAGTAGTTTTTTTTTCATCATGCTCTTTCATTAAGCATATATCTCTTTGGAGAAACAATTTTAAGAAAATTATTCTGCCTGACTTCCTCTACTTCCATAGGCCCAAACCTAATATCCTCATCCCAATTTAGCTATTCCTTAAAATTCCAGCTTGTTGTTTATCATGTTTTCCCTCTCTATGTCCCAAGAAATGCCCCAGATTTCATACTGGTTTGCAATTTTCATTTCAGCTTTTAAATCCTTCTGTGTTATTGGGAAAAAAGGAGGTATTATACTTAAAGATTTCCATTAGTTTCTTGAGAACTCAGCTATGAATTTAAAAATATATTTATTTTAGCCTAGTTCATGCCTATATGTTTTTCAAAGGAGGAACTTAAAAGACATAAAACTATGTACTATGTTTTTACATACAGCCATATTCCCACCACTTTGTACTGCATGAACACAAAACTATTTATTTAATAAATGTTATAGAATTGCTCAGATATAAGCAAAAAAACCAACAAAAATAGGACAAACTAAGTGTTTTTTTTATTTCTAAATGTTTTAAACATATAGAAAAATAAAGAGAATGATATAAAACAAACAGCCAAGTTCTGACAACATGGATATTATAAATGTTGATATTCTTGTATACATGCTTCAATTTATTTTAGACTAATACAATGTTGCCAAAACAAATAACTTCCAGTTAGAGCTAACTGGAAGAGTAGAGGGTTTATTTATGCATTCTTTCAATTAATATACGTTGACTCAAAATTAAATATCACGTACAATGCTTAGCACGGAGATTTAAATCACTTATGTTTAGGTCAATAATGGAACTATGCCTTTCAAAATAAAATTTTACTGTGACTGTGTTATTGATGATTCAATCTTGTTCCATAAACATTTATTGAACACCTAGGGAAAATCTAGCAGTGAAATTAAAGAAGGGGAAGAAAATGCTCTAATTATGAGAAAACTTCTTTATTCCTTAGTGACATTGTCTAAAAAAAATTGATTCATCTATGTACGCTATTCCCTGCCTTTTACCTCTATCTGGATTATTTATTAATCCTTGACAAAAAAAATCAATATATTGTGAATTCATTTATATACACTCAATATTAGTGAGATAAAATACAATAATGAAAGTACTATTACACAAAGAAGTACCAGATAGAACTATTATAGTTACTTAGAGATGAGCTATGCCTCTCTCATTTCCTGTACTTTACTGTACAAGTAGATATAATACTATTTCTTCCATTATGAATTGAAATATTCTTAAATTTGTTGAAGAATTTCAATAAAGCCAATGAAAAGAATTATTAATCCCCTTAGATAGTAGTGGGAAACGCAATGTAATTGGTAGGCTTCATATCAGAGTTCTTGGAATTTCTCCAACTGCATTAGCAATTGGTCATTTTAATTACATGGTCCATTAGCTGAAATCTGCATTACAAAAGTCCCATGTACAATTCTTGCCAACTCTGATCCATTCACTGTAAGGTCAAAGTTTCCTTGCTCATTGCAAAATGAAACTAGGTATTAAGTTAAAGTATTTCGAGCTCATTAAATATACAACTTCAAGTTAGACACCATATCACATACAGAAAATAACTACAGTTCTAGAGACAATGCCTCCAATACTTCCAGCTTTTTATGATGTAAGGTAGTTCTGCAAAAGATCTGGGCACATTCAAAAAATTTTAAAAGAGAATATCAATCTTTGAGCTTCTACTTTCTGTGCCTTATAGATATAATTACTTACAAAGTTGAAACAAATGTCTCAGTCTGATAATAATCATAAGTATATTTGTAAATAAAAAGTAGATTCACTTATCACTGCCAGCAAGTATTCAGTCCGGAAGTATCCATGGAACCTTAACCAAGGCTACCTTGCAATGTTTCTTTTAGTACAGTCCCTGCTCAGAAGTGCTTAGATAACCAACTAAAATTGAATGGATCTATTCAATATTCAACCCTGCACTCAGTAAGATATTAACTTTTTTTTTTTGGATTATCTACAATGTGCTCCATGCTGGTATATCAAGATTAATAAAATATGCTCATTTTCTTCAAGACACTTGTGACCTAGTCCATTCTAGGTAAATTTTTCAAAAAAGTACAGATTTACAAAAGTATGTACTTTTCTAACACAGAGATCTCATTTCTCCATTTTCTTCCAAAGGATGCAATGGAAAACTCATTCGGATTCCTGACTAACATCTGAAAACTATATCTATACATTTCTTGAATACCATTTATCTAATTTATTGAAATATTGAGGCTAACTTAGAATATAGTATATGATGAATTTAGGCTAGCATTGTTTTAAATCTTAAATATTCTTGCAAATCAGCTATATGATAAGCCATTCTAGAATTTTGCCCAGTGCTGAAGGCATACTTATTGATTTACATTCCAGCCTCCAGCTTTGCCTCGATAAAAATGGGGACAGTAGGAGCCTGTCTCTTGTCTTCTTGCATTTTCTTTTTTTTTTTTTTTTTTTTTTTTAGTTTCCCTGAATCTTTGGAGATCACAGAAAATTTCAAGTGCATATGCAAGTTCTTATAGTAGCCGAGCTCCAATTGTTCTGAGTTGGAAGTGCTGCCAAACTGTCCCTTACAGTCTTTTCACTCAACTATGATTTTGCATCAAAGTTTATCCTAAACTTCCTCATCTAAAACCTATTCCCGTTTGCATGAAAAAAAATGGAGGTGGTTAAACACATCTACTTTCCTCACCTCTTTACATTACATCTATGGATTTACTGTACAGTCACACCTTAATCCTTATCATGCCTTGAACAAAAAATAAAAACAAAAAAGTCTTTCTATTGTCTATACATTTTTCTCATTGCAGATTTCAGCATTCATTGTACATCATGTATCATTCTATTTCACTCTAATATACATCCTTAGGAAAGTATCATCCAGTCTATTTTTTCTACCAATTTTTTTTAAATCATTTTTTTATTAAATTGATCTCTATGCAGCCATATCTATCTCTATGTATTATCGTCCTCATTTTCTTTTTCATTTGAATCATTTGCAATTGTGGAGTCTGATATTCCTTTTTGGAGGCTCCTAGGTTTCTTAACTCATCCTCCCTTTTAGAGGGTCAAGCAGTGGGATCAAATCTGTTATGGTGGAAGCTTGGAGATGATATGACTTAAGTCCAATCATCTTATACAAACCCAGCTGTCTGGAAATGTAAATAAAACAGTTTCCTGGAAGGAACTGTGGAGATAGGATGAGCTCTATAGAGTTCAATCTAGTTTCTAATCCTATTAGTCCCAGGGGATACACATAAAAAGGACCATTAAAGTGGTACAGATGTGTTCTCTGATTGTGATTGCACCCCAGTCTCTGAAAATGCCTACCTCCTTATGGTCAACGAAGAAACAACTAGTGTCAGGGAGTTTCAGCAGTGGTAGCAAAGATGAAGGGAACAAAACTGCACTTTGTATATTTCTTAAATTGTAGCTGAGTGTTACAGAGTGTTATTGAAATAGGTTAGAGGGAACTGGAACAACCTTCTTCCACCTTGGAAGCTAAAAGGTAAGTCAGAGGTGCCAGAAGTAGTCATTTTAAAGATACTGCCAAAGAGCAATGGGATGATGATGATAATGATTATCTAGTACCAGGACCATTTACCCAGGCTTATGTTTTCTGGGAACTACTTCCCACTGAAGATTTTTAACTTGCCTTTTATAGTATTTTGGACACATGTCTCACTATGACGAGCATTTCCATTCACTAACAGTTGGAAACTTTAAGGTGACACAGCCCTTCCCACAAGGTCTCCATTATTCTCATATTAAAAAACAATTTTCTGGGACTTCCCTGGTGGCTCAGTGGTTAAGATTCCTCCTGCCAGTGCAGGGGACACTGGGTTCGAGCCTTAGTCAGGGAAGATCCCACATGCCGTGGAGCCCATGTGCCACAACTACTGATCCTACGCTCTAGAGACTGCGAGCCACAACTACTGAGCCCACGTGCCACAACTACTGAAGCCCACGTGCCTAGAGCCTGTGCTCCACAACAAGAGAAGCCACCGCAATGAGAAGCCTGCACACCACAACGAAGAGTAGCTCCCGCTTGACGCAACTAGAAAAAGCCCACGCACAGCAACGAAAACCCAACACAGCCAAAAATAAATAAATAAATACATCAATTTATTAAAAAATATATTTTTTTCCTTTGTTTTAAAAGTTAGTTTGACAGTGGGTCCCATCATTCTACTTCTCCCTGTTTAAACATGAATAGGAATTTCAGCAGCTATCTGAAAAGTTGAAGTTTCAGGAAAAGAAGTAAACATTATTTGAGTATTTGCTATGGTCTAAGTACCTATGTTTTGTATTTGTAAATTTTTGTAAATTTTACAAATACAAATTTACAAAAATTTGTAAATTTTACAAATAGTACAAAAATTTTGTAAATTTTTGTACTATTAGACTAAATTATTAGTCTAAAATAACATATTTGTAAATATGTTAACATATTTAACCTTTCATTACCTCAAATTTTACATTGTGAATATACTGATTCTCTTCCCTATGGGAAGTTTCTATTCTTGCCTCCTTGACCAGGACTCAGTTCTTCTCTTCATTCACTACCATTCTAAAAAATCTCTAATAGATTCTTCTCAGGAATAGGTATTTTATTAAAGATTATTGAAGGTATTAGTCGAAGGGCTTTCCATAACTCAGGGCATAAACCTTTATTTCCAAGTTCCTGTTTTCAAGTTAGGTCCACAGCATCCAGTTCCTCTCTCTTTTAAAGTCTCTCCTTGATGCTTCTCTTGCCCCATCTCCCAACATGCTCCACTTCTACCTTGGCCCCTTTCCATCTTTCTTTTTTTCAGATGTGGATTAATTTTTCTCCTCCAATCTATCACATCCCACAATCATCATTCATACTGTCTTCAAGTCGACAAAAGGGCAGCAAATAAAAGATCCTCCAATTTATCTTGATCCATCCTCCTTACAAAGTGACTATAAAATTATTGCATCACATTTTTTTCTATTACATATTTAACACTTTTCAAATGCCTTTTATCTGCAAGACTTCATGTGAAGCATTAGGAAGATAGAAAGAACTAACATACAGTCACTAAAAAGTTGCTTTCCACCTATAAATGCACTTACAGATAAATGTATAACCAGGTGAATAGGACGTAGAAGGACATATATTCAAGTGATACAAAGAGATAATTAAGATTTAAAAATTGAGAGATGGGGGTTCAGATAAGATGCCAGTCAGCTACAGAGTTCCAAACTGAAAGTTTGGTCAATGAAGTTGCCCCAATTCTGTGTAGGAATAATTTTTGAGGTCTTAAGCTCAAAGAGCATGCCTAATGGAAAGAGACAATGCTGAGTCTTGCACCATCAAGCTCACCTGTAAGGTGTTCCTTGTGTTCCACCATAGTGCCCAGCACAATCTCGCTTAGTCTCAAATCCATGCTTTGCTCCCTTACCGTGTCCAGTCTCACTATTCCAGGTCCCTTTTGTAACTATCTCATCCTCACTACTTCCTCCATTTTAATCCTCTTATCAGGTCATTCCCAATGTTTTCCATGAAAATATTTTACAGATTTCCCCCTTCCAGATTTTGAAGTTTCATTTTGAAAAGGTCTGGATAAATATCTCTTGATAAAGATGCAGTTCATCCTCAGGAAAAAAAAAAAAATCCCCTCTTGCAATATTTTAAGCCACGATCAAAAAGAGGCAAAATTTATACTTCAATAAAGTATATATAACCAGTCATATTTTCCCACATTCTCCCTTCTCTTCCAAAACCCCACGTTTAATGAGAAAGAATGGAGAAAAATGCCTCCCCAATTTCCAATTCCTTCCCTTATTTCCTGAAGTAACAGATATAACATAGACTTTAGTATCTCCTGATGCGTTACTCACCTTACACTTTTATATGTCATTGTATTCATTCAACAAGTATTTAAACAAGTCTTTGATAGTCCAGTATTCTGGAAATACTGAATATAAAAGATAATCTCAATGAACCTGAGTCAAGTGGGAAAAGCCATGAAGTATGATGACTAGTGTGGACAACGTTGTCCTTGGGTTGCTATAAGTAGATGCCTAGAGAACAGGCATCTACCTCTCAATTCTGTAGTGGAAGACGTGTGTGGAGGAAGCAGATAGAGGAAAGGCCTCCAAGAGTACTTAAGACTTGAGCTACCACTATTGCAATCGGTAGTGCTATCACCTATCAAAATGTTTAAACTGGAAGCCAAGATCTCAGCCGCTCCAACTTATTCCTCAACATTTCCCTCAACGTGTTCTCTTGACACTGCCTCTTGCCTCCTTAATATCATTCAAAATTTTCCAATTTTCTCCCTATCTTAGTTATACTCCTATCTTTCTCTAGAATCTTAAAATAGCATCCTGATTGCAGAATCATTTCCCTCCAACCTTGTACTCACTCTTTATTATTGGTTTTACTTTGCTAAAATTCAAGACCTAAAACTCCTCAGTGGTTGCCAAATGCCCTGTAAAGTACAAACCTCTCAACGTGTCTCAACCTATTCCTTTGAAGCCACACAGTATAGTGATGAAGAACATGGAGCCTAGAGCTTCAGTTTGAATTCTGTCATCTAATAGATGGGGGTCTTGGGCAGATACATAATTTCTCTAAGTCTCCAAATTCTCACTTTTGAAATAGGGATACCTCTTCATATGATTATGGTGAAGACTAAATAAGGTAAATCCTCTAATGTTCTTAGGATACCGCCTGGCACATAGTAATAGAAAAAAATACTAGCTGTAATTATTGTCCGTCCAATTTCATCTTCCCTACTAATTCCCTTTCTATGCTTGTATATGACAAATCTCCTTCCTGTTCCTCTGAGTCACGATATTTTCTCATCTATGTGTCTTTCATATGCTTCTTTCTCTACCTAGATCTCCTTTCCAAGCCTCCTCCAAACTGTCTAATACCAACTCATCTTTCAGGTCTCATTGTTGATGTCATTTTCTGTCTCCAATTGCCCAGTGCTGAGTTAAGTGCTTTTCCTGTTGGTTTCCACCACTCCCTCGCATACTTTATCCTAGTACTAATCACTCTGTTCTCCTTCATTGTCTTATAAATTCCTTAAGGGCTTATTTCCCTAATACCTAACACTTCCAGTGGCTTATATAGGTATAGCAGTTTTGGGGAGCAATCCATCTAATTTTCAATTGCATATGCAAATTGATCTGATCAGGAACTACATCATTATTATAATTTCCAGAATAGTCAAGCTTTATAAACTGTGCTTTCTATAATACATTTTTCTTTATGTCAGGGTCTGTGCCTCATTCATTTTTACTTCCATTCCTCATTGCTAGCAACTAGAGGAGTGTCTTCTATAGAATAAATATTCAGATGTGTTAATTAAGTGTAAAGGCAGCAAAATAACTTTAAATTACACAACTTAATGAAGCATGGAAAAATAAGTTTGGGACCCAATATACTTTTCTACAAATGAATGCCACTGGGTCTTATGTCTTTAATCTTGGTGGTTTATATTATTTTAAAGTGAACATTAAAACAACGAAAACAGAAAAACCTAATGGATACAGCATTATTCAAAGAGAAATTTTGAAAGGAAGAAAATCTGAGGATTAATATCCTTAATATTCATTTCTGACAGCCTACGTTCAAGTTTAGGTTGTCGGGTCAACATTTAGGTCTGGCTTGTAGTTTCCAAATCATGGTGTGTCGTGTTCTAAGTCAATTCCCTAGAAGAGATTTAGGGATAACTTTCCCACAGGTTTTCTCAATTAAAGATGCATCTAGCTCTTTGCCCACATCACCCACATCTGCTCATAAAAATGAATAATGGAACACACATGTGCCAACTTGTGATTCATTTCAGCCTTTTGCAGGTGCAAATGCAAGTTTTAAGGTGCAAAGTGGAGCCACAAATGTTGTTGGCTTGTCCAGCTGAAATTCTAGGCTTAATCACATCTAAATAACTCCTCAGGTGATGCAATCACAGGATTTTGCTCACAAAAAGGGTGTAATAAATATTGTAGATTGAACTGGTGTATATTAACAGATGAGGCTGCATTATTTAAAGAAAATGAAATCCAGCTAATTTTCACCAATCTGGTATTTGCTAAAGCATTCTTTTCCTGTATTAACCCCAAATTCACCTTGAGTATGTTTCAAAGCAACTTCAACCAAATATAATAGGAAATAAAATACTTTTATTTGTATACATAACTGATTCAGGGATTTACATTGACAGATAACTCCAATCTACTATAACTACTACATATCCTTGCAGCTGGAGTAGTTCTAGCAGACAAACCAAGTCAACATTCTGTTACAAACAGTAATAGAGGGGCTCACTGGTGCAGATAAACCTAAACAGCAGAAAATCCCCAAATCATTTATTTTCAGCTTGGATATGCATTTAAGAATCTTTTTTCAGCAGACATCTATTCTTAATTTCATTTTCCTTAGGTTAAGGTTCTGTGAATTATACACCTTACTAATGATTAAATTGTCACATACCTTTCATTAGTCAATATATACAAGAGTGTGTCCCTTACCAGTGAAGATGGTATAGGTAACAGAGCTGTTTGAAGATGGAGAATAAGAGCATTGTTCTCCGAGGAGAGAAATATCTCCGTAGCCACTCTCTTGTGGCCAGATTTCCATGAAGTTTATTTTATTTTATTTTTTTAACATCTTTATGGGAGTATAATTGCTTTACCATGGTGTGTTAGTTTCTGCTTTATAACAAAATGAGTCAGCTATACATATACATATATCTCCATATCTCCTCCCTCTTGCGTCCCCCTCCCACCCCTCTATTTACAATAGCCAGGACATGGAAGCAACCTAAGTGCCCATCGACAGATGAATGGATAAAAGAAGATGTGGCACATATAGACAACAGAATATTACTCATCCATGAAGTTTATGAAACACGGTATGCTCTGCAGCTTCTGATGCCCAGCTATACTTTGCTATTTTGCTTGAGTAAGGAGGATACCTTTCACTCCACTCACAGAAAAAAGAAGTAGAGTTTCCTTGTTTCTTTATGCACTAGAGAAACCCAGGTTATAAAGAACACACACACACACACACACACTTGCTTTCATTTCAACATTGTAAATATAAAATTGTATCATAACAATGGGAATGTTATTTTAAAAGCAACAGATATGAACATATCATTGTCCCAGGGAGTATAACAGAAAGGAGAATTTCCCAGGGATCTTTGTTTTGAAAAATATAGTGATACTGGGAGAGAGTTCAAAAGTCAGGGAAAGAGAGAAAGGAGATTTCTCCATTGGCTTCATGCTTAAATATATTTATCTCCTCTCATCAACCCTGAGGCAGAGAAGAATGAAAATTAAGCTCTGTCTTTACACTTTACTTCTGTTACAACACTTCTCAACCCAACCCTTCTTGCTCTGTTTATCCAAATCCTGCCCATTTTTCAAAGTGCAGCTCAAATCCTGCTTCTCTTGTAAAGTATTCCCTGACAATTTCATCTGGAAGCAATTTTTCCTTCTTCTAAACTTCCACAAGACTTATTTTCCATACCACTCATTCAGTACTTATTATTTACTGACTGGTAGAGATGTAATATTTTCTGAATTGTTGCAGCTATTGTAGAGACTTTTTTTATCCTTTTGTATAGACTACATCAACATAACTAAAAGGAAGCACATCTGTAATGCTTACAGTATGCCAGATACTGTTTTGAGAGCCTTAGAGATATTAAAAGCTCTAACTACTTTATGAATATTAGGTAGCTAATAATAGATATTTTATGTGCATATATGTATTTTTGTGTGTACCCAAGTACAATATATGTATGTATATGTGTGAGGTATATGTATATATGTATGTGCATATATGCATGTACTATATATGTATAGTGTGTGATTATATATGTATATATGTATGTGTGTATACTTATACATATGCATATTAAATCTTGTTTTTCTCATGTGAATATCATATTGTAAAATTGAAATAAAACAATATTTATTCAGGAGTTTATTAAAAGACATAAATAAATTGTTAATAATTACAAATTTATTATTGAATTTATGTTATTTTTCTCACTTCTATAATAGATAAAGGTACAGACTGATAAATAACAAGAAACACAGTATATCTTAGTATTTTCCATCTTTGATGAAAATTTTAGAAGGGGAAAAAACCCATATATTATATTTAGAGTAATACAAAATTAGATTTTTTTTCTGAAATGAGGACCCTCTTCTTTTTATTCAGCAGACAAAACATGTTGGTTTTACTTTTCTGAAGGAAAAAAATGTGCACACAAACAAAAAATACTTGACAATTACCTAACAGTCCTCCTAGATTCTAGTCCAGCATCACCATCAACTAGCTCTAAGTATTAACCTTTCTGTTCCTTGGTTTCTTCATCTGGAGATGAGGGGCACCAGTTCAATTAACAGTATTATCTCCATTTCAAATTTCAAAATCCATGTATGATTTTGTCCATATACAAGACAGTCTATTCAAAAGGATTTTATACCATATCTATCATTAGTTTCTACAGTTATACAACTTAATGTAATCCAGGCAAAAATTTCCATTTCCAGAAGCTGATAAAGATGAAGTGATTAAAATTATAGGAATCTATCTATACCTACATTACCCTTTTGTAGGTATAAATACTTCCTGAATTGATATCATGCTGAAGATAATGGAAATTGTTTAAAGCAGACAAGCAGGAAAATGTCTTTTAAAGTGCTTGCCTCTGTGCTAGGTATATCCTTGGAAAAATCCCACATTTATTCTGGACTAATGGATACTCTACCTTTTTTAGGTGCCTTTTCAACATCCAACAGTGAACGTATTGCTTTCTGTGCAGTTCAGTCAAATACAATTATACTTATACCACTATTATTCCATGCTTCTGGATTATGTGGCTTTGAATTTGAAAGATATTTGTTTAAAACATGTTATGAAACAAATAGATGGCAAGAACAAATCTCCATGCCTATATCAAAAGTCAGCCCACAGCAAAGAAATCTTCAAACTCATTTTTCTTTTTTACGTTTTTTGTTAAAATAACAGTGACTTATGAAAAAGGAACTAATTTTTTTAATTAGTAATGATCTGTGTTGTGTTACTAACTAATCATCTGGAACTATAGATTATTTCCAATGAAACAGAAAATCCAGAGTGAGGGTCTAAGCTAGATGAACACTCTAAGAATATATATATATAATGAATACATAAATACATACATATGTATGCACATACCTATATATTCTTAGCGTAATATATATAGGAGGATATATTATATTTCATTATATATTATATTCTTAGAATTTTGAACGTATATATATATTTATATATATACACAGACACCCCCAGACTTAACAATGATTCAACTTAAAATTTTTTGACTACTATGGTACAAAAGCAATACACATTCATTAGAAACCATAATTCAAATTTTGAATTTTGATCTTCTCTCAGCTACCATGCAATATGATATTCTTCTTCTAATGCTGGGCTGCCACAGGGAACCACAGCTGTCAGTCAGCAAGGCGATCACAAGGGTAAACAACCAATACACTTAAAAACATTCTGTACCCATACAACCATTCTATTTTTCACTTTCAGTACACTAGTCAATAAATTACATGAGATACTTAACAATTTATTATAAAATAGGCTTTGTGTTAGATGATTTTGCCCAAGCGTAGGCTAATGTTAAGTGTTCTGAGCACCTTAAAGGTAGGCCAGGCTAAGCTTTGATGGTCAGTAAGTTAGGTGTATTAAATGTATTTTCACCTTACAATATTTTCAACTTAACAATGGGTTTATCAGGATGTAACCCCAATCTAAGTCGAGGAAGATCTGTGTGTGTGTGTGAGTGTGTGTGTGTGTGTGTGTGTGTGTGTGTGTGTGTGTAGAGAGAGTTCAAACAACCAGATATATGGGTATATATATACACACACATACATACACTTGAGCAAGCTGATCCTACTAAAGATTAATTTTAAAGAGAATTTCAATAAGCCCCATCTATATGGTGATTTACAGGCTAAGAGCTAACCCACACAACCTCCCAAAATGAAGGTATTCAGGCTGTTGAGGGACAAAGCTCCTCTCTTAGCTACTCAGTCACTACAGTGAATAGAGAAGGAACTTTACTTAAAAGGAAAACCTAGTTACGGGATAGCCTTCATCCAGAACAGTGACCCAAGGTAATGCTTCTCCGATTATCCTCTAACCCAAACTCAAGGATCTCAGGAATTTTAGGAAGTGAGAGAATATGTAAATTTACAAATGCAAGATTTGATAAGAAGCCAGGAGCAAAGAACTATTGTTTTTCACAAATTTCAGTAATGAATGTTCTATTTACTGTAGGGACTATAGGAGTGAAAAAAGGAAGAACAATACTCCTTACATAAAAGCAGAGGGAATTGTCTGAGCAAGCAGACCCAGAGGTCTTTGGGGAAGCATGGAAGTACCTCATTTTACTAAGTTTGGCTGTGGGCAGAAGACAGAGATGCTATAGATGGAAGGTAAAAAAAACACTGCAAGAGGGTCCCAAATCCCACAGGAACTAGAAAGAAAAGATTGGGTTCTGTGTTATAAACTATTTTTGTGATGCTTTGCACTAACCCAAAAGATTATGAAAACTGATGAAATAGAGTTAACATGTAAAAATCTTTATATTCCATAGATTGAAAGAGTCAATTGCAGGTTATAAATGTTGTGTAACAAAACATAATTTGCTCATCTTAAAACGTGTTTTTGTTTTACATTTAGTAAGAAGAATTCCTTATATAACACTTCAAGTTTTTGCTTAACCAAAAGTCATTTTGTACTATTTTTATTTCCTAATATTCAAGACCTTCAAGTTGTTACCTACTGTTAACATTAGTTATTTTTAGATATACTGATATCTTCACTTGAGCTGGGTTACAAGTTTCTTTGAAAGGAAAAGAAACATATCTTACATTTATTTTATCCCCTCTCAGTGTGTAACAGAACCTAGAGTACAGGTTTGATCTATGGAGGTGCACACATAGCAGGGCATTCATTTGAATGCACACATTAACTATGTCTCATCCACCAATGAGAAATGTAAGACAACAGCTGAGACTGCTGCCATTAATCTTAAGTAAGATTTATTATGGTGTCAAATTAGATTCTAAATTTTGATTATCTAAGAAATTGGAAAATGAGTGAGATATCATTTTTTCCCTAAAAAATGAGTGAGATATACTTTTTTCCCTATTTTATGATGTATATTTCCTTTACAGTAGTCTTCTTATTGGCCATTTGCGAATCATGTATCTTTCAAAGTTATTCAGACACAAGTCTATTGTTATGATAAGATCTAGCAAATTTTTGTCATCAGCACCTTTTCCTGGCTGCAACTGAGGATATTAATTGGAAGAAGGGATAACGGGAAGGGGACAAAATAATTTGAGAAAAACGAGAGAAAATATCTTGCGTAGATAGAAGTAGGAGAGTAACTGTATACAAGTATACCAAAGCGGGCATACCCAAAACTGAGACCAGCTCCCCCAACCTTCCTTATATGCAAGGTTTAGCAAACTCTCCTGTCGTTTGCTAATTTTATTCATTTTTTATTGCAATTCAGTAAGTAAATGGGAATTCAGAAAGTAATTTCCTACCCTTTGGTGCCATCATGAGGCCAAAACGACAAAGTACTGAGAAAAGTAGATCTGCAGGGTATCCCAAGGTTTTGATATTTTCTTTTCATTCAAAATGTAATTACCCAGAGAATGAAAATTTATTTCAGAAAGAAATATAATTACCTTTACTATAATTGAAACCTTCCAACCAACAAATCATAGCTCATATGTCTACATAGGTAGTTCATTGAGTGGAATAAAAATGTACCTTAAATTTTTAAGCAACTGTGAAATTACAACTGTGAATTTAGAATTAATAAAATATTCATGTTTTGAAGTTACACAGCTATGACCCAAAGCTTTCAGAGTGTTTTAAACCAATCATAGCAATATCTTAGCTTTATGTATTTATTTTTTTTCACTCTATGGTGTTATAGGGTAGCATATAGGGTAGTATGATAAAGTACCTCAGAAGTCTCCAACACAATATTATGATACTACAAGAAGAGAATATGCTATTTTAGGAATTGGACAAATGAAAGAATATGGCAAAGCAATGCTTTAGAAAGAATAGCTAATGAATATCTAAGAACTTCTTACCCAGATGAATCAAAGTACAAATCACTCTCAGGTGATTCAGTATTTGAAATCATCACCACAAAGTACACCTAAAATATTACAAAAAGATGTTTTATTAAAAGTCTCAACCAAATATATCTTGTTTTACTATTTGTGTTATATCTGCGTTATTAACCCTGGTTCATATTATGTCCATTCTTAGCCTAATTTTACAAGTACATCAATAGAGGTACAAAATATTCATTAATCATCTACTTTCTCAGTACATATAATTTTTTTGTGTGTGAATTGTTAAAGTTTTCTCATATGATGAAAACATCATCCTTAAATGATACCTGATGATGCCAAAATCTGATTTCTTCCCATTGGTCCTCAAAATTCCATCCACTTCGCTCTCATTTTGCCCTTCATGGCATTTAGAAACTGAAAAGTCCCACAAATTTCAAGCGTAAGGTGTGGATTCTCTGTCTGAGGGATGGAAAGTTTCACTATGCATATGTCTTGCTTAGCTCAGCTTTTCTTATTTACAAAAAAGCCACAGACAGACAAAAAATAAAACTGCCGAACTGGCTTTTACCTACTGTTGTTCTTAGAGCGTCCTCTTCCCATCTTGTTCATACTTAACACTTTAATGCAGTATTTCCATATTTTCAGAATTACCGTCATATTTTCAGAAACACTGCCATCAACTTCAGTTATAATAAAGGCAGCCTGAATTGCTTTCTTTTCTTTCTCTTGTTTCAGAGACAGATCTTATATGTGGAAATGTAATAATTTGCTCTCATTTAAAGTCAGTGGTGATCTCCTTTTGTGACCCAGCCTGCAGCATTCTTTCAGTAAAATCACAGTACTAATCCCAGCTTGGCTTTGGGCGTATGTTGCCCTCATTTGGCCCCTGTAACATTGCTCAGGATGAATCATTATCTTTAACATTATCCCAGGGATGAAGAGAAGCTAAATCTTCCTCCACTGTAATAGCATCAAAGGCCCCTTTCACTGGCAAGAGTTACCAAAAAAAGACATGGTTTCTGCCCTGATAAAATTCTGAAAGGCCCCCAGTCTGAGGGAGGAAGCTTGGGAGCCACCGTCATTCTATATGAAAAGTACTCTGATCACCTGTAACCTCCTTGGTGCAGGACGAGACTATTCCTAGGTCAAACGTTATACAATGCTCAAATATTTAAATGCCATCTCATCATAATTCTATTCATCTCACATGCTGAGATGGTATCTTTCCATTCCAATGACATCATCTCTTGCTTTTACTTCATTATGTTCTTTGGGGTAAGGGAAAAAAATTTAGGAAAGAACTGAGTATCTGATTCAGTTGGGATCTAAGAAAATACTCTAATTATAACAAAGTATTTAATGCATAAAATTAGTTACACAGGTTATAGAGGGAACAGTAAAGAAACTCAGCGATTGTCAACAGCAGGGAGCCACTATTAATCCCTAAATAGAAGAGACAAATGAGAGAGACAGTGTGGGAGAAGCCCAGGGATAGTGTCACCTGGCAGAAGTTGGAACTATATCACTCCTTCCCATAAGGAGTTGGAGCCATTTATGCTCCAGACATATATGTACACCTGAGGCTTTTCCTCCTTTTCTTCTCCTTCCTGCTGCCTTCCAATTTCTGGCCAATGTGCAAACTGACCATAAATCCTTCAACAAGGGAGCTTGAGGTACACAGCCTACATGATTCAGCCTGCCTGACACAGGGAGCAGAACAGAGGAACCGGGAAGAATGGGTCTGGGTCAAACTAACTCAGGACTGGCACAGAACCCTGGGTAAGGAGGAAAAAAACATGTCGATGGGTATTTGTTAGAAGAAAAGGAGAAAAACCTGAGAGGCTATAAATACCTAGCACATACCTCCCCTAGTTCACATACTTCCCTTTTGTGTTAGCCATTATCGTTTTAAAATAATCCATGGTTGGTTTTTCCAATCAAAAGACTTTCTGTTATTACAAAAAATGACACATAAATATTTTTATTTCTTTGACATGTTGCAATTAAGAATAATATATAATTTATTAATATTAATTTCTCTTTTTAAAAGATAAACTATTCTTTCTCTCTGCTTAAAATGGAGTCAGTGTGAAAATAATTTTCAACTAAATTAACTTTCCATTTTATTCCCTGCTGCTAGTAATGAAAGCACATCTTCCAGCAGTGATGAAAGCACAATTTCTAATGGTTCACAGCAAAGAGAGTTTTGATTTTTTGATAAATTGGGAGCAGTCAAAAGCAAAATCATAACTCTGAGGCTATTTTATTTCAATTGAATAATCTTTAAATGATATTATTCAAGAATTTTTGTCCCACTAATAATCATACTTGATTTTTTTAATTTTAATTAATAAATTTAGTAAATGTTTAGCCTAAGAAAACAGACCCATATTTCTAGCGCACTATTTCTATAACCTATTAACTAACTGTATAAAATATTCTGTTTTATTTCTACCATCAAAATAATCACTGATTTTGACTATTATCTTTTGATGGATTGATACTTCACATAATGCAATGTAAAACACATATCTAGCCTTACAAACATACATTCTAAATAGCGCCAATTCCAATTTCCTATTACAATTTTTTCAGGTTCTTTTTTTTCGTAATTCCTATGAAGTTTAAACTTAATATAAAGATTCAATTATTTTGGTAGTAATCTCTCTAATTTTCCCTCTAGACTATAAATTCATTAAATAGAAACCGTAACAAAATTGTTTGCTTCCCTTTTCACAGCATGAATGAAATATCTCTTTTCTTTTAGCATGAAAAATCTGTAATATGGGCTCCCTGTAATATTCATTCTCCAATATATTCCTCTGTATGGCATACTTCCCTAGTCTATACTTAAATTGTTTTTAACCCAACCTGAGGATAGTTAAGGAAGTGGGTTATGCTCTATCCTGACACTATCCATGGTAGTTAACATCTTAAGTTATAATAGGCAAATTATATTCTTTGAACTCAATACAGGGCAGTTTGGGATCTGTCTTCCTCCCTTCTTTAAGTCACCATCCTTTTCTTATTCTGAATAGTACCTGTGTTTTTTCACAGAGCTTCTTCATTGTTACCTAACTACCTAAGCTCCTTGTTTTTGATTGTTAACAGGCTTGATAGTAACATAAACATCAGTAATCCATTGGCTCCCCATAGACTTAAAAAACAAAATTTAATCTTGTTAAAATAGCATAAAAGCTCTTCATGATCTGGCTCCTATCTGCCTCATCTCTACTGTTCCCCTTTCACATTTTTACTAAAACATTATCAAATTGCATACTGCCCTCAAAATATGTCATATTAATTATATTGACCATGTTGTTCCTTTTACCTGAATGACTATATCTCTACTAATTCTTGTGGATAACTTCTCATTCTTCAACACATGTAAACTACCATTGCCTCTGGGAAGTCTTCTCTAGACCGTTAACTCATCCTTCCTTAGACTACCAGACAGTATGATGATTACTTATTCAGATGTAAAGTTTTCCAGTGAGCAGCATAAAGGCACAGACAATGTGCTTATCATTGTTCCTGCGCTTCATAGGTGCTCAACAAACCTTCTCATGAATTAACTATGAAATTTGTTTTGTAAGCTCCTAAAACATAGTGCATTTTAATTTTAAAAGATTTAACACATATTAAATGTATTTTATAATGGTTTTGGATAGGTCTGATCCTGAAAGTTTACTAAATAAGAAATTACTGTATCAGTAGTCTAGAAAAAAATGGAATTACAAAGTCTCAGCAATTTAGCAATAATGCCTAAGCCAAACATAAACTGCCACCTTTGACGCTATGGATTTTTATGCTCTTTTCCTAGTTGAAATGTGAATATGAGCCATTTTAAAAAGACCAGTACATAAGCAAGGAAACCCTAACCAACTTGCATCTGACATACTGGAATTATTGAGCTGATAAGAATCTGAGAGACACATGATTCTCTCCAAATCAAGGAATCTTCATTACTATGATAGATCTTCATCACCCCTCACTGAATATTTCCTATAGCAGCCAGCTCACTCCTTTGTCAGTTCCAATTGTTAAAGGCATTTCCTCCTTATACATAACCTAATTCTACCCCGTAGGAAGTCCCACATCTGTTTGCCCCTCAGTAACTACTAAGAGGTCAATGATTTTCATCTGATTCTTCACATCTTTGAAGTTAGCCTCATGCATTCTTGTTTCCAGAAGAGGATTCTTCTAGAATTAGGGGGCACCCCAATTGGTTTCCAGGATCTTTTGGGGATCATCTGTGCCTTTCCTAGACAGATGTAGTTTACAAATCATCACTGTTTTCTGTAAATAATTAGATCATAACTTTTGAGCATTTAATAATCTGAGCCCAGGCATAACTCTCCCCACACCCAAAATCCCACTGAAATAAGCCACAGAGTATATAGCGAGCAAATTATCATCATCAAAAATTACATGATGGGGGGCTTCCCTGGTGGCGCAGTGGTAGAGAGTCCGCCTGCCGATGCAGGGGACACGGGTTTGTGCACCGGTCTGGGAAGATCCCACATGCTGCGGAGCGGCTGGGCCCGTGAGCCATGGCCGCTGAGCCTGCGCATCCGGAGCCTGTGCTCCGCAACGGGAGAGGCCACAACAGTGAGAGGCCCGCGTACCGCAAAAAAAAAAAAAAAAAAATTACATGATGATAGAGTACCATTAACATGCTAGAAAACTGGAGGAAATTCTAGATAAAATGTCCAAGAGACAAAAAATGAGCATCGGTTCTTGATTCATTTTGCTTTGTAGATTTTGCGGAATTGCAACACACATCGGCCATCTCGACTTCATGTAAATCTCATAAGGTTGTCACCCACAGGATCTTACTCTCCAGTGAGAGAGCTATACACATGGCCTAATGTCAGTGAGATCAACTTTCCCAAGAATATGAACTGTAAGTAACTAGGAGGTTTTAGATGGAGGTGACTGATGCTGTTTTCTAGTGGCAGCACTTTAAGAAGAAAACCATGGTAACAACCTAAATACCTCTCAAGTGATGAATGAATAAATAGAATGTGGTATATCTATAAAACAAAATGTTATTCAGCCATATAAAGGAATGAAACTGTGAAACATGCTCAAGCACGGATGAAACTTGAACACATTATGCTAAGTGAAAGAAGCAAAACACAAAAGATTATGCATATTGTATGATTCCATTTATATGATGTAAACAGAATATGCCAAGCCATAAAGTGGAAAGCAGATTAGTGGTTGGCAAGAGCTGGTGGGGAGAGGAAGTAAGAGGGGTAACTGCTGAAGGTGAGGGGCTTCCTCTGGGATGATGTTCTGAAGCTAGGTAGCAGTGATGGTTGCAAAACACTGTGAATGCCACTGGCTTGTATGCTTTAAAACAGTGAAGTTTATATATATATATATATATATATATATATATATATATATATGTGTGTGTGTGTGTGTGTGTGTGTATTATATATTTACACATATATAATTTTATATATATATATATATATATATATATATATATAAAATTACCACAATAAAAGAATTATCAAGAAAAGAACACAACCATTAATTCCTTGTTCTGAAATCCCAAACCCTGGTCTCTGTTTTTCCTAAGACTTGGTTATGGTTATTTGGCTTTTCCTTCTGTTTCATGAGTTAGTAATTTTCTAACAAGTTTCTTTCTACCTCTGTTTTCTATAATTAATTTTTGTTACTTTCAAACAAAAAAGCAAACTAATCCTCGCATCTGTTATTAAGAGTGTGAAGTAGCACAACTTTTGGAGATCAGTTTGGCAATATTGTGAAATACATAGTATCCAGTATAGCTGTACCTAAATATCTATCGGTGGAGTAGGAACAAATAAACTGTGATATAGTTACATGAAAGGATATTGTACTGAAGTTAAAATAAATGAATTAGAGCTACATATGTCAATCTGTATCAGTCATAAAAACAACATTGTGGGAAAGAAACACCACAAATAATTTACATATATGTATACATATATATGGCATTCACATAAAGTTGTAAAACACACAAAAGAGTATTATAGTTTCGTTTTTTCATTCATATACAGAAAAAAATTTAAAACACATGGAAATATTAAATATCAAATTCAAAGCAGTGATACTGTGGAAGATTGTATATTCCAGTAATGACCACAATAATACCCCCTGCCCACATGTTCTCCTCACATGTGACCTTGTCATTTTACTCATTCAGTGTTGGGTCTTTGGCCCCTTACCATGATTACAGGTGGACCTGTGTGACTATCTTAACCAAGAGAGTACAGTGGAAGTGACTCTCTATGACTTGTGAGGTTAGATGATAAAAGCGTCACACATTTCTGCCCTGTGCTTTAAGTATACTTGCTCTTGCAGCCCAGTCACCAGCTTGTAAAGAAGCCCATACAATTTCTTGGAGGGACCTCCGGTAACACAGAGCCCCAGCTTAGGTCTCAGCTGACCGTCAGCATCATGCACCAGACATATGAGTGAAGAAGCCTTCAAATGATTTCAGCCATTCATAGTCACCCTCAGACTTCGAGTCTTCCCAGCCGAGCTCCAGACATGATGCAACAGAGACAAGGCATTCTCACGGAGCCCTTTCCCAATTTCTGAAACACAGAATCCATTAACAATACAAAATAGTTGTTGATCCTACCACTAAATTTAGGCTGGTTTGTTACTCAACAAGAGTAGCTGGAATAGGTTCACCAGTGGAGAAGAAAATGAGGAATGAGAGCTGGAGGAGTCTTACTACATGAAGACTTGACAAAAGTAAGTAATAGACACTCGGATATTCTTTGTACTATTCTTTACAGTTTACTTTCTGGTCTTTAAACATTTCATTAAAAATATAGAAAAAAGTATAGGTATCTTAGAAACTGTTGTTAATATATACAAATATTTAAATCACGGTAAAGGAGGTACCATGAATTCATGGGTAATAAAATAATTATAGACAAAATGTTCAGAGAAAGAGAAGTTTATTTACAAGGGGAAAATCATGTAATCCTCTTTATTCCATCTTCTAAAACAAAGGAGTTAAATATAAAATCCTAATGAATGTTTTTATAATTAATGGGAAAGTAGATAAAAAATACCTCTCAGGATAGAAGACTTTCTAATAATAAAATTCAAAAAATCACATAGGAATACATCAATAATTATTTTTTATTCAAAGTCAGAAATGTTAAAGAAATTAAGAAATGAACAATAGTTATATTTTTGCTTCAGGTTTTACTGAGAAAAGTAAGACTATGAAGTGTGATCAACTTTAAATATTCCTTTCCACCTTCTGTATGTCCCCTTCCACATATCTATATTCATCCCACATTTTTACATATTGTGGAAGAATTGAGACCTCAGGTTATACATTATCAACAGTGTGGGCAATATGAATATGCCTAAGGCAAAAAAACCAAACCAAAACAAACAAGGCAAAACATGCACAGTAAAAGTCAGGACCATGTCCAGGTTTGAGCCAAAATTCAGCTCTAACAGGAGAGCCACATTTATCGCATTAATGTTATATGAAATCCATCACACTAGTGTCATTAATTTGAAGTGCCCATAAAATTTTTATTTGTGTTATCAATTTGTATTGGTTATATAATTTTACAGGAATGTATAAGTATACTAGCTTATGTTTAATCATATTTAGGAAATGTGATAATAAAAATAGTTTGTCAACACCAAAGAAATCATAGGAATTTTTTTTGCTCCTTTTAAGAATTTCATAAATCACCTAATGTTAGAAACATTGAACTAAATATTCCCAAAGATTCTTTTCTGCTGTAAATAACTGGCATTCTCCTCTTTCTCTGTGCACATATACCATATATAACCACTAGAGGACAGTAGGACACTTGGACTAAATGTGTTTTTTCTTTATCTTCCCTGTTCTTGAAATGTTAGGTTTGAAAGAAGCCTATGTCTTTTTTTCTTTTTTTTCATATTAAGTCTTTAAAATCTAGTGTGTATTTTACACTGACTTTTCAAAGGTTTCTTAGCTCTTACACAACAAATGCATTCCAATATTCCCACCTTCTCTGCACTTTCTGTCCACGTCTACAATAACTTTCCAAGAAAGTTCTAACATCTCTATTAATATAGGCCATTAATCCCTATATTCAAGGAGTCATCTCAGGAAACAATTAAAAACAACTCCAGATATTCTTACCGATACATTTAATCTTGAATTAATGATGAGTACCACCATATCAATGAATTCTCCCTATCCAGTCTTATGTTGCACATTCCCATCAGTATCTTAAGACTCTCAATATCCATTCTTCTGTGTATTCTCCTGCTCTCTGCGCACAGGTCTTCCAATTTCATTTACTTTTCCTTATTTGTTAATGTTGACCCCATGGTCCACTACCTCTCCTGCACATCAGATCCCTTCATGTGACTACTGGGTAAAACAGATCCCAAGCCCTACACAGTGGTATTTCATCAGAGTGAGGAAGTGGTAGGAGGGGCAAAATGTATGTTCTGGAATTTTTCAGACTATATCCAAATATATTTACTCATTTGTGTATTTTGTTTTATTTTATTTTATTATTTTATTTGAGGAGGATTTGAAAATTTTATAAAATGAAATAGGAAGACATTATTGGGTAAATCATGAATTTGAATCTCTCCTTGCTTGAAAGAGAGAATTCTAGCTCTCTGCTCCCACTGAATATTTTTATTTGGAGTTGGAAAGAAAATGTGTCTTAAGTTTCAACTTTCACTGTTAAAAGTGTTCTACACTTCCTTCAAAATGCCTGCAGGAACTTGTGGAAAAGGGGGTCCAAGTTTTGGGTATTTTTGCTGGGGGTGTGAGAAGCTGAGGAGCCAAGATGGCAGCACAGCCCCCTCATCACCTATATCATATCTGTCACTAGTTCTTCTTCCAAAGGAGCTCTTATTCACCCCTTCCTTTGCTTTGCCACAGTCAACTGCCAATCAGAAATCCTGATCACCCCCCATCTCTCCACACCTACTTCCTGCTCTTCTCTCCCACTTTCCTGTTGAAAACAATTTTTGAAGAATTGCTATTTCCTACATTGAAAAAAAAATGTAGATTCTTTAGCTTAGTTTCAAAAACTTGCCATTAGCTTTCCTCATCTTACTTCCTACCATCCATTTTATAAATCCTCCACTCTAGTCAATAAGCCAGTTGACTCTTCACTCTGTTCTCTAAAAGACAGGTTATTAATACAGTCTTAGCATGGACTTGCTGTAGTATTCTAGAGGTAAGAGTAAAAGGTAAAATCTAAAGAAGAGACACGACTGAGAGAACAAATCAGTGCATAAATAGCTGGAGTAGAGTCATCAGTTAACTATGAGTCCTGTTGGAACAATCTATGCAGGCACTAACGTTCAATAATGGTTTGTAAACCTAGGGGAGAACAGTCATCATCTTGAATCTGTTCATTCCTGGTGGGAAAAAAAAAAGTGTTTTTTCCTTTGAAAGTGACAAATAAAATACCAACTTGGGCCATGTGGTATCTGGACAGAATCAATTTCAAATACTAATCAAGCTCAATTCAGCATGGACCATTAATACAGATGGGCTTATTGCCCAAGAGTTATAGTTTCAGGAATCAAAAGAAAATGGACTCTTCCAATATTACAAGTGGACCAAGTTTTGAAAATATGCTACTAAGAGTTATTCAAATAAAAGGCTTTAATAGTAAGCGTATGGTTTTATTTACTATGACTCTTTCATCCCTAAATAATTATATTCAATATTCATTTTGAAATTGGTATGAAGCCATGACAAAGAGACCTAAGTATCTGGCAGCACAAAGCTGAACAATTTATCAATATTTGGTAAAGCAGAAACAGAATTTATAAAGACCAGATGGACTTTGCTTATGAAAGTTTAAGTAATGGATATCATTTACACATGAACTATAGGGTAAAAAGTAGGGGTATAAAGGATTCTTTATGAATGTAGCAGGAGAGTGCTTTTCTATTCACTCCTCTGTTCCTTATTTACTAGGTCATAAATAACCTTCCGTTGCCTTTATGTAAGACTCAAACAAGACTATATCATGAAAATTACTACAGAAGTATAGGTGACAAAACTGCAATGGATATTAGAGATTATCTGATCTCCCAGTTTTACAGATTATAAAATTGAGGTTCAGAAAATTTAAATAATTGAATTGTCCAATCGAACAAGTGGGTGGAACCAACCAGACTACATCATGTTTCCTCTTTAGATAGACTGTTACTAGTCAGCATATTATTAGTATTCACTAAGTATCAATAGTAACAGCTGTTTAGGTATGAGGCCAAAGACAAATGCACACAAAAACATATACACAGTAGACTTGGTACAAAGGGGAAATAAGAAAGAAAAAAAGTAAGATAGAAAAGGGATCACCATTTTAGCAAGAGAGTAGCTGGAGTGATGGCAACAAGGGAGTGTTGCTCTTTGTTGCTTAAATTGGCTGTTCTTCTGGCCAAATGCTCTGAAAGTCAGGCAAAGCTCTCAGAAGTAGACCTAATAATCTGTTTATTATATTTAGGGCTGAGTTTAATATTGGAAGTGATTTAAAATGTTCACACACAAATGTGAATAGCTACGTGTGTTTTACTTGTTAGAATACTGATAATTACATAAATATTTATCTGAAATTACAATACAATTCTGTTTAGGATTTGGAACATCAGAGCCTGCTTGCAGAACTCTCTGAAGAATAAACTTGAGAATAATTCATCCAAAGACTGTTCACAATCTGATTCTTGATGCAATTAAAAATTCCAAGCTACTACAAATAAAATAACTTTGCTTTGAATTCCTAGAGGAAGAATTTAAACTTTACTGAACATGTTTAAAACCATGTTTTAATAAAAAATTTTTTTAAAAAACTCTCATTTAAGTCACTAACACATATAAGATATACAGATGCTTATTCACTTCCAAATCTGAAATCTAATAAGAATAAACCAAACTTAATTCTGAGGCTGGAGTATTCTGTTAGATATCTAGTAGATATATCTATTACAGTGAAAGGAAAATTATAGGTGAGTAATGTAGAACAAATAATAAATCTAAACACAAGGCTAATAGACTCCTCCCCTACTTCAAATAAATATATAAAAATATATCATATCTCTGTTTTCATTTAAAAAAAAGATTATTGAAATCTTGGTGATTTCCCCACAAAGGTGTCTGAGGCAAGATGTCTTTATTCTTTTAATTTGTGCCAACTAAAAACAATTAGAAAGGAGACTTCCCTGGTGGTCCAGTGGTAAAGAATCTGCCTTCCAAGGCAGGAGATGTGGGTTCAACCCCTGGTCGAGGAACTAAGATCCCACATGCCATGAGGCAACTAAGCCAGTGGGCCACAACTACTGAGCTCAGTGCACCTCAACTAGAGAGCCCACACGTCACAAACTACAGAGCCCATGTGCTCTGGAGCCCATGCCAGCACTGCAGAAGAGAAAACCCACCCACCACAGCTAGAGAGAAACACGTGCTCTGCAATGAAGAGCCCGTGAACCACAATGAAGGCCCGACGCAGCCAAATGAATAAATAAATATTAAAACAATAAAGTCTACTGTTATATTTCTACATAAAAACACAATTAAAAAGGAAAATAGACAAGATACGTCTTTTGTAATGAAACTAAAAGACAGTCCTAACCTTACAACATAATCTATGAATGATAGCTGCCAAATACAGTGCAACTAATTCCAGACTGAGAGAGGATGCCAAGAACATATGCAAATCTCAGCTGAATTCACTCGAAGGACAGACTTGTCTGAAATTGGAAGGCACAGACCTAGAAAACACTATCTTTAATTACTTTAACCACAATTTGAGCAGGAAAGCGCACTTAAGACATGGAAAACACATAAGCTATTTCAACTCAATCAGTGTTTAAGCCTGCTACTCCTAGTTGAAAACGTCTGAATATTACACGGAATTAAAACTTGGATTGATTTGGAATAGGAAGCTCTAGTGATGTGGGCAGGCCATGGAATAATTTCTGAAACATGTTCCCCATGACAGAGTGGCTTGAAAAGGAAGGGACTTGAGGGCTTAAAAAGGAAGAAACTTGAAGTCACATCAGCATTGCAAGAAGAAAGAAGAGTAGAAATCCAGAAGAAAGAATGTTTCAGGGACTCAGATTGGCAGTTGTTAACTAATGTCTATTGAATGAAAATAAATTCTAAATCGTCCCATAAAAATTATAAAGGAGGGGCTTCCCTGGTGGTGCAGTGGTTGGGAGTCCGCCTGCCAATGCAGGGTACATGGGTTCGTGCCCCGGTCCGGGAGGATCCCACGTGCCACGGAGCGGCTGCGCCCGTGAGCCATGGCCGCTGAGCCTGCGCGTCCGGAGCCTGTTGCTCCGCGACGGGAGAGGCCACGGCGGTGAGAGGCCCGTGTACCACAAATAAATAAATAAATAAAATTATAAAGGAGACCTCCTCCTCATCTCAACTCAAGAGTGAATGTGGAGAAGAGGTTCAAGATGGCAACATAGGAAGATCTTGAACTCACCTCCTCCACAGTCACAATAAATCTACAACTACTAATGGAATAATTTCTTTTGAAGAGACCAAAAAACTGAATGAACAGAGTCTCCACAAAGGATAGAAAGGCAGCAACAAGATGGGTAGGAGAGGCAGAGACACAGTCACACTAAACAAAAACAAAACAAAATAAAAAACAATCATCCCAGCCACAGAAATTCTCAATCAAGAGAGATCTCGAAATACAGAACAAGCAAGGGGTTTGTACTCCATATCAGGCACCTCAACCCTTAGATACTGCACAGGAGAGATGAGACCCCCTAAATGCCTGTCTCTGAAAACCAATTGGGATTATGTTCAGAAAAACCATGAAACTGTTGGGAACAGAGAACCCACTGTTAAAGGCTCACACACAGACACACTTGCCTTGGGACCCAGGACAAAAACAGCAGTTTGAAAAACACTTAGACCATAGGTGAAGGAGACCAGTTTATTAATCTTAAGGTATCTACCAGTGAGGCAGGAAACTGTTAGGACCCTCTCCAGGGATAGTGACACAGGCAGATACCATTTTTGCAGTCTCAGCCTATTCAGCTAAGCTAGTGCTGACAGGCACCATTTTGGAGCTATCTCTCTAACATGCTAGAGCCAAGTGGGTGCACCTTGATAGAAGCCCCACCCACTCCTATGTTGCAGCTATGTGCCATAGCCAGGCCAGACAAGGACCTGGCCACCACTGTGGCCACAGACATGCATGCCCAGCTTGGCTGGGTAAAGGCTCTGCCCACTGCTGCCCTGGAGCCATGGCCCCACCATAGTGGATGAGCACATGCAGCCCATTCAGGGAATACCATTTGAGTGCCTGGCTCTGGTGGCCAGAGGGGATTACACTTCTGAACCCCACAGGACATCTACACAAGGCCACTCCTCCAAGACTGGGAGAGGGAGTTGATTTGCTTAATACAAAGAAACAAACACAGAGAGTCAGGCAAAATGATCAGGCAGAGGAATATGTTCCAAATGAAAGAACAAGACAAAACCCCAGAAAAAAGATCTTAATGAAATGGAGATAAGCAACCTACTTGATAAAGAGTTAAAGTAATGGTCATAAAGATGCTCACCAAACTTGGGAGAAGAATGGATGAGCACAGTCAGAGCCTCAATAAAGAAAGAAAATAGGGGCTTCCCTGGTGGCGCAATGGTTGAGAGTCCGCCTGCTGATGCAGGGGACACGGGTTCGTGCCCCAGTCCGGGAAGATCCCACATGCCGCAGAGCGGCTAGGCCCATGAGCCATGGTCACTGAGCCTGCATGTCCAGAGCCTGTGCTCTGCAACAGGAGAGGCCACACAGTGAGAGGCCCGCATACCGCAAAAAAAAAAAAAAGAAAAAGAAAAAAAAAGAAAGAAAATATAAGAAAGTACCAAACAGAAGTTACAGAACAGAAGAATATAATTACTGAACTGAAAAATGCACTATAGGGGTTCAACAACAGAGTAGATGAAGCAGAAGAATGGATCCACAAGCTGGAAGACAAAACAATGGAACTCAACCAGATAAAGCAACAAAAAGAAAAAAAAATTTAAAAAGGTGAAGATACTTAAGGGACCCTTGGGACAGTATCAAGTAGAATAACATTCACATTATAGGGGTCCCAGAAGGAAAAAAGGGAGAGAAAGGGCCAAAGAACTTATTTCATGAAATCATGGCTGAAAATTTCCCTAATCTGGAGAGGAAAATAGACATCTAGGTTCAGGGAACCCAGAGAGTTTCAAATGAGATGAACCCAAAGAGATTCACACTAAGATACATTATATTCAAAATCATAAAAGTTAAAGATAAAAAGAGAATCTTAAAAGCAGCAAGGGAAAAACAACTTGTTACATACAAGGGAAACCCCATAAGGATTTTGGCAGATTTTTCATCAGAAACTTTACAGGCCAGAAGACAGTGGCATGACATATTCAAAGTGCTGAAAGGAAAAAACTATGAAAAGAATTCTCTACACAGCAAAGTTACCATTCAGAATTGAAGGAGAAATTGAGAGTTTTCCAGATAAGCAAAAGCTGAAGGAGTTTGTCACCACTAAACAAGCCTTAGAAGAAATGTTAAAAAAACATTCTATGGCATAAATCATTGAAATATTTTTTTGGATCTGTTTCCTAAAGCAAAGAAAATAAAAGCAAAAATAAACAAATGGGACCTAATTAAACTTAAAAGATTTTGCACAACACAGGAAACCATTGACCAAATGAAAAGACAACTTACTGAATGGGAGTAAAGATTTTCAAATGAAATGATTGATAAGGGTTTTATCTCTAATATATATAAATGGCTCATACAACTCGACATCAAAGAAACAAACAACTCAATTAAAAAAGGGGCAGAAGAACTGAACAGACAGTTTTTCGAAGAGGAAGTGCAGATGGCCAACAGACACATGAAAAGATGCTCATCATCACTAATCATCAGGGAAATGCAAATCAAGCCCACAATGAGATATCACCCCACACCTGTCAGAATCATCAAAAAAATAAAAAACACAAATAACAAATGTTGGTGTGGATGTGGAGAAAAGGAAACCCTGGTACACTGTTGGTGGAGATGTAGATTGGTATAGCCACTATGGAAAACAGTATGCAGGTTTCTCAAAAGACTAAAAACAGAGCTACCATACAACCCAGCAATTTCACTTCAGGGTGTATATCTGAAAAAAAATGAAACACTAAGTCAAAAGTATACATGCACCCCAATGTTCATAGCAGCATTATTTACAGTTGCCGAGATATGGAAGCAACCTAAATGTCCATCAACAGATGAATGAATAAAGAAGATATGGTATACATATACAATGGAATACTACTCAACCATAAAAAAGAACGAAAATTTGCCATTTGCAGCAACATGGATGGACTTGGAGGGCATTATGCTAAATGAAATAAGTCAGACAGAGAAAGACAAATACTTTATGATATCATTTATGTGTGGAATTTAAAAAATACAACAAACTACTGAATATAACAAAAAAGAAACAGACTCACAGATATAGAGAACCCACTGGTGATTACCAGTGAGGAGAAGGAAGAGGGGCGGGGCAATATAGGAGGAGGGAATTACGAGGTACAAACTACTATGTATAAAATAAGCTACTAGGATATATTGTACAACATGGGGAATATAGTCAATATTTTATAAGAATTGTAAATGGAGTATAACATTTAAAAATTGTAAATCACTATATTGTACACATGTAACATATAATATTGTACATCAACTATACTTCAATTTAAAGAAAAAGAAATGTTAAAGAGAATCTCTTTAAACTGAAAAGAAATTGCACAAATTAACAAGAAAACATACAAAAGCAAAATCTCACTGCAAAATGTAAATACATAGAAAAGGTAGTAGAACTATCACTTATAAAGCAAGTAGGAAGGTTAAAAGGCAAAAGTGTTAAAATTAACTAAAGTTACAATAATTAGGGAATACATAAAATAAAAAGATGTAAACTGTGACATCAAAAATATAAAATGTGGGGGGATGGATTAAAAATGTAAAGTTTTGGAAGTGTTCAAATTTAAGTTGCTATCAACTCAAAACAAATCATTATACATGTAAGGTGTTATATGTGAACCTCACAGTAACCACAAAGCAAAAGCTTATAGTAAATACAAAAAAGAAAATGAGAAAGGAATCTAAACATAATGCTAAAGAAAGTCATCAAACCACAAGGAAAGAAAGAGAAGAAGAAGGAAACAGAGAGGAACTATGAAAACAGCCAGAAAATAATTAACAAAATGGCATTAAGTACATACTATCAATAAGTACTTTAAATGTAAATAGAGTAAATTATGCAATCAACAGACATAGAGTGGTTGAATAGATAAAAAAGAAAAGGATGCATTTATATGCTGCCTACAAGAGACTCACTTCAAAATTTAGAACATACACAGCCTGAAAGTGAAGGACTGAAGAAAGATATTTCATGCAAATGAAAACAAAAATAAACTGGTATAGCTATACTCATAGTTGACAAAATAGACTTTAAAACAAAGAATGTAATAAAAAAAAGGGCATTACATAATGATAAAGGAGTCAATCCAGGAAGAAGATATAATATTTATAAATGTATATGCACCCAACAGAGAAGCACCAAAATATAAAGAGCAAATGTTAACAGACTTAAAGGGAGAAATTAAAAGCAATATAATAATAGTAGGGGACTTTAACAACCCATGTGCAACAATGTACAGAAAATTCAGACAGAGAATCAATAAGAAAATATCAGCCTTAAATGACATATTAGCTCTAATAGACTTAACAGATATATATATAGAGAGAGAACATCACATCCAAAAACTGCAGAATACACATTTTTTTCAAATGTGCATGGAACATTTCCAGTGTAAATCACATGTTACACCACAAAACAAGTCTCAATAAATTCAAAAAGATTGAAATCATATCAAGTATCTTCTTCCACTACAAAGAAGTGAAACTAGAAATTGATTACAAGAAGAAAACTGGAAAAAACACAAAATTAAACTACATGTTACTGAACAACCAACAGGTCATTGATCAAAAAATACCTAGAGACAAGTGAAAACAGAAGTAACATACCAAAATCTATGGGATACATTGATAGCAGTTCTAAGAGAGAAGTTCACAGCAATACAGCCTACTTTGAGAAACAAGAAAAACATCAAATAAAATTTAGATTTTCATCGTAAAAAAACTAGAAAAAGAACAAGTGAAGCCCAAAGTTAGTAAAAGAGAGGAAATAATAAAGATAAGAGTGGAACTAGGGCTTCCCTGGTGGCGCAGTGGTTGAGAGTCTGCCTGCCAATGCAGGGAACGCAGGTTTGTGCCCTGGTCTAGGAAGATCCCACATGCCTCGGAGCGGTTGTGCCCGTGAGCCATGGCCGCTGAGCCTGCATCTCCAGAGCCTGTACTCCGAAATAGGAGAGGCCACAACAGTGAGAGGCCCGTGTACCGCAAAAAAAAATAAAATAAAATAATAAATAAATAAATAAAATGCCTAAAAAAAAAAGAGTGGAAATAAATGAAATAGAGACTAAAAAGACAATAGAAAAGATCAGTGAAACTAAGAGCAGATTCTTTGAAAGGATAAACAAAACTGACAAAATTTTAGCTAGACAAGTCAAGGAAAAAGACTGATGTCTCAAATAAACAGAATCAGTAATGAAAGAGAAGCTACAAATGATACCACAGAAATACAAAAGATCATAAGAGACTATTATCAACAAATATATGACAACAAATTGGGCAACCTAAACAAAATGGATACATTCCTAGAAACTTACAACCTACCTAGGAAATCATGAAGAAATACAAAATCTAAACAGACCAATAACAAATAAGGAGATTGAAGGAGTAATTTAAAAACTCCCAACTAGCTAAAGTCTAGGACCAGACAGTTTCACCAGTGAATTATACCAAACATTCACAAAAGATTTAATAACTGTCCTTGTCAAACTCTTCCCAAAAAATTGAAGAGGAGGGGACACTTCCAAACTCATTTTATGAGGACAACATTATCCTGATACCAAAATCAGAAAAGAATACCACAAAAAAGAAAATTATAGGCCAATATCCTTTATGAGTATAGATTCAAATATCCTCAAAAAATATTAGCAAACCAAATTCAACAATATATTAAAACAATCATACACCATGATTAAGTGGAATTTATTTCAGTGATGCAAGGATGGTTCAACATCCACAAATCAATCAATCAGCGAGATACACCACATTAACTAAATGAAGGATAAAAAGCATATGATCATCTCAATAGATTCAAAACAAAACATGTGACAAAATTCAACATCCATTTATGATAAAAACTTTCAACAAAGTGGGTACAGAGGAAAAGTACCCCAACATAATAAAGGCAATATATGAAAATCTCACAGTTAACATACTCAACAGTGAAAACCTGAAAGCTTTTCCTCTAAGATCAAGAACATGACAAGGTTGCCCAATTTTGCCACTTTTATCCAACACAGTATTGGACATAGCCACAGCAATTAGGCATCCAAATCAAAAAAGGAAGAAGTAATCCTGTCACTATTTGCAGATGACATGATACTATATACAGAGAGCCATAAAGACTGTACCAAAAAAAAAAAAAAAAAAAAAAACCTGTTAGAACCAATAAATTACTTTAGTAAAGTTGCAGTACACAAAATCAATATACATAAATCTGTAGTATTTCTATACACTAATAACAAACTTTCAGAAATAAAAATTAAGAAAGCAATCCCATTTACAATTGCATCAAAAATCATAAAATACCTAAGAATAAATTTAACCAAGGAGGTAAAAAACCTATACACAGAAAACTACAAGATATTGATGAAAGAAATTGAAGACAACATAAATAAATGGAAGATAGTTTGTCCTCATGGATCACAATAAACAATCTTGTTAAAATGTCCATACTTCCCAAAGCAATATATAGATTCAATACAATTTCTTTCAAAATTCCAATGCAATTTTTCACAGAACTAGAACAGATAATTCTAAAATTGATCTGGAATCACAAAACATCCAAAATAGCCAGAGCAATCTTGAGAACAAAGCTGGATGTATCAAACTCTCTGATTTCAAACTATACTACAAAGCTATAGTAATTAAACAATATAAAATATTTTTAAAAAGGCACACAGATAAATGGAACAGAATTGAGAGCCCAGAAATAAACCCATGCATATACAAACAATTAACTTATGACAAAGGAACCAATAATATATAATGGACAGTCTCTTCAATAAATGGTGTTGGTAAAAGTGGACAGCCACATGCTAAAGAATGAAACTAAATCACTTTTTTACACAATACACCAATATTAACTCAAAAATGGATTAAAGACTAGAATATAAGACCTGAAACCATAAAATTCCTAGAAGAAAATATAGACAGTAAGCTCCTTGATATCTCTCTTAGCAATATTTTTGTAGATCTGACTCCAAAGGCAAAGGAAACTAAAGCAAAAATAAATGAATGAGACTACACCAAACTAAAAATTTTCTTGCACAGCAAAGGAAAACATCCTGAAAGTGAAAAGTCAACCTACTGAATGGGAGAAGATATTTGTAAATGATTTCTGACAAGGGGTTAATATCCAAAATATATAAAGAACTCATGTACTCAACAACAAAAATACAAACAATAAAATCCAAAAATGGACAAAGGATCTGAAGAGATATTTTTCCAAAGAAAACATACAGATGGCCAACAGGCACACGAAAAGATGTTCAACATCACTCATTATTATGGAAATGCAAGTCCATAATGAGAAAACCATGATGAGATATCACCTCACAGCTGTTAGAATGGCTATTATCAAAAATACAAGAAATCACAAGTGTTGGAGAGGATGTGGAGAAAGGGAAGACCCTACACTGTGGGAATGTAAATTGATGCACCCCTATAGAAAGCAGTATGAAGATTCTTTTAAAAAATAAGAATAGAACTACCACATAATCTAGCTATTCCACTTCTGAATATTTACCTGAAAAATACAAAAACAAAACCAATTGGAAAAGATACATGCACTCCTATGATTATTGCAGCATTAGTTACAAAAGCCAAAGTAAAGAAACAACCTAAGTGTCAATCGATGGATGAGAGTATAAAGAAGATGTGGTAAACAAACAAACAAACAAATAAATAAATAATCCATGGAATGCTACTAAGCCACAAAAGAGAGTGAAATCACACTGCCATTTGGGTGGGCAAAATGGGTGAAGGGGGTCAATTTTATGGTGATGAATGGTTAACTAGACTTCTGGTGGTAGCCACATTGTAGTGTTTACAGATGTCGAATTATAATGTTGTACACCTGAAACTTATTTAAAGTTATATACCAATTTTACCTCAATAAAATATTTTTAATTAAAAAAGTGAACATGAAACAAAAAGCAAGAATGTGTCCCCTCAAGCAAAAGACAAAGACAATAGGGCTTCCCTGGTGGCGCAGTGGTTGGGAGTCCGCCTGCCAATGCAGGGGACGCGGGTTCGTGCCCCGGTCCGGGAAGATCCCACATGCCACGGAGCGGCTGTGCCCGTGAGCCATGGCCGCTGAGCCTGCGCGTCCGGAGCCTGTGCTCCGCGACGGGAGAGGCCGCGGCGGTGAGAGGCCCGCGTACCGCAAAAAAAAAAAAAAAAAAAAAAAAAAAGACAAAGACAATATATCTAAATTGTGTCTGCTACAGCCAAAATACATTACTTCTCCCGAATGTTCTACTTCTCCCAATACTAACTTCTCCTTCCCCAAAATGAGTTAAACATGACAAAAAGAAATGTTGTCATGTAACATATATATAATTGGTTTTCTACATGTGCAAAGAGATGGACATTTTGAGTTCCCTAATGTGTGTGTTCCTATCTGAAGCTGAACAAGGTGAAACTCTGCCTTCTTGTTTCAACTCTCATACTGTAAACAAGTGTCCATTTCATGATCTGCTCAGTATCATGTTTTCACATTTGGGGGCTTTTCCTTGATAATTTTGCTACTTCAAATGACCCCCAAGCACAGTGCTCAAGTGCTGTTTACTGTTCTTAAGTGTAAGAAGGCTGTGATGTGCCTTATAGTGTGTTAGATAAGCTGTTTCGTCATAAATTATAGTGCTGTTGGCCATGAATTCAATATTAATGAATAAACAATGTATATTAAATGAGGCATCTTTAACAGAAACACACTCAAAATAAGGTTTGTACTCATCAGATGATGGATATGTTGTGACTGGAGGCTCACAGGAACCTAACCCTATGTTTCTCCTGGGGCAATGGCTCAGAATTGACTAATTCAGTGCTCATAGCAACATAATATTATAGACTATAACTACTGTAAATAATGAGGACATACATATGACAAAGGTACTTTTTATAATATATTTAACTTGAAAATATTTTCTTCCAGGCTATGATTATCTTTCCGTGTTCTTATCAATGTCTTTCAAAGAACAAAATGTCTTCATTTTTATAAAGTCCAATTTACATTTTTTTCTTTTATGGATTATGTTTTTGGTGTCTTATCTAAGAAATCTTCGCCTAACCTATTTCACTTTCTCCTCTGTTTAGTTTAAAAGTTTAACAAGTCGGTTTTATGCTTAGATCCATGATCAATTTGGAGTAAATTTTTGCATACAGTTCAAGGGATTAGTCAAAGTTCACTACATATGGATATATATTTGCTGAAACAATACTTTTTTGGAAAAGACTATCCTTTCTCCATAGAATTGCCTTTGCAACTTTGTCACACATTATTTGACCATATATATGCAGGTCTATTTTTGGACTCTATTCAGTTCCACTAATGTATTTGTCTAACTTAATTCTATCCTGTTTGTTGTAACTTACTAAGTCTTGAAGTCAGGTGATATAACCACTCCAACTATTTTTTTTTTTACAAAGGTCATTTTGTTATTCTAGCTCCTTCGCCTTTCTATAGGCATTTTAGGATCTGCTTGTCAATTTCTAGGGGAAAAAATGCCTGCTGGCAGTTTGATTGGAATTGAGTTGAATCCGTAGATCAATTTGTATGGAATTGACATATTAACTATACCCATGTTATCCTATCCATTAACACGGTACATCTCTCTATTTATGTCACCTTTCATTTATCCAGCAATACTTTGTAGTTTTCAGGATAAAATTCTTTCATATCTTTTGTCACATGTACCCCTAAGAATTTCCTGGTTATCATGCCATCTCAAATGATGCTGCATTTTTTGAATATTTTGATATCCAGTTACTCATTGTCTACGTATTAATCTTTTATCCTGGAACTGTGCTAAAATCACTTTCCAATTTTCAATATAAATTAGTGTCAAAGGGGCTTCCGGGAAGATGACGGAAGAGTAAGACGTGGAGATCACCTTCCTCCCCACAGATACATCAGAAATACATCTACGCGAGGAACAACTCCTACAGAACACCTACTGAACACTGGCAGAAGACCTCAGACCTCCCAAAAGGCAAGAAACCCCCCACGTACCTGGGTAGAGCAAAAGAAAAAAGAATAAACAGAGACAAAAGAATAGGGACGGGACCTGCACCAGTGGGAGGGAGCTGTGAAGGAGGAAAGGTTTCCACACACTAGAAGCCCCTTCACGGGCGGAGATTGCAGGTGGCGAAGGGGGAAAGCTTCGGGGCCGCGGAGGAGAGCACAGCAAAAGGGGTGCGGAGGACAAAGCGGAGAGATTCCCGCACAGAGGATCAGGGCTGACCGGCACTCACCAGCTCGAGAGGCTTGTCTGCTCAACCGCCGGGGCGGGCGGGGCAGAGAATTGAGGCTCAGGCTTCGGTCGGAGCGCCGGGAGAGGACTGGGGCTGGCGGCGTGAACACAGCCTGCAGGGGGTTAGTGCACCACGGCTAGCCGGGAGGGAGTCCGGGGAAAAGTCTGCACCTGCCGAAGAAGCAAGAGGCTTTTTCTTCCCTCTTTGTTTCCTGGTGCGTGAGGAGAGGGGATTAAGAGTGCTGCTTGAAGGAGCTCCAGGGACGGGCGCGAGGCACGGCTAAAAGCGCGGACCCCAGAGACGGGCATAAGACGCTAAGGCTGTTGCTGCTGCCACCAAGAAGCCTGTGTCCGAGCACAGGTCACTATCCACACCCCGCTTCGAGGGAGCCTGTGCAGCCCGCTACTGCCAGGGTCCCGGGATCCAGGAACAACTCCCCTGGGAGAACGCACGGTGTGCCTTCGGCTGGTGCAACATCACGCCGGCCTCTGCCGCCACAGACCCGCCCCGCACTCCGTGCCCCTCCCTCCCCGCGGCCTGAGTGAGCCAGAGCCCCCGAATCAGTGGTTCCTTTAACCCCGTCCTGTCTGAGTGAAGAATAGATGCCCTCCGGCGACCTACACGCAGAGGCGGGGCCAAATACAAAGCTGAGCCCCTGGTAGCTGTGGAACAAAGAAGAGAAAGGGAAATCTTTCCCAGCAGCCTCAGAAGCAGCGGATTAAAGCTCCACAATCAACTTGATGTACCCTGTACTGTGGAATACCTGAATAGACAACGAATCATCCCAAATTGAGGAGGTGGACTTTAAGAGCAAGATTTATGATTTTTTCCCCTTTTCCTCTTTTTGTGACTGTGTATGTGTATGCTTCTGTGTGAGATTTTGTCTGTATAGCTTTGCTTCCACCATTTGTCCTAGGGTTCTATCCATCCGTTTTTTGTTTGTTTGTTTGTTTTGTTTTTCTTAATAATTATTTTTTTATTTTAATAACTTTATTATATTTTATCTTACTTTATTTTGTTTTACTTTATCTTCTTTCTTTCTTTTTTTACTTCCTTCCCTCTTTCCTTCCTTCCTTCCTCCCTCCCTCCCTTCTTTCTTTCTTTCTTTCTACTTCTACTAATTCTTTATTTCTACTTTTTCTCCCTTTTATTCTGAGCCATGTGGATGAAAAGCTCTTGGTGCTGCAGTCAGGAGTCAGTGCTGTGCCTCTGAGGTGGGAGAGCCAACTTCAGGATTTTGGTCCACAAGAGACCTCCCAGCTCCACAAATATCAAATGGCGAAAATCTCCCAGAGATCTCCATCTCAACACCAGCACCCAGCTTCACTCAATGACCAGCAAACTACAGTGCTGGACATCCTATGCAAAACAACTAGCAAGACAGGAACACAACCCCACACATTAGCAGAGAGGCTGCCTAAAATCATAATAAGTCCACAGACACCCCAAAACACACCACCAGACATGGACCTGCTCACCAGAAAGATAAGATCCAGCCTCAACCATTAGAACACAGGCACTAGTCCCCTCTACCAGGAAGCCTACACAACCCACTGAACCAACCTTAACCACTGGGGACAGACACCAAAAACAATGGGAACTACAAACTTGCAGCCTGCGAAAAGGAGACCCCAAACACAGTAAGATAAGCAAAATGAGAAGACAGAATTTCACACAACAGATGAAGGAGCAAGATAAAACCCACCAGACCTAACGAATGAAGATGAAATAGGCAGTCTACCTGAAAAACAATTCAGAATAATGATAGTAAAGATGATCCAAAATCTTGGAAATAGAATGGACAAAATGCAAGAAACATTTAACAAGGACCTAGAAGAACTAAAGATGAAACAAACAATGATGAACAACACAATAAATGAAATTAAAAATACTCTAGATGGGATCAATGGCAGAATAACTGAGGCAGAAGAACGGATCAGTGACCTGGAAGATAAAATAATGGAAATAACTACTGCAGAGCAGAATAAAGAAAAAAGAATGGAAAGAACTGAAGACAGTCTCAGAGACCTCTGGGACAACCTTAAATGCACCAACATTCTAATTATAGGGGTTCCAGAAGAAGAAGAGAAAAAGAAAGGGACTGAGAAAATATTTGAAGACATTATAGTTGAAAACTTCCCTAATATGGGAAAGGAAAGAGTTAATTAAGTCCAGGAAGCACAGAGAGTCCCATACAGGATAAATCCAAGGAGAAATATGCAAAGACACATATTAATCAAACCGTCAAAAATTAAATACAAAGAAAACATATTATAAGCAGCAAGGGAAAAACAACAAATAACACACAAGGGAATCCCCATAAGGCTAACAGCTGATCTTTCAGCAGAAACTCTGCAAGCCAGAAGGGACTGGCAGGACATATTTACAGTGATGAAGGAGAAAAACCTGCAACCAAGATTACTCTTTCCAGCAAGGATCTCATTCAGATTTGATGGAGAAATTAAAACCTTTACAGACAAGCAAAAGCTGAGAGGGTTCAGCACCACCAAACCAGCTTTACAACAACTGCTAAAGGAACTTCTCTAGGCAAGAAACACAAGAGAAGGAAAAGACCTACAACAACAAAACAATAAGAAAATGGGAATAGGAACATACATATTGATAATTACCTTAAATGTAAATGGACTAAATGCTCCCACCAAAAGACACAGATTGGCTGAATGGCTACAAAAACAAGACCCATATATTTGCTGTCTACAAGAGACCCACTTCAGACCTAGAGACACATACAGACTGAAAGTAAGGGGATGGAAAAAGATATTTCATGCAAATGGAAACCAAAAGAAAGCTAGAGTAGCAATTCTCATATCAGACAAAATAGACTTTAAAATAAAAACTATTAGAAGAGACAAAGAAGGACACTACATAATAATCAAGGGATCAATCCAAGAAGAAGATATAACAATTGTAAATATTTATGCACCCAACATAGGAGCACCTCAATACATAAGGCAAATACTAACAGGCATACAAGGGGAAATTGACAGTAACACAGTCATAGTAGGGGACTTTAACAC
Organism: Orcinus orca; assembly: GCF_937001465.1. NCBI lineage: Eukaryota > Metazoa > Chordata > Mammalia > Artiodactyla > Delphinidae > Orcinus > Orcinus orca. The sequence continues at coordinate 21,814,576 of NC_064575.1, forward strand.
CCCACTTTCACCATTGGACAGATCATCCAAGATGAAAATAAATAAGAAAACACAAGCTTTAAATGATACATTAAACAAGATGGACTTAATTGATATTTATAGGACATTCCATCCATAAACAACAGAATACACGTTTTTCTCAAGTGCTCATGGAATATTCTCCAGGATAGATCATATCTTGGGTCACAAGTCAAGCCTTGGTAAATTTAAGAAAATTGAAATTGTATCAAGTATCTTTTCTGACCACAACGTTATGAGACTAGATATCAATTACAGGAAAAGATCTGTAAAAAATACAAACACATGGAGGCTAAACAATACACTACATAATAACGAAGTGATCACTAAAGAAATCAAAGAGGAAATTAAAAAGTACCTAGAAACAAATGACAATGGAGACACGACGACCGAAAACCTATGGGATGCAGCAAAAGCAGTTCTAAGAGGGAAGTTTATAGCAATACAATCCTACCTTAAGAAACAAGAAATATCTCGAATAAACAACCTAACCTTGCACCTAAAGCAATTAGAGAAAGAAGAACAAAAAAAACCCAAAGTTAGCAGAAGGAAAGAAATCATATAAATCAGATCAGAAATAAATGAAAAAGAAATGAAGGAAACGATAGCAAATATCAATAAAACTAAAAGCTGGTCCTTTGAGAAGATAAATAAAATTGATAAACCATTAGCCAGACTCATCAAGAAAAAAAGGGAGAAGACTCAAATCAATAGAATTAGAAATGAAAAAGGAGAAGTAACAACTGACACTGCAGAACTACAAAAGATCATGAGAGATTACTACAAGAAACTCTATGCCAATAAAATGGACAACCTGGAAGAAATGGACAAATCTTAGAAAAGCACAACCTGCCAAGACTGAATCAGGAAGAAATAGAAAATATGAACAGAACAATCACAAGCACTGAAATCGAAACTGTGATTAAAAATCTTCCAACAAACAAAAGCCCAGGACCAGATGGCTTCACAGGCGAATTTTATCAAACATTTAGAGAAGAGATAAAACCTATCCTTCTCAAACTCTTCCAAAATATAGCAGAGGGAGGAACACTCCCAAACGCATTCTTCGAGGCCACCATCACCTTGACATCAAAACCAGACAAGGATGTCACAAAGAAAGAAAACTACAGGCCAATATCACAGATGAACATAGATGCAAAAATACTAGCAAACAGAATCCAACAGCACATTAAAAGGATCATACACCATGATCAAGTGGGGTTGATTCCAGGAATGCAAGGATTCTTCAATATATGCAAATCAATCAATGTGATACACCGTATTAACAAACTGAAGGAGAAAAAACATATGATCATCTCAATAGATGCAGAGAAAGCTTTCGACAAAATTCAACACCCATTTATGATAAAAACCCTGCAGAAAGTAGGCAAAGAGGGAACTTTCCTCAACATAATAAAGGCCATATATGACAAACCAACAGCCAACATCGTCCTCAATGGTGAAAAACAGAAAACATTTCCACTAAGATCAGGAACAAGACAAGGTTGCCCACTCTTACCACTGTTATTCAACATAGTTTTGGAAGTTTTAGCCACAGCAATCAGAGAAGACAAGGAAATAAAAAGAATCCAAATCGGAAAAGAAGAAGTAAAGCTGTCACTGTTTGCAGATGACATGATACTATACAGAGAGAATCCTAAAGATGCTACCAGAAAACTACTAGAGCTAATCAATGAATTTGGTAAAGTAGCAGGATACAAAATTAATGCACAGAAATCTCTGGCATTCCTATACACTAATGATGAAAAATCTGAAAGTGAAATCAAGAAAACACTCCCATTTACCATTGCAACCAAAAGAATAAAATATCCAGGAATAAACCTACCTAAGGAGACAAAAGACCTGTATGCAGAAAATTATAAGACACTGATGAAAGAAATTAAAGATGATACAAATAGACGGAGAAATAGACCATGTTCTTGGATTGGAAGAATGAACATTGTGAAAATGACTCTACTACCCAAAGCAATCTACAGATTCAATGCAATCCCTATCAAACTACCACTGGCATTTTTCACAGAACTAGAACAAAAAATTTCACAGTTTGTATGGAAACAAAAAAGACCCCGAATAGCCAAAGCAATCTTGAGGACGTAAAACGGAGCTGGAGGAATCAGGCTCCCTGACTTCAGACGATACTACAAAGCTACAGTAATCAAGACAGTATGGTACTGGCATAACAACAGAAAGATAGATCAATGGAACAGGATAGAAAGCCCAGAGATAAACCCACGCACATATGGTCACCTTATCTTTGATAAAGGAGGCAGGAATGTACAGTGGAGAAAGGACAGCCTCTTCAATAAGTGGTGCTGGGAAAACTGGATAGGTACATGTAAAAGTATGAGATTAGATCACTCCCTAACACCATACACAAAAATAAACTCAAAATGGATAAAAGACCTAAATGTAAGGCCAGAAACTATCAAACTCTTAGAGGAAAACATAGGTGGAACACTCTATGACATAAATCACAGCAAGATCCTTACTGACCCACCTCCCAGAGAAATGGAAATAAAAAGAAAAATAAACAAATGGGACCTAATGAAACTTCAAAGCTTTTACACAGCAAAGGAAACCATAAACAAGACCAAAAGAAAACCCTCAGAATGGGAGAAAATATTTGCACATGAAGCAACTGACAAAGGATTCATCTCCAAAATGTATAAGCAGCTCATGCAGCTCAATAACATAAAAACAAACAACCCAATCCAAAAATGGGCAGAAGATCTAAATAGACATTTCTCCAAAGAAGATATACAGATTGCCAACAAACACATGAAAGGATGCTCAACATCGCTAATCATTAGAGAAATTCAAATCAAAACTACAATGAGATATCATCTCACACCAGTCAGAATGGCCATCATCAAAAAATCCGGAAACAATAAATGCTGGAGAGGGTGTGGAGGAAAGGGAACCCTCTTGCACTGTTGGTGGGAATGTACATTGATACAGCCACTGTGGAGAACAGTATGGAGGTTCCTTAAAAACCTACAAATAGAACTACCATATGACCCAGCAATCCCACTACTGGGCATATACCCTGAGGAAACCATAATTCAAAAAGAGTCATGTACCAAAATGTTCATTGCAGCTCTATTTACAATAGCCTGGAGATGGAAACAACTTAATTGTCCATCATCGGATGAATGGATAAAGAAGATGTGGCACATATGTACAATGGAATATTACTCAGCCATAAAAAGAAATGAAATTGAGCTATTTGTAATGAGGTGGATAGACCTAGAGTCTGTCATACAGAGTGAAGTCAGAAAGAGAAAGACAAATACCGTATGCTAACACATATATATGGAATTTAAGAAAAAAAATGTCATGAAGAACCTAGGCGTAAGACAGGAATAAAGACACAGACCTAGTAGAGAATGGACCTGAGGATATGGGGAGGGGGAAGGGTAAGCTGTGACAAAGCAAGAGAGAGGCATGGACATATATACACTACCAAACGTAAGGTAGATAGCTAGTGGGAAGCAGCCACATAGCACAGGGAGATCAGCTGGGTGCTTTCTGACCGCCTGGAGGGGTGGGATAGGGAGTGTGTGAGGGAAGGAGACGCAAGAGGGAAGAGATATGGGAACATATGTATATGTATAACTGATTCACTTTGTTATAAAGCCGAAACTAACACACCATTGTAAAGCAATTATACTCCAAAAAAGATGTAAAAAAAAAAAAAAGAAAGAAAAAAAAATAGTGTCAAAGGAGGAATTCTAAATGATAACAATATGCAAAAATTCAGAGTGACTACAATGTACACATTGAAGCAGCACAAATGCAGTGTCTTGACAATACACACATTGTCAGAGGATGAGAAAAGACAGTGAGTTTACAAAGAGATTTGTTAACAAAATACAAAGAGAAACATACTTTCATATGATGGCTGAATACATGATGAAGTGAGTCATGTGATGATTGAGTACAACATATTTTTTTCCAAATTGTGATAGTTCATTAATAGTTATTAATGAACAAATTAACCCAGATTGTATATTCAAGTCAAAATCAATAATATCCACCCTCAAACATTGATTTATTTACATGATAAGCGTTGTTGTCAATCAAAATCTAGGTCTTGCAAACTTAGAAAGAGAAGAATGTCAGACAAGAGGTAGCAAAATCTCAGAAGGTGCTACCTTAAATAGGGCTACCGAGAGACATAAAATCAGACAGAAAAGGAGGAATTGGAGAGGGACAGCAAGACAGAGATACAGAAAGACAGAAAAAGTTCCACTCTGACTAATTGATCTTGGGGGGCAAGGGCAGGATCAAAGCTTCCAATATATTAAGCCTGAAGTAATAATGGTCCCTGAGTTATATACATATTTTTCCAGGTCATCTATTATCACATAGTTTCACAAAATCATCACCTATAAGAAGGGAGGAATCTATTTTCCAATCACCTCTGTGAGAGGAAAATATATAATCCCCTACTTTTCAACCTTTATTTGTGGCTTTACTAGCTAAAATAGCATTTGACGTTATTTGAGCTTGAGCACTTTTCAATATAGACAAGAGGAGAATACAGTTCTAGGATTTCCCTAGGCAATCTGGATACAAATCAACTAAGTCATTTTTTAAAGTTAATTAAAAATAAAGAAATCCACAAGATGAAAGACATCACTTAAAATTGGTTAGGGCTACAGAACAATAAAATAAGATGGACTGAGTAATTTTCTGTATTTAGGAACATCATTTTTTCTTTATAGACATATATCTTAGTTCTTCCCACTTTTAAAAAGTTCAAGGTTTTGTTTTTTTATGTGAATTTTAAACTTGTTTACATCCTCACTTATTTATTTAATAGAAATCTGATCAATTCTATACGTGTAAATAGTTGTCCACTCCAATTTCTTTCCTTCAAATTTAGAATCAGTCTTTATATATTCAGATATTCTTCAGCATGGTAGGTAGGATACAGTTTTATAAATTAAATTAGAGCTTCTTGATCCTTGTTGCATACCAAATCTCTAAGTGCCTTTCAAAATATGCTCATGTCCAGGCCTCATTCTTGATCAATTGTTATAAAATATCTGGGGGAAGAGTTTGGACATAAGTATTTTGGAAAAAAATTTGAGTTGTTTTTTATGTGCAATGATTAATGTAAATCTTCAAGGCCAACACCACCTATATGCATTGTCATCCATGACAAAGTACTTGTTGGCTTATGCATACCCTTATATCTTGGCTTAAATAACAGATATAACGAAGGTTGCCTCAACAGGTGTCCTATAATGAAATCAGAATACTGCTAAGAAAATAGTAGAACGCAGAGAGCTGACATGATGAAAACTGGGAGGATATGTCTGAGAATCTTGAACCCAGGAGTCTCTTTTTAGCCCGTGGAATACTTTTCCGCTTGCTAGAGGAGAACAGCCTCCTTTTTCCTAGAAAATAAGTAAAGACCGCACATGAGTCGAATACCTAACCAAAAGATGCTTGTTATTTTCTTAAACCACCCTAGCTCCCTTCAGAGCTTCCAGGCAATATTTAGCATTACAGCAGAGCAGGAAAATAATTTCCCTACTAGGGGAAAAAAAACAGTTTAGTCAACAAATTATTGCATGTTTTGGTTAATATATATGCAGTCAGAAACTAGGAGGAAATGAGAAGATAATAAGACTGAGTAGTGGAGAGCTTATAGACATGGTAATACTCTTTTATATCTCAGAATTTAACCTGAAGTTGAGCTTAACACAATGTAAGAAAGGCTTCTTCAAGCTTAAAGATGATGGTAATATGCAGTAAATGACATGAGATGGTAGATCTGCTTTGGCAGAGAATTGAGGAAGGTGTCAGAAGAGTCAAGATGGTGGGTAAATTAAAATAAATGTGTTACACAAGAACAGAAAATCCACCATGGGACTATGATCACCAGAAGGGCCCCAAACGTGTTTCCTTCACTAAGGCAGTAAAGAGTGCACCAGTGAAAGGGGCATAGTCATCACTGAGAAACCCAGTGCAGCTTGTCTTTTCATACTAGAGTTGACAGTTGATGGTACTGCCACATTATTGGGTCCTTAATGTGAATAAGGATGATAGATTCTTGGAATAGTTAGAGGTCCAGTGTAAGAGGTATGTAAATATCAGAGGCAACATGGCTATAATTACCATAACAGGAAACAAAGCCAGAATAGTTCTTTGGCTGAAGACTTCTTTGGTATTGACTAATAAAACATCATGTTCCTAGATGTGAGATAGATCGGAAGCAGAATACAATATTTCATGATTTATATAACAAAGAAAATCAAGAGTTGGCAAGCAAAAGTTTGATGTTATCCAAATAAAATATGAAAACCATTCACCTAGCTTCCAGATCTGAGTCACTTCTCATACTCAGAGCTCATCAATTGAAAGGAGTCTAGAATCTCTTGAGAAAGGATTCTGTAAAGCTGTGGCAAATATAAACAATAGCACATTCAGTCTTTATTTTAAAAGGGACTGGTAGTAATTGCATGCAGGAGAAGAAGAATACCAAGATCTTTTGAGGTCTACTGAATACAATAGACTGACTTATAGTAAGAGAACTGAAACATCATTATAGTCTTCAGGTTAGAGTGTGGCTTATGGAGACAGATAATAAATGGAATTCTGACCTTACAATATTACTAATTGGTCTGTGGACCTATACTGTGGACATTTTTCTGGTTCCTGGATTCAAAATTGGGAGAGATATACTTACTGGATGACATATACCCCAGGTTAGTCCTCAGGTATGGTACTAGAAATGGTCAAAGGGAAGTCCATAAAACTTGCCCTTGCTCAGGAAAAATATTGTCACAAACCATATGGTACCCAGATGGAATTGCAGATATATACTGAAATTCTAAAGATTTATAGGTTTCTGGGGTAGTGATCCCCTTCACACGCTCTTTCAATACAACTGTACCTCTGCTGCAAAATGAGCTGGACTGAGGAGAATGACAATAGCCCACCATAAACTTGATCATGAGTTAGCTCTAATCACAGCTGTTGAGTGGATATGTCATTTTTTTTGGATCAAAACAACACAGTCTCTGATACTTGACATGTGACAAATAATCGGGTGAATGTGCTCTGTTTAATCCCCATGAACAACAACAACAAAAATAATCAAAGAAGTTTGCATTTACCTTCACATGGGAAGGAGAGCAGTATACATTCACTGACCACCGCAAACCCGTGTAGGCTTATCTGCTCTCGTGCTCAGTATACTCTCAAAGACATTAATTATCTTGGTATGTTATACCTGTTATTAGACTTTAAAGCACTTAGTTCCTTTAATAAAATTTAAAAATATTTTAATGATTTCTTAGCCCAACTGTTGTCCTTTGAGAATTTACAACATAAAGCATACGTATTTCTACAAAGACAAATGAATAAGAGAGCATAACTATCTTCTAAGCATAACCCTACTCAACATTTCCTCATCGTCTTACTCATTACCATCCTAGCGCAAACCACTTTCCTCTCTTCCCCAGATGAATAAAATACCTCCAACTAATCTAAACATTTGAAGTCAAACTTTCAGACAGGTGCCAGAGTGATCTTTGCAAAAGGAAAATTAAAATACAGCATTCAGGACCTCCCTGGTGGTGCAGTGGTTAAGAATCTGCCTGCCAATGCAGGGGACACAGGTTCGAGCCCTGGTCCGGAAAGATCCCACATGCTGCACAGAGCAACTAAGCCCGTGCGTCACAACTACTGAGCCTGCGCTCTAGAGCCCGCAAGCCACAACTACTGAGCCCGCAAGCCTAGAGCCCGTGCTCCACAACAAGAGAAGCCACTGCAATGAGAAGACTGCTCATCGCAAGGAAGAGTAGCCCCGCTTGCCGCGACTAGAGAAAGCCCGCGGGCAGCAACGAAGACAAAATACAGCCAAAATAAATAAATAAAAATAAATAAATTAAATAAAATAAAATACAGCATTCATCTACTCAAAACCTTCAATCATTCTCCATCCTCCTTAGAATAAAATTTAAATAATTCACCATGGTCCTGATGTCCACCTTCACTGAACTCTTCTACTACTTCCTACTTCTCTAACTTATCTCTTACTACTCTCTCCTGATTTAGCCTTATTTAGCCACGTTCTTAATTCTTTCAAAAATAAATCAAACTTGTTCCGATCTCAGGGGTATTGTGCTTACTGTTCTCCTTGCCTGGAAATTTTTGCCCTAGATTTTTCATGACTTATTCAATTATTTTTTTCAGGCCCCTGTTCATATGTCATCTCCACAAATAGACCCTTCCTGGCCCTATCTATATTATCCACAACCTTTTCTCTTCATATATTCCATCACTTTTTATCCTCTTACCCTGCTGTTGAAGTGATATATATATATATTTGTTTATTTTAAAAGAATCTAATCCACCTTCTAGAATATGAGTTCCATGAAGGTATGAAGGTATTGTTGATTTTGCAGTTCATCACTGTATCTCTAGGGCCCAGGGTAATGCCTAGAGCAAAGTAGGTGCTCAATAAACATTTTTTTGAATAAATAAAAGAATTAAGGTTATTCTGTAACAAAGTGAACACAGTAGACTTAAAAACTTACATAGGCTCATATTCAACATAAACTTAGACAAAAATAAACATGATCCATTTATGTTTCACATGGTATTTTGTTCTCGTCTACAAAAAAATTCTTTGGCTAGTATGAAGATTAGGATTTCAGGATGGAAGTTACCCCTTTTCCCTTCTGAGATCCTTGTTGAGGAGGAAAAATACAAGAATTATTGATGTAACTTGGACCAAAGCATGAGTCATTAAAGAGCATTCTAAAATCTCTAACCTAGGACTCTGAGAAAAACTACATTGGAGAATATGGCTTGGTTAAGAGGCTAAGGTGGAGTTCTCATACCTACAGCTCTGACTCTATGTGTTGAGACCCACATTCCTAGGTGTTTTTTTTGTTTTGTTATTTATTTATTTGGCTGTTCCAGGTCTTACTTGCGGCACCTGGGATATTCGTTGCCGCATGCAGGATCTTTAGTTGCATCGTGTGGGATCTTTAGTTGTGGCATGCAGGCTCTTAGTTGCAGCATGCGGAATCTAGTTCCCTGACCAGGGATCAAACCCAGGCCTCCTTCATTGGGAGCGTGGAGTCTTAACCCCTGGACCACCAGGGAAGTCCCCCTAACTGTTTTTAAATGATGATTGTGTTGGTAGAGCAAAGTTGATACACACACCTCATGTACCCAATAACCAGCGTATTGAAGGAGACTGTCAGTTTCTGCCAAAGTAAGCCATGTCAATTTCAAACATTTCATTCTCTCTTCAGACATGTAACATACCCCAACTCCAAACTTACTTTCAGAAGATGACTTCACTTCCTAAGTTATAGAGAAATAGAATCCATATGACAGAAACTCTCTCAAAATCTTTTACCAGGTCTGTAACTTTCCCTATATCTATATACATTTTCTACGCCTACCTCCTTCTTAAAGTAGACAAAGTGTTCTTTCTCAAGTAAATGACTCAGGTTGTGATTTGACTCTCTCTCCATTTGGTTTCCCAAAGAGACATACTTCACCATTTAACTGGTCTGTGTTTTATATAATATTTTCAGTCATTTCCGCTAGATCTTTCCCAAATTCAATATGTTCAATTCTATTCAATATTTTAAAAAATAAACTATTTTACTCACATATTCCTTCTTACAAACTCCATTCCATCTTTTTTTTCCCCCTCCTTAACAGTCAAGCTCCTAAACAATTCATTTTATTCACTGTCTCTATTTCCTTCTCCTGATTCCTCCACATACTCTAATCTGGTTTAAACCCCTTTCCCTCCATCAAAGGAGATCTTGTTAAAGGAACTGAACCCTATAGACTTCTGTCAGTCCTAAATCTCAGAACACTCACCACTGGTTCTCCTCTCTCTTCTGCTTACAGCAGCCATCTTTTATTTTTCTTCTGCAATACCAGTTCTCTTGATTTTTCTCCATTCTGGATCTTTCTTCTTCATCTTCTTTTCAGGCTCATCTTTCTCTACCTAATCAATAAATATTGCAGCTTCTCAGGTCTCAGTCCTAGGCCATCATCTCATGCTCCAGTCTTTCTCCCATATGATTTCAGCTACCCTCATGATTTCAATTGTCCTGTTTAATGGTAACTCCAAAATGTATACCTCTAGCACAGAGTTGTTCTCTAAGTTCCATATACCTATACCCAGCTGCTTATTCAACACCTCCACTGTGGTAAGATGCTTAACTAAACATGTTCAAAACCAAAGCCATAATATTTTTACCCCCAAAATCAAATCCACTACTACAGTTTTCTTTCAGTAAATCACCATAACTACTATTCAGCAAGCCAAATATCTAGCAGCGCATCTCAATCTATCTCATTCCCCGTAGAAGTCTGGTCAATTTTACCTCCAAATTACTCTCAAATCTGTACTCATCTATTTCCACTGCTTTTACCCTAATTGAAGTCACCCACACACCTCTCACCCAGAAAACTGCAGAAACCTCTTAACTCATCTCCCCATATCCACTTTTGCCTCCTTTCAATTTGTTTTTCATGTGGCACCCAAGCGATCTTTTCAAAATAAAAACCTAACCGTGTTTCTCATTACTAAAACCTGTTTTCAAAGACTTCCTCTTACTCTTAGGGTAAAAATCAAAGTACTTAACATCCCCTCTACCTACTTCTGTAACTTCATCTTGTGCCTATAAGCCCCTTGCCGTGTATGTTTCAAAACCTCAGGCTTTCCACTTTTCAAGTGCACCATTATCCCTGTTGTTTCACAGATATCTCCTCCCACTTCACCTAGTCAGCTTCAACTCATCCTTTCTACCTTATATCACTTGTCCCTTCTCAGGAAAGCCTACTCTGGTACGAGCACCCTATATTAGGCATAGTATATGGTAAGCACTCAATAGATATTTGTTGCATGAATATATAAATAATACATAGACATACCAGATAACAGGAAACAAAACTATCTGCCAAACCTGAGGCAGAAATGAAAGAAAAAAAGCAAGGTGACATTTCCTGAAAACGCTTAGGTACAAGGATCCCACCATTAACGCAGTAGTCCAACAAAAATCAATCTCGGACCAATTACATACTGTTCTCTCAGAGAGGATTAAGTATGAGCTTGGAGCTAAATTTTTGCAGTTTCCTTCTTTTTTAGGATGAGGTAAATTTTTGCGTGGAATGCACATTCTTCGCTTTAATAATAACTATTATGATGACAATTCTCATCTGTTAGGGTGTTCTTGCCTGAAAGTTACCCCCAAAACCCAACTAAAATAGTCTAAAATGTAGAAATAATTATTTCACAAAGCAAAAATTAGGGAATTTTCACAGTTAATATAGTGGTTTTGAAATATCATCGAGCCCTGGAATTGTTCTTTCATTCGGTCCTATTCAGGGAGTTAGCTTTTTGCCTCATGAGATGGCACCAGGAAAAACAAGACATATATATTTATACAATAATATTAAAGGTTGAAAAAAGAAAACTCTTGCTTTTTGCTCTTACTTAAGGAGCAAGAAAGAACTTTTCAAGAAATCCCTCCACCACTCAGCAGACAACCCCCTCAGGCTTACTGATCAAAATCATGTCACGAGTCCATTGCTGAACCAATCTCCAGAGAGAGGACAGAATCATTACAATTGGCTAGGACTAATAGAGCTTCACTCCTAGGGCTGGAGAAAGGTCCTGAAGCACATGGCCTGCTGTCAACTGAGCAAAATGAACACTCTCTTATCCAGGAAGGGGGAGATTGACAGCGAACTCTGCCTGCCCCCCTGTCATTTAGTGAGGAACCCCTATGAACCCGTTATTCTACTGCATTTAATGTGCATCTTTTATAATCCTAACAACAACCCAACAAGACTGGTATGATTTTTACAGATGAAGATATTGAGACTTAAAGGTTGAGCTCTAGTACACTAGGTTATATTATTAATGGTGTGGGCAAGATTTAATGCAGGCCTGACTGACTTAAAAATCTGTTGTAAGGAATAGCATGATGATGATTACTCACATGTCTGCTGAAAGCATATTATCTACACATCGAGATTCCAATAATAAAATTCTACTTGCTGTTCACTAAAATATTCTATTTCAAATACTCCATGTTTACTATTCAATAATCAATGTCTCCTAAAGTTTCTGACACAAAGATAGGTGCTCATAAATATATGTTAAATTTTTATATTAGACATATAACACTAGGTTGTTTACTTTAAAACTTAGGCAAATTACTTAACCTCTCTGTGTCTTAGTGTCCTTAGTGTCCTTATCTATAAAAAGGTTTAATAATAGTAGCTTCCAGTTCATAGGTTTATTGTGAAAAATAAAGGAGCCTGGTATACAGTAAGTGCTTAATGTACATTAACTAATATCATTCCCAATTCAAAACTGATGCCTAATCAGTATTAACAATAGAAAAAAACAATTAAAACAAAATAAAACCAGAATTACCTCTTTTTTTCTTACTTTGTTTGATGACTTTTCAAATGTGTTCTTTGAGATATATAACCAATTTTTATTTATAACAACCTTTTATAGGTTTAAAATAATAGTGACATTTAAATGGCCCATAGTCTTTTTCCAGGTTTATTGAGATATTATTGACACATAGCGTAAGTAAATTTAAGATGTGAAATGTGATTTGATGCATGTATATATGGCAAAATGATTACCACAATAAGGTTAACACCTCTATCTCCTCACATAATTACCATTTTTTGTGTGTGTGTATGTGTGGTGATAACATTTAAGTTCTACTCTCTTAAGCTTCAAGTATATAATACAGTACTGTTAATTACAGTCCCCATGTTGTAATTAGATCCCCAGAAATAACTGGAAGTTTGTACCGTTCCACCAACATCTTTCCATTTCCACCCCACACCAAGCCCCTAGCAACCACTATTGTACCCTCTATTTATTTGTGATTTCCGCTTTTTAGATTCTGCATATAAGTGATATCATACAGTATTTGTCTTTCTCTGTATTATTTCAGTTCCCATAATACCCTCAAGGTCCATCCATGATGTCACAAAAGGCAGGACGTCCTTGATGGCTGAATGATATTCACATTTTCTCTAGCCTTTTAGATGACATGTCAGTAGTTTCCCTATCTTGGCTATTGTGAATAATGTTGCACTGAACATGGGGTCGCAGACGTCTCTTCAAGATAGTGTTTTCATTTCCTTCAGCTATATGCTCAGAAGTGGACTTGGTGGACTATATGGCAGGAGTCAACCTGATGCTGGGCAGCCAGCTCTGGGGCTCAGGGTGATGTCTGGCACTCACCTCACTCTTCCTCTCTGGATGGTATCTCTCTCCTCGCTGGCTGCTGGGGCTTGGGAGAGAGGTAACGTGAGTCGTGTGAATCTATCTTTCCTATCATCTTCATTGTATCCTTTCATATTTCTGTGCTTCACCCAGGTGCTATAATCCCTTGCCTGGAATCCTTGGCTCTGGTGAAGATATTTTCTTGAGCAGATAGTTACTCAAACTGATGTTTCTGGCAGGGGAGAGGGGAACTTTGGAGGGATGGGGACAGGTAAATGAGTGGTAGAAATTCCTACCCCACCAGTTTTTAACACACTTTTAAATAGTCTTCGTTTTGAAAGCTGAGAACTAAGGTAGCAGCTAGAACACAAACTACTTCCCACTGCCTAACCAAACTCTAACACTTTATTCAATTCAAGATATATTCAATTTCAAAAGCTTTTTTTAATATGACAAGAATTTTGAAGTGAGATCTTGCTTTTCATCAAGCTTGTCTCTTCACCATGAAGTTTTAGCTTATTCATTCTAACTCCATATTCCTTCTAGTCTCGGTTTTCAACCTGTGAATTTGTCTTACTTTATCCAGTTCTGAGTGGGCAATAACCTGGTTTATCAGGTTTACCGAATTGAAAAATCAATAAAATACACAGTGGTAAATCTTCCCAGACAGGATAAATTCATAAACCATCATAGACTCTCTGCCCCATGAGACAGCCCCAGCACAGGTCAGTAATAAGAACCACTTATACCTGAATGCAATAAAAACATTTTTACTGACCCTACACAGCTCAAGGCCCTTCTATTTCTTCCACTATAAGTAAGGGTAAAAACCCTAGTCAGATAAATTCATAGCAATTGAGAATTTCAACACATCTTAGAAATCATTTATTCCAGCCCTTTCATTTCATAGATAAGTAAACAGTATCCAAGAAATTAAGCCACTTGTTTAGTTCTGCCAAATAATTAGTGATAGAAATGGAATCAGACTGCAAGTCTCTCAGTTTCTGGGCAAGCACGTTTTACTTTTCTGGGTTTCCTCTCCACAAAAACCTCTTTTATAATAAATAAATAAATTACAAATTTGTTTTTTTTTAAAATTTATACTTGCTTGTGTGTTTTTTCTTGACTTGTACATATATTTTTCATACATTCACAACAATTCCCTCACCACTGATAAAAAGCTTCACTTGCCATGGAATTATCTTATTAATTGCTCTTCAAATAACTCCTCTAAAATTGCTTTAAAGCCATTTCTGCTATTAGAAGGTGTATACCTCTGACTATAAAATAGTTGTTTTTATTCATTTATTTGACATTATTGGGAACCTACTCTATGCTACATGCTGCAATTGGTGCTTGGTGTTCAGATAGAAACAGAGAAGTGGTGTTCACCCTTATAGTGATGTAGGTCAAGTGAGGGAAACAGATAGATACTAAAATAATTATCATAAAAATAAATACATGTAATAAAGAGTCTGACTCCATTTTTTTTTTTTTTTTTTTTTTAGCGGTACGCAGGCTTCTCACTGTTGTGGCCTCTCCCGTTGCGGAGCACAGGCTCCGGACGCGCAGGCCCAGAGGCCATGGCTCAGGGGCCCAGCCTCTCCTCGGCATGTGGAATCCTCCCGGACCGGGGCACGAACCCATGTCCCCTGCATCAGCAGGCGGACTTCCTCTTCCCTTTATGTCCCACATCTGGGCAAGCAGATACGAAAGCTCCAGTATTTTCTCCTTTCTTTGGTGCCAGTGTGTGTGTGTGTGTGTGTGTGTGTGTGTGTGTGTGTGTGTGTGTATATATATATATATACACACACATATATATGTACATATATATGAACCAGTGAAAAATATATACATATATACATGTATATGACTCTATAGAGGCATCTATATTATTTATATAGTATATACATGAAAAGTGTCAAAAAGAGAAATGGATTTTATTTTTAGCAACCACTCAATTATTATTCCAGAATGTTTACTGAGTACCTTTTATGTGCTAGAGACAGTACTAGACATTTGCAATTAAACAATAAACAAGACAGATGTTGCCCCTACGCTTACACCCTTTCCCACACATTTTCCCCAGATTTCCACTTGTATAAATTAGAAAACTCAAGTAGTTCTTTTGGAGTGTAACTACCTTTTCATGGGTCACACTCTACCTCACCACCTAGGGCCTGTTGGGACTTGAGTCTAGTTATAGGTCTAGAAGCAAAGAGGGATGGTGAGGGTGGGTTCTGAGGAGAATCTGCATTGTCTTGGATGGCAACTGCCTCAGGGAGGCCATTACGTTCCCTCAGGCAATGAAGAATTAATCCCCTCAGACAGAGGTGGAAAGATGCAAACCACTGGGGTAGGGATGCCCCTTGCCATTGAGGATGGGGAGACCTCTCCCACTGGCACAGAAGACTAATCATAATTTAGGGCTCAGCTTCATGAGAGTCTTCCCACAGATCCCCAACACAACTTGAAGAATCCCATTTTTTTCCCAATCAATGCCCTAAATTTAACAGGAGGTGCCCTAGGAGGCTGGCAGCTCAACTTGAATTTCAGCAATTTCAGCCCTGTGGTTGTAGGAGATAAGGGTCTCCTTATGGAAGCTCTCATGGAAGCTCTTAGGTCATTTCTGTGGCTTGAGTTGGGAAGTCAAATACCTGAACTCATTCTTTTGTTTCACCACTTTGTCCAGTGGCATTAGTAGCAACCAACTAATGTCACTATGTTACTCAGTTTTCTAAAATGCTCAAAAGTATCATATATGGAGTTACTTAGCTCCTTGCTTCTTATAAGTGGTTGATTAGGAATAACTAAAGCAGATATTTTGCATATCTCTAAACAATTCAAGCCAAGGACTCTCAGTGCTCTCTACTACTGGAGATAGAGTCATTAGCATCTAATCAGATTAGAGAGCCAATATATCATACTATTACAGAATGTCTTACTCTTTGTGGATATACTAGATTCCTCCATGTGTCTTCAAAAGATTCTTATTTATAACAGAGTCAATAAAATTTTCCAAACCTATTTCACAAGGTCATCAGGAAGTCCTTCTTTCTTTCTTTCTTTCTTTCTTTCTTTCTTTCTTTCTTTCTTTCTTTCTTTCTTTTGGGCTGTGTTGGGTCTTCATTGCTGCATGTGGGCTTTCTCTAGTTGCAGCAAGAGAGGGCTACACTTTGTTGCGGTGCACGGGCTTCTCATTGCAGTGGCTTCTCTTTGTTGTGGATCATGGGCTCTAGCGGCGTGGGCTTCAGTAGTTTTGACACGCGGGCTCAGTAGTTGTGGCTCACGGGTCTAGTTGCTCCGCGGCATGTGGGATCTTCCCAGACCAGGGATCGAACCCGTGTCCCCTGCATTGGCAGGCAGATTCTCAACCACTACCTCATGAGGGAAGTCCCAAGAAGTATTTAAATTACAGTAAAACTATAGACAATCAAAGGGCATGATAAGAAGTTTGATAAAAATGTTAAACTCTGTTTTCTTTTGAATCAACAAAGATTTGTACAATTGTTTGCTGTATTGTTTACTTTGCTGGTCCAGTGAATTTGGCAGAGAAACAGTAAACAAGAGATTTTTTTATTCATCTATTTATCAAGACAGTAATGAATTCCCTTATTGCTTCAGGATGTAAAGCATGCTTCCTGTGAAGGATTCATTAACAAACACATGTATGCTTTTCTGCTCTATTGACAAGCTTTTAAACATAAAGTAAGAATTGTCCTCTAAAATTTATATTTTGATTTGACAGAGAAAAATAAACTATTTCAGGTTAAAATTTAAACTTATTTTCAATGATGTTAAGGTCAGCACACATATCCATCTAAATGACACTGTGCTTGTCCATTAGGGTAAGTAGGAATAAAATATAATATCATATGCAAGTATTCACAATTAAATCATATATATTTTATATAGATGAGCACAGTTTGAAACAGCATAATAAAGGAAGGATAGATAAAAGATGGTAAAAATTATTTGTCTACAATAATACTATGAGTTTTATTTTCCATTAATTTTTCATGTTGAATAGGAAAGTGTTTTAAAGTTTTTAAGTTTGTTAAAAAAAGCAAGTCAATACAAGAAAACAATCTTAATGTAAACCCCAGTTTGGCAATATAGATAATAAAAATATAAATAAGAATATAAACAAAGTATAATATAGACCTCATAAAAATTTAACATCATACAAATTTATCATATAGAGTCTGTTTTATACCCCAAAAAATTAATGACTGGAAATTGAATAAACATGAATTTGAATCCATCAGGACATATAGTTAAACATCCCTTGGGCAGAACAGTAAACTTTTCTTAACTTTATTTATTTTCATCATCCATACAGTAATATTAATCACTCCAACCTTAAAAGATTGGTGATTAAAATACATAATATATATCAAACACCTGATTGGTAGTAGTTGCAACAGGCATGGTTCCTTTTCATTAATGAGGATAGAGCATGAATCAAATATTTTAAAGTAGAGAATCCATTCTCTCTTGTATTCATAGTCATTCATTCTTTTTATCATCCATTCATGTACTTATTTATTTATTCACAGGTGTTTATAGAGTGCCTATTATGTGTCAAATCCTGTTAAAGACACTGTGGAACCCTGCAGTGTAGAAATGCATTCAATATAAAATTTGTTGACATATCCTAACATGCCCTAAAATCACATTGTGGTAACCCTCTAGAACTAGAAAAGAGGAGGAAAAAGAATAAAATTATTCAGATGAATATATGATTTTAATAAATGAGGTTTATATAACATGTTTTTAAAAAATATTTGTCTCCAAAAGATATCAAAGCTCTTTAAAATATAATAACATAGTACAAATAATTTTAGTGGTGAGGAAAATGCATAATATCAGCTGAAACTATTAAGGAAACTACAGAAGCAACATAACCTCATATATTTTAATATATTTCTGTATAAAATTTAGTATAGATTCAGTCACAAATTGTAGAAACCTCAACTCAAACTATCTTAAATTATAAGGAAATTAATTATTTTACATAAGAGGAAATCCAGAAATATGGCAGCCTTCTAATTTGTTTGACATATTGGATTAACAATGCGATCGAAGAATGTAGTTATTTCCATTTTTTGACTCTGTCATTCAGCCAGTTTTTATCTGTTGACTGTCAGCAGACCTCTGCACTACCTTTGTATTCTACTCTGTGTTGCAGGGGCCTGGAGGCCTCAAACTACATTTCTAAGGTACCTATGTCAATTGGAGACCCTGATGGGAGACTGTAAAATGGGAAGAGAAGGAAATTTAGGTGTCTTCTGATGTTGCTTTTTGCTGTAGCAACATCCGTGGGTATGCTTTGAAGACAACTGACCAGTGCAGAGAATTCCGGACTTTATTGGCATTTGTGGGGTTCCCAGCAGTGAGATCAACAGCACAGGCTCTTGTGTTACTGCTCTGTGGCGCTAGCACTGCCTTCAGCAAACGGCTGGGAAGTGTAAGGTCGAGGGCTTCAGCCAAAGGGTGAGAGCCGCATTCTCATATGCGTTCCCACTTTCTTCTTCCTTTTGCTCCTCGAGCCTTGCTATTTCTTTCTTTGCTATTCCAGTCTTTCCAATGACTTGCTAATTAATTTCCTGCATTCAATCCTCCTCTGTTGGAACACCTTAAGTCACTTCCGTTTTCTTGGAACACCTTGAGTCACTTCCGTTTTCTTGACTGGACTCTGATTCATAGAGCCAACTTCAGTGATGACTTTGTCCTTAGGCTGCAGCAAAATGACGAGAGCAGTCCCAGGCATCACTCCGGATATGACAATCTTCACAGTTAAAAAAAAAAAAAAAAGCTCTTCCTGCAGCTCTCTTAGGATCTTGGGAGTGAGGAACTTTTTCCCAGAATATTCATACCAGATGGCCCTTCATGACACACTGGACGGTACTGAGTCTCAAGCTGTGTGAGAGTAAATTATGCTTCATATAACAGACCCAAAATACATAATATGTCTCTAGAGGCAGATTTTTTTCTCTCTCTCACTTATGCATTCAGATGTGGACAGTTCAAGAGTAGTACAGTGGCTCTGATGTTGTACAAGACAGACTCTAGTTCAGCTTCTCACTTCACTGTGCCTAGGATGTGGCTCTAATCGTCATGATCTGAGATGACACTCCAGCCTTCATAACCCTATTGCACCAGGATAGAGAAAGTGGAGAGGAAAAGCATCACCCTCACTTTAAGGACACATCCCAGAACTTGCACGAGTCATTTCTGCTTATGTGCTGTTGGCCAGAACATAGGAAAAGATCTTTATTATGAGTATTTTTGCACCTGGGTAAAAATAGGAAATTGTATTAAAGTATGAGAAGAGAACAGATACTGTGGGAAAACTGTTAGTCTCAGCCAGTCTTCCTCTTTAGCCATTCAAATATCAATATGCATCCTTCTTTCTACCAAAAAGAACAGTTCCACTCTTTTCCTGAGAGAAACAAGCACCAAGCCCTATGACAGTAGTGTATTCACCAAGAAATCCAGGATCCCTTCGTGATTCAGTCATCTCCACAAAGTGCAAATGTAACTCCTCATGGGCCAGTAATCTGTAAACTAAAGCTATCTGCTGCCAAAACAAATAATACACAGTAAAAGTTCACATTTGGAAAAGTTCCACAGTAATTTTAACCCTGCTGGGCAGTGATAACAAACATGCTCTTCTCTGTAAGTAGAATCAATTCCTTCATTGACTCCTTTCTCTGCAAAGAACTTTTTGTTCATTATAGTCCTACTTGATACCAACTTTAAAGAGAAGGGTATCCTAAAGACTTTCACGGGCCATTTCCTGCTGGTGCAAGTTTAGAGACCAGACAGTATTTCAAGTCAGGCTTGGGGGAACTTTGTGAGACAAGCCCATCAAAAACTCGGTAGAGTTGAGGTTTGTTTCCCGCCAGCCCCATGTGTGAGTTACCACTGCCAAAGTTTTCATCTAGTTATAACTATTCAGCTTCACAGCTGTGGTTGTGCACTGACTGATCTCTGTGTGGTGCTCATTCCATCCTATCTCAACTCTCGGGGAGCCCTCTCAGGGTATGGGTTTGGGTGGTGTTTTAGGTGAGGTCACCCTTATACTTAACACAGAGCCCACAAGATTCTTCTGTGTGCCAGTAGTTTATTTGGGAGGTCTGCTGACAAGGAGCAGACATGAGGGATTGGAGACTGAACAGGGGAGAAAAGAAAGTGGTCTCACTAGAGGCAAGGCCGATGACTGGTTTTATGTGTGACTTTCTAAAGAACCTCATGAAATGATTCTCAAAACTTTTCAGTCTGAGGAGACATGGAGAAGCATTCAACAACTGGCTCACATCTCCTATTAGTTTAAGGTCACCCAAATTTCCCCAAGTTGTAAGGCTGAAGGGGCTGCCACTGGGGTCTCATGCCAAAGAGTTAGAAAAGCCCTGGGGCAGGAAAAGAAAAATACCCTGTACATGCTTTGAGGTAGGGTACTGTCAGGCAAAGAGAGTTAAAGCCTGCACAGGATTTTTCACTAGAGCTTTGGCTAGAGTCAGAGGTGAAGTTGAGAGGAGGTAAGGCAAAGTATAGGAGATGACTGGGCACGTGGGAATGTATTGTCCTTAATCTAGTCTTTGACGCTGGAGTGGCTTCCACTGTCTTGTGTGTGTGTGTTTTTTTTAATTATTTATGTATTTTATTTTTGCTGTGTTGGGTCTTTGTTTCTGTGCGAGGGCTTTCTCCAGTTGTGGCAAGCGGGGGCCACTCTTCATCGCAGTGCGCGGGCCTCTCACTATCGCGGCACCTCCTATTGCAGAGCACAGGCTCCAGACGCGCAGGCTCAGTCGTTGTGGCTCACGGGCCTAGTCGCTCCGCGGCATGTGGGATCCTCCCGGACCAGGGCTTGAACCCGTGTCGCCTGCATTAGCAGGCAGACTCAACCACTGCGCCACCAGGGAAGCCCCTGCTGTCTTGTTTTAAATTTCAAAGAAAGATGCTTGAAAGAGACTTGCGGCCACAGTCAAATCTCCTGCAATGGCTGCTGTTTTGCAGCCATGTCTTGTCACCACTTCCGTTTCAAGCAGAGAAACAGTTGGATTTTTCTACCCTTCATGGTCCTAATTTACCATAGTCTCAATCAGTTTAGATTACAGGCCACAGGAAATAGCACCTCCATTATTAAAGCAACATTTCCTTTCATCTCTGTTTGCAGGTTGGCTAACTCTAGCCTGAGTTCATCTCTCTTCTAAAGACTATACTGAGAGCAGCAAGAAACAGCAATATAACAGCATTCTGAAATTTCCTTCCATATAGGAAATGCGGCTTAAGCCGGTCCATGGCTGCCCTTCAAAATATGGGTAGCAACAGTTTTACCGAGAACGTTGCCTCAACGTAGCAAATCTTACCAACTCTCCAGGAGACCGCACGGGTTACGCAGAGCAGGATCGCCGGGTAAAGAGAAGAGGTCATAACGTCTGGAAGAGGAAGAATGTCCGGTATAGGAGACTCAGGTAACATGATGAGTGAGACCAGAGGAAAACTAGGAATGGGGGTTGTATCAAAGCAAGTGCTTCAAGGAGGGAGTGATCGTGTCCAATGCTCATAGCAGGTTGTAAATTAAGTTCTGAGGACTACTGGGCACAGACGCACATGAGGGATAGTGATGGGAAATACTTCTTCTGAAAATAGGTGCCTAGACTTCATGTTTTTCAGAGAATTTCCATCCTTCCCAAAGAAACTTTCCACACAGTCTCCTTAAAAATAGAAAAAAAAAAGAGCCCTTGCTTTTTAGCATAAAGGGGATGATTTGGAACAAACAGCACTGACAAGATTAGTGAAAAAATAGGTCAATCCTCAAAACTAATGGCCTTATTTACTTAGAATATAATTTCAAAATTTCGTATATTTAAAATAAAACTATTGTTTACTGAAGGGTTTTCAAAAATAAATATCTGCAAATAATGGGAAAGAGCATCAACTTCTAACTGTTAAAATTATAGAATCATTAATGTAATCTACATAAATGTCACAAGAACCTTGTCAATACTCAGAAAATAGGAGTTTTAGTAATAAGTAATTTTGACAACTTCATGAAGAAAGTCAGTGAGTAATCATGATCCTAAATTCTAATGTTCCTCTAAGTTCCTCAACCGTATTGTGATATGCACAATCATTTATTTCACTTCAATTAAAAATGACTATCATCACTCAGTATTTGGAAAGGAATGAGAAATATGTCACTACAGGGAGCCTAATCAAAGAAGTATAGATAAGATTTCTTGTTGATGTTATATACCTATATAACTGTATATTACATTCAAAAATTACATATATAATAAAAAATTATGGCAGACTTTGAACTGGACCTTTAAATGAGTATGATTTGGACAGTAGAGCTTCCCTACCAAATGCAAATAACTCACTTGAACTCTCTTTTTTGTAAAGGACAGACCAATTCTTCCAAGGGGAATTCTTGAACTCATTAGATATGTGATATTCATTATAATTAGTTTCATTTAACACCACAAAAAGGACTTGATCAAAGGCTATTTTACTCTTTTCTTCCTCACTGGATGATTAGCTAGGTTCATTTTTAAATGGAAGATATACTCTAGATATTTAAATGTAGGGCATCTCTTCCTTTCAAATCTCAGAAAGAAAGGTGTGCTTCAGTTTCCCTGCAGAAAGCTCTGGTATCTTGCCCCCCCTTTTGAAAGAGGAACTAATCCTTCTTTCTCTATTCTTCTTTGTCTTCTTCCCTTCATCAGCAATGAGCCTTTTTATCATTTTTGTTAGCCCAAAGAATAATTTTGCTCTTTCCAGGCCATTCAAAAATTGTACACTACAAAGTAAATGGAAATAGCTTTATTTATAAAAATAAAACAACTATGGCACTAATTCTCAAAGAGTATAAAATGTTGATCCCTCATTCCAACAAAAAGTCTTGTTAGCATTTAGGGTTCAATGAGAGGCAATAAACAAAAATGTTTTGGTGACTCATTTGACATCTTTACTAATAGTTTTTAATTCATAATGGTGAATATCAGACATATTTGTGTTAGGCAATTAAAATTAAGCTATATCTAGATGTATTTTAAATTACCATATTAACATTAACAAGTAATCTTAGAACTCATCTTGAAAGTAAAAGGTACTTTTATATTTTATAATGAAAAAAATCAATAAAATGTGCCTTTATGCAGAGAAAATGTAATTATAATACCAATTAATGTTAACTGGTCACTTTTTTATTGAAGTATAGTTGACATACAATATTATGTTAGTTTCAAGTGTTCAACATAGTGATCCAACATCTAAATACATTTGAATTGGTCACCATGGTAAGTCTAGTAACCATATATCACCATACAAAATTATTACAGTATTATTGACTATATTCCTTATGTGGTATATTGCATCCCCAAGACATTTATTTTATAACTGGAAATTTGTACCACTTAATCCCCTTCACCTATTTCTCTCAATCCCCTATCCCCCTTCCCCTCTAGTAATCACCAGCTTGTTCTCTGTATCTACAAGTTTGTTTCTGTTTTATTTTATTTGTTTTATTTTTTAGATTTCACATATAAGTGAAATCATACAGTATTTGTTCTTCTCTGTCTGACTTATTTCACTTAGCACACCTAGTACTCTAGGTCAATCCATGTTGTTGCAAGTGAAGATATTTCATTCTTTTTTATGACTAATTAATATTTCATTATATATATATATATATACCACATCTTCTTTATCCATTCATCTATTTGTGGACACTAGTCTCTTCCATATCTTGGCTATTATAAGTAATGCTCCAATGAACAGAGGGGTGCGTACATCCTTTCGTATTAGTGTTTTTGTTTTCTTTGGATAGATACTCAGAAGTTGAATTGTTGCATCATATGGTAATTCTATTTTTAACTTTTGGGGGAACCTCTGTACTGTTTTCCATAGTGGCTGCACCAATTTACATTCCCACTAACAGTGCACAAGGTTTCCCTTGTTGATGATAGCCATTCTGACAGGCGTAAGGTGATATCTCATTGTGGTTTTGATTTGCACTTCCCAGATGATTAGTGATATTGAGCATCTTTTCATGTGTCTTTTGGTCATTTGTATGTATTCCCAAAGCAATGTAACCCCTATCAAAATACCAATGGTATTTTTCACAGAATTAGAACAAATAATCCTAAAATTTGTATAGAATCATCCAAACAAACAAACAAACAAAAAACCTCCAATAACCAAAGCTATATTGAGAAAGAAAAACAAAGCTGGTGGTATGACATGCACTGATCTCAGACTATACTACAAAGCTATAGTAATCAAAACAGTATGGTATTAGCATAACAGACACATAGGTCAGTGGAAGAGAATAGAGAGCCCAGAAATAAACCCACAGTTATGTGATCAATTAATCTACAACAAAGGAGGCAAGAACGTACAATGAAAAAAAGACAGCCTCTTCAATAAATGGTGTTGGGAAAACTGGACAACTACTTGCAAAAGAATGAAACTGAATTATTTCCTTATACCATACATAAAAATAAATTTAAAATGCCTTAAAGACTCACATTTAAGACCTGAAACCATAAAACCTCTAGGAAAAATACATTAACATCGATATTAGCAATATTTTGGGGGGGTCTATCTCCTCAGGCAAGGCCAACAAAAGTAAAATTAAACAAGTGTGATTATATCAAACTGAAAAGCTTTTGCAGAGAGGAGAAAACCATCACAAAATGAAAAGGTAACTTACTGAATGGAAGATTTTTGCAAATGATATATCTGATAAGGAGTTAATATCCAAATTATCTAAAGAAATCATACAATTTAATATCAAAACCCCCCAAATATTCCAATTTAAAAATGGGCAGAGAAGCTGAACTGGTCACTTTTTAAAGTGTTTGATACAATACTTAGATGCATTCTTTTTTCATTAGCCTTGAATATCAATACTCTTAACATCTCCATTTATAAATGAAGAAATTAAGGAATGGAGACATAAATGACTTGTCTAAGGTACAAAGCTTATATTAAAAAAAGATTATACTAAACCAGACCTCTGATTCAGATTCCTATACTTTAATCATTATGGCTTACTGCAGAAGATTAGAGACAGAATTTGACATTGAAAGCTTAGATTCCAGTTTTTAATGAGACTTCTTCACCATGCCTTTATGTCTAAGGGAAAAAATTCTGGTCTGTACTGCCATTAATGATGATACTACTTTAGAGAAATGTTCTGGAGGGAAAGGATATTATTCAAATTTATTTTTAAAGTTTTTTTTTTTTTTTGACTTTGTTTCTTAATTTTCTCATGCTAGGATGGGAGGGCAAACAAAACCTAAACTAACAATACCAACTATATGTGTGTGTGTGTGACTGTGCATGTACTTATAAGTATGAAAATACAACTTACAAGAAAAGGCAAGGCCAGAATCTCTAAGGCTAAGGATTTTGACTTTATCTAAGATGCAAGAGAAAGCAATTAAATGAAAAGATAGTTTCATTTAAAAGATAGCTGTGTAGATACTAGGCTGTTCAAGTAGAGCAAAGGAGAAATGGTAGTGGCTAAGATGGTGGCAATGAAGATGAAGAGAAACATTATATATCTGATGAGAGAGAGAGAGAGAGTTGAGATTCCAGAGGACCTAATGATGCAGTCTATGCAGAAAGTGAAGAAAAGTAAGGAATTGAGGATCATTCCCAGGTTTTTGCATTGAGTTAGTTTTTGTGTGAATCATGGCACCATTCACTGAGGAAGAAAAGATTTGCAGGATGGGACAGTTTGGAAGAAGGAATAATTGAAGTTTCATTTTAGACATATTAATTGTAGAGGCATCAAGTAGTGTTCCTCAAATTTCTCCAATGAAAAGAATCACCTGGGGATCTTATTGCACATATGGATTATGACCTTTTCTGCTAGAAATTCTGGTTCGGTAGTCTGAGTTGAACACAAAGTACTGGATTTTCTCACACTGCAGAAGAAAAAAACCACACTGAAGGAGGTGGGAAAGAGCTAACCTAAGTAACTTTGGAAAACACTATTTTAATATACTGTAATTAACCATGCACAATATATACTGAAAAGCTAAAGACAAAACGAAATGTACACAAATATTGAACTTGTTAGTAAATTTATTTTTCACACATGTACAGGTTACTGATTTTTAAATATTTTATATGTATTCCAGAATTGAGCAAATGAATAAATAGACTGCAAATAATGAGAATTAGGTTTCTAATTGTTAAAGAAAAGAGTGACAAATAAGGAAAGGGTAAGGGAGGCTAGAATAAACCCTGTGGTGTTGGATTGGAATCAAGGTATCAATTTGAATTCATATATCAATTTGAAGTTATATGTATATGTAGATAGATAGATGATAGATAATGTGTGTGTGCACATGTGTGTGTATACACACACACCCAAATAGATAATATGAAAATAGAGATATTTGTATATTTTTATGTATTCGTATATATATTTTTAGCTCTCTCTGCTGAAAACACAGTGAGGTAGCTTGGATAGCAATGAGTCCACCTCATACCAAGATTCTGGTTTCTGAATACCATTAGTAATGCAAAGAACAAGAACTCCATGGAGAAATGACTGATTCAAGGCTGAGACAGAGGAAAGTAAAAGATGGGTCTGGAGCATTTTGTGGTGTCAGAAAGTAAGATATCACTCCAAAAATTGTATGGCCAAGTAGGAAAAATATAGGAGACAGCTTGAAGGAGTACCAGTGACCAAATATGGAACACTTTGAGAAACAAAACAATTAATGATAGTAATAAATTTTAACCCATAGAATAAAATAAATATCCACAAGTTTACACTGATATATGTATATATATAAACAAATAACCAGATAAATACATAAATGAAGGAGAAGAACAGCTCTTTCTTATACTCAAATTATAGTTAATAAATGTAGAGGGAATGATGGGAATAGAAAATGAACAATCTTCAAACACCACAGTAATTGGTGAAGCCAAAAATTATTGATGGATGCTAAAATTAATATGGGAAAATTAAGCAAGAAGCAGAATATTTGAACAATCTCAAATAATTACAAAGGGAAAAGTAGTGATTTTGCAGCTATCATTATAACTAAGTCATCAAAGTTAGCATCACCAGTAGTGAGACATACAGATTTTTTTGTACCTCTAATATGTACTAAAAATGGCATAATATCTCTCCTGAAGTGTTCTTGTCAAGAAATACAGACCTACTGTAGAACGAACTTGAGGATATGGGGAGGGGGAAGGGTGAGCTGTAACAGGGCGAGAGAGAGGCATGGACATATATACACTAGCAAATGTAAGGTAGATAGCTAGTGGGAAGCAGCCACATGGCACAGGGATATCGGCTGGGTGCTTTGTGACTGCCTGGAGGGGTGGGATAGGGAGGGTGGGAGGGAGGGAGATGCAAGAGGGAAGAGATATGGGAACATATGTATATGTATAACTGATTCACTTTGTTATAAAGCCGAAACTAACACACCATTGTAAAGCAATTATACCCCAATAAAGATGTTAAAAAAAAAAAAAGAAAAAAGAAATACATATCCTCAGTCTAACCATGAGAAAATATCAAACAAACCCTATCTGAGAAAAATTCTACAAAATGACTGGCTAGGATTTTCCATTAGTTCAAGGTCATAACATACAAAAAAAAGACTGAGGAACTATCCTAGGTTAGAGAAGAATGGGGAGATATGACAAGCAAATGCAATAAAGGATCCTAGATTTGAATCTGGACCACAAGACAATAGGCAATATTTGAATACGAGTCTATAAATCGTTAGTAGCATTGTGACAATGTAAACTTTCTGCTTTCAATAATTACACTCTAGTAATATAAAATGTTAACATTTGGGGAAGCTGAGTAAAGGGTATATGGGAACTCATACTGCTATGTTTGAAATTTTTTGATAAATAAGATTTGATAACACAGTTTTATAAAAACTTAGTTTGGACATTTCTGAACCTCTTTTTTGTTTCCTTATAGAAGAAAGCTGCTTGTTTAGTGTTAATACTAATTCAATGGGGGTAAGATTTACACAGAACCAATCCTAACATTCATAGTGTGTGGTACAGGAAACAACTTTGGCCATTTCAAAGAACAATATACTTAAGTGTATACAATGAGTAAAATGGATGAACTACACAAATTTATGAGTTGAAAAACCATAGAATTTTCTCACTGTAAAGGCTCTTACTTTTCCAACTGCTTAACTTCAACCTCTGTTAAAGCACTTCAGTAACAAGGAGTTCTTGAGTTTAAAATGCAGTCGGTCCATTTTATAGTTGAAAGGTTCCACTTGTCAAAATATTCATCCTTTTATCAACCTAAACCTGTCTACTTGGTCTAAAATCTTCAGTGTGGGACAGTCTAATCCCTTTTTCATAGGACAACTCCTAAAATAGTTTAGAGCGACCACCTACTTCTTTCCTGGTCTTGCGTCATCTCATCTATTCCCAGTTCCTTCAGTTACTTCTTATATAACAATATTTTAGATTCCAGACACTTTACTGAATTCATCACTTTCTTCAGTATAATAACTCATTTGCTGAATGTGATATTTTAAGCCTAAAAGGATTTGTTTACTGTTTTCTGTAAAGAATTAAAACATAAAATGTCCAATCAACCAATAATTCTTCACCTAACATGATTCATATACACCATTTGATAAGGAAAATTTAAAAATTCAAATTACTTCATTCTTAAAGAGTGATCATAGCATGTACTTATTTGTAATGTGCAGGAAATATGAATTTTCTTTCTGTGTATCTATAACATTGCCCTCTTGCAGGGTACAGAGGATACTCCATTGATGCTGCCTAATGATGTGTATGTGATATCCTGATATTTACTAAGAAGTTAGACATTCAAAAGGATTTTTTGTTCCCAACAGACATACATATATGAATTTTTATTCTCTATTTTTTCTGTGTTTCTAACTTTTTTATTCATCTATTGGCACTTAAGTGCATTCACCAGACTGCATCATAAACATCAAAGCAGATTACTTCACTTTAACTTTTATGAGATTATTATACTTATCAACCAATATTTGAGCCCTTAATATGGGCAAATCATCCTAGCCTGTTAAGCACAGAGGTACAGAGCATGGAGTTGAAAGGGCACACACCAAGATTTGAACAAATTACTTAATCTCTCTAAGTCTTCATTTTTGTATGTGAAAAATGAGAATAATTACAATGATTGAACTCATAAGGTGGATGGTAGAAAACATCTAGGTGCTACATGTAAAGAGCTTGTTTGACTACCTGGCAAAAATATCCATTCTTTATTAACATGATGGTGATGATGATGATGGTGATGATGATGATGATGAAGCTACCAGCATGTGTCCTTATCAGGTCGGTAAGAATCGTGAATAAACCACAAGATCATGTCTGTGAACATTTGCGTTCTAAGGCTCCACTGCCTTTGCCTTCCCACCTCTGGCTGCACTCCTTATCCGTTTAAACATCTCCCAAGATAGCCCAGGTCTTCTCCTCTATGAAGCTATTCTGAACCACTCATCTAGAATGAACTTAAAATTCATTGCTTGCACTTATATTAATTTATATCAAGTACAAACTTCTGCAGTGGAATTTATTACGCTTTATTGCAATTTTTGTCTCTATATCAACTTGCAACTCTTTTGAGGAAAGAAACTGGGTCTTATTCCTAGAAACTAAAACAGTGACAAGCAAATAAGTCATAAATGTCTAATTCAGCACATTGAAGTTATTTTTTCTAGAAAATTAGGGAGGACACTTAAGGGAAAGTCAGATTCATTGTTGTTCACACCGTCCTAAGAATGGACTTTCTCATAACTTGTATAATTCTGTATGTAGCAGGTGAAGATGAATCAATGGCAGGTTTTCCTTTATTTATATTTATATAATCTTAAACTAATTTAAGAAAAGCCATCTCATCCTTCTGAGTTAAGTTACAAACATTAAGCATTTTAATATTTAAATAAGAGTGAGACTAGCTTTCTTCACAATTCTGTGTTCTCATTTTATTTTATTTTATTTTATTTTTGCGGTATGCGGGCCTCTCACTGTTGTGGCCTCTCCCGTTGCGGAGCACAGGCTCCGGACGCGCAGGCTCAGAGGCCATGGCTCACGGGCCCAGCTGCTCCGCAGCACGTGGGACCCTCCCAAACCAAGGCACGAACCCGTGTCCCCTGCATCGGCAGGCGTACCCCCAACCACTGCGCCACCAGGGAAGCCCTGTGTTCTCATATTTTAAAAGGATGTCAAAATTTAAACTTTTTTGACTCTCATCTTCTTCCAGATTCAGTTAAATTGTGGTTCTTAACATAATCCCAAGTTCTGAAACTAATGGAAGAAGGTTAAACATCTAGTGATTTCAACCTCTTTTGGTCAGCCTCAACATTTCCTTCAAAAATAATTCCCGTTGACCACAATATCTATACTTTCAGTCTATTTTTCCCTAATAAACACAAGAAAAAGTTCATGGTGACAGTTCCAGATTCATCCATGAGGGGGCAAACATGTCTCATACACACAATGAAGGGAAAATAGTAATAAACTAGTTACGCTGGGAAAAAAATGGACATGGTGTCAATAGCAAGATTTGGCCCATATTAGAAAGAAAACAGTGATACATATCTGTTTGAAGATAATATGTTTGTTTAATTTTTACATTTTACTCCTATTTTCAGTGCCAGAGGAAGAACACCTGAAGGATGGAGCTAGGTGTAATAGTCAAACTAATGTCTCTTTAGAGAAAAGAAAAACACTTGAAAACATTGCAAGCTCTCTTAAACTTATTTCTAGTCTAACAACTTTAAAATTAAAAGTAGTCTTGTAAAATGCATTTCTGAAAGACTTTATCAAAAATGCATACCTCACCTCAGATAATGTCACTGAATTAAGGATCAAGAAATTACAGACAGGAATTCAGCTGAAAGAAACATGGAGAATTCCTGTGTAACAGAGTGAAATGTGGAGGTTCTAGCTGTGTTTGCTCTTACCATACCATTATCAGTCAAGATTTTCAGTTTTGTGTTCCAACATACAGTTAAAATCAAGTGTAGTGCTCAAGGCATAATTCCTCAGTTCTCTGCTTACCCTGATTAGAGCCCATGGTCTGTCATTAGAATCACTCTTTTGCATAGACACTGTGAAGTCCCTTGGCCCTCACTCTCAGTCATATTGGCAGTGCAAAATGCCAGCCCTAGTGAAATAGAACTTATGCCAATTCAGCATCTGGGCCAAACAACTAAACATGGCTGGAGAAAAAAAATGAGCAACCTTTCTAATTTGCCTCATTTAAATTCATAATCATTTTACCCCATGTAAACTCTTAGTACTTACTAGAAAACTGATCGCTTAATCAATTCTCTTTTCTTCTGTCCTAGAGAACAATTTCATAACTGCCCTTTCTTTACATCTATAACATGTCTTCCTCTAAATTCTCAGCTGCTTCCTATTTCACTGAGAATACAGGAGGGATCAAAACAGAATATCCGTGAACTCCAAACACCAAGTTTACCATCCTACCTGGATCTATCTGAAACCACATGTTCTGCCTGCCATCTTCCTTTGGCAGAAGAAATGTTTGTCCTCTGTTCTAAGGCCGAACCCTCTACTCTGCACTGGATACCTCCCTTCTTGCCTAATCAGGGATTTCCCTTCTACTGTGTCACCTCTTCCCTGTATCTTCCATTATTTGCTCTCTACCAGATGCTTTCATTAGCATGCAAAGATCTAATACATCCCATCTTAAAGGGAAAAATTCTTTCTTTCTTCCCATATCCAATTCTAATCATTGCCCCATTGCTCTGCTCCTCTTTATAGCAAAACTACTCAAAAAATATAGCTCTACTTAATGTTTCATTTCCTTATCTCCCACTTACCTATTTTTGTCCTCTCCACTACATAGAAACTATTCTTCTTAAGGTTATTAGTGATATCTATTATATGTTGCCAAGTCCTATACTAAACTATCAGTTCTCATCTTAATCTACCAGTAGGATTAATAATAACTCCCTCTTCCTTCTAACACCTACCACTTGGCTCATGAGACAATTCCTCTCATGTCCCTGCTCACTTCTTATATCATTTGCCGAATCCTCTAGATAATGGAGTGTCTCCTGGCTCAGTCCTTCAACGTCATGTATTCTCTGCCTACACCTACTTATAAAGTGATTTCATCTTTAAATCTAAAGACTTTAAATACCATGATTATTTACCGATTTTCATCTACAGCCATGATAATCACTTGCTGTCGAATTTCAGCCTAGTATATCCAGTTGTCTACTTCATATGTCCACATATGCCATCACAAATTTAGTATGTCCAAAAACAAATTCTTAATCCTCTAAAGTTCTCTCTTGACCATCGCCTAAAAGACCCTAAAGGATTTTTCGCTAACCTAGCTTTCTAACCTTATCTTCTAACAGTTTCCCCTTTGATCATTTCACTACAAACAAACCTCCTAGTCTCTGGAACACATAAAGTATAAGCCCACCCACCTGCATACACAAAGCCTCTTTTTCAGTGTATTCATACGGTTTGCTACCATACTTTCAAATCTCTGCTCAGATGTTCCCTGACCACCCTATATACTTGCCCTAAACCTTGCATCATTACACTGCTCCTTCATGGTCCCTCCACTAACTAACATGCTATATTTATGTATTTATGGTGGTCTCCTTCCACTGGAACATAAGATCCATAAAGAAGAGATTTACTTGTTCACTCCTAGAGCCTAGTGCTCTAGTGCCTAGAACAGCAGCACATATTAGACACTCCATCAATATCTGCTGAATGGATGAACATCAACTTGCCTGATGACCAAACACAGTTCACTGAAAATTACTTTTTAATCAGATTTAAATTTCCTCTTCTTATTAGCTTAAATTTGATTTGAAAAGTTGAATATTCATTTTTATAAAAAAATGAATAATTATAGAGACATAATTCTTTATAACTACTATTTAATAATCTATTCATTACAATACAAAAGCTTTATTCAAAGTATACCTTTCTCCAGAAGGGATATTTTGGTTTTCTTAGATTCTTTAAAAATTTAAGGTTAAAAAATTTAAAGAGCAATGCCTAAGTACATTGTTTTATTTCATGACTCTCACATGATGATTTTTTTTAAAAAGGGTTTATTTGAGAATTACTTACACCACACTATTGAATGTAATATATGCCATTTACCAAGCATCTCACTTAAGTAAACATACATTTCACAATTAAATCTAGACTTCCAGTTACAGAATACTACCTGTATTATATAGATCTGGTATTATATGTCAACTCCTTACCAGTAGAAACAAGGTGAATTCTTAGCTATGTTTAAAGAAACAGTTACTGTTCTGTTTGTAGTCATTTCCCTTCTTCCATTTTCCTATTTCTGTTACAGATATTCAATATCAATCTTCATATGAATGATCATTTTCTTGTACTCTTGTATCCGTGCTTTCATATTAATGCAGGAAATTTTTAGTCCAGCTATAATTACTTGAACGCAATTCTATTTCTATTACTATAGCTTTGCCATCCCTGGACTACATTTGTGCATATTTTACATGATATACTTTCTGGCCTCATTGAAAGGGTAGATGTTTATCATAAAATTTTAAGATTTCTGTAGAGTATGATTCATCAACCTAAGCTGAGCAGACCACACACACACACACACACACACACACACACACACACACACACACAAAGGTACTATTATTATAGAAATTCTCCTCCTACCCTTCTCATAAATCAAAATTATGTAAAACAATATTGATTGTCATGCAGTGAGTGCCCAATTCTTTCCTAGTAAACTAAGTTCCCAGCTTTAGGCAGACCCCTATGTAGTAAAGAGGGCAGGAGACCTGGCAGTCAGTAGATGACAGATGCCTGGGCCAAATCACCCTGACAACTCCTCTCCATAATAAATCTGAGAAGCTAATCTCTGCTAAATTGTTAATGGCTGCTAATCAGATACTGGATACATGGTTACCCCTCCTGATAGTATATTTGCATTTAAATGAGTCCTTTCTGGAAGGACTCCTTAACCCAAAGGAGTGGTTCTAATGCTGACAGGTTCAGGCACCCAGGGCCTCTGGCTCAGGTTTTCATATTGTCCTTTGCGGAGACACATGATATCATGAGGCCATTTGATCTCTAATTCCAGAAAATCAGAAAGGAATTACTGCGGACCTCAAAGTCCTGATCCGAAGATTGTTTTTTAAAAAAGGGTTGTTCAACGAAAAGTCATAGATTAAAAAACTGATCTATTTCACCTCACCCTAGCCACTGTTCATTAAATTAAATCATCTGACATACTCGTGTATGTCAAGTTCCAAGCAGATAGATTCAAACCGTACATGTTGATGTAAGACATTTCTCATTTCACTTTTTGTCTTTCTATTTCCCCTATGTCTCTCGCCATGGTATAGTATCTGAAGCAGTTAATTCCTGCCATTTAATATCTTTAATCTTTGTTTTTTCCCAAGCACCATCAACACTGATTGTCTTCCATGAGTAAAAAGCACCTGGCAAGAGTACTTTCATGGATGAAGGAGCCTGAATTATCATGAGAAACTATCTATACCTCCAGTGAGTCTGGCTTCACAGAGTGAAAACTATACAAGGAAGGACAATCCAATATGTTATGTAACTGTCCCAAATCGCCACACTTAATCCCCACTGTCTCAAACAAATTGAAAGAAAAGATTGAACATCTACTTTCACTCTTAAGGACAAGCCTATGTAATAGCCATTGTTCTCCTTATTTCAAAAATGAGACAGAGTCAGGCTGTGAATGGAAGGATCCAATCCCCAGTCTGTTCAACTACAAAACCCCTGACCTTCAGGGTCATCATGTCTTTTTCTCATCCTCCGTCAACCTTATATGGACTTTTACCTCCAACACTGATACCTAGCAAATCCTTCCACTAAATTATAAATTATTAACCATAAGGTTTAGCATGTTCTCTCTTCCAAGGTATTTAGAACTTTAAAGGAGAAAGAAGCCTGCCCAAGTGGGCAAAGCTAACACTTATCAAGCATGAGCTCCCAACATTTGCACCAGACAATTTCACATCATCTCATTATAAACTGACAGTAATCTTTGTGAGGTTGAGATCCTAACCTTTTTACTGTGGATCCCTTTGACAATATGGAGTAGCCCATTTAAATAGTCTTAAAATAACACTTTTAAATTCATAAAATATAATACATAGAATCTCAAAAGAAACTAGTTACTATGTTTTAAATGCAGTCATTAGAATATTTTAAAAACCAAATTTGTGATATAGAAACGAATGGGTATTTAAACTCATTAAATAATAAGATATAACAGAGACTCTATTAACAACTATACTTAAAAATAGTGATGTTGGGGTGATGGGTTAACAATTCTGATACATGTGTACTGAAATTGAACAATTAAATAAATAGATGGTGGATGGTGGTAGCCACATTTCTCAATATTGAAGTATGAATTTACAGATAAACAAGAGGAGAAAGCTAAAATAATCTCAGCATTAACAGATTATAGTTGCAGACATCAGTATACACTCAGTTCAATATAGATATAGATACTTATATATAGAAATATTTACTGATATGTGTATATACATGGGTTAGTATACATATATATTTCTTTGTTCTCTTAGTTAAGAGAGCCTAATCAAATAATACCCCATTAGCAACAGCACATCTAGAGCCCAGATCTTTCTATTACTACTCTCCAATAAAAGGAGAGTTTCTATTACTACTCTCCAATAAAAGGAATCAGGGCTCCTCAGAGAAATGACTGATTCTAGGACTGGGGCAGGAAATACACAAATTGAGCCTGGAGCATCTTGTGGTACCAGAAAGTCAGGAAGTGTTAAACACACACACAAACATGCATGCTAAACACATATACACACAGATACACACACACACACACAAACTCACACACCCCAAAGGGAGTATGTCAAAGGAGCACAGGCACCAAAAGCAAAAGCTCCCAATGGCCAAAGCTGGAACAATTCAAACAACAAAATAAAGTAGTATTGGATTATAACGCAAAGGATAAAATAGATATCCATGAGTCTATACTGATATAAATAAATATCAATAATTGAATAAATTAATATTTAGGGGAAAACAGACAATTCTGTGCAGAAGAATTCCAAATACTTTATGTACATACTCTGTCCTCAAGGAGGTGGAGCATAACTCTCCACTCTTTGGGTTTGTGCTTCACATAGTGACTTCCTTCCAACAGGTGTAGTGTGGAAGGGATGGAGGAGTAACTTTACAGTGGAGAAATCTGAGACACTACCTCAGCCAGGTTATCAAGGTCAACATCAACAGTCAAATCACGTTGACAGCATGTACCCTTGATCTGATGTTATAAAAAAGGCACTTTATCTGGTTGTCCTCCCAATAAACCATAATCCCAGTCTTACCATGAGAAAAGCATTGGACAGATTACATTAGTGAGGTATGCTACAAAACACTTGATCACTGCTCCTCAAAACTGTCAAGGTCAGGGCTTCCCTGGTGGCACAGTGGTTGAGAGTCCACCTGCTGATGCAGGGGACACGGGTTCGAGCCCTGGCCTGGGAAGATCCCACATTCCAGGGAGCAACTAAGCCCATGTGCCACAACTACTGAGCTTGCGCTCTACAGCCCGTGAGCCACAACTACTGAGCCCATGTGCCGCAACTACGGAGACCCACACACCTACAGCCTGTGCTCCACAATGAGAAAGGCCACTGCAATGAGAGGCCCGCGCACTGCAACGAAGAGTAACCCCCGCTCTCCACAACTAGAGTAAGCCCGCGCGCAGCAATGAACACCCAACACAGCCAAAAATAAATAAATAAAATAAATAAATTAAAAAAAAACTGTCAAGGTTATCAAAAACAAGAAAAGCCTGAGAAACTACCACAGCCCAGAGGAGACTAAGGGGGCTTGATAACTAAATGTAATGTGGTGTCCTGGATGGAAGCCTGAAATGGAATTAAGGACACTAGGCAAAAGCCAAGGAAATCTGAATAAAGTACAGACTTTGGTTAATATTATTGTATTGATATTGGCTCATTAATTGTAAAAAAGGTACCACACTAGTGTACGGTGTCAATAATAGAGGAAATTGGGAATGAGATATATAAGAACTCTGTATTATCCCCTTAATTTTTCTGTATATCTAAAACCATTCTAAAATATATATAGTCTATTAGATAAAACAAAAAAAGTAATGATGATTTGATTGTAACATCAGAGTAGTGATACTTTGAGGTATCTATAAAAACTGCCTTAGGAAATTGTCTGTGACATCTGCTGGTGATATAGTCACAGGTACGCCTAATATTATTGTGGTTTGTTTTCTGCATTTAGATTTAAAGGAAATGCTAAATACTAAATTCCAGTTAGAGGTTAGTGAAATTAAAGATATAATATTCCCATCCAGATTCCACATACACTTTGATACATATTAAGAATCCCCTGCTCTTTGGTGAGGTCTAATTTTATGAAAGTGAAACTCAGAGAGATGAGTTAGGTTGTTCCAGCTTTTAAAAAGCCCGCATTCTAGGGTCAAGAATTCTTACTGAGCCTTGTTGAAACTATTTGCTACACTACCTCCTAATTTTGGAACTGCTAAACAGAGAGTTGGGAACTCTTCCTAGATTAAAAGTACTGCCTTGGCCTTGTGCAATTATACTGTTTAGGTTGCTGGACAAATCCAAGGATAAAACTGGCCTGGACCTAGTGATGGGCAATTCCAAAAGCAAGCTGAATGTGAGAAGTTCACTCACAGAGAACCCTAGTGTCAAAGAGCCTCTCTACTTGGGAATGGCTCAACCCTGGTTCAGCTGTAAAGAGAGCACATCCTTGGCCTTTTTTCCCCCTTAAGTCCGGAAACTGATGATCTGGTCAGCTTAGGAGAGGGAGGGAGGGAGGAAGATGAGAGAGAGAAACCTGTTAATAGCCGGTGCCAATTTAAAGAGAGAAGGAAAGGGCTTATTATATACGTATATGCTAATATTATTCCTAAAGCCAATTCTGATAAATCCTTCGGGAAAGAAAGAGATGCAGCCATCTGTTAATGTGGCTTCAGCTTCTTTGTTTCCAAATGTTACAGCTGTCACCAGACCAGCCATTCCACTTGGGGTGGGGCCAGGGGGTTAGAGGGGGAACATCTGTCCACTAAGGACACCACTAAACAGCAACAAAATCTTGGGGCGACCCCTCTCTCTTTCCTCGAGTGCTTTCGCTAGCCGGTCCTACTTCCCCACTCCTTTGGGAGTTTCCTGTTCCATTACGTAGGCAAGAGGGCGAGAGGTCCCAGCTTTCATAATTGTGAGTGGTTTGGCTGGGTGTGTACGTGCGAGTAACTGTGTGTGTGTGTGTGTGTGCGCGTGTGTTGGGGGAAAGTGGAGCTTGCTACAAGGGGCTTAGAAAAACTAGTCGCCAATTTAAAATATTTTCGGAGTGTTTGAATGATATTTTAAAAGCTAATCCCACTCTCAAATTCAGCGAAATGAACAATACAGATAAGGAAGATGAAGAGGGTGGAAAACCCACACAGCGGAATGGAGCTGTCCATGCCGCGGGAGTGACAGGGGAGCGCTCAGAGGAAAGGAGCTATGCAGAGAAAGTCACTCTGGCTCTTCTGTCTCGGTCCACCAGCCGGCGACGCTTCTTCTGTAAAAGCATTCCTAGAAAATAACCCTACAACCGGGAAGGGTAGCGATCATTGAGCGCAGTTTCCAGGAGCCGGTCCCCGCAGCCGGGAGAGGTCCCTCTCCCCCCGCGGCTGGCGCGGAATGTGGCGATCCGGCCCGGCGCGGGGGATGACTTCATGCGGCCGGAGCTCGGCGGCGGGAGCAGCTGCTGCAGCTGGCAGGTGGGGTGGGGGCCGGCCGAGCTGACCACGCACAGACCCGGCGCGGCGGCACTGCGGCCCCGGGGCAGCCGGCGCCGGGGACATGCGCTGATTCGATCCCTCCGGAGAAGGTAAGCAGCCCGGCTATTATTAGCCTCGGCTACACTGCGCGGTGCTTTCTGCTTGGTTAGTAATGGGTTTTGTAATACAGAGGGAAGACGGGGAATATCCCTGCCGCCTTCTGCAATGGGAAAAGGAGCAACAACTGGAATTGAAATGTTAATCAGCCAAGTGCTCGAGATTATTGGAGGAGCGGTGTTACTGGGCAAACAAAGAAGGCGGTCAGCCTCTGTAATCTTAAAATAATCAACCATTGCTATGCCACACTCGCTTAGATATTGAAGAGGATTCAGAATGTAAAATAATTTGAGTTGCACTTTTACGTTGCTACCTTCAACCTTCGCTTGGTTAATTTCTGGTTTGCGAGCAGCAGGTTCTTGTCAGCAGCCTGGAGAAGTAATCGGAAATCTTCCCTCTCCTTTTGCCTTCCTCAGTCTTCTCCCTTTCCAGTTAGAATGGGTCTGCACGTTTCAACGTCAAACACCCACTTCAATACTGAACCTTTAGAAAGAATCTCAAATTAGAGGAGAAACTTACCTCCTGGAGTTCAGCAGCACTTGTCCCCACTTCTCCCTTCATTTACCATCTTCTCTTGTCAATCATTTCATTGATTTCTCCCCCCACCCCGGGGATGCTGTGCCCATTAACAAGCCAGCTCTTGTCAGCTCCTGTCCACCACCTCTGTTCCGTGACTGATTTTTCAAGGACCCAGAAAGGGCATTGCCTTATACCACGTTTGGACTATTATCTATGTCCTTCCCCAAAATGCATGGCATGAAAAATCCTTTAAGCCCAGTACCAACATGGTTTCCGATAACTCCCTTCATTGTAGTCACTGCAGCTACCAGATGGGTTTCGAGGACAGCAGAATCAGTTGGGGTGTGAGAAAGAGGGATATACCTACATATTTTGCTCCATGTGCATAAGAATAGGTGGAAGTAGAAATGCGAATGTTAGTCTATCCCGTTTTTCTGGAAGCTTTTTTAGTCCAGCTAGGTTGTGAGACACCTAGCTGGGTAGGGTATGGGGCAAGTCCTCCTGCAAAAGCAAGCAGTGTGTTTGTCCTAGGATTCCCCCAATAACCTCAAAAGAGTTTCCAGAGAGGCTTTTCCCACAGACAGTCAGAAAGCCAGGGGAGGTGGCCAAGGTAAACCTCAGGTTATTTGGGCATCCTCAAGTTAGTCTCCCCTTTTAGGGGTTCTGACCTAGGATTTCCCCACAAACGCCTTGCTGCTGAGCTCAAGTGCCCATTCTTGTTGCCCACCTAGGTATGTACCATTGAATGTTATTCTGTGAAATGGTGAAGATTGCTATGGTGGGGATTGCAAATGTGCCACTTCACCAACAGAGAACAGTTGCAATAAGCCAGACTGTGTGGTGTCTGTGTGCCAATATTCCATTTAAAAAGAGATTTGTTATCTTTAAATCTGAAATTAAAGAGACAGTTTGACTCAAAAGGCCATGGGTTTTATTTTAACAAGTTAAATAGGAGATCAATGAAAAAGAGGGCCAGGGTTTATAGCTAACCTTCTCACCTTCTTTTTTAAATATTGCTTTTAGAACAAGATAC
The DNA here is from genome assembly GCF_937001465.1 of Orcinus orca. NCBI lineage: Eukaryota > Metazoa > Chordata > Mammalia > Artiodactyla > Delphinidae > Orcinus > Orcinus orca. The sequence continues at coordinate 21,855,406 of NC_064575.1, forward strand.
TGGTTCTGAAAAATCATGTTACTTCTATTATATATCATTATTGTTTTTCTGATTACAAATTCTCTATTTATAAATACACTTTGGAAAGATTTGAGTTGGTTTCTTTGTCTCTATCTTCAGTATATGAGGCAGAAGGAGTGGAGGGGGGTGGGCAAATCCCACTCCAAATGGCCCACTCAAAGAACTGTTCCCCAGACCATGCAAACCTCTGGACCAAGATTTTTTTGGCTTGCTGTTATTATTATCTTTAAATGTGGTTTGGGTTTGAAATATTAAATTTTCAGTGTTGTAAAATTTTGACTCAGGCACACCAACTAGAAGAGAGAACAAAGAACAAGAATAGCAAAACTATTTTCCACCTTTCTTACCTAATTGTAAAATATTTAATTATATGAATAATTATTCTGAATAAGAAGTGAAAAACATATTAAAATAATAATTCATTTTTAAGAAAGTAGCCCAAGGTTTATGAAATACAGGTTAGTGCAATTGATCTTAAGTAAAAATTTCTGTAATTTTAAAAGGTGTTTTTATGTTGAGTATTAGTACATGAAAATATGCTAATGATGGTTAGAAATTGAAATGTCTGTTACTTGGTTTCTGAAGAAACGGAATTCTTTGGCAAGAAATGGGTCAGGATTAGGGGACTGGAGCCGCCAAAGCTGGCATCATACCTGCCAGTGATTTTATAGGTGAGATGAATGCATTAAGTTATGGATTAGGGTTGGAGAAATCTTCTGGGGAAGAAAGAAAACAAGATAGAAAATATAATTTGTTATTTTAGTGCAACTAAGATAATTAAATTTAAGGTATTTCTGAATTTGGACTTCGTTTTATTTAAACAATTTCTGAGGAAAGTTTCTAAATTCAAAGCCCTAGGTAGAAATAGTTGTATGATTTCCTAACTGAAACTGATTTTTGACTGTATTTCCTTTTTTAAAAACGTTTCCCAGAGAAAGGAAAAATTAATTGCCCCGTGTTAAGGAGGAGTAATACCAAATAGAAGGATGTACGCTATTAGATGCTAAATGAACTGTAGGAACTATTTTGTAGATTTGACAAAATAGAATTGAAATCTATCTGTTGCTTTCCAATCACGTAAAAAAAAACCATTTAGTCTGGTGGGTGGACAGTGTTATCAGTCATTTAAGACTTGAGTACCGATTTAGGATTCAAAGTTGCCCTCTCCTTACAAAAGGCATTTTCTGGTGCTGCATTACTGTCATTAGCTACAATTGAAACAGACTTATCCTGAGATTTTGAAAAACAGAAAAAGAAATAGTAGGATTAATAAGGTTTTGCCTCCACTGAGAATGGGTAGAAAAAGTGCTGTTTTGAAAGTTATCAATGGCCTCTTAATTGCCAGATTTCTGCGCTGTTTCAACCTGTTCTTTCGGTCTTTATTTTTAAGTTCTCTTCTAAGTTCTTTTTTTAAAATTTTACTGCTTAGTGTTTTATTCACTAAAATAGCATTTTTAATTGAAGTATAGTTGATGTGTAATATTATATAAGTTACAGGTGTAAAATATAGTGACACAATTTTTAAAGGTTATAGTCATATACTCCATTTATAGTTATTATAAAATATTGGCTATATTTTCTGTGCTATGCAATATATCCTTATAGCTCATTTTATAATAATAGTTTGTACCTCCTAATCTCCTATCCCCATATTTTTCTTTTTTTTAAATTAAATACTTGTGTTCAAAAGTACTATTAATAAATAATATATAAAGAGATATCTCTTTATCTAGTTTCTCACTAATCCCCTTAAATTGCCTCATGACCAGCCTAGAACAAGTGATATTTATTTGTAGTTTGTGCCTCATGATATCACGACTATATGTCTTCATTTGTTCCTTTCACTCACCCTGCTACACGTTGAAACCTTGCTCACATCATACACTGCCTCTTCCATGAACCCTTCCCCATACCCACCTTCTTTCTCATTTCAGATGTGTTTCTCCCTTGTCTAAATTCCTATGGCACTTTCTATTTTGGTCTGTCCTTTAGTTTGAACATGATTTGCTGTTCTAAAATAACCCTAGAGAGCAGAGTCTTTGACTAACAACTTTTTATTACCTGCAACTCATAATACAGTGCTTAGCTATGTATATGCAAAGTAGATGTTCAGCAATTTGATTTTAGTGAAGAAATTAGCTATTATTTTCCAGGGGTATATACCCACCTACTCTAATATCCAAGTTAGGCTCTAAATAATGTGTGCAAGTACATTTTAGTTTAAAATCCCTATATAATAATATAGTGAAAGTACATTCAAACAGTTATATTCAACAGAAGTTATTGTGAGCTTACATGCCCTTAAGTGGATATTGGCTCATCCGCATCAAACAGCATAGTAAGCATTACAAAACAAAACTTTAAAGAAGACATTGTACCAGCTTTCAGTATGCTTTCGTTCTACTGAAAATAAGTAAGCAGGGGAAGATGTCTTGCATAAATAAGTACTAGTTTTAAAGCACTCTGCGAGGTACTTTCATCTATGGTATATAATTTCATCCTTCTACTATATGCTAATTTTACACTGAGACTCAGATATCTTACCTAAATGGCAGAGATTCTTTCCACATTAACATCCTGTTCTTTGAAGTGTTAACGAGTGAAGGAAAACTATAAAAACATAATCAGAGTAGTTTAAAATTGTTTTGTGAAAAGGCTTTCCAGTGCTTTTTAAACTTTTGGGTCATAACATCCCCTTTAATAATTCAATAAAGGCTATGCATCCACTCCCCAAGTACATACACAACACACACACATAGAATTTTGCCTGTAATTGCAGGTGATTACGGACCTAATAAAGCCCTCCTTTGCAAATGCTTTAAGGACATCTACACTGGGCACAGTTTTTCTTTTTCCTTGTTCTATGCTTAATATTTATTTTTGTACCTATTAAAATTAAACAAATTGTTATGTTATAGATTGAGATATAAACCTAAGCAGCTTCGTACTTTACAACTTTTCTTTTTGCATTTTTGTATTCTGTCCTTCTCTCTCACACAAACATAGAAATTTATATAAATGAGATCAAATAATACTTTTTTGTGAAGAGAATGCTTAGAATTTATTCTTAATGATTTTTCTATATATCACACGTCAGTGTTAGTTATAGTCATCGTGTTGTACATTATGTCCATAGTATGTATTTATCTTACAATTGGAAGCTTGTACCTTTGACCATCTTCCTCCAACTTCCCCTCCGCTGACCCTCTGTCTCCTGTAACCACAGGTCTGATCTCTTTTTCTATGATTGTTTTCTCTTTTTTTTAGGTTCCACATATAAGTGAGATCATATAGTTTTGTCTTTCTTTCTCTGACTTATTTAACTTAGCATAAAGCCTTCAAGGTCCATTTCTGTTGTCTCAAATGGTAGCATTTCTTTGTTTTCTTATAGATGAATAATATTTCAGTGTGTGTGTGTACATACATATGATATGTATATATCTATAAATATATAAAACAACCTCTTTACCCATTTGTCCATCAATGGGCACTTAGGTTGTTTCCATGTCTTGGCTATTATAAATAATGCTGCTATGAACATGGGGGTGCAGATATCTTTTTGAGTTAGTGTTTTCATTTTCTTTGGGTATATTCCCAGAATTGGAGTTGCTAGATATATGTAGTTCTAGTCTTAATCTTTGAGGATCCTCCATACTGTTTTCCATACTGGCTTTACCAATTTACAATCCCACCAACAGCACAAGGGTTCCTTTTTCTCCACTGACTGTTGGAGAACAGGATGACTATTCTAACAGGTGTGAGGTAATATCTCAGTGTGGTTTTAATGTGCATTTCCCTGATGACTAGTGGTATTGAGCATCTTTTCATGTACCTGTTGGCTTTTTGTGTGTCTTCTTTGGAGAAATGTCTATTCAGGTCCTTTGCTCATTTTTTAATTGGGTAATTTTTTTTTTGCTATTTATTTGTATGAATTTTTAATTTATTTTGGACATTAACCCTTATCAGATATATGGTTTACAAATATTTTTTTCCCATTCTATAGTTTGTCTTTTCAATCACTTTGTTGATTTTTTTTTGGTTTTTGTTTTTCTTTGCTGTGCAGAAGCTTTTTAGTTTGATGTAGTTCCATTTGTTTATTTTTTATTTTGTCGTTTGTGTTTTCAGTGTCATATCCAAAAAGTCATTACCAAACCCATGTAATGAGCTTTATTCCTATGTTTTCTTCTGGCAGTTGCATAGTTTCAGGTCTTACATTTGAGTCTTTAATCCAATTCAAGTTAGTTTTGTGAGTGGTATAAGATATTGGTCCAATTTCATTCTTTTACATGTGAATATCCAATTATCCCAGGGTTCCCTTGTATGTAACTTCTCTCTTTTCTCTTGCTGGTCTTAAAATTCTTTCTTTGTTTTTGACTTTTGATGATTTAATTGCAATGTGTCTCAGTGTAGCCCTATTTGAGTTCAACCTATTTGGGCTTGATTGGGCTTCACGGATCTGGATGTCCATTTCTCATCCTAGGTTTGGGAAGGTTTCATCCATTATTGCTTTAAATATACTTTTTTCCCCTTTCTCTCTCTCTTTTCTTCTTCTGGAATTCCCATAACATGAACATTGTTTAGTTTATTGTGTCCCATAATTTCCATAGGCTTTCTTCACTCTTTTAATTCTTTTCCTTTTTGTTCCTTTCACTGGGTAATTTCTAATGTCCTGTCCTCCAGTTTGCTGATTCTTTCTTCTGCATGGTCGAATCCACCTTTGAAACTTTCTATTGAATTCTTCAGTTCAGTTATTGTATTTTTAAAATCTAGTGTTCCTGTTTTTTTGATGTTGCTATTTCCTTGTCAAACTTCTTGTCTTGTTCATGCATTGTTTTCCTAATTTCACTTAGTTGTCTGTGCTTTCTTGTAGTTCACTAAACTTCCTTAGGAGGATTATTCTGAATTCTTTGACAGTTCACAGATCTTCATTTTTTTAAGGTCAGTTATTGGAGTTTTATGACTTTCCTTTGGTGGTGTCATATTTGCCTAATTTTTGTGATCCTTGATTCCTTACATTGGTATCCGCATATTTGAGTAATTGGGCTCTTCCTCCAGACTTTACTGGGTATTATATTCAGTAGTAGTAGTAGATAGGGCTAGGAATTAGTTTCGTGGCAGAGAATCAGAGCCTGTATAGGACCTGGCTCTGGACAGGACCCAGAGCCTGTATAGTTCATTGTTTGGGAACCCAAATCAGGCCAGAGTGTGCACTTAATTCCCTGGTCAGGTGAGGACACTGGTTTTGCCCTGCGGATGGGGGAGGCCACAGGCTGTGCTGTCTGTTCAAGTGCCACTGTATCTAGGGCTGTTTAATGGCTGTACAGCTTCCCATGCTCTCTGGTTAGGTTCCCCAGTTGGACATGCTGAAGGCTGTATTCAGTGATGAGTAGGGCTATGAATTAGATTTCCTGCCTGAGTGCAGCAGGAGAAGCAGCTCTAAAGCCAGTAAAGCTCTTTGTTGTCTTAACTCAAGCTGATCCACACCCCACGTTCTGTGTCTGAACAAGGCCACTGGCTTTGCTTTGCAGACTATCAGCTCTGCCTACCCTTCTCTAGGCTTGAGCACTGCTGGGCCACACAGTTTCTAGGAGTTGTCACCAATCCTTCTAGTCAGATGGGCCACAGCACATCCACAGCAGATGGGATGGGGCTAGTCCCAGTTCCTTTGCCTGGGTGGGATAAGGACGGGCCACTGCAGGCTACTCTTAATTTCTCAAACAGCCTCCCCAGTTGGGAGGAGCTGGGAGCTACTCTCAGCCTTGGATATGAATTAATCTCCCTGCCTGTGCATGATACAGGATCCCTCCACACCTGGTACTGGCTCTTTTTTGTACCAGAGCCAGTGATGAGCTCTGGCTGCCTGCCTCTTGGCTGGAGCGGCTGGAGCACGACTGGGCCAAATAGCTTCCAGGATTTATTGCCAGTCCTTTTGGTCAGATGGCCAGAAGACACTCTCCACAGTGGGTGGGCTGTGACTCTGCTCTTTCCCTGGGTATGGGTAAACCAGGCTCAAGGGCCAGATGCGTATCAGGTGGATCTGTACCCTGCTGAGTTCCCTGGTTGTAGTGCCCCACCAACCTGGCTCTGTAGATAAGCAAAGATGCCAGTTGTGATCACTACTTGGGCACTGCAAGTATGAATTCCATCTGTCACAATCCATGTGCTGGCTGTTGCATGCCCCTTCCCCCTTCATCACAGTCCAACTTTTAGTGGTCAAACTCTGCAGATTCCCCTGCAATCCCAGTGGAGCAGATTAGAGCAGTGGCTCCCACAAAGCAACCCCAATGCTAGTGGTGGTGCTTGCTGTCCCCCAGTTCTCTTCTCCTACTGGAGGAACCAGAGATTCATGGGAGACCTCACCCATGGTTCTCCCCTGGCCTGGGGTAGGGGCAATGTGATCAATGTGTAGCTCCTTCTCTCACCCTTCTAATGCAGTCTGTCTTGGTCTCTGTGGTGCACGGGGGTGCTTCAGCCTCACCTCCATGTTCTAGGATCCTCTCAAATAGTGTCCTGTTTCCAAATAATTGTTAGTTGTTCCTCCTCGGGGGGGGGCGCGGAGCCAGGAATGACCTTGGTGATGTCACCCCACTCTGGGCTTACTTTGACAATATGTGTGTCCTTTATAGCCCAGACATTTCTGGTACTTGAAATGAGGTTCTCCTTTTATTGTTCTCCCTGCTTTTGGACCTAAAATGGGAGCTCTTCATTAGCACTGGCACAAAGGCTGCTGAGATGACTAGGAAGCAAGTGCCAAGGAGAAGAGTGAATCAAAGAACTTTGATTCATGGAAAAGGAATCCCAGAAGGAGCTCTAAACGTTACACATTCCAAATGATTTATTCAGGGTTTTCCAATCAAAACCATTTTTACAAAAAAGAAACAGTTCTCAGACTTAGAGTACTATACTGCCAAGTATGTAGAAGAACATTGCCAGCAGTTGAGTGGTGTGGTCTACTTTGAAATATATTCAGTTTTCTTAGGATGGACATATGTCTACTTCAAAGTTACTATTTCTTTCTAGTAATGCTGTCTACAGTAATATATTTGCTTTTGCCAAGTTAAGAAAACAATGACATCCCTCCCAGGTTCTAAAACAATTACCAGCATAAAAATACATTAAAATTTTTAGCTGATACTTAAGGAAACCAGTACTAGCTAGCATTCCTACTGATGCTAGTATTCAAAGAGAGGCATGGCAAAACCATTAATCTAGAAAAAACCGGGTTGGAAAGATGGAGAGAAAGAACTCAAGATGACTACTTAAGCTGTTGCTTTCTTTACATGTCCCCAAATATGATAATAACCATATAAGCTCCTAAAATAAGTGCAATTTTATGCAAACTTCATAATACGCCTAGTATGAGGTAAATTTTTAATTTATTTTATAGTATATTTTTAATTTTGGTAAAATGTCCCATAATGTAAAATTTACCATTTTAACCATTTTTAAGTGTATCATTTATTGGTATTAAGTACCTTCACAATGTTGAGCAACCATTACCATTATCCATTTTAAGACCTTTCTTATTATCCCAAACAGAAACTGTACTCACTAAACAATAACCCCTTATTTCTCCCCTCCCCTTAGCCTCTGGTTAACTCTATTCTATTTTCTGGGTTTATAATTTACCTATTCTAACTACCTCATATAAGTGGAATCATACAATATTTGTCCTTTTGTGTCTGGTTTCTTTCACTTAACGTAATGTTTTCAAAGTCCATCCATGTTATAGCATGTATCAGCATTTCATTCCTTTTTAAAGGCATACAATGTATAGTGAGTTTTAGTTGCAAAACACTTTTAGTACATTGTGTTTCTATTATATTAATGATATCTAGCATATATCACTACCATATTACCTTTAGTAGATGCCCAGTAATGTGTACTATGAGTGAGCCATAATTTCAATTCAGCCAAAACCCACTGATAAACATTTATTAAGTTCCAAACAGTTTTATGATTTCAAGAAATGTGGTAATGGACATAGAGGTTCATGTCTTTATGTGCTGGAGCTTTTACTTTTGATGCAAGAATTCTTGGAGTGGCATGGAATGGTATTGTTGGGTCAGAGATTATGCAGAAACATTTATAATTTGAATACATACATTGACTATAAAAACCATAAACTTCTTCAACAGATAGTATTCCTATATTTTATGTAACCATTTATAACTATCTTAAAAATGAATGCAAGTAATATAAGGGAATCTATTTAATGTGATTTGAGCAAGGAAACATTCTCACTTTTTTCATTTCTAGTTCATGGAAGAAAATTCCTATACACAAGTCTTGAAATATTTCAAGTCTCTGGATCACACATTTCATCATTTCAAAAATATTACAGAATACATCACGGATGTCAGTCAAGTCTTGTAACAACAGTGTAGAAAACTAGTAACATTTATAGCTAGTTTTTTTTAAGCTTCAGCAATGGATCATTTCTATCCAGCCTAATCTAAAATTTTAATTAGATTAATTTTTAAAATAAAAAGATTAATTTTTAATCTAAAACTATTTTTAGTTCATATTTATGTACCTGCATTGTGGTAAATATTTTATTTTGTTGTTTTTTTTAATCTTAGTTTCTCTTTAGAGTATCTTTTAAAATTTATTTTGAAACAGGATAATTAAAGCCCAAAGATGAGAATGTCTCATTTAAGCTAAACTAAAGAATGTTGGAATAGCTGAAGTATGAACACAATTGGCAAAACTTTTCACTACCCTCCTTAGAAGAAGACTGTTTTGATTTGCATGGTCCAAGAAAGGAGAAACAGATAACTTGCTGGGGATTGCAACCTGCTTTACTTAAGTTAGACATTAACAGGCTAAAAGGGCAAGGATGAAGCAACATGTTTATAACATAGTTTTGAAAAGCTACTTAAAGGTGAAGGGTTGCAATAACACAGACAGACACACCCTAGACCTTTCACAACAATATTTTAAGGTATGCCTTTTCTTTGGTTGATAGGGATGGAGGGACCTATTAATAAACATTTCTCCTATTTACTTTTATCTTTATTGCTGTCTAATCAAACCCTCATTAAAAAACAGACATAAAACAAATAAGCATTCTGACTTTTGCCTGAATAAGCAACAACAAGCTCACATCTTAAACAATGGACTGCGATGGCTATGAGACTGAGGATCCTTGGTCATTGCAACAGTAGCAGCAACACAACCTGCTTTGTTCCTTCTGTTGTATACTGCAGAATCTGAGTAAATAGAGAGAAGTCAATGATACCTTTAGTGCCATTTCTTACACTCCTCTCCATGATCTTTCACACTCAGGTTCTCTGGTAATCTCAATGTAGTGAAAAACAACCAGGATGCTAATACCCTCTATCCACTGACAAAACTTAATGCTTCTGAGACTTGTAGAAATAATGTTGAATCTGAATTGGTGGTACCCAATAGAGTCACTAAGAATAATCCGTCAGACTCACCAAATCCAAATTCAGATTTAAAGGCCATCAAATTTTAAAGATTACGAAGATTTTAAGATTTCAATATTTGTTATATATGGTCATATGTAAAAATTTTGAAAAGTAAAATTATATGTATAGGTTTTTAATTATAAGCTATATTCACTGGAGAATTAATGCATTTTTAAAAGGATTCATTCTGAAAAGATTACATTAGCACTTTTTTTAAACCACTACCCTCAAAAATAAATTGTGACAAATCATTGTTCATCCAAGTTTATCTCTCATCTCAAGGAAGTGAGTTGTTCTTGGGGAAATTGCTTTCATCTAATTTGTGCTTTCCTGCAGTGGATCAAGCTGAAATGAAATGGGGCTGACATTCTTAACTATTATTACGCGCCCACATTTACCAGAATTACCTAATGATCAGTACCGAAGAGTTTTATAATAAATAAATATGTATGTACTGAGAGTCTCCACTGATAAAAGTTAGTTGAGAAATGGCTGGTGATCCTGTAGAAGAGATATCTAGATTATATTTCTTACATCATCTCCATATTAGAAAGCAATCCAGGATTGCAAAGCAAGACATGAGACAGTAGCATTTGGTGTATTTTATAAATGTTTAGATTTCTAGGGAGCTTATTGGTATCATATATTATGGTAAGCACGCAAATGTAAACTGTTACTTTAAAATAGTAAAATATCAAGAACATAAAAATTTCTGCAACTTAAATGGTCAGTTTGGTATTTGGCTTTATTATAGGCATTTGCAAGATATTAATTAAACAACCAAATGAACCAATACCATTTAATTTTGAAAACTGCCTTCCTAATACAAAAGAATTGGTATTCTACACAAGTTCCTTGTGATTATTTTTGTAGGTGTGATGGGAATGAATTATGGATGGCACTACCCTTTCTTGTCTGAGGTTTTGGTAAGGTGGAAATTAGAGGTGACGGACCTTAAAGTTTGAGCAGTTCAAGACACTCAACCAGTAAGTCAGAAAGAGAAAGACAAATACCGTATGCTAACACATATATATGGAATCTAAGAAAAAAAAAATGTCATGAAGAACCTAGGGGTAAGACGGGAATAAAGACCTATTAGAGAATGGACTTGAGGATATGGGGAGGGGGTAGGGTAAGCCGTGACAAAGTGAGAGAGTGGCATGGACATATATACACTACCAAACGTAAAATAGCTAGTGGGAAGAAGCCGCATAGCACAGGGAGATCAGCTCGGTGCTTTGTGACCAACTAGAGGGGTGGGATAGGGAGGGTGGGAAGGAGGGAGACGCAAGAGGGAAGAGATATGAGAACATATGTATATGTATAACTGATTCACTTTGTTATAAAGCAGAAACTAACACACCGTTTTAAATAAATAATAAATAAATAAATAAATAAATAAAATAAAAAAAGATTTGGCAATTAAAAAAAAAAAAAAAAGACACTCACCAAGCACAGTCCATTTACCCAGGACAAGAAACATATGACATTACTCTTCTTTTTTCAACCACAATGGATTTGAACTTTTAGAAAATTGAAAATGCAAGATACAGATTTTATTTATTTTTTAAAGTAATTTATTTATTTCTGGCGGCGTTGGTTCTTTGTTGCTGTGCATGGGCTTTGTCTAGTTGCAGGGAGTGGGGGCTACTCTTCGTTGTGGCGCGCGGGCTTCTCATTGCAGTGGCTTCTCTTTTTGCAGAGCACGGGCTCTAGGGCATGCCGGTTTCAGTTGTTGTGGCACAGGGGCTCAGTAGTTGTAGCTCACGGGCTGTAGAGCGCAGGCTCAGTAGTTGTGGCGCATAGGCTTAGTTGTTTTGCGGCATGTGGGATCTTCCCAAACCAGGGTTCAAACTCGTGTCTCCTGCATTGGCAGGCGGATTCTTAACCACTGCACCACCAGGGAAGCCCAAGATACAGATTTTAATAAGAAAATATTAGTCAACAGTTCTTTTATCTCTATGTCTTTTTCTCTCATTGATTGTGAAGAATACAATCATAGAGAAAGCAAACTCTACATCAGTTGAAAATTTTTTCCACCTGCATGCATGTTATAGTGGATGTGTAACATCTTCACACGGTTTGTGAAATCATTATTTCACCACAAAAATTAAATATGACACTAAAATGATCTGACACTAATTAGTCCATTGAATAAGGGGAGGAGGATTGGCATCTTGGTCATCGTTTAGAAGAAAAAATAATCATTAACCTGTTAGGCAAAATACTTGTCTTTAAATTATCCCTTAATAAGTATAATAGAAAATTAAATAAAATGGCAGTACAGTGTCATGAAAGGAAAGCAATTGGGTTGATCTCAAAATGAGTGAATATAAAAATCAATGTTTTTTGTTTAGTTTGTTAATAATTTTATTCTTAAAGCTCTCAGGCAGCTAGCTTTTGGTCATTTTTAAGATCAATCAAAAAGTTCTAAACATTATTTTTAAGGTATGCAGATCACTAGGCCCTCCTCCCCTCCTTTCTCTCTTTCTTTTAATTTTTAAATTTATTTTGGGGAGTTTTGGCTACCATTTATGTTCTAATCATGTTTTTCAGGAAGTGAATTTGAACTTTGAACCTCACCTAGTTTGAATCCTACCTCTATTGTTTTCTATCTCTATGACTTAGGGTAAGTTACTTAACCACTGTGAATTGTTTCTGGATATTTAAAACAGGAAAATCACAGGGTTGTTGCGAAGATGAAAGAAGATAACATAAAAGGGAACTTACTGCAGTGTTTGAGACATAGTAAGGGTTAGTAAATATTTCCAATTTTTATCTTTCTAATTCTCGTGAGCAGTTTACAATGAGATCTCAATACCACAGATTTTCCCTAAAATTATGAACCTTTTCCTACCCCTCTCCATTTTAAACCAAACCTTGAAATGACTGAACCTCATAGGAAGACATCTCAATGCAGATAATCCCAGTAGCAGGAGAGGTTGAAGCTACCACAATGCAAAGTTGTCAGGCTCCGATCTGGCAGTAGCTGTGGGAATTAGTCTTAGCTTCTATTTTTAACTCTGCAAGGAGTTGATTGGATGACCTGGGAAAACTCAGTTGGCATCTTATTTTCTTTCTGAATTGTACCATTTGTCTAATCACTCTTTTCACTGACTCATTATCAGAAATGATATCAAGGTTGTTGAATAAGGGTGTTGATTTCAGAAGTAATGTTATAGAAAATGGGAATTGTTCCCTTTCTTAAAAGCAGTAGTTGACAATTTTATTTTACTTTTTTCTGATACAGTGTTGAAGTTCCTGGGAGAGGGCAACTTTAATTTATAAAGAGTTGTTAACATTCACTTCCTCTAACAAAAGCCTTTAAAGGTAATACTACTAATTATCTGCCTTGTACCCCAATCTTTTTTTTTTAATATGTAACTGTTGAAGTTTTTTAATGTTAATCAATATCATTAAGTTGTCCAAAAAGGAAAATTAATCTGTTACTCCATTGTACATCATATACAAAGGAATCTTCTTGGTATATATCTTTCTATTTTACTGAATCTCAATGAATTTAGAGAGTACATGTAAGAATTTTAATATTCAGAGTCTTATTCATAAATGTGCACTACTGAGTAGATACAATCACTAGCAACACCTTTAAACTGAAATCAAAAATAGAGCCTCAATTAACGTGAAAACTTTAGTACCAGAAACACCTGCCTATAAAAACTGCACTGTTAGTACACAGACGAGCTTTAGTATGATAACAATTTTGTTGGGCTTAAAAAGCACATAATTTTACATTTTTTTCTTATTTGACTTTTTATCATTATGTGGACAATTTAGGTCTAAGGAAACAAGTACAAAAACTGCCTAAAGCCTTCCATTTAATATGTAAGCCATAGTTGTCCACAAGAGAGAATTTTGTGGTGATCAACAACTCTAGCCAAATCGGCAATGATTTATTTCAGTTGGTAGAGTCTAATCATGTGTACCTAACTATGCACTTTTCAGTAAAAAGTGTAAAACATTTTTAGTGGTAAGTTTGTCCTGAATTTCCAAATCAATATTTTTAATCCCTGTTTGAATACTGAATTCATTAGCTATTCACCAAAGGCTTGAGGCATAGATTTTGGGCATAATCCGCTTCTAAGATGAGACGTAGCAAACAGTCTAAATTCCTGTTTTAAATATACATGTGCATACACGTATACACATATATTGTACAAACATTTATATACAGACATTCCTCGAATTACAATGGTTCGACTTACCGATTTTTCAACTTTACCATGGTGCAAATGTGATACTCGTTTAGTAGAAACTATAGTTTGAATTTTTTCAAAGTATACTTCGAATTTAGAGTAGAAACTATACTTTTCCCAGACTACTGATATGCAGCATGATGCTTTCTTGTGATGCTGGGCAGCAGCAGCAAGCCACGCCTCCCACTCAGCGACTGGATCACAACTGACACGTTTAACAACAGTTCTGGTTTTCACTTTCTGTACAGTATTCAATAAAACAAATGAGATAGTCAACAGATTATTATAAAATAGGCTTTGTGTTAGATGATTTTGCCCAACTTTAGGCTAATGTGAGTGTTCTGAGCACCTTTAATGTAGACTAGGCTAAACTATGATGGTTGGTAGATTGGGTGTAGTATAAGCATTTACACTTTATGATATTTTCAATTGATGATGGGTTTATCAGGATGCAATGCCATAGTAAGTTAAGGAAGATCTGTATTTTATGTGTATTATATAGATTAATTATATTTAGTCAATTATGTGTGTAAATATATACATGCATATATATGCATGTATATATGTCTGTTTTCATGAACATTTGCCTTCTATTTCAAATATTTGATTATATTTATTTATTTTTTATTTGATTATATTTAAAATAAACAGACAAGTTCTTGGAGAAGCATTTGAAGAATCTTTGTTTCCAGAGTCAAGTTTCGCAAAGAAAACTTATTTTTTCACTAGCTGTTTATTTTTCGATAGTTAATTTTTTTTTTAATTTCAAAGTGATTCTTTAATATATGAATACGAATATGTATTTACTTCAGGTGCTATATATGTTATTTATACATATGTGTATTTATATATATTTAAATGTTTTTAAACCTGATCTTATTGGGTTATAACTACTATCCAATTATGTGAGAATAGTGATATTGTTGCTTTTCAGCTTGGAACATGCTTCTGTTTCATTTGATTATATTTTATCCATTAGGTGCTCTGGCCTTCCATTAGCTCTTTTGCTTTGAGGAATACATTTTATAATGCATTAGAAATAGTCTTCTATTTTTCATGCCATAATTTTCCAGTGTCTCACAAAATCCTAATTTGGAATGTTCTGACTTGAACAGTATTTCAGAATAGAGACTTGTCCCTTTTGGAATCATCAGATCTGTTGGTTAGGTACAGTATTTCTTATTTTTTCTGTTGGAGAAAGGGAGGAAGGAAACTGCACTATGGAACTTTCCAGTTTCGTTTTGTTTTGTTTTGTTTTTTTCCTTACATTTATACCAAAAAAATGCACTCTTCTAGTAAAACTAGAAACATGAGAGTGGCAGTTACATAGTTCCAAATTAGGACAACCTAATATACTGTAATTTTTTCAAGTAAGAGAATAACCCAGGTAGTATACTATTAACTAGATTTTTTCAAATAACCATTTGTTTATTAATAATTCTATTATTTTTCCATTCTTAGTTTCATTTTTTTTTTTTTTTTTTTTTTTGCGGTACGCGGGCCTCTCACTGCTGTGGCCTCTCACGTTGCGGAGCACAGGCTCCGGACGAGCAGGCTCAGCGGCCATGGCTCACGGGCCCAGCCGCTCCATGCCATGTGGGATCGTCCTGGACCGGGGCATGAACCCGTATCCCCTGCATCGGCGGACTCTCAACCACTGCGCCACCAGGGAAGCCCAGTTTCATAACATTTTTACACAAAGGTTTATATTAACAAATGGCATCAGTTGTATTGTTGGTTTTCTCCTGTGTTCTGAGTAGTTCTATAATTTAAAAATGCTTAAAGCCCAGACTTCTCAACTAGAAAACATAAGCACAGTAAAAGCAGTGTTTTTAAAATTAATTCTGGAATATATTTCTCTTGAGGGTAAAGACATATAAGATTACAGATGTGTATGTTTGGATGCTTTATAAATAAAGGTAATATGATTAATCATGTATTAATTTATACTACCAGAAATTCCCTCTAAATCCTTTCTAGGACACAAATATTTATGACATTTCTATATTGTTCTCATTTTATTATTTTAATGAAATATTATACAGGTAGTATTTCATAAAAACACTGCATCAATTGTAATACTAGTTTAGGAATTTTAATTTGGTATGTAAATATACTAACTTCTGTTGAAATTGCTATAGCTTAGGGTCAAAATTAATTTGAAGGTTATTAGTGTTATTATTCTGGTTTTTATTAGCTGCCGTCTCAAATTAATTATAAAGACAAAAATGTCCCTGGCTTAGAGTTTCTGCACTATTAATGACATACTGAGATGTCTATTGGGTATCAGTAAATGATATATTTTAGAGCATAACTTATGAAATGACTTGCCGGTTGGCAGACCACCTTTGACAATAAAGTATATTTGATAGTCTACCTTTGCAAATTCATTGTACCACACAAATTTGATCTTGGTAATTGACATATGACTATTAAGCTTCAATCATTCTCTATAATATTCCTATTACCAATTATTAACAGAATAAAGGGGAGATAACAATTCTATAGTATTTATTCAGATTTTTATTTAAAGTCAAGTATAATCTATATTTCTATAGTGCTTTTTTTATCTAACACCTCACTTAAGTAGAAGGAAGTGTTCTAGAGGTTTGTTATCAGCTTTTAAATGAAGTAATCTTTAACTATCTTTTATTTAAAAATACTAAAAAAAAGTTTCATGGTCTTTAATTAAATATAAATATTGGAATTGTCTATGAAACTTTTGAAATGGTCAATCACATAAAAACATAGGGATATCGTTTAAAGCAGGGGTCCACAACCTCCTGGCTGTGTTAGGAACCGGGTCGCACAGCAGGAGGTGGGCGGCCGGTGAGCCAGCGAAGTTTCATCTGCTGCTCCCCATGGCTCGCCATCGCTGCATTACAGCCTGAACCAACTATCCTCCCCCACCCACTCTGTTGGTGGAAAAATTGTCTTCCACGAAACCGGTCCCTAGTTCCAAAACAGTTGGAGATCACTGCTTTAAAGCATATGAATTTCTAATATATTTATTTAGGATATATATGCTGAACTTTTTTTTACATAATAGCTCATAGGTAACCTTCACTATTAAGTATTTTATGATGCTTAGAATCGGAAACAATACAGAAACTAACAAATTAAAATTGTTTTTTGTAAAATGTCAAGTGAGAAGAGAAGAATGTTAAATAATAAATACAGCATATTCACAACTTGGTTTTGAATATCACACATATAGAGAAAAAAGAACCAAAGAAAATTTAAAAAATATTTATCAATGGTTAACTCAAGAAATAAGAGAGTCAGGGTGACCTTTACTTCCTCCTGTTCTAATTCTGTATTTCCAAATTCATTGCAATATGTATGTATTACTTTTAGAACTGTTTAAGAAGAAATGTGCCAGTTCGAATAATTATTTTTTAACATCTAAACATTGCCGAGTGTTGTTAAAATGTTTAGTTTTTATGTAGCTTTCTGGAAGATCTAGCTGGCCATAAAAAACTGAATATATTAGAGGAGGGGGAGTTTCCCCTCATCTTGAAATAATAATGATAAATAATATTTTTAAAGCATTAAATAATTTTCCAAGCTATCTTGTATACATTTTCTCCTCAGACCATCCTAACTCTCTAGAGTTGGTAGAAAAAGGATTATACTCATTTTACCCAGGGTGGGGGTTGGAGGGTGGGAATTGAAATTCATGAAGTTTAACAAATTGCCCATTTAAGCCGTGCACAGTTATTAAGTGGGCAGGGCCAGAATTCTAACCTGTTTCATGCCATGGCCAATCTAGTGCTTTCCTCTATCCTGTAGGAACTGGACATATTTAAGAGGTAAGCACAAAAATGGAAATAGGTCTGAATCTTGCTCTAGTTACAAATTTGCCTATAGACCTCACTGGAGCCTGAACCAGGAAAATCTATATGAATTTCTTTCTTCAACCCAAAGAAATGGCCATGTTAAATAATTCCTAGGTTTAATTAAAAAAAAAATCTATACTGTCTGTTTTTTCACCATATTCCAGTTTGTGTATCTTGTGTCTATCAACTTCTCCAAAGAACCATGCTTCTTACCTAAAGGATTGCATTCCTTAATAAACAAACATTGACAATTCTGATGCTAACCTGAATTAAATAATATACCAATCATTTATGAGATCCGCCTTAGTATTTTTACGCTTCTGAAATATCATCTCTATAACCTGCTTTTTAAAATAGTCTGACACCTACTGAGTACTCTTTCACTTCCTACAAGAAATCAAGAAAAATAAAGCATTTGTGTTTTTAATTTTAGTGAAGGTTTCTTGATTTAAGAATTAGTCATTTAGTGTCATTTGAATTTCAAGTGTGCCTCAAATACTTGAGGCTCTTTCTGTATGACTTCTCCAGAGTTTCCACATATATATCATCAAAGTACTTTCACTTGGGATTAGTAAAAGAAAAGGTTTATTTACTACTATTTCTCAGTTTTCTTCATTTCAAATATTCAGTGCCTTGTCAAAAATAATATTATAGTCTTATACTGTTCATTGATAACAGATAATACCAAGAAATTGTGATTCTGGTTTTCAGTTAAAAAAACAAAATGAGAAACTAAAGAAATAATTACTATAACAATTTTTTTCTTCATTTAGCTAATCAGATATTCACATCAGTGAGTGTTAGATTTTGAGACTATGAATCCCAATGCTAAATGTTTTATATATTCAGAGAAGTGAAAAATAATAATTATTATGCTTCCTCTGTGCTAAATACTGTTTTAAAACCAATTGGAATCCCCCCTCACAACAATCCTAAGATGTAGGTACTCTTTTCACCTATTTTACAGCCGGACAAACTGAGGCACAGAATGATTAAATTATTCATGGTCACACAGCTAGTAAGGCGCAGATACGGTATTTAAAATCCAGTCTGTTTTTGTGAGAGTCCACATTCCCAACCCCTGTAATGAAAGCCTGTGACCCCTACTATTTGCTATATACCCATTGACTTGCTTTGTGGAAAGAAAGGGAGTGAGGGAAGAGGAGGGAAACGGAGGGAGGGAAAGAGGAAAAGAAGGCGGAATGGAGGGAGGCAGGAGAATTGTCAAAATTCTGCCAGCTTGTTGCTACTGTGTGTTATGTCTTATAATAAGGTTGAAATTAAGGACTTGTAGAGATTTACATAGAATAAATAATTTTAAATTTCCTTAAGGGAAGTCTCTGGTAATATTATCAGATGGAGATAGCAAGTGAATTTCTGTTTAATTCTGTTCATAATTAAAATGCTATAGCAGGCTCATATTTGGAACAAACACAGTTCTGGTAATTCTCATAGTAATAATTCTACATTTTCTTAAATTTGTTATCATTTTTTCACCCTCAACACTCTCAGCTTATTTAATTTTAGTACCTATTCTTTTTCAAAAGTCCATAGATTTTAGTTAGGCTTAAATCATAGGAAAATTGAAGAAAATTTAGAGCCTGTAACAGAAGGAAACCACCCTCTTCCCACCCCGAGCCCAGCTCTGTCCATTTCTATCAGAGCTACTCCACCAAGAAAGGAGGAATTATTCTGACTGGTCAGATTCATGACACATTCTATTACATAGGGTGACTGTGTTTGTTTAGAGGTACACAGCAACAGTTCCACATTTCTTCTTGTCCGTTGCCTGGTCCTGTGAAAGCAGGTAAGTGGAGTGAAGATCCTCAAAACCTAGACCTCAGTCTCTTGTTTCTGCTCCATTCCATTCACCAGGGTGAGCTTAATCCAGCAGAAGAGTGAGCTCTTCTGTGTTTCACTGGATGTTTCCATGCAGATGAGTCAAGTTCCATTTTGAGCCTGGAAAATCTTGCATGCTCTCTCATCAACTTCTTCCTTTTCTGAGTATGTACTCAGAAAATGGTAACATGCCCCCAGTAAGCCTTTACCACAGCTCTGACTCAGGGTTATTAGGAAGTAATTCCAAATCTCAGACATGTTCTGTATTTTAATCAACAGATAATTTGTACTTTTAGTTAACATTTACTCTCGATTATTCACGTGTTCTTATGCAGTTGGAACCTATTTCTGTCTTCATGTGCTTAAAGCTAGGATGAGTACGGATTTTAATCAAGATAATTTAGAAACTTTATTAAGTGTTTCCTATGTGGCAGGCACTGTTCTAGGTACTGGTGATAGAGTGTTAAACAGAATGGTTACAATCCACACTCTAAGAAAGGGTACTTAACATTAAAATTCAAATAGGAAAGATGTACAGAAATCATATGCAAAAAACAAGAGTCAGTTTAATATGCATGGTTGGCATTTTGGGGATAGAAGAAATCTAACACAAGGAGTTTTACAAGACTGATGATATATAGTCACTTCAGTTGAACTTTGTTTTATTTAAAAGAAGCAACTTTTTTTCAAACCAAGTAAAAAAATTATTGACAGTAATTTATATATATAGCTTTAACTTTATATATAACTTTATAGCTCCTTATTTAGTGAAGAGAGGGTGCTTTGACTTATGATATAAGGCAATTTCAGTATTTTGATAAACTAACCTTCAGCATTTTAGAAATTAAGCTTTTACATTGGTGGAAATTCTGATATTTGCCCATCAGTTTTATTTCATGCCTCCAAAATTAGATTAAATTTTCCAATTTTAAGTGAAAAACTGGCATATTATCAGTTGACACTACAGTTCCAAGTTTTATCATAGGAAAAGGTGGGTGAGAGGAATCCCCAGTTCAAAATCCTATCCAAATTTGAATTCTGAAAGTCTTTTTTTGATTGATTAGTAGATGTTGGTATCACATTATTTGCAATGACAGAGGACATTGTCAAGTTGTTATTAGCATTCATTGCAGCACCAGCTTCTGAGAATGTAGTAGTTTTTTTTAAAACCACGTTTTCTCCTCTTGATCCATGACTCCAACTCTAAAAATATCTTGACTCATTCATACATCATACATTCAAGAAATAATTACTGATCGCATATACTATTCCAGATACCAAGCTGGTCACTAGGGAGTCAAAATGACTAAGGCACAGGCTTGGCTGTCAAGGAGACCCCAAGTTAGTGAATCTTTGCTTCTTACTCTTCACGTGGCATTGATCCTGTGTAATCAGAAGTAATAGGGAATTAAGTAGCATTCATATTGTAATTAAATGTAGATAGAGCCAGATGATTTTCCAAAATCAGGTTTAATCAGAGATAGGGCAAGAATGTTCTTTGGGATTTTTCCTTGATGAGCATTGTTAACTATCCTTGAGATGCAATAATAGAAGTCACTGAGTAATTTATCAGTTTGGTATCCTATGGGAACCAAGATGAAGGACGTTTTCTCCTTTAGGCACTGACTTTCTACAGAGATAGCGAAGGCGCTTCAACTTTCCCAGACAAGAAATCACCAGTAAACAGCAGTGATGGTAGAGGTGGGTTATTTGCTACCATGGGGTTGAGAATATTAGTGAGCTGCATTTTGACCACTTGTCAAACATTTTGACATCTTGGAACAGAAAATGTTATTTAAATATAAAAAGCATTTTCTGTTGAATTGCTGTTAGTCATCCCTATGAGGAAATGACCTATTAAGTAATAGATGGGGAATAAGATTGATTTCTGCTAGAGTCCTTAAAGTAGCTACATGTTTCAATTTGTGGGTTTTTTTCAACCATTTGTAAGTTACCACAGTAAAAACCCCATGTAAAAAGCTATCTGAATTTACTTTCCAGCATTCTTTCCTGGGCTTTCTCTATCTTTCCCCCTCTCCCTCTGTCTCAGATCAGAAGGAGAGCAATGGGTCTGAAGCTTTAGCGAGAATCAGAAGGCTTGTCAAAACAATGATTTCCGGGGCTTCCCTGGTGGCGCAGTGGTTGAGAATCCGCCTGCCGCAGGGTACACGGGTTCGTACCCCGGTCTGGGAAGATCCCACATGCCGCAGAGCGGCTAGGCCCGTGAGCCATGGCCGCTGAGCCTGCGCGTCCAGAGCCTGTGCTCCGCAACGGGAGAGGCCACAACAGTGAGAGGCCCGCGTACAGCAAAAAAAAAAAAAAAAAAAAACAATGATTTCCGGAGCCTCAGCTGGGAATTTGCATTTCCAACAAGTTTCTAGGAGAAACTTCTGCTGCTGTTACTTATTTGATGAACCACTGCTCAAGTAAAAAGAATGGGAATTTAGGAAGTAGAAAGATGGAGAGCTATGAAAAGCTGAATGAAGTCAGCCTCTGATCTTCACCAAGCTGCCCAAGCTATTGGGAAGATCATCACTAGTGCCCCAGGGAAGCGTATTGAAAGTCACACCAATTAGAATGGGCATCATCAGAAAATCTACAAGCAACAAATGCTGGAGAGGGTGTGGAGAAAAGGGAACCCTCTTGCACTGTTGGTGAGAATGTAAATTGATACAGCCACTATGGAGAACAGTATGGAGGTTCCTTAAAAAACTAAAAATAGAATTACCATATGACCCAGCAATCCCACTACTGGCACATACCCAGAGAAAACCATAATTCAAAAAGACACATGCACCCCAATGTTCATTGCAGCACTATTTACAATAGCCAGGTCCTGGAAGCAACCTAAATGCCCACTGACAGACGAATGGATAAAAAAGACATAGTACATACATAAAATGGAATGAACTTGGGTCACTTGTAGAGACGTGGGTGGACCTAGAGACTGTCATACAGAGTGAAGTAAGTCAGAAAGAGAAAAACAAATATCGTATATTAACACATATATGTAGAATCTAGAAAAATGGTACAGATGAACCGGTTTGCAAGGCAGAAATAGAGACATAGATGTAGAGAAGAAACGTATGGACACCACGGGGGGGAAAGCGGGGCAAGGGTGGTGGTGGTAGGATGAATTGGGAGATTGGGATTGACATGTATACACTAATATGTATAAAATAGATAACTAATAAGAACTTGCTGTATAAATTAATTAATTAACTAATTTAATTTTTAAAAAAAGTAATTGGCCCTCCTCTGACTGATTGGCCGAGGGCATCATGTAGAACGCTCTTGACTGTCCTACTCTTAAGCCCAGGTTTGCAGTGAATGAGCCATTTAACCTCTCTTTACTCCAGTCTTTCTCAGATTCAAAATAGTAACGGTAATTTCCCTTCCCTTTTGTTAAAAAACAAGACAAAACAAAACATACACAAATCCTGATGGTGCTTTCCCTTTGTGGAAAATTCTTTGGATTTATTCATCTATTACTCTGATGTAGTAAAGAAGAAATTTAGCAAAATTTCTCTCTGTCCATAAAGATTTTAGGCTTTTAAGCTTAACTCGTTAGCAAAAACTACCAAATGCCTATTCTTCACTGCCTGGGGCTAGACATTTCCTTGATTCTGTCTAAGAGGTGGGGAGCCACAAGGGAACAAGTACTTAAAGAGACTCTAAAAAGCCCTATCTATTCTGCACCCCTTCACCACCACCAGCTCTCCAGTTTATCCACTGCTCTTCTCACTCTTTCCACACCAGGAACACCAGCCTCTTAGCTTGTACTTTCAACACTCAACGTTCTCCCATCCAAAGGCCCTTGCATTTACGATTTCATCTCTGGAAATGTTCTAGAAAAGTAGTCCATACACATATAAATAGAATATGATACTAGAGGTTATGAAAATAGATAGGATATGACTACCTTCCAGTTTCTGGTCAAATGTCACCACATCAGTGAGACCTTGATCATCCTATAAAAAACAACTGTTGTGCATCCCCATGCAGGTGCACACATTAACCTACACATGCTCTGTTCCATCTCTGATATATTTTTCTCCATATGTTTGTTCCCATCTGCCAAACAATACATCAGTATTTTGGTATTGGTTTATTTTCTGTCTCTTCCCTAGGTAGAATGCAAATTCCGTGCAGGTAGAGTCATGGTTTTTTCACTGCAGAACCTACAACAATCATTGGCACATAAGAGTCGCTCAGTAAATATTTCTAGAGTGAAAAAAAGAAAGGTGATATATCCTTACCTTAGATTATCCACTGCAAATTTTGGTATCTTTTGCATTACTTGTTAAATGATCTTATACTCCAGTCATACTTACCTATTGGCAGTTCTTTAGAACCACCATTGCTCTTTATGCCCTCTTGTCTTTTTTAAAATTTAATTTTATTTTTATTAACATCTTTATTGGAGTATAATTGCTTTACAATGCTGTGTTAGTTTCTGCTTTATAACAAAGTGAATCAGCTATACATATGCATATATCCCCATATCTCTTCCCTCTTGCGTCTCCCTCCCACCCTCCCTATCCCACCCCTCTAGGTGGTCACAGGACATATATACACTCACTACCAAATGTGAAATAGCTAGCTAGCGGGAAGCAGCCACATAGCACAGGGAGATCAGCTCTGTGGTTTGCGCCCTCTTGCTTTTTAAATCTTGCTGTAGCCTCTGCCTAGAATGTTCATTTCTGAAACTTTTTTGTTGTCTTTCACACTTCTACATTTCCTTCAAAACACAAATCAGGTGTCCTGTTCTTCAAAAATACTTCATGATAAACTCGTTCTTTCTCTGTCCTCCTTCCCACCCTGGCACCCTATCCTGGCACTTATCTACTCATTATGTTATACTATTCTGTCCATTTGAAACCCCTCCCAGCTTTACCAGAGACCACTTGAAAGCAGGGACTGCTTCTGACATCAAAAGCACAATGCCCCAATGCCTGGCATATGACAGCTACTCATAAATGATCAATAAATGAACAACAATCCACCTTATTCTTTTTTCTTATCATAAGAAGCTACCCTTCATTGCTTTAAACTTCTAAAATTGCCCTGAGGGATATAATA
Source organism: Orcinus orca (assembly GCF_937001465.1). NCBI lineage: Eukaryota > Metazoa > Chordata > Mammalia > Artiodactyla > Delphinidae > Orcinus > Orcinus orca. The sequence goes on from NC_064575.1 coordinate 21,879,835, forward strand.
GTAATGAGTGTTCCTGAAAATCAAGAGAATGGGCACTTATGATAAGTAGCTTGAAGATCAGCCAAGTGAAAACTGGAATAGCTCTCAAACAAGGAAGAGGAGTGAGGCATTCAAGCTTCTTTAGGAGTAGCAAGTAGCAGTGATGCTGCTTTCACACTGCCATGAAGAAAACCACTGCCATGTGAAGCTCCTAACACGAGTAAATATGTAGTATCTCTGAGGTATGTGATAGTATGTGATAGTAGATCATGATAAAACTCTTCAGCAACCTTGTTTCTGGATTTTACCTCATCTAGCATCACTTGGTGTATGTTGAGGTAATGCACAAATTGTACTAGGTAATTAGTCTAGGAATTATTCCTCTAGGGTAGAAAGATGCTATGTTACTCCAATCGTGTTGCTATAACAAAATACCACCAACTGGGTAGGTTATAACAACAGCAATTAGTGCTCACAGTTCTGGAGGCTGGGAAGTCCAAGACTGAGGTGCTAGCATGTTTGCCTTCTGGTGAGGACCTTCTTCCTGGTTCATAAGCTGACACCAACTCCCTGTGTCCTCACATGGTAGAAAGGGCAGGGGATCTCTCTGGAACCTCTTTTATAAGGCATTAATTTCATTCATGATGGTTCCACTGTTATGACTCAAGCACTTCCCAAAGGTCCACCTACTAATACTATCACATTGGGCATTAGGGTTTCAACATAGGAATTTCAACATAGGAATTCAACATATAAAACATTCAGACCATAGCAGATACTTGGGAGTCGAAGCTTGTTCTAAACTTTATAGCCGGGAAGACTCTGTGAAGCTAGTATGTGTGGCTGAGTCATGCGTGTTTGAAGATGATAAAAGACCCATCCCAGCAGAAAAATCCTACACACAACTGAGAAACCACTGGGCATTGTGAATGAGTGTATGCCTTGGCAGAAAGATTTTACAGCTGTTCCTCCTCACATATGTGAATTATGCATGATATTGCAAGAGAACTTTTTAAATATGAGCAATTTGGAGCAAAAATGACAGAAAAGAGAAGTGCAAAGAAACAAGGTGAGTGAGTATTGAAAGGCAGAAGTGTATATTGGTAGGCCTGGAAATCAACTGTGAGTAATTTAAAGTGATTAAATGTAGCATAGAAAATGTACAAGAAAAGGTTGAGGGGATCAAATTAACAGGCAAAAGAAACAATTTTCTCAACAGTAACATTTTTGCTGTATCAAAGTGAAGGCAGTCCATAAGAGATTGAGAAAATGAGTATATTTTCTCATTCTTTGTCATGTGACCAAGGAATAAAATAATTCCTTGGTCACATGACTAGATCTAAGGTGAAAATTAGAACTTTATCTCAGTATAAGAAGACAGTCATTCTTAGGAAATAACATTTAAATTGAACAAGAAAAAGGAGATCAGAGGCATGAACCAAGAGATAAGAACTTGTCTCACTTATTCGTAAGCTATGGGGCCCAACTGTCGAACAATAATCAGTATCGAGGCTTCAGAGAACAAAGTTGTATTTGGGGTCTTAATAATTGCAGTCCTGGAGACACAGATTCAGGTAAAAGCCAAAGATGTTTTGTGGAAGAGAAAGAGTCAGGGACTTATAAAGATGAAAGGTACAAGGTTGTTAAAACTGTCTGGCAGGCATTATGATTGACTCTGACACAGGAAAGGAAATATTTGTCCTTAAGGGATTCTCTGTCACAAGTTATTTTAGGGTACGGGTCCGATAAGTATCTTGAGTTTCTGGAATGTGGGCAGATGCTCTGGATGCCTGTGTCAAAGCAATAGGTAGTCAAAGTTCAGATTCCATCTCGGCTGAGATGTGCCTAAGTCACTTCCGCAGTGGCTTCCTCAGAGGCTCCATTTGAGAGAGCTCTCCCTACCAATAATGACTCCATTTCTATTTTCCTTTCACACAACTTACCTTCACTCCTCAGATTTGTAGGGAACTGATAAGCATATTCTCACCATAGTACTTGTTGTCGCTCACTTGCATTAGAGTGTACCATATCCAACATCAATAACTAATTATTGAGTTTTGTTGTATTTTTCTCAAATTCAGAGTTATTTATTTTAAAGCATCAGTAAGCAAACTATGGCCTACAGGTCAAATCTATTCTTGGGCTAAGAATGGTTACTGCATTTTGAAAAGGTTGTAAGAAAAGAAAAAGAAAAAAGGAAAAAAATAAAGAATATATGTTAGAGACCTATGTAGCTCATAAAGACAAAACTATTTTTACCTGGAGGGCTTAAATTTAAGGGGATAAAGTTGATATTCACATTCATTATATATCTGAATATAATAAATATATTATGAATAACAACTGAATATAATAAATGTATATAATGAATGCGAAAGTTTATATATACACAGTTAATTATAAGAGAACAATTTTGTGTTACACGTTGTAGGATTTCACACTCTGAAGGGTGGATTTCTAGATAAGAGAAAGAGAAGATATATATTTACCAGTTCATAGTTCATTGAGGACAAGAAGGAAGAGGATTGAGGCAAGTTCACTTCATTTTTGCAATTACAACATTACAGAAGAAAATGAAGTAAAAAATGTGAAACAGAAGCCTGATTGTGGAAGATGCATGAAGGGAATGAATAAGGCAATGAAAGGGTATAAACTACTTTGAGAGCTCTGATACCAGGAGGAAAGTGGAAAGTAGTAATGTATGTCCCTGCAGGTATTTGTAGATTATCTTACACTCTGAGATTTCTCTGCTGCTGCCCCTCCCCTAAACAAGTGTCAGAGAGGATTGGAGCTCTAGCTTCACAGCGCTTGCTGACTTTTCAAGAGAAACATTGTACAGATAGACCCACAGACATACTTAAATAGATGTCCACAGCTCTGTTGGATGTGTAGTATTTAGCTTCTTCGGTCTGTGTGTGAAACACTTCTAACATGCTTCCCCTACTCCAATGGCCACAGGGCCACCAGTTTTCCACCTGTTTTCTCTGTCCTGTTAAACACACCTCTTTTTCTAGCAGCTGAATGGGAAGGAGGACCCCCCTTTTAGTTGTTATCTTCCTCGAAACTGTTCATTCTAAACAAATTCTCACATTTCCCTTCTGGATCTATCTACCGTCTCCCTCTATGTCCAAACTCCTCCTGATAGCCAAATTTATTGAGCGCTTAAATGTATACCAATTACCGTTTGTCAGTGGCATTTAACCCTCACACATATTATCCACATTACACAGGTAAATATTGAGACTTAGAGAAAGTAAGAAACTTGCCAAAAGTTGCACACTTAACAAGTGACATGTCTAGGATTCAGGCACAAAAGATTTGAGCCCAGAGGCCATGCTCTTTACCGTGAAGTTAAACCCTCTGGGAAGAAGTTAACACCTGTTCAAGGGAAATGGAGGGTCCATACCAGCTCCCTTATTTATACCAGCTGCCAGAGGGGAAAGTTTAACAGAAAAGTCTATTTCTTTAACCATTGAATTAAACAATAACACATCCTTCTTAAATGTAATCTCTCTTTGATTCAAGCTTTCTGATTATTTCAGAAACTTCAGTGAATAGTTTATATTTTCATAACTTTTTTCTTTAATTTCAGAACTTTGTGAGAAGGATAATGCTATTTTCTTTTAAGTGATTAGATAATTTTGTAATATTCTATGCTAAAAAGTATACTTATAGATATAGTATAGTATATATAAAATTCTATGTATTTAATGTGTACTTTTGTTAAAACATTGTAAAATAACAACTGAATTGTACTCAAATAAATACATCATTTTCCTCAACATTGACTTAATGTGCACTATAGTTCATATTTTTTTTCTGATTAGTTCAGAATTATCAAATTAGAGAATTATCATTTTGAGACTGATTTTAACTAACTCTAACTTCCATGTTCCTAATGAATAAACTAAGCTTTATTTATCCTTAATATTTTCTGACCTCTTCACTTCAATTGAAATCTGGATTGTTTCAAATGATTCCCTTACCATCTCCACCACAAATTTAGCTTTCTCTTTCTCTAATATAAGAAGAGCCAGCCTGCTTCTTACATTTAGGCCACTTTCTGATTATTATTCTATAATCTCTGTATTCCCCTAATTTTAACTTACTGTTAGGAAGTAAAGTTGGCCCTCTCTCTATTCAAACCACGCCTGTATCCTCCAGAACCAGTGCCCACTTATACTTTCCTGAATGAGGTCAACTACAGTTCACCAAACTTACCATTTTTTAATTTTAATTAATTAATTAAAAAATTAATTTTATTGAAATATAGTTGATTTACAGTGTGTTAGTTTTAGGTGTACAGCAAAGTGATTCAGTTATACATATACATATATCTATTCTTTTTCAGATTCTTTGCTCATATAGGTTCTCATAGACCAAGCTTACCAGTTTTATAGTTTCATTGCCTGTCTTCATCTACGCCATGACCTCATTTCTCATTCATATCTCAAAATTAAACTTTCACAACTCTATTGCAACAATGATCAGTGGTCTAATGAACTTGTGTAAGATGACCAGAAGTTGAAGTAGTGTAAGCATTAGTAATATAAAAGTCCAACTACTGTCTGTTCTGCAAATGAATATATGTTTAATACTAAATATATGTTTAATACTAAAAGTTTTACCATGGTAGTGTGAGTCTTTCCAAAATTGATTACATTCCTATTATATGCCAAGCACTGACTTACTCTTTGATTTCATTTTTCCCCCCATTTTGTTTTCCAAACACAGAATGACAACTTGGTGAAAAAAAACCTGTGGTATATACCAAATACCAAGATGTGCATCCTCTGCCCATCCTCATTTCTGTATTCCCACTCATCCCATCATAATTAGATTCTGCCACTTTTCTCCTCAGCCCTATAATAGTCTCATATCTACTCACTTCCCATCTCTTCCCCATCTTTTAATCTCAAATACAGTTCATACATACAGAACGTCACCTGAATGGTGTTCATTACTGATGGCTGCTTGCTTTCTTAAGAATGCTTAAGATGCAGTGTTGGAAGAGAAAACTGTCACCACCTGCTGACTTGTGCCCAAAGTCTCAGAGGCTGAAACTTCTGCTTTCATAAATGGGGAGGCCCAGCATGGAAGTGAAATGAAGAAGTGCCATAAAAGAGCTTATGAGCCTTTTAAAGACGCCCCAGGAAATATACACACACACATGCATGTACACAAGATGTGCAGTGTGATTTCAGAGAAATTCTCAGACACCTCATATGTCTTGAACACTGGGTAAGACCTCTGCTTCCAGACATTCTAAAATTTACTCTTGAATAATGCAACCCAGAGAGCTGTGTACTTGGACCAAATTACTTATATCCCTTAGAGTATTATTTCTGGCAAATTACCCCATCCGCTTTTGGCTTGCATAACAGACAATTACAAGAATTTCTTTTCTATCTATTGGTAGAGGTCCTCTTCCATCACATCCTTTATACAAAGACTATATAAATGCACATAATGTCTTACATATTATTTCACAGGGTTAACAGATACTTGGTGTCCAATGTAGAATAACATGGACTATGGGCTAACAATGTTCTATAAAGAATAAAGTAGTTCTTTGTAAACTAGACTGTTTATATATTTCATACACACTCTGTTTCCCAGTTATTCTCTCTTATCGCTTAATAAATTCTTTTGATGTCTTTTCTATATCATTTGTACTAAAGTGAAGCAAAGCAAGATGTTTCTGATTGCTCCATACCTGGACAAAAGTGTTAGAATGGAAGCCTAGAGGCTGCTATGGTGGTAGCAGTCATAATGAAAATGAGAGAACCCCTAAATGGATGTGGTTTTCCTGCTTCAATTACCAGGAGATTGTTTTCCAGTGCTGACACCAGGATGTTCTGAATTTTGCTTTAGTGAAAGGAATTAGTGTTTCCTCTACAGTTTTAATTATAATTTTGTTTCCTCTAAAATTGCTATGTAATTTCACTGACCATTGAATTAATACAAAGTGAACTCCTTGGCCTGGCCCTCCAGGCACTCCAACTGTTCTAACCTGTCACTGCGGCTCCATCACCTCCCCTTCTCCTACACATGGGCCTGTGCTGCCATCAAACTGCACAAACCTCTCTTCTCTCAAGTGCTGGGGAGTTTTCTAATCTCTGTGTCACTTTTCATTCTGCCGATTATGTCAGGAATTGGATTTTCTTAGATGCGATGCATATTAAATCTACTTTACATGTATAGCATGCTTATATAGTTAATAAATTTGACAAAAAATTATTAAATGATACTTAATGATGACTACATTATAAAATCATATATATATATATATATATATGCTTTTTCATATATATTCATGTCTTTCAACACTAACCTCACCCTCTACATTCTCATAATACTTAAAATATGCTTGCTTTATGTTTTCCAGGCCATTGCATGTGGTACTCTCTTTGCCTGGAGTTCTCTCCTTCCTCCGTTCTTCTACTTGCCACCACTTCCCCATGTAATGACCCGATTTGGAAAAGACTTGTTTGTGCTCCTCTTATGGGTTCCCTTAGTACCCTATTCTAAGCTCTATTAATTCACACTGCATTGTAACTCCCTGTTCATTGTCTTACTTCATCATTGTGTCCCCAGTACCTATACAGCACCTAACGTTTGGAAAGTACTCAAATAAATGAAAGTTGGTGACATTGAAATACATGTATAACTGGTTTAGAAGAGTTAAATGATAATTGTTATTGAAAGTCATAAAGATACTTACGCCTTTGACCCAGTAATCCAGGAGTCAAAAATTCAAATGCTTTCAGGGTCAAGCAAGTAATCTAAACGTGCAATGTTGGCCTGGAGGAAGGCAATGGGGAATACAGGTTACTGTACTTGCCTCACCTAAACACATTCAGATTTACACTTTTATAAATACTGTCGACACAAGCCAAACAAACCATAACCCCTGTCTCATTCTAAAGAAACAATTCTGTAGAGGAAAAAAATATTCATAATAATGTTATTTGTGAATCTGTCTGTAATAAGGAAAAAAATGAAGACAAATAGCTAGTAATAGGGATCTGATTAAATTAAATATAGATTGTATCCATTAAATATCATGTATTCTTTAACATGAAAATAATCCCCCAATTGTAATATATGAAAAATGCTTTCGTTATTGGAAATAGTGAAGGAATAACACAAAACCCTGTGTTTGCTGTAATTGCAACCATGTGAAAATGTACATCCTTGTTTAAAAAAAAAAGGATTCTGCAAAATGAAGATAACTATGTTAGGGTGCTCAGAATAGAAATGATTTTTTTAAAGTTCAGCATTTAATAATGCCATCATTTTTCCAATCCCAGTCTCTGGAGAAAACTTTGGCAATATCTCTTGGAGTCTTAGAAGATGATACCTAGCAAGCAGAACCAGGTTACTTTGGGTAGAAGCTGAAGAATATGAATTGTGGGCTGAGCTACAAATAACCTTGTCATAGCAACCTCCAAAGATTTCATAGAAAAGGCATGACTTGGATTTCTCTTTTTTTTTAAGGAAAATGGCTAACAAGATCCCTTTTGAAACAGTTCCAATATAGTGAGGGATAAGATACAATAAGTTTGATAAAGAGTTTTGTTGAGAAATTGGGATAAACTGGCATAACCTTGAGATCAGAAGTGAGACTCCCTAGTGTAGCCTTAGCACATTTTTTTTGTGTGTGTGTATTGATTAGTTTTCAGTGACATAACACTTATGTGATGCCAATCTGCCTTCCCTGCAGATAATAATTATTTATTTAATAATAAAATATTAAGAACAATATAATAATTCTATAATGATAATAATGGTTATTATAAGTAAAAAAGTTCAATTCTCCTTGTTAAGAGACATTTAATATATTTCTCTGATTCTTTATAAAGGCTTGATTATCTGTTCTCAGGGTTGTTCTGTGATACTATATATAACCTCCTGGAAACAGAGGACTGTGGAAATCCTGATAGTATCAATGGAAATCATTGTAACTTTTTCCTTGGAAAGGGCATATTCCATAAGTCTCATTGCCTCATTTGTTAAGCTGAATCGCCATCCTAAGTGACAGATCTTTTCAGTGTCCAAACTTCCTGCAAGGATTTATGTATTAACCCCATTCTGTTTGAGTTTAGATCAGGAGTGTCCCTTAGGTTATTTTATGAACACAGGTTTCCTGTAGTTTGCAAAAGCTGGCCCAGCCCACTGGCAGAAAATCTGCTTCTGATAGCATAGTCCTGTGGTAACAACTTTGGTATCTTGCACAAATAAGCAGCCTTGATATAGGTCCATGTGGTTAAGGAGGAAGACATTGTCAGTAATTACTTTTACGGGGGAAATCCTAGTTAGCGATTTTTTTCCAATTCGAGGTAAACATGTAAATCTGGACTTATCATAAAGAGCAATATATCCAAAGTATCATTCTCAGACTACACACAAATTTTTGACTCTAGCTTTCTGTGTAACATTAGAAAAACAAACAAACAAAAAAGCATAGTCAAATCACCTATTACCTCAAAATAAGGAGCTGTGTGGCAGCATCAGGAAGCATAATGAGTTAAGCCAGAATTAGCAAGTAGCAGGGCTGAGTGTGAAACCCCTGCAGTTCAGGCCTTATCATTGAACCTGGCACCTGATTGCCCTTACAAGTAATACCTGTTCACTCAGTTCTTGAAACAATCAAATATATACCATAAATATCATGGTTCTGCTAACACCTTTTGTATGTTTTCTGAAGCCACTGGTAGAACTAACCGTTTTAACCATCTGCTGAGGACAGAAGTCACGTTATAAGTCAAAGGGAACTTTGAGTTCTATTTACATTTCTGAACATTTGACCACAAAATTAAACCTCAGATTCTTAAAGAAGAATTCAGTCTTCTGTGTAAGTGGGATCTGTCCACTCATTCATTCAACATTTACTGAGCTGCTGCTTCATGTAGAATGTACAAGTGGGTTAAAAAATGTTTGAGGAGATTACTGTCTCGTTAGCCATCCAACTAATCATCCCTCATGCTGAAGTTTTGAATCAGAAAAAAAAAAAAGAGTTGAACCAATATTTGTTAAATTTTTCACACAAATAGCCCTAGGGAGCACAGAAGGGAAGACTTTTTCCGTCGATAAAATGTATGACTTTTCTGAATAAATTAATATGTATCTTAATCATCTATGTTTCAAATGAGGAAAAGATTAATTTAACAGAATCATTCTGTAAAACCCCTACTGCTTTGAATCATATGAAAACTTGTTGCTAATTTGAGGCTTTCAAATTTAAAGTCATAAGATAAGTTGAGCAATCAATAACCTTGAAATTTAGGAAAGTGACTGACATGGACTAGCCAGGACGTTTTTTGCAGTAATTTGATTTATAACTCTGCCCTAATCACTCTTAAAAATCAGCTAGACAGTAAAAAGTTCTCTACCTTCAAACTTCTTGATGAAGTTTTGCAGATTAATCTGAATGGGTTTAAAATGTGATGAAAGGATGGAGAGCATCTAAATTTAGTTTCTCTGGATAGCCACATGCAAAAGAATGAGACTAGACCACTATCTTATACCATACATGGATATCAACTCAAAATGGATTAGAGACTCCAATGTAGGACCTGAAACAATAAAACTCCTAGAAGAAAACATAGGCAGTATTCTCTTTGACTTTGGTTTTAGCAATATCTTTCTGCATATATCTCCTCAGGCAAGGAGACAAAAGCGTAACTAAACAAATGGGACTATTATCATACTAAAAAGCTTCTGTACAACAAAGGAAACATCAACAAAATGAAAACCTACCAAATGGGAGAAGATATTTGCAAGTCATGTATTTAATATCCAAAATATATAAAGAATTCATGCAACTCAACAACAAAAAAGCTAACAATCCAATAAAAAAATGAGCAGAGAAACTGAATAGATATTTCTCCAAAGAAGGTATATAGATGGCCAAAAAGCACGTGAAAAATGTTCAACATCACTAATTATCAGGGAAATGTAAATCAAAACCACAGGGAGATATCACTTCACACCCATTAGAATGGCTGTTATCAAAAAGACAAGAAATAACAAGTGTTGGAGAGGAAGTGAAGGAAAGGGAACCCTTGTGCACTTTTGGTGGGAATGTAAATTAGTGCAGCCACTATGGTAAATGACATGGAGATACCTCAAAAAATTAAGAATAGAACTATCATATGATCTAGCTATTCCCCTTGTGGGTATTTATCCAAGGAATTCAAAAACACTAATCTGAAAAGATATATGCACCCCTGTGTTCATCACAGCATTATTTAGAATAGACAAGATATGGAGACAACCTAAGTGTCCACTGATGGCTGAATGGATAAAGAAGATACACACACACTTACAATGGAATAATAGCCATAAAAAGATGAAATCTTGGCATTTGGGACAACATGGATGGACCTTGTGGGTATTATGTTAAGTGAAATAGATCAGATGGAGAAAGACCAATACCATATGATTTAACTCATATGTGGCATATAAAAACAAGCAAAACAAAACGAATGAACAAACCAAACTGAAACAAATAGATACAGAGAACAGAGTAGTGGTTACCAGAGGAGAAGGGGGTGGAGGGAGGGCAAGATGAGTAAAGGGGGTCAACAATATGATGACAGATGACAACTAACCTTTTGGTGGTGAGCACACCGTAGTGTATATAAATGTCAAAATATAATATACACATGAAACTTATGTGTTATAAACCCATGAGAATATAAATAAATAAAAATTTAATAAATAAATTTACTTTCATTAACTTATGAAACAGCAACATACTTTGCCCAATTTACTTAGCTTCAGAATTTTCATTTGTACAATTTGAACCAGAAGAAGTACCTTTATTGGTCTATTTTTTTTTTCTAAAATTCTAAGACTAAATTGTTATTACAATGTCTTCATAAAATTATTAATAGAATGCTTTCATAATTATCTCACATAAATATTTAGATAAATAGCTATGTAATAGCTGAATTTTCTCAAACTGTTAAAGTATTATTTCTAAAGGTATATTTCAAGTTAAGAAGGATTAAGCTGCACAGATATAATGTTTAATGATATTTCTCAAGTGATAAGAACTTACTATCAGAAGCATGTAATATATTTGTTCCCTCATTATGGAGTTCAGGTTCTCTCTTCAGCAGAAAATGCTCAGGGCATATGTGAGTGATGATTTATTATTTTTTTTCTATGCCTATATTCCTATAGCATTTCTTATCATGATCTCATTGTGTAACTGCATTTAAAGTGTGCTTTTATGGACTTCCCTGGTAGCGCAGTGGTTAAGAATCCGCCTGCCAATGCAGGGGGCACGGGTTCGAGCCCCGGTCCAGGAGGATCCCACATGCCGCAGAGCAACTACGCCCGTGTGCCACAACTACTGAGCCTGCGCTCTAGAGCCCGCGAGCCACAACTACTGAGCCCATGTGCCACAACTACTGAAGCTTGCGCGCCTAGAGCTGGTGCTCTGCAACAAGAGAAGGCACCGCAATGAGAAGCCCGCGCGCCGCAACGAAGGGTAGCCCCCGCTCCCCACAACTAGAGAAAGTGCGCGTGCAGCAACGAAGACCCAATGCAGCCAAAAATAAATAAATTTTTAAAAAATGATGATTCTTTAATAAATAAATAAATAAAGTGTGCTCTTAAGTATTTGCCAATTAAAGAAACTCAACATAAAGACCCAAAGACCCCATCTGAGTTTGCTAAGTAATGCAGTGTTAATAAAACTGTGGCTCATTGGAATCTAGTGTGTTACAGGATTTTTTGCACACTTAGCTCTTCAACTGATTTGGTTTGGATTCTAGTCAAATTACTTGGTACCTTGGTTAAGTGGGCTTGTGAAAAATACCTGATGTATACAACCACTTCATATGGAGCTAATAGCTATGTGTTTGCTAAGTATTTTGTGAGAAGAAATATCAGAGAGCAAAGAAAGCTGGATTTCCTTAAAAGCCTTGAACTGTAACATGTATGTAAAGACTGGGTAATTACTGGGCAGAAACAGGCCTGCCAGTAAAAGCCAAATATATGCAGCTCCCTTCTTTTGCTGAAAATCTGTCCTAGTTTCATGTTAAATTATATATTAAAAGAATACTGCATTTTTCTATAATGATGTTTTTATAATATAGAGGGTATGTTTCTGACCAAAGACTCTACATCCACAATATATGATAAAAGCAAAGGTATAATTATAAAATATCATACTCAACTCATTTAAGTAGTAAAGTATATTCTAAACCTCATAATGGACAAATATAGGCACTGTGAGGTGGTTATATAAGTCTCTAATATATTTTAAAAAGGTATATATCATGTTCAAACCAATTTCTACTATGTCTTAAATTATAACTATATAAAATGAACACATTAACTTTAATTACCACTTATTTACACTAATATAAGTCTGTTCCCCAACAAGAGAGATGTACATATGTATATGGGTGTTTGTATGAGTTAGATAACTGGCATCTTTTTAAAAACTGTCCAAGAAAGTTTGAAGTAATGAATTTTCATGCAGCATGAGGAGGTAATCAAAATCATTCTCCCATATTTCCTTAATTCTAAGGTGCCATATGTTGTATATGTCCTTAAGTTAGTGAAACTTTTTTTGGAAAGAAAAAGCAAGTACACCAAATGCGCACATTAGAAGGAAAAATCTGGTTTTATAAATTTTATAATGAAAAAAAATGAAAATGGAATACATATTTTTATTTACCTTAGAAGTAACTTGAATTTAAGCTTAATTTCTACAGTAACCTTTAGAAATTTTTATTATGCAGTCTTTCTTGATGATAATTTGTAATTTGCTATCATTGATTTAGAATTTCCAAATTTCCATCCATTTTTAGATTTCAAAATTTTGGCTAAAACCATCAATTATTTGAAATCCTTTCTCAATCTAGACTGCGCATGAGGCCAGTACCTGAGCTGATCCTCTAGAGAGCTTCATGGAGAGTATAATAAGGGGAGCCCTTGTTGAGTAATTTATAGTTGATTAACATCCTCATGAATTATACCCAACTTTATTCATGATTCTGAACACTTGAGATAATTGAAATACCAAAAGAATGAGTATAAAGCTTTTAGGACGAATGGATACTTGAGCCTACTCACAGTCTCTTTGAGGCAGAGGCTCATTTTGTGCATAAGTGTAAAGAAATATATTTTTGGAAAAATAATTCTAGTTCCAGTTAGAAGATGGTGAGCTCAGAGATTTCATTTATCACTGCTCAAAGTGTTTAGAGCCATTGAAAACATTTCCCCCTAGACATTGACATGATGGACTTATTTTAATCAGCAGTTACAAAAGTTGACCAAGTGTCAGGCATCAGTGAGTAGATTATTGGGCAAAAATCAGTTTTTTTCCCTGTACAACACCTGGATGCATCCTGTCCAAGGACAGACTTAAACAGGCAAGGGAAAGTTTATTCAAAACTATTGCAATTGTAAAGAGATTGGACTAAACTCTGCTGAAACAAAAGGTGGGAGAGTTTATCAATTCTGGAGTGAGCTAGTGGACTGGTACTGGAGGACATTAGGAGACTGGTTAATGTGATTAGGCCATCTGTGTTTGCTAATCAGCACTTATTGAAGTTAGACTCTTGCCCTCCCACAGAGAATGTGATGCTATCTTTCTTGATGATTGCATTTCGAAAAATGGCTCCCATGTCCTTGAGAAAGACATTCCTGGGTTGTAAATCTGGCAAGATTACTAGAAGAAGATTTACGTGTCAAAGGGGTGAAAAAAGAATTTGCATGTTTTTTAGAGTAAATGTTCTAAATAAGGGGAGGTCAAGGGCCTATAAGTCAGGAAGAAACCTGTCTAAAGTTTTATTAAGCTGAAAGGAATGTTAAGGCTGTCTTGGTCAATCTAAACCTTGAACACAGGTACAGATGTTTGCCAACTCTAGAGAAAAGCCTACAAGGACAGCAAGCTCCTTTACCTTTAATCTCCCATCCTCCCTAATCTGATTTAGATATTTCACTTGTGTTGTCACAGGCTTACCAATATCACAGAATTTATCAGGTCAAATTGCAATTTTTTTGTCTATTTACTACTCTTGACACTAGACTATAAGGTACCTGAGAACAGAGATCCTGTTTACATTTGTAACCACAGGACCTACCGTAATTCCTTACCTCAATTAATGCCTGCTAAAATAAACTGAATTCTAAAAAATTAACAGAAAAGTAGCTGAGATAGGAAATAAGAATGTGGGAATTACAAAAAAATTAAGAGCTTTTAGTTTAGTAAAATGAAGATGGTAAGGGAATATGATCAGAAGCCATATATTCCTAGAAGGTATGAAATTTTCTAGTAAATCCTAGAAAACTAGAAGTTGGCCACACCCAGTGGAGATAGGAAAGAGGGCTCACATTTAATGTACACCATATGGTAGACACTATGTTAGCATATCAAATTTAATCCTTTATCTGTGAAGAAAGCACTGCAAACCCTATTTTATAAGTAAGAAAACTGATACCTGGAGTGGCCATATACCACCTACAAAACAGTGAACCAAGATTTAAACACTCACCTTTATGGCCCCAAGTCATAAAGCTATTAAACTTGGCTGCCTTAAACATAAATTATAATAGTTTAAGTTTAGGAGAGAAAAATGATCAATACTTTTAACTTTGCATATGAGATGATATCCCTAAGAAGGGATCACCCTCAAAATATAAATAGAATCAATAAGTATCAGATGTATCTTTAAATACTAGAGACAAGCAAGGTTGTAAAGAAAACTGCTGATGTTTGGGGGTACCTTCCAAAACTTTTGAAGGTGGTGTCACCACAAGGAGACTCTGTCTCTTGGTAGCACCATCAGCTCTGCTTCTGGATTGGATGGATATTGAGATGACATTAGAAGTGCTCTTGTCTTAGAGTTAGGACATTCTCTGATTCTTTAGTAATGAAATACCTTTGATTCTTTGCTTTATCACCAAAGAAGATTGTTTAAAGGAACAACCTTTTTGTTTTTCCAGATACACACTGGGAATGCTATTTACTAAATCTCACTACATGCTAGAGATATGATGGTAGTCCCCTTATATATATCCCAGTATACCGTACAGAAAATATTAAGACCACTGGCATCAGTCCCATATGGTTAAATAAGCTATTTAAAGGAGGATATTCCTGAACTGGAGAGGGATGTCTGGGACAAGAGCAAGCAGGATGGTGAGGATTTAATCAACAATTTAGTTTTATCTGGAAGCCTGATAAAATTCAAATACCCATGTCTCGCTTACATGGGACTTATTTTTCAACATAATACGGCTTGACAATTTTTCTTAAGAATTTGGGATGAGAAGGAAAAAAAATAATAATTTAATCTAATCAATAAAAGGAATATTGATGTGCCTCATATTTCTTTGAAATCCTTTGGTAAATTTCTTGGCTTGTCAGCTGACTGATTTTTACCCTTTTCTAGAAAAAAAGCATACCGGGAGGAAATAAGACCTAGTGCTTTTCTAGTGTACTCTTGGCATTCTTCCAACTCTTCTGGAAAACATCATTCTATCACTTATATTCCTGTAGAACTGTAAGTTGAAATGAAGAACCTCTTACACAGCCTCTTAGACAAAAGTATCACAATATTCTTAAAAAGACCCTATCCAAACAGACATATTTAAAATAATTATTAGTTCATCATCATGACCCAACAAGACTGCAAGGTTGCTTAGCAACAGAATCAGGCACCCTTAACAGGAACATGCATGGGAACAATGGTGAAAAGTGATCGAGATCTTACAAAGGCAAATTCTTTGAATTAAATCTTTGTGAAAAGACATCATGGGGAAAATGAGTTTTTTAACCTAAGAATTGTTTCCTGAGATTGATACATTATTTCATAGCTAAACATCAACCACTTTCCATAGATAGATAGAACAATGGAACTTTTAGTCTTTACATAATTTAGGGCACTTACAAAACATTGTTTATCAGTGTTAGCTTGAAAATGAATAATATTTCTGTGTCGTCCCATTATCTTTAAAACTGTATAGATAGATAAAGAAAGGAAGTTACTTACAAAAATAAATACTACAAATATATTTGATTAACAACATGTTCTATTTTTATGTCATACATAATTAGACTATAAAAAATTGTATTCTTTTAAATTTGAACAAGATATAAATATATATATAGATATAGATATAGATATATACACACACACAAACATGCATTATCTATCTAATTCCCATTTCCAGTGGAAATAAAAGAAGAAAAGAAAAAGCCTACAAAGCATTGTTGCTTTGGGACTCCTAGATTGACTAATTTTTGACTAGTTTGACTGAATGGGCTGATTTTATACTACAATACCTGTAAAGGCACTAACTTACTTCTATTAGTAAATGGAAGAAAATCCAGTACACATGGGCTCTCTTGATGCAATATGTAAACACCCAGCAAGTTCAAAGAGTAAGCTCAACACCCTGGCAGAAGACCTCAACTTTGACCCTAGTCCCATCTCTGGCTTGGACAATTCACTTAACCACCATAGACCTCATATTCCTCATCTATAAAAGGAGGCCTCCAAGATTATTTTCAGCTCTAAAATTCCTAAAGTTCATGTCCATCAACTCTAAGTAGCATCACTCTTTTTTCTCATAGAAGAATTGTTTGTTTTACTGCATTGGTTATTTGACTACTGTCTTTATGTAAATATTAGAATTAGCAGGCTTGTTGGCCAATACATTCACATATCATGCAGAAAATTTTCAATACTGGCTTTTTGTTTGTTTGTTTGTTTCTTCATGTCTGATTGCATGTTGCAGAGCTGATTTTTAGTTTCTGGAAGTTAAAAACATGCAGGTGCAGATATAATATGCTGTAGCCATTTATATCACCAGCCATAATGTTTTAAAACAACTGGCATTTTTGCATAGTCTTTAGAAGAGGGTTAGATGAGCACTTCTGTTTTCCTTTTCTTGAGAAGTTTTATAACAACACCAAAAGGTCATCTTTAAAATGTCTGACAAGATTAACAACAAAATCTTGGAAGACAGCCAGTCCACCAAGGAAACAAACCCAAAGGACTATTTACAGATGCAAACCTTAAATAAGCAACAGAACCCGAGAGTGGGGTGAGGGCAGGGGAGAGAAATACTTTGTAGCAAACAAATACTTTCAAGAGATGCCTCAGGGCATTGAACTGTTGGAAACCAGTAGCAGTAAACAAACCTGGCCCCCAGCAATTGCTAAAGGGCACATTCATGAGGAAGTTGGAAGCAAGAAGTCTAAGATCATGAGTCAGAGAAGCAGAATCATGAGCTACACCCACACTGGGTTCTATATGCTATCGTTAAAACAAAGAGAAGTTGATGTAAATATTTTAATTGCAAGGAATTGAAAAAGTGGTTTTTAATCCCACTAGTTGATGCCAGGCCAGGTTTTTGATTATACATCTGAGGATGTAGTTCTATAGTCCTAAGGCTGAGTAGCAGAGAAGATGCTGTTTTCTTCCCACAAAAATACCACTTCTCCTACTATCAATTCTAAAGGGAGAGAAAGCCTTTAACAGAGGACACATTAAAGGAGAGTCACAGTTATTTAAAACCAGAAACTTAAATATTGATGTAAGAAGCAAGTAGGTTTAGGAAGAGAGCAAGTTACAGAAATTGATAAAAGCTTTGCACTTTTAGTTGAAATTTTTAAAATTATAAACAGAAATGGAGAATTCTCTGCAATTTGTATTTTATCCAGTATTCAACTAAGTGGCCTATTAGTTTAGTAGGATGAAAAGTATCTTGCTGGCAAATGTGGAAATTAATACTGAAACAAACATATAAGGCAGAGACATATTTTTGTAGCAAAGGATTTCCCCAGCTTTGTCAAGGTTGGCACCACAATCATATTATAGTTATACTTAATATAAATGGTAGATTATGAAATACATAAATGTATATTCAGGAGAAATAGTCAATAAATTGTACATAATGTACTACAGTAGTAAATGTTATGTTCTTTTCAATGAATACTTTATAGGGTTTTTGCGATCTTTTTAAAGAGCCTAGTTTTTAAATAAATACTATTTCAAATTTGGGGAATGAGAAGTTTAAAATAAGATGAACCAGATTTCTACAATCCATTTTCTGATGCTCAAAGTGGGCAGACTACAAAATGGAGCATGGCTGAGGCCATGCGGTAATCTGTGTGTTCCTTGCACTGTTTGAATTATATTATACATCCGTAATCTGCAGGGGCACAAATCACTCATAGGTTATGCTTTTTAGGCAAACTTTTACACACGAATAACAACTAATTATAATAGACCTTAGCAAAACCGTGATGTTTGCTTGTTTCATCAAGCTCCACTTTCTGAGTTTCCCCTGTGAGTCTATTTATTGCTCTGTCTTCTCTATTCCCTAATACCCTCTGCAGAACACTTATGCCCTCAAGTTCTCTTCCCTCTTTCACATCATCAAAACTTGCTTTTGGATCATTCAGGCTGAGGTAAAAATGACTACAATCTTAAAGCACAACCAGTATTTGAATTTTAATGGGAAAAAAAGATTTAAGATAAAGGGATGAGATTCAGAGATAAAGGGATGAGAGTTGAGTGCCAACCATGAGTTAGTAGGTGAGAAGACATTTTTAGGCATCAAAACTTTTCTGCATCTCTAATCATAATACTAATTCTGCAAGCTATATAGTTGGAGACATGCAATCATATGAAAGGCTCAAGATACCAGAAAATAGAAACCAAAGCTATTTCTTCTTAGTTCATAAATAGGGTGTAGGTTTACTAAAGAGGACATTAAAATTGCTCCCTGTTTCCTGAACCCAATCCATCCAGCAAGGGAAAGGAGTTGAATAATGTGGATTTGAGTTGGTTAATGGCAGGGAGAATTCAGAGTGGAATTACAGATGTAAAATGGATATCAGGATGTTATTTGTGTGTATGTGTCCATTGTGTATGTGTATAGAAGCCACCTCTGTCATGTAGGAAAAGACATTTAAATCTTCCAGAGTTATTAATTCACTGAGAACAATAAACTTCAGCATCATTTTGTTGCTAAATTAGGTCATATTTGAGGGATGAATCAATAACAATGATTTCCTTGAAAGGTCTCTCAAGGCTATTGATTTTTTTATGGCACTGGTATGCAAGGGGGTTGTTCTGAAAAGACACAAACAGGTAATACTATCTTTCAAGAATTTTGGTAGTAGTAGTTGAGCAAAAACTACAGTATGATAGAAAGCGGTTAGTTTTCTTTGTCTCATATACAGAGTTAAAATTAAAAAGTGAAAAGACCCTACGTTTTACCATTTTATATTTAACACTTATCTACATAAGTGTTAAAACAAATTGATCTTAGTACCCATTATGATTATTAAGGTACCAAAAAAAATTCACTTTGAAAACGATTCCTGAATATGGATACATTTTGTATTCAGAATCACATGGAAAAAGAAGCCTCTTAACTTCCATGGGCCAGTGTCCCATAGTTATTGATCATTATTCATGGGAAATAAATTAATTTTCTAACATTCCATCATTTGCTATTTTTTTAACAAAAGAGGGATTTTATTGTTCAGCACAGAGAAATATAGCCATCATTTTATAATAATTAAATGTAGTATAATTTATAAAAATATTGAATCACTATATTGTACACCTGAAACTAATATAATATCGTAAATCATCTATACATCAATAAAAAAGAGGTATTTTAGTTTTCTTATCAGCTGCTCTGTTCTTTGTTAAGAAGTGAGGGAAAAAACACTGATTCTAAGGAAGTCAGATCCTTGATTTGCCTGATGATTATGAATATGAAAAAAGTGTTCTCTACAGAACAGTAGCTCTTAATCAAAAAAAGGCCGGCTCTAACGTATTCTACAAAGAAGAGTGTGCCAAGATATAGCAATCCTTTTTGATTTTTTTTGAAGTTTAAACAAATAGTGTACTCTGCATGAATTTTATCTTTCAACTAAATCATTCTACTGTGAAATTTATGATGCTATAGTACTAGTTTACGAAGAAAGTGTAGTAGGCTTCACATATCTCCATATCTTATATTGATGGCATTTAAATTCTAATACCGAACTGTTATTGTTTCATAAACTAGGAGAAAATTGCACTGATAACAAGCAGGAGAAGCTGGCAGAAACAATAGATTTTCCACTCTTTGCTTTCTATTGTTTGTAAGCCTAATTACCCTAGTTGACCAATTAATGACAGCACATGACAAAATTTTCCTGACTGCTAATTAATTAGCTCTAATTTCACTAGTTTTGTTACTGCTAAGGCTTCCACTAATTCTGTGTGAATGTCTTCTTACCCTACTCATCCTATTTTCCTCTTTGAACTTCCTCATATGTAGAGAACCCATTTGATTGACTTAAAAGTCAGAAGATATAATCAGAGAAAAAGCAAAAAAGAATGACTATAATGCCAATTAGTATAACTATTAATTAGAAATTATGTTTTGAGGATTTTCAGACAGAAGAGAGGTAGAAATGATAATAGTTTAGTTTTAGGAAAGCTGTAGTACACAAATAGAACCCCAAATCACACCACAGATAATTTTCCAGGAATTTAATATATCTGATATACACTCAATTTGTGCCCATGAATGGTGAGCAACTAGAAGTAAAGGAGAATCACATAGTTACATTTCTGGACAAATCAGGTTACCAGAATGATGTAATAATGGCAGTTTACCTGAATCACTTCTTAGTGACTTCAAGGTGACTGAAATAACGTGGTCATGTACAGGCAATGAAACTGGAAAAGAGTTTTCTGGGCTGATTGTTGAATGTTGGCCAAGACATTAAGGGGAGAAGGGATGGGCACTGGTGGGGAGACTGAAAACTTATTCATCGTGGGGAGAAAGCACTGGTGTAAGCATCGTACTGGTTGCTTCAGAACTGTTACCCTCATAACCCGAAAACTGAGGTTTTGCTGAAAGCTGAAGGCAGATTGCTTGCAGTATGGAAAAGAATTTACTGATATCTATTCATCTCTTCATGTTTGAACATGACTGTTTTGCAGATTTTTTGAAATGACTCAAGTTCTCTTTCAGATCTGGACTAAATGTCTGTATCACAGCATTAGGGCCCATGGAGCAGCATTTGCAAGCCCATGCTCACCTCCCCCCTTTTTAGTGTTTTGCACTCTGGAAAAGCAAACAACAGCAACAATATCTTATTTCCTTTTATCTATAGTTATTATTCATCTTGTCAAGAAACCCAATGTGATATATTTATGCTAAAATATAAATGAAATTTTTCCAGTTTTATTGAGGTTTAATTGATATATAATATTGTATCTGTCCAAGGTGTACAATGTGATGATTGATACATATATATAGTGTGAAATGATTACCACAATAAGTTTAGTTAACCTTAATTCATATAATTACAAATTTTATTTTTGTGATGAGAACTTTCAAGATCTACTCTCTTAGCAACTTTCAAACATAAAGTACAGTATTGTTAACTGTAGTGACCAAGCTGTACATTACATCACCATTACTCACTTAACTAGAAGTTTTTATCTTTTGATCATCTTCACTCATTTTCCTCATCTCCAACCCCCAGCTCTGGCAACCATCATTCCATTCTTTCTATCATGAGTTCAGTATTTTAGATTTCACATATGAGATCATAAAGTATTTCTCTTTCTCTGTCTGACATTTCATTTAGCATAATGCCCCCCAAATCCACCCATGTGGTCACAAATAGCCAGATTTCCTTCTTTATCATGGCTGAATAATAGTAGGTTGTATGCACCCCATTTTCTTCATCCATTCATCCACAAAAAAACACTGAGGTTGTTTCCATGTCTTGGCTACTGTATTGGGTTGGCTAGAAAGTTCATACAGTTAATGAATACACTGTTCAATAAAACTTGGTGAAAATGAAAAATGTGTCTTTTATTTTTACTTAAAATAAATCTTTGACAAAGCCAGCTAGGCATCCCTTTGAGTAATGACTTATATCACATTGAAATATTTTAAACATATGAACAGTAATAGCTTAAATGACAAATGTTACTAATATTGACACAATTTATCAAGGAGAATATGTTAGAATATGTTAAAATGCAGATGGTCAGTGAAAGAACAAATGTAACTTTTAACTAAATATTGTCTTGATATTTAGACCATTGGTTAAGAACATGATAACAGGTTTCATCCATTTCAAGAAAGCAGAATATTTGCAGATCACTTAACATTTACTAGGTATGTTCTCAGTCCGGAAGGATATATTTCACTTACATGTGTCATTTAATTTAACCACATCCCTCTGTAATAGATAGTGTTATCCCTATTTGCAGATAGGAAACAGGCTCAGAAAGATTAAGAATGTTACCTAATTCTAGTAAGTAGCCAAACCTAAACTGATCTAATTCCAGGGCAAAGCTCTTTCTGACACATCAGTGTGGGTCTTTATCTCTTTGAGAATTGTTGAACATTAAAAGCCTTCTTCCAGGTAAATGCATAAAGAAACAACATGAGCAATGACATAACAATACAAGTCTCACTAAATAATTGGTGTGTTTGGCCTTGCTTTTGCTGATAGATCTTTTGCAAAATTGCTTTTTTCTGAGATAGTGGACTTTAACTATTTCCTTTGAAGACTTTCCTAAATTATACCTATCAGAAAGCTGCTTTGCTTTAAGGCTAAAGAAAAATGAAAGCTTACTTAACTACACTTAGGTGCCAGGGTCATACTATGAACTCTACACCTGCCAGGATTCACGCTAAGATAGGGTGGCTCCACAAACTGTCCATAGTTCTGTGATTTCTTTCTGATATTTTGAAGTAGAAATAATTTAATAACTATTCACAAAAGAGAGAAACACTGTTTCTTGGTCCTCAATATCATACTGCTGTAGGCTAATTCTTTCTCTCTTCTGTTGCCCCTTAGTATAGAGAGTATGTTTTGGGGACCCTCCTTCACGATCTTCTCCATTCCAAGAGCATCTTACATAAATCCAGGACTTCTCAAGCAGCTGGTTTTGCCAGATGGTCTTAGGGTTGGTTGTACCCATATATGTATAATCCTGAACTTCTCAAGTAAGGTCCTTATAGAGCATAATGGCTAAGAGAATTGGTGCTGATACCAGACCTGAGTCCAAATACTGCCTATGCCCTTAACTAGCTGTGTAACCTTGGAGAAGTAACTTAAGCCCCTTAAAGGGATCAGATTTCTCACCCGGAAAATGGTATAATAAATGCATCTACCCCATATGGTTACTGTGTAAATTAATGTAACTTGAGATGGTGCATGTTAAGCATTAGCACAGTGCCTGTCTCTTATTAGTAATACCTGCTTTTATTATTAATTATTCTCTTTATATTCCCAGTTCCAGCTAAGCGCCTAACATATAATAGTTGTTCAGCAAATATTTACTGGATTGAACCAGCTCTGAAATTTAAGCATTGGGTCAACAGCAGTCACCCCACCATCATTTCTCCCACAGAAAGGGAGAATAGATGGAAGCCAGCCATCATACTTTCTTTTCTTATTCTAAACTTCCCATCCAGCCCCAGCAATAAAAAAATCTTCCTGAACCCCAACAATTTTGAGAATTTTTCAAATCACACTATTTGAAAATAGTTGGGTTTCCCTAATCTAATATGTCCCAGGACCCCAAGGTCACCAAGCTTATATTAATGAAGTTTAGTTAAGATAAATGATTACAGTTAGTAAACCAACTGCTTATGAGCTCATTGGGCTTTTTAAAATTTACTATCTGCACTTCATAGAGACACAAGTATTTTGCTTTTGTAGGACACTCAACAGTCAAAGTAGTCTTTTAAAAAGCACAAATCAGATGCTATTATTGCACTGCGTCTAACCTCTAAAGGCTATCTGTTGTAAAGAGATTAAATTTTCAACTACTTAGCCAGGCTCACAGGGACCATGTGCGCTGGTCACTTACTGCATCTTTCCCTGATCTTCATGGGGTTCGAGGCACAGTTGTCTTTTTCAGTCCTTCAGATGCAACAAGCTCTACTTCTTGCTCTCCCAGCTTTAGATTGGCTAATCCTTCTACCAGACCAATTTCCCTCTGATCGTTAAGGTCTCGGTTCAAACGCCACCACTACTATCTTGACCAAAGAGATCTGCCTCCTCAGTGCCTCTCCATCCCATTGTCCAGTCGTATTTCTGTCACTACAAAATTTATTTACATGTTTACTCTGTCTTCCTTCACCACTGGACATTTGCTTAAGAGCAAGGACTTTGTAATTTTTTGCTCACCACTGAATCTTCCAAGGCTTGCAGGAGACACTGGTACATAGAAGGTGTGTAGGAAATGTGTGTCTAATAAATGAATAAATATGTGAATGAAAAAAAACTGAAACAGTAACACTAGAATATTTTTCTTTCAAAAGAATAATGAAAAATAATTTCATTCAATAAAAGTCATTCTTAGTTACTGATACATGACTTAGTAGATCCCATTCAGTTTAAAATGTTCCATTTTTTTCTGATACTTCACAAGTCATTAATTAAATGTTGCTCACTTTTAAGGCCAATCTGTGAGACATTATTTAACTTGTCTACTCTAAAGTTCCAACATTAACTCAGGCGGGGCTTCACCAAGTACTGATCATGTGACCTTGGCCTCTCATTGCCTCAGTTTTCTCATTTGTAACATGGGTATAATAATAGGCTTATTTCATAGGCCTATGAGGAGGAAAACCTTATATATATATATATATATATATATATATATATGTGTGTGTGTGTGTATGTGTGTGTGTGTGTGTGTGTCTATATATATGTATTTAAACAGTGTCTTAGAATAGTGTCTGGCACATGATAAGCATTATAGAAGTATTGACTGCTGCTACTAGTACTGTTATTATGAGAACTAACTGTTGAGAATAATCCTTCATATAGTGGTATATTCCACTGAAGATAAAGGAAACTAATAGAATATTAGAAATCAGATTAAACACAGAAAGCCAGTAAAATATACCAGGACAGAAGATGATGAGAGTGTGAAAGCATAAAGGAAAAAAAAACGGTTTTTGTTTTTGTTTTTGTTTTTCTTTCTTAATGAAGGAAAGAGCCTAGAAATAGGGCAAAAACTATTCATTGGCTATACTGACATGGAGATCACTGGTGACCTTCATAAGTAAAATTTCAGGACAGTGGGCAGAGAGATTACGGTGAGAGAAGTCAGGTGGATGTAAATTATAGAGTAAGTGGGACGTGAGGAAATAGAAATATATGAAGATAACAATTTTGAAAAGTTTAGACATGAATTGGCTAAAGAATATATGCAGGGATTAGGGGAGGAGGGAGGCTTTCATGTTACATGTATAGTTTTTAACACTTTAAGTTGGAGTTACTAGTCTAGAATGAGGTTGAATTTTGGCAAGAATCATTCATAAGGAGTAGATGGGTTGTAGAAAATGCAGTGCTGTGAAGTACTTGAGAAGATGAGAGAAAATGAAATGCTATCTGTAGTGCACATGGCCTTTTAACTTGAACTCCTGTAGTAACAGGGAATACAAAGATCAATGCGAATGCTAATGAATTAATGGATTTGGCAGTGGACTGTTTACTGACTTCTATGTTCTTAATGAGTTATGAAGCACCTCACCAGCTCAGAGTGAAGGAAGTAGAGAGGATGGAGGAAAATTTGAGGAGGGTAGGTAAAGCTTCTAAGAAAATAGTCCTTAAGGAGAATTAGAAAGAACTTACTGTAAGTCAGAGCAATATTTCCAGTCTTGAAAATCCATTTGAAGTTGGTGATTATTAATTTATTGGAATACCAATTTGCCCTGCCACATGATTTTTCTCCAGCTACCTGGGTATAAGTTACACAGAGGCAGAAAAGAGTGAGAGATAACAATCGAGGGAAAATACAATTAGTATTTTTTTTACCTTTTTCCACTTCCCCGCTCCAACTCTGGGGAGCCTTCACGGACATGGCTGCCCTCCCAGCCTCCAGCAGCACTCTGTCATCAAAGAATTCAAAGAAATGGAATATAGGTTTCCAACTTATTAATTTAGCAAAATCAAAAATTATATATAATGTCTTCTGTTGGCAAAGATTTTTGCAATATAATTTGGTTCCATCTTTTGACAAGTAATTCGGCAATGTCTAGCAAGATAAAAATGTTAATATCTTTTTACACATTAATTCTAATTCTGGAAGCTTATGCCAATAAATAATTTATAATCCAGAAAATTATTATATAAAGATGCTCATTGTCATGTCATTTGTAATAACAAAAATTTGGAAACACCTTTAATTGTTAACAATAGGAAAACAGTTTAGGAAATTATATCCACTTAGTAGAAAATTACACAGTTACTATATTATAATTACAAGATGATGGAGCAAAATAGAATAATGCTTAATAAAGAAAGAATGAAGAAAGCTGACCTAAAACTGTGTCTTCCTTATGACAGTAATTATGTAAACATATAAATATTTATTAAAACTTAAAACCAAAATAAAGTTTTAAAAGCTCTGTACCAGTAATGGGGATTTTACGTTTGTTTCAAAATATTTTTTAACATAACTCTTAAATTTTGTTTTTTCTACTCCTTTTCTTAAGAATTTCTTATTATTACCTCATTTTTCATTTCATAGTTTCAAATAAAGTCAGCAATTTTATCATCAGAGAAGATTAGACTTATTTGACAATTCATAATTCCAAGTTATTTGGTATAAAAAGACCATATACACTTGTAGGTGCTTTCAAAATAAAATTTCGAGAATTTTATTTTTTTGCTTAGTCTTTCCTAGTATGGAGATTAAGCAAACTACCTAAAATTGCTAGCCATTCTTTTTTCATTTTTCTCATTTTATTCATTTATCTTGCCCTTCACAGAAATGATAACAAATGAGTCTGCAGCTGCATCTTCCAATTTCTTAAATCCTCTATTTTCCACATTATGAAATCATACTAATATGAATGCTTCCAGTATTTTCAGAGCTCTTTAGTTATTATACTTTAGCATTCTGTATGAAGTATCTTATGTAAGTGTAAAATTTAGACTCAACTTCTGGAAGCTTTTGATTTCTTAGTTCAAAAGTGAGAGATCCTTAGTTCAGCCATATGATTAACAATTACTTGTATAGTAAAAAGCTCCTAAATTATTGTTTTATGGATACCTGGCAGTTTTCTTGCCATTTCTCAGAAGTTCTCTATTAAACACATTCTCTCTCTCTCTCTCTCTCTCTCTCTCTCTCTCTCTCTTTCTCTCTCTCTCACACACACACACACACACACACACACACATTGTGATTGAAAGCACAGACTTTGGCATTATGAAGTCTAAGGTTCAATTTCCAGTTCTGTAGTTTCTGGGCCACTTCACGGCAAGTAATCTAATGTCTCTGAACCTTGTTATTTTCATCTGTAAAATGGAGATTACAATTATATCAGACAATCCTCGAAACATCCGTAATGATTTTAGAGTTTCAGAGTCAGGTACAAGCAGGCACTCAGTAAATGGCTAGTGCTTTTATTACTTTATTATTATTTAGGTCTTGGTTTTCCTTGAGTCTGTGAGTCTCCATAATGAAATGTAATTTCCAGTAGATTGAGTAACACCTGTTTTCACCAAAAATTTTAACTGAGTTCATTACTTTCTGTGCAACCCAGATTAGTTTTCTACCTTTTTCTCTGTGCCGTATGTAGGTGTTCAATAGATTTATTTAATAAATGTATGAATGCATGAATGCGTAGATGAAGTTTTAAATGCTTCTTTTTGAGAAGGTAGAACAAATGTGACACAGTAGAACAGATAAGAAAATAGTCCATGGAAAAAATGGCAAAGTCACATATGTGCCCAGGGCCAGCCTAAGAAGAATTGCTTTTTTATTTTTAAGGAAAAATGTGTTGAATAGCTTATTTTAATTATTTTTAAAAGTTAAGTACAGAATGGGCTTCCCTGGTGGCGCAGTGGTTGAGAGTCCACCTGCCGATGCAGGGGCCACGGGTTCGTGCCCCAGTCCGGGAAGATCCCACATGCCGCGGAGCGGCTGGGCCCGTGAGCCATGGCCGCTGAGCCTGCGCGTCCAGAACCTGTGCTCCGCAACGGGAGAGGTCACAACAGTGAGAGGCCCGCGTACCGAAAAAAAAAAAAAAAATTAAGTACAGGGACTTCCCTGGCGGTCCAGTGGTTAAGACTTCGGCTTCCAATGCAGGGGGTGTGAGTTCAATCCCTAGTCGGGAAGCTATGGTCCCACATGCCTCGCAGCCAAAAAAATCAAAACATAAAACAGAAGCAGTATTGTAACAAATTCAATAAAGACTTTAAAAAGTGGTCCACATCAAAAAAAAAAAAGTTAAGTACAAAAATTTGCTGATGATTTACATATTTAGCACCAATAAAATAATGTGAGATTAGCTGTACTAAAACAGAATGTTGAGTTACATTCACATTAAGTGACATTATATAGTCTAAATTTATGGAAAACTTCTGAGATGGCTGATAAAAAGTAAGGTGGTGAGTGACCTTTGAGCAGAAAAAGACAGAAAGAGAAGTGGCCTTTTCTACATTCTATTGTGCCTCTAAGTAAAATGCTTGGTAATCTAGCTACAAAGCTATATGTCATTTGGCTTTAGGCACCTACTGTGATTTACCTTGTGAAGATCAGATTTTGCCATGGAGAGGATTTGTAAAAGTATCACACATTCCAGTACCATTGGCAACCACAGCTACCAAAAACTCCAATTTAAATTGATGAACCTAATATCAGATGATAGTATCATTTCCTTGTGGGTTGTTTTGGGAAAAGCTGGGTAGGAAATGTATAAAAGTGAATACTTTATTGACTGAAATAACAATTCATCATTTTGAAAACATAAAATACATTAAAGTTGTTATAGCATCATGCGTTAATCTTTCACTGTATTTTAGACATGGCCTACAATCAATGTTTTCTGCCCTTTGAAACAGAACCATGCTTGTGGTATGCATTAATCATATAAAAGATTAAACACTGAAAAGAAATTCAGCCTTTAAAGATGATTTGCTTTGATTTATTCCGTGGGTTCTTCCAAAAAGTTAATACCAATAATTATTGCTTGTTGAATTGGAGTTACAAATTCTTTCAGAGTAACTTAGTATTTTCTTTAATGTCAGTATCAAGGAAGGTAAAGCAAATTTACATATTTATTAGGAAATACAGGCACATGATCATAAAACAAGAAAACACAATGTTTTTATAG
Organism: Orcinus orca; assembly: GCF_937001465.1. Classification (NCBI taxonomy): domain Eukaryota; kingdom Metazoa; phylum Chordata; class Mammalia; order Artiodactyla; family Delphinidae; genus Orcinus; species Orcinus orca. The sequence continues at coordinate 21,908,965 of NC_064575.1, forward strand.
ACTTTATTTTTTAGAACTGTTTTAATTTTACAGAAAAATTGAGAAGATAGTATAAAGTGTTTCCATATACACTATACCCATCTCCCTCTATGATGATCAACTTATATTAGTATGATATGTTGTTACATTCAATTAACAAATATTGATACATTATCATTTACTATAGTCCATACCTTAGTCCAGTTCCTTAGTTTTACCTAATGTCCTTTTTCTATTCCAGGATTTCATCCAAAACATCACATTACATTTAGTTGCCATGTTTCCTTAGGCTCCTCTTGGGTTTGATAGCTCCTCAGATTTTCCTTGGATGACCTTGACAATTTTGAGTAGTTAGGTTTTTGTAGGATGCCCACTACTAGAATTTGTTTGATGCATTTTTCATGATAATATTGGGATTATGTGTTTTGGGGAGGAAGACCACAGAGTAGAAGGGTTATTTTGTCAGATCACATCAAGTGTACAAAGTATCAATATGCATTATGAATGCTGAGGTTGACCTTGATCACCAGGCTGAGGTAGTGTTTTTCAGGTTTCTCCATTGTAAAATTACTGTTTTCCCTTTTCCATATTGTACTTTTTGGAAGGAAGTCAATATGCTCAGCCCACAGCTAAGGAATAGGGAGTTATGCTTAAGATGGAATACTACATAAACTATTTGGAATTCTTTTGCACTGGAGATTTATCTGTTATTTATGTATCCAATTATTTATTTATATCAGAAGAACTCATGGATTTTTATTTTATACTTTGGGTTATAATCTAATTCTACGTTAGTTACTTTGTTCCTCAAATTGCTCTAGTCCTGACCCTTGTGAACTCTTTTCAGTTCAGTGGCTCGTGTGCCACTCTGAGGTATCCCCATCCTATATATTTTTTTGGAACTTCCTAACTTTCTGACACTATAAGATGGTCTTGTATATAAATCTTGTATATTTACTGCCCCAGTCCTAGAATCAGCTATTTCTTCAAGGATAACTAGGTCTTTTCAGTGGAGAACAGTATTCGACAGCAGGATCTGGGTGTGGGGTGTGCTAATTGCTGCCCGGATGTCATTGCTTCTAGATCTTCTCAGCTGACAGAGCAAAGAGATAATATGTGTGTACATTACCCATGTATATGCACATATCTATAAGTATCTCTCTACATAACATGTGTATTAAGGTAATATGAAGCAATATTAAGCTAAACATGAATGTATGTTGATGTTTCCAACTTTAATCTGTTACCACATAGAGCATCTTAGCCTCATCTCTTGCTTATCTTTAAATTTCAACTCCAGCAAAACACTTGGCTTTTAGAAGTGTGAAAATCAAATTGTAGCAACTTTGGGAAGCCACATCATCTAGCAGAATAATTCTTAAAGGGCAAGGTGTATATCATCAAATTTTAATTTACAGTCAGCAGTACTTTGTAACATCAATAGGCCTCCAGACCTCTGCTTCCAAGAAGATGAAGTAGCCCATTTCTCCCAGGTTCTTCCACTTAAAACTAAAACCCTGAACATAACAACAAACAAACATAGGAAGACACTGAAAGGTGGAAATGAGAAGGCAGACTTAACTAGGGACTTTGGGACTTGAGGAATAACATGGTGATGAGTCCCCTGTGTTTCCTGTTGCTTCCCATACATCCTGGAGAGGGTATTACAGGAACCCCCAATCAATAACCACCAACAGAACAACAGACAAAAAAGCTTCAAAAAAACCCCCGTTCCCCCTAGCCAAAGTATGAGGAAAGGGGATGCTAAAGACAGAAAACCATTTGGGCAATAATATACACTCTACTCGAGCCAAGTGCCAGTGGAATATTGCACCCATCCCCTATGTCCTGTGGTTTCAGTTGGGCCAAGCTAGGATTTGATCTTCCACACTACCCCACTCCTGCCCTCCAGAAGAGGCAGCACTCTGATTCCCCACCAGGGCTGTTTCAGTGTGGTCCAGTGGTGAGCTGAGCCTCCACCCCTTTGCATTAGCAAAGAGACTTTCAAAGGTGGTGCCTGACAGGCTAGTTAACACTGGGCTGCCCTCACACAGTCGTGGGGTCCAATGGTGGGACTTAGCCTCCGTCTCTCCCCGACATCGATAAGAATAGGATGTTACAGGTTGGAGGGAGTAGGCACCCCATTAACCCCCAACACATGGTGTCAGTGAGACCCAATGGGATGCTGAATCCCCATAACCATCCTGAGGCAGTAAGACAGAATGAGATGGCACAAGCAGGGCTAGTTGGCAGTTCTCTTCCTCTTACCCTGGTGTCAGTGGGGCCAGCAGGTAGCTGACCCTCTACCCACACCCGGCATCAACAAGAAGGAATGAAGTGGGAGGAAGGACAGCAAACACTTCACTTCTCCCCTCCCCTGGTGTCAAGAAATCTACTGGGGAGATGAACTTCCACTCCTACTAAAAGGCAACACAATGATATTAATGTTCCCACTTTTGGGGGGAAGGTGTCAGAAGGGCCAATAGGATAGCTGAACTTCTACTTGATCTGTCTGCAGTGAGACAATGTAAGTGCCCACTTTTGCTGGGGTATTGTCAGTAGGGCCCAATGGAAATCTGTATGTAACCCCCCAGTCCTCATACTACACCTCAAATAGGATGACTTCCTTCTAAAAAGTAATAATACAATTAAATGGGATACAGAGTCATATAATAACTCACAATGTTTAGAATACAATTGAAAAATACTCATGACACAAAGAACCAGGAAATCACAAAATAAATGAGAAAAGACAATAAACATACACCAACACTGAGATAAAACATCTATTGAAATTATCAGACAAGGATTTTAAATAAGCTGTCACATAAATGCTTCAATTAGCAATTATGTGTTCCTTGACAGAAATGGGAAAAAATAGAAAATGTAAACAAAGAACTAGAAGTTATAAGAATAAAAACAAATGAGAACAGTAGAACTGAAAAATACAACAATCAAAAAACTTTGCTCAAGAGTAGAGTGGAGATTACAAAGCATAGAATCATGAACTTAGAAGAGATCACTACAGTGTACCAAATGTACAGAGAAAAATAGGCTGAGGGGTAGAGATGGGAGAAAGAACAGGATCTCAAGAACCTGTAAACAGTAGCAAAAGCACTAACATTCATATCATCAAAGTTCCAGAATGAAAAAAGAGAGCACGTAGGACTGACAAAGTATTCAAAGAAATAATGACTAAAAAGTTCCCAATTTTTTAGAAGACATAAACACAAATTCAGGATTCTGAACAAACCCAAAGAGGAAAAACAGAAAGATAATCCTTGCCAAGACATGTCATAATTAAACTTCTGAAAAGTAGAGACAAAAAAAAAATCTCGAAAGTGGACAGGCAGAAACAATGCATCACTTATTGAGAAACACCAATTCCAATGACAGCATATTTCTTGTCTAAAACTATGGAGTCAGAAGCATTGACATAACATTTTTCAAGTACTTAAAGAAAAGAACTCTCAGCCATAAATTCACACTTTTTATATCCACTTTCTTGTTTGACTTATATTAATGGACTACTAACTCATCTTTCTATATCCAGGCCTGCCATCACGCTTCTCCAGAAATCTAGTCACAGTATTTCCAGAGTGATCTTTCTGAAGATGAAACAATTCTTTCTTATAAAAATACCTGATGTGTTATGAAACTTTTCTCTCTCCTAAGTTACCAGTTAAAATCCTTCAATGGATTCCCATCTTTCTTGGAGTAAAATCTCACATCCAAACTCTCTTTGTCCTTTTGGGCTGCTGTAAGATTATACTGCATGTTGGGTGGCTCATAAACAACAGGAATTTTTTTTTTTTTTCTCACGGTTCCAGAGGCTGCAAGTTCAAGAATAGGGTGCCAGTATGGTCAGATGAGGGCCCTCTTCTGAGTCACAGACTTCTCATTGTATCCTCACATGGCAGAAGAGGTTAGGGAGCTCTGTGGGGTCTCTTTTATAAGAGCACTAATACCATAATCACTTCCCAAAGACCCCACCTACTAATACTATCAGCTACGGAAATTAAGATTTCAACGTATGAATTTGGAGGGGAACACAAAGACTAGACCATAGCACTTACTATACATACATGGACCATTCATGATATGGCTTCTACCACCCTCTCCATTGTCTTCTTTTCTTACACTCCAGTGAGCATTTTTTTTTTTTTTTTTTTTTTGCGGTACGCGAGCCTCTCACTGTTGTGTCCTCTCCCGTTGCGGAGCACGGGCTCCGGACGCGCAGGCTCAGCGGACATGGCTCACGGGCCCAGCCGCTCCGCGGCATGTGGGATCTTCCCGGACCGGGGCAGGAACCCGTGTCCCCTGCATCGGCAGGTGGACTCTCAACCACTGCGCCACCAGGGAAGCCTCAGTGAGCATTTCTTATACTGATTATGAATGGAACTCCTTTCTGGACTGATTCTTAACCATTCATTTTCCGGCAACCATGAATGTATCTTCTCTTTTCCTCAAAAATTCACCCCTCCATCATGTTACATATCCATTTCAATTGCCTTCTACAGGAAACCCTACTGATATCCCCCATATACTGCTGTCCACAGCATGAATTAAGGTCTTACCGTGTCTTCCTATAGCACTCTGTAATAATTTTTACGGTAACTATGGATTTTCTTATTTGATTGTCACAATACATTGAATTCTAGGTGGCACGATAATGATTTTAGTAACAGTAACACTGGTGCCTAGTTTAACCCATGGCATACTTTAGGTGTTCAATAAATGTTTGTTGAATGAGTGAATGAATGAATGGTTAATTTGAAATCTTAATCATGTTACTTTTCAAAAATCTGTTAAAAGATACCCACAGTTTTCCAGAAGATTAGGGACTTAGGATCTTAAACTTGATTTAATAGAGGAAATTTTTACTCATACATCATACTTAAATACCTCAAAGTAAAACCATTAACCCAGGAATTTAAGGTTATCCATTTGGACTTGCAAGCCAATAATTAATATCTCCTGCCCCGACTGTATTAGATGGTTTCAATGCTCCACTCATATCTCCCCAGCACTCATCATTCCAGTATATGCTGATAGAATCATGCTACCACCTGCAATTATCCACCTTAGGGCAGGCCAGAAGTGTACAGGAGTTAATGTATCTGGGTGTAGCTTTCAACCAAGGATGGAGGGGACTGGAAGATAAGTACTTCAAGTTTCTCACCGATTCTTGGGATAAGTCTGAGACATGTTCTATAGAGTTTCACAGAACTCCCCTGAAGTACTGGCAGCTGTTCCCTGCAGGAGTAATTTATTTAGTAATGCACCTCTGTTGGCTTCCTTCCATGCCTCCATTCTCAATTCCTACTCCACTTCTGAGTTTTCTGGAAGCACCTCCCAGATGAACAGTTTGCATTCAAATTATTGCCTCAGGTTCTGCTTCTAGGGGAATTCAATTGATAGCCTCCTAACAATCCAGTGCTCCTTACAGAGCCGTCACTGGTACAAGTACCAAGGCACGGCACATTACATATCACTCCTCCTAAATCCTAATATTTTTAAACAGATAGGAAAGAGCATGACCTTGAAGAGAAAAAGAGTTTATGTGAGAATGGCCAATGGATAAAGGGAAGGAGAGACAGTGCCATTTGTTTTCCATTCATGATAGTGTGAAATGTATGGGCAGATGGTCTAACAGGTGTGACTATAATTTGAGGAGCCTGCTCCCTTGGTTACAGAAGACTGCTATTGTTATTATTATGGAACCACCACCTCATGACTTTATTGCTTCACTTGATGTAGCCTTTTCTTGTACCCTTAAATCTTTCTACATCACTGAATTGCAGCCAATAGGTTTATTTTCTCCCTATGGCTCATCACAAAAAAAGACACACATGTGCACACACACACACAGAGTTTTGTGTATGCCAGTGCTAGAAAAGACAAGCTCATGGTGCATGTATGCAATGGATATTGTACATTACAGGTCTCTGTGAAATAGTCTTCTACAGGTTCCTATGTTTATTTTATGAATGATTAACTTTAGTAAAGTTAATTTCCTGAAGATCTTGATGAAGACTGAAGAAAGGAAGTAAATTTTAAAGAAAAAGACTTAGAAACTTGCCCTTGTTGCCCTCTCTTTGTGTCTTAATGAACAAAGGATTACTGGGCCTTTTTTGAAGTCTTTGCTTGAGTTGAAGACACAAAATGCAACGTGTACTCTTATCATAATATGTTCAGTTTATGAGTACACAAACTTATAAACCGTGAACTTCCCTAAAGTTATTATACCATTTAGAAGATGTTTGCTTGGACGTTTACTTAAAACCAAACAATTGAGGTCTATATGTCCAAATAATTTCCTTCTCTCTTGCTGTCTCCATTTCAGTTTCCTGAGTTTCTGGGAAGGCCTGGTTTCCCCAAAGGAACAATTTCTGGTAGAAGTCTGAAGGTCTGACCCAAGAAAAAAATCCAGTATAGCCAATGAATTGAGGACAAGAAGGTTTCCAATCAGGTAGGAACATTTAATCTCATACATTACAGTCACCTTAAGTAAGGTGTGCCGATAGCTGGATATGATTAAACTGCTTGGAAAAAGATGCATATATAACCTACTGCACAAGGAAGCTGTTCTCAATTCCCTTAGAGGTTGTGGTGTTTATCAGAGAGTGCCTTGGGGGAAAATGATTACAATAACAGTATAATGCTTTTTTTTTTTTTCATTTTTAGCTCATTGTTGCCAAGTACACTTGGTGATCTTGGTGCCTGTGGTTTAATCCCAGGAGGTTAGACATGTGAACAGCACATTAACCGTTTTTAGTATTTTCTCCCAAGACAAATCATTTTTATAGGTTGTCTCCATGGTCTTCTAGTTGCTCATCAAAATTAAGCATCAAGTCTTCTAAGTGAGCAATAGCCTCAGTCAGTGTGAGGAAATCAGCTTGGTTCTTATTGGGGCACATCTTGGTCTTGGCACAAAGTGAGTTCACATAGGGAGTTAGAAGGAGGAGAATGGGGCATGCGAAAGGGGAGTTCTGTGTTCTCATTTACCTATGCACGTTGAAACTCCACTAACAGTTTTATTTTCTTTAGTAATTTGTGATAAAAACTTAGGGTAGGGCTTCCCTGGTGGCGCAGTGGTTGAGAGTCCGCTTGCCGATGCAGGGGAAACGTGTTCATGCCCCGGTCCAGGAAGATCCCACCTGCCGCGGAGCAGCTGGGCCGGTGAGCCATGGCCGCTGAGCCTGCGCGTCCGGAGCCTGTGTTCAGCAATGGGAGAGGCCACAACAGTGAGAGGCCCGCATACCAAAAAAAAAAAAAAAAACTTAGGGTAAAGGGAATAATGAAGCTGTCCCATTATATGGCAGGACAAAAGATAGTAGTGACATCAAAATCAGGGCCTATCCATCTCATTTGCAGTTATATACTCAGTGTTTATCATAGCATTTGACCCCTCATCAGTATTCAATAAGAAGATGCATGTTGAATGACTTAGGGATGAATTAATGAATGAAAAAAATTAATATGGTAGAAAATGTGTTTTATCCTTGTATTTTCGTGTGTTGACTTCTGTATTTCAAGACCCAGCACTGTAACTGACACATAGAGTATAAGCAATAAAATTTGTTGAAAGAATGAATGAGTCCCCAGAATTCTAAAATAATTTTAAGACCAACACAGCCCGCATATCTGCCAAGGTCTATGACAGAAGTATCCAGAGGTGAAAGCCTGGATCTCAGCTAGTGGTAGAGCTGACAGAATTTATCTAGTTTTAATAATTTACAGCTCATCCCATTACATTTAGGCATAGTACCTACATGAGCCATACAATCAAATGTTGACTGAAAAAAAATGCAAAACCTAAAAGTTGAGAATTATGTTTTATTTGGAGGACATACAGAGGACTTAAGTCAGGAGACAGCCTCTCAGATAGCTCTGAGGGACTGTTCTGAAGAGGTAAGGGAGGGCACAGGGTATTTAGGGGTTCTTGCAAAAAAAAAAAAAAAACAGGTAGTTGGAACATCAAAAGATTACTGTTAATTAAAGAAACTAGACATCTTAAGTTAATAAATTTAGCACTTTTCTATATATGGTGAGATGCAAGAGTCTGGTCTCATGGAAATCATTCCCTTGATATGCACTTTAATTATCTAGGGCCAGTATCCTGTTTTCTCCATCCTGAATCCCCTCAGGGTGCAGCTTTGGGGGTGGCTTCAGTGGCTGATGGCTTGATGGCTATAACATCCTGTGTTACTGAAAAGGCAGGCTACATTATTTGTCCATGTAAATGACTTGAATATGAATAGTAAATCTGTGGATTTGCAAAATGTAATTCTTGGAGCATTTTTATAAGGACAAAGTTAAGGGCAATTTCAGAATCACTAGCAGCTAAAATTGCTATTTATATTTTTCCACTGGTAGGTAGTAATCTGCTGTTGCTGTCTTCAGTATTCCCAAGGGATAACAAAAGCCATTTAATTCAAGAAAGAAATGTAAAATTTAGCACAATGCAGCTTCCACAAAACCAAACACACAAACACACACCCAACTCTCGCAGATATGAAGTAATAATCTAAAATAGAATCCTGGAACTAATTGCAAAACAGGAGCAAATGTACTCATATTGGATAATTTTATTCTTTTATTAATGTTTGATATATATATATGTATTTATTATTAAAATTCAGAGTTGCTATATGGAGAAATAGCTTTGTACCAATATTGTCTTTGTATGTGTTTATCAATAATGTATGAGATTGCCTCCTATGCTCCTTTTCCTTTATTCTCTTGCAGGCAGTAGATCGTAGTTATCAGTTGTTTTTAAAATTTCTAGGCAACCAAAGGACTAGTATCACTTAAATAAAGAAGGCAAATTGTCCCAAAGTAGGAACGATTTTCCTTCATTATGGAACATAAAGTCCTCATATGAAAGGGGAAGAATTTCATAGCTAAAAGCTTTCAACTACAGAAGATTTATGAGTAACTATGTGTGTTGTTTCAAAGTGGACTCTCTATAATTAATGTCTAGGGGTTATCTTTGGTATATAATGGATTTTTTAAATATTATTAGATAATATACAAAAGAATATATTTAATTGTATGTAAGTTATGAGAAATAATAAAAACTGCAAACACACCACCAAAACTAAGAACTAGAATCAAAACTGCTGAGTCTTCTCTCTGTTCTCTACCCTGTTCCCACCTTCTTGCTTTCACCAAAGAAATCACTCTGATCTTGGCTTTATGTTCAACATCCACATAATTTTTATCTGATTTTGCTTATTATTGAGATTTATAAAATTGATATCATACTTTAGTCTTCTGTTCTTGTTTTTTTTACTCAACATTATGTTTCTAAGGTTCATCCACTCTGCTTTAACTAGTGTTCATTCATTTGTACTACTGTACAATATTTTATTGTATAAATACAAGAAAATGTGTTTATTATTCTATTAATGATATTTGGGTTGTTTTGGGCCTATTATGGACAGTACTTTCATGAACATTTATTTTAATGTTTCCTGGTACACATGTGCAAGATTTAACATAAGTAAAAGAGTAGACATACTGAGAGTAGAATTGCTGAGTTGTAGGGAATTCAAATAGTCAACTTTAAAAATTAATGTCAAAATGTTTTCCAAAGTTATGGAATCAATTTTCAGTCCTTTTGCTCTATAGCTTCACCAGTTAGAATGGCCAGTCTAGTCTTTTGTTCCTTGTTATTAGTCTGCTCAGGTTGTCCTAGCAAAATACGTCAGATTCAGTAGCTTAAAAAACAAGAGATTTATCTTCTCACAGTTCTGGAGGCTGGAAGTCCAGGATCAAGATGTTGGCAGTTTGGGGTCCTCCTGAGGCCTCTTTCCTTGACTTGCAGATGACCACTGCTTTCTTGCTATGTCCTCACATGACCTTTTCTCTGTGTGTATACATCCCTCGTATCTCTTCCTCTTCTTACAAGGACACCAGTCATATCAGTTAGGGCCCCACCATTATGACCTCATTTAACCATAATTATGTTTTCAAAGTCCCTGTCTCCAAACAGCCACATTGGGAGATGGGGCATCAACCTACGAATTTTAGGGAACACAATTCAGTCCATAACAATTTTAATTTGTATTTCCCTAATTACCGATAGGTTGAGAATCCTTTCATTTATTTGTTTAATAGTTGCCTATGTTTCCTATTCTGTGAAAGTCCAGAGAATATCTTTTGTCCATTTTTCTACTGTTTATCTTTTTCTTACTTATTTCTATTGTTCTTTAAATACAAGCAAATAATCCTTGGTCAGCTATATATGACACAAATAAGTTATTTCATGCCTTCTCACTTTTTTAATGTTGTCTTGTGATAAATAGCAGCTCTCAATTTTAATGAAATCAAATTTACCTTTTCGCTTAGTGTCTTTTTGTTCTACTTAAAATGTCCTTCCCTAGTTTAATGCTACCCAGATATAGTATATTTTCTTCTGAAAGTTCTAGTGTATCTTTGTTTTATTTTCAAGCCATTAATGCACTTACAATCGACTTGTCTGTATTATCCAATTTCTTTGTTTTCTTATGAATAGTTAAGTTTTCCAGGACCATTTTGGAATGAATGGATTTTTTAGGTGTGTCTGAGCTGTTCTTGACCATTCACATAAATTTCAGAATTGGCAATCCTGTAAAACCTCTATTAAGTATTTTTATTGTAATTGTATTGACTATATAAATTAAGTTGGGGAAAATTTACATCATTATGATGAGTCTTTTCTATCCATAAACAAGATGTATCTCTCCATTTATTTAAGACTTCTTTAATATCTTTCAATAAGGTTTTATTTTCTCCATAAATATCTTGCACATTTTTATTTAGATTTATTCCTAGGTAGTTTTTTTTTCCATTTTAAATAATTTTTAAGCTCTCTCTTTGTTCCTGGATTATAGAAATCCAATAGATTTTTGCATCTTGAGCTTATATCTAGCCATCTTGCTGATATTATTTTTTAGCAAGAGAGAGGATTTTCTTAGCAAAGAGGAATAAATGTAAAATTAAATAAAAATGTTATGGGTCATCTCTGGTCAATAGAACTTTCCATGATAATGGAAATGTTCTTAGTGCTCTCAAAAACTATAGCCATTAGTCACATGTGTTTTTAAATTTTTAAATATAAATTCAATAAAATTCAATAAAATTAAAATTTCAGTTCCTAAGTCAAACTTGCCCACGTTTCAAGTATTTAATAGCCACTTGTGACTAATGGACAGTATACTGGACATTGTAGCTCTAGACTATTAGACTGTGAAGCCATGGCATCCCGGGATTTTATCTTTATCAATGGCATAGTGAGATCTTTCATGTGACAGTTATTCTGTTATTAAAAAGAGAAGTTACTTAACCTAGTCATCCCTAACTTTTTGAAATAATCCAACATAGCTTTCACCATCCATGAATTTCTGGAATCACATTTATGTTTCTAAACTATTTCTTGCGTCAAGTGTTCACTTTGTAGCAAGTTCATTGTTCTAAAATGGCACATACCAAAGTATCAAGAGGTTCCCTTATTCCTGATAAGCTGTGATTTGATGAAGAAGACCTTGTTACCCTGCCTATCTGATTTTTATTATAATCAGATGTTAATCTGTATCAGTCTCCATATTCAAAATTCACCTTCAAAATTATATGTTATTCACATGATGGTTGTCTTTATTTCATTTAGCTAGTATCATGACCTTATAAATGCAATTTTGGTCATTTTCTCCTAAAATCTCATATTTATCTGTGTGAAAATACATCTCCTACTTCTTTGCCCTCTTATAAACTCTTCCTGTAATTTAATCCTCATGAGCTTTATTTCCCCTAATTTTAATTACTTAATATTTTGTAAAACATTTAAGAGATCACTGGTATGCTCTTTTTTTCAATCATCTATACATTTAAACAGTGTGTTGCAATAAGAAATAGTACTGGTAATGAGAAGACCAGAGTCCTAATTTTACCCATAAAAATGAAGTATATGTGCATTTAAATAAGGTTTATATAAGGTTATGTAAGGTTTATTCTGATACTAAAATTGTTATGATTATTTAGAAAATTATGTTTGAAATATGACATTATTCAAAACCAATAAAGGTTTGAAATCTATTAAAAATCTACAAACAATTCAAGTATTTCACCTTTTTCCCTGATTTGATATTAAACTGTAATCCTTCATCTCTCACTTACAGCATGCTGTACTGCTGTTGACACAAAGGCAAAATATAATGTCTAAATATTTTGTACTTGTTTTTTAAATGAATACTTTTGTTTAAAATTGTCTTTTACATAAATTCTTGATTCCCTTTTCACAACTTTTCCATTCCCCATGCTACTGCAATCAATCACTCATGATAGAAAATTATTCTCTTTTCTGTTTGCTAAAGCTCTTTTTAAAATACCAAGTTTCAAATTCTCATCAATTCAAGAAACTTTGGAAAATGAACTTCATAATTTCCAGAATGAATATTTTGTTTCACTGGCTACCAGGACACCATCCTCTCCTAGATTTCTCCCCTCCTCACTCACCATTCCTTGGCAGTCTCCCTTGGTGATGCCTCCCATCCCTCAACGTCTGTTAGAATGCCCTAAGGCTCATTCCTGGCCCCCTTCACTCTCCATCTACCTTAACTACTCATGAGTTTTAATCTAGTCCCGTTACTTTAATGGGAAGATGACTTATGACTTCCCAATTCATACTTCTAGCCCTAACCACTCACCTAACCTCCAGACTCCTAATTCTAATTTCCCACTAAATATCTCCAATCTATGCATAATAGACATTTCAAACTTAGCAAATAAAACTAAATATTTTGCTTTGATCCATCCATTGCACTCCAGTTTTTCCTGGCTCCATAACTCATCCAGTTGCTCAGGCCAAAAATGTTAGATTCATCCTTAAACTCTCTCTTTCCCACAATTCCTATGTCCAGTCCATCAGAAACTCTTGCCAGCTCTAACTTGAAAATACATTCTGAATCCACCTACCTCTCACCTTACTCTTGCCATCTTTACTTACTCCAAGCCATCATTGCTTGCCTCATCTAATGCAATAGGCAGCCTCTTCCACAACCTCCTTGCTTCTTCCCCTCTTGCCCCAATCCTTATAGTCTATAAACAGTACAATAGCCAGAATAATCTAAAAAAAAAACCATAAATCATATCACATTATTTCGCAAAACCCGTTCCCATCACTTTAGAATAAAAATTAAACTTTTTACCTGTCCTACATGCTTTATTCAATATTTCTTCTGCCCTACTCTCCAAACTCATTTACTACTACTATTCTCTCACACACACATCCAGATTTTCTTTCTGCAGTGGCTTTCCCAACATCAGGGCTTTTGCACTTGCTATTCCCTGAAACCTGGAAGATTTTAAAAATCTGCAAGATTCCTCCAAGCAAGATCTTAGAAGGTATTTACATTTCATTTTGTAGAGACATTTGGTAGAAGACATTTCTGCAAAAGATAGATACATTTGACTTTGGCGGCTATTCACACATCTAGCAATTTCCAAGTTGGTTAAATAACAAATGTGAATTGATGAAGCTAAAATGAAAGAACTGCAGTTGGTGAGACCTATGTGTTTTAAACCGTGAACTTTGAGGAATTGTAGACATGCAAACTACACCATGGTTTCAGTGTTAATGTGTGAGAATTAGCTAAGGTATTTTCCAAATACTTATTACTCTCTAAAGAGCTTCTGAGCAGGAAATCAGAACAGGACCTGTGGACCTGAATTTTATCAAGTACCTCAGTTGATTCTGTTGCAAATGGTTTTCAGTCAGCCCTTTGAGAGACACCAAGCTGGGGTATTTGCCCAGATATGATTACCAATGGTCATGCAAGTCACCAATGAGATACAATCGAGAATCGACAAACGACTGAAAAGAGTGACAAAAGAAGAAGAGGATCCAGTAAGGACCAGTAGAGATGCTATCCCAAGCACTCTTGGCTAGGAGTTTTACAAATCCATTCATATAAATGGACTGATAGCTAACAGCCAAATGGCACTGCATATTTTTTTAAGTTGCTAAGTATTAAAGTGTATGGCTAAGCATCAAAAGTTTTGTTAAATTATATTTTGGTTGCTGTAAAATTAGGTGTACATTGTGTGTCATAGATGTAGGGATATAGATGTGTAAATATATGTCGTTGTTTCAGTTCTTCAGCTGATACTTCATAATGTCTTGGTAACTTCTAAATGAAGGACCTCTTCAACTATTGTTTAGAAAAAAAAGATACCTGTTCATCCCTGTCCACCTCCCTTTCTTCATCCCCTTCCTTGTCCCTTCCCTTCTTTTTTTTTTTTTTAATATCTTTATTGGAGTATAATTGCTTTACAGTGTTGTGATCCCTTCCCTTCTTGAACAAATTGGTCCATTAAGTGAGGTAAAATAACCCTTTGTCAGCATGGGGGAGGTGGGCATTCAAGGAACCACATGACTTGGCATTGGGTCTCAGAGTCTGAGACAGGGGAGAGGATGTCTGCATAAGGGAGCCTGGAGTTGACTGCTGAAGTCTGATTCGTGTGAAAGGGCATCCACATGAGGAAGTGGCCTTGGCAACCACTCTGTACAGATAGTCATAACCCGTGCCAGGTGGAGAAAATGTGTGGGATGGGAAAGTGGCAGCTACAAGAATTTACTTGAATACAGGAAGATTGATCAAATAAGTAAGGCTATTAAGGATATGGTAATCAGTGTTATTTTAATATCTGTGGAGGGAGTTAAAATATGAAAAGGGCAAAAACTAGAATGAAAGGGTGTTGAAAGGGAATGGAGGATGTTAATGTGAACACATGATTTTCAATATAGAGACATTATAGAAATAAACATAGACAATATGTATGCATATGTTTATGAATATATGTTTATGAATATGTGTAAATGGTTATGAATATGTGTTTTCATATGTGTGTATGTATATATGTACATAAATCCCCTAGCTCTGCCTATTGAGAGTACCTGGGACCACTACTTCCCAAGAGCAATGAATACACCTAGTGTCCGGATCTTGGTTTCTAAATACAGCTCTCCAACTGAAGGAACTAAAGCTCTTTGGAGAAATGACTGATTCTAGAGCTACTACAGGGAAAATATAAGATGACCCTAGAACATATTATTGTTTCAAGAAGTAAGGGATCAGCCATAAAAAGAAATGAAATTGAGTTGTTTGTAGTGAGGTGGATGGACCTAGAGTCTGTCATACAGAGTGAAGTAAGTCAGAAAGAGAAAAACAAATACCATATGCTAACACATATATATGGAACCTAAAGAAAAAAAAATGGTTCTGAAGAACCTAGGGGCAAGACAGGAATAAAGACGCAGATGTAGAGAATGGACTTGAGGACACGGGGAGGGGGAAGGGTAAGCTGGGATGGTGTGAGAGAGTGGCATGGACATATATACACTACCAAATATAAAACTGATAGCTAGTGGGAAGCAGCCACATAGCACAGGGAGATCAGCTTGGTGCTCTGTGACCACCTAGAGGGGTGGTGTAAGGAGGGTGGGAGGGAGGGAGACGCAAGAGGGAGGAGATATGGGAATGTATGTATATGTATAGCTGATTCACTTTGTTATAAAGCAGAAACTAACACAGCATTGTAAAGCAATTATACTCCAATAATGATGTTAAAACAAAAAAAAGAAGAAGGGAGATATCAAAGAATAATTGGGAAACATCAAAGGATATAGAAGCCAAACTGAAGGGGTTTCCACTGGACAAATCTTGAACAATCTAAGCCTCAAAATAAATAATGGTAGAAACATATTATAGTCAATTGAGTAAAATAGGAGTCTATGAGTTCATACTGATTTAAATAATTAAATTGAATAAATTATGTTTGATGAGGAACAGGATATTTACATAATTACAAAGTGACTTACCACAGAAATTACTAATAATGTAGGAGAAAAAAATAACTTTACAATGGAGAAGACTGGGCGATACACCTTAATCAAATGAGTAAAATAATATTCCAGTAAGGTTACAAGTTAAAAGTTTGCCAAAATTGTTTGATAGGAAGCAGTAAGAAGAACAGAGCTTCACCACTGTGTTATTCCTGCCAACTACACATATCCTGAATAATCATGAGACAAATACAAACAGCTAAATCCTACAAAATAACTGATCCATATTCTTTAAAATTTTCTAGTTCATGAAATTCAAGGGAAGCCTGAGAAAATTTAACGGATTAAAAAACTAAAGAGGGCTTCCCTGGTGGCGCAGTGGTTGAGAGTCCGCCTGCCGATGCAGGCGGAAGCGGGTTCGTGCCCCGGTCCGGGAAGATCCCACATGCCGCGGAGCGGCTGGGCCCGTGAGCCATGGCCGCTGAACCTGTGCGTCCGGGGCCTGTGCTCCGCAACGGGAGAGGCCACAACAGTGAGAGGCCCGCGTACAGCAGGAAAAAAAAAAAAAAAAATTAAAGAGACAGGACAACTAAATGCAACATGTGATGCTGGGCTGATCCTTTTATTATGAAGGACATGATTGGGGTAATTGACAAAACTTGAAAGGGGTCTGAGGCTTAGTAGCACTGTAGTAATGTGTCAGTGTTAATTTCCTGATTTTCATGATTGTATTTGGATATATGTTTGTAGGAAATACTAGAGGATTTGGGGGAGACATTGCATTGTGTTGGCAACTACTCTCAAATGGTTTGGGAAATAAATTATTTTTATTGTCATTTCAACCTTTCTTTAATTTTCAAGATTGTTAAAAGAAGGCAAAGAAAGAGGAGAAGACCCCTGAGTCAGGTAATCCTCCTTTTCCTGGCGACTCCCATAGTTAAAAGCTCAGTTTACAATGGTGGTCAGTTTTTCAGTCTATTTGTGCTAATTTCTGTAACTAACAACATAGCATCTTATTTTCTATTTGAGGTTTTTGGATTTTTCCTAATTATGCTTTTGCTTTTTATTCTATCAAATGTCTATGAATTTGATAAAGTCCTCGGTATTAAAACAAAATCAGTAAGATTCATAAAAATAAAAATAAGTTCTTGGAGAAATTTATAAATTTCTACCTGCATTCAAATTGGAGTAAGTTGGCAAGAAATCTATAAGGGGAAAATACTCTAAGGAGCACTCCCTTTCAGAAACTCAAAATGGTTGCACGTGTTTATCCTGTAAGAGGTCTGTGATGAAACCGCAGGATGAAGGCTATATGTCCAAACTTAAATGCAATCTTTTAAATCACCTTTCATGTCAGGCCATGTAAGAACTGGGCAATTCAATAAGTAAATTAGAACAATTATTGTTTTCAATAATTTTTCAGGTCAATACTTAGAATAATAAAAAACGTATCTATAACTCCAAGAAATCTGGACAGTTATTAGTTATTATCATTTAGACTATTGAATAAAATCAGATATGATAGAGGGGCCAGCTGTTGGTAGGTTTAAAAGTCACCCTAGGTGATTAATTCATGCAGCAGTGTTGCAGGTCTCTCTTTAGATGAAGCACTTAGAAGTATAACCAAGCATGGCTCTAATTTCATATCTGAGACCTGTTTTATTTAGAGTTCTTTGGCAAGTGCTTGCTCTATGTGTTTTTATAGTCTTTGGTTGTGCTATACAAATATCAAAATTATGAATTAACAGATATGCAAAAGTGAAATCCTAGAAGATAGGATAAACATGAAGTCCTCTAATTATCACTCAAATAAGTTTGGTTGACACAGAACTGGGAATTAGATAAAGACATTAATAATTCATAATGCTGAAATTAAAATCTTCTAGTTACAGTACAAAAGAAATCTTAATTTGTACCACAAGGTAATGAATTCAGTACTTTTCATTTGTTAAATATTTGCTTATTACCCCGCACCGTGCATATAACACTGTTCCAAACTTGGAGGGCAAACAGGAAAAACAGAAACTCTCTACCCTCAAGTTGTTTATACTGCAGTCAGTGAAATTTCTCTACTTGGAGATCTTTTAATTCCTCAGTTCATTGTAACATCTTCTTCAGATGAATTGTTTTTTATTTGTTAAAATGAACGTTTAGCACTTTAAATAGTTTCTTCAATGTTCCTGATAGTGAAATAGTCATAATGCTAATTTCCAATACTAATTGTAGAGTTGATAGGAGAAATGCTCAAGATTGATAGTAAAGTGATTTCGATAACCTACAAAATGTCTTGAGGTTTCTCAGATAACAACTTGTCTCCCAGACAAAAATGCACTTATTATTTATATTCCAAGCTTATAAATGTTTTTGTACTTTAATCATATAGAGATTTTACAACATCTTCTAAATCACGTTTTAAGATATTTTGTTCAGTAGATTATCTCATTTGGAAACTATTGATTTATATATACATACTATGTAAATATTAGTATATATTTCTCAATGGCTAGATCAGTGCTTTCTGAACTACTTAAATTTGTTTAATTCATATTGTTCTTCAGCATTTCTTCTACTCACTGGAGCCTATCCTACTGACTTCAAAAAGCCTGAAAAATCTGAAAATCCCATTTAAAGTAACTGTATGGAAAATCTTTAAAATAACATATAATAATGGTAGAGAAGAAGAGTATTTAACATTGTGCTGAAGATCATTCCATTAATAAAGAGATCAATCAATAATTCTAACATTCAGACATATAATAACAATGAAAAACATTAATCATAATACTGAGCAATGACATTTTCAATAAAGGGAGATATTAAATATTGTATAGGAAACTAGTATCTGCAAAGCAGATAAGTTGGCAACGATTATACATATATTTAAAATATGTTGAAACAGTCATAGACAGTTTTTCTTTTTGGCTGAAAAGAGGCATATTGAAGTGTTTAAGCACTACTTCAACTGGAATAGATATTTAGACACTATATAGAAAACACATGATTGCAGAAGAGCAGATATTAGCAGGTGTGTGAATGTGTATGTCTTTAATTAATGCATTTTCATTCATTCAAAATGGAGAAGACTGCCAAATTTACTTTAAAGGTGGCATTGTGATATGTTACAATTCCACTCTTAGACTTTTGCTGCTGTTGCTGTTCCTTTAGTATTCACCAAAGAGTACCGTCCTGTCGTTTATCCAAGTTAGAAATCTAGAAGCAATCCTAGGATTCTCATTATAGGGTCCCCTACCTTCATGCTCCCCACTCAATAAGTAACAGATTCTTGGCTCTCCTATATAGGAAAGCTCTCTCCAATGTACGCCTGCTCTGTCACTCTCCGGGTCCAGCATCTCTGCCTCAGCCTCCCATTGAAGTCACTTCTAGTTCATTCTGTGCAAGGCCATTTTTAAACCTTCCTTAGTCCTAGGCAATTGCCCTTTTAGAAGCTTTACCCTAAATGTTATCAAATGCATTAAAATGTGCCCAAGTCACATATCCAATATAATTTATAGATAACTATGTGAAAGCTGAGTAACATTGCTGTTGTAGTAATATTAGTTGAAAATATTAATTACACAAGTTTTTATCTCAATTTTGCAGATCTTTTTTCATATTCTGGAGCCATGTTTTTCAGGTGTCAAACAATTTTCTAAGTCCTTCTCAAACTCCTAGTCCCTAGTGAGTGTGTTGTTACTGTCACAGGGTTGAACAGCCCAGACAGCAAGATGTCTGAAGATGAAGACCATCACATGGTTGAGTAGATCAGATACGTGGAAGTTGGAATGCAAAGTGTTTGTAGAAAAAAATATACAAATCAAGGAAGAAATTGCAGTGTCAATTAATATGATGTATATCAGATGATAGTATTAAAAAGCCAGCTTCTGTAGGGATGTCAATAAAATATCACCCTACACAGTAATGTCTCAACACCACAGTATGTGAACTGCTTACATATTAAAAAAAAAAATAGGGATGGCAAACCATCAACAAAAAATTAAGTATAGTATGTTCCAAAATGAATGTTGGAAAATGGCAACTGGTTTTGTAAGTGGTTAAGTCACCTATCAGTTTCATGACAATATTTCTAAATCTTTAATATTCCATCTTTAAAATGGAGATAATGAACATTCCTCTTTGATAAATTTGTTGATGAATTTAAACTATACAATTCACATAAACTTCTTAGTGTTGTATCTGGCAAATACTTGATATTTTTGTTATTATTGATAAATAATTAGTAAACAATAACTGTTATGTTATTATGGTCATTATTACAACTTAGACCAGACCAGAACAGACCAGAAAATATTACTGAGATTGGTTTGCTCTTTCATCGTGCTTTTAAAGATGGAAAAGTTAATAATGAGTTATTTTGAGAAGAAATGTGTTGATGTTCTAACGTCCTTGCAAAAACTAAATATCTATTGGATGTAGAAAAAATAGTCTTAGTTTAATGAGAAGGTATAGATTTTAAAAGTATCTTTCCTCCTTGGACTCATAGAGAGCCAGAAAAGGAGATTAAACAAAGGATTTAGAAAGTATAATATAATAAAGAACAGCACCAGCTCTGGACTCTTAATGATTTTGTGGTTTTGATGTGAATAACCCCAGGTCCCCATTCTGACATCAGTACTACCACTCACTGTGTAAGACATGGTCAAGTCGATTAACCTCTCTCTGCTTTCGTTTCTTCATCTGTAATGTGCAAGTAATATTACTTGTCAGTTGCCAACCAGCAGTACTTCTTCAGCTAATTGACTGTGTCAGCAGGGATGCTGCAAAGATTAGCTAATAAATGATTTATAAACCTTTTGAAATATTAAATAAATGATGTAAAAAGCCTTAACAAAAGAAGGACAGAACAAATCATTCCACGCATTAATTCGCTACTTTAGTCATATATATTTTATAAAAAACTTAAGAAGAGGTAACCTTCCATAAACTGAAAATAGGATAGATTACTTGGAATTCTAGAGTGCTTTTCGTTGCTGTTATTTTTTTAAAATCTTCTGTCATAATTAAGAATACACAGAAGAAAAAGTGTATTAGAGGAAATAATTACAGTTCACCTCTTTATATTGATGATAGTATTATGAGACAGGAAAATGAAATTAATAAGAATAAAGAAACATGCTTTCTGAGCTATCAATACTTTTACTATTGACAATGGAATAACATTGACAGATTTACTTTACCAATAAGGATCTTGAGTATGATGATTAAAAATAAATCTACAATATACATTTTTTCAGATGTAAGGACAACATACAAAATCCTGTGCCAAGCATTCTGAGGGGACTCAAAAATCAAAGACCCAGATCTCAAGGAACATATAATATAGGAAGAAGAGCAACATGAAAATAATTAATTCTTGCATAGTACCAAATTAAATATTATAATAAAGTTATTTATTTTACCTGGAGATGGGGAGGTGCTGTAGCTTATAAACTGGGTTTGAAAGATGAGAATTTTGTTGTTCTTGGGAGAGAAGTTCACTCCGGGTTAAGAAAAGCAGCATGAGAAGACCAATAAGAGAACACGAGAGATATAGCAAGTGTTTGCTATGATCTAACTTAGTATACATGGGAGAGATAGTATAGGGAAAAAAGCTAGTAAATTAGGTTGGGTTCACATTCTTGAGGGCCATGCAAATAAAGTTACAACTATGTTTTGAGGGTTCCCAGGAGCCACTGAATATTTTTGAGTATTTTATGTTTAATAAAGTTAATTCTGGTGAAAGTGTAAAGGGTAACTTGGAAAAGAATAAGTTTAGATAAGTAAGTAGTTAGCCTATAATTGCAATAGTCAAGAAAAAAATGATGAAGGGAGTGACCAGACAAAGAACGGAAATGAAGAATACTGAAGAAGCATTGAATGGATAGAATTAAAACAATGAGGTTTGAGAATTGATTAGATGGGAAGATTTAGTGAGATGGAAGTAATTGAACACAATTCTAAGATTTCTATTAATATCATGGATACCTAAGAAAATAGTAGTATTATACACTAAAATAATAAGGATAATAAATAGTTTGGGGGGTGGAGGTAGAGATGCAGCAAAGAGATTCCATTTGAACTTACTGAATTTGAGTTTTTAAGGACAAACATGGGGGAATATCCAATAGGCAGTAAAAATTCCCAAGCTACGCTTCAGAGAAATATCAGGCCCCCAAATTATAGATTTCATAGCCGTCTATAAACCGTTGGAAATTAAGACAATTGGGGTAAATGGGATTACCAAACAGAACATAAAGAACAAAAGAGAGAAAATATATTATTTAATAGTTAAGTGAGGGAAAGGGCAAGAAGAAATATAAGAAGATTATGAGGGAATCAAGAGTACAGTAACTATCAGAGCCAAGGGAGAAAGATGTTTCAAGAAGAGAGGAATAGCAATGTAAAATGTTGTACCAATTTGATATAGATGATTACTGTGAAAAGCCTATTGAATTTTGTGATTAATGTGTAATGGTTTTTCTCTGAGAAAACAATTCTGGTAAATTGATAGATATGTAAGTTAAATTGCAAAGGAATTAAAAATAAAGCATTGTAAAGGATGCAGGAAAATTAGTATCTGCCTCTTTTTCTGTAAGTTTGAGAGTAAATGAAAGTAAAAGTGAGTGAAAAAAAGAACAGAGCTAAAAGATGAAATATATTTTATAACAGGTAATATGTAAATAATTTTATAGGCATTGGAGAAAGCAGGGAAAAGAAAGACTCCAGAAGCACAAGGCAGGATTGAAGGAAAAATAATAGGAGAGAAGACAGAATCAAGAGCACCAGTCAGGTATTAATGTGGCAAAAGGACTCAAATAAAAAGATGGCAATTTTGATGTGATGATAAAGAAACAGCAATTGAAGGAATTTATGTAGGATGACCTTGACATTCTCCATAAATTCATTAGGCAAGATTTTCTATGGAGTGAAAGAAGATGAAATACAAGTGAGACTTAAGAAACACAAAAAAATGAAGAAATTGCTGTTTTTAAGGATGGTGAATGGGTCAGCCAGAGATCAGCAAAGGAATTTATGAATAGTTTTGAGGTTACTTGTTGCCTAATTAGACAGTGAAAATATTTTCTTAAGATAGCCTGTGCTTCTGGCTTTATAACATTTTTAGGCTTTATAACATTTTAGGCTTAACAAATCAAAAAGTTTTGATTTGTTAAGCACTGTGGAAAAAAAAAAAAGGATTTGAATCTGGGCTAAAGGAAGTTTCAGAGAAGAAGTTAAGTAATAATACAATTGACTAGGTCATGAATTTACAAAAACAATATGAAAATGTGCCCATGTCAAAACAAGGAAAAAAATATATATAATCTTGAATGAAGGCATAAGGATCACAATTATCACATTACTGGGGATCAGAGATGAATTGATGAATAGAGAGAAGATTGAGAAGAATAACCATTAGTATCAAATGTTGGACATTTTTGAACTTGAGAATTTTTATTATACACTGAAAATCAGGGAAGAAGTGACGAACTCCCCCCAACAAATGTAGGTGGGTTATTATTTCTAGTAGTATTAGTCAAAAACTTACTGTGAAAACCATCAAAGACAGCCTATTTTTTCTCATATTAGGCAAAATTTATTCTAGCAGTATTTTGTGATTTAAAAAGTCAATACCTTGGATTTAGAACAAAAGAGGGTTTGACTTTGCAGAGTTAATATGTGTTGGCATCATTCTGTGATACAACTCAGTATATGAGATTACTTTTTTTTAAGTGTGCTTTTGATAGAACACTATCCAAACTCTTCTAAAGGACAATACGTGTCCCATTATACCAAATGGTATTCTAGAGCATGCAATGTCATGATCTGGCACAGGATTTATAATTATGCCTTAACAGAGGAGACTTCTGTGGAAATTTTCAAATTGTTACTATTAACAGGGTATGGTTCTTGATTTCTTCTTTGTTGTCACTTACTCCAAAATGTGACTAGAATATAGCCCAATTCAAGGAAAAGGGGAACTAAGGTAGCATCAAGTTCTGGCTCCCTGTCCTGAGCTCATAAGACTTAATTTGAAGCCCTCTGATTTGTGAGATCGGTGGGTTGTTCTTAGAAATAAGCTATTAGATTGTTTGTAAGCCTGAATTAGATAAATAAGTAATATTCTTATGCAGGAAAAGAAAAGAGAAAAAGATAGATAGTATTGTACTTAGCATGGAAATAGCTGATTATTTCCAGAATATTTTAGGAATCAAAAACTTGCTTAGTTAAGTTCTTTACAAAAGGGTTCCCTTCTCTAATCCGTAGTGTTTGTCGGATAGCTTCCTGTTACTGTGTAGATCAACAGTTCTCAAAATTTGGTCCCCCAACTCCTGCATGTCCCCAATGACCCTTTCAATCATTCCCTGAGATACTTTCAGTGGATTCACAAGTTTAAAATAATTTTCATAATAATACTGATGCTATTTACCTTTTTCACTTGGCTGCCATTTGCACTAATGGTGCAAAAGCATGGTGGGGAAAACTGCTGACACCTTAGCATGAATCAAGTCAGTAGCAGCAAACTACTAGTAAGCCTGGTATTCTTCACTGTCACACACTCAGAGTTAATATTTTTAAAATGCAAGATGTACCTAAGAATGTACTTGATTAAGGAGTAAAAATATACTAATTTTGTCAAATCTTGGCCCTTGAGTAGAGGTCTTTTTAATATTCTGTGTGATGAAATGGTAAGTCAGTGAAGATGTACCAAACTGCATGGTTGTCTCAAGTAAGTACTTGTGTGACTGCTTGGGTTGAGAGCTAAATTAGCCACTTTTCTCATGAATCACCATTTTTACTTGAAAGAACAACTGACAAGCAAACTGTGGTTTTTTCAAACTTGGATATTTGGCAGAGATTTTCTTGAAAATGAACAAAGTGAGCTTGTCACTTCAAGAGAAGCAAAATCCAACTGTATCTGTTGCCAATGATAAAATCTGAGCTTTCAAATAAAAATTACAATTTTGGAAAACTTATTATCGGCCCCTGTGAACTTGTCAGTTTCTCAATTCTTAAAGAATTTTCTGCTGAGATAGGTGGCATTACTAACAAATGTGATATTATATAATGAAATAAGCTACTATTTGGAAATTTTACATAACCTAGTGAACCAATATTTTTCCAAATGACCAATACCTGATATTTTAAAAATACACATGGGCAAAAGATCCATTTAAGTTGCAAAGTAGACAATAGATTTTAATAAAACAGTAAGGGAAGCATATTGATATGGTTTTAGATTCCACATTGCAAAATTTAAAAATCCATAATTATCTGAAAAAGCTATTAAAATTCTCCTCACTTTCCCAACAAAGAAATCTGTGTGAGGCCAGATTTTCTTCCTATACTTCAACTGAAACAACATATTGAGACATTGAATGCAGAAGCAGATATGAGAAACCAGGTATCTTTTATTAAGCCAGACATTTGTAAAACTAAGCCAGAAAATTTCAAAATGTAAAACAATGCCATTCTTGTCACTATTTTATTTTGGCTTTGGAATATATATTTCATTTCACTAAAAATATACTATTTACTGAAACGTAATGGGCTTTTTATTTATATTTTAAGTGAATTAATAAATATTTAAAATTTACAGTCTTAATTTCACATATGGTAAATATTGGCAGATATAACTATATAAACAAAATCTCATTCGGGTTCTCAGTAATTTTTGATAATGTAATGGATATCTGAGGCCAAAACGTTTCAGAAACACTAATGTAGACCAAGTCTTAAGCACATAGGAAACTACTTAATGACTTCTATCAAACTTCACATGATTTCATAAAGTAACAATGGAGAAGTCATGTAACTGCATTTGTAATAATGGTAGAGGAAGAATTTTCCTTCTCTTTTAAAAAAAATCATACCATTTATATTAGAGAGAAGACTTCAGTGCCTGCTGATGACATTCTCTCCATTCTTTCTTCCAAGTCTGTGAGTCTCATTTTCATGTGTCCCCATTTACAGGAGTAAAATTAGCATGTTATCCAGTCACCATTTGGCTCATGACTCAATGTCACTATAAAAATCATTTAAGCAGCTTCATAGACGCAACTTCTTTTAGAATACATCTATGCGGACACTTCAATTTGTTTAATACAGGAGATGTAAGTACATACTTTTTCTAGCCTCTTGCAGTCTATCTAAATCTATAAATTATGCTAGGGTGAAATCTGGTTTATCCTCTCAATTTGTGTAAATGATATTTAAAAAGATAAAGGGCATAAATAAGGGAAAGACCAACACAAATTATGAATCTCAGTTTAGAAATCCATTATACAAACAAAACAATTTTAGAATACCAATATACTGTTTCCTTTGTTAAAGAGGGAGAAAGTGAGACTTTTTTAAGAAGGGGGAAAAGAAAGCAAGGTTATTTCTTAGTCATGAATTTTGATTGGATTTTTAGATATCAATATTTAGAAATTTATGCTTTAAAATTTAATCTAATTTTAAATAGTACCGTACTTAAATAATAAAATGTCTTTTCCTCCCTCTAATCCGACTTTGAATATTAGTATAATTAGCTCTTGTATATAACTAGATACAAAAAATAGCACCATATTATCTTGGTTATATCCAATACTACCATTTTGTCATGTCTAGAAAATTCTAATTATAGCAACATAAATAGGAAGCTTTAGTGAAGAGTCAAAGCCCACTTTTGGTAAATTTTTCCAAGTTTTATTCTGATTAGTTTATTTTGCATAAGGCCAGAATGTGTGCTAAGTGCTACTCTATTAAATCTCTACCAGCTGCTAACAATTATTAGACTTTTTTTTTGACTTTTGTCATTTTTGGGTGAACATCTGTCAGCCATAGTCATTTGGCAACAGTTTCCCCAGAATTTCTAAGCTAACTACAAGTCATTATGCAGTGATTATATTGGTGTAAAAGTTATTTCCAATCTCTGGTAGTCATATCAATAAATTGAAAAGTTGTGTCAAGATGTTTAGCTGAAAGGAAAAAAACATAGCTGCCATGCATGTAAAAATTACTGTTTTTGAGCACCTAATGGGAATTCATTAAGGAAGTATAATCATGGAGAGAGAGAAAAAGATACAGAGTTTATAACATGTATATGTTTTGTTTCAAAATGTAATTATGTATTTAAATATGTGCTATTTGTCAGCTATCATTCTTTTTACTGAAAAGTAAGTTTATTGTCTGGAGAAAACAAATCTAATAAAAGTGAAATACTACTTTATAATAATAACTATTATAATAATAATTATAATGGCTACCATAATTGAATGCCCAGTACTTTCTATGTTACTTTAGAGGTTTACAATAAGATGCACATCAATCTAGCAAGTATATTTCATAAATGCTTAAGAAGAAAAGGAGTTTACAGAATAATCTATTCTCACAATTCTCATTATTGTCTTTCACTAAATCCAATTGAAATCTAGATACACACATTTCAAAGATGAACACAGTATACACATACATCTCTCATAACCCTGTTTCTTCTTCCATGTGCTCATTACTTAGGAGTACCCTAAATGAAAATTCAAATTAAGTTTTTGGCTCCCCTCTTATAAATAGAATTAGCACCGTCACAGAAATTAACATTTGCAGATATACAAATCATAATGCAGTGCTCCTTTTAATTCATATCTTCTCATGGAAAATGTCACCACTTTTTTCTGTCTCACTCTGATTTTTCAAATCTTCTTAAAACTATTATCAGCAAAGTGAATTAGATGTAAACTCCCACATACACGAGTATTATTATGACAGTCTACATTTTAAAAAATGATAATGGCAAAAAACAAGGAACTTTATTGCAAAATACAGTGTTCTTTATGCAAAGCCCACAGACTTGGGTTCAAGTCATAGTTCCGTGTGTTATTTAGCAGTCCCTTAACTCTCTGACTTATTTTCTTCAAATGAAAATGAGGATATTTTTGCCTACTTCATAACATTGTTATCAGATAAGAAATAATAGAAGTTGTGCTATTTTTAAAGCCTATGTTTTAAAAAGCCATAAAGAGACTAAGAATGAGAGACAATAACAATGACTTTGAGATGAGCTTATTCCTGTAACCTACTTTGCCTTTTTATCAGATATATTTGATAGATATAAGAAGGTCAATGACTGATTCTAAATTTCCACAAAATGTGCCCTTATTTCAAAATGTGACCATAGAAAGAAATCGGTAAAGATATCCAATTCTAAATCTTTAAAGTAACATAGAAACTAAGTACTGCATTGGTTAATGATAGTGGAGTAGGTAATGAAAATATCATTATAATAGCACCGAATTACTCAAGGTCAAAAACTTTATGCAGATGTGTAGCTTACTCACAGACAGGCAACCTGGTAAAACAGAAAGAGTGGACTGGGATTTGAAGACCTTCATTCCAACCACTTAATTAATTAACTATGTGAAGATGGGCAGATCACTTGAACTATCTGGTCCTCAGATTTTTCAACTATAAAACCTTCCAGAGTTTTAGGATTTGGTGATTTAGTATAACCCACGGATAGGGAAATTCTCTGTGGCTACTGATGAAAGGTGATTAATGTATTTCTTCCTCATTGTTCAGTTCTATTCAACATACTTCTATTCAGCACTGATTATGTGCAAAAGGCTCTACTAGGAATTCTATGTAGTTAAAATATTAACAAAATGCATTTCCTGTCTTGTCAGAACTTGTGATCTGTCTAGAAGGAGAGGCAACCATGATGCCAGTTAGAATTTTAACGCCCTGTACGGGCACAAATCAAGGCCTGTGGGGGTGCTAGGTGAAGAGATGGGGAAAGAAGACAAAGAGAAGATGGCATTGGCTGAATTTTGAGGGCTAAATCCATTTCAACAAGCAAGTTTGTCAGGAGAAGGCATTCCAGGTTGAATAACAGACTTGAGCAAATGCACCATCAGAGAAGCTCTGGGAAAACACTGTGCATTTTTCTGTAGCATACCAAGTATGAGAGTGAGTGGTTAAAGTTAAAGCAGCAAAAGTGGGTTCTTTTCAGATTGTGGGAAAACTCAGCAATAATCCTGGTAAGAGCTTTTTCTGTGTTTTACAGAGAATAAATATGAGTGACATCAAATAGAAACCAACATGACCTGGCAGATGATTAGATATGGATATCAAGTGAGAGAAATAAGTCAAAATATGCCCCAACACGGCGTATTAATGAAGCCAGTTTTCTCTATTTATGTGTTTTGTTGTTGTCTTACTTTGTTTTATTGAATTTGAAATGTTTGTGCAAAACCAAGTGGAAGTCCCTATTCAGCAGGCAGTTGCTCTTGTGTGTGAGGACCTTGGGAGAACATTCTAAATAGCAGGTGCAGACGTTTGTATTATCCATAGTGAGGAATTAGAAGCATTGGGGTTAGATGAGTTATTCAAGTAAGAAAGTAAAGAAGGTCAATGACTGATTCTAAATTCCTACAAAATGTGCTCTGATTTCTAAAGGTGACCCTAGAAAGGGAAGTCTGTAAAAAATACAAAGGTCAAATGGGATGGAACCAGGATAGTAAGGGATCATGAAAGCTAAGGAAGTGACAGTTGTTTTTTTTTTAAATCAGTACTTACCCACCATGTGCCAAACACTGTGTTAATCTCTTGAGATACATAATCCAAGTAAATTCTCATAATCTTGAGAACTAAGTATATTTATCACAATTTATAGATAAAGAACTGAGTACAGAGGGATTAGACATAGCATAACAAGTAAATGGAAAGTCTAGATTCAAATACAGATAAGTCTGATTCTTATAATTATTTTGCCTCTATAACTTTTAATATATGCTAGGGGAGAGTTTCAAGGAGAAAGTAACTGGCAGTGTCATGTGAGCTCAAACAGGATAGACACTCACATGAACATTTAACACTAAGCGGTTACTTAATGTTAATACAGATCATTTCGGTGATCTATATGAAAGTAGTCTCTGTAAAACATACTATATAAAGGCCAATGGAATAGAAAAATTCTAAAGGTTGGTTCAAGGAACGTGAGAAAATAAAAGTAGTTGAACCCTACTGAGAAGTTTAATGAAGGAAAGAGAAGGTAGCGCAAAGATTTATGAAGGTCGAGGAATGGGTATTTGGTTGAATGGTTGGTTCATTTTTTTTTTTAGTAAGGAAAGACTTGAACATGCTTATAAACTTGACAGAGAAACCCAGAGGAGAAAGAAGACTCAAATTATTGAGAAAAAAATGGATGGAGAAAGGTCCTACAGGAGGTAATAGGAAATAGAATCAATAGCATGCCTTAAAAAAAAAAGCAGCTAGTTTATCTAGAAAAGAAACAATAGTGATTTACAGAGAAATGTATTTGAGAAAGGAAGAAATGTAAGAGAACTTGCAGCAGATGTCCTATATCTTCCCCAAGAAGGAAGATGCAAAGTCACCTCTTATGGCAGGTAGTGTCTGGTTGTGTGGACTACAAAGGGTTTGGAATCCTTCCCACAGAGAGAAGCCATACAGAAGAGTCAAATAGAGGTGAACAAAAGAATTTCCGTTCAACTCAGAGTGTATACTAATAATAGAGTAAAAATGTTTAGTTGAGCCAATTGGCACAATTTTATGACTTTTTTGGTAACACTTATCCACCCAGTAATGAGATCAGAGAAAGTGTACTGTGCTGTTTTCCAGGTGAGGCTTAGGAAAGCCAAGGTGACGGTAGACCAAAGGGACTTCTTGATGCTAATGAGAAGCTACACGAAACAGTGGGCAATTGATCCAGACTGGGCCTAGAGGAAACTAAAACAAAAAGGGTTAAAGGAAATAAAGATATGACCAGTGTGAAGAACAGATTCATTATGAGTAAGAGGAAAAGAAAAAAATTGGTGGTTATGGTCACAGAAGGGAATTTCCAAATTCAAGATTCTAGAAATGATATAGTTTTGAGTGATCATTGTTTTTACACTTTCACTTAAAGTGCCATTAATGATTATGTCATCCAGCTGTCCTGCTTTACTTATTAGAAAATGGAAGGCCAGGAGGTCAAGTGATTTTCTGTCACTCCATGACCCAATGTCAGGGGCAGGACTAAATCCAGGATCTTCTGAGGAGCATTTGGAAATTTTAAGTAACATGGTAACAACCATTAAATCATATTCCCATGAAAAAGAATGATGCATATAGTCAAGTGATTGGAACCATAATATAGCCACAGTAAAGCATGCAGTATTCATATATTTCCTATTTCAAAACTTGTATTATGCTATTCCTCCCTGTTTCCTCTTTTAGCTTCCTCTTACAGAAGAGAGAGTATAAAAGTTTTCCCCAGATTAAATTAATAGCTCCCTCATTATGCACTGGGAGAAGAACTAAGCTTTAAGGAAAGTGCTACTGACTGCCATCCTGGATTTCACTGTAAATGGCATCAATTTATTTCAGAGTGACAGTGTGCATGTCCATGATAGTGTATGGGTTCTACCATTTTTGCTTCTTCCACATTTTGTATATTTTGAAAAGACTCCTTTCTGTTGATTATTGGCATGAGTTTTTAATCTTAAACTATAGTAAAACGTAATTGGAATGGGTAAGACAGGAATAAAGACACAGACCTACTGGAGAATGGACTTGAGGATATGGGGAGGGGGAAGGGTGAGCTGTGACAAAGCGAGAGAGAGGCATGGACATATATACACTAACAAACGTAAGGTAGATAGCTAGTGGGAAGCAGACGCATAGCACAGGGAGATCAGCTCGGTGCTTTGTGACCGCCTGGAGGGGTGGGATAGGGAGGGTGGGAGGGAGGGAGACGCAAGAGGGAAGTGATATGGGAACATATGTATATGTATAACTGATTCACTTTGTTATAAAGCAGAAACTAACACACCATTGTAAAGCAAGTATACCCCAATAAAGATGTTAAAAAAAAAAATGTAATTGGAATGTTTAGGAATAGGAGGGAAATTGTGCTACTTTAAAGTCCGGTTTAAACAAAATTAATCCAACAGAAATTCATTATTCATATCTTAGTATTCATCCCTCTTTTGACCTTCAGGAAAGAATATGAGTTTTTAACATAGAAAAAGAAATGAAATATTTACATTTTTCTCCCATAGAATGGGAGAAAATATTTACAAATGAAGCAACTGACAAAGGATTAATCTCCAAAATTTATAAGCAGCTCATGCAGCCCAATAAAAAAAATCAAACAACCCAATCCAAAAATGGGCAGAAGACCTAAATAGACATTTCTCCAAAGAAGATATACAGACTGCCGACAAACACATGAAAGAATGCTCAACATCATTAATCATTAGAGAAAAGCAAATCAAAACTACAATGAGATATCATCTCACACTGGTCAGAATGGCCATCATCAAAAAATCTAGAAACAATAAATGCTGGAGAGGGTGTGGAGAAAAGGGAGCCCTCTTGCACTGCTGGTGGGAATGTGAATTGGTACAGCCACTATGGAGAACAGTATGGAGGTTCCTTAAAAAACTACAAATAGAACTACCATATGACCCAGCAAACCCACTCCTGGGCATATACCCTGAGGAAACCATAATTCAGAAAGAGTCATGTACCAAAATGTTCATTGCAGCTCTATTTACAATAGCCCGGAGATGGAAACAACCTAAGTGTCCATCATCGGATGAATGGATAAAGAA
Source organism: Orcinus orca (assembly GCF_937001465.1). NCBI lineage: Eukaryota > Metazoa > Chordata > Mammalia > Artiodactyla > Delphinidae > Orcinus > Orcinus orca. The sequence continues at coordinate 21,941,359 of NC_064575.1, forward strand.
GATGTGGCACATATATACAATGGAATATTACTCAGCCATAAAAAGAAACTAAATTGAGTTATTTGTAGTGACGTGGATGGACCTAGAGTCTGTCATACAGAGTGAAGTAAGTCAGAAAGAGAAAGACAAATACTGTATGCTAACACATATATATGGAATCAAAGAAAAAAAAATGTCATGAAGAACCTAGGGGTAAGATAGGAATAAAGACACAGACCTACTAGAGAATGGACTTGAGGATATGGGGAAGGGGAAGGGTAAGCTGTGACAAAGCGAGAGAGAGGCATGGACATATATACACTACAAAACATAAAATAGATAGCTAGTGGGAAGCAGCCGCATAGCACAGGGAGATCAACTCAGTGCTTTGTGACCACCTAGAGGGGTGGGATAGGGAGGGTGGGAGGGAGGGAGTCGCAAGAGGGAAGAGATATGGGAACATATGTATATGTATAACTGATTCACTTTGTTATAAAGCAGAAACTAACGCATCATTGTAAAGCAATTATATTCCAATAAAGATGTAAGAAAAAATGAAAGATTTACATTTGATGATCTTTTGTTATTACATGTATCTCATATTCTACCTTGAAAATATTTTCTTCATTAAGTCTTTAATTAAGTATGTGTGTTACCAGGTCTGTTTGGGGAAACTCACTTTCATTGAGTCCTTTGTAATTTTGAAGATTTTATTTCAAAGTTTCAGTCAAGAAAGATTATTATTCCTCCCAAGGAATGACTTACCAAGTAAGCAACAAGGGAGCTGTGCTCCTGGACTGGGAGCGGTATTTGGTCACTGGCATTGTTTAGAATTGCTGGTGCATGATGATAATAAAAAGCAAACTGGATTTTGGTCAATTTCATTATTGTTCTTAGGTTCTCTGCAAACAATGCCCTTGCTTATTGCTCATGTCTAGGGTGGAAAACTTCCACTCCACCTCCCACCACTTTGGTATGCTACTGAGCTCAAGTTCTTCTTTCTGGAGTTGAAGACTGACTAAAATGGTATTAGAGAAGGAGAATTTTATGATCTAAACTGGGTGTCCACAGTTTAGATGCAGGCCAAATCTGTCCTTATGCCTATTTTTATAAGTTTAGTTTATTACTTTTATTTAATGTATTCTCTTTGAGTACTTTTATGCCTATTTTTATAAGTTTAGTTTATTACTTTTATTTAATGTATTCTCTTTGAGTACTTTTGTCCTACAACCATAGAGTTGAGTAGTTGGATAAAGACTATATACCCTCAAAGCCTAAAATATTTACTATCAGGCCCTTTACAAAAAAATGTTCCCTGACCCTTGATCAAGAATCAAAGCATTACTTGCTTTGTGGATATGTAAGCAAGACACTTATTTCACATCCATATTATAGGTCAGTAATTTAACAAGTATCTTTGTTAAATGTTTACAATTGAGCAACATTATATTTACCTTTTAATTTTTCTCTGTTTTGTAGCTCCTGCTATGTGGATATTTGTTAGCAATGACTGATGTGGAAACTACATATGCAGATTTTATTGCTTCAGGAAGAACGGGTAGAAGAAATGCAATACATGATATCCTGGTTTCCTCTGCAAGTGGTAACAGCAATGAATTAGCCTTGAAATTAGCAGGTCTTGATATCAACAAGACAGGTGAGTCGTTTGACATCCATCTCTATGAACATGGAATGATTTGCAGCACTTCGCTAAGTAGGATTAAGTCATGAAAAAACACCTTTGAAAGTAACGTAATAGAAAGTTATAAACAGTCTAAGGCAAGATAAAAGGCAGGTACTAATCTCTTAATCACTCCCACTCTGTTTTCAATGACTGCACCTTACAGGGTTTCCCACTCAAAAGCAGAATCCTTAATCTGATTTTACTAATGCAATCAATAAAACACATGAGTTTTTTTTTTTTTATTTAATCCTAATCTCTATAAAAGCTCTGAAATATCTTATGTAGAACATTTAACAAAGTTGGAGCTCCTACCTTTGACAGTTTGGCCACCTGTAACACTTAATAGCATTAGATATTTAACAAGATTCACAGATGAGTCTGACAGATCTCGATTCCAAGAGCCATTTCAAAATAAAAGGGTCTCCAGGACCATTTTTCTTGAGAATGGAAGTAAAATAGTCTATTACATAAATAAGTCTTAGGTAAGAAGTTCTTTCAGTTTTCCTTTCATGATAGACTGAGTTTGAAAAATTTGTCTTACTATTGGGCCTCGAACTCCTACCCACCAAATCTATCTTTAACAATGAAAAAGTAAAATAAGTTTGACATGTCAAAGTACAAAGTGCTGAAACCCCTGATGGCTCTTCCATCCATAGCTTTTGCAAATATCAAAGCTGAATGTATTTCCCTGAAAAACACTTGTGCAAAAAATAATCTTTAAAAGTAAAAAGGAGTTCACAATTAAGGAACCACAGTGTTATATATGTGAAAAACACTGGTCAGTTTCTGACTCTTGGTAACAGCTTGATAATTCTTTGCTATTAGAATTTTCATGGCAAAGCCTTCCAGTTATTGGAAAACTGAGTCAGAGTATATATATATATATATATATATATATATATATATATGTTAATGAAATAGCTCAGCAACATTACCTTAAAATACCTACTGACAGAACTTTATTCAATGACTACAGGTCAGCAGGTCATAGATTGGTCTTTTAAAACTCAGGTTGAAAATAAAACTTTAATAATCACTTCCATGGAGTATATAGACTGATGTATATTTTAGATTTTGTTGTTTCTCTGTTACTACCAGAAGTTAATTTTCAAAATAGCTCTGAGAAAGGCTATAGGGAATTATTCCAATTTGGTGGCATGAAGTAAGTAAATATAATTTTTCTGCAATATTTGAGAATTTACTAATCTTTTTCATAAAATTTGTGTTTTATATGAATACTCTATTTTAAATAATCTGCATTAATTTTAGCCACTCTTACCATGAGGACATTTTTATTCATAGTGTAGTTTAATTTCTTCTTTTTTTGTTTTCACTGAAATTAAGACCCATTAACCTCAAGACCTTTCTTATACAAGAGACTATAGTCTCTTAACATAGTCTATTAGACTATGTTAAAATTTAAATAGGTTGACATTTTATATTAATAATTTTATATTTGATATTAATATGTTATAATTAAATAATTTAAAATAATTCAAATATCTTTATGCTTCCAGATATATTCTTTTTCAAATATTTCTACATGTTAATTGCAATTCTGTAGACCCTGAAAGAATTTTCTGTTTCTCTTCAAATCACAAAATCCAGAATAAGGCAAAGTATAAACAGCACTGACTTTATTTATTATTCTAAGTACCAAGAACTAAAAGTAATAACTGTACAATCAAAAGTCTAAAACATAAAAAATAAAGACAACTGTACAATGGCAAATTAAATATCACTAGCTGAGAATAGCACGGGACTTCCTTTGTAATTCCTGAGTATTTCAGCTTCTATTTAAGTTTATGCTCAACAATATTGTTGTCCCATGTTTATCTTGACTTGTTAACAAGCATCTATTTAGCCACAGCTCTGTGTTTGCAGCATTATTCTGAGCCCTGAGGAGTATCCCTGGATACCTAGAAAGTCCCAAGCCCCATGGGAGTCAAGATCCTCATCTTGTATTTATGCAGTCACTTTCATCCTTAATATTCTACTGTCTTGCATCTGCCCTAATATGACTTCATTCCTTTGGTTGACAGAGCTTCTCCTATTTATCGAGTTCTCATCTCATGCTAATCTACACATCTCAGATTCAGGCCATCTGCATAACTTGGGGGCTTGTTCATTTCTCTAATAGTGAAGATAGTACATGAAAATTCTATATAATGCATCATGATATTCTTGGAACACCTTTAGAACAGAATATGATTTTTATGTGGAAAAACTGCTTTTAATTTCCCTAAAGTATGGTGCATGGTGAGGTGTCTTGTGTCTACTTGTTAAGCGTAAAGGAGAAATTACCTTCAATATTTCCATCTAAATAATGGACAGCCTACTTACCTCAATTAATTTGAATTATGGTAATAAACTCTTAGCAAAAATTAATATAACACACATTATTGAAACACACCCAAATATTTTGTCCACTAAGCCATATTGGTCGCTTAGTAACAAGCTAACACATGCAAATATTTGAATCTTTGAATTAAGAATTGCCTGCAGCTTGCACCCAGGTAAAGTGACCTAATATGGAGAGAAAGCATTGTTTAATTTTAGTGTTGCTATGGCTGAGATTGTTGCTAAGGGTACAGTTATGAAAGTGGTTTTATTGGATTTGTACATATGTTCTGTAAGGGCAGGCCAGAGGCCATCATAACTATTTGACAAGGGACTAACCAGCTGACATAATGTCCTTCCACTGTTGCTTTTAATTTAAATTAATTAAACCTATGAGAAGTCAGCTAGGTTATCATCAAGTGTTCAGAATAATGTAAAATGTAATTTTAAAATATTTCTTAATATAAGATAGTCAGGCATCAAAAGGTAAACTTGTTCCCTACTTCTGATTTCTGCAACCTATGAAAGTACAAGTGCCATGCCATGACCTGGCCATGAGATTTCCCAGCTATTTATCAGAAGCATAGAGCATCACTAACCATTCTAAAAATACAGTTATTATTTTGTTTTTGTTTTTGAGCCATGCTCTTCCAGAACCAGAATTAGCCCTTGAAACACTTAAGCTGTTTTCTTGATGGGGAATTGATTACCAAGAAAATATACTTGTCTCTATGAGAATTTCAGACTTGAGTCTGAAATTTCCAATTTGATATACTGAGAGTCAGTAAATATAAGCAATCATTTTTATTTTGCCTTTATCCTTTTTTATGTCTCTAACAGAAGGTGAAGAAGATGCACAGCGAAATTCAACAGAACAAAGTGGGGAAGCCCAGGGAGAAGCAGCAAAATCTGAAAGTTAACACCCCACTTTGATCTTCATCAACACCTGACAATGTCTCAAATCTCCAGGCCTGGCTGGAATGCATTTATTTCCAAGAGTGAAAAGGGGAAAAAGAAAATGGCTGTGCTGCATTGCAGGAACCTGCTTGTTATGTTAAAAATGGGGGCAGAGGCTGTGGCTGCAGACAGACTTTTCTCTACCTCTGGCATCAGCAATGGTTGAAATCATGTGGCTTGTGTTTGGATGTCATTTTTGTACGGATCCTTTCACTTGACCATATGATTAAATGCTTGTAGAGAGTAGCACCGACCTAGGTGATGATTCTTCCTGTAGCATCTGGCCCCTCACAATGTCAGAGGATTTAATTGTGTCTAATCGCAAAGGGTTGGTTGAACCCCAGAGTTTAAATATCTCTGGCCCAAGTATTCACCCAGTAAAAGAACCATCCAGAAAGCACTGTTTTTAGCATTATGTATCTGTGTGTTCCTGCTGTGTTATTTACAGTTTTGTATTATACAATATAGATGCTCAGCACTGCCCCCTTCTTTGATTGCTTATGAAAAACAAAAATGATGTACGTTACTGTGAATTTTTATACTACTCATTTTTAAAAGGGCTGCCTAAAAATTCTGCTCCATCGTGTGGTGGTGTGCACAGGATAGAACCCACATTTTTTTTTTTTTTCTTTTGCGGTACGCGGGCCTCCCACCGCTGCGGCCTCTCCCGTTGCGCAGCACGGGCTCTGGACGCGCATGCCCAGCGGCCATGGCTCACGGGCCCAGCCGCTCCGCGTCATGTGGGATCTTCGCGGAGGACCGGGACACGAACCCGTGTTCCCTGCACCCGCAGGCCGACTCCCAACCACTGCGCCACCAGGGAAGCCCTGAGAGCACACGTTTTTTAAAACTTAATCTATCCCTTTAATGCACAGCTGATGAATTAAGTCTAACAGATTCATCAAGACTCCTTTGCTTATTATACAGGCATTTGAAAATATCCATTAATGTGAATATTACCTGAATTCAGTCTGTTTGGTGTCTACACAGACCAGAATTCAAACTGCAAATTTTGTCTTATTCCCAAGTGGAGAACTTTTTCCAACGAATATTTTTATTTCCAATTATGAGGATTTCTGAGAATTGGGGAGGTGGGAAAGAGAATACAAGATAATACTAAGCATGGGAAATATTTTCTTCTATGGAATCAAATTTATCACAGTGCTGTATGATACTATTAAAATTTGGAGAACAGCTTATCTCCACGGAGCAGCAAAAGATGTAGAAAATGATCTTGCAATCATGTGGACACCAAACACAAAAGTAAAGCCCTTGTGTTGTGTTTTTCATGTCTTTTTTCAGCCCTATCAGATCCAAATGTTATTATGCACTTTCTAATGTTTGTAAACTTTTACTAATAATTAGTGTGAATTCCATTCTGATACAATAATAATCATCATTAGAAGCTGACAAAATCCTCATTAATACTGTTAGTGACCTCTGCTGTGTTTTGACATCGTGGTTCTTATATGGAAAGTTTCTATGAGCTGTGTAATCTCACTGGTCAGTATTATGAAATCATTTCTCAGTGGTAATATATAAGGCACCAGTAATATGCCAATGGCTCATGAATTACTGGACAAATGGCAGGCAACAGGAAGACCCTTTGCAATAAAGACCCCACTTAACGGTCCTTGAGGTCTTAGATACAATCCCATGTGAAGTAGGTTAAGCAGCATTTCAACAGATAATCTATATGGACATACCAGGAACTCAGCCCTCCTTTGTAGTTACATAAAGGATGAAAGGTAAGTCTGCCCTCATCTCCCTTTACAGTACTTTTTGAATGAGTGGAATAAGGGCATGGGTATCACATGGTCCTCAATCACATATTACTAGAAAAAATGTTAACAGTGTGAGTCATTGAGACAATAGGAAAGATTAAATTTTAGAGTACTTCCTTCTGCTTAACCCAGTAGGATCCAAAATGTCCAGTTAACGTTCAAACAAATCCACCTATTAATAGACTCACAAGTGGGAAAAGAGGTTCCTGGGGCTATTTTAGACAATTTCTGCTAGTCTATTTAGCACATCCAACCCATACAATCACTTTTTAATATCCTTATTTATTATCCTCATAGCTTTCTTGTGATTCTAGGTAAAGTTCTCTTCATCCTTAAAATTGTGGAATTCCAAACTGATTTCATGTGATTTTGTAAAGTTTAGGACTAGTGCTGAGTATATGTGGAGTATTTATATTCCTGTGTGATATACTATTATTAATGCATGTGGTATCATGCCTGTCTTTGAATATATAATAGTTGCTAAATTGTGAAGTCATATGGAGCTTTTGAATTATTTTTGACCTCTTACTGCTACTTTGTCTGCTATATTCAAATCCAGAGGTTTTCCCAAGCCAGAAAATAAAAATTAGCTTTCCAAAACATTCACATCCTACAAATGTTGCTCAGCAAAAGTTCATAGTATCTTCCAAATTTTATCATAATATCTTTTACTTGCAAGTCAGTAACATACAAGGAATTGAATTTTTAAGGAGAGAAGGAAAGAGTAGAAAACTAAGACACTGATTTGATAATACACATTGAATTCCTGTTAGCCAACTGACTTTATGCTATTCACTTCACAGCACATATTATCCCATTTAATCCTCAAACAATTCAATTAAAGAGGTAGCGTTATTCCATTTCATAAATAAGGCAATTAAGGCTCAATAAAGTATAACTTTTACAAGCTTGAAAAGCTAATAAATGATGAATAAAATTTGAAACTGTTTATCTGTCTCCAGGGAGCTTTCTACGGCACGCGCCCTAAAGTTGAAGCCAGTTACAGAGCATGTTTATCTGGAAGGGAACTTTTAGAGATGGACTGAATCAGCCTCCATATTTTAGAGGAGGAAACTGAGTCCCAGAAAGGGCAATTGTTTTTCTCAAGGTTACCTAGATGAGCAATGACACATATGTGAGTAGCACTTTTATCTAAAAAATAATAGTAATAAATTTAATGTCAACTTATTTTTTCGTGTTATACTTCCCAGAAGACATTTTTTTCTGACATGGAGTCTGTAAACTTAGCATGGTTCAGACTTTTTATGTTCCATGCTACTCATTTTGTTTAATTAACTAGAAATTGAAATTTTCCGTTTTTCAACTTATTTGCAACAAGTGTAAACTTTTCAAATTTACCTTTTATCAATTGTAAGTGTCCTATGCTGACATATTGATATCATAAATTCATAGAAATGTTTTTCCAACAGATAATAGACAGGCAGCCTCCAATTTTTAGGAAATATCCCCAGAGCTGTGTACTGTAAATGCCCAACACTTGAGTCTTACTCAGGCACAGTGGAAATACACCATTTTAGAAGATGACTGATAATGTCTGTTTCTCTTCAGAGAAGCATTAAGGGGTAAAGAAATGTAACTGTGGGCAATAGAGTTTCTGAGTGAAACCAGTAGTAATAGGGTGAAAATGTATAGTCATCAAGTGAAAACAGGAACGGATCTATGTTTATGATGTCTTTATAGGGCCTAAATTGTTCTTTAATTGCAAGTGGCAGTCTCTGAAGTCATTTGTGAGCTTGTATGACTTTTGTATTTAGCAATGTTGCATGCTCACATAATTGATATTAAAAGTAATACATTTTTCTGAAATGTACACAGTCTATTAAGAGTATTTATTGAACATACACTATGTACTTGATGCTTGGGAAAGTGTTGCAGGTAATAAAGGAGAAAGCCAAAGCTCAGCCACCCTGTGGTGGACATACCCAGCATTCCAGCCTCATTTTTCCTGGCCTCTACTCCAAAACTTTTCACCTCCGTTCCACCCTGGTAGCCCACTTCCTGGACTTTATCACCTACTAGAGCCATCCCACCTCTCAAATATTAAACTCCAATATCACTCCTGTCTTCTTACCTGCTCACCTGTAGGACAGTGATTTTCAGTCAGAAGAAAGATAGGTGTTTATCAGTACCCCCTGAAAGTTTTTACAATGCTCCCCCCTCCCCCTGCACACACAGATATGAGCACTCTCTTCCCCTTGGAAACATTCCCTGGGATATTTTCATATCTTTTTTTTTTTTCTCCTACCCTCACCTCCACAACTTGAGAACCACTTATCTAGAAGAAGTACAAGGCTTCCTGATGCACCCAACCTGTTCACTGAAAAACTAAAATGAATCAACAAAAAGGAGTGCTCACAGACACACAGGGTTTTACTATATTAAGGATAACATCTTAGAATAGAGGAGCAAACAGTTTAACTTTTTTTTATCTTAGTGTGTTGCTCTCTTTTCAAAATGTTACTGTTACCACATACAGGCAGTAAAGACCAAGCAGAGACCAAGGCAGGGCTCAGGAGAAAACAAGCATCAAATAGCACTCAGCCTGGATCCAGGGAAGGACTTAAGCCAAAGAGGCAAAAAAGGATGTAGATCTTTAAGTTCTTCTTACTCAGGCCATGAGGATAAAACACTACATAGGGATTTGGGACAAAATACTAGAAACAGTGCGACCAGTTTGCATTAGCCTCTCGTGTCTCTTGTAAATGTTTTGCATGTGTCTAGTCCAGGATATAGGGATTTGGGGTCCTGGCCATCTCTCATTGTAAAGTCAAAAGTAAAAACCCACCTGACTATCACCCATTATCTTTCTAATTTGCACCACATTTACTTTCTGACCATATCAAGATGGCTATTTTCTCAGCAGCTCTCTTCTCAGTCTGGAATCCCTGTTAATCCTTCTCTTCAGTGCTTTCAATTTCCTTGCTTTCTTGTCTTTCTCACACTCCTGTCCGATCAAAATCAACCAAACCATCTCTCTTTGCTTGTCCTCTGGATGACTGTAAAAAGTGTATAACAATGTTTATTCATTGTTTACAACCTCAGTTTAGACATAAGTGCTGCACAGTTACTTTTTTTCATGTCCCTGGGGACAGAGGAAGTTTTCCTCTTCCTGTCTAAGATTATTCCTTCATCTGAGGTTTTTAACCCATTTTCTTTCTGACCTTAACAGGAGGTCTGTTAATTATCCTTTCCTTTTCACTGACTTTACCCTTTTCCACAAATGTGTTCAAGTTCTCAAGTTCCCCTCTTTCCTTCACTACTTGTTTCCCAAGGTAACAATCTATGCTCCCTGTTTTCATGCTTCTCCTTCTTTCTTTTTTCTTTTCTTTTCTTTTTTTTTTTTTTTTTGCGGTACGCGGGCCTCTCACTGTTGTTGCCTCTCCTGTTGCGGAGCGCAGGCTCAGCGGCCATGGCTCACGAGCCTAGCCGCTCCGCGGCATGTGGCATCTTCCCGGACCGGGGCACGAACCCGTGTCCCCTGCATTGGCAGGCGGACTCTCCACCACTGCACCACCAGGGAAGCCCTGCTTCTCCTTATTTCTTGTCTTTTTGCAATCTGACTTCCAGCTAAATTTTTTTCATTACCAATGACATCTTTAGTAGCTCCTGGGTTCTCAGTAATTGTCACTGAAGCCCTGGCCAATGTGGAAATTAAAAAGTGATGATGTTACAGAGATCTCAAGCTTCACCTAAAATCAAAGTTAATGATTTTATAATTTTGATTGATATTAGTGTGGCACAGTATAGTTGCATAATAAAAGCCTTCGTAAAGATGGAATCTACATATCCCAAGAAAAAGACTGTTTTCTCCTCCAGGTTCAAATCTTCCATTACGTATGTATGTGTCCTTTCTCTCTGACCACATTCTCCCCATAATGTTCCTTTGCTACATTCCCAGATCCTACAGTGCTCGCTTCTTCATAGGAGTGGTGGTTACATGTATAGGCACTAACCTAGGGCCCATACATCCAGAGATGGGCAAGATTATCTTGTGATGTTTTAGAGTTCTCTGTTTCATTATACCCTGGGATGACTGTCAGTGATATTACCAGTTCCTCGAAACAGCAGCCACATACAAGCAAAAATACTTAACGCCTTTGTACCCAGTCCCACTCTAATTCTCTGAATTAGACCTAGATAAATATATCGATCCAAGTGATGAAATATAATGGATAGTTTATATATCTTTTATTAGCCTACCCTATGTATGGCATTTAATCTTACCGTGGATTTTTTTTTTTTTGAGATGTTTCGTTTGCCTTCATGTTTTTTCCCAGGTGTTTTAAATTTAGTTAGTTATCTTTTGTCCTTTTCTCTCTGGCAACGCCTCACTCTGCTTGACTAGTTCTTCCTTCTCTACGTCCCTACTACTTCCCTGGAATTCCATCCTTTTTCCTCTTCTCCAATCCCACTCTTCACTAATCTTCCACTCCAACACCATCAATCACCATATTTACCATGATGAATCCCATATCCTGGGCCTGGGTAGGCCCGGGGTTTTCCTAATCACCTGACCTATTGGATAGCTCAACATGGATTTCCCAAAAGCATCTTAAAATTCAACATTCAGATGCTAAATCCAGTATATGAGACCATTCCCACACCTGCTTTCCTTCATATGCTACAGATCTCATATAATGGTAGTACTGGTTCCTCAGCAACCTTAAATCAAAATTCTCAGATTTCTCTTAACTCTTCTTCCTCCAATTTTTTCAGTCCATCAATTCTAATTTTAACTACTTCTTGAAACTTCCCACTTCTTTTTGTCTACACTCAGCCCTTTAAATCATCTCTTATAGGGGCTTCCCTGGTGGCACACTGGTTGAGAGTCCGCCTGACGATGCAGGGGACACGGGTTCGTGCCCCGGTCCGGGAGGATCCCACATGCCGCCGAGTGGCTGGGCCCGTGAGCCATGGCCGCTGAGCTTGCGCGTCCGGAGCCTGTGCTCCGTAACGGGAGAGGCCACAGCAGTGAGAGGCCCGCGTACCGCAAAAAAAAAAAAAAAAAAAAAAAAAAATTATCTCTAATATAATGTCTGAGCAATGGCCTACCTTGTCTGACACCCTTTCTATCCATCTTGCAATCAGAAGTATCTTTCTAACACATAAGTCTGATGGCTTCACTCCTCTAATTTAAAAAATCCTTAAATTTAGCCAGACAACACTTCTTGGTATAAGTGCCATATTTTATTTTTATATAACTCCTTGCTCTGTGTAGCTGTTTTCCTGTTCCTAAGATGTCCTTCTTCATGCTTGTTGGAAAATTCTCATTGATCCTTTCAGACTATGCCTCACTTCACCCTTTTTTATAGAGCCTTTTGGACTTGCATCCCTATTCCCAAACCCCATCCTAGGAAATTAACTGTTCTATGTACTTTGCTCCCCTAACACTTGGTCTGCAAACATATCTCACTAGACCATAGCAATTTGTTTTCATGTGTATTTCTCCAACTAGAATATGAGTTCCTTGAGGGCAGCAGCCCTCCTTTATTTATCTTTGTAACTTTGTTGTCTATTAGATACTCAACAAATATTAATAAATAAATGTCTGCCCCCCGAAGCTCACAATATAGTTGAGAGGTTTACACACAGATCTATTAGGGGAAAATGCAATTCAAAGATAAAGTTAATGTTTGAAAATAGTAAAACCTACATAATATTGCATTACAGAAGATAAACACTTGATTTCTATCTATAAACACTTTTTTTCCTAGTGTGTGCAATAAACTATTTTTAAATTTGATTCTCAAACTGTACGCTGCACATTTACACACATACACACGAAGATTTGATACGACTTAACGGAGATGAGCTGTTTAATAGTACAATATACAAATAAATGAGCAAGTCAGAGTATGTCATTTAGTTAAGAAGTGACCTTGGTAAAGGTATTTGTTGGCATTCTGTAGTATGAATTCCCTTCAGTTTGCTGGAATTTTTATTAGCCAGAAAAGGAGGTTGTATCCTAATCTCCTGGCCTAAGCAACACATTAGCCAGAGAGGAAGATCTCTGGGGAGATGTTTGTGGGCCTTGAACAAGGGTACACTGGAGTTTCTAAGAATATGCTTTACAGAAATGAACTCTAATATACAGTAATAGCCTAAAGAAATGGGAGTTCTGATAAGAATATGATGAACTTCAACAGAAGGACTTCATAGAAAAAAATGGGGAAATGATAAAAGAAACATGCTTTTATATACTCAAAGAAAGCACATTGATATATGCTTTCTTTGAGTATATAAAAACATGTTTCTTGCTGATATATATATATATACATATACATATATACATATATATACATATATATACATATATATATACATATATATACATATATATACATATATATACACATATATATATATATATATATATATATGACCTTAAATTCTTTTTCCTGAATATTGTATCAATTGAAAAAAACAGAAAAATAGTAGTAATCAAATTAACACTGGAAACCTAACAGGACTAAAGAAGTATTATGTACTTTTTTGACTCTGAAACCAAGAAATAAGAATGGCCAAGGTAATGGTGTAGGTAATTTTTAACAGAACACATGTTTGCACTTTGGCTGCCATGATTCATTTTACACATTTCACTTGAGTAGGATGGTGTGACTATTATGACTGTCCCGTTAAATTTCTAAGTTTTCTTTTACCCCACATGCTTTTTTAAATCCATAAAACAATACATAACTGTGAATTTTAAGAGCAAAAAGTTATGTAAAAATAGCTATAGCTAGGGAGTGACAACTTAAACAGAACCTGCTTTCCCAGATGGTCTTAAATAAAATTCGGTAAGTCATCACATTTATTTAGGAAATATTTAATGAGCTTTTAGTAAGTTTAAGTCTCTGTGTTAGGTGCAGTAAGGAGTAAAATTTTTTAAAAAGACCACAAAATCTTTGACCAATAGAAACTGAAATATATGATGGTGCCCATAGTTTTTCTATCAGTATTCCCAGCCTTCCTCATCACCACTCCATTCCTTGTTATAAGGAACTTTTCTTCTATTCCACTATGTAATGAGAATTTATTTTTTGCTCAGCTGACTCCCAGGCCTTTGTAACACAAAAGTGGGAGAATAGATCTAGATACAGGTTAGAGTGATAAGAGGAAAAAGGAGAATTTTTTCATGAAGAAACAGGACCACAATTGTTCTTTGTTGAGGGGTAAAACAGTTAACGATTGAAGCAGACAAAAAAATTATCAAGCTAGCATTTTTAAGTCAGTTTGTATAATAAAGAGCTAAGAATTAGAAAGAGGATTAGAAAAAGCTATGAAACTGAGTTTCCAAAAGCAAGTTTTTGGGGTTTGACAAGTAAGAGGCTTCAGTGAAGAAACAGAGAACTGTATCAATGTAGTGTGGACAGAAGGACAGAAAAGAGCATTTTTATAGGTTGTTAATTAGATATTCTTTAATATTCTCAAAGAGATACATGTAAATATTGGGAATACTTTCCAATTATTTCTGGATTTTGGATGAGACTTCTTTTGAATGTGGCTCCATACAAAGACAGGGCCACGTGGGACCCTAAGGTTTATTAAAGTGTACTCATTTATAATAGTAATGGTAAGACAAGTACATACATATCTATAATAAATATCTAAGTTTAATGAGCAATAATGGATGAACATGGAATATCCCATTATAGACTCTTGGGGAGAAATGTCACTCAGTAGGAAAGATCATGGTGAACGCTGGAATGATTTTTTTTTTAATAGATCTTTATTGGAGTATAATTGCTTCACAATGCTGTGTTAGTTTCTGTTGTACACCAAAGTGAATCAGCTATACATATACATATATCCCCATATCCCCTCCCTCTTGCGTCTCCCTCCCACCCTCCCTATCCCACCCCTCTAGGTCATCACAAAGCACCGAGTTGATTTCCCTGTGCTATGCTGCTGCTTCTTACTAGCTAACTATCTTACATTCAGTAGTGTATATAATGTCGATGATACTCTCACTTCGCTCCAACTTCTCCCTCCAACCCCATGTCCTCAAGTCCATTCTCTATGTCTACATCTTTATTCCTGCCCTGCAACTAGGTTCATCAGTACCTTTTTTTTTTTTTTTTTTTTTTTTTTAGATTCCGTATATGTGTTAGCATACAGTATTTGTTTTTCTCTTTCTGACTTACTTCACTCTGTATGACAGACTCTAGGTCCACCCACCTCACTAGAAAAAACTCATTTTTGTTTCTTTTTATGGTTGAGCAATATTCCATTGTATATATGTGCCATATCTTCTTCATCCATTCATCTCTCGTTGGACTTTTAGGTTGGTTCCATGTCCCGGCTATTGTAAATAGTGCTGCAATGAACATTGTGGTACATGTCTCTTTTAGAATTACGGTTTTCTCAAGGGATGTGCCCCGTAGTGGGATTGCTGGGTCATATGGTAGTTCTATTTTTAGTTTTATAAGGAACCTCCATACTGTTCTCCATAGTGGTTGTATCAATTTAAATTCCCACCAACAGTGCAGGCGGTCTCCATTTTCACCACACCCTTTCCAGCATTTATTGTTTGTAGATTTTTTGATAATGGCCATTCTGACCAGCGTGAGGTGATACCTCATTGTAGTTTTGATTAGCATTTCTCTAATAATTAGTGATGTTGAGCATCTTTTCATGTGCCTCTTGGCCATCTGTATGTCTTCCTTGGTGAAATGTCTATTTAGGTCTTCTGCCCATTTTTTAATTGGAATGTTTGTTTTTTTGATACTGAGCTCCATTAGCTGTTTATATATTTTGGAGATTAACCCTTTGTCTGTTGTTTCATTTGCAAATATTTTCTCCCATTCTGAGGGTTGTCTTTTTGTCTTGTTCATGGTTTCCTCTGCTGTGCAAAAGCTTTTAGGTTTAATTAAGTCCCATTTGTTTATTTTTGTTTTCATTTCCATTACTCTAGGAGGTGGGTCAAAAAAGATCTTGCTGTGGTTTATGTCAAAGAGAGTTTTTTCCATGTTTTCCTCTAAGAGTTTTAGTGTATGGTCTTACATTTAGGTCTTTAATCCATTTTGAGTTTATTTTTGTGTATGATGTTAGGTAGTGTTCTAATTTCATTCTTTTACATGTAGCTGTCCAGTTTTCCCAGCACCACTAATTGAAGAGGCTGTCTTTTCTCCATTGTATGTCCTTGCCTCCTTTGTCAAAGATTAGGTGACCATATGTGCGTGGGTTTATCTCTGGGCTTTCTATCCTGTTCCATTGATCTATATTTCTGTTTTTGTGCCAGTACCATACTGTCTTGATTACTGTACCTTTGTAGTATAGTCTGAAGTCAGGGAGCCTGATTCCTCCAGCTCCATTTTTCGTTCTCAAGATTGCTTTGGCTATTTGGGGTCTTTTGTGTTTCCATACAAAGTGTAAAATTTTTTGTTTTAATTCTGTGAAGAATGCCATTGGCAGTTTGATAGGTGTTGCATTGAATCTGTCGATTGCTTTGGGTAGTATAGTCATTTTCACAATATTAATTCTTCCAATCCAAGGACATGGTATATCTCTCCATCTGTTTATGTCATCTTTTATTTCTTTCATCAGTGTTTTGTAAGTTTCTGAGTACAAGTCTTTCAACTCCTTAGGTGGGTTTATTCCTAGGTATTTTATTCTTTTTGTTGAGATGGTAAATTGGATTGTTTCCTTAATTTCTCTTTCTGATTTTTCATTGTTGGTGTATAGGAATGCCAGAGATTTCTGTGCATTAATTTTGTATCCTGCCACCTTACCAAATTCATTGTTTAGTTTAGTAGTTTTCTGGTGGCATCTTCAGGATTTTCTATGTATATTATCATGTAATCTGCAAACAGTGACAATTTTACTTCTTCTTTTCCAATTTGGATTCATTTAATTTCCTTTTTTTCTCTGACTGCCATGGCTAGGACTTCCAAAACTATGTTGAACAAGAGTGACAAGAGTGGACATCCTTGTCTTATTCCTGGTCTTAGTGGAAATGCTTTCAGTTTTTCACCATTGAGCATGATGCTTGCTGTGGGTTTGTCATATATGGCCTTTATTTTGTTGAGGTTGGTTCCTTCTATGCCTATTTTCTGGAGTTTTTATCATAAATGGGTATTAAATTTTGTCAAAACCTTTTTTTGCATCTATTGAGATGGTCATATGGTGTTTATTCCTTAATTTGTTAATGTGTTGTATCACATTGATTGATTTGCTTGTATTGAAGAATCCTTACATCCCTGGGATAAATCCCACTTGATCATGGTGTATGATTCTTTTACTGTGTTATTGGATTCTGTTTGCTATTATTTTGTTCAGGACTTTTGCATCTATGTTCATCAGTGATATTGGTCTATAATTTTCTTTTTTTGTGATATCTTTTTCTGGTTTTGGTATCAGGGTGATGCTGGCTTCATAGAATGAATTTGGGAGTGTTTCTCCCTCTGCAATTTTTTGGAAGAGTTTGAGAAGGATCGGTGTTAGCTCCTCTCTAAATGTTTTCTAGAATCCACCTATTGATATATTTATTCTTTGAAGAAAGAGATATTAGACATTCTACATAGAAAACAAAATGACATAAACTGACGTACAGAGGTAGGAAAACACGGGGTCATATATTTTAAAAATTATCCAAATTAGCTAGAGCACATTCTGAGGAGAGACACCAAGCCAGGTGGAGGAGTAGAAATCTGAGACCCTAAGGAAGGGAACCTGGAAGACCCAGAAGATTATGAAAGTCAGTGAGAACTCATGAGTGTGTCTGACAGCTCCTCAGCAGCTGGCAGACCAAGCTCCAACGGATCACTCATAGGGAAGAGTGTGGGCATTGGGGTATGTCTCAGGCACAAAGACCCTGAGACACAGTTGGGGTCCATGCCAAAGGGCCTAACATAGAAACAGAAGAATTTTGAAAGTGAGAGTTAAGTTTTTAAAGGCGAGCTAAGGCCTTCAAGATGAAAGCAGACACAAGGACTTATACCAAGGTTAAGAATCCAGCAGCTGAAAAAAACAGACGTCAGAGGAAAAGTGGGAAGCAGGAAAGATGCGTGCATCCCGGTACAGACAGAATCCTGCCTGGCAAAGCAGTTGCTGCTGTCCTTTATCCATGATTTCTACTCATGCCCTGATGCACCCCTCAGTTTCTATAGACACTATATCTCTCAGCTGACAACACATGGTGCAAGTGTGGGGAAAAAATGTCTTTTAGTACCATAGGAAGGGGGGAGAAGACTCAATCTTCTCTCAGGGTAGTAATAGCTATCATGTTCCAAACATGTATTGGATGCTTGATTATATTAACCCCATTTCTCACAATTACGCTGAAATATGAGTATACTATCTCCTTATAAATGAGCAACATAAGGCTCAGAGAGGTCAAGTGTCTTGTCCAAGCCCATGCAGCTTTTGTGTTGTAAAGCCAAGACTGAAACCTATGTCTATCTTCTCTGACATTTCCCATGTTTTTCAAACTATACCAGAGCTGTCTAATAGAACAATAATACAAGCCAGACATGCAATTTAACATTTTCTAGTAGCCACATTAAAATAAAAAGAAAGCAGTAAAATAACCCAGTATATCTAAAAATATGTCCATTAATATGTAATCAATATAAAAATCAATGATACATTCTTTTTTCATTTTGTTTTGGTGCCAATTCTTCAAAATCCAGTGTCTGTTTTATACACGTATCTCAAGTCAGTCTAGTACATTTCAAGTGGTCTGACTACCATATTACACATCACAAATTATATACCCTATTCTGCTTTCCAAGGATTAAGCAGAGAAAGGATTCACTTTGGGGATATAGGGATATAGGGTGTGCCTATACGTGTATAGTTCCTTCTCAGTGATTCTCAAATCTGGCTTCTTGTCAGAATCACCTGGAAAACTTTTAAAACATATTAAGAATGTGGCCCTATCTCCTTCGATTTTGATTTTATTGCAAGGTAATGCCCAGGCATCAATATTCTTTTAACTTTGTTGAAGTAAAATTAAGTAGTAAAAATAAAAGTGCACATAAGTGTGCAGTTTTATGGATTTTTATTAAATGATCAGGTAACCAGCATCCAGATCAAGGATCAGAACATTCCAACACCTGAGAAACCCCAGTCAGGTTCCCTTCTAGTCACCTTGCCCTGCAAAGTGCTACATCTCATGAGACTGATAAAATGGTGAATCCACATCTGCTTTTATAGAACCGTCACCTAATACAGCTTGCTCTTCTGCAGGGTTCTAGCCTAGGGTTTGTCAGGTCAACTTGTAGCCCAGAAATAGTAAACCACGTGCTAACCCATCTGTCTTCTAGAGCAGCAGTCCCCAACACTTCTGGCACCAGGGACCATTTTGGTGGAAGACAATTTTTCCATGGAGAGCGGCGATGAGGGGTGGTGGGTGGGGATAAGGGGAGGGGATAGTTCAGGTGGTAATGCGAGCAATGGGGAGCTATGGGGAGTGGCAAATGAAGCTTCGCTTTCTTGCCCACTGCTCACCTCCTGCTGTGCGGCCCTGGCCACAGACCAGTACCGGTCCTCGGCCCGGTGGTTGGGGACCCCTGTTCTAGAGGATCTCTACCTGAGAAAACACAGGTCCTTCAAACCACTGTATCTCCTGGTCCATGCAGGTCCAGTTTCCATTCAGTCCTGAACCACTGGCTCCGTGTCTGCTCAGCCCTTCTAAGTTGCATGATACTGGGTATTTGCTCTTCTCCCCTCCTTTCCTGGATTATCCACCTATTTTCTCACCTGAGTTTCACCTCCCTGATCATCAACAGATCAAATGGACAGCAACTTTGTGAAGCCTGTAACAGTGATTTCAATTTCCTACTGAACAGGTTTAAGTCCCAGCAGGCTTACAACCTTTTCCTTGGTACTTAATTCCCCAAACTTTTGCTCCAGCCCTTCTCATTACTACACACACCCTCTGGTCCTATAAATTCAGTTCTTTGGAAACAGCATTTGTTTTCCTAGTCATTTATCTTCTGCAGATTCAAGAGATTTAAAATACATTTCTAAGAAAATTCAAATTTTGTGTGTTCCACAGGTGTTCCCTCATTGGTTTAATCAAGAAAAAAAAAAAAAAAAACTCAGTGAACACATTTCCTAACTCCAGCCAACTTGAGCAAACATGAAAATGGACTGCATTCTTGAGTCCCATGCTACAGTGAATCCTGAGTAAACAACATCTTGATGTGTTCAACACCCAGCAGTATTCAGCCTGCCACTTGTTGGAATCACAATTGCTTCACAGTGTTGGTTTTTTTCCCTGCTCTCAGAACAGTGCCTTGTTGTGCTTCCAGCCCATACAAGAATATTTTGAATGAGTCTGACTTTGCAAAGACAGCATTTGCAGCTGAAAATAGGAAAACATGACCATCTGTTCCTCCCTTCATGGTTCAATCTGACAATATCCTGACACAGCTGTCTTCCTCTTTGACTCCATCCTACTCGGCCCACCTGCCTCATTCCACCAGTTTCTCACTTAAGCTTCTTCACTTACATTATGTCTCTCCACATTCCTCTCCTCCTACTCATTTATCACTACTTTCCTCTGTTTTATTGCTTCACCATTCTTATAATCCTCAGGAGTACCTAATGAATTGCTTGCCATTTTCCATCCTCCCAACCCTAGCTTTTTCCCTCAATCCCTCTGCCTAGCCCTTTCTGCACTCCTCAGCCACTACCTAACTTCATGTGGGAGAAAGAAAACAGGAAAGGAGCTCCATACCTAAGCTTCTAGGATCAATGTAAAGTTAGCTGGAAGTATGGAGATAAGCCCTAGGTCCTGGGGAGGGAGAGGGGCATAAGGAAAAGTGATGGGGAGGAATGCATAACTGACACTGGTGGCAAGTGTAATTTTCACCTCTATCTCTACAAATTTCCAATGAGTCATTTACCAACTATGGGAGAGGTGGTAGAGGATACCAACTGCCACCACCACCAGAAGTCAGAAATTTCACCAGTTCCCCAACTATCAGAGAGACACCTTGAGTTTTCATTTGTCCATTCAGTGGAACTCCCAGTGACTGACAATTTTAGGAAACACTTGGCAAATATACGAAGGAGAGACTGATTTTAATAGCATGGACCCAGAACCTAGACTTCTTACTAAGTAAATGTATGATTTTGCCCAATTTCCTTAACCACTCTGGGTATCAGTTTCTTGTCTGCAAAAGGAATTGATAATAGCATCTCTTAGGGATGTTGAATAATAGTAGACAAGAAGAATGTTAAAAGGTTGAAATTAGTTAATACTTATAAGGCACCTTATAAAACTGCCTGGAATTCAGTATAAATATTAGTTACTAATATTGTTGTTGTGTTGTTTTATGAAATACGTATTTATAGTCTTAGATAACTCAGAGAGAATAGTTAAATGGCTTTTGCTTCTTTATGGGTAGTGCTATCCAATAGCACAGAGGTTTTGCTTATTCACTTATTGAACAAAGATGAATAAGTCCCTTCTACATGAGAGGTAATTTCAGGGTGTTTTCTATACAATGGTTTAACCATAGGGATGATCTCCAACCATGTGAAGCTTACAGACTAATAAAACCCAGTTCAGTTGGATGCTGGCAACTGAAATACTTAGAACATTTACCCTAGTCTACTATAGGAAAGTCAAACTTTGAGGGGCAAAATTTGAATGGGGAGGAAAGAGAAAGAGAGAGGAAAACTACTTCAGGACTGTCTTAGGGTCAGTTCAAGTTCAGCTCTACCTTTTTCTTACAACTGTTACCTTTGCAGTTTCACAATGTCAATAGCTAGTAGAAGGGAACATAAGTACTCATAATGAAATAAAACACGAAGCCATCAGGGATTGACACTAGGAGGACAGGGGGAATCATTTGACAGGATCAATCATTTGATGACGTTGATTTCTTACTGGCACCTCTGAGAGCTGTTTTCTTTTTAGCCTTCTGATTTAAGTGCAAACAAAATTCCTTTCTCTTGGTTCCCCTTGGTAAAACTGAGACCAGGCAAAGAGTCTGATAAATAACAAGGAAATCAAAAAGAGGAAAAACAGAGAGAGTATAAATTAATTGGCTTATTAAAGGAAGGTTTCTTATTTTCAGTGTAGTCAACTTCAGTCCAAGATCTCCAGGCCCTCCCATTACTCATGAGGTCCTCTAAAGAGAGATGAGACACTACCCCCAAAATTCTCCCTTTTCATCTACAGACTTTTCCTCCTATCCCAGTTTCTAGACTAAGAGACTCCTCTTCCTCTAGTTAGTTATATCATGAAAGCTCTCTTTAATAAATACCAATTTCCAGCATACAGTATTAATTGTGTGATTGATATAACACTCACACATTATTCATACATACTAAAGAAGTATTTTTTGTTGATTTAAAAACAAAATGGGGGCTTCCCTGGTGGCGCAGTGGTTGAGGGTCCGCCTGCCGATGCAGGGGATACAGGTTCGTGCCCTGGTCCGGGAGGATCCCACATGCCGCGGAGCGGCTGGGCCCGTGAGCCATGGCCACTGAGCCTGCGCGTCCGGAGCCTGTGCTCCGCAACGGGAGAGGCCACAACAGTGAGAGGCCCGCAAAAAAAATAAATAAATAAAAGACCTGAAGCCCTCAAAATCTCAGCCAGCATATATAGGGGATATGAAGCTATTTACTAAACCAGCAGAGTTGACTTTTAAATTTTTATTGTTCTAAATAATTTTTAAATAAAAAGAATTCTCCTCTTAATTCTAAGCAAGTTCTATATGATAGACATTCTGATTAATCAAATGTTTTCTATAATTGTCCTTGAATAAATATTTGTGTTAAATAAGACACGTTTCACAGATAGGAAAATCAAGTTATTTAATGATAATTAAATCATCATTCATCTATCTCAAGGGTAAAATAAAAATATATCTTTATATTTTTCTATATTTCTATTTTCTAATCATATTTCTGTAAATATTGATAAATAATGAGCAATAGATTTCTGCCTCCTGGTGGCCATATGCGGTTCTAAAAGAAAAAATAGCCTGTGTCTCTTAAAACACAGCAAAGAGATTTTGTTTTAGAATGTTGCTTAAAAAGCTACTCACTCTGGAAAGCAATGGTGGATCAGCTTGGTACCAAGAAGGGAAAAAGTCAGCAGTGGTAGCCAAGGACATCAGTGCCTTTCAAGGACATTGTGGAGCACAATTCCCCCTTTTCACTCAACTGGATTGTAAGCCATAAATATATGCACATAAATTTAAGTCCTCAGGAAACTAGTTTTGATCAAACTAAAATGTTTGCCTGGTAATTCTAATACATTTGTCACAAGTATCTTCCCCTAAGCCTCACAGTCCTAGGGTTACAGTATGATTTGCCTTTATTACCTTTAGCCAAGTGGAATATTCTTTATATACATTCTCCTGAGGTAAGGTCTCTTGTGTCAATCAGAGATGGTCAGAGACATATATGCTTCTTTGTTTGGTTAAGTTCCTTTACTTGGCAATAGAATAAAACCCTTTGGGAAGTATCAAACCTGCCTCGACAGGAACATAGCATTGCTTACTAAAACTATACGTTAGAAATGCAGGAGATTTTGTCAAAATAAAAATATACTGAGGTTATTTTTAAAACTATGATTTAACAAAATCTGAGTCAATTTTTGAAATGTTGCCTCAGTAGAAATAATAGTAAAATATGTTGTATGTCATGTCATTAATAAATATTTAACTTAAATACTTATAAGCTCATGATACAGAATAATTTTTGAATAGAAGGAGCATGTTTCAAAAGACAATCTTAGGGTTTCTCTGGTGGTGCAGTGGTTGAGAATCCGCCTGCCGATGCAGGGGACACAGGTTCGTGCCCCAGTCCGGGAAGATCCCACATGTCGCGGAGAGGCTGGGCCCGTGAGCCATGGCCACTGAGCCTGCGCGTCCAGAGCCTGGACTCCGCAACGGGAGAGGCCACAACAGTGAGAGGCCCATGTACCCAAAAAAAAAAAAAAAAAAAGGCTAATCTTAGCTGCTAAGATTAATTTGTAAATATCTGTAATTCTGAAATTGTTAGATAAATTAACACAAGACTAAGCACCTAAATCACTTTTTTTTTTCCAATATGAGGGTTTAGTTGGGAAAGAAAATATTTATGATTTATTCTACATATCTCACAATGTTCCTTTGATTAGTGCTGGTCTGCAAAAGGGAAAGAATAGAATGGCTATCATTTAAACATAAGTAATAAACATAATAACTGAACCCAAGTCACTGAACTGAATTGTATGTAAAATATTTTGTTAAACACTATCGGAATTTTTTGTCTTTTTTTTAGCTATTGTTTTGAAATATAAAAGGATTGCATTATCATAGAAGAATGCCCTCTTATACAATTGAAGAACAATGAATTCATGAGAAGAAATAATATATTTGACATATAAGGACAAATATTCATTTACTCATGACAGCTCTTTAATATTAATTTTAAAAAATGTTAATAGAAATATTTAAATATATATTAAGTAAAAAGTAGTATGATGAACTATCTAGTCATTACCCAGGTTCAACATTATCAATTCTTGGGGAATCTGGTCTCATCTACACTCCCACACTCTACAACCCAACTGGATTATTTTGAGGAAGGTCCAGACATCATATAGTTTTAATTTTAAATACTTCAGTTTGCATTTCTAAAAAATAAAGACTGTCCTATATATTATTACAGTAGCATTATCACAACTAAGAAAAAGAATAACGTCTTCTTATCAAATATTTAGTCACTGTTCCAGTTTACAATTATCTCACAAAATGACTCTATTGTTAGTTTGAATCTGAATTCATAATAGGTCTATATATTGTAATTATTGAGAAGTCTCTTGAAGTTCCTTTTTTAATTAATAGCCTTTATTATTTAGAACAGTTTTAAATTTGCAGATTGAGCAGATAGTACAGAGTCCCTGTACAAAACTGGAACAGTTTCCCTTATTATTAACATCTTACACTATTATGGTACATTTGTTAGAATTGAGAAACAAATATTGATATATTATTAATAACTAAAGTCCATATATTATTCATATATCATAGATTTTACCTAAAGTCCTTTCTCTGTTCCAGGATTTTATTCAGGATACCATATTATATATATATTATATATATATATATATATATAGTCAGGTCTCCTTAGGTTCTTCTAGCTTGTGGCAGTTTTTCAGACTTATCCTTGTTTTTAATGACTTAATTTTGATGATTACTGGTCAGGTATTTTGTAAAATATCCCTCAACTGAAATTTGTCTGACGTTTTTCTCAGGATTAGACTCAGGTTCTGGGTTTTGAGGAAGCAGATCACAAAGGTAAAGAGGCATTTTCATTACATCATATCAAAGATACATATTAGCAACATGCTATATATTTGATGTCATGTTGATGTTGACTTTGATTTCCTGGCAGAAGTTCTTTTTGGCAGGTTTCTCCTTTGAAAAGTTATTTTTATTCTTTTCCCTTTCCATACTGTACCCTTTAGAAAGAAGATGTATGATCTTTAGAAAGAAGATGTGTGATCATCATGCACAGCCCACGCTAAAGAGTGGAGAGTGATGTATCCTCTCCTTTAGGGCTAGAGCGTCTGTATAATTTATTTGGAATTCTGCATGGAGTTTTGTCTCTTTTCCCCCATTTATTTATTTATTCAGCATTCATGGACCATATATATTTATTTTATATTTTGGGTTATATTCTAAATAATACAATATATAATACATAATGCAAAACAATACTATTTTGTTATTACTCAAATAGTTCCAGCTTTGGTCACCAGGGATTCTCTCTGTTGGCTCCTGTGCCCCTTTGCCCTATTCCCACCAATGTGGATTTTTTTTCTGAGCGCTTACTTACTTTCTGGGACTATAAGATGATCCTGGGATATTTTGTACATTCCCTGCCCAGTCTCAGAATCGGCCATTTCTCCAACCCCTGGCTCTTTTTTTGGAGAAGGGGATTAGAAACTAAGATCTGGTTGCTAAATGTGCACATTGCTACTATAGTATCCTAAATTTGCAATAATATTTTTTAAATTTGCATACATTAAAGCTCAAACTTTGTGCTGTAAAGTTCTATGGGTTTTTACAAATGCATAGTGTTATATACGCATTATTGCAATATCATATAAAATAGTTTTGCCACTCTAAAAATCGCCTGTGCTTCACCTATTCATCAAGTCCCAGCCCTGAATCCCAAGCAACCACTGAAGTTTTTACTGTATCTATAGTTCTGCCTTTTCCAGAATGACACATAACTGGACTTGTATAGCATGGTATTGATACATAGCATTTTCATAATGTCTTCTTTCATTTAGCAATATGCATTTAAGCACTATGCAGTTATCCATGTCTTTTCATGACTTGATAGCTCATTTCTTTTTATAGCTGAGTAATATGCCATTGTATCTAGAGTTTGTTTATCCATTCACTTATTGAAAGTCATCTTGGTGACTTCCAGCTTAGGCAATCATGAATGAAACTCTTGTAAATATTTCTGTGCAGGTTTTTGTGTGGACAAAAATTTTCACCTCAAGTTGGTAGACACCTAAAAGCATAATCACTAGATTATATGGGTAAACATACAAGACTATGTTTAGGTTTGTAAGAAGTTGCCAAACTGTTCCAAAGTGTTTGTAACATTTTGCCTTCCCACCAGCAATGAATGAGAGTTCCTGGTGTTCTGTGTCCTCATCAGCATTTGGTATTATAAGTTTTATGAAATGTTGTCATTCTAATAGGTGTGTAGTACTATCTCAACTTCCTCATAAGTTGCAATTCCCTAATAACAAATAATGTTGAGCATCTTTTTATATGCTAATTTACCATCTGTATATCTTCCTTGGTGAGGTGTCTATTCAGATTTACTGCCCGTTTTCCAGTTGGATTTGTTGTTTTCTAATTTTTGTTTTAAGAGTTCTTTCTATATTTGGGACAGAAGTCCTTTATTAGACAGGTGTTTTGCAAATATTTTCCCCAATATGTGGCTTCTTTCCCTTCTCTTAACTGTGCCGTTCACAGAACAGAAATCTTTATTTTTAGTAAAGTCCAAATTATGCATAATTGAGTATTTATAATTCTTCTCTCCCCTCTCTTATAACATTGTTGTCATTCATTTCATTTATCCATATTCTATAATCACCCAAAAATTGTTGCTATTACTTGAAGCAGTTACCTATTAAAAATAAGAAAAGTAAAATGATTCTTAACAATAAGAATATAAGTAAAAGATAATATAAATACATGTATTTATTCAATAAATAAAAATAAGTAAAGGAAAATAACTCATTGAGAATAAGAAAAGCAAAAGATTTTCTTTTACCATCATTTATTCCTCTCTTCCTCATGTTCTTCCTTTCTTTATGTAGATCCAAGTTTTTGACTTTTATCATTTTCCTTTTCTCTGAACTCCTTCAGCTACTGTTTTTCTGAGAAAGTCTTTATTTGTCATTGATTTTTGAAGGATAATTTCACTTGATATAGAATTCTAGGTTAGTATTTGTTCTTCCAACACTTTAAATATCTCATACCACTCTTTTCTTTCTTGCACTGTCACTTTCCCATTAAGATACAGGTTTTTGAATATATACATGTGTATATATTTATATTTTTGGAATATATACATATATGTATGTACATATGTGTGTGTGTATATATATATAAATAAATAAATAAATATATATATATACACACACCTTTATCTTATCATGTTAAGGAGGTAGCCATCAATTCTTATTTATTTCAGTTTTTTTTTTTTAACACAAATTGGCATTTCATGTCTTTCTCAGTCTAAGAAGATGATAGTATTGATATTATTTTTCTCCTTTGGGCTTTTAAATTGATAGGTTTCAATTTATGGTTTTCTAATATTGCCTCCCCCTTACTTCCCTGTAACAAATCCCACTTGGTCATGGTTTATTATTTTTTAATGTGAATAGATTCTGTTTGCTAATACTTTTTTTTTTTTTTTTTTTTTTTTTTTTGCGGTACGCGGTCCTCTCACTGTTCTGGCCTCTCCCATTGCGGAGCACAGGCTCCGGACGCGCAGGCTCAGCGGCCGTGGCTCACGGGCCTAGTCGCTCCGCAACATGTGGGATCCTCTCGGACCAGGGCACGAACCCGTGTCCCCTGCATCGGCAGGCAGACTCTCAACCACTGTGCCACCAGTGAAGCCCTTGCTAATACTTTTAAAAAGAAATTTTGGATCTATTTATTTATTTATTTTTTTGCGGTACACGGGCCTCTCACTGTTGTGGCCTCTCCCGTTGTGGAGTACAGGCTCCGGACACGCAGGCTCAGCGGCCATGGCTCACGAGCCCAGCCGCTCTGCGGCACGTGGGATCTTCCCGGACCGGGGCACGAACTCGTGTCCCCTGCATCGGCAGGCGGACTCTCAACCACTGCGCCACCAGGGAAGCCATGGGTCAATGTTTTTAAGTGAGAATGGTTTGTCGTGAAATCTTAATTTTCTGCTAAGTCTGGCAAAGATTTTATTGAATTTTAGAAAATCCAGTTATCCATGAGTTAGCCTAAGCAATTATCTGAGAGACATGTTGGGCCTTCTTGAGTCAGACCTGAAGCATATCACGATGAAGTAAAGAAGCTCCACCCACCCTCAATTCTGAGGAAGAGTCCAATGTCCAGACATCACTTCTAGGGGTCCTCGTTTTGAAAAACTAAAAATCCCATTTCAAACTCTACAAAATACTGGCGTTTCAATTTCACAAGATATAAATAATAAGAAATTATGATGTAAGGTTTGATAAAACCCTCCTTGAAAATAAGGCATAGAGGAGAGGCAGCTTCATAGCTTCACTGAAATAGTCACTCCTTATGACCTAAAGGCTTTGGCTGTGTGTGAAATTAAATATTCAATATGCAATACACTTGAACCACATTACTCAATTTCCCATTTAACAAACAATACCCTCTCCGAGTTAGTATTTGTCTTTAAACTCTCAGCACTGAGAGGACAGTATAAGAAATCACCCACAATAAAAATATTTCTCTATTTTTGTCCAAAATCACAGTTGAAAACACTGAGCAATGTTCCTTATACATAGGCCCTCAGAACAAATTCCTCCTTAAGTTAATATGAGGTCAGAAAGTGTATTTTCTCAAGACATTAAATATAGTATCTGGTCTGTGGGAAATCTAGCTTGAGACATAAGTGAAACATATAAGATTTGAATAAAACAAAACAAGAGCAACAACAACGAACCAGCGATTCATGTAAAACCAAATAGAAATGGTGAAACTGAAGGGACCACTCTCACCACAAACACGTCTGACCCCAACATTCAAACAACTTCTTTCCCTAATAGGATTCTAGAGTACACAATTCTACTTAGTATCATTGACCTTAACCCTAACCTGATTGAATATAAATTGTTTGACCCTTCTTGGGTGCTTTGGACAAAGAATGTCACCTGCCATTTCAGTAAACAAAGGATGTTGAGGCCATCAAGGCATCAACCACTTCAGCTGCCCCTTGTGGTACACCCTGAGGGAAAAAACAGGTTTCGTGCCACCAAGACATCAGCCTCTGCAGTCACCCACAAAAGTGCACCCTGAGGGAATTCGGGATGGAGTAAAACAGGATACTGGCTCTAGATAATTAAGGTGCATATCAAAAGATTAATTTCAATAAGCTCAGACCCTTGCATCTTCCCGTACATAGAGAAGTACTAAATTCATTAGCTTGAGATGTCTAGTTTTCTTTAGCTAGCAGTAATCTTTTGATGTTCCAACTACCTGGGTTTTTTGTTTGTTTGTTTGTTTGTTTGCAAAAACTCCTGTATATCCTGGCTCCTCCCTTAAGTCTTCAGAACAGTCTCTCAGAGCTATCTGAGAGGCTGTATCCCAGGCTTAAGTCCTCAGTGAGTCCACTGAATAAAACATTTATTCTCATCTTTTAGGTTGTGCATTTGTCAGTCAGCAGCACTCAATAAAGGTTTATTCGTGTCTTAACTGCCAATTAAACCTCCATTTTCCACTTGATTTTTCACTGCACAGCATTTGTGCCCATGGCAGCCAAAATAAATAGAACCAAAACTAGTTGAAAGACACACATCCACAGTCACGGACTTTGAAAAGTTCAAATTTATGGAGTACTAGTGAAATGCATTAAGAATTTTAATCTGAGATTCATAAATTCTCTACATTCTAGAATTTTAATACAGGGATAATATCTCTTAATTGTTCTTATCTACCACTTCTGACAGGTTTAAGAAATGTAACGGCTAACCGTGCTTTCTTTCTCTTCTCCTACCACACTCTACACTGTTACCATAAAAGCAACATAGCCAACAAATCTCACATCTGAATATTATTATATGCCTTCTGCTAACCTGAAAATGGATGCTACTGTACTATTGAAATAGTTTCTTCTTTCCAAGTGCCAGGGTAAACTCTGGCTGATTCCAATAAAATGATCTGAATTTTCAAGCACTGCACATGTCAGCACTCCAGTGAAGAACTAGGACAGAAGGGAGTTGTTTCCATTCACACACAAAATCCACAGAGTTGAGCTGACTTGTCTTTTGTACTTAACAAAACCACAAGTGGTGCTATCCTGCTGAGAACCAAAATACTTCCTGCTATTCTTAACAGAATTTAAATTTGTCTCCTGGCTGTCCTGCAGTTATCTTTGTCTGTGAGGCAATATACCAAATGGCCCCTTAAGTCCCAGTTTGCCTATTAGGATAGGCTATTTGCTTTAGGGATAGAAAACTGCTTACTTTAAAGAATAACATTATTATTCTTTCCAAATTTTGGTTGAGAATGACCACATTTATTTCATAAAAAAATAACAAAAAAAGCATATGATTGAGAATAATATAGGGTTTAGTGATAAAGTTTCAGTTACAAATCCACGGAGAATATGTCCCTTGGAAATAAACTCTTATCTACAGTTGTCTCCAAAGATTTACTATCCTGATGATACGGGATAAAATAATATTACAGGCTTGAGGCAATTATTTTGATTTCAACTGTGGTTGAACGTACCCTGTCACATTACTCTGAAATTGTCACAGATTATTTTGGTAGACTAGCAGACTATAAAAAGAGCCATACAGGGCTTCCCTGGTGGCGCAGTGGTTGAGAGTCCGCCTGCCGATGCAGGGGACGTGGGTTCGTGCCCCGGTCCGGGAAGATCCCACATGCCGCGGAGTGGCTGAGCCCGTGAGCCATGGCCGCTGAGCCTGTGCGTCCAGAGCCTGTGTTCCGCAACGGGAGAGGCCACAACGCTGAGAGGCCTGCGTACTGCAAGAAAAAAAAAAAAAAGAAAAAGGAAAAAAAGAGCCATACAGTGAGTATTGCTAGACAAATTATGGGGTATGTTCTCCTTCTTAGCCCCTAAAATTATGCAGATAAAAATTAGGCTAAAATGAAATATCAAGGACAACTTTAAGAAAATAAGTGTGCTACAAATGGATAATTTTAAAAGTAAGGAAGCAGGAGAGGCCAGTATATGCTAAAGGTCTCTATACCTGGTCCTCATAGCAGCCTTGAGTATTGAATCTAGGAGGAGACTAAGATGTATAGAGATTAGTTCTTCCTTCCAAAGCTATCAACTATAAATGGCCTACTGCACATTCAAATTCAGTTCATTTTGTTAGAAATATTCTTGTACATGTGCCACAGAAAGGAATTAAACAGATACTTCTACCCTTGGTATAATTGTTGCATAAGCATCAGGTTTATATTTAGCAGCATCTGTTGCTATCATTTCTTCAACTCAATGTCCCCAGTGTCTCCACAACAAACTCAGGCCCTATTACAAGGAATCCAGGGAGGACGTTGAAATGTACCATAATAGTGCAATAATTTTGGCAATTGGAAACCAACATGATATCCAGTTGATGATCTATTCCTGATTTGTGAAGAATTCATATTTTTGTAGTAGATATATCTCACTTTGATGGTCTAAAGCATATTAGGAAAAAAATACCCCAACCAAAACCCCCTCCTCTCTTCCCTCAACTTCCTACTGTTAGCATGTGTTTGTTTATTACTTTGTGCATTTGTGTATACATCCATCTTCCAAATTGTAAGTTGCTTTGAGGGCAGCAGCTGTAAAATCTAATTTTGTATTCTTTCTGCTGGAAAGAAAAATGTCTTAGCATACTGCTTGGTGTGTGTGTGTATATATATATATATATATATAT
This sequence comes from Orcinus orca, assembly GCF_937001465.1. Taxonomy (NCBI): domain Eukaryota; kingdom Metazoa; phylum Chordata; class Mammalia; order Artiodactyla; family Delphinidae; genus Orcinus; species Orcinus orca. The sequence goes on from NC_064575.1 coordinate 21,973,226, forward strand.
ATATATATATACACACACACACATATATGATATTTTTAACATTTACTGATCTAATAGAGTTTAGTTATTTCAATTTCTATTGCTTCAAAAATTTTCACTCATCTCTATACATACTTTTTTGACTACAACATATAGACTGAAGTAAAAAACTTTCTACTAATTTTGATTCCTTCTCTTGTTTCTGACCAACGTGTGACATCATGCTTGCTCTTAAATCCTGACAGAGGAAGGATGGGACATTTTGTGTGTGTGCCAATGAGAATGCTCTTCTCAATCTGAACATATTCACCACTGGTGGTGGTGTGCAGAAGGCAGTGGTATGGTCAATATTAAAAGAGATCGTATTGTAGAAATGCAATGATTTTGGTCTAAAAAGTTCAAGGGAAGACCTGGTTGGAAGACATGGTGCTTCGTATATATTATGAAATTTAAAACAGTAAATTTAACATGAACAGAAAATGAATTGGTTCATATTTTCCTGTATACTCCGATTTTGTAAGTTATATTGTAGCATGATCAAATGAAGCACATTAACATCCTTTGGGAGAGATACTGGAAGTCAATATTCAATCACAAGCAGCATGATGGATGGTGCAGCAATATTAAGTGATGATACAACAAACTTTTAAAATCATATTTCAAAGCATAGTGGCAAAAAGATATTTTTCCCAATACAAACAGCTTACAAAAGCCATAGCACTCTAAAACTACCTTTTTACTGTGATGGGGGTTACGACTTGAACCAAGAATGACACACTTGATAATAAGATACATGATGAGACGGTTCTGTAACATGAATGGGAATAGATGAGTTCTGGACACTGCAAGGAATATTCATGTGCATTGACTATACATTAAACAAATAAAAAGGGCCTCTTCACTACCTATTATTTTAAATCTAGATCAATAAATCTCTATTTATCACATTGGTCCATAAATCTTATTACATATTCTCTAAATCAAATTGTTAGTACAGACCTCACTTTTGACCAAGATGGAGAAACAGGGACCAGATTACCTTCACATCTTGTACATAATGACAAAAATATTATAACTATTTTTATCCAAATATATTATGGATAAAGCAAAACATTTAAATAATAATCAATGAAATATAATTTGACATTATTATTCTTATCATAGTCTCCTATAAGGTATAATGTGTGTCCTTTTACCTATGTCAGCTTTTAGCAACGTAGCTATTGCATTTTGTTTCTTTCTCTTGCTTAGGCTTTTCAGTATTGAACCCTCCCAGAACCACTCAATCTTTCTGGTATGTTTTTAAAACTGTCCTCAGAGCCACACTTATAGCATGTATCATTAAGAGAGAGAGAAGAAAACTTTAGTAGGGAGGAAAATCTTTAAATTTGTCATATTATTCTAAAAGATACTGCCTCCTGGTTTTCCTCCACGTGTTGAGATAAAGGGATTGTGGAAACATAATTAGGATTTTTACTTTTAAAATTTTAACTCAGTAACTTTGACTTTCCAGGTAGAAAAAGCAACTTTCCTTTCCCAGCATGAATTTTACTGCTAGTTACTGTGTTTCCTAGTAGTAATTCAAATTGATTTACTTAGAAATTTGAATTATCATTAATAACCATCTCACATATAGGATCAGTTACACATATTTTCTGAATCAAATGGTCTTCTTGTTATAAATGCAAGTTTATGTCAAGTGTGACTTTAAAAATACATAATCAAAACCTTTCACAGATTTGAAATTTTATTTTCAAGATAGTTTTACCACAAGGAATAACAGAACAGATTGAAGTTGATTGTGGCCTCTAGCCTTGAAGAATGGTACTAATATCTGACAGAAATTGGGGAAGCTCTGAAAAGAGAAAACTTTGGGGAGATTTTGATGCATTTAGTTTTAAGTATATTTTGTTTAAGATCATGATAGGATACTCCAGAGTAAACGTCCTACAGACCATCAGAAATGGGAATGCCTAGAGCTCTGTTAACTCAACAACTATGTTGACCTTATGATTACTCTTCACATAACCCTGAGAACTAGGCATATGTAAAGTTTTAAAGAACACTTCTTAAATACCCTCTGTACCACCATTGGATTTCTATACTAAAAGTAAAGTATGAAATATATTTCTAAGATCTATCTATAGTCTTGTTAATACCAGGCTCCAATTATTTTTGTTCTAAAGTAAAAAATAATGAATAGAATAATGCTGTAACTATAGCATCTAAATAACTTTCTCACATTCCTTCTTTTATTACAAATATTGCCAAAGGTTGCATACTATTTCTACCACACTTTCCTAATATCTATAATCCTTCACTCTTCCTTCAAGTACTCTTTTTTTTATTTTAATCAAATCTCCATTTCACAGAAAGTTCTCAGATTCTGAAACAACAGAGTACTTTTACAGACCTTAGAAACTCTAAATCAGAGCAGAACACAAGTTATTCACTTTATAAGTATCTTTCATTGTTCTTTCTGGGCACAGTCAAATAATGCTAATTAAAAATGAAAATCAAAAAATTAAAGAATTCTAAGGAATGAAACAAAACTCTTTGCTTAAAAAAAAAAAAACAACAAAAAATAACTAAGCCCATGCTAATATGGATAGAAATACATTCAGGAAAAAAAATCTTAATATTACCTTTTGAGCACTTGGTAACTACAAAATACTTGATCTTTATTATATTGGGTTGGCCAAAAGGTTCATTTGGGTTTTTCCCTGACATCTATACCTATTCCTCAAGAGAGAAATGTATTTCTGTTTCACAAATGTGAACACAGACATAGAGAGTTATAGTACTGTTATTTGTGTAAATCATATTGCTAAGTAGCAAAAACAGGATTCAAAAATCAAACCTTTCTCTTAACTGCCAATCATAAATGCCTACCAGAAACTATAAAGTGACAGATAAATGTAGGCACTGCATCCTAGATGATACAATAGTAATAATAATTAAAATAAGTAGACACATGGTCCAACCTACAGTTTTTACTACATTTTCAAAGCCTAAAAATTTACTTTAGCCATGTTTTATATCTTGATCAGAAATAATATATGTGAAATTCAAATTTTACACATGTATAAAATGATACTGAAAATTTATTTATTCATTTAAAAAAGCATGAAAAATCAGCAGATCCAGTAAATAATGGCGCTATCAACTCCTTACATTATTAAAATATAACAGATAATTCCTGAATATATTAATTTGTTAATAAAGAAAGTAAAATAAACACCCTCTAATAATTGTAACTTTATTATTATTATTTGCAGTACGCGGGCCTCTCACTGTTGCGGCCTCTCCCGTTGTGGAGCACAGGCTCCGGACGTGCAGGCTCAGCGGCCATGGCTCACGGGCCTAGCTGCTCCGTGGCATGTGGGATCTTGCCGGACCCGGGCACGAACCCGCGTCCCCTGCATCGGCAGGCAGACTCTCAACCACTGCGCCACCAGGGAAGCCCAATAACTGTAACTTTAGACTAATATTATGTCATTGCCACGAATAGCTATTTAAATACGTTTTATTTTCCAAAAGAAAAAAATAATAATAATTTTTTGAGAAACTGTTTAAATTATCTATTTCTATAGTCATTTACTTACATCTCAGAATATGATGCAGACAATATAATAAAATGGCCCCAACAGCTGTAACTATTTTACATATATATTAATTTACATACTTATTTATATATACATGTGAATACACATATAATTTATTTTTGTGTAGTTCCCATACTAGTGCAGTTTCTCCTAGCTAAACCCTAATGAAAAACCACTAGCAGGGGCTTCCCTGGTGGCGCGGTGGTTAAGAATCTGCCTGCCAAAACAGGGGACACAGGTTCGAGCCCTGGTCGGGGAAGATCCCACATGCCGCAGAGCAACTAAGCCCGTGCACCACAACCACAGAGCCTGCGCTCTAGAGCCCGAGAGCCACAACTACTGAATCCCACGCGCCTAGAGCCCGTGCTCCGCAGCGAGAGAAGCCACCGCAATGAGAAGCCCGCGCACCGCAACAAAGAGTAGTCCCCACTCACTGCAGCTAAAGAAAGCTTGCGCGCAGCAATGAAGACCCAACGCAGCCAAAAAGAAATAAATTTATTAAAAAAAAAAAAAAAGAAAACACTAGGGGGTGACCAAGCATCGTTTCCTTTTCTTCTCTTGCTCTGGTTAATAACATTATTTACATAATATTAACGTTGTATAAATGTTTCACTGTAAATTAATTTATTGGTATTTCTGAAGATTTTCCAAGTTACTAGAAACGTTTGAACAAAATTGAATCCAATACAAGTTAGTCACAAGAGGTTTAAGTACTTCCAAATCGCCCATTTTGTTTAGTCTTAAATCATTTGATTAAACGTTTGCAATCATCTTAAAATCTGAATAAACGTCAGATGTGAACTACCAATTGTTTACTCCACCAGAAGTGGATTTTTTATTCCCTCTAGGTTTATGTATTACTTAAATTAACTACAAGTTTGAAAATAAAATATGTAACATGAAAACAATGAGGCTTAACATGAAAAAAATGAGGCTTTCATTTCCAAGCATTTGAAAAATTATGTGCTAACATAAAGATAATAAATGATAACAAGCAATCTGTTTTGAGAAAATCAATTGGTTGGCATACAGATGAATTTTTGTTTTATTCTAATTTTGACTGAAGTTTATCATGAGAAACTTTAATAAAAAGTAAATTAATAATCACAAGTAGAAAAATTATGTCTTTAAAAAGAAATAATGTTAATAGTTTCAAGTCTCAAAAGTCGGAAGCTTAATAAGAAATTTGGGAAAATATAAATTAAATTATCTATTGACATTTCTGAAACAATGAGAAACTATACAATAAAGAAATCTTTTATTTACAAAAATGGAATGAATATTTATTATTTAAATCAGTGATGACAGAAAGAGGAGTGCTTAAAAAAAAGTACATACTTGTCAATTCTCCCAGTTTTTGAACCATGAAACAGGCTATTATAAATAAGCAAGCCAACGCCATCCTCTTATTTTCCAGATAGAATGTGCTTCTAGAGTCAAACTACTGAGCTTTGAAAGCAAGCTTGGTCATTTGCTAATTGTGTGACCTTCAGAAAACTAGTTAACCTCTCTAAGCCACAGTTGGGAGAATAAAGTGTTCCTCACTCATGGGATTGCTCAGTGGGTTAGCTGAGATACTGTGTATGATTCATTAAGCAGTATGCCTGGCACCAAGCTCTGGCTCAATAAATGTAGAATTACTATTACATGAGAAACTCTGTATCTTGATGAGTGGGTTGGACAAAATGCATCATCTTCACAGTACTCCTACCATTGTCTCACAAAGGGATTAGTTACTGTTATATACCATCCCTCCTCTCGTATATATCATATATATCATTTCCTCCTCCCTTAGCTTTCAAATTTTCCCTCACAGGTTCCTCAAAATATACCATTTCAAGGACTTTGGACACAATTTAATGTGACAAAATTTTTTGAAATCATAGAATAGAATTGTAATGGTTAGAAACCCACACTTAAGGCTTGGCACAATGCTGGATTCAATGAGGGATTGAAGTAGAATATAAAAACATGGTCTCTATCCTTGAAAATGAGCTAGAGTAGTTGATGGGAGGATATGGGAGAAGAGGAGAGAGGAGAGGGGAGGAAATTAAATTTCTGTTGTTTTAAGTCACCTAGTTTGTAATAATATTTTTACAGCAGCCCTAGGAAATGGATACAGAAGGACTTCCTTTCAAATCTTCACAGTTAACCAAGAAAGAACACATAAATGATTACAGCTGGGAAACTAAAAGATTTAGGTAAGAAATGTGTGTACTGAGTGTCACAGAGAAGAACAAACCTGACTCCATATTGGATCTAATCCTTTAGCTCTAACCTTTGTGCTTGCTCTATTGCCTGTGCTTAGTCATGCTGGCTCTGCACTGTTGTAAAAGAATGTTGCCTATAGCCTGAAATATATAGCCCTATCTCAAGGCTCTGCGTCTCAGGCTTGATCTTTAAAGGTATAACACTTTTCATTCATATAGAGGTAAAAAGCTGCAGAACAGAGAATAACATTTGTCTTGTTGGAGGTTTACAGGAACATCATAATGATCAGACCTGCAAGAACAATGTATTAGCACATCCCCTCCAGGGTCTGGCCGGCACTAAAAATGTTTGCAATAACTAGCCAACCAGTATAAAAGAAGCCTGAATTCTAACACGAGTAAGGTGGTTCTCTGTGACACTAGTCCACCATCTTCTCTGTCTGTTGGATTTCGGAATAAAGTCGCTAATCCTTGCTCCATCACCTTGTCTCTTGATTTATTGGCCTGTTGTGTGGCGAGCAGTATAAGCTTGGACTCAGTAACATGAGTAATGAAAAATTTTGCAGTTGGATAGAGATAACCTAATTGAAGTGTCAGTGACAGTTGAGTTTTCCAAAGTGCTCCTAGATTTTCTTTGGTTATATTTTTATGTTCACTGTTGGTGACATACAACAGGTAAAATTGTGATTTAACTCACAATTTAAGGTGTTGACTTCTTCACCTGATTTTTCTCTCAATTCCATCACATTTCTAACAGACATATTTGTTCTGGTCCCCTCCTCCCACAAGTGTATAGGTGGTGGTACATATGTTACCTGAAGAGCCTTTGATGCTATGCTTTTCAGTCCTGTGTCCTGGAAATACAGAGTACTGTTTAATTTCAGGAAAAAAACAGAAATTGGAGTTTACATGAGTGTAGTAATTATGAATTATTATGTGACAGCCATTCTGTTAGGTATGTTCATGTATTGCTTGATTTACTCTTCACCACAACCTTTTGAAGTGCTATTACCACCTCTACTTACAGGTGGAGAAACAGAAACAGATGAAGTTGTCAAAAGTCATTTGATGATAGGGGATAAGATTATGATGCTAATATGGATCTGTCCTTCTCCAGAGACTTAGCAATTAATCAAAATAGCCTTTTATAGATAATATGCCCAACCTTAACAATTTGGCTCAGAGTCAAGGTGTTACTAATAATACTTCAGAATGGCTTTATACTGCCCAATGTAGCAATAAATCAGGCAATATCTTGGTAAGTCTTCAACAAGATGTTTTTGGCTAGACCAAAGCCTACCAGAGCTATTCCTTCCATAAATGGCTACAGAATACTGCTAGAATCACAAAATGTGATGTTTTCCGATGACATGGATCCTATAGTTAACATTTTTATTTTATGAATGAAGAAACTGAAGGCAGATATTGTTCAAGGATTACATGGCTAGTTAGTAATGAAACTTGGACTAGACTTACTGGAATTCAAAAGGAACAAGATCATTAATGTTGAACCTCTTGGCAAACATTTTTAAAAAGTCAAGTCCAAACCACTACAGAAGGAACCTTGCATTTATAAGAAATTTTTACTAAAATTTTTATAAAATATTTGAGTTGTAGTAGAAAAGAATATATACCAAGATACCCCTAAATGTAACCACTAGAGAGAAAAATTTTATCAAGTAGAAATTATTCACATGGTTTGTTTCTTCAACCATTTTAAAAATTCATTTTTTTAAATTGGAGTATAGTTGCTTTACAATGTTGTGTTAGTTTCAGCTGTCCAGCAAAATGAATCAGCCATACGTATACATATATCCTGTCTTCTTTGGATTTCCATTCCCATTTAGGTCACCACAGAGCAATGAGTAGAGTTCCCTGTGCTATACAGTCTGTTCTCATTAGTTACCTATTTCATACATAGTAGCGTATATATGTCAATCCCAATCTCCCAATCTATTACACCCACCCCCACTTACCCCTTGGTATCCATACATTTGTCCTCTACATCTGTGTCTATATTTCTGATTTGCAAGTGAGTTCATCTATACCATTTTTCTACATTACACATATATGTGCTAATATACGATGTTTGTTTTTCTTTTTCTGACTTACTTCACTCTGTATGACAGTCTCTAGGTCCATCCATGTCTCTGCAAATGGCACTATTTCATTCCTTTTTATGGCCGAGTAATATTCCATTGTATATATGTATCACATCTTCTTTATCCATTTCTCTGTTGATGGACATTTAGGTTGCTTCCAGGTCCTAGCTATTGTAAATAGTGCTGCAATTAATATTGGGGTACATACATCTTTTTGAATTATGGTTTTGTCCAGGTATATGCCCAGGAGTGAGATTGTTGAGTCATATGGTAGTTCTATTTTTAGGTTTTTAAGGAATCTCCATACTGTCCTCCATAGTGGTGGTATCAATTTACATTCCCACCAACAGTGTAAGATGGTTCCCTTTTCTCTACACCCTCTCCAACATTTATTGTTTGTAGATTTTTTGATGATGGCCATTCTGACCAGTGTGAGGTGATACCTCAGTGTAGCTTTGATTTGCATTTCTCTAATAATTAGTGATGTTGAGCATCTTTTCATGTGTTTGTTGGCCATCTATATGTCTTCTTTGGAGAAATGACTATTTAGGTCTTCTGCCCATTTTTTAATTGGGTTGTTTGTTTTTTTTGTTTTTGAGCTGCATGAGCTGTTTGTATATTTTGGAGATTAATCCCTTTTCAGTTGCTTCATTGGCAAATATTTTCTCCCATTCTGAGGGTTGCCTTTTCATCTTGTTTATGGTTTCCTTTGCTGTACAAAAGCTTTTAAGTTTAACTACATCCCATTTGTTTATTTTTGTTTTTATTTGTATTACTCTAGGAGGTGGGTCAAAAAAGATCTTGCTGCAATTTATGTCAAAGAGTGTTCTGCCTATGTTTTCCTCTAAGAGCTTTAGAGTGTCCAGCCTTACATTTAGGTCTTTAATCAATTTTGAGTTTATTTTTGTGTAGGGTGTTAGGGAGTGTTCTAATTTCATTCTTTTACATGTAGCTGTCCAGTTTTCCCAACACCACTTATTGAAGAGACTGGTCTTTTTTCCATTGTATATTCTTGCCTCCTTCGTCAAAGATTCGGTGACCATAGGTGTGTGGGTTTATCTCTGGGCTTTCTATCCTGTTCCACTGATCTATATAAAAATGCATTCTTAATTCCAACATTTTGTCAAATGGTCAACTAACTTGGTCTGTTATGCTGCTTGAAGAAGCCACAAGTTCATCTTTGACCTAATGTTTGCCTGCTTCCTAGTTTTTCCTATTCCAATTCCAAGAAATTACAAACTGGCCCTTTGGTTTGCTGTCATAATTTTTTAAAATTTACATGCAGTCAAACTTTTATTTGTTTGGTGTACAGTTCATGTGGTTTAACACATGTATAGAGTCATGTAATCACCATAACTATCAGGATGCAGAATATTTCCATCACCACAAAGTACTCCTTTTTGCCACCCCTTTATAGTTATACCCTCTCCCCCCCAGCTGTTACTGGCGAGCAACCACTAGTGCATTTTCTGTTTCTGTAGACTTAACTTTTCTATATAAAGTGAAATAAATAGAATGCAACATTTTAAGACTGGCTTCTCTCACTCAGCATAATGCCTTTGAGATACAGTCACATTGTCGAGTGTATCAAGAGTTGTTATTTTATACTGCTGAGTAGTATTCCATTTTATTGGCATACCAACAGTTTGTTTATCTATTTTAACTGTCAAAACTTTTGAGTTGTTTCCAATTTTTGGAAATTATGAATAAAACTGCTACAAAATTCAGGTGCAGGATTTTGTATGAACAAAGTTTTTCATTTATTTAGGATAAATACTTTGGAGTGGGATTGCTAGCATCAAATGGTTAAATTTATATTTAACATTATAAGTAACTGCCTAACTTTTTCAGAGTGGCTGTAGCACTTTGCATTCATATCAACAAAATAGGAGACTTTCCAGTTACTTTCTTTGCATTCCAGTCCTTAGTACTGTCGGTTAGTTATTGTTTTAGCCATTCTAAGAAATGTGTAATATTGTGTAGTGGTATCTCACGGTGGTTTGATTTTGCATTTGCCCCATGGGTATTCAGAAATGTATTGTTTAATTTCCAACTATGGGGAAGTGTTTCCATATATCTTTTTTAAAAAAATAATTTCTAATTTAATCTCATTCTGGCAGAGATATATTTCGATGATTTCAATTCTTTCAAGTTTCTTAATGTTTTCATTTATTGAAAATGCCCCATTTGCCTTGAAAAGAATTTTTATTTCTGCTGTTCTTGAGCGGAGTATCTACAAATGTCAATTAGTTACAGCTGATTGGCTCAACTGATTGCTCAACTTTTTAACATTCTTGATGATTGTTTATTCTACCTGTCTTATTAATTAACAGGAGAAGAAAGCTGAAATCTCCAAATCTAATTTTGAATATCTCTATTTCTCCTTTCAGTTTTATCAGTACTTGCTTCATGCATTTTGAAGGTCTTCTGTTAGTGACATAATCTAATTATTGTGTGTTCTTGATGAACTGACCCTTTAATTAATTATGTAATGTCACTCAATTTTTTGTAATTTTCCTTGCTGTGAAGTCTACTTTGCCTGTTGTCAGTATAATACTCAAGCTTTCATGTGATTAATGTTTGCATGGTTTATCTTTTCCCATCCTTTTAAACTACCATCATTCTATTTAAAGTGGATTTCTTATAAGCAGCATATAGTTGGTTCTCTTTTTTACTGATTATAAGTCTATATTTTAAGTGTGTGTTGAAACCATTTACATTTAATGTACTTATGATATGTTTGTATTTATGTCTACCATTTTATTATTTGTTCTGTTTGTCTCCTCTGTTGTTTGTCTTTTTCATTTCCTGTTCTCTTTTGGATTATTTGAATATTTTTAGTAGTCCATTTTAATTTATTTATTGAGTTTTGACTATAATCATTTGTTCAGTTATTTCAGTTGTTGTTCTAGGCATAATAATGTACATACTTAGCTTTTTACATTCTACTTAAATTTAGTATTTTACCACTTTCAAGTGGAATTTAGAAACCTTACCACTGTAGAGATATCTTTATCCTCTCCCCTTTATGTTGTGATTGTCATTTATATCCTATCTACAAACACTGAAAACCCCGTCACAATTTTTGTTCTTAATCATCGTATATATTTTAAAGAAATTAAGAGGAGAAAATTATTATATTCACCCAGACCTTTACCACATCTGTTACTTTTCCTGCATTCCTGACCTTCCAGCTTTCCCTCTGATATTATTTCCTTTAGCATCTCTTTTAGAGCAGGTCTGTTGGCCATAAATTCTCCTAGTGTTCCTTCATTTATGAATGTTGTTATTTTTCCTTTGTTCTTGAATAAGAATATTTCTGCTGGATGTGGAATTTTAAATTGACACATCATTTCTTTAGCACTGTATAATTGCTTTTCTACTGCCTTATGACATCCATGGTTTCTGACGAAAAATCCATAGTCATTTAAATCAGTAGTTCATCTTTTTCTCTGGCTGTTTTCAAGATTCTTTCTTTGCCTGGTTTTCAGTTGTTTGATTATGATTTATTTTCTTTGTCTCTTCTACAATGTCCATTTGATTCTTTTCTATAGCTTCTATTTTTTTCCTGTGATTTTCTATTCTTTCTTTTCAATAGTGCTTTTCCTTATTTCTCAGGACATAGTTTAACAGCTGCTTTAAAGTCTTCAATTATTTTCAGCATCTAGTTCCTCTCAGAGTTGCTGTCTCTTGAGTGAGTTTTCCCTTGTAATTTCTCAAAATGTTCCCATGTTTTGTTTTGTTTGTTTGTTTTAAAATAAATTTATTTTATTATTTTATTTTATTTATTTATGTTTTTTGGCTGTGTTGGGACTTTGTTGCTGCACACGGGCTTTTCTCTGGTTGTGGTGAGTGGGAGCTACTCTTGGTTGTGGTGCGCGGGCTTCTCATAGTGGTGGCTTCTCTTGTTGCAGAGCACGGGCTCTAGGTGCGTGGGCTTCAGTAGTTGTGGCACATGGGCTCAGTAGTTGTGGCACATGGGCTTAGTTGCTCCGTGGCATGTGGGATCTTCCCAGACCAGGGCTTGAACCCATGTTCCCTGCATTGGCAGGGGGATCCTTAACCACTGCACCACCAGGGAAGCCCTTCCCATGTTTTTTATGTTGAGTAATTTTGACTTTAGTCTCCCCACTCTATCATCTACTTCCAGTGGCTAAGTTGGACTCCAGAGCCAAGTGGCAAGTGGATAGAGAGAAAAAAAAAACAAAAGCAATGGGGATTTTCTCCATACTCTTTCAACCGCAGTCCCTCTAGTCAGAGAGAAGGAATCTCTCCATGAGAGGTATAAGTGCTTTCTTGTCCCCTGCTACTGCCCTGCCTCCATGGAACTGTAGTTTCAGGACTGGAGCTTACCTGAGGGCAGGGCTAAGACAGAAAAAATACCAGTAAAAATAAGACAGTAAAGTGCCCCCACTCTCTCTATTCCATGACGGTTCCCCTTCTCACTTCTCAAACCAGAAAGACAGTGCTTCTCTTTGTTCCTTTTTTGGTCCATGCTGGTATGTACTTCTGACATTTGGGCTGCCTTCAAGCTCAGGTCAGGAGGTTAAAAAAACTAAAACAAGCAAGGAAACCCCCTGCCAAATTGCTCATATATCAAGTAGTACCTTTCTTTTCTAATCTCTCCGCTGCCATATATTTCAGATAGCTGTTCCATACCTTCAGTCCAGGGATTTTAGTTGCATTCAGTGGCAGAGACAGGGTGGAATATACTTACTCTATCTTAATCAGTACTGAAGGCTCTTCAGTGTGTTTTAAATCAGAATAAAGCTACTTGGTAAGAAAGATGATTATGTATGTTACATTAAATTTTATGAATGAATATAACTTTTTTTGTTTTAAAACATTCCACACAGGTTAACAACTTATTACTTATAACATTAGTGAAGATTATGAATTGTGTTGGTTAATGACTGAAGTATCTATAGACAAATCTGTGAGATAATACAGAACAAAGTATGGCTTGATTCAAGTTCATAATTCCAGCTAACATTTATTAATACCTACTATGTACTAAGTGCTTCACCTGAACTTCCACATTTAATCTACATAATAATTCATGAATTAGCTACTATTATCCATATCTTATAAGTATGAAATGGGTGCCTCAGAGGAGCTCAATCTATTATTCAAGGAAACGAAGGGTGCAAATCCAGGTTTGTGGTGCAGGGGTAGATTGGCAAACTTTTTCTTAGAGAGACAGGTAGTAAATATTTTAGGCTTTGCGGGCCATGCAATTTCTGTTGTAAATACTCAACTCTGACACTGTTGAGTGTCAGCCAGAAAATATTATCCAGGAATGGTCATTGATTTTATTACCTTCTGAAATTTCAAGTAATGTTCTTTAATATAAGTACAAAGTTACATTGAAAGCTGATATCTGGCGAGCAGCCAAATAAAATTTCTGCCTTGAGAAACAGTAAAGACAATTTAGAGAAGAGAAAAAAAGTGAATTCGACCTGTCTTTCCCTAGAGAAAACATTTGATTCAATCTGTTTATAAGTTTTTCTAAATCCTATTATTTTCAATGGTATTCATATCTAATTCTATCAAGTAAAGATTTTTAGTGTCCTACAATTCATAAAATTTATTAAACTTTGCCATATTACTGTGCCTTCTATTGTGTTTATCCTTTTACTTGGAAACATGGTATTATATTTCATTCAATTTTATATCCCGTATTCCTACAAGTTAATGTAAAATTAATTAGATGACACTGCTGTTTAAGAGTGAACCATTACACTGAGATGTGAAAAGTCCTGTAAATCATTTGGATATTTTGAAAGTTCTATCCAGATATACGTCTAAAACAATAAAGAGTAGATACTTATCTTTTCATTTTTAAAATTTGAAGAAGTGATTTGATTTAAAATAGAAATTTCCAATGATAAAAATTCTATTAATTTATGATCTGGCTCAGATATCTATTTTAATTTCACTTGTTAAATAAGTTTGTTAAAAATTGTTATTTAAAACCAAAATTTAATAACTACTTTGTATGTAAATTAGAGAGACTTGTAGAAGAGTCTTCAACTATATCTTTAATATTTTAGTTTCTAAGTTTAGTGACAAAAACTTGTGATTTCAGTGTATTATTCTTTCTTTTTTTTAGGGTTTTCTGGAAATAAAAAAAAAAGTTTTATTGAAGTTGATTTACGATGTTGCATTAGTTTCAGGTATATAGTAAAGTCATTCAGTTATACATATATATAAATATACGTATATTATTTTTTTACATTCTCTTCCATTATAGGTTATTGTAAGATATTGAGTATAGCTCCCTGTACTATACAATAGGTACTTACTGGTTATCTGTTTTATATATAGTAGTGTGTATATTTTAATCCCGAACTCAGATTATCATACTAAGTGATGTAAACCAGAAAAAGACAAATATATATTGCTTATATGAGGAATCTAAAAAAAAAAAAAAAGATACAAATAAGCTTATTTACAAAACAGAAATAGGATCACAGACATAGAAAACAAATTTATGGTTACCAAAGGGGAGGCGGGGAGAGGGATAAATTAGGGATTAATTCAGTGTATTATTCTTTAGACTGGGTTATCATAAATCCACTATATTGTACATGCAGATATTTATGGAAATGGCATACAGGGATTCAAGGAAAAGAGTCTGATTTCCACAAAGTGATCACCATGGAGCATGGGGAAGAGACCCAGCACCAGGGATAAAGTTAATAATTCAGCAGAACTATGTCATTGGAGTCAGATATGACCAAGAAAATATAAAATCTATAAATTGGCAAAACTCTTGGTCTTCCCACAGAAAAGAGTGTTCAATTTAAATAAATTTCCAAAGGACAAATTGACTTCAAATAGGTCAATTCTGTTCTAAAACTGTGTAAACACTGTGGTGCTGCTGCAATTTTTAGACAGACTTCACAGAATTAGTGAGCAAAGTGCTCAGTATTCAGTTGGAGCACAAGAAGTAATTTTGAAATTTCTTTCTGTTTTTGTCCCTAAGGAAACACTATAAAGTGTTTGCTATGAAGATGCTTCATTCTGTGTAAAGGAAACAAATTTTAAAAATCCCAACGAAAACAAAATGTCCCTTTTCATTTTTGCATTTCTAAGGTCCATTTGTAAATATTTAAACTTCATTTTAAATTTCAAAATAAATTTTACTTTATATTAAATGTCTTGGCTACATTGGTTCTACCAGGATATCTTTGTAAATGTTTGTTTGATCGCTTAAGGTTGAATCTCATGTTGTAGAAAGGTGGTGAAATTTACCCACCAATCTTGTGATAATTAATTCAGTAAGATCTCATTATCTTTATTTTATAATTTCCCTGATACAAATGGTTTGACTTGTTAATAATCACCAAAACTTTTACTACTTCATATCTTGCCACAGAAACATTTGTAAAAAAACACAATGATTTTAACAATTCACTTCTAAACAGCAACACAAACTAAAGTGTTACTTTGACAACTATATCTCATGTATTATTGAAAATACCATATTTAACTTTATTTTTCGTTTCGTAAAATATCTTATTGTTATAAATTACCAAATGCATATTTTTGTTTCCAATGAACTTCTCTGCCAATTTCTGTTTCCTTCCATTAGAATTTCCATCCTTTTAATCCTCCAAACTAGTCATCTTTATTTTCTAATTTGCCTTCAATTCTCATGTCTTACCATAAATTGCTTTTATGATTCAATTTTAGGAGGAAGTTTCCTGAAGAGTCAGAATACTTCTTAATATCTGATAAAGAGATCTTGTAATTTGGTTTATTTCTTCTAAGTTGAGGTAACCTTAACTGTCAGAAAGTCATGGAGTTATGGTTAATCTTCAATTATTATAGCCATTTTATTCTAGTCATTGTAAATTACATTGCCATGCACCTTGTATGTCACATTTTAATTTTTTACTAGTATATCAAAAAAAATGCTGCTATAGACTGAATTGTGTCCCTCCCCCACCCCCAAATTCACACGTTGGAGCTCTAACCCCCCAGTATGACTATATTTGGATGTAGGACCTTTGGGAGGTAATTAAGGTTAAATGAAGTCATAAGAGTGGGGCCCTACCCCAATATTACTTCTGGCCTTATAAGAAGGGAGGAGAGAGAGAGATCTTTTTGTTTCTCCCATGTAAGAACACAACAAGAAGCTGGTGTCTGCAAGCCATAAAAAGTGTATTCACCAGAACTCAACCCTGCAACCACCCTGATCTCTGACTCCAGCCTCCAGAACTGTGAGAAACTAAGTTTCTTTTTTCTATAGTACCTACCCCAACTATGGTATTTTGTTATGGCAGCCTGAGTTGACTAATACAACGCTTATACTGTGGAGTCCCACCAACAGTTCTACAATGGAGTTTTTGAACATTAGCCCAACCGATAATAAAGTGCTTTACATTTTGTTACTATTTTTTTTTTTTTTTTTGCGGTACACGGGCCTCTCACTAGCGGCCATGGCTCACGGGTGCAGCCGCTCCGCGGCATGTGGGATCCTCCCGGACCGGGGCACGAACCCATGTCCCCTGCATCGGCAGGTGGACTCTCAACCACTGCGCGACCAGGGAAGCCCCATTTTGTTACTATTTTTCATGGATAATCTACTTAATGTAACCCACTGGTGGCTGGAGTAATTGACAAGGGAAGATTCATAAACTTGTATCCTGGAGAATGATAATATCAAATATTATAAAACCACACCCTTGGATCTACCAACTCTGTTACCAACAATAAACTAAACCATCATCATGTTAGGCTTGGGTCATTTCAGTGTCCTTCCAAAAGATCACTCCACTCACTGTCTCTACCAGAGATAGTCATCTTAAATTATACTTTAAAAAAATGTTTCATCCTGTTCAAAAATTATCAAAGCTGAAGAGCCTTCACTGTCTACAAAATAAATTTCAATCCGAAACCCTCTGTAATCTGGGCCCAATTTTAATTTCCCACATATAATAAATGCTCACTAAATACCTGTCTAATTAATTTTCCATCTTCACCATGTTCTCACTGTCCTCTGAACTTTCCCTTATCATTTCTGCTTTTCTGGCCTTGGTTCATCCTGTGATCAACTCCCTACCCAAAATATCTGTCAGAATCCTACACAACTTAAAAGAACAAATACAAAATCCATTAACTACAATCCATTTTCCAATTCCAAACCATATGAATATTTCTTCCCTATAACTCCTCTGCCTTTTTGACCTAAACTTTTCATTCTAGCATTGTTCGTGTTCTGTGTGCGAGCATATATTCCTAGCAATTTTTTATATCTTATTAACCCCATCTAGATTGTAAACTTCTGTAGGGTTTCCATTCTCAGTATCCATTCTTCTTCATTAATCTTTCCCTAGAAACTCAGCCTGAAATAATCTCTCTACTTTGACTATTTAGTACATATTTTCTATAGCCTTCATTTATCCCTTAAGTTATATCCAATATGTTATTTGCTATTAGTCATTTATTATTATTATCTTCACATGTTCTTGCTCAATGAACTAGAATTTAAGTTCCTTGAAGTCACAGGCTTTTATGCTTACAATGCCTAGAACTGAACTATGTAATAATTTGTATAAAAAGAGACACAAATTTACAGCCTGAAGGGCAAAGGGCCAGAAGTCAGAAGACCTGGATTCTGGTCCATGGTTTAGCCAACCAACCATCCATGTTGGGCAATCTTTTAATAAATCTTTCTGGGTCTTTCTAGAGTAAAGTGTGGAGAGAGATTAAGATACTTTATAGGTTTATTTTTTTTTTAATTGGGCCATAGTTTGCTTCTTTCTATGGTATCCAAATTGAGACACAAAGAGATGAAATATCTACCTCTGAAAAGAGGATGGGAACAAAGGAGAACTCTGACAACTGGAAGGAGCCAATGGGGTATCTGAATAAGGGCAAAGGTTATATAAAGATTTGAATTCTTTCAGAGAATATTCTTGCTTTTACTTTGCTGCTTTCCAGATGTTGGTTACCCAAATACCTGGGTAAGCACAGTGTATTAATCAGGGTTCTCCAGAGAAATAGAACCTATCTATAACTATATCTATATCTATATCTACCTATATCAAGGGAGAAAGAGAAAGAGAGAGAGCTTGATTGATTTTAAGCAATTGGCTCCTGTGGTTGTATAAGCTTGTAAAGTTCAAAAGCTGTAGGTCCTTAGGCTGGAGACCCAGGGTAGAATTTCAGTTTGAGTCCAAAGGCACTCTGCTGACAGAATTCCTTCTTAGAGGAGGTAAGCCTTCAACTGATTGGATGAAGCCCACCCACATTATGGAGAGCAATCTGCTTTATTCAAAGATCACCAATTTAAATGTTAATGTCATCTAGAAAACACCTTCACAGAAATATCTAGAGTAATTTTTGACCTAGCCAAATTGACACATAAAACGTAGACACATAAAACATCAGATGTAGATTCTGTCATTGAAGGAAATAAAGAATAATTCAGATGGCTTCCATTTACTTCATTCCCATTTATTTCATTCCATGGACAGTTTATGAGTCCTCTCTTTCATGATCTGAGACAGAACAGGAATCCAATGCTTTCCCTTTTGTCATTCTCATCAGACTCAGAGTCATTACTTAGAAAAATCAGTTACGCTACAGTAGATGGATCTCAATTTAGAGAATATATTTACATATTCTAACCCTGCCACTTACTCACTCACTATAACTTTGAAAAAGTCACTTACTCTTATGGAATCTGTTTCTTTGACATAAAAATGGAAAGCATAACACCCACCTCAAAGGTAGGTTATGAGGATCACATGAAACTATATGGGAAATGGTCTTCATAGTGACATATTAACCATAACCATTATGCGTTAAATAAAACCTCTCTGCCTACCTAAAAGAACTGTTTTGAAGACCACACCATTCACTCATATCTATTCATATCATTTGGCAAGTATGTACTGAATACCATTGATTGAAATATTAAACCGAGTGTCTCTAAAACAACATCCTACAAAAATGTAGAGAATTATCAAAAGCACTGAATAAATAGTTGGTATTATATATAGTTCTTATCAACTCAATTACTACTGGGCATGGGATGCAGTAACTTTTAATAATAGCACTAGGTCATTAAATTGGCATTACTATTTATCTATAAAGGGATCTTAGGTCAGGTTCCCTATAAGCAAGGATGGAGAGGGAGATTCTTGAGGCAGCGATTTGTTAGAGATGACTCTTCTTGAGTGAAGGAAGCAGGTAGGGCAGTAGGGAAGAAGAAAGGTAAGAAAGGATGTGGTCTTATCTGAAGACTGGCCTCAGCCCACCTCAAGTCAAAGGTTAGCCTGTTGTACCCCAGAGTCAGTCAGTCACTGGCTGTGGGCTGCTCCCTGATGATGAGGCCATAACCTTTCAGGGGAAGGAAGTAGCTATGGGTTATCAGCCAACATTATTAATTAATTAATTTATTTTTGCTGTGTTGGGTCTTCGTTTCTGTGCAAGGGCTTTCTCTAGTTGTGGGAAGTGGGGGCCACTCTTCATCGCGGTGCGCGGGCCTCTCACTCTTGCAGCCTCTCTTCTTGCGGAGCACAGGCTCCAGAAGTGCAGGCTCAGTAGTTGTAGCTCACAGGCCTAGTTGCTCTACGGCATGTGGGATCCTCCCAGACCAGGGCTCGAACCCGTGTCCCCTGCATTAGCAGGCAGATTCTAAACCACTGCGCCACCAGGGAAGCCCCCAGCCAACATTATTAATAAGTGGGGCTGGATGCACCTTCCAGTGTAAAGCAGATTTGAGAACAGGGCAACAATAACCTTCACTACAAAGAACCACTGATGTTCATAATAATAACAGATGCACTGCAAAGGTGTTCAGAACTCTCTGAATCCTCTGAACTCTCTGAATCCTTACTGACATCCATACGGTATTTTTTTGTTTGTTTGTTTGGTTTTTTTTTTGCGGTATGCGGGCCTCTCACTGCTGTGGCCTCTCCCGTTGCGGAGCACAGGCTCCGGACGCGCAGGCTCAGCGGCCATGGCTCACGGGCCCAGCCGCTCCGCGGCATGTGGGATCTCCCCAGACCGGGGCAGGAATCCGTGCCCCCTGCATCGGCAGGCGACTCTCAACCACTGCGCCACCAGGGAAGCCCCATACGGTCTTTTATAGTATTCAAATGCTCTGAAAACTGCTGTTCCTTGAATTATATGTAAATTAAATTCCTACGAATACTAATATTTTATTATATGTAATTTCTCTTTCTTATGAAAATATACATTTTATTATGTTTTGAAAACAGAGCCAGAGGAGATTCTTATTTCTGTTTTGTTGATTATCTGTCAGCTGCTAAGAAACATAAATGTGAATAGGCTTAAGCAACTCTGTTTCTTGGAAACAGCAAGCAAACAATTGTTGGATTCATATGACAAAAGTAGATCAACAATATACCAAACTTACACTTTTGGTATGCATTCTAAGTAGCAAGTAAGTAAATAGAATAATATACTTCCATTGTAAAACTGTAAAAAGCAACTTTTCTAGAAAGACAGGATTACAAACGTGGGCATTTGTATAAATAGTTAATGGCAGATAATTCTAATAACATGTGTATCCATGATGGAAATTAGAGCTTTAGTTTTTCACTTTTACCTGTTAGTTCTTTAGGCAAAACCAAGTAATCAATTATATTAGTAATTAGCATGTGTTTATGGGGTGAATTCTTATATAGCTGTTTCCATTAAAAGGTAGCTGCAAAAACTATAGTACCTAATACTTGTTTTAAGAAACAGAGCCAAAAAAAAAAAAAAAGAAAAAGAAAAGGAAACAGAGCCATAAGGCTTTTAAAATCATAAAGAAGTGCCAAGGTATTCATTTAGTGGATTTATAGTGGTGATGACATCATCAGCATTATATAATATTTATATAATATTTAATAGCAATACTATACAGCATTTTAAAGGAAACTCTTTTAAAGCCTGTGAGAAGCTGCTATGATTAATAATAAAACAAGGCGGAAGGACTCAATATTTTTCACTTTTTTTTTTCTGTTTTTCTTCCTCCAGGTGAGAAAAGGAGCACCTAAAAACATTTTGCTTTCCTGGCGACAATAGGCAAAATTGGATAAAGCTGAAATTCACAACGTCTCAAAACATTATGGGCATTGGTTCTTATTTGAATTTTTAGAGTTACCCCATAACATAAAAGACACTAGAAAAAAATGTTTTTGTTGTCCTCTCCAGTTTGAATCTAAATTATCTCCATTTTCTTAGGATTTGGTTTGGCTTCACTAACAGAAAAACATGTAAACAAATACCCTCATAATCTAGAGGTGAAGAGAACTTTAATAAAAAAATCATAAAGAAAATATATTGATGGACTTGACAAAATTAAAGTTAAGGATTTCTATTCAATGACAGGGATCATAGACAAAGTTATCAGATATTTGACAAACTGGAAAAAGATTTTTAAACTAATCAAAATCAGCAAGAAGTTAATATCTAGAATATACAAGGAATTTAAAAATCCATAACAAAAAGATGAGATCACAATATAAAATATGGATAAAACTAGGCAATTCATTGAAAGGCAAATCTGAATCAGCAAGTTTATGAAGAGATTCCCAACTCGTGATTCCCAGCAGATTGGCAAAAATTAGAGCTAAGCCAGGTATTAATGAGATATAGGAAGATGGGCAGTCTTACACGCTGCTGATGGCAGTGTACGCTGGTACAGACATTGCAGAGAACAGTCTGGGCATACTTACTGGAAATGAATATGGCCCAGTAATCCATTCCAGGGATGCATCCCAGAGGAACTTGAGCCCAGGTTCATAAGGGGACAGTCACAAAGATGTTCATTGTAGCAGCCGGTTAGAGGCAGCTGGGTGCCCTTCACTGCAGGAATGAGAAAATAAACTGTGGTGTATGCATATGGTAAAATACTTTTCAGCATTCGGAAGCAATAAACTAGTGTTATATACAGCAGCATAGGTGAATCTCTAAATGAATATTTATTTAAAACCAATTACTCTTATAAGCTGTACCACAACATCTAAGACTTAATAATCCATTGCATATATTGTCCTCTATTGTTCTGTATTATGTCTTGCCCAGGCTTCCTTTACTAGATGTTAACTTCCTAGAGACTAAAGAGACTACTTTGGAGCTTCCTGTTGTGCCTAGAACAGTGTTACATAGGTAGGAGTATCTCAATAAGTATTTGAACTAATAGATTTTCATCTGAGGTTTGGAATTGTGGTGGCAAGAGACAGATAGATGGGATCATAATTGAAGGTTTAAAAAATTCATCCTTTTGCAGCTGGGCATTAGTTTTGAAAGTGGAGGAGAATAGAGGCTCCTTAAGGAATTGGAGTTCTTTCTGGAACTAGAGGAGAAAGAGGTAGAATAATCACTATCACACTGTGAACGGAGTAACCCTCCAATCAATGAAGGCAATAAAGTTTGCTTTAGGATCCTCTCTTTTTCCTTTTCTTAGTGTTTCCTTGTTCAGGACTATCATTATTTTGTCCCTGAACACTTAAAGATTTTGTTTGGCTTCAATCTACAAAATAAAACTAATAAGACCTAACTCAGAATATGGTTCCTCAGTCTAGAACACTTGTTCAGCCCCTTCTCCCCATTTTTAAGGAAAATATGTCTCTTTTGTTTTTGATGAAAACTATAATTTTTGTTATGATTGCCAAATGTATAAATAAATTTTTATATATTAAATTGTGGTGGGTCAGTCCCCTGGAGACTGTGGAGGGAAAAAAATACCTTATAGAGTGGGTTTAGAAAATGAGTTGGTTTTTCACTGAGATTCAGAATCTCATTTAGCTGTGTTCTGAAAATGATTTGAATGAGGGCCAAAGGATGTCTCTGAAAGGGAAATTGATCTTTGTGTAAGATCCAACAGGAGGTTGGAACTTTGAAACAAGAAGATATAAGCAGCTTGCTCAGCCCTTTGGAAGGTGCAAATGAGATGTGGATGGGCTCCAGGGAATGGTGGTTGAAGGGAAAGTATTGCAAAGTGTAAAGAATCAGGGATATGATGTAATCAGACAAGCGTGCAATATCTATTTCAGCTACTTAGTAGTTTTGTAATCTGGATCGAGTCAGCAAACGTCTCTGCACCTTTCCTTTCTTTTTTGTATGATAGGGAGGTGGGAAGATTTCTAATTCATATTCCTCTATGAATGTTACCATTAGCTAAAAAGATCACTGGAGAGCAAAAGAAAATTATGAACAGATAAAAGCTTAGGAACATAGAGAAGAAACTGAGCTTCATTCATTTTAGTAACTGGATAGTAATGAAATGGGCCTGAAACATAGTAGGTACTCAACAAATATTTGTTGAATGAATGCATCAGAAAAATGGAATAGATCAAGAGGAAGAAAAGCCAGAGGAAAGCATCAAGACCAAAGAGACTCTCAGGCCAGGCATGTAAGAGATAGAGGAAGGAACTTAGGAAGGCAGTAAGAAATTGTCCTCTTCACCCAGGTATCAGGACCAGGAAAAGCTGAAGAAGCCAGGGTAGCTGGAGCATAAAAGTGTTGAGAGACCATTACCTGTAGAGATTGACAGAGATTGACAGGCACATTTTAAAGAATTAAGATTCACAGTAGTAATGCCTACACAAATACACCTTAAAAAATGAATCTGAATATTTGGATTTACATTTAAGATAATTAGAAAGCAATGTGAGGAGGAAGGGAAGTGAGGAGTCCCATGAAATCGTCATAGGTATTCAGACAGACTAGAGTTTAACTCCAAGCTACCATTCACTAAAAGTATAAAATATTAGCAAAAAAATTAATCTCTCTGAGACATCTAGAAATCGAAGACTTTAATTCTCAAAAATGAAAATTATAGGGCTTCCCTGGTGGCACAGTGGTTGAGAGTCTGCCTACCGATGCAACACGGGTTCGTGCCCCGGTCCGGGAAGATCCCACATGCCGCGGAGCGGCTAGGACCGTGAGCCATGGCCGCTGAGCCTGCGCGTCCGGAGCCTGTGCTTTGTGACGGGAGAGGCCACAGCAGTGAGAGCCCAGCATACCGCAAAAAAAAAAAAAAAAAAAAAGAAAATTATAGTATCTACTTGGTAGAGCTGTTTTGAAGAATAAATAAGTGAATATATGAAAAGGACCTAAAACATGCCTAATATGATTTTTTTAATGGTTACTATTATCCTTATTATTGTTTTTGCTGTTACTATAGCATTTATGCCCAATAGGGTGTGTATCAGCCAACTCCATTTTTTGGCTTGACTTCAAGAATTTGTGATTTGTAAAGTAAATTGTTTATTTTTGGTTTTTCTTCCAAGTGTGCTTTTTTCCTTCTCAGTGCTCTTTTAAAGCACTTCAATGCCCCCACGATTCTCACTTCAGCCTTAGCAGCACCAAGGAGAAAGGACCTTTCCATACTCAGTCCAGGGTGACTAAGTGGCAGGAAAGGCTGTGGGCTGGCCCATTAGGTCTAGGATCTCAGATCTCAGAGGAACAAAAGAGCCAGGGCAGAACCAGGGGTAGGGGAGGTGTTGAGACAGGGCTGTCTCATGATTCCATATAAGAGATGGACTGCACCACATTCAAATATACTTAGATCATCTTCCCAATAAGAGATGGTGCTGCCCTCAAGTGCTTGTTTACTTGTTGATAATGCCATCATTGGAGTGGAGAGCAGAACTCTCGCTTCATAAAGGCTACTGGTTCGTAAGATACATACTTCTAACGGTAGACAAAGTTAGATATGATGCCAAAACTTTGTAACTGAACAGATTAATAAGAAAATTAATATAAGATTTGTTATGGAAATTACATTAATACTGATAACTTGCCGAGAGGTATACTGGAGTTACCTGACGATATGGCTTGCTTATCACTGCTAAATCAAATTTCCAAAGACATTTAGTTCTGGTGAAATGTGTTAGACTGTTAAGCAGAGGTTTTAGCTAGTTTTGAAGTTACCTTCATTCCCAAGAGGTTTTCACAGAAACAGGCCTCGTTCTGTCATGTATAGGTTCGTTCCTGCCTTAAATTTCCTGATCAAGCATAGTTTTGATGTTACCTCATCAGCTGGGAGACCTGCATTCTACTTTAGTTCAAGAATGATCAAATCTGGGGCCAGGGGAGGCCAAGAGTAGCTGAAGATGAAGGGAGGGCTGGGTTTCACCTCTTTTTGGCCCAAGCTTTCATGCTGAGGAAATTGTTTCTAAGTACTGAGAATCTCAGTTCTACAATCCCAGTTAGAAAGTATGGTTTCTGTAGGAAAAAGGTCCCTTAACTCATAAATCTGTGTGTAAAGATAAAGTCTAGGGAATACACTCAGATAAAGTGTGACAATAGCGGGTAACAGAGAGGGTGCTGCTCACGAGTGTGTAGGACGTGGGCTCTGCTTGTTTGCTTCAAGTCCTCAGAGAGTGACAGACGGGAATTCAGAACTGCACTGACTGAGGGACTGCGGACGGGAACCCTGAGGTGCTGAGATATTCTAAACAGGAGGATAAGGCGTGAAGAAAACAAGGCTGGAATCGAACAGAGGCGCCGTGGGACGGCAGGAGGCAAACCGAACCGCTCTAGGATTACTCGGAGGACTACCTCGAAAGCCTAGCGCCGAGAGCCAGCTGTGCAGCGGCAGCGGGAGAAACTCCACCCCGAGGCTCCGCCCCCAGAAGCTCCGCCCCTTCAGCTCCGGACCAATAGGCGCTCGGAATATTAGCGGGTGGGAGGCGCGGCCGGGTTGCTACAGCCCGAGCTGCGCGGCGGCGGCGGCGGCGGCGGCGGCGGCGGCGGCGGCGGCGGCGGCGGCGGCGGCGGCGGCGGCGGCGGCGGCGGCGGCGGCGGCGGCGGCGGCGGCGTGCTGTTGGAGGAGTCTGGCGGAACTCGAGGCGGTGGCGCCATGGAGTCACTGGAAGGTGAGGAGGTGAAGGGATGCGGGCCGGGCGTCTGGGGGTGGGGTGGCTGGCAGGAGGGGCTGCCCTGGACCTCGGTACCGGGGAGGCCAGGGCAGGTCCGGAGAGATGGACCCCTCCGCTCCTCGGAGGCCCGGGGAACAGGCGGGCGCCCTGCAGCCCCAGCGCGGTCGAGTTAATGAGCCTCAGGCTGCCCCTCCTCAAACAGTCTTCACCTGATGCTTCCCCACCCCGGGCCTGATGCTGGTAAACGCCTGCAAATCCCTTCCTACCATTTTCTGGTCTTGCCTGACTCCCAGAGGGTCCTGTTGGTAATCACAGCCTCCGGCCAGATTTTATTTTCCTTGCAAAGTGGACTCTCCGTTAATGTCTACCGCCTCCCCACCGCCAGCCTTTGCTGGAGGCCCGTGGTGTGTCTCCAGCCTCGAGCTTCTGATACTTTTCTTGGCCACTTCCCTTGGTTTCCCTAGGTTACCGTTTTTCCATTTCTACAGCATCTTCTGTGGGAGCGATGCCAAGAGCATCTCCCAAGGAAGTGTCACTGATCAGCTTTAGAGCCGGGACAATAGATTAACCGCAGGATTTAAGGGTTTATTCACGAGGACTCTGTAAGGAAGAGCCAGCATTGATTCGTTATCTTTAGGTTTATCTTTGTGCTGTAACCACGACTCCACATTTTGCTTTGTTCCCAATTCTTTCACTTCTCTATTCTCTTTACCCATTTTATCTTGTGTAATACAGCATTCGCTTAAAAACAACAAAGGGGGGAAGAAAACCCAGCTAGCATTAGCAACAACAGTGTCAAAATTCCTTTTCAAATTGTGGTCAATCCTTCTGATGAAGAATAAGCCTGCAGAATTGCCAGATCCTATTGTCTTGATTTAGCCTTGATTTTTTTCCCCCTCTTAATTTGCATAGATTCAGGTGGAATTAATAAACAGAGGCACTGAGTCCTGTGTATTGTTGCACGCTAGAGAGTAAATTGTTTCAGGTTGTGTTATGAAAGGAAAAGTAATAACTGATGACTGTTTACAGTGACCTAGGGTCACCAAAAAACAAATGCAATAATGAGTGTGATAGTATTTCATGCTTTTGCTCCTAGGCGAAGCTCTCATAGTAAACACCTTGAGGATGATAGATAATCAAGAATTCTGATGATTTTTCCACTTGTGAGCTGCTGCAGTATACTATGACAAATGAAGTTCTTGTTCTTTGCTTGTTTAATTTTAGGCAGATCACTCAAGTTTCCATGAAATAGGAATTGTAATGAAAGTATTCCTTACTCAAGATACTTTTGTTTAGAGAACTCCTGGAGGCAGCTTTTATTTTATTTTTTTTAAATAAATTTTCAAACGTGGTATTATAGCATAGTGGGTAGGATCATGGGTCCTGGAATTCTCATGAAATTATCATAATATACATAAAGTGCTTTAGAATAGTTGTTTTTCTGCAGATTTCTATTATTTTATTCAACATTCATAATTGAGGCAAAGATCTTCATCTGATTTTTCATTTATGTATTCTAAGCATCTAAAACAGTGTCTGACACAAAGTAGGTATTCAGTAAATATTTCTTGTTAGATAAATGACTTTATCTATGAGAGGCTCTGGGGATGCAGAAAAAAATAAAAATTCAAAGCCCTGTTCTCATGGAGCCTACGTTTTAGGGAATCTCATATTTTAGCAGTGCTAAGACATTACTATTGAAATCTTACCAAGGATGCTTTTAAAATATAATAAAAACCTATTATAATACTCAATTACATGGGTGGAGGAAAACATGAATTCTGGTGTAATATGGTATGTTATCGCGGGCGTGTTTTAGGGGGCCAGCTTGTGATGTTTCATGTTAAACGGTACTTGTTCTTTACTCATTTTTTTTTAAACAAAATAAGTTGCTGTCATTAACTATGATATGTTTAATTGTAATGAATTAGGTTAAAATATATGAAATTATTCTTGTAGGCCAAAACAGTTGAATATTGGTAACTTCAAATAGTAATGAAATAAAATTTTTTATTTTAATAAAATAAAAGCTCTAAGAGTCTTCTGTTGAAGTTAGTGCCTTTCTTTTACTCCTTTTTTAAAATTAGTCCTTGTTAGGTCATACTTTATAAAGATGAACTTAGAGTCTCAGGATTACCATTCATTCATTCATTCATCTATGCCTTCGTTTAATAAACAGTGATACATTGGTACAGTGATAGTTAAGATAGTTCTTCCCTATTGGAAATTAAAACCTAGCACTTTGAAGGTGTCTAATGAACATTATATTACAGTAGAAAATCTTTAAGAGTTTGCTTAATATATATCATAGTAATTGAGCAAATATTGTACTGCTTGGCATTAGACCCATGTTTTTAGTTGAAGCTAGTTAGCAGACTAATCTTGATTGTAAAACCAGAAAATATACGGACTCCTGAAAAATTTTATTGAAGATTATCATACTCTTTATTTTTAAAATAACTTGCATGTAGATCATATATCGCTTACATTATTTTTGGTCTTTCTGGGACTTTTATATTTCCTGGATTGTCAGGAGTTGAGCTGTTAGGTTGAACACTGTATTTCAAAATAAAATATTAAATTATTGCTTATGATTTTGTATACTCTGTATCTGAGCACTTCTGCATTGTGTGTGCAATTAGAGTAAAGCCTTTAATTCCTTTTCACCTAAAGCTCGTGCCCTATAGGTATGTCTAAAGGCAATAGACGTATTTCTAGATTTGGGAGAGTTCAGTCTCTCATAAGCTTTTCATCTGTAAAATGGAGAGATGAAAAACCCTAAGCAGATTTTATCCATATTATTTTCATTCCTTTCATAACATCTTGATAAGCAGTTATTAACAAATATGACAGAGATCAAGCTGCCTATTCCTCTTTTGGACTGCTAAAATTAGTAGATCTTAGTGTACTGCCCTCTAAAACTTGATTAGAAGTCTGATTGCTCTTTTCTAATGTAGCTCTTGATGTAGTTGAAGACAGCCATGCTGTCCCATTAGGGTTTTTTGTTTTGTTTTTCCCTAATCTAAGCAATGGTTTAACTGAATAATTCTTCATCTTTATTAATTTATCTAGATTTATTTTGTGTGTGTGTGCTGAATCTGATGCTAGGTTATTTTAATAGTCAACATATTGGACAGGTCTGTGTTTGGATTCTTGCTTTGTTTTGTTTTGTTTTTAGCTCTGTGATTTGGTTAATCTGAACCTCAGTTTCCTCAGCTATAAAAAATGGAGCTACTAAATACCAATCTACCTGAACTATATTAAGAATTTAATGATGAAAACATGTATAAAGCATTTGGCAAGCCGCCTAGTACATAGGAGGCCCCCTCCTGTACTTGTTTGTTGGATGGATAAAATCACAGGACATGTGTTAGGACCTTGAGAGTGGTTCAGTATAGGTAAACATAGCAGGCTTGGAAGGGACTGTGGGCAATCTCACTAGATAATTATGGCAGCAGGATAGATTGGGGAAGGGAGAGGCTGGAAATACATATATGTGATAAGGATTTGAAGTAAGGCAAAAGTAGCAGAAATTAAAAGGGGTATAGATTTAGAAGATATTTCTGAGATGGAAAGATGAAATAGAACTGCTCGAAGTGAGAGGGAAAAGGAATCAAAGATAAAGCAGCTTTCTAGCTTGGACTTAAGAGTTAACATTAAGATCTTTAACCAAGAGAAAGACAAGTTTGGAAGATGAGGTAATGATTTTGGCTTTAGAAGTGTTGTGTTTGTATGGTACTTGGGGCATATCTGGTGGAAAAATTTTATAGCTACTTGTAAATATCTATCTGGAGTTTTTAGTTTAGTAGTCATCAGCATATAAATGACAGCAAGTGGATGTATTTGCCCAGGAAAGCTATATTTAACAAAACAAAGAAAAAAACTTGTGAGGGACTGATGCTTTAGGGTTGAGCAAGAAAGGAAGTTGGAGTGGGGAACAGTCTTTAAAAAGGTTTAAAATTGTCAAGAAAGGGAATTGGGGGAGAACAAATATTTACTGAGTAATGGATATGCTAGAAAAAGCCTATAGCACCTGATATTCCTGGAGATCTAAGTAGTAACTAGGTCAAACTCTGCTTAGTTGTGAAATATGAAAAACTTGGGCTTAGGAGAGAGAAATACCATTGAAGCCAAGAGAGAAAGGACTTTAAAGGCAGAAGGGATTGATCAGCAGAGCCTCATGATATAGAAAGGTCCAGTAACGTGACGATTCAAAAGAGCGCTTTCAGTTTGACACTTAATAGGTTAACAGTGATCAGTTGCCTCTGTTTCTTAAGGTCTTTAATGCCTCATTTTTTTTTTAACAGTGAGTCTAAATTACTTTATTTTCAAATTTCTTCAAACATGAAGGAATTTGAGTCTATGCATTGTTCCCTGAATATAAACTCAGTTGGTTTAATATAAAGTGTTAAATGTGAAGTATTCTCGTTTCCATGCTTTCTAGATAGTATGTAATTTCAGTTTAAAATTTCTCTCTGATTCAGAGGTTATTTATGAGAGTGTTCCTTAACTTCCAAAATGTTAAGATTTTTTTTTTTTGTTAAGATGTTTTTAGTCATTAGTTTTTATTTACTTTTAATTTTGTGTGTTCTATGAGTAGTCTACCTTTCAAAAAGTTTTAAAAAGTTTTCTTTGTGGTCAAATACACCATCAATTTCTCCATGTTTTATAGTCATACAAAAATGCACACTCTGAATTGGTAGGAAACAAAGTACATATAATTTTTTAAAATAAATTTATTTATTTATTTTATTGTTGGCTGTTTTGGATCTTCGTTGCTTGCTCGGGGCTTTCTCTAGTTGCGGTGAGCAGGGGCTACTCTTCATTGTGGTGCGTGGGCTTCTCATTGCGGTGGCTTCTCGTTGCGGAGCACGGGCTCTAGGGGCGCGGGCTTCAGTAGTTGTGGCTCGCGGGCTCTAGAGCACATAATGCCTCCTTATTAAAGAAGCTTTCACTGATCTTACCCACTTCTCAAACACACACATAACAAAATATATAAAATGTCAGGTAGTGAAAAAAAGTGATTTTTTTTTTTTCCCCAAAGAATAGAAACTCCATAAGATCAGGATCTTTGTTTTTTTATCACTGTTTGCCTAACTCCTAGAACAGTTCCTGTCTCATGCTAGGTGCTCCATAAATACTTGTTGAATCAACAAATGGGTCTATTTTAATATAGTGTTTAATCCTGTTAAAGCTTGCCTGCAGTTCAGATAGGGGGAGAATGAGAGGTAGAGAGGAGCTAGTCAGTAAATGTAAGCCAGTGTTTCAAAAAATATGATACTTGGGGCATCAGTCCTAAATACCTTTTAGGGGCAGAAAGAATTTCTGTTGGGGAAATAACAGCATACTAAATCTTTCTCTGTCTTTTTTTTTAAGACTGAGGAAGTTCTGTTCTAAGAAAACCTGTTTGTTTAATTTAGCATTTTCCAAACATTTGACCATGAGCAAAGGATTTAAGGGTGCTTGGTAGAAGTAGTGGACATGACTAGTCAGGTTCAGACTGGATAGGAAGGGAAGTGCAGTCAAGAATGGGTTATCAAGAAAATGCAAGTCACTCTGAGATCAAGAAAGTGATTTAGAGGTAGATGGTAGAAGCCTGTGGTTCCAGAGGGAGCTTGTGTATTTTAAGAGTCCAGAGGTGGATCATTCTAAGTTGTTTTAGCAGTGGTTGTTTTATGCTGAACTGGAGTGCAGGCCACTGAAGTGGAGTGGAGGGTGAAGGATGTGTGCTGAGTAGGTTAAGCATGAATGTTGAAATGTTGAAATCTAGGATGAGCTGAAAAGGAATATCTTGTGAGATATTAGAGATTGTTGACCTGGAAGTAATTTGGTTTTAAAAAAGGATTGTAGGAAGAAAGTAGTAAAACAGGTGCTGTGTACTTCAAAAGAGAGGTTTGTTGAGTTTTAAAGGTTGGTTTCAGATAAGCAGTGACCAGTGGTGAAGGAATAGACATGAAACACAGAGCCCAGAATTGTTCTTGATTTCCAAGATTTTTCTTTTGGAAATGTTCTCTACTATTTCTTAAATATATACATTTTTAGAATGTCATAACTATTTTAGATAAGAGCAAATTATTTCACATCACCTGTATAATAGTATTATATAAAGATACCATTTTAAGTCTTATTATCGTGCAGATTTTGAAATTACTCAATACAGTAACTCATAACAGAATCAACAGTATGTACAGGATAAATTTTGTAAGGAGAGGTTGGCTTCTTTAAAGTTTTAGAATATTAAATACTTATTCACTTGGTTCTGTCTATCAGTTTGAATGCTTCTTTCAGCAGTGAATATCATCTCTCTCTACTGTATTTATATAAGCCCCACAATTCTCTAGCATTCGCCACTCAGGAGAAAGTACTGGAGTTTGCCTGTATGCCCTGGAGAGTAGTATTTTTTATTTCATTGGTTGTGAAACATTTTTATATATAACATCTCAGTTGATCCTTTTAAATTTTAAGGTAGATTGAGCGGACGTTATCTTCATTTAACAGATGTTAAACTTCAGGCTACCTATATGATTAGTCATACATTTTCTTGTAGTTCATATAGTGAAAACTTTTCCAACAAGGAGAGAGACATCATGTTCTTTGCTATAGGTCCTCGCAGATTCTCAGTTCTATATATAGACAAGTGGAAGTGATTTCCTTAGCATCCCACACACTACCTGAAACATTCATTCTACGGTCCACAATTGGTCAATTGGTTTAATCATTCTTATATGTGACCAACTTTTTTTTTTTAATATAACATCAGTAAGGGAGGTGTCTTATCATCATTTACTTTTCTTATTAATGTGGTCTTAAGGTAGATTTTATTAAATAAGTATGCTATATTTATTATGGCATAATAGAGGTAGAAGCGGGCCACATAGTTCATTTAATCTTTCTTATTTTATGCAAGAGGAATGTGAACCTTAGGTTAAATATCTTGCCCAGCAAGTCATAGCTCTAAGTGACAGAGCTGGGACGTGAACTTAGATAGTATGAGACAAATTCCAGTGCCTTTTCTACTACACTCTCGTGTCTTTTAATGAATGCCATTAGAACAAAATGTGGTGGCGTGACTCTAAACCCTAAGCTGCTTATCATTACCTGTCGGTAGAAGTTCTTTTCAGGGGATGTTGATACCAACACACATGATATATTTTGTGGATTATAGGGCTATACTCTATAAGAGGAAACTGTAAATTTATTTATTTACTTTATTTTGAATAAAGTAATAACTTAAAAAATTTTTTTTGTGATAATTGTTTTTAAATGTTTTCTCTTTAATGCTGTTTTCTCTTTTTTATGCCTTGTAGCGATAATAATTTTCTTTTCCTTTAAAGACAGTCTGAACATGTTTGATGACTTGTAGGAATTAATCCCAGGAGTTGGATTTTATTTTATGTTAGTATTCTAGTTGCTGTTATATTAAGTTTTAAGCTTTTGTATTAAAAAAAAAAGGAAGGTGATTTGGCTCTTAGATATAGTGAAGAAGTAAATCATGTAGACTGTTGGCTTTATGAAGCAAAGATTGTGTGACTCCACCCTTGTGTCACTGTTACTTGGTACATGCTTGGCAAGTATTGATAGTAGGTACTCAAGTAGACACTCACATTATTTCCATGTGTTGAATTGATTTTTCTCAATAGTTAATTTTTTATAAGATTTTGCTTTGTTTTCTATTTAACAAGGAAATACTGAAATATACTTTTAAGCAAGTAACATAGTGGTACTTTTCAACATTTTATATGGATACATTTTTGAATTATTGTTTGGAATTTAAAGGAAGACATGAAAACTAAATAGGCAAGCCTAATAGATTATGCAGTATGTGGTATCACTTTGACAGTCGTTATGAAGACATTCTAATCTTCATATACCTAATGGATTCCATCCAGCAACTGCTTCAACTTTTTGGATAGTTAATGGAATTAAGTGATCCAGATAAATGAAGCTGCTTTGCTCTCCCTCCCTAAATAACCTCGTCTTTGCTATTGGAAAACACAAATCAGGCAAATCTTAGTTTTGCTTTTGTAGTGTTCACAGCTTACCCGCCACCATACAGACTTTGGCCTCCATCTATCTACCACTGAAATAGTGGAGTAGAGTACTTGGAGAATGAGAGAACAAAACAATTCTTCTGTTACTGTTTGATTGCGTTCCCACCAATGTCTTTTTTGATTCTCCTGATAAGTTTTCTGTGGAAACTAAATGCCTTGGAGCAACACATTACATGAAGTCCATAATCGTACTTTTTTCATGAGTTTGTTACTTCTAAAAGAAAATGTTTTTTTACTTTCATATGATAAAAGAATTTTAACAGAAATTCAGCAGAAGATATAAGGATATCATTTTTGTCATTTTTATGAAAATTACAGGTATGGAAATAAATTTAGGTGTGATGTTTGGCTAGATAATAAAATGACAAATTGACTTAGTTATGTAGGATCCCAAAGAATGTAGTTTGTGTGTGTGTACATGTGATGAAATTTGTTCAGTGCAAGTACATGATAGATGCATTAACTTCTGATTTTGTAAAAGTTGCAGCTACTTCTTCCTTAATCAGTTGTGCCGATAAGGTCAGATTATCTCAATTTGTTGGTCCAGTGAATCTTAACATAATATTATATGTATAAATTAATGAACAATTCACATAATGCATAGTAACTAGGTGATCTTTTACTTAAAACCTAATACTTCTGTTGTCGGGGAGGACAACATTCTTTTTATTCTAGACTCCCTAATCATATCAGGAAGCCACCTCACTGATCTCCAGGGTTATTTCTTACTTTTTTTTTTTTTTAGTTTAAAAAAATGTTGTATTGTGGAAAAATAGACATAAAATTTACCATTTTAACCATTTTTAAGTGTACAATTCAGTGGTATTTAGTACATTCACATTGTTGTGCAAATATCATCACTATCCATCCCCAGAACATTTTCATCATCCCAAATTGTAGCACCTGGTTTTTTTGTTTGCTTTTTTTTTTTTAAACATCTTTATTGGAGTATAATTGCTTTACAATGCTGTGTTAGTTTCTGCTTTATAACAAAGTGAATCAGTTATACATATACATATGTTCCCATATCTCTTCCCTCTTGCGTCTCCTTCCCTCCCACCCTCCCTATCCCACCCATCTAGGTGGTCACAAAGCACCGAGCTGATCTCCCTGTGCTGTGCGGCTGCTTCCCACTAGCTATCTACCTTACGTTAGGTAGTGTGTATATGTCCATGCCGCTCTCTTGCTTTGTCACAGCTTACCCTTCCCCCTCCCCATATCCTCAAGTCCATTCTGTAGTAGGTCTGTGTCTTTATTCCTGTCTTACCCCTAGGTTCTTCATGACATTTTTTTTCCTTAAATTCCATATATATGTGTTAGCATACGGTATTTGTCTTTCTCTTTCTGACTTACTTCACTCTGTATGACAGACTCTAGGTCTATCCACCTCATTACAAATAGCTCAATTTCATTACTTTTTATGGCTGAGTAATATTCCATTGTATATATGTGCCACATCTTCTTTATTCATTCATCCGATGATGGACACTTAGGTTGTTTCCATCTCCGGGCTATTGTAAATAGAGCTGCAATGAACATTTTGGTACATGACTCTTTTTGAAGTATGGTTTTCTCAGAGTATATGCCCAGTAGTGGGATTGCTGGGTCATATGGTAGTTCTATTTGTAGTTTTTTAAGGAACATCCATACTGTTCTCCATAGTGGCTGTACCAATTCACATTCCCACCAGCAGTGCAAGAGTGTTTGCTTTTCTCCACACCCTCTCCAGCATTTATTGTTTCTAGATTTTTTGATGATGGCCATTCTGACTGGTGTGAGATGATATCTCATTGTAGTTTTGATTTGCATTTCTCTAATGATTAGTGATGTTGAGCATTCTTTCATGTGTTTGTTGGCAGTCTGTATATCTTCTTTGGAGAAATGTCTATATAGGTCTTCTGCCCATTTCTGGATTGGGTTGTTTGTTTTTTTGTTATTGAGCTGCTTATAAATTTTGGAGATTAATCCTTTGTCACTTGCTTCATTTGCAAATATTTTCTCCTATTCTGAGGGTTGTCTTTTGGTCTTGTTTATGGTTTCCTTTGCTGTGCAAAAGCTTTGAAGTTTCATTAGGTCCCATTTGTTTATTTTTGTTTTTATTTCCATTTCTCTAGGAGGTGAGTCAAAAGGATCTTGCTGTGATTTATGTCATAGTGTTCTGCCTATGTTTTCCTCTAAGAGTTTGATAGTTTCTGGCCTTACAGTTAGGTCTTTAATCCATTTTGAGTTTATTTTTGTGTATGGTGTTAGGGAGTGATCTAATCTCATACTTTTACATGTACCTGTCCAGTTTTCCCAGCACCACTTATTGAAGAGGCTGTCCTTTCTCCACTGTACATTCCTGCCTCCTTTATCAAAGATAAATTGACCATATGTGTGTGGGTTTATCTCTAGGCTTTCTATCCTGTTCCATTGATCTATATTTCTGTTTTTGTGCCAGTACCATACTGTCTTGATTACTGTAGCTTTGTAGTATCGTCTGAAGTCAGGGAGCCTGATTCCTCCAGCTCTGTTTTTCGTTCTCAAGATTGCTTTGGCTATTCGGGGTCTTTTGTGTTTCCATGCAAATTGTAAAATTTTTTGTTCTAGTTCTGTGAAAAATGCCAGTGGTAGTTTGATAGGGATTGCATTGAATCTGTAGATTGCTTTGGGTAGTAGAGTCATTTTCACAATGTTGATTCTTCCAATCCCAGAACATGGTATATCTCTCCATCTATTTGTATCATCTTTAATTTCTTTCATCAGTGTCTTGTAATTTTCTGTATACAGGTCTTTTGTCTCCTTAGGTAGGTTTATTCCTAGATATTTTATTCTTTTTGTTGCAATGGTAAATGGGAGTGTTTTCTTGATTTCACTTTCAGATTTTTCATCATTAGTGTATAGGAATGCCAGAGATTTCTGTGCATTAATTTTGTATCCTGCTACTTTACCAAATTCATTGATTAGCTCTAGTAGTTTTCTGGTAGCATCTTTAGGATTCTCTATGTATAGTATCATGTCATCTGCAAACAGTAGCATCTGTTTTTATCTTATTTTTTTCTTCCAGTTGTATATATATAATTGACATAGAGCACTGTGTAAGGTTTACAGCATACTGATTTGATTTATATACATCATGAAATGATTACCACAATAAATTTATTGAATATCCATCATCTTATACAGATACAAAATAAAAGGAAAAAAAACATTGTTTTCCTTGTGATGAGAAGCTCCTAGGATCCAATCTCTTAACTTTATATACAACATAGAACAGTGTTAATTATGTTTATCATATTGTACATTACATCTCTAGTACTTGTTTATCTCATTACTGGAAATTTGTACCTTTTGATGATGTTCGTCCAGTTTCCCATCCTCCCCCCCGCCCACCCCGTGTAGCCACAAATCTGATCTCTTTTTCTATGAGTTTGTTTAGGAAGTATACTTGACTACAAAACTATTTTTGTTCCTGGTACACAATTTAGTAATTTGATGCTTCTCTACATTTCAAAATGATCACCATGATAAGTCTAGTTATCATCTGTCACCATGCAAAGATATTACATTATTATTGATTATATTTTCCACACTGTACATTTCATACCTGTGACTCATTTATTTTGTAACTGGAAGTTTGTTTGTCTTACTCTCCCTCACCTATTTCCTCCCCCCCCACCAACCCCTCTCCCTTGGCAACTACCTGTTTGTTCTTTGTGTCTATGACTGTGTTTCTGTTTTAAGTTTGTTCATTTGTTTTTTAAATTCCACATATAAGTGAAATTATACAGTATTTGTCTTTCTGTTTCTTACTTCACATAGCATAATACCCTCTAGTTCCATCCATTTTGTCACAAATGATAAGATTTCATTTTTTAGGGCTGAGTAGTATTCGTGTG
Organism: Orcinus orca; assembly: GCF_937001465.1. NCBI lineage: Eukaryota > Metazoa > Chordata > Mammalia > Artiodactyla > Delphinidae > Orcinus > Orcinus orca. The sequence continues at coordinate 22,010,906 of NC_064575.1, forward strand.
TGCGTGTGTGCGTGTGTGCGCACGTGTGTCATTTTCTTTATCCATTCCTCTCTGGATGAGCACTGATTCAGTCAATGCTCATATATTTTTCTAGGAATTTGTCCATATCTTCTAACTTGTCCATTTTATTGGCATATAATTGTTCATGGTAATCTCTTATGATCCTTTGTATTTGCATGGTATTAAGTGTAACTTCACTTCCATTTCTGATTTTTCTTTAATTTGAGCCCTCTCTCTTTTTTTCTTGATGAGTTTAGCTGAAGTTTTATCAATTTTGTTTAGCTTTTCAAGGAACCAGCTCTTATTTTAATTGACATTTTCTATTATTTTTAGTCTCTATTTTATTTATTTCTGCTGTATTCTTTATGATTTCTTCTACTAAGTTTGGGTTTTGTTTGTTCTTCTTTCTCTAGTTCCTTTAGGTATAAGGATAGGTTGTTTATTTGAGATTTTTCCTGTTTCCTGAGGTAGGTTTGTATTGCTATAAACTTCCCTTTTAGAACTGCTTTTGCTGAAACCTATAGATTTTGGATCATCGAGTTTTTCATTTTCATTTGTCTCCAGTTATTTTTTGATTTCTTCTTTGATTTCTTCAGTGACCCATTGGTTGTTTAGTTCCACATGTTTATGGGGTTTTTTGCAGTTTTTTTTCCTTGTAGTTGATTTCTGGTGTCATAGCATGTGCCTGAAAAGTTTCTTGATATGATTTCAGTCTTCTCAAATTCACTGAGACTTGTTTTATGACCTACCATGTGATCTATACTGGAGAATGTTCCATGTGCACTTGAAAAGAATGTGTATTCTGATGCTTTTGGATGGAATATTCTATATTTATTAAGACCATCTGGTCTAATGTGTTGTTTAAAGGTAGTGTTTCCGTATTGATTTTCTCTCTGGACGATCTGTTCATTGATGTAAGTGGGGTGTTAAAGCCCCCTACTGTTATTGTGTTGCTGTCCATTTCTCCCTTTTTTTTGTTAATATTTGCTTTATGTCTTTAGGTGCATCTATGTTGAGTGCATATATATTTACAATTGTTATAGCTTTTTCTTGGATTGATCCCTTTATTATTAGGTAAAGTCCTACTTTGTCTCTTGTTACAGTCATTGTTTTAAAGTCTACTTTGTCCAATATAAGTATTGCTACCTTGGTTTCTTTTAAATTTCCGTTTGCATGGAATACCTTTGTCCATTCCCTCACTTTCAGTCTGTGTGTTCCTTTAGATCTGGACTGAATCTCTTGATTAGCATATATACAAGTCCTGTTTTTGTATCCATTGAGCCACCCTATGTCTTTTGATTGGAGCACTCTGTGTCCATATACATTTTAAGTGTAATTGTTGATAGGTATGTACTTATTGCCATTTTTTTAATTGTTTTCAGGTTTAGTTTGTAGTTTTGTTGTTGTTGTTATTCCTTCTTCTTTTGCTCTCATTCCTTGTGATTTGATGACTGTCTTTAATATTATGTTTAGATTTCTTTCAGTTTTTTGTGTTTGTATCTGTTACAGATTTTTAGTTTGGTTACCAGAGGTTTATATATAGCAATCAATATATATGTGATTATTTTAAGTTGATGTGATGTCCTCTCAACCCTGAGTTTTTACTCCCCTTCTATGTTTAATGTTTTTGACATCATAGTCTACATCTTTTGGGTATTTCTTAACTACTTATTTTGTGTATAGAAGATTTTACTAGTTTTGTCTTTTAACCTTTCTACTAGCTTTATAAGTGGTTGGTCTACTACCTTTACAGTGTATTTGCTTTTACCAATGAGATTTTTCCTTTGGTAACTTTCATATTTCTAGTTGTGGCTTTTTCTTTTTCACTTAGAGAAGTGCCTTTTCATTTCTTGTAAAGCTGGTTTTGTGGTACTGAACTTTTTTAGCTTTTAATATTTAAAATTTATTTATTTAATTTTATTTTTGGCTGTGTTGGGTCTTGCTGCGCGCGGGCTTTTCTCTAGTCACTGTAAGCAGGGGCTACTCTTACTTGTGGTGCGTAGGCTTCTCATTGCAGTGCCTTCTCTTGTTGCAGAGCATGGGCTCTAGGTGCACGGGCTTCAGTAGTTGTGGCTTGCGGGCTCTAGAGCACAGACTAAGCAGTTGTGGCACACGGGCTTAGTTGCTCCGTGGCATGTGGGATCTTACTGGCCGAGGGCTCAAACCCATGTCCTCTGCATTGGCAGGTGGATTCTTAACCATTGTGCCACCAGGGAAACCCCTTTTTAGCTTTTGCTTGTCTGCAAGACTCTTTATCTTATCTTTCTGAATGATAGCTTTGCTGGGTAGAGTATTCTTGGTTGTAGGTTTTTTCCTTTCATCACTTTAAATGTATCATGATATTCCCTTCTGGTCTGCAGGGTTTCTACTGAAAAGTCAGCTGATAGACTTATGGAAGTTCCCTTGTATGTAACTAGTTGCTTTTCCCTTGCTGCTTTTAATACTCTGTCTTTAATTTTAATTTTAATTATGATGTTTTTTGGTGTGGTCGGTTTTGGGTAGATCCTGTTTGTAACTGTCTGTGCTTCCTGGACTTGTATATCTGTTTCCTTTCCTAGGTTAGGGAAGTTTTCAGCCATTATGTCTTCAAATATGTTTTCTGCCTCCCCTTTTCCTTTTGGAACCCCTATAATGCAAATGTTAGCATGCTTAGTGTTGTCTCAAAGGTCCCTTGAACTGTCCTCATTTTTTTTTTTTTTTCAGTACGCGGGCCTCTCACTGCTGTGGCTTCTCCCGTTGCGGAGCACAGGCTCCGGACGCGCAGGCTCAGCGGCCATGGCTCACGGGCCCAGCCGCTCCGCGGCATGTGGGATCTTCCCAGACTGGGGCACGAATCCGTGTCCCCTACATCGGCAGGTGGACTCTCAACCACTGCGCCACCAGGGAAGCCCTGTCCTCATCTTTTAAAATCTTTTTTTTTCTCTTCAGCTTGAGTGATTTCTACTACTGTCTTCCAGCTTGCTGATCCATTCCTCCATATCATCTAATCTACTGTTGATTCCTTCTAGTATGTTTTTATTTCACTTATTGTTGTCTTCAGCTCTGTTTTGTTCTTCTTTATATTTTACAACTCTTTGTTAGCTTCTTACTGTGTTTTTCCATTCTTCTCCGAAGTTCTTTGAGCATTTTTATGATCATTACCTTGAACTCTTTATTGGGTAAGTTCCTTAGTTCCACTTCAATTCTGGTGTTTTATCTTATTCCTTTGTTTGGAACAAATTCTTCTGTCACCTCATTTGCCTAACTTGCTGTTTTTATTTCTGTGTATTTGGTAGGTTGGTTACATTTCTTGATCTTGTTGAAGTGGTCTTTTATAGGAGAGGTCCTGTGCCTCTCAGCAGCTCACTTCCCTTAGGTCACCAGAGCTTTATGTTCCAGGAATGTCCCCTATGTGGGTTTCATGGGCCCTTCTTTTGTGGTGGGCTGATTTCTATTGGTGGTCTAGTAGGCATGGATGGCCCCTGGTCTGACTGATTGGCAGGCTCTGCCTTTGTGGATGCTGACAGCCGCTGGTAGGTAGGGCCAGGTCACAAGGTGGCTGATTGTGAAGGCTTAGGGGTCCCTAGGCTAGTGCTGGTCCACTGGTGGGCAGAGCTGGACCCTGGTGTGGCTGGCTGAAGGTGTCTTACAGATGGTCTGCATGCTGATTGGCAGCACTGGGGCCAAGGGAGTCCAGTGATTGGTGCCTGACCATTGGTGGGCGAGGCCAGGTTCTGGAGTTAGTGCCAGCCCTCTGGTGGGTGGAGCTGGGTCCTGGGTTCTCTGGTGGCAGGGCTGGGTCCCTGGGTGACTGGGGGAACCAAGATGCCTATGGTCATTGCCAGCCTGCTGTTGGGTGAAGCTGTGCCCCCACAGTTAGCTGCTTGGCCTGTGGGTCCCAGGGACTGTTGCAGACTGGCTGGTGGGTGGGGCTGGGTCCTTGCACTACGAAGCTAGAAGGAGGACTCCCTAATGTTTCTTGCCAGCACGAGCACTCCTCATGGTAGAATGAGCTCCAGAAAATGGCTGTCATCAGTGTCTGTGTCCCCAGGGTGAGTCCCACATGCCTCCTCCTCTCTGGGAGGCTCTCCAAGATCAGCATGTGTGTCTGACCCCAGGCCAGTTTAAAATGACTGCTTCTGCCCTGGGTCTTGGAGCATGTAAATTTTCTGTGTGCCCTCTAACAGTGGAGTCTTTATTTCCCACAGCCCTCTGGGTCTCCCGAAAGTAAGCCCCCTGGGTCTCATCTTCTCATTGCAGGACCCCCCGGGTTGGGGAGTACAAAGTGGGGCTTGGACCCCTTGCTCCTTGGGGAAAACCTCTGCAATTGTGATTATCCTCGTGTTTGTGGGTAGCCTACCTGTGGGTGTGGGTCTTGACTGTACCATGTCTCTGCCTCTCTTACTTGTCTCATTGTGGATCCTTCTTTATATCTTTAGTTGTGGAAGATCTTTTCTGCTAGTCTTTAGGTTGTTCTCATCATGATAGTTGCTCTGTAAATAGTTGTAACTTTGTTGTGCCCATGGAAGGAGGTGAGCTCAGGGTTTTCCTACTCATCTTCTCCATTCCACTAGCCACCAATGTTATTCTTTAATGCTTTGAAGATAAATAATGTATTTAACCTTCAGATAAATTTGGTTTTTAAACTTCAGTAATTTACAAAGAGACAGCCTATAAATTAAGAGACTGACAAATTGATTTGGTTAAAATAGAAGAAAACCAGATATTTCCAACATTATCAGTTTGGTTCTCCTTAAAGTATGAATTCTGTATTTGGCATTTGCCTTTTTGACCACTGATAACTTTAAGTCTTCTGCCCATTTTAATTGATGATGTTACTTATTTCAAAATGACATGACATTTTTCGCAAGAACTGACAACTTACATATGAAATTAAGTGAAGACATTAAAATTTGGAAGTTCCACAATTTGAGCCACTGAGTATATTGACTACATTCTTTTCGATTTTAGAAAATGGAAGTGTCCAAGTTGGAGAATTGTTACCTTGCAGGATTTGTGGAAGAACATTCTTTCCAGTGGCATTAGTGAGTACCTTTTTTTTTTTGGAGTTTGGTAGATCTTTAATTGTTTAATAGTTCAGGACAATGGAAAGAACCTTTGGAATAATTTAAAGAGATACTGGCTAGTATTCATTGCTCAGGAGTATCAGTTCCATTTTTTTTTTTGCTATACGAGGGCCTCTCACTGCCGTGGCCCCTCCCACTGCGGGGCACAGGCTCCGGATGCACAGGCCCAGCGGCCATGGCTCACTGGCCCAGCCGCTCCGCGGCATGCGGGACCCTCCCGGACCGGGGCACGAACCCACGTCCCCCCGCATCGGCAGGCGGACTCCCAACCACTGCGCCACCAGGGAAGCTCTCAGTTCCATCTTTGTCATTCTTCCAGAGTGCTCTCTTTCCTTCAGAGTTTGATTGGTCTTCAAAACTCCTCTCTGTTAAACTATTAAAGTGTTTTCTCCCTTTGTGGGACTATTAACAAAAAATAAAACCAAAATAAACTCTTAGAAATACTGTTAGAAATAATGTATTTAAAGAAGCAGAAGGCTATGATGTCTGGGATTTTCTTTAAACTTTAGGAAAAAGTGCTGGGGCTGGGATAGATGAAACAAGATTGCTAAAATGTTGGTAATTGTTGAGGCAGGGATGAGTAAATGGAACTAATTACACTATTCTGTCAATTCTTATGTATGTTTGAAATATTCGAAAGGAAAAAATATTTTCGTTAAAAGTGCACCTAAAATATATTATGCATTCTTTAGATGCTTAGTATATACAAATAGAAGCACATTTAACTGATTTTAATATAAAATCTCTAGCTAAGTAGAGAATAAGAAAGTCAATATGCCTTATTTAACTTCAAATATAAATATGTATTTATTAATATTTTGATGTGGAATATTTTTCTTTGAGCATGGGTCTGCTGATTAGAGTTCTGCTACATTTTATTTTGCATCCTCTCATTGTTTCCAGTTTTTCTTTAAAGCAGTGAGGAATTAATGACCCAAAATGTCCACCTGACTGCAGACTCCTCTTAAATATTAACAGCTAGCTTTCTTAAACCTTTCTTGCCCACGCTTAATTCATCCATTTTTTTGTTATTAATTAGCTATTTTTCAAACCATTTTCAAAGCATTAAGCTGAGTTTTCACTGGGAAAATTATGCCTTTTTTTGGTCCTCATTTATGTATTTATTTAATATTTAATTAAATGATATAATCACGATAACAACTACAATCTGTATACATTAGCTTTGGGAACAGGCACTACATACTTTTGACATATACAGCTCAATGTGAGAACAGACATTCTCTAGAAAGTCGCCCATTAGCCATCCTTTTCTTTTTTTAATATTTAAGAGATTTTATTCTAATAGTTACAGTTACTGTGTTTGTCAGAATGATATCCAAAAACAAGTATGTAAAACAGTTGTGTATTGAAAATATTAGAGGCTCCATAACATTGAATCAGCCAGTTCTGAGGTTCCTATTTTCCTAGATAAAGTTTAGCAGTTCTGACTTGTTCATTGTTTATCAAAATACAAAAGAAAAAAAGGGCATTTAGCATCCTCTATGTTATTAGTCAACATGTTTTATTTAGGGGAAGGAGAATTATTATTTATCCAGTAGGTTAATTTGAGGTCAGTTAAGAGAGCTTCCATTATAATGTCTTTAAAATGAATATATGAATGACTGAATGAGCTGGCAGCCATATTAAAACAGCAACAGCAACAACAAACCCCCATCCCCCCCATACAAAAACTGTAGGAGTGGGACACTAGGTAGCACAAGAAAAATCCTTGGTAAAAAAAAGGTGGAAAATTTGAGTTCCAGAGAGGGGGAAGGGATGATAGTGGAGTAAGGAGACAAACCTGACCACCTTGTCCTATATTCTGTGTTAACAAACTACTATTTCGTTAACTTGAGTAATCCCAACTATTATTATTATGTTAGCTTTTGTAATCCTAATGCTAATGTGTTTTCCAGTTACATTCCTTTTTCTGGTATCTATTTTCAAGTATTTAGTAATAAAGGTAACTTTTTTCCCACTTCAATAGCTTTGACTTGCTTACATTAGTTTCCTTATTCTTAGCAGTGTAAAAACCAGGAGACTATTAAATAACTAAAAAAAAATTTGGGAGAATATTTATCAATACTTCCTTGTTGTGAGAAAGATAACTTGTAACATGCGTTGCATATATTTTTTTAACAATTTTAGCTAAAACATTTCTTATTTATGGATTATTATTTATTTCATCTTTCAGGTTTTTAAACTGGTCTCAAATGACAATTTAAAGTTTTATAGTCTTTTTGTAGAAAAGAAAATGACATGTTGTATTTCCTCATCTTGACAGAAAAAACATGGACCTATTTGCCAGAAAACTGCCACTAAAAAACGGAAGACGTTTGATTCAAGCAGGCAAAGAGCTGAAGGAACTGATATTCCAACAGTAAAACCTCTTAAACCTAGGGTAATTATATGACCTTGTGAACAGTATGAACCTTGCTGCTATGTGTAATGAAAAAATTATAATAATCTATTATACTAAGATTGAAGAATAAGCAGAATTCTGTGTCATGTTCTCAGTTTAGAAGTGATCAGAAACTTGTTTATTTTGAATTTCGACAAAAGGGAGGCCAAAGTACTGTCCAACTATTACAGGGAGGTTTTTGTAGCATTGGAGAGCCAATTGCTTAGCTATAGGCTGGAAATAACTGAGAAGTCCTCATACATTCATTGTGAGTCGTTAATTACTTCAGCTATAATGAGGTTTATGTCTCAGTATGTTACACTATTACCAGTAGTGTAATCCCTGTAGTATACAAAAGGAAAGCTATTAGTTACAAACATCTTAGCATAATAAATATTATCTTGACTGATTGATTTGTCAGCATTTATCATCTTATTATGCTTTCTGGGGAAAAGTTTTATACGTTGCTCAATTGTTCATATATGATCATTGTCAGCTTATTTTCTTCTTTGTAACTAAAAGCAATGAATCTCCTATGGTAATCTCTCCTTAATACCACCTTTCATGATATGTTATTTGCTAAGAATAAATCACATAAATGCTTTGTCCGACATAGTTTTAAAGAGTTATTTCAGTGTAATAGTCAAAATTTGAGTACCTGACTTAAATAGGTTTTTGAAACAAACTACTTTCAGTGGTAATAACTTTTCCCAGTGTTACAGGAAAACATTTCCCTATGGGGCAATTAATCTTACTAATAAAATCCTTTGATAACAGAAAAGTCAGTTCATCTTTGTTTTTCAGTTTATGAATATTTAAGGGAAGGATGGAGAAGCTTGAATAAGGTACATAAATTATTATTTAAAGTTTCTCTTGGTAACCTGCCAGATGTATGATTGTATTAGCTTTAATTAGCTTAGATAAATTAATTAAATCTTGGTATAGCATAGTGGGTTTGAAAGCTAGCTCAAGATTCAGACCGCCTGGATTTAACCCTGGCTCTGCTACTTTGTTGTGTTGGGTGAGTTCACACACAGAGGCCTTATTTGTATCTGTATCTGGTACATCAGAGAAGAGAACTGTTTTGTATAGCCTAGAAAGCTACCCTGGGCTGCTCTTTTCTCCCAGAAACTCTTGTAAATAGCTGTACCAGGAAAACCTAACTCATTCAATGATGGGTAATAAAAAACATTAGCTAAGCATTAATATAATAATATATATAATAATACTTTGAGAAGAAAAGGTAGATGAGAGCAGCAAAAATTAGTAATATTCACTGTGGAGCAGATGAATGTTGTGATCAGAAATCTCACTATAAAGTAAGAAACTCTAAAGAATCAGTCATCTCAAACATCTAAATCTGCTTTTATTTAGTTAAGATTTTTGCATCTATATTCATGAGAAAGGTGGCCTGTGATTTTTCTTTTCATCAGTTTTGTTGCTGTCATAGGACTAGTTGGAAGGTTGTTCTCTTGTTTTCTGTTTTTGAAAGAGTTTTTAAAAGATTGGTGCTGTTTCTTCCTTAAATGTCTGCAAGTATTCAACAGTAAAGGCATCTGGGCCAGGAGTTTTCTTTGTGGGTCTTTTAAATAATAGATTCATTAAAAATAAATAAATATAAGACTATTATAATTTTTCTGTTTCTGGTATCTGTTTTGTGGTGTTTGTCAAGGATATTATCCATTTCATCTTAAATGTCCCATGTATTACCATAAAGTTTTTTTATAATATCTTCTTTTCTTTCTCATGTTTGTAAGAACTGTTTTCCATTTTTGGTAATTTTTGTTTTCTCTTTTTTTCTAGATTAGTCTTGCCTTATAAGTGTTTTTAAAGAACAGTCTTTTGACTTTGTTGGCTCAACATAATATTCTTGATTTGAAAAACAAAGACATAATAGGAATAATTAGATATTTCAGTATTATAACAAAATAAATTTCTTTGTAGCACACAAGCCAGCAGTATGTTTAATGGAAAGATACTTAGAGGTAGTTCCATTAAAGTCAGGAACAAGATTAAGCTCCAACCAATACAGTAAGTGCTAGTCAGTAGAGTTAAATAATAACAAGAAATTAGTTGCATAGGAATTGGAAAAGAGGGGGTAAAACTATCATTATTAGGTGATGATATACCTGGAAAACCCAAGAGATCAACTGAAAAATTGCTACAAACAATAAGAGAAATCAGTGAAGTAATGAGATGTAATGTTAATATACAGAAATTATCAGGTTTCATACTTCAACAAACAACTCCTTGAAATATAAAAATGATTAAAAGACACTTATAAAAGAACAACACAAAATATAAAATATTTAGGAATAAACCTTATAATAATGAAGGTGCAAGACTTCCACAAAGACTACTTTAAAAAACCACTGAAAGACACAAACGAACACTTCTTCAAATGGAAATATATCTCATTCTTGGATAGGTAGACTTAGCAAAATAGAGTCCTTAAGTTCCTTAAGTTGTTTATGAATGTAATGTTTAATTTTTCTGGTTAAAATGTAGTTTAAAAAAATAGACAAGCTGAATCTAAAGTTCATATGGAAAAATACACATATAAGAATAACCAGAAAAGATTGAAAGAAAAGCAGAATAAAGTAGGTTTACCTTAGTGGATATTAAAATATTATTATAAAATCTCAATATTTAAAACACAGGTACTGACACACATAGTCAGAACAGTACAACAGAGAATTCAGAAATAGACCCAAATGCCAAAGAGAATATGAGAAAGGTGTTCTCTCAATTCACTGGGGAGAAAAGTTAATAAAGGATGGTGAGATAACCACATAGCCATGTTAAAAAAATAGAAAATAGAGTCCATATGTCATAAATCAGGATAAATTCCAAATGAATAAACAATTTAAGAATGGTTCTAGGTAGAAACATGGAAAAAATTTATTTTACCTTGGTGTGAGGTTGGGCCTTGCTAACTGAATGCAAATCTGGAGACTATAAAAGGAAAAGTAAGTTAAACTACATTTAAAAATAATTCTGCATATCGGAAGACCCTTAAACAAGGTTAAAAGAGATGTATTGTGGGGGAGGGGTGGGGCTAGTCTCCTATAAAGAATTACTAGAAATTGTTAAAAAAAAAAAAAGGCCAATAACCCAATACATACGTTGACCAGGCTTATAAACAGTTCACAGAAAAGACAATACAAGTGATTCTTTATGATATGAAAAGATGTTCGCTCTCATTATAGGAAAAAAAGCAGTTAAAACCACAGAGAGAACTATTTTTCACCTCTCTAATCAGTTAAAAAACCAGAAGTTTAGTATCATACTATGTTGGAGAAACTATGGGAAAATAAGGAAATACACTCTTAGTGGTGGCTTAAGTGTTTGTAACACCTACAGGAGGCAATTTAGCAGTGTCTGTCACAATTAAAATTGTATTTTAAAAATTGCATATAATTTAGTTGCCTAAAGTTTCTTTTCAAAATTATAAATTTGGGAGGGAGATCATTTAAGGACTCCTGATGAGGGAACATTTAAAATAATATGGTGTTTTCTTGAGTTTTATTTTAATTTATTAAAAATTGTTTTGAAACTGTTTTTTGTTTGTTTTTTTAATTTGTTTGCAGCCCGAACCACCAAAGAAGCCATCTAATTGGAGGAGGAAGCATGAAGAGTTCATAGCCACCATAAGAGCAGCTAAAGGCCTTGGTCAGGCCCTTAAAGAGGGTGGCAAACTTCCTCCCCCTCCTCCACCTTCTTATGATCCTGGTATATGTCATATTGTTGACAGAAATTGTTCATGTGGGAAAGAAATATCGATAGTATCGATAGATTTCTTATAAATTTTAAGATACTAAACTTAACTTATAATAATTGAACCTAATGAAGCATGATCTTTAAAAGTTTTCCTACAAAATAATGGTGACAATCCAGGTATTTAGGCTTATAAAGACACATCAGTGTTGGACATAGAAATGCATTATCTTTTTATCTCAATACTTTATAAAGCATTTAATATCATTTAAAAATTATGGTAGTAACTATTAAATGTTAATATTCCAGGAAATTTTTTTTTTTTTTTTTTTTTTTTTTTCCCCAATACGCGGGCCTCTCACTGTTGTGGCCTCTCCCGTTGTGGAGCACAGGCTCCGGACACGCAGGCTCAGCAGCCATGGCTCACGGGCCCAGGCACTCCGTGGCATGTGGGATCTTCCCAGGCTGGGGCACGAACCCGTGTCCCCTGCATAGGCAGGTGGATTCTCAACCACTGCGCCACCAGGGAAGCCCCTCCAGGAAATATTTTAATCATGCATAATGTCTATTGAAATGTAGTCATTCAGTAAGATTCAAATAATTATGTTGCCTGGTTCTTTGGTATCTTCTAATCTGGGAAGGGAAAAAAAAATCATAATTTTACTTCTAAAAATGTATTATTCTAGTGGGGTAACCACCATATAGATGGATATACCTAGATTATGCCCTAAATTCATGTATTTTTATATTTTCTTCATTGGGTGGGTAAAAGTTTCTTGTTTCTTGTTCCCAAAAGCAAGGCAAGATGCTGGCAACCACATATGAGATAATTGAGATGATGAAAGATTTAAAATAGCACCGTTGACATTTTGACAGTGGTTAATGGAGTAGCCTCAAGAGGTAGTTATTTTAATATAACAAGTTAGCTGCATTAAAATTGTGTTAGTATTCTAAGTTGGGATTAATTTCTTAGTAAAGAGCAAGTTAGGTATGATCTTTATAAGGAGGGGTTGATACACAATTTCTATAAAGGACCAATAGTTAATATCTTAGGTTATGCAGTCCATAAGGTCTCTGTTTCAACTCCTCAACTCTGCCACTGTTGCAGGAAATCAGCCACAGAAAATATGTAAATGAATGAATGTGGCAGTGTTCCAGAAACATGCACCAGGCAGGCTGGATTTGGCCCATGGGCCCTTGTTTGCCAACTCCTGTTTGAGTCTTAGTAATTAACTTTAATGCTATGAGTATTTCTGGAATGTTCCATTTGGGTTTGCATCTCTTCTATTTCTACCTTAATTTTCCCCATGAAGTTGAATTTTCTCTTTGTTTTAGAGGTATTTGTATATTTCATCTTATTCAACACAGTTATATTTCTCATGTTTATGTTAAGTCAGAGCGGGGGCAGGGGGCAGTTCTTCAGGATAATTTGGACTTCAGAAATTTTTTGATCTCTTAGTCCTGACAGAACAACTTCTTTGTTATTAGAGATTTTAGACCTATTTCACTAGTTAGCAGGACAAATTTCTGAGATTCAGATGAGTGTAAATTCTAAAGGGCAAAAAACTCCATCTCAAAAAGTAAACCTATTGAAATAAATTGAAGATTTTTTTTTGACACTGCTAAGTTGTTATATTTATTTCTTCTCTGTATCTTATAGAATTGAAATCTTTCACAGTGCTATAAAATTTGGTTCTTTCTGGGATAACTTTAAGATTTATTTTGTGAGAAGTTTTGTTTGTACTATATATTGCATTTGGGGAGAATATATAATCTGCAACATTTGCTGTTTCTTAAATTTGAATTAATTATGTTAGGAGATATATTTTTATTATTCCATCTGTTGGGATCTCTAAGAGAAAATAAAACTGTATAAAGTCTATTAAATTATTTCTTGACAGCTTTCCTCTAATTGAAATTAAAGATTTTAACAGATGAGCCCAAATTTAAAATTTTTATTTTATGTAAATTTTTATTTAATGTAATGTGTTATTAACTACTTAACCTAGTCTACCTTATGAAAATATATATTTGTGATGAAAACATATGGTAATATAGAAGCAAAAAATAATTAACATTTTTCCTTTACTTATTCATTTTTATGTAGGGACGATTTATCTTTTTTTTCCCCTCAAATTTGATTCTAAGCTGGGAGAAAATTGCAGTTTATCGTATACTAGAATACTTTTTTTCTTAAATGTCTTTACTAAGTTTAGATAAGTCAGGTTGGGTGGTTATAAGAAAGTGAGAGTTTTTGCTTAGCAGTTGTTACTTATGTTATGTGTCTTGAGTTACTAACTTATAACTCTTTATGTCCCATTTCAAGTATTATGTTACTAATCTGTTTCTTTTTTCTGTTTTAGATTATATTCAGTGTCCATATTGCCAGAGGAGATTTAATGAAAATGCAGCTGATAGACATATAAATTTCTGTAAAGAACAGGCAGCACGTATCAGTAATAAAGGCAAATTTTCTACCGATACCAAAGGAAAATCGATTTCTCGGTCACAGGTAATCATTGTGGTCATTTCTACAAATAAATGAGAAAATGACTTTAAGTTCACAGTTTTATGTTTATTCTTTATAGCACATTTAACTACAGTTTCTCACCTGCTAAAATTTATATATTACTGTTCAGGGATTTAGTAAGAAATTTGAATGGCTAGTTGAGAACAAAATTTGAAGTGGACTTGAGTTAGTAAAGACTTAAAAATATACAGATTTAAAGAGGTATTAGGAAAAAAGGGAGAAAATTAGTTTAAAATAGATGCAGCAGATTCAGAGGAAACTAGAGAGGTTAGATGAATGAGAAAATTGCAATAAAAATCCACATTTGAAAATCATGTAAGTTGTGAATGTTTCCATGTTATATATGAGTAACACATTTGAGAAAATGAAAACATGGGGTTACATCCAGACTGCTACTTTTGAACTTTTAGACAAATGACATTAATGTATGTAAGCCTTCATTTCTTCATCTGTGAAGTGGTAATCTACATAACTATAGTGAGAAGCAAATGAAATGATGTATGTGAAAGCACTTAGAGAACCATAAACCATATAAGGATTTTGTTATATTAAATTTATTTTTACACTACTGTTGTTTTTCTTTAAGCATATTGTCACATAAAAACTTTGACAATATACTTTTAAGCAAATTTTATTTTTCACAAAGCTTTCATTTGTAAACTTTTTTTTAGTACTGTAAACTTAGCAAACAGTAAATAATCAAATCTATTTTTTTGTTACTTATGAATAAAATATTGGATTAAAAGACCACATTGCAATTGAGACCTCCTTGAGAGAATCCTCCTATTGAATTTTTGTTAATATTATTGGAAATGGAGCATTTCATTATTACCATCATCATTGTGGGGAAAGAATAGCGAAGAAAACTCATTTAGAAGAATTTCCAAAACAGATGGAAAACAATGTATATCTTTTGAACAGTTAAGAACATCAATAGGATTTTGTTTTAAGAATAAAATAGTAGAGCAAAGGAAATACAATAGAATGTGTGCATTCCAACAGCTTGGTGCCAGATGATTTGTAAATGTAAAATTCAAGTAGTTTTTAAGTTCCCACCTTAAATTTTATCAGTTCTGATACCATGCCTAGTCATATATATTTATTTCAGTCTGACCCCATATTTTCTCATCTGTATTCATTCAAGAAGTTTTTGAGTACTCTCTTTGAACCAGACACTGTACCCAGTACTGGATCTACATTAGTAAACTAAATAGAGTACTTTTCCTAAACACGCTTAAATGCTTCCTTGTCATATTTAGCAGCTGTAATCTGGCCTGATTACAGCCCACTTTTTGACCCTGCTCTAATCAAAATAATGATACAAACACAGTGAAGATCAGGTTTTTATAGGTAAAAACAAGAAGTTGTACCGTTCAGTTAAGCTGTCATAATCCTTCACGAGGAATTTTATCAAATTTAGGCATGGTTGTATTAAAGTAGACCCATGAAGACATAGGAAACCAAAAATATCATCTAATGTATGCTAAATTACATGTCTTGTTATTTTAAAAGAACAAATTATTTTGAAATAACTCATGCATAATTTAGATCCTGCAGTAGTCTTTCATCAGATTAGGCTAGACTGAGTTACCTTATGAGTTTAAAGCAATACTATAAGTATTTTATGATTTAAGAATTTTCCTAATCATATTGTGATAGGAAATCATATTCTGATTTCCAAATCAGTATTCTGATTGATTCTTACCCTACTTATTCTAAAGTAATGAAGTTTTAAGTCTGGAAAGATGATATGCAATTTTTAATAAATATTTTTCTGATTATTAAAAGGATTCCTATTCTTTATGGAAAATTTGAGAAATATATATATTTAAAAGTTATCAACATAGTTAACATTTTAAATATCTCTAAGCTCTTATTTTTTACAACACTTTTATTCAGATTTCTTCTTACAATTTTCCTGTTATTTTTTTTGTAAATTATACACATAGAAAACAAAGCATAAAACATAAATACATACATAACCACAAGAAAGTTGAGAAATACAATATTGTTAGTCTTACAAAAGCCTCCACTAGTGTTTCACTCCCAGAATGTAATGTTCTCTCACTCCTAGCCCCCAACACCCATGAAGTAGTCACTATTTTGACTTTACATATAATCAATTTTTGCCTTTTTATATAGTCCCCAGACCACATTAATATTTTTATTTACTATAGCTTTATGAATTTTTTTTTAATTGAAGTATAGTGGGTTTACAATATTATATTAGTTTCAGGTATATAGCATAGTGATTCAGTATTTTTACAGATTATACTTCATTTAAATTTATTACATAATAATGGCTATATTTCCCTGTGCTGTACAATATATCCTTGTTGCTTATTTATTTTATACATAGTAGTTTGTATCGCTTAATCCCTTATGCCTATTTTGCCCCTCCCACCTTCTATCACTCCACTGGTAACCACTAGTTTGTTCTCTGTATGTGTGAGTCTGTTTTTTTGTTATACTCACTAGTTTGTTTTTTTTAGATTCCACATGTAAGTGATATCATACAGTATTTGTCTTTCTCTGACTTCACTTACTATGATATTCTCTAGGTCCATTTATGTTGCTGCAAGTGGCAATATTTAATTCCTTTTTAATGGATAGTTATATTTCATTGTGTATATATGTATATACCACATCTTCTTTAACCATTCATCTGTCAGTGGACATTTAGGTTGCTTCCATGTCTTGGCTATTGTAAATAGTGCTTCAGTGAACATTGGGGTGCATGTATCTTTTAGAATTAGTTTTCGTCTTTTCCAGATATATGCCCAGGAGTCGGATTGCAGGATCACATGGTAACTCTATTTTTAGTTTTTTAAGGAACCTCCATACTGTTCTCCATAGTGGCTCTACCAATTTACATTCCCACCAACAGCGTAGGAGGTTTCCTTTTTCTCCACTCTCTCCAGCGTTTATTATTTGTAGACTTTTTGATGATAGCCATTCTGACTGGAGTGAGGTGATACCTCACTGTAGTTTTGGTTTGCATTTCTCTGATAATTAGCAGTGTTGAGCATTTTTTCATGTGTCTGTTGGCCATCTCTGTCTTCTTTGGAAAAATGTCTATTTAGGTCTTCTGCCCATTTTTTTTTTTTTTTTTTTTCCGGTACGTGGGCCTCTCACTGTTGTGGCCTCTCCCGTCGCGGAGCACAGGCTCTGGACGCGCAGGCTCAGTGTCCACGGCTCACGGGCCTAGCCGCTCCATGGCATGTGGGATCTTCCCAGGCCGGGGCACCAACCCGTGTCCCCTGCATCGGCAGGCGGGCTCTCAACCACTGTGCCACCAGGGAAGCGCTCTTCTGCCCATTTTTTAGTTGGGTTGTTTGTTTTCTTCATGTTGAGTTGTATGAGCTGTTTATAAATTTTGGATATTAATCCCTTATCAGTCACATCATTTGCAAATGATTTTCTCCCACTCAGTGGTAGTCTTTTTGTTTTGTCAGTGGTTTCCCTTGGCAGTGCAAAAGCTCTTAGGTTTAATTAGGTCCCATTCACTTATTTTTCATTTATTTCCTTTGCCTTAGTAGGCATATCTAAAAAAAATATTGCTATGCCTTATGTCAAAGAGTGTTCTGCTTGTTTTCTAGGAATTTTTATGGTTTCTGGTCTTACATTTAGGTCCTTAATCCATTCTGAGTTTATCTTTGTATATGGTTTGAGGAAATGTTATAATCATTCTTTTATATGTAGCCATCCAGTTTTCTCAGCACCACTTAATTAAACAGACTGTCTTTTCTCCCTTGTATATTCTTTTTTTTTTTTTTTTTTTTGTGGTATGCAGGCCTCTCACTGTTGTGGCCTCTCCTGTTGCGGAGCACAGGGTCCGGATGCGCAGGCTCAGTGGCCATGGCTCACGGGCCCAGCTGCTCTGTGGCATGTGGGATCTTCCCGGACCGGGGCACGAACCTGCGTCCCCCGCATTGGCAGGCGGACTCTCAACCACTGGGCCACCAGGGAAGCCCTCCCTTGTATATTCTTGCTTCCCTGTTGTAGATTAATTGACCATAGATGCATGGGTTTATTTCTGGGCTCTCTATTCTGTTCCATTGAGCTAGGTGTGTTATTTTTGTGCCAGTACCATACTATTTTGATTATTGTAGCTTTATATTATAGTCTGAAGGCGGGGAGCATGATACCTCTGGCTTTGTTCTTAGCTTTATAAATCTTGATATCTGGTAGAACTTTTTCTCCTACCTTCTGTTTTTTAAGGTTGTTTTAGCTAATTTTTGTCCTTTGCATTTTCACATAAATTTGAAATTATATTTTTAACGTCATTGCACACATGTGCACATATATACCCACCTATATTCGATTTTTGATTAGGATTGCATTGAATCAGCTGGGATTGAGTTTATATCTTCACTGTCTTGGGTTTTCCCAGACTCAATATTATCAGTCTTTTTCATTTTAGCTGTTGTAGTGAGTGTATGGTGGTGTATTGTTGTGATTTTAATTTACATTTCTTTGAAAACCAAAAACCAATTAGTTTTAGTATCATTTTGTGTTCTTTTTTTTTTTTTTTTTTTTTTTTGCGGTACGCGGGCCTCTCACTGCTGTGGCCTCTCCTGCTGCGGAGCAGAGGCTCCGGACGCGCAGGCTCAGGGGCCATGGCTCACGGGCCCAGCCGCTCCACAGCGTGTGGGATCTTCCCAGACCAGGGCACGAACCTGTGTCCCTGCATCGGCAGGCGGACTCTCAACCACTGCGCCACCAGGGAAGCCCTCATTTTGTGTTCTTATTGGTCATTTGTGTTTTCTGTGAAGTATCTGGAAGGTTTTTCTGGTCCTTTTATTAGGTTCTCTTATTGAATGAAAGCATGTGTTAAATATTCTCAGTCTTTTCTCAAATGTGTATTAACAATATTTTCTTCCCTTCTGTGTCTTGGCTTTTTTTTTTTTAAGGATGGCTTTTGAAAAGCAAAAGCTTAAAACTTTGATAAAGTCTAACTTATAAATTATTTCTTTTATGACTTTTTTTTCTTCTTGGTTCTAAGGAATCTTTACCCTTACCAAGCTTGCAAAGATTTTTCTCCTTTATCTTCTAGAAATTTTATAGTTTTAGCTCTTACATTTAGATCTGTGGATTATTTCAAGCTAATATTTGTATGATGTGAAGTAAAGGGCAATTGTTAATTTTTTTCTATATGGATAATCTGTTGTTTCGGCACCATTTGTTGAAAAGACTTCTTTACCCAATGAATTTGCCAAAGCACCTTGTTTGATCATCAGTTGAATGTATATTTTTAGTTCTATTTCAGGACATACTGTTCTGTTCCATTCATCTGTATGTCTGTTCTTTTATCAATACCACACTATTGCCATACTAAATATTATACCATATAAGCCTTAAAATCATGTAGTCTAAATTCTTCAACTTGTTTTTTCTTTTTAAAATTACTTTGGTTATTCTAGGTTGTTTACATTTTATATAAATTTTTTTGTTTTGCTAGTTTCTACAAAAAAAGTCTACTAGTGCTTGATTGAAATTACATTAAATATATAAATCATTTGGGGAAAATTAACATCTTAATATTGAATTGTCCAGTCCATGAATTTGTTATATTTCTTGCTTATTTAGGTGTTCTTTTTTTTAATTGAATATAATTGATGTAGAACATTATATTAGTTTCAGGTGTACAACCTAATGACTCAATATTTGTTTATATTACAAAGTGATCACCACAATAAGTCTAGTTAATGTCCATCATCATACACGATTACCTAATTTTTTTTCTTAGGATGAAAAACAAAATTTATTTCAAGAGTGTTTTCCTTATCTTGTTTGATCTTGACATTGTTTCTAATCTTGCACCCTACTATTTTGTTAAATTCACTTATTAATTATAATAGCTTATTGTAGATATCATAGGGTTTTTCTGTGTACATAATCATGTCATCTGTAAATAAGGACAGTTTTACTACCTTCTCTTCAATCTCTATGCCTTTTTCTCCCTGTAATAATTTATTACACTAGCTAGAATTTTCAGTCCAGTGTTGAGTAAAAGTTGTGAAAGAGAGTTGCTTTCTTCCTGTTCTTAGGTGAAAACCATTCAGTTTTTCACCACTGAGTATGATATTGCTGTGGATTTTTGTTAATGCCCTTTGTCAGGCTGAGAAAGTTCTCTTCTAATTGCTGAGAGTTCTTTTTTAAACCGAGAATGCATTTTGCATTCTGTCAAACGCTCTTTATCTATTGAAATACCATAGTTTTTCTGTTACTCTGTTAATGTGATGAATTGCACTTATTTATTTTCAGATGTTAAACCAACTTTGCATTCTATGAATAAATTCTATTTTGTTATGAATTATTGCTCTTTTTATAAATTATTGGATTTGATATGCTAAAATTTAGAATTATTGCCTCTATGCTTGTGAGAAATATTGGTGTGTAGTTCTCTTTGTTTGATGTTTTTAGCTGGTCTTGGTATCAGGGAAATGCTAGCCTCATATGGATTTGCAGTTATTTCCTCCTCCATTTCCTGAAAGAGTTTGTAAATTCTTTTTTTGTAGACTTTTACAGTAATGGTATTATTCCTATTGTGTATGTTTGCTAAAATTCACCAGTGAAGCCATCTAGGTATGGGTTTTTCTTTTTTTCAGAGCTTTTCATCGACATCATTTTCTTGGGTAGATACAAAGCTGTTCAGATTTTCATTTCTTCTTGGTGTCAGTTTGGGCAATTTGTATCTCTTAAGTAATTTGTGTAATTGGATTTATTGACCTAAGGTGTTAACTTCTTAACGTAGAAATATGTTGTGATATCCTCTTTTTCATTCCTAATACAGGTATTTTGTATTCTCTTTTTTTCCCTCTGGTTAGTTTTTTTCCCTTGATTATTCTGTTTAGAGATTTATTGATTTCATTGTATCTTTTCAGAGAAACAGCTTTTGGTTTTATTGCTCTAGCATTGCTTTAGCTACATCTCAAAAATCTGAATGTGTTTTTTTTTTTTCTTATTCAGTTCAAAACATTTTTAAATTTGTGACTTCTTTTACTCAAAGTCAAGTCAAATATGAGTCATTTACTTCCAGATACAGTCATCCCTTGGTATCTTTGGGGGACTGGTTCCAGGAACCCCACCCCGTGCTCCCTGCCCCACCAAGGATAAGTCCCTAATGTAAAATTGCATAGTGTTTGCATATAACCTACATCCTTCCCACATATTTTAATCAGATCATCTCTAGATTACCTATAATATCTAATACAATGTAAATGTTATGTAAATAGTTGTAAATACAGTATAAATGATATGTAAATAGTTGTGTGCATGTGGCAAATTCAAGTTTTGCTTTTTGGAACTTTTTGGAATTTTTTTTGACCTGTGGTTAGTTGAATCCATGGATTCGGAACCTGTAAATGTGGAACCAGTGGATATAGAACCCGTGGATACAGAGGGCCAACTGTGTTTGGAGCTGTTCTAGATGTTTTGTTGTTGTTTTAATTCTGTTCTGGTCTGAGAATGTACTTGGTAAGATTTTTATCTTATTGGGATTTGTTTAATTGCCTAGCATGTGGTCTCTTAATGAATGTTCTGTGGCATATGAAAAGCAGAGTGTATTCTGCAGTTGTTGGGTATAAAGTTTTATAAATGTCAGGTAAGGTGGCTGGTAGCTTCATTCAGATCTTCCATGTTCTTTTTATTCCATCAGTTACTAAGAAATGTGTTAAAATCTTTATGATTGTGAGCTTTTCTGTCTCATTAATTTTGCCAGTTTTTGCTTCAAGTATTTTGAATTTCTCTTATTAAATGTGTTTTACATTTACAAATGTAATATCTTCTGTATTTATTGATTCTTTTATCATATGGAGTGTCCCTTTTTGTCTTTAGTGACATTCCTTGTGTTGAAATTTGTTTCATCGATAACATAGCTGTTTCAGCTTAATTATCCTAATTTTCCTTCTATTCTTTAACTTAAATTTGTAGGTTTGCATCTTCTGTAGACAGCCTATAGTTTTCTTTAATCCATCTGACAACCTCAACCTGTTTGTTGAAGTGTTTTGGCATTTACACTTAATGTAATCATTGATATGTTTGTGTTTAGGTCTGCTATGTTGCTATTTTCTATTTTGTCTTTATTTTTGTTTTTATTCCTCTGTTACTTCTTCCTTGCCTCTCTTGTTTTAGTAGAAGACATTTTATTTTCTCTATTGGCTTTCTAGCCATAAGTCTCTATATTTTTTAAAGTCGTTACTCTAGGAATAACAAAATGCATCTTTAACTTAACCCTGTCTATTGATATGTTTATATACCTCTCGCCAATCTTAGTGCTGTTGTTGTATATATGTAAAACTCTGTAGACATTATAAAGCCATCAATACTCTTGATGCGTATTGTTATAAGTGTTATACTTACTGCTTTAAAATCTGTCTTTTAAAGAAATTAGGAGAAAATAATATGTGAACATATATTTATACGTATATAGGCACACACACTATATATATTTATGCATACATGTATATACTCTGCATTTTATATTTACTCACATATTATCATTTCCAGACCTCTTCATTTCTTCTTATAAATCTCTGTTGCCATATTTAGTCATTTTCCTTCAGCCCGAATAAGTTTCTTTAGCCTTCTAATAGTACAGATCTGCTGGCAATGAATTCTCTGTTTTTGGTTATCTGAAAAAATGCATATATTTTACATTCATTTCTCTGTTGAGATTCCCTATATTGTTCATTCACTGTTACCATATTTCCCTTTAATTCTTGTGTATATGTTCCTTTAATTTTTGAACATATTTATAATAACTGTTTTGAAATTCTTAATTACAAAGTCTTACACACCTGTGCCCACTTGAAGTCAGTTTCTGTTGACTTTTTTTTGCTGAATATGGGTCATGCTTTCCTGTATTCATTTTCCTTTTCTTGTCTCCCCTTTCCCCTTCCCTTCCACTTCCCTTCTCTTTCTCGTTTCCTGAAATTAAACCCAGAGATACACAGTTTCCAGAAGGACTGCTTTTGGATGATTTCTAATCTCTTAAAATCCTTTTTTTAAATCTATAGGAGGATTATATCTGTATCTATAAGGAGGATTATAGATTATCTATAGGAGGATTATACAGCTGCTTCATTTCTCCACCATTGAATTTGTAATCTGTTATTTTATTTTTAATTTCTTCTTCTAATTTTCTATGTTACTTTCTATAGTTTCCAATTCCCTGTTGATATTTTCAAAGTTGTCTTTTATATCTTTGAATGTAGTAAGCATAATTGTTTTATGTTATGTGTCTGATAATTGTTACATCATGTGACCTTTATGGATATGTTCTTGCTTTCTTTTTTCATTTGTGGTTCCTTATATCATTATGTTTGTAATTATTATTGACCATTTTCTGCTGTTGCCCTTAAAATGTTATTCTCGAGGATTAATCTTGTGAAGTGCCTTTTTTAGAGAAAATTTGTGCTTGTTTATTCCAGGTATCTACCAGTCTGGAGACACATTAAATTAAATTACTGGCTTTAGTTTGCTGTACCATCTAGTAATGCATAATCATAAAGCAAATCCATGTGATGGCCAGACCCTGTTACAATCTCACATGGTGTTGGCCTGGCAGTTCTTTTTCCTCTCATCTGACATTCAGTGCTTTTAAAATGATTTTTTATACTTTCCTCAGCATTTAAAATTTTTTAGTTGAAGGATTGGTACAAATAGTTCCTTTTACCATTTTATCAGAAATGAACATCCTCCACGTTCTTTAAGCTTTTTCCAGTTTCAATAAAAAGTCTTCGTAAATATAAATATGTTACTAACACAATTTATTAGATTTGTGATCTGTATAAAAACACATGAAATAATCACCTAACAAATACTTATATGACGAATGAAATATGTATTGAGTATAACTATAAAATCAGAGTTTGTTCTTTTGATCATTAAAGTAATTTTATACAAAATGGTTGCTAGCTAGAGTCATCCTGAAAGCCTACCAGTAGAATTTCAGCTTGATGTTGTAGAATAGATAAAATACAGGTCAGTAAGGAAGGAGTCATATTATCTAGGTCAGGGGAACAGCAAGTTACTGAGAGACAGGTGAATATGTTTTGAACAAGAGGCATTCAGAGTAGTATGAGGATTCAGTAAGGAAACTAACATGACTAGTTTGGGTTGAAAGTAATAGGAAATATTATAGGAGATAGATAAAGTTGGGCTAGGTTCTCGTCATCTCAGATCTGACCAAAAAATTGAGTAAAATAGTAGGAGGTCTCTACGGAGGGGAAAAACAAAGCACCTTTTGAAAGGAATATTCTGCCTTTTTCTGTTTGTAAGCCATTAATTAATAATAGTAATTCCTAATATGTGAATAAAAATTTCTAGTACCGGTATATAATGCTGCCAGGGCCCTTCCTGCCTAAAATTTGACCTCTCAATGTGTAATATGCTATACCAGTATCTTATTAATGCTAATCATTTTGCTCTGTTTTTGGTAATTAGCACAGTATGAGTGGGTCACCAATCCTGTTTCTTAATCCAATTTTATTGACCCTATTTTTAGTAGACATGCCTCTAATATTTTGACAAATCTTCGTTAGGTCTTTTTTTCCATATTGTTAGTTTTAAAATCTTGCCTAATGTCTTCATTAGCATTGGTATTTTAGTAGGAGAGACTGACACTAACCAGAAATACCCCTTAGGTTTTCAAAGAAACAGTATATTTATATGGCTCATCTCCAAAGTCTCCTAGTCATTTGTTCATTTGACAGACGGTTATCGAAGGTTTTCTAGTTGCCAAGTGCTTAAGAAATTGCAGTTTCTGGCATTATACTGCCAAATGTCCATGTTATTTGTGTGTGTGTGTGTGTGTGTGTGTGTGTGTGTGTGTGTGTGTGTGTGAGAGAGAGAGAGAGAGAGAGGGAGAGAGAGAGGGAGAGAGAGAGACCATTTTACCAAGATTTGTTTTTGCACAAGGTCAGACACTGAATTTTGAAGAGAGAGAATATTTGAGTTCAAAATTTGTGCTTAGCAGTTTTCATTAGTAGCAAGCACATCTTAAATTTTGTACTGATTATAGGTTATAAATGTGATTTGATTTTTGAAAATTAGGTTTAAAAACAATTTTTCTCATTAAGTCCAAAGCAATCTAAATAATGCATTGGGCTCAAGTACACATACATGCAAGTCATCACCTTATAGTTGGAGTATAGAGCTAGAACTAAGGTGGCGTGAGTCTTAATTCCTATTTTGTTGTTAAGTTGGGGTGTAACCCTGGGCAAATTCACTTCTTTATCTTGGAGTGGGCGTTCAATAAGATTCTTTTAAATTCAGTAACAGAGCAAAATTTGGCTCAAGTAAGAGACAGTAAAATAAAATTAACGGTGATATCTCTAGAGAAGAGAGAAAAAATGAGAATAAACGAGATAAGCTAAAATACCCTATCTTTCTCAGCCCACATCCCATTCATCTAACATGGTCTGGTGAGGTTAATAAAGCCAGAATTAGCTCTTTCTCTCCACACTGGGGCAATAATCCATTAAGCAGCTATTGTAAAACTTGTTCAGACTGATAGGTACTCTTATGAATTTTTATCAGTAAGAAATATGACTGGATTATATATATGAAATATAAAACCATACCCAGGAACATGTAAGAATATTGACCTTTAAAGCTACACCACTGAGTGAGCATCATTGGGTGTTTCGAAGTTTTTCTGTTATTATGGTTGGCATTTAAAATCTTAACATTGAGGGCTTCCCTGGTGGCGCAGTAGTTGGGGGTCTGCCTGCTGATGCAGGGGACACGGGATTGTGCCCCAGTCCGGGAAGATCCCACATGCCGCGGAGCGGCTGGGCCCGTGAGCCATGGCCGCTGAGCCTGCGCGTCCGGAGCCTGTGCTCCTCAACGGGAGAGGCCACAGCAGTGAGAGGCCCACGTACCGCAAAAAAAAAAAAAAAAAAAATCTTAACATTGAGGAAATTTTTTTTCCATTTCATCCATTTTGTTTTCTTTGAATGAGGAAAAGTTGCTCTTAGTTTATTTTAGCAGTACAACATCTGAGCCAAACTTTTAGTACTCCAGTTTTGAGAAGAAACATATTTTGGGAAACCTTTCTGTGAGGTGATATATTTTAACCTGCACTTTCTAAATTTGGATAATCCAGGAACTAATAAAAAGATTGCTCATTTAAGGTAATGTATGCTTTTGAAATACTGGTTTACAATCCATAATCAAAGAGTGATGATCAAATATTTTATTTTCATTATTTTAGTATAAGCCTCCTGCACTTAAAAAGTCCAGTTCTCCTGGAGCCACCTCATCAGGATCTTCACGATTACCACAGCCAAGTGGCACTAGCAAAACTGTTGTAGGTAATGAGATCCATAAAATAACTTGATTTTTTTTTTTCTTTTAACAGTGTTGGTACAAAAGGAAATGAATATAGTATTCTGTTCTGGATTATTCAAAATAGATTTATAATTAGGATGAGATGTGGAGGATAAGTAATTATTTTGGTTTAGAAATAAAGTAACTTTCAGTAGCTTCTACTTTAGGTATTTTATAGTCCTTTTTTTTTTAGCTATATGTCTACCCTCAGTGTTGTAGTGATATATCATCTCTTGAGAATAGTCAACCAAGTTCTTCTCTCGATTCTTCGACCGCAGTATTTTTCCCCTCATTTCTGCCTGTCCCTCTCTGAACTTGACAGTTATCCTTAGTAGACAAATATTTAATGATTTGAAGGAAATATTGATTACTGAAGTGTATCTTTATTTGTATATAAATTGTAAGAAAGAAATACAGAAATTATAAATGAAGGATGTGTATGTTGTTCCCTGGAAATTTTATTTAATTTTTTTTTCTTATTTGATGACTCATTTTGTTATTTTGCCACAAAGATTTATTGCCACTAAAGCACTGTTTTCCTTGTCAGATGCTCTGTTTTATGTGATTTTTGTTTTTCAGACTGTCGTTAAAACTAATACCTTTTTTATTATAAGGTGTTCCTTCAGGTAAAGTGTCTTCAGTTAGCAGCTCTTTGGGAAGCAAACTTCAGACCTTGTCTCCCTCCCATAAAGGGATAGCAGTCCCTCATGTAGGGTAAGTCTACATTGAATTTAATTTATTAGTGATACATATATACATATATATATACACACACGATACTAAGGTTTTATTTTGTTTAGGTAATTGGCTTTTTCATTAATCTTAATTTCTAAGTTTGTCTTTTAACGTATTGCTCATCAGGAGCTCACACACTGCTATTGAGAATCTAAATTAGTATAACCAGTTAGGAAGAAAATCTGGTGGCATTTATCAAGAGTCTTAAAAACATTCATATCTTCGACTGAATAATTTTATTTCTGGGAATCTAGTCTAAGGAAATCACTTAAAATATGGTGGATTTTTATAATCATTATTTTTTAAGCACGTATCAGGCACTGTGCTAGATATTTTACATTATTTTTATTAAAACTACCCACTGCCATAGGATGAGAGGATCAGAGAAGCAGAGTAATTCGCTCAAAGCTACACAGGTGTTAAGAGTTGGAAGCAGGATACAAATTGGAGTCTCTTTGGCAGTAAACACTGGTCTCTTTTCATGTTTTTTCTGTAAAGTAAAAAAAAAAAAAAAAATCACCCAAATGTCTAGCTTTGTTTGAATAGCAAATTGTGAAAATCTACAAAAGAATATTATACAATCATAAAATATATATAAATTTTAAAAAGATGATCCTGCTATTAGAAGTATGTGGGATACAAATTCCATGTATACTTTGATAGAAGCTATAAAAATTTAATAATTTTAAAATACTTTTTGTCTTTCTATGGTTTTATATACATGGCTTTTAATAAAGTAGCATAATTAAGCTTTCAACAATTATTTTAATCTGGGAAAATTTGTTGATAACACTAGAGTTTTTAATAGAAGTCTTTCTATTCCAGTAGAAACTCATTTTCCATTTTGATAAACTAGAAAATTAAGAAATTGCCATATGATTATCTTTGGCAATGCGGCCTTATTCTTTATCTTTACACATACTGATAAAGTTGATTTAGGAAACATAGCGTACATTATTTTCAGATCTAGGTTCTCACTTTGGTTTTTATGTAGGAAATATATATGATGGTATCTATCCATAGAGACTAACTGCCTTTTGTTTCCTAATTTGGACTACATAGAAAGTGTAAGACCTAAAAAGAGTTTAATGTAATTATTGTAGAAAAAGAATGAGATCTGATTAGTTAAATGTCTTTCCTCTTTGTTGTGCTTCCAAAAAGAAGAGACAGGCTATCCTTAAGAAAGAGACAGGTTATCAGTAGAACAGGTGGTTGAAAAGTAAAAAGCTCATCTTCCAGTGCTAAAAAAAACTCATCGATTTTTGTTTGTTTGTTTTGCTTCTCTGCTGAGTTGACCCACTAGATATTTAACTGAAGTATAGACATAGCAATATGTTTTAACTTTACAACCAGTAGCTTCATTTAGTTGATTATGAATTAAAGGCTGGTAGTTTTTTAGTACCTTTCCTTTCATACTGGTAATTTTATCAGTTGACACTATTAAGTTGTACTGACACCGTTTTTAAAAGAGGACATGTGAAGCTGGCTGGTAAGATGAAAAGGGTTACTGACTTTGGATTAGAGAGCTAGGCTTCTAGATCCTACTTTGCCCCTAAATACCTATATGACTTTGTGCATATCTCTTTTCTCTGTCTCGCTCTGACAACTTTCTGTGACTGCTTACACCTTGACAGATGATCTAAGAAAATCTGACCAACATTTATCTTTAGGAGAAAATTTTTTACTAACTAGCAAAGGCTTTAGGCACAAGAATTTTATAAGTTATGTGCTGCTACAGTGCTATAAAGATTTAAAATTTTTGGTGGTCCCATATTATATTAAACTGTCAAACATAACTGCTTAAATCCCAATTTTATATATGATCCTTATGTGTTAAAGGCATTGTTTCCAACTACTGGAAGGAGAGTGGTGATGTGTGCTTCTGATCAATATATTACTGTATTAACTGGAACATTACTGTATTACTATATTGAATAGAATCCTTCATGACTATTTAGTGGCACAGCTGGTTATGTTTTTTAGATTATTGAGGTAATGATTTGTCTCTTGCCCTTACTGGATTATAAGCTCTGTGATAGCAAAGCCCTGTGTCTGCTTTGCTTACAGATATAACTACAAAATGTAAATAGTATAATGCTTGGCGTATAGGCACACAAATTTTTGGTGAATATATGAAAAAAATAGTGAATCAATAAATTCCTCATTTGTCAATTTTTTGACCCATCACAGAATCATGGTCTGGTAGTGGTAAGAAAATTACTAGAGGTTTATATGATAATAATCATTTTTATTGACACAGATAATTCAGGATTGAGTAAAGATAGAATTAAGACATCTGACTAGCTGTGATGTTCAAGCAGTTGAGCACCCTTCTGAGATTAGTAAAATGAGTCGTTTTAGTGGCTTGATTATTTAGAGCCTGGTATATATAATCTTTATTGTGGTCAGCTTTAATCATACATATCAGTGGTCTGTAATGTTTAGCATATATTGGAGTCATACCACAGAAAAATTTATCTTTTTACTTGGAAAAATTCTCATATGTTTGATAATTCTAGACAACCTGTGGGTTGACTGATTTAAACAGAATTTTTATTTAAGCAAAACATACCCCTGATAGAAAATTTTTTTCTTAGCTAAAAGATGATTTTCTTTACTCCTAGAGATTTTAGACATATGATGAAACACAGAGCTTTTAAATAAATATTGCCATGCTTGAATTGTATCAGAGAGTTTACATAGTCATGTCTTGAGAATTGTTTTTTCTTAATGGTTAATTACTAGCTTAAATGAATACTTCAGCTGATAATTTTCAATAGCTAAAGTGTCAAATTTCAAAGATTTACTTCTGTTCAGTTACTCTGAAAAACAGGAGTTTACTTTGAGATATAATGTAATAGATGTGGTAAAACTAGAGAAACAGAATGCATGTAAGGAGCACTTTTTAATAAAAAAAAAAAAGAAATTAGTTTCTCATACTTTATATTAACAAAAGTGAGAAATAAATGTCTAGGTTTTTTTTTCTTTTTTTTGTGGTACGCGGGCCTCTCACTGTTGCGGCCTCTCCCGTTGCGGAGCACAGGCTCCGGATGCGCAGGCTCAGCGGCCATGGCTCACGGGCCCAGCCGCTCCGTGGCATGTGGGATCTTCCCGGACCGGAGCACAAACCCGTGTCCCCTGCATCGGCAGGCGGACTCTCAACCACTGTGCCACCAGGGAAGCCCAAATGTCTAGTTTTTAAGTATATTTTTGTATGAGTGGAAGCAGGCTTTTCTTATAAGCCAATCTTTTGATGTGTGTGGTTTGTGTGGACCATTATTTAGATTTTTCTGAATTTCTCTGTCTTTTAATATTGATATAGAAATGCCACAACCTAGAATTTCAGAGTTTGGCTTCTTTTGTGGATAACAATGATTTAGGCTGTTGGACTAGGGAAGCTCACTTTGCCATGGAATTGAGATACTACATTATCTATATAGGATTGATGAGTTTAGGATTAAAATTAATTTGTCATTAATTTTATGACAGATTTCAAAACTTTGAGTGCCTCAAATTATCAGAGCTATAGATGTCTACAAAGATACAAAATACCACTTGATAAATTTTTTCCCCAAATTATTTCAGACATCATTTTTTTTATTTTATTCTGCTTTGTTACAGTCGTACAGGACTGAGTGGCTTATTTTCTAAGGGTTCATTCTAATGGTATCAACAATAAACAAGGACCTTCCCTAGGTTAAAGTTTGTCTCAAATTAGAAATAGATTGATACTGTTGCCAAATATTTTTTAAAATGCTCATTCAGCTATGAATATTTGGAAAGCCTGCCAAAGTATTGTTCCTTTCTAGATATACTAATGATATCATAGCAGTTACATGCAACTAGAGATAGTCCTTTTAAAAAGTCTAGGTCAAAATTGAAGAGTTTATCATCTATAGAAATGTATTAGCTTGACAAAAAGTTAAGTGTTTTTGTCTAGTAATACAGGATAATCTAGTGATATTTATCATAACTATAGTAAAATTTTAAAGATCATCATTGAAATCTGCCTTTCATTTAGATTTTCAAAATCTTAAAATACTGGCATGCTCTCATGTATGGAATTTTGATATTTTAGAGCAGGTGATCTTTTTGTACTTTTTCTTTTTTTTTTTTTTTCCAGTACGCGGGCCTCTCACTGTTGTGGCCTCTCCCGTTGCGGAGCACAGGCTCCAGACGCGCAGGCTCAGCGGCCATGGCTCACGGGCCTAGCGGCCCCGCGGCATGTGGGATCTTCCCAGACCGGGGCACAAACCCGTGTCCCCTGCATCGGCAGGCGGACTCTCAACCACTGCGCCACCAGGGAAGCCCCCAACAATTGTTTTTATTGGAACATTGCCACACCCAATTGTTTATATATTGTCTGTGGCTGCATTCATGCTACAGTGACAAAGTTGAGTGTGACAGAGATGGTGTGGCTTACAAAGCCTAAAATACTTACTGTCTGGCTTTTTACAGGAAAAGTTTGCCACTCCCTTTTTTTCTGAATGAGCGAGTTATCATAGGAATTAGATATTTATAATTTGAAGGTATGGGTTTTAAGGATTCTTCATTTATTCCCAAGGATGGAACTGTTTTTAAGTCATGTGGAATATCTAGGAAGTTAGGCCAAAGATTAGTGTTCCCGTGAACCAAAGGGTTTTTTTAAAAAAACCTTTTATTAATCCATTCAAACACATTACTGTGGTTGAATTGAAAGAACAATAAGGGATTAAAAATACACTTTCATGTTGATTCTGACCAAATCTAGGTGCCAATTTCAGGACATATCCTTGAATTTCGTATGGGATTCTACGTTATGTGTAGAATTGCTTATTCTGCACCAGATTTACCCTGTGTAGGTGTGCTTGCTTGGCTTCAAAATACCTTCCTTTTTTTTCCTTAGCAGTAGCAAGACTTCTTTTACTGCTGAATGGATTTGTTTATTCCTGCCTTAATTTCTTTCAGACCTTGGGTGTATCACTGTCATTACTGAATTGGACCCTTTAAAAGAAAAATAGCATAGAGGCACTCTAAAAACATTGATATTGATAGTCCATAATTATTACTATCAAATTGAAATTTCTCAAACTTTGTAAATAATGTAAAAATACATTATAAAGTAGATTTCTCATTGTACTTTTTCAAAATTTATTAACAAAGTAACCCCCAACGTAGATAGATGTATAAATTCAATATTAAAATCAACAAAGGTGATTTTTTTTTTCATAACTTGAAACATCTAAGGCCCCTGAGGGCAGGCCAAACATGTAATAGAGAACTCCTGGTTCCTTTACTTGTTTTATTCACTTCCTTAAGTCAGTTACTGATGGTGTGCAAGACCAAGAAAGACATAGAGAAGGAAGGAACTTTGACCAAAGAGCAATCAGTTGGGTTTAAAACTTTAAATTGCTTTTGAAAATATGTCACTACTTTTGCAAAGATTTCAGTTTCTTTTCAAATATCCCTTTATCTTGTTCCTGCTTTGACTTATCTTTAGTGCTACTGAAGGTATAGGGACAGAAAAGAAGGGGTTTAATAGAAAAGGAGACGTGAGCAAAGAAGTGTTCTTGTTCACTGAAGTAAATAGGAAGATGGTATATGGTCTGGATCCGAGTCAGTTTAGGGAACCGTTTAAGTATTTGAAAGGTCTTCTTTCATAAACTGATAATTTTACCTTTTAAATTTTTTATTGAAGTATAGTTGATGTACAGTATTATATGTTTCAGGTGTGCAACATAGTGATTCACAGTTTTTAAGGTTATAATCCATTTATAGTTCTTATAAAATATTGGCTGTATTCCTTGTGTTGTTCAGTATATCCTTGTAGCCTGTTTATTTTATACATGGTAGTTGGAACCTCTTAATCTCTTGCCCCAAACTCTCCCTCCCTCCTTCCATCTCCGCACTGGTAACCGCTAGCTTTTTCTCTATATCTGTGAGTCTGTTTCTTTTATGTTATATTCACTATTTTATTTTATTTTTTAGATTCCACATATAAGTGATACCATACAGTATTTGTCTTTCTCTGACTTATGTTCACTTAGCATAATAATACCCTCCAAGTCCATCCATATTGTTGCAAATGGCAAAATTTCATTTCTTTTTAAGGCTGTATAGTATTCCGGGGTGTGTGTGTGTGTGTGTGTGTGTGTGTGTGTGTGTGTGTATGTGTATGTATTCATTATGTGTGTGTATGTGTATATATGTACATATATATGTATATATCACATCTTCTTTATCCATTCATCTGTTGATGGACACTTAGGTTGCTTCCATATCTTGGCAATTGTAAGTAATGGCACTATGAACATTGGGTGCATGTATCCTTTTGAATTAGTGTTTTTTTTTGGATCTGTACCCAGGAGTGGAATTACTGGGCCATATGGTAGTTCTATTTTTAGTTTTTTGAGAAACCTCCTTACCGTTTTCCACAATAGCTGCACCAGTTTACATTTTCACTAGTAGTGTACAAGGGCTCCCTTTTCTCCACATCCTCACCAACGTTTGTTGTTTGCGGTCGTTTTGATGGTAGCCTTTCTGACAGGTGTAAGTTTTGATAGCTCATTGTGGTTTTGATTTGCATTTCTCTGATGATTAACAATGATGAGCATCTTTTCATGTGCCTGTTGGCCATCTGTAGGTGTCTTTGGAAAAACGTCTATTCAGGTCTTTTGTTTGTTTTTTTTAATGTTGAGTTGTATGAGCTGTTTATATTTTGGATATTAACCCCTTAAGGGTCGTATTACTTGCAAATATTTTCTGCCATTCAGTTGG
This sequence comes from Orcinus orca, assembly GCF_937001465.1. NCBI lineage: Eukaryota > Metazoa > Chordata > Mammalia > Artiodactyla > Delphinidae > Orcinus > Orcinus orca. Next base: position 22,044,447 of record NC_064575.1, read on the forward strand.
TTGTCTTTTTGTTTTGTTAATGGTTTCTTTTGCTGTGCAAAAGCCTTTAAGTTTAATTAGGTCCCAGGATAATTTTAAAATGTATTTAATTAGCCCAACATTGACTGTTATTTCATGGTATTTAAAATATATATGTAAGCAAAATTTATATGTAAAAACACTTAAATATACAAATTCATTTATATAAAATTATATTTATTAAAAATTATAGAAAATACTTTATGTATAAATTTATGTATTATATAATCTTGATTACATTATGAAATTTTTAAATTTTATTTTTGTACAGTTAGACCTTGATAATAACAGCATAACAGTAGCAGATTTTACTGGAACATAAGTTCAAGTGATTTGAGCTTAATACAACATATGCTAACATTTAGCCTAAGTAACATTTGAACACACACATACATATACATAGGTAGATATATCAATTGAGTTGAATTTCATAACACAGGTATGTGGTACAGTAAAATCATCATTGGAACTGCCTTTTAATTATGTTTTTAAAATCTGAAAAATACTAGCAGTTTTTTCATATATGGAAAATATGTAATATTCCCACTAGATAATTACCTTTAGATTTTACTCCTTTGTTTTATCGTACATAAGATTTTAATAGTTCTTATCATGTTAGAGGAATTCATTTTTAAAATGTTTCTAAATTTTTAAATTTTAATTGCAATAACTTTTTTCTGAGGAAGAAAGTAAGATTTTTTATTTCTTTTTCCAAATCCACAGATGGCTTTTGTGAGATAAACACTGTTTGGAACAATAATGTTTTGATTGTTATTAAGTAATTTAAAGAGAAATCTGATTTCTTAAGTAAAATTCGAAATAGGTGAATTTTCCAGTAATTTCTCACAAATAAAGCCCATAAAATTAATATTCTGAGACAAGAGTCTCAGAATTAATGTTCTGAGACTAATGTCTCAGAAATTTCAGAAATTTTGATATGTATACATATATTTAATGGAGGCATCTAAAAAATCCTTTAAAATGTTTTTGGGAGTATGATGTAAACACCTAATTTAAGTATCACCACCAGCAAAATATTAATATCACCTTTTACATCAAAATGCCTGCTATGTATAGGATACTGAAGGAACAGAAAGTGGATAAAATGTGTCCTTCCTTAGAGACCCTTATTATCTAGAGGAATGAACAAATTCTTTTTAGACACTAAACTCCTTAGTAAGAACAAAGCATCAGGTCTGTCTTATTTGCCACAATATCCCCAGAATTTAGCACAGTGCCTGATACATAGTAGGTGCTCAGGGTTTAAATGAGTTTAAAAAAAAAAAATCCCTTTAAAAAAACTATACTTTTTTTTTTTTTTTTGCGGTATGCGGGCCTCTCACTGTTGTGGCCTCTCCCGTTGCGGAGCACAGGCTCCGGACGCGCAGGCCCAGTGGCCATGGCTCACGGGCCTAGCCGCTCCGCGGCATGTGGGATCTTCCTGGACCGGGGCACGAACCCGTGTGCCCTGCATCGGCAGGCGGACTCTCAACCACTGCGCCACCAGGGAAGCCCGATACTTTTTAAGTTATCAAGCAGTGATGTGTCATTCAGTAGTCATTTAAGATAGTTCTAGTTTCCTAATTTAATTTTCCCTGCTCCCTACTATGAATGGATATTGGTTGGTGATAATATAATTTGGTTGATGTAAAACAATGAGTTCTTTGCAAGCCTGTAGTTTTTCTGTTATTCACTAGCTGGAAATCCTTTATACTTCTGGTTAAAAAAAAATTAGTAAGCTTCAGATGGCATGACCACTTAACATTTTTACATGTGATTTTTAGAATTGCCATCCACATTTTCATAGGATCATGTTTTACATTTCTCTGGATAAATTTTAGAAATAGTCATTCTTTGTTAGAAAGTCAGATAGGGATAAAGATAAAAATACATTATTTGATTCATTATTTTATATTTGGAATTTTTAAAGGTAGGGGAAATCATAAAATAATAAAGAAGAAAACAGAGAAAGGTTCTATGATTCAAGGAAGGGGAAAATTAGATTATTTGTGAGCTCCACAAGAACAAACGTCAAATCTGTCTTTATTTACCAGACTAACAACTTTCAGTTCATCTCTGGCTTCACAAATTTTCTTTGAAACAAATCCTTCTAAAGTTTTTTTTTTATTGATTCCATTGCCCTGCTGTGTGTAAGTGTGGGATTTGTTAGGATATTTATCAAAACTGGCAGGGTGGCCTGCATAGTCAGCATATTCTTATCTAATAATGGACATTGTATGAACTATCTGAGGATTCTTTTTTGACGTTAGTCCTTACCCTGGCAGATAATTAAGAGCTTGGGGGTTGGATTTCTGATGAACCAGAATAATGTCTTAAAAAAAATTTTTTTTAATATAAAGAAACAAACAGTAGCATTCTCCTTATGGGTACACCTTTATATATTTTAATAGTAAGATGGACAAGTTAGGCCCTCCACTTCGAACTGGAAGAAATGTGCAAAGGTTGCATGACAGTGATACAAAATCAGACAGTGCCATCAAAAGACATGAGTTATTACCCATTTACAAGTAAGTATTTGTAACTCAGTTTGATTAATCTTTTTCAGATATTTCCTTAAAGGCTTTATATAACGGAACACTGTAAATTTGTACATTCCTATACTTAATTTTTTTTTATTTTAATCATTTTTAAGCCAAGAAGTATTAAATACTCTTCTAGGATTTATCACACTTTGATTTTTGATGAACATTTCTATTGTCCTAAATCTGTTTTTAGAGCTTTCATTTTATTCCATTAAATTTTAATTTTTAGAGGCTCGAAATAGGAGTCACCTTCAATAATTGTTATTTTTATGAAGCTCTTTTTTAGGAGTAACATTTTTTAAAGAAGAATACGGGGAATATTACATCATATATAACACTGTTGGATTATCTTTTAGTTAAGCAGACAATAAATTATTATAAAAAAGCTGGAGAAAAAAGAAATCTTAGAAAACATTCAATCCAGGATCCTCAGTCTTTTTGTTAGATGGTTACAAATTCCACATAAAACAGGGAAAAGGTTATGACACTGCCAAGCACACTCCCCTCTGTGTACTGGCCTAGCAGACTGAGTGAGGCAAGAGTGGCAGTGGCAGTCTTGGAGCTCTCCTGCACAGGCCTTCAAGGTTTACTAGTTTGGGCCCCCAAACCAAGTCTAGCCCTCTCATCTTAAAATGATGAACTTAGGGTCTCATAAGTTAAACTACTTATTAACATTGAAAAATATGTTGTTAAATAGAGTTTACTTAAATTTTAAACCAAGGCCCGCTACATTCTCTTAACACTAGATTATAATAAATTTAACTAGATATACAATAAAACAAAGATGGGAAAAGTCTTTGATGCGTTAGCAGCCGTCATGTGTTATTTTTAAGTAGTTAGTGATAAATCCTAGAAGGAAAAATTTGTGCCCTGAGCCTTTTTCTTTGTACTCTAGCTCTCTGTACCCTCTGAAGCAGATCTCAAAGAAACAGTGATTAGCAGTGAGGTAGATTAAGTGCAGTTCCAAAATTAAACCCTCTTTGTTATTGCTTGAACTATAGCAGGCAGACTATAGATACATAATATGGGTAGCACTTTTCAGACTCTGGCCAGGAAGAAAAATGTGTTGACCATGTGAGACTGGGGCAACGTGTTTTAAGTACTGCTCAAAATGGTTCTAGTTCTCCAGTCTCTTAAGAATGGTTCTCAACATTCCGATTCTACTTCATAGATGTTACTAAAAGTACACGATTGGCATTGAATAATGGAAGCTGTAGTTGATAATGATGACCTTATATTTTTCCTTAATTTTTAAAATTTTCTAATTATTTGAATAACTATTGATAATGAAGTTGTGTGTGTATATGCATGGGTTTGTTTGCATTATCTATATATCTCATACACATATTATATGAAGGTGATAGGATTTCTAACAAGACTTTATTCTAGAGCCCCCCAAAAAAAGAAATGTGTCCTTCCTGATTCTCTTATAACTCTTATTACTTGGAGGAATTGCCATCCTTTGGCAATGAATTTTCAGAGATTGAGTTCCTAAAAAGGCATGTGATAGTTCTACAACATCCCTAGAGAGGCTGTATAAAAGTAGAGTAGAATACACCTCATGGATGGGCTTGCATATTGAATATAAGATTTGTAATAAGACCCACCTAAATTCAAGTTCAAACACTCTGTCCATGTAATAGCTTTGCACTTCACTTAATCTCTGAATATGAGTTTCTTCAACTTTAAAATGGGAATAATATCTTCTGAGATTTTGTGAAGATTAAAGAAGCAAAGTATGCATAGTACCTGGTATCATATTTGGCATGTAATGGGCATTTGAAAAATAGTAGATGTTGTTATTTCCTGCATGTATTTTGGAGATAGCCCTTTAAAATTTTGGGAGACTCCCTCCCACTTTGCTGTATAAGTAGAAAAGGAAGAATTTCAGCCAGTTTGAGAACTTCCAATATAAAGGCATTTTTTAAAGTATCCTACTTGATCATATAACACAACATTGCTTATCTCTGAAATGAAAAGATGTGACTAAATTTCTAAAGAGTGGGAGGGAATTAACACTGTATTGAACATCTTACCCCTGGTTCTGCAACATACTGACTGTGTCTGTCACCTTGGGTAAATTACTCTTTGCCTCAGTTGCCTCCTTTGTAAAATGGAATTATTAATCCTTCCTACTTCATAGGATTATTTTGAAGATTAAATGAGTTTTATATGAAGGCAATTAGAAAAGTAGCTATACCAAACGTAGTAAGCACTGTTATATAAATGTTAATTTGTAGTAGCAATAGCCATAGTAGTAACAGTAGTATTACCACCATCAACTATGCTAAATGTTTATAAGATTTACAATTTATATATCTAACTTTCTGTAAGATAAGTGATGATGGTCATATTTTATAAATGAGGGAACTTGGACTCAGAGAGATTGCCACTACCACAGAGTTGTTCAGAAACAGTTGGAATTTGAATCCAGATTCATTCAATAATACCATTACTACCTCATATAGTTTACAAGCTTTCTTTGATTCTGACAGTTTCAGAAAGGGAATTCAGTTATGATCCAACCACAACTTCTTCTTTACTGGTAACAGGTAGCCCAGGCTGTATAGTTGGTGAAATTAAATCTTTATATTAACCCACTTATTTTAGTTGCTCTTTCCAACAACAGACTTTCATAAATAGAATATTATCCTTTTAAAATGGTTAGCTGATTTTTTTAACCACACCTCATACGCTTTTAACATTATTATTTAACAGTTATTCATAGGCACTTAACGAAACACATCTCTATTTTGAGGGAACTGTAGATTTCAACTTTAAAAAATTTGAGACCTTTTAGAATGATTAACTTATAAATTTCATCTAAAGAATATATACATATGTCAAATGATTTTATGTATCATCAAGATAATGTTAATAAATGCAGAATGCTTTGGTTTATCCTTAGTATTAAGGATTTCAGTTTTGAATTAATCATTTGGATTTTAATCTTTTGAATTTACCTCTCTACAGCTTCTAATTATTATTATTTTTTATTGGAGTATAATTGCTTTACAATGTTGTGTTAGTTTCTGCTGTACAATGAAGTGAATCAGCTATATGTATACCTATATCCCCTCCCTCTTGGACCTCCCTCCTACCACCCCCTCCAGCCTCCCCCATCTAGGTCATCACAGAGCACTGAGCTGAACTCCCTGTGCAGCAGGTTCCCACTAGCTCTCTGTTTTACACATGGTAGTATAGTTATGTCAAACCTAATTTCCCAGTTCGTCCCACCCTCCCCTGCCCCCTGTGTCCACATGTCCATTCTCTACGTCTGCGTCTCCATTCCTGCCCTACGTATAAGTTCATCTGTACCATTTTTCTGGATTCCACATATATGTGTTAATGTACAGTATTTCTCTTTCTGGCTTACTTCACTCTGTATGACAGACTCTAGGCCCATCCACATCCTTCACATGACCCAATTACATTCCTTTTTATGGCTGAGTAATATTCCATTGTATATATGTACCTAATTATTTTTCTAATCATGTAAATAAGCAATTTGAGAAATAAATGCTTACTATTCAGTAGGTTTTTCATTATGCCATCTCTTTCTCTCTTCTAGAGCTAACATCAAACCTCGAAATTCCACACCACCTAGTTTGGCTAGAAATCCTGCCTCAGGTATGCTTACAAGCAAAAGAAAAACATATACTGAGAGCTACATGGCCAGGTATGTTTAGCTCTGATATTCTAATAACTAAAATAAAAATGAGTATATGCTGCTTTTCAAGGACCATATACAAAAATTTCTATCAGGCTGTTTATAGAAAATCTAATTTTTCCTTTGCTATATGATTTAATTTGGCTTTTATGTTATACACTAAAGAAATAGTTTGGGCATAAATAATGTTTTCTTATACCTTATAATCTTTATGGTAAATACTCAAGGATGTTTGTTCATTTACAGTGGATGCATTTGTTTTTTATGTCTTAATTTTAACTGCAACATGCTTATTTTTACCTCTAGAAATTGAATTGACCCTTTAACACCACTGCTATTATAATTTTCAGCAGCGTTTTAATACATTTAAATTCCCCTGCTGAGATTGTGATTATCTATGTACTTCCCTTTCTGATCTGTCACAGTATTTGTACAGCTTCGACATTCACTCTGTTTTTAAGTATATAATGAAATCATTTCAGTTATATTTATTTTTTATATGTATCCCAATTTATTCCAGAAGGTTTTAAGGAAAGGTACAGAAGGCCATGATGTATAGTGAGATACAGCATTTTTTTTTAAATGAAGGAAGAATAGGAAAAGGAAAGACGAGAAATGGAAAAAGGAATGGGGTTAGTCCACAAAATGTGTGTCATGAGACCCTGGAGATGGACTAGCCCTGGGACACAAAGTGGAGTTTGAACTTTGTTTTAGGAGCCAAAGTACAGGAGAGGATAGGAGTAGTTACATGATTCATGATGTCTAAAACAGAAAAATAAATCACTCTCTCTGTGAAAGTACAACTAGTTCTGAGGCTTCAAAAGTTCTCCTTTGATTTCTCATAAGGAGACACTGGGTAACTTAATTGTTAACTTCTTAATTAACATCCCTACTGAATCCATACTAAATATGGCAGTGGATTTCATAGGGTGTTTTTTTTAAGATGCCCTCAATGCAAGCCTATAATGTGACATCCTATGATTCACCAAAACCAGTTGTGATGTGGGTGTGTTATGTGTAACTGTATATATTGTCTGCTTTTGTTGTAAGTATGTAACCTGTACATAGTCATTATTCAGATTTAATCCGGGGATAGATTTTCAAGTATCTAAGATGCTAGCTCTCCATTCTGGTTGCCCATTAAAAAGAAGCATCTGTGGAGCTTTCTGAAAATGAACACGTCAGGGTCCCTCCCTGAGATTTTGATTTCTTTAATTTGGAGAGTGGGATCTGGGCATCTGCCATTTGGAAAGTTTTAAGAGTGATGCCTATGCATAAGATGAGGACCGTAGAGGAATTGGTGAATTGCTGTCTTTTCAGCTAGATTCTGTAAGAAATATTGTTTGTCTCACCTGAGGTTTTAATACATGTTAAATATCAAAGAAGTTAACTTATGTTTCTTAGAGTCCTGGAGTGTGGTTGTACTATGTTGTTGTATATGTGTGGAACCATGTTTTGAATCAATGCTGAGTATAAGATTAACATTCTTATAAAATGGAAAACTTAATAAATACATATGATTGAATAAAAGGATCATTTTGTCTTTCCAAAGAGGTGGACAAAAGAAGTGTCAACAGGCAGGAGTAAAAATCACATTAAAAAATGTTTGGCTTATTCTTTTTTTTTTTTACTTTTTAGAGCTTTATATGTGATAGGAAGGCTTGAGCCTTACTCACTTGACTTATACTCTGCCCCCATCCCAGACAGAAATAATTATAACCATAACAGATAGAGAATTCTCAGAGATTTACTTTTCTGGCAGTGTGATAGACTACATTTCCAGGACAACCCCTCCCACCCAAAACACCTAGAAATGCTGGATAAAAAAGAAAAAATATCTTTCTGAATGTATAGCTTAGCTCTCAGAAAAGTAACGGGAACTTCTACAGACGAAAATATAAAGGAAGCTAGAGGTCAAATTGTAAATTAACTGTCACACTGCAGCTACATTTGAGGTTTTCAGTGATCTTCACTATGTAGAGACTTGAGTTTTAAGGTCATTGTGGGAGAGAGGAGTTGACTTCTTGGACTTGTACAAAATGGAGTGTTAAAAACAACTTTTCCTTACCCTTCCCGCCGTTCCCGCCGTGCCTCTTGCTCTAAGCCAAGACTCTTGAAAGATTCAGTAAGGAGTCTTCTTAGACTTAGCCAGAGATACTTATATGACAGTATATTACATTTGTCACTGGAATTGTGTACAGAAATATAGGATAATAGCAGGGCAGTGTTAGGTGTTTCTCTTTCATGGGAGCCCTTGCAGCGGTCCTGGAGCTCATCTTCCTTGGCTGTCTAGCTGACAGCTTAGGTGTGAGAGAATAAGTTCTCATAGGTGGGTGTAGGGACAGTTTAATGAGAAATCCTTTGTCCCCAAAGGGAACCAGTATCTCATATAACAGTTTCATAGGCATAGCTTCCAGGTTATCCTGAGGGAGATATCCAGTTTCAGTGGACTGCTTACAAACACCGTTGCCTAGAAACACAGCTGGCATTTCACCTATGTTGGGTTTTCATTAAACAGAGCTAGGAAGTTATCCCAAGGTCAAATATGTCCACAGAAAAGGAGAAAGAGTGTGTTAACCCTTCTCTCACAGTAATCAAAGGGTTATCTCTCAGTGAAAGGATGGACTAGGAAAAACAATTTTTTTTACCACCCAGGAATAAGAGACTCCAAGGAAACTTGTCTGTCTCAGCCATGGCTCAGAGGGATGTGAGAATTCCCACCAATAATTCATAACTATAGGCGCACCTTCCCATGAGTTTAAGGTTTGAAAGCACAACATCTGCATATTCTAAGAAATTCTTAACTGAAAAAATAGCTTAGATACTCTTGGTTTAAGAGCTTCCTTGGAGCTTGTAAAAGCAAAAGCAAAAGGAATCATCTCTGGTGTGAAATGCTGTTAACCCAGGCCTCCTGATTCTCACAGGTAAATAAACATGAGCTTGCAATTCTGAATTACAGAACACACATGGAAATTTCACACTGTACAAGGAAACAAGGAATCAGTCATGAAAGCAAAAAAAACGAACACATGTGCCCATGACTTATGATACTGAAATCATCATAATTATGACTTGTAAAATAAGTCAGTTTGAAGTATATAAGGAAACAAGACAGAGAATTGAAGTCATTGACAGTGATAATATACTATCAAAAAAAGATTAGAGCATCTTTACAAAAGAACCAAACAACTCAATATAAGGGGAAAAAACCTCAAAAGATGGTGTTTAAATTGTAGATGAGACCCGGCTGAAGAAGAGAGGAGTGAACTAGAGGAAAGATTCAAAGACATTATCTAGAGTGTAGTCCTAAGAGAAGGAAAGCGTGAGAGAGATTAAAAATCATAGGTGGTAAAATAAGGTCTATGATGTGTTGAGTCAGAGGTCGAAAGAAACTAGAGTGAGTGAGAGGCAACATTTGAATAATTTATACCTGCAAATAATCCAGGATTAATGAAAACCATGAGTTCTCATAATCAAACAACAACAGTCCCAAGCAGGACAAATGAAATGAAAACAACATGTAGATGCATTGTAATGAAACTTGGGAAGACAGACCATGAGGAGGTCTTAAAAGTAGCCACAGAGGAAAGACGTTACTTAGACAATGTGAGGATCACCCAGCTAGTACAGAGCTCGCTTGCAACACTTGGAGCCAATAGACAATGGAATCGATCCACACATTCAGGGTGCCGAGGGAAAATAACTGTGGACCTTTGATTGTTCACCAGCTGAACCAGTGGTTCTCGAGCTTTAATGTGCATCAGAATCCCCTGGAGCACTGATTTCAACACAGCTCGTTGTCCCCACCTGAGGATTTCAGAGTCAGTGGGGTCTGGAGTGGGGCACAGGTTTGCATTTATAGTAAATTCTCACGTGATGCTGATGCTGCCAGATTAAGGACATCTCTTTGTGAACCACTGAGCTCTACTGTCAGTCCAAGAATGAAAATGAAATAAAGCTGTTTTCAGACAAAAAATATTGAGAAAATTTACCAGCTGTAGACCGTGACTAAAAGAACCTTCAAAGGGGGTATCTTGGGAAAGAGTTAAGTGTCCAGAAGAGGAGGAATTTTGCAAGGCGGACCGGTGAAGAAATCAGTAATTAAGTAAATCTAAACTAATAGTACATGAAATAATAAAGATAAAACAGAAATTAATGAAATAAAAAGATTATAACGGAGAGCATTAAGGAAAAAAACTGGTGGTCAAATAGGAGCTTCCTCCCGGATGGTGCTCAGCAACTGCAAGAGATCCTGATTAGACCAGTAGATCCGAATCTTGGCTTCTGTATCTTTGTTGGCAGGAGGTAGAGAGGGAGCTTCAGGATTCTGTGTGGTACTTCACCTTTAATTAATTCAAATTCTCATCAGCCTGCTGTCATCAGGTTGAATTTTGTCAGGCCCTTTGTTCTAATTTACTTTGTTGTCACAACATGCTCCAAACTCTTTCATTCGTCATCCCCTCTACTGCAATCCTAACGGCTCTGACCAGTCTCTGCCACCCTTTACCATGTCCTCTTTGCTTTATTGTTTTCTAGCTGACATGCTATATATGTTATTTATGTTGTTTCTTCTCCATAAAACTAAGCTCCCTAGGCACAGGGATTCTTATCTGTTTTGTTACTGCTCTTAACTCTAGGATCAAGAGGAGTACTTTACATAAACTAGGCTCCCAGTAAATATTTTTAAATGAATAAGTGAATGAATAACACATGATGAAGACTCACAAAACGAGAAGGTTGGTTGATTTAAAATGATAAACTTCTCAAGATGGATCAACAAAAAAGGAGAGACTGTACAAATAATATGCAGAATGAAAAGAGGAATGCAACCACAGATGCAGCAGAGATTTAAAATTATAAGAACAACTTTTTGCCAGTAACTTGAAACAGATAAAATGCACAATTTCCTAGAAAAATATAACTTTTGAAAACTTATTTCAAATGACCTAGAAACTATAATCATTAAAGAAATTGGATCAGTAATTAAACTATGCTTGCTTCCTCACTGCACGAGTGCACGTACACACACATACGGTGTACACACACACACACACACACACAGACACACACACACAAAATGGGCTCATGATAGTTTTATATAGTAAGTTCTACCAAACTTTTCCAGGGGAGTGAGGTGAAAAACAACATTCTTCAACTTATTTTCAAAGGTTAGTGAAACCGTGATATCCAGACTAATGAGAGAATGCAAAATTATGATCAGGCTTACTTATAAACTTGAAAATACATATAAAAATCTCCAAGAAATTTATCAAACCCAGGCCACAGACGTGAAATTCATGACACTGTAGATTCATCACAGAAAATGATTGATTTAACATTAGAAAGTCTATTAATATAATTTTTCACATCAACAGATGGAAGGGTTAAAAAATATTCGTCAAATAATAATATATGATTTACCACCTATTTTTGATTTTTTTTAAAAAAGCTCTTAGAAAATTGGGAATAGAAGGGAATGTCGTTAAATTGACAAGAACGCTAGATTTACTAGAACCCTACATCACTCTTCATATTTAGTGGTGGCATGTAGGAAGCATTTTCTGTAAAAGCAGAAATAACACAAGAATGTCGGCTATAATTTCTATTTTCATCTAGCTAGTGTAGTAAAAAAAATTAAAATTACAAGACATGGAAATAAGGACACAAAACTGATATATTTACGTATATATATTATGATTATATATAGAATACCTAAAAAACAAATTAATAAATAATAATGAAGTCTTTTAATAAATTTGCTGGTTTTCTTATCATTATATTGAAAGTTATTGCAATCTGTTTATCAGCAACAAACAGAAAATGCAGTCTTCAGAAACATTCTCTCTCTCTCTCTCTCTCTCTCTCTCTCACTTAAGGTATTTAGGAATCAATTTAAAAACCAAGCAAGAAGTTTAACTTTGATGGAGAAAATTATAAAACTTCAAAGATGAAATATACCTTCTTTATAAAATAGAAAATTCAATATTATAAAGCTATCTATTCTCTCCTAAATCAGTGTATAAATTCTGTGCCATTTTCAAACAAAGTTTATGAATCCTGACAAGTTCTTTACATATGAAAGAACAAAAGCCTAACATTAGCCAGGACAAGTTAAAGAATAATGCATGAATGATTTGTGAAGCTATAGTAATTAGTGTGATACTGATTCAAGGGTAGACAAAAAGAACAATGGATCATGATGGAGTGGTTAGAAAAAGACCCCATGGATTTTGTTTAATCTGAACTAGAAGAATATTAACAATGAGATTAAGCAAGCTTTTAGTTACACTTAATATTATGTTCTGTTTCCCAAGGCTTACAGATTGAAAACTACTGACATGAACTTTGTGTTTCTACTTTCTTTCTGTACCTCCCCAGGCCAGATGGAGACTATGTCTCCTCACTTAATGGTGGAAACATTAAAGGCATTGAAGGAAACTCAGTGGGACACTTACCAAAATTCTGCCATGAGTGTGGGACTAAATACCCTGTAGAATGGGCAAAGTTCTGCTGCGAATGTGGCGTTCGAAGAATGGTTCTGTGAACAGAATCCAAACAGAAAAAGAGCTAAGTCCAGAATTTTATGACTGTTGCTGCTTGGACATCTAGAGCACTTCCTCTAGTGATCTTGTGCTAAAATCATTCATAATACTTTTTTCAACAGTTTTTGGAGCATAATCCTTTGGCTGTGTAATGTGTGTGTGTATATATGTGTGTGTACATATACTGTATATAATAAATACCTGACAACCTAAACTGTGCCATACAAGGAGATGTTCACTTATCAGTCAGAAAATAATTTCAAGTGGAATCATTAACTTAGGTATTACTTTTCTGTTGTTGTTAAAGCACATTAAGCATACCTCCACCAACTCTCAAACACTAGTGCTTAGCCCTTTAAGCTTGAGGATGATCATTACTTTGAGCAGAAAATCAGAATAAACATTTTTATTATTGGTACCTATTTTCAGATAGTATCATTTAGGATGGGATGCTTGGAATTTTGGAACTGAAGAGAATATTTTTAGTTACACTTAGTTATGTGAGGTCATTTTTCTGTAGAGCTCTTTAATTATTAATTTTATAAATATTTTTTAGAAGGAGAGGGGAAAAAACCCCCTATGGTCTCTGTTGCCCTTTACTCGGTGTATTATTGATTATATAATTTAGAGATCTTTGCTCAATTCTTTAAAATGCAATTATGCAATTTTTTTTTTTGGAGATACAAGGCTGAAAATACAGATGTATCTCATTCTAGTTATAGCTGAATGATTTTTTAACTGTGTATTAGTTGAACATATATTCTTTCTAATTTCACTTTTTTCCTTTCTTTTCCATAAACTCATGTCTGAACAGTAATTTTAATTTGCTACTTCATTTTTGCAAAGTTTGCATATTAATTATTTAATAGAAGATGCAAAAAACTCCTTGCAAAATCTTGCATTTATATCTATGTACTTGATTTAGAAGAAATCATATTAATGGATTTTAAAACAAACCATCTCACCTAATAGACAGTAACTTCCATAATTAATCATTAGTGCAGGGCATGCAGGTTTAAAAGGATTTGAATTTTAGTCACTTGAAGTATAGTTATATGTAGTTATGGGTAGGTTAAGAGAACATCTAATTTTTCCTACTCATACTTCCTTTCTAGTGTTAAACACTGGATCACCATTCACATCAGAATAAAAAGCCACTGAAAATGCATTGCTTTAATGGATAGCTGATTTATTATGTAATTAAACATTCACAAAAATGTAATTATACTTCCTCTTTAACTTTGATTAAAATACCGCTTTTAGTCATTGTCACTTTCAGTGTAACATAGTATTTAGTAGTAGACACCTTTGATTGCTTGTGCAGCCATATTCAGTAATTCAGTAGTAGTTTCTGTCGAATCAAACCTAACAGAGCCTTGATCTTATTATAAAGGTACAAGCAGATCTATATAGGTAGTTTCTAACTTCTTATTTATGATTCTGATCAATTGTAAGGATCATTGTAGAAATTTGTGGCTTATAATTTTCTCTGAAATTTATTTATACATATACTTTATAATTTTATTCATTAGTTTTTTTGTTTTGGGTTTTTGTTTTTTTTTTTCCATTTGGGCAGGGGATAACTTAGTAGGAATGGGAATTATTTACCTTATAGTTTCTTTCCTTTCTATTAATTTTTTTTCTGGTTGCCTTTATTCAGTCATATTGGTCAAAAGGAAGGGTCAAAAGTCAAAAAAAATATTACAGCTTATTCCATCAACTAGAATAAGCTGTAATAAATTTAGGAGAATAATGTACATATTAGGATTCCATTTCAATAGTTTGTTCTTCTGTTCTAATTATTATAAATCATATGAAGAAGAACTTCAAACTCTTGTCTTGATCTAGAATTGAGCACTGTCTTCTTTCAAATATTTTTAAAGATCACATTTTTTGTCTGCCCAAGGAAGGGATAGGTGAATGAGCTTAAAGTGGCACATGTTTGTTTCTCACTGAATTTTACTGTGGCAAGTAAATGTTATAATGTACTACATGGAAATGGGTTGGTAAGAAATCATCTAATTCCAGAACCCAGAGATTATTATAAACAGTAAGTAGGTGAAATATATTTATGAATTATGAACCATGATGCAATGTATTTAAATGCATTTTTATATTACTTGCATATATTATTCTCATGTTGATTTGTTGTGCAATAGTTCAGTTTTTAAGAAATTTTCCTTGATCTATGCATCACTTATTTTATTTTTATTTATTTTCACAAGTATTTTCCATTGTGGTAGGATAAAAATATGACTGTAAGCATAAATTAAAAATGTAAAAATTGCTTATGTAATATTCTGAAAGTTATTAGCTTGGAAAAGTAAGATTATTATGGCTGTTGTTGTCTCTTGTTCACTGTTTTTTAATTACAAATAATGTCTTCATTTTTGAACCTGTTCAATAAAGACATGAAGCAAAAAAATGCTAGTTGGTTTTCACTGATGTCTTATCTTTTATCCAGAAACAGGTAGAAAGATAGGAATGTACTGAAATATAAAGAAAATATTCGAAGTCAGAATATAGACTTTTTAATGAGAAGAGTTCTCTTTGGCAGTTTTTTTGTGCTGTCAGCTTTTAAAAAAATTATTACTATTTTATTGAATTGAAATGTTTTATAACTTCAAAGCATTATAAATGTTTCTTCACAAGATTTTTAAGGCATAGAAACATTCTCTTCATAGCCAGTAAAATTTAGCAGTTGAAAACATTAGGGAAATCAAGGTTGATAGGAAACATTATGGATATTTCTAATTAGTTAATATACAGTTGAATGGCAGAAAGTATTTGTGATGACTACTTAGTGATTTAGATCATCATATTTAAAATTTTAAACAGGAGCTGTCTCTAGTGAAAAAATCAGATTAGACATGTTTAATTTGCACTCAATTTTCCTTAGGCTAGAGGTGGACACTTTCTACCATGAGTAGAAGCTCAGGGAATGAAAAAATAGTAGAATAGGTACATAGCTACAGAAAGTCAGCAGAACTCTTATGTCTTTATTAGCATTGCAGATATATGTATTTTTATATGCTAAGTATATTTTCAGTTTTTTAATGGTAAGTGTATTTTTAGTACTAAGGTTGATTTTTTTCAACTGACTATGTTATTGCATAGAGCGGTGGAGAATCATTGAAACAAAGTTTATGGTAGCCACACTCATTTTTATTTTCATTTAGAAAATTTTTAGTTAAATATTATTGTCATGACATTCATTATTTTTATACAATTTTGCTTTTATATGTGAATTGCTTTTTTGCCACTAGAGGGTGCTTTTGGATAATTTATATTGCCAGCCTCCAGCTATTACTTGAAGGCCGCTCAGCAATAAGTATATTTTTTTGATAACGTGAAATTACAGAGATTTAAAAGATGTAGTTTTTTGCTGTTTATTTTGTCGTGATTTTAATATCCCATATGTTTTTTTGTTTGTTTGTTTTTAAGAAACCTAGTGTAGCTCATTTTGGGTACCAGCCTGGCAGGTTTTGATAGAAATATTTCATATTAACACCTCACATAATTTTGTTAGCAAAATTATGTATCTCAAACATATTACTTATGCACATTACCAAATAATTCTTGTACTATTACTTTAACATTTCATCTTAATTGTATAACAGTTACAGTCTCCTTTTAAGATGGGGATTTTTTTTTTCCTTCAATCAGCTAGTCTTAACATTATATCTAACATACGCAAGTGACATCGATTTAGATAGGCGCTAAATAAGTGGTTAGACCAACTAATGTAAGATGCACAAAGCTAAAACTTTCCAAACAGTTAAAAAAATGCTTTACATGTTCTTAAATCTATGAAATGCTAGGAATCAAGAGATATAAGTAAAATGTGATTTAGTCCCTGTCTTGAAGTTGATAATTTATTTGGAAAAGCTGTTATATAAACAGACAATTACAACTTAGGACAAAAAGAAGGATTTTTAAAAATTGAAGTATAGTTGATTTACAGTGTTGTGAAAGGATTCATCTTACTGGAACTTTTCCTTACAAAAGTACCAACAAAATGCTTTATTAAGCGTTGAAGCTTCTTATCACAAGTCATACAGTTGACCATTTCCTATTTTCTTTTTTTTTCCTTCCTTGTGCCAATGCTTAGGAGAAAACTTGGTAGAATATAAGTGAGAGCTGCACCACCTTTTAGTGGGGAAAAGGCAAGTGACAGTGGAGAAGGATATGTGTGTGGTGGGGTCTGTCAGAGCTGTAAAATGTGAACTTACATGGACTGTCCTGAGGACTGAGGAAAATCAGTACTGAGTAAAAGTTACTGAAAATTCCAGCTGTTCAATCTTATCTCACATAACTCTTCACTTTAACTTTCACTGTCCTTTTTTTTTTTTTTTCCCTATCTGCTCCGTTTCTATGCCTGTTTTGAATCTGCAACAATAAGGCCAGGGTTAGGAGGCTGCCAGTATTGGTGAGTAGATTATACTTGACAATGAAATGCTGATTTTCACTCATCAAATCAGCGATCTTAAATTACAATAAAACTGAAAACCATCTGGGGCATTAAGATAAATGTCCTTATCTACTGATGGCGGAAATATAAATTGATGATACTTTTTGAAGAAGTTGACTAAAATTTACTTTAAAAGCCTTTAAAATACACATGCCTCATAACCCAGTAATTTTATTTCTAAGATGTATTTCTTCTTGAAGGAGTAATCTAAAGAAAAATATTTATGCAGAATACATTTAATAGTACTACTATTTGTAGTGATAAAAATTAGTAAGTTAATAAAGCACTTTCAAATAATTTTTAATGGCATGATGAGGTTATGTTTTATTAGGACAAATAGCCTAAAATAGGGAATGTGTGTAAAATATGATTCCAGCTATATAAAAGATTGCACAAATAAAAAGGCTTGAAATATATTCCTTATCATATTTTTCTTGTTTCTACTAAGTATTTGTAATGTTACATATTCTTTATATTTTTTGTATTGCCAATTTTTAAATGAATATATAATACTTTTTTAATCTTTAAAAAATGAGGGTTATGTTTTTCAGAATCACTTGTATGTGATAATCGTTTATTTAAAATCACTACCTCATCTTCATTTGTTTTCTGACATTCACAGATGTAGATGATAGCCCTTGTAATATAGTTAAGCTAGTTTGTTTCTGATACCTGTTGCTGAAAGTGGTTTCTGTCAACTCTGTATAATTTTAATAAGATAATTTTTCTTGAAATTTAATCGTATTATATTCTTGTATAGCCCTCCTTCCCTTAACTGTTTATCACCTGTGATTTGAAGAGTCCAAGGAATACAAGTGAAATTTTAATTTATAGAGCATAAAGTAAAAAACCTGGTCTAAATATTTTAGAGGTTTTTTGTTTTTTGCCATTCCATTGTTGAGCTGTGGGGGCAAAAAAATATATGTGTGTGTGCGTGTATGTGTGTGTGTGTGTGTATATCTGTGTATGTGTGTGTATATGTGTGTATGTGTGTATGTGTGTGTGTATGTGTGTATATGTGTGTATGTGTGTATGTGTATTTGAAACATTCACATCTATTTTCACATACCTACTATACTTTAAAACTTTAAAGATTTTTGTAAGTTATCTTACTTTCTTCTTGTTATTTTAATCAAGAAGAATACTTTAAGAACCAGAAAGTTTTAAAAATAGATTTCCATTTTTACTAATCTTCCCAAACTTTAAGAGTCCTTATAGGGAAAAGTCATATGTACCTCACAAGAAACATCAGAAATTCTTTATTTTGAACACTAATTCTTCAAGGGTGATTCTCTTTGGAAACATACTATTCTGTTAATTTGAAAATTTAAAACAATAGGTTTGTTTTTCAATTTATTCCTTACTATAGACAAAATCAAAACACCATTTGAATGAGCAACACATCTGCTAGATCAGCTCTGTATCCTTGGCGAGGCAGTGTATTCTCATGGTCTTTGCTTTTGATAAACAGTGTTATGATTCTCCCTCAAGTATCTCTAGAAAGATTGTTTCTCACTGATGCCATTACCAGAAAGCTGATATGAGGCGGAGGGGCACTTATCACTCACTGCCTTAGATACTTTACTATAATTTAAGTAGAAAACTTTGAACAATACTAGTAGTTAAACACTGCTCAAAACGTAGCTAGTAGTGAAAATTTATCTTGATCTAATTTTAAACAAATTTTCTTACTATCTGTAATGGGCATTTGTCCAGTTTATGGACAGCATCTTTTGAAAATCCTGTGTTTGGTGAGTTTTCTGTATTGAATCTCACTGCCTTGAAATCATTGCCAGAGTTTAGTTTTCCATCCTTTCTTGTGGCTAAGAAGTAGTCATGTGACTTGGGAACTACGGACCAGACCCAGATTCTGAAACAAGTAATGCGGGGAAGCAGATGCTGTGTAGCATCTTTTTCTATTGAGGATGGTGGGGAGACACAGGACTTTGAAGGGGACTGTGGCAGAGTCAAGAAATTGCACCCTTATTGCAAGATGTGACTTGTTACTCTTTTTTTTTTTTTTTTTGCGGTACGCGGGCCTCTCACTGTTGTGGCCTCTCCCGTTGCGGAGCACAGGCTCCGGACGCGCAGGCTCAGGGGCCATGGCTCATGGGCCCAGCCTCACCGCGGCATGTGGGATCTTCCCGGACCGGGGCACGAACCCTTGTCCCTTGCGTCGGCAGGCGGACTCTCAACCACTGCGCCATCAGGGAAGCCCAGTTGTTTTACTTTTAACTTGAAAATTTAAAGTCACATGTCCCCATGGTGGCACTTTAGCTGACTGTCCTCCACTGGAGTAGTGTTTCATTATGATTTGGGCATTGTTTCTGGCTGAACAACTGCCAGACTTGATTAGCGGGCTCTTCCAGAGATTCTGTGAGTTACCCAATAGCTTTTAACAAATTCCTTTTTGCTTAAACTAAGTAGACTGGCATCTGTTATTTGAACTAAAAAACCTTTCAAAGGTAGACTTTGGTATGACCTTGTGCTTCGCTTTTGAAAAGTGCTTAAAACCATATTCTACAGCTGGACTTTTTAATGTACTGAGTTAAGACAACTTTCCTCATCCCAAGCATGGTGTTAGATAATCACAAACTGAATTTTTTTTTTTAAGTATCAAAAATGAGTGTTTATTTGAAATTATGTCTTCTTTAATTTTCTGTTACATAAATGCTACCATTTAAACAAAACAACAGAACTAGTCAATAACGGTGATTAGTAGTAACTGATAGTAGGATAATTAAGCAAATATGGTTAAGAAAAATATATTTTATAAAGTTTCTTTCTGTTTTTTGATATAGCATTTACTTTGACTTAAAAAAACTGTTGCTTATTTAAATTTTATAGGCTATATTATTATATATGTATTAATATTATGCATCTTAATATTTCTGTATTAAGATACATAAATTTAAGAGTTAAAAAAATTGAATATAAGTACAATAAGATTGGTTAAACAGACACTTCATGTATTTATTTTTAACAGCTTTATGAGAGATAATCGATGTAACACATCGATGTAACATTATGTAAGTTTAAGGTGTACAAGGTGTTTATTTGATACACTTATATAGTGCGAAATGCTTACCACCATAGCCTTAGCCAACACCTCTACCGTGTCATATAATTAGCATTTTTTTTTTTACATCTTTATTGGAGTATAATTGGAGTATACTTTATTGGAGTATAATTTTTACAATGGTGTGAGAGTTTCTGCTTTATAGCAAAGTGAATCAGTTATACATATACATATGTCCCCATATCTCCTGCCTTTTGCATCTCCTTCCCTCCCACCCTCCCTATCCCACCCATCCAGGTGGTCACAAAGCACCGAGCTGATCTCCCTGTGCTATGCGGCTGCTTCCCACTAGCTATCTATTTTACGTTTGGTAGTGTATATATGTCCATGCCACTCTCTTACTTTGTCACAGCTTACCCTTCCCCCTTCCTATATCCTCAAGTCCATTCTCTAGTAGGTCTGTGTCTTTATTCCTGTCTTACCCCTAGGTTCTTCATGACATTTTTTTTTCTTAGATTCCATATATATGTGTTAGCATACGGTATGTGTCTTTTTCTGACTTACCTCACTCTGTATGACAGACTCTAGGTCCATACACCTCACTACAAATAACTCAATTTCATTTCTTTTTATGGCTGAGTAATATTCCATTGTATATATGTGCCACATCTTCTTTATCTGTTCATCCGATGATGGACACTTAGGTTGTTTCCATCTCCTGGCTATTGTAAATAGAGCTGCAATGAACATTTTGGTACATGACTCTTTTTGAATTATGTTTTTCTCAGGGTATATGCCCAGCAGTGGGATTGCTGGGTCATATGGTAGTTCTATTTGTAGTTTTTTAAGGAACATCCATACTGTTCTCCATAGTGGCTGTACCAATTCACATTCCCACCAGCAGTGCAAGAGTGTTCCATTTTCTGCACACCCTCTCCAGCATTTATTGTTTCTAGATTTTTTGATGATGGCCATTCTGACCGGTGTGAGATGATATCTCATTGTAGTTTTCATTTGCATTTCTCTGATGATTAATGATGTTGAGCATTCTTTCATGCGTTTGTTGGCGATCTGTATATCTTCTTTGGAGAAATGTCTGTTTAGGTCTTCTGCCCATTTTTGGATTGGGTTGTTTGTTTTTTTGTTATTGAGCTGCATGAGCTGCTTATAAATTTTGGAGATTAATCCTTTGTCAGTTGCTTCATTTGCAAATGTTTTCTCCCATTCTGAAGGTTGTCTTTTGGTCTTGTTTATGGTTTCCTTTGCTGTGCAAAAGCTTTGAAGTTTCATTAGGTCCCATTTGTTTATTTTTCTTTTTATTTCCATTTCTCTAGGAGGTGAGTCAGGAGGATCTTGCTGTGATTTATGTCATAGAGTGTTCTGCCTATGTTTTCCTCTAAGAGTTTGATAGTTTCTGGCCTTACATTTAGGTCTTTAATCCATTTTGAGCTTATTTTTGTGAATGGTGTTAGGGTGTTCTAATCGCATACTTTTACATGTACCTGTGCAGTTTTCCCAGCACCACTTATTGAAGAGGCTGTCCTTTCTCCATTGTACATTCCTGCCTCCTTTATCAAAGATAAGGTGACCATATGTGCATGGGTTTATCTCTGGGTTTTCTATCCTGTTCCATTGATCTATCTTTCTGTTTTTGTGCCAGTACCATACTGTCTTGATTACTGTAGCTTTTTAGTATAGTCTGAAGTCAGGGAGCCTGAATCCTCCAGCTCCGTTTTTCGTTCTCAAGATTGCTTTGGCTATTCGGGGTCTTTTGTGTTTCCATGCAAATTGTAAAATTTTTTGTTCTAGTTCTGTGAAAAATACCAGTGGTAGTTTGATAGTGATTGCATTGAATCTGTAGATTGCTTTGGGTAGTAGAGTCATTTTCACAATGTTGATTCTTCCAATCCAAGAACATGGTATATCTCTCCATCTATTTGTATCATCTTTAATTTCTTTCATCAGTGTCTTATAATTTTCTGCATACAGGTCTTTTGTCTCCTTAGGTAGGTTTATTCCTAGATATTTTATTCTTTTTGTTGCAATGGTAAATGGGAGTGTTTTCTTGTTTTCACTTTCACATTTTTCATCATTAGTGTATAGGAATGCCAGAGATTTCTGTGCATTAATTTTGTATCCTGCTACTTTACCAATTCTACTGATTAGCTCTAGTAGTTTTCTGGTAGCATGTTTAGGATTCTCTATGTATAGTATCATGTCATCTGCAAACAGTGACAGCTTTACTTCTTTTCCAATTTGGATTCCATTTATTTCCTTTTCTTCTCTGATTGCTGTGGCGAAAACTTCCAAAAGTATGTTGAATAAGACTGGTGAGAGTGGGCAACCTTGTGTTGTTCCTGATCTTAGTGGTAATGCTTTCAGTTTTTCACCATTGAGGACTATGTTGGCTGTGGGTTTGTCATATATGGCCTTTATTATGTTGAGGAAAGTTCCCTCTATGCCTACTTTCTGCAGGGTTTTTATCATAAATGGGTGTTGAATTTTGTCGAAAGCTTTCTCTGCATCTATTGAGATGATCATACGGTTTTTCTCCTTCAATTTGTTAATATGGTGTATCACGTTGATTGATATTTGTATATTAAATAATCCTTGCATTCCTGGAATAAACCTCACTTGAGCATGGTGTATGATCCTTTTAATGTGCTGTTGGATTCTGTTTGCTAGTATTTTGTTGAGGATTTTTGCATCTATGTTCATCAGTGATATTGGCCTGTAGTTTTCTTTCTTTGTGACATCCTTGTCTGTTTTTGGTATCAGGGTGATGGTGGCCTCGTAGAATGAGTTTGGGAGTGTTCCTCCCTCTGCTATATTTTGGAAGAGTTTGAGAAGGATAGGTGTTAGCTCTTCTCTAAATGTTTGATAGAATTCGCCTGTGAAGCCATCTGGTCCTGGGCTTTTGTTTGTTGGAAGATTTTTAATCACAGTTTCAATTTCAGTGCTTGTGATTGGTCTGTTCATATTTTCTATTTCTTCCTGATTCAGTCTTGGCAGGTTGTGCTTTTCTAAGAATTTGTCTGTTTCTTCCAGGTTGTCCATTTTATTGGCATAGAGTTGCTTGTAGTAATCTCTCATGATCTTTTGTATTTCTGCAGTGTCAGTTGTTACTTCTCCTTTTTCATTTCTAATTCTGTTGATTTGAGTCTTCTCCCTTTTTTTCTTGATGGGTCTGGCTAATGGTTTATCAATTTTGTTTATCTTCTCAAAGGAGCAGCTTTTAGTTTTATTGATCTTTGCTATCGTTTCCTTCATTTCTTTTTCATTTATTTCTGATCTGATCTTTATGATTTCTTCTGCTAACTTTGGGGTTTTTTTTTGTTTTTCTTTCTCTAATTGCTTTAGGTGCAAGGTTACGTTGTTTATTCGAGATGTTTCCTGTTTCTTAAGATAGGATTGTATTGCTATAAACTTCCCTCTTAGAACTGCTTTTGCTGCATCCCATAGGTTTTGGGTTGTCGTGTCTCCATTGTCATTTGTTTCTAGGTACTTTTTAATTTCCTGTTTGATTTCTTCAGTGCTCACTTCGTTATTACATAGTGTATTGTTTAGCCTCCATGTGTTTGTATTTTTTACAGATCTTTTCCTGTAATTGAAATCTAGTCTCATAGCATTGTGGTCAGAAAAGATACTTGAAACAATTTCAATTTTCTTAAATTTACCAAGACTTGATTTGTGACCCAAGATATGATCTATCCTGGAGAATGTTCCATGAGCTCTTGAGAAAAATGTGTATTCTGTTGTTTTTGGATGGAATGTCCTACAAATATCAATTAAGTCCATCTTGTTTAATGTATCATTTAAAGCTTGTGTTTCCTTATTTATTTTCATTTTGGATGATCTGTCCATTGGTGAAAGTGGGGTGTTAAAGTCCCCTACTATGAATGTGTTACTGTCAATTTCCCCCTTTATGGCTATTAGTATTTGCCTTATGTATTGAGGTGCTCCTGTGTTGGGTGCATAAATATTTGTAATTGTTATATCTTCTTCTTGGATTGATCCCTTGATCATTATGTAGTGTCCTTCTTTGTCTCTTCTAATAGTATCTATTTTAAAGTCTATTTTGTCTGATATGAGAATTGCTACTCCAGCTTTCTTTTGGTTTCCATTTGAATGGAATATGTTTTTCCATCCCCTTACTTTCAGGGTGTATGTGTCTCTAGGTCTGAAGTGGGTCTCTTGTAGACAGCATATATATGGGTCTTGTTTTTGTATCCATTCAGCCAGTCTGTGTCTTTTGGTGGGAGCATTTAATCATTTACATTTAAGGTAATTATCAATATGTATGTTCCTATTCCCATTTTCTTAATTGTTTTGGGTTTGTTATTGTAGGTCTTTTCCTTCTCTTGTTTTTCTTGCCTAGAGAATTTCCTTTAGCAGTTGTTGTAAAGCTGGTTTTGTCATGCTGAACTCTCTCAGCTTTTGCTTGTCTGTAAAGGTTTTAATTTCTCCATCAAATCTGAATGAGATCCTTGCTGGGTAGAGTAATCTTGTTTTTTCTCCTTCATCACTTTAAATATGTCCTGCCAGTCCCTTCTGGCTTGCAGAGTTTCTGCTGAAAGATTACCTGTTAACCTTATGCGGATTCCCTTGTGTGTTATTTGTTGTTTTTCCCTTGCTGCTTTTAATATGTTTTCTTTGTATTTAATTTTTGACAGTTTGATTAATATGTGTCTTGGGATGTTTCTCCTTGGATTTATCCTGTATGGGACTCTCTGTGCTTCCTGGACTTGGTTAACTATTTCCTTTCGCATATGAGGGAAGTTTTTAGCTATAATCTCTTCAAATATTTTCTCAGTCCCTTTCTTTTTCTCTTCTTCTTCTGGAACCCCTATAATTCAAATGTTGGTGCATTTAGTGTTCTCCCAGAGGTCTCTGAGACTGTCCTCAGTTCTTTTCATTCTTTTTTCTTTATTCTGCTCTGCAGTAGTTATTTCCACTATTTTATCTTCCAGGTCACTTACCCGTTCTTCTGCCTTGGTTATTCTGCTATTGATCCCATCTGGAGAATTTTTAATTTCATTTATTGTATTGTTCATCGTTGCTTGTTTCATCTTTAGTTCTTCTAGGTCCTTGTTAAATGTTTCTTGCATTTTCTCTATTTCCAAGATTTTGGATCATCTTTACTATCATTATTCTGAATTCTTTTTCAGTAGACTGCCTATTTCCTCTTCACTTGTTAGGTCTGGTGGGTTTTTATCTTGCTCCTTCATCTGCGGTGTGTTTTTCTGTCTTCTCATTTTGCTTATCTTACTGTGTTTGGGGTCTCCTTTTTGCAGGGTGAAGGTTCTTGGTTCCCGTTGTTTTTGGTGTCTGTGCCCAGTGGCAAAAGTTGGTTCAGGGGATTGTGTAGGCTTCCTGGTGGAGGGGAGTAGTGCCTGTGTTCTGGTGGATGAGGCTGGATCTTGTCTTTCTGGTGGGCAGGTCCACATCTGGTGGTGTGTTTTGGGGTGTCTGTGGACTTATTATGATTTTAGGCAGCCTCTCTGCTAATGGGTGGAGTTGTGTTCCTGTCTTGCTAGTTGTTTGGCATAGGGTGTCCAGCAGTGTAGCTTGTTGGTCATTGAGTGAAGCTGGGTGCTGGTGTTGAGATGGAGATCTCTGGGAGATTTTCGCCATTTGATATTATGTGGAGCTGGGAGGTCTCTTGTGGACCAGTGTCCTGAAGTTGGCTCTCCCACCTCAGAGGCACAGCACTGACTCCTGGCTGGAGCACCAAGAGCCTTTCATCCACACAGCTCAGAATAAAAGGGAGAAAAAGAAGAAAGAAAGAGAAAGAAAGAAAGAAAGGAAGGAAGAAAGGAAGAAAGGAAGAAAGTAGGGAGGGAGGGAGGGAGGGAGGAAGGAAGGAAAAGAAAAGAAAGAAAGAAAGACAAAATCTCACACAGAAGCATACACATGCACACTCACAAAAAGAGGAAAAGGGTAGAAAATAATAAATCTTGCTCTCAAAGTCCACCTCCTTAATTTGGGATGATATTTTGTCTATTCATGTATTCCACAGATGCAGGGTACATCAAGTTGATTGTGGAGATTTAATTCGCTTTTCCTGAGGCTCCTGGGAGAGATTTCCCTTTCTCTTCTTTGTTTGCACAGCTCCTGGGGCACAGCTTTGGATTTGGCCCTGCCTCTGCGTGTAGGTCGCCGAGGGCGTCTGTTCTTCACTCAGACGGACGGCGTTAAAGGAGCAGCTGATGCGGGGGCTCTGGCTCACTCAGGCCGGGGGGAGGGAGGGGTGCAGGTACGGGGCGAGCCTGCGGCGGCAGAGGCCAGCAGGATGTTGCACCAGCCTGCGGCGTGCCGTGCGCACAAACTGAATTTTGAGAAATGTATTTAAGTTAATGTAATTATATCCATCTGGCAGGGCTAATTTTAGGATTAGCAGTAATGTGTATAAAATCTTTGCCACAAGGTCTGACACTAAACTGGTTTTCAATAAATGATATAAATTACTTATTATATAATTTTGGATATATGTACATGTTATATGTTCCTCAAATAATTATTTAATTCCTATTATGTGCCAGTCACTATTCCAGGGGCAGTGAACAAAACAGTCAAAAGTCCCTGACCTTTTGAAGTTTACATTCTAGTGGAGGAAGATTGAAAATAAAGAAGCTAAATCAATAAATATATGTTGTATTAGAATGTGATGAGTGCTATGGAGAAAAATGAAGCAGGGAAGAGATGGTTAGAATGAGATAGGAGGGAGAGTGGACATGAGTTGCAGTTTTAAGTAGGGTGTTGAAGGATGATGACAGAAAGTGACATTTGAGCGCACAACTTCAAGAGGGATGAGCCCTTACTGTTTGTCCTTTTTGTTTCCTGTGTTGAATTGTTTGTTGGATCGTTCCCCCTAATTTTAAGTGCTTTCTGTTAAGAGTATTTAATATCTTGAAGCATGCAGGTGGACAAGAGAGAAAAGAGTATTTCATGCAGAAGATAAAAAAGAACAGAGGCTCTGAGGTAGGACCCCTGGAAATATGGAATGGTGTGAGCAAGGAACAGAAGATTAGAAATTTAAGGTAGCCAGATTGTTCATGCTGTAGAAGCCACCAAAATGATTTTGGCTTACTCGGAGTAAGATAGGAATAGGGAGTGACATGATCTGCCTTAAGCATATACTCTGAGTGTGTGTTCTTTGGCCCCTAAATGAATGAGAAATAAAAGGCAAAAGAAAATAGTCGTCACCCATTCTATCCTAAAATGTCCGTGTGTATCGATCACATTAAGTTCTCTTAACACTCAGCTTCGTGAAAGAATTACATGATGCAATTTAGAGTTGAAACAAACTGAAACTTTCCAACCCCACCTGAGTATAACACAAAATGAGCTACTTCTTCATTTCACAGGTTTCCATTCAGTAGAAATGAAGCCCTATTTGTTATTGACGCAGCTATTTTGTCTTACTTAGGGAGGCAAAGTTTAGTCATTAATTTTACCTTCTTAATATAGTACCTAATATTCATAAACTTATATTTCATTCTTATTTCCTCATTCATCAATGTAAAATAATCTCAACATAACCTTGAAATGTGAGGAACAGAGATCCTTCTAAGATACCTTGAAAAGCAGGAGGGAGGGTTAATAAAAGATGCCTGTGGACTAAAACTGGAAGGTCATTAGGTCCTGAGGAAGCTCTAAGTATTGGTCCATCTGCCAGCCTCTATGCTTCTCTTAGCTCATCTGTCCATTCTCTAATTGCCGATCTTCACTCACTCCTGTGTACCTTTCTTGTTCTCCCATTCCTTAGCTTGCCAATGCCCAACTTAATAAAACCTTAAAACATTCTATTTCAGACTTAACTTTGGGCAAATTTATTTAGGATCGTGGCTCAAATTTCTGGAACAGAGCACCTGAACTAGTTCCTCTTCTCAAGCTATGTGACATAAATCACAGATCATTACCCAGTCTATCAATTAGTTGTACTTTGAGCAGATGCCCTATACCCTCTTCCCATTAGTTGGGATAGAGGCATGAGTTCACGTGGTTAAGAACAGAGTCACTTAGCAGAAGTCATGGGTGGTGCAGACTCCATTACAGGAGGCGTGGATATGTCAGGCAATGACTGACATGTTTAGAAAACAAGTATTTGTTTATATTTGTAATAGTCTTCAAACTAGCAAATTTGAAAACTGAAGTGAAATGTTTTATGTAGAAAATTTGTTAGTAACTCTTTATTAGTATTAATCTGGTGCAAAGATTCTCAATGGCAGTAGAGAGACAAACCTTTGGGGAATACGTATCCAAATTTTCTGATGATATAGTGG
Source organism: Orcinus orca (assembly GCF_937001465.1). Classification (NCBI taxonomy): domain Eukaryota; kingdom Metazoa; phylum Chordata; class Mammalia; order Artiodactyla; family Delphinidae; genus Orcinus; species Orcinus orca. Next base: position 22,072,995 of record NC_064575.1, read on the forward strand.
AGTAATGTATAGTTTAAAAAAGCAAATTCATTGTATCTCTTACTTTCATAATACCTCAAAAAGTAAAGCTTGACAAAATCTTGGCTGGTTGGGGTTATGTTGAAGGTAAATTAAGAATTTAAAAAGTGATTTTAGAAGTTTCTACATTCATGGAACACATGACTTCTATTTACAGATGACATGATTTTCTATGTAGAAAATCTCAAGGAATCTACCAAAAAACCTAGAACTTATATAAGTTTAGTTCTAGCAAGATCATAGGATCCAAGGACAATATACAAAACTCAGTTAATCCTATATGGCAGCAATAAACAATAGGGATTTGAATTTTAAATACAATAGCATGCAGGCATATACACACACAAATAGTTATGCATAAATGTGACAATATATGTGTATGCTGAAAACTATAAAGCACTGATGAAAGAACACAAAAATTTAAGGATATATATACTGTGTTTATTAATTCAAAGAATAAACATAGCATAGATGTCAGTTCTCCCCAGTTGAATCAATGCAATCTCAATCAAAATTCCAGCAAGTTTTTGGGTTTTTTGGGGGGGGATGGAGTTTGTGGTTTGACGGCCTGATCCTAAAATGTATATGGAGAGGCAAAATAACTAGAATAGCCAAAACAATTCTGAAAAAGTAAAACTTGGACGACTCAATCAACCCAATTTCTAGATATTATAAGGCCATAGTAATCAAGTCAGTGTGATTTCGTAGAAAAGATAGACATTTAGATCATTGGAACAGAATAGAGCATCCATAACTCAATCCACACAAAAACAGCTGAAATTTACAAAAGCACAAAAGTAATTCAGTTGATAAAGTATAGTCTTTTCAACAAATGGCAAATGATTGTCCATATGCAAGAAAATGAACCTTAATACACACCTTATATTCATACAGAGTGAAGTAAGTCAGAAAGAGAAAAACAAATATCGTATATTAATGCATATATGTGGAATCTGAAAAGTTTGGTATAGATGATTTTATTTACAAAGCAGAAATAGAGACACAGATGTAGAGAACAAATGTATGGATACCAAGGGGGAAGGGGGTGTGGGATGAACTGGGAGATTGGGATTGGCATATATATACTATAGATACTATGTATAAAATAGATAACTAATGAGAACCTACTATATAGCACAGGGAACTCTACTCCGTGCTCTGCGGTGACTTAAATGATAAGGAAATCCAAAAGAGGGGATGTATGTCTACATATAGCTGATTCACTTTGCTGTACAGTATAAACTAACACAATATTGTAAAGCAACTACACTCCAATAAAAAAAATAACTCAAAATTAGTCATAGACCTAACTGTAAAACATATGTCTCTAAAAACTTTTAGGACAGTAGTTTCAACTCTCTCTCTGGGACAGTTCAGCAATGGCTGGAGATATTTTTGATTGTCACTACTTGGAGAAGGATGCTATTGGTGTCGAGTGAGTAGAGACCAGGGATGCTGCTAAACATCCTACAATGTACAGCATAACCATACCCACAACAAAGAATGCTAATTTTTTAGTTTGGATAAATGTACTATGGTTTTGTAAGATATTAGCATTAGAGGAAACTTGGTAAAGGGTATATGGGAACATGCTGTACTCTTTTTGTAACTCTTCTATGCATCTGAAATTATTTCAAACTAAACAGTAAAGCTTGTGTATCACTACTTTAGGGTAGCAGACTACTTCAAAGTCAAACATTTGGTAATTTCATAATTTATTTCTATGACAGCATCATGTACTATAGTTGAAGCATTCTGTTTTGATTTCTGTTGCAAAATGACTTGAATCCTTCAATGAAATTTATTAAATGTGTAAATATTGCCAGCCATGTATTAAATGCTAAAATTTTTGAGACTAAGAAAATATTTTCAAAAGTCTTCTCTTAAAAGGGGGTCTTCTTTGATTATCTAACCTAAAATACCACCTCTTTCCACCAGTCTGTTTTTTTTTTCTTTTCCATTAGAATTTGTTTTCTGTAGTAATTTTGTTTATTTATTGTTTACTGTTTCCTCTCCTAGAATATATGCTTCATGAAAGCACAGACTTTATTGTACCAATAGGATTAGGACCATCACATTAGAGATGGATGCTTAATAAGTATTTGTTGAGTGAATGAATTATCTATTTGTGTTGCATCTTCCTGTTAAGCGGTCAGTATTTAAAAGTTGGAGCTTCTTCTTTAAACCCACTGGCTCTGAATATATTAGTCCCAACCCTAGTAATTTCCCGAGTGAAACTCTTTCCTAAGCAGAAAGATGTATTGGTCTACACACTTAAGATTTTTCACAGCAAAAGACAAATCCCTTTCCTCCTTTCTGTTGGGAAGGAGGCAAGGAGATGACAGTAAATAACTGTTGTTTTGTACTTTTCTGTCAGATCTTTCTGGTACTACTAGAAGGCTTTTATCTCACCATATTGGATGCCCTGCAAACTAAGCTCCTTTTATTTGTGATAGTATTTGGACCACTGCCAGGACAATTTATTAGATTTTCTTCTGTTTAATTAAATTTTTAAGTAAAATGCTCCTGTTAGAACCAGATTATTTCAGACATAAGAAAGTTTGTGATAAGCATCAAAGATGGAAATTGGCAAACACATGTCCACTTTCCACATGGTAGCATCTGGTGATTGAGTTATTTGCTGAGCTGAGCAGTGGCGATACAAACAAAGGAATCGTCAACCCCACCTGGGAAGGTGTGAAAAGACTTCAAAAAGGATGGGACCCTTAGAATGAGCCTTGAAAGAAAAGGAATAATCAGCATGCAAGAGTAGCTAAACTTAAATTGTGAATATTGCCACTTGTCTACATTTTCTTCATTTTAAATGTGATAGAAAATTAATTCACCTTTAGGATAGTATCTTAAAGAACACTAACCAATCCCCCACTTAGAAAATTTCTTATACAGAAAAATGTACTTCTTTCTTACCATTTTGTATAGAGAGGTAGAAAAACAAACCCCAGTTTATTCCTAAACGAGAATAACCATTTTTGCATCTTTCTCAAATACTAGTTTTGTGGATCTAGATGAATACATATATTTTGATATGTAGACATTAAAAACTGTTGGAATTGGCAACTATCAATGTATCTACCTAGTTTGTTTCTCTTATTCGGTAAGATTTCCTATTAGGTCAGAATCAAGACTGAAAGATGTTTCACAACTAATAACGTTTAGAAATCAAAGAAAGTTCTATTGAGATTGTGAGAAGATGACGTTGAGGGGTCATGTTCATTTAAATTAGTTATGTTTTAGGGCCTTATCTATCTTTAAGTAATCTATATTATAGAAATGTATTTTCTGGACTATTTATATAGGTTTTATTAATTAATTTACAATTCATCTTTATTAACTACCATATGTGTGGCTTTATCCATTAGGTGCTGAAGGAAACAAAAGGTCATACATTCTTTCAGGGGAGAGAAAACATTTTAAACAACTGTGAATAGAAAAATTAATAATAATTGTATTTAAGATAAAGTAGTAAGAGGAACATGATCAAATAATAATGCGCAATGCAGGCAATTAAGTTCTATGGGCAACTAAAGGAGGAAACATTAGCGTTAGAGGCAGACTTTTGAGATACTGCGTGTTCAGTTCCAGACCACCACAATAAAGCGAGTCACGTGAATGTTTTTGGTTTCCCAGTGCATGTAAAAATTATGTTTACACTATCCTGTAGTCTAAAAAGTGTGCAGTAGCATTGTGTCTAAAAAAAAAGCAATGTACATACCTTAATTAAATACTTTATTGTTAAAAAATGCTAAGCATCACCTGAACTTTCAGTGAGTTATAATCTTTTTGCAATAGTAGCATCAAAAATCACAGATTAGCATAACATATAATAATAATAAAAAAGTTTGAAATATTGCGAGATTCACCAAAATGTAACCAGAGACGTGAGCAAATGCTGTTGCAAAAAATGGTACAGATAAACTTGTTTGACACAGGGTTGCCAAGAGTTTTCAATTTGTAAAAAAACAGTATCTGTGAAGTGCAATAAAGCGAAGCACAATAAAACAAGTTTATCCCTTATCTACAACTATCATGGAAGTCACAGCAATTGAGAAGAAAGGAATTAAGATGCCCCTAGAAATTTGAGCAGGATCTGATAGAATTTGGAAGCACTTTCTAAGCAGTAAGAACATAATGACTAAAGATATGAAGATTGCGTTGACAGGGTACTATACAAACCGTAGAGTAGAAATGTGTGTTTCTGGAGAAATATTTACAGTAGATTTGATGAGATGTCCTTCTTAAACTGGCTGTCAATGAAAGAATGGCTTAAAGAAAAGAAATGCCTGAAAGGAGTATTTCCTTCAGCAGATCCCTTTAAAGCTTATTTTAAAAGACTTCTAATGGAGTTTCTTTGTATAAAGCAATATTCCTCAAAGTGTGATAGTTTAGTGGTTTTTACATAAAAGTGTTCTGTAGTCAAATTGTGGAAATGCTATGTTAGTGTTAAACTTTTTTTAAAAAAGCTTTATGAGTTTACAGAGTTTTAAATTACTTACATGAATTATGAGTCTCCAAGAGAAAATTATCTGACCTCAGAACTCAGAATTCTCTGGGGTTTTAATTATTATTATTATCATTATTTTTAATAATCAGTAAGTTTTAGAGTTTCTTGAGACAAACTTTAGAAAATGCTGATTGAAAGCATCCACGTACATATTTGAAAGAAAATGTTCATTGAGATAAAACAAGTCTAACGGGGATAGAAATAATAAAAAAATATAGTATCCAAGATCATTATTAACCAGCCTGCCTTGTCTTTACTTACCTTGCTAGTAGCTAGGAAACACAGAAGGGAAATATAACCATAAAAGCCTGGGTATTTTTTTCCAAGCATTTGACACACCATGCTGAATAAAAATTTTTGAGTGCAAATTTTCTGTAAAATTCAATTCTATCATAAACAAATGATAAAAATCAAGGTCAAAGGTTAAAATAAAATGGAAGAAAATTTTAATAATTTGTAATAAAGCACTTTAAAATATTGTTCCTTATTTTGCCACAATCACAGAATTTTTTCAACACTGTTGGGAACGTTATAAACAGCCTTCAAGGAAACATCTTAAAGAACAGTTTTAAGTTTCCCTTTAGAAATTTAAAATTTCACCATTTCATAGCTGATGGTTTACCAATAGCACCAGTTCATCAGGGTGGAAATGTACCACATAGTTGACCTGTTTAGTGGTGTAAGGAAGAATAGCCTACTTTGAAAAGTCCATCTGAAGAAAAAGCTTGCTGAAGAAGCATTTGCTCCTACAAAGTGTTAGTAAACTCCCTTTTCTGGAGTTAATAATGAAAACCAAATAGAAAACATAGCTGAGTCAACACCTCATTAATGGGGTAATCAGTGAATTCTATACAACAGTCTGTACAATTCTATACAGCTACTTGCACCAGTGAGGAAGAAACTCCATATAGGTTGGGGAGAGTGAGAAAGAGATGCAGAGAGACAGACACGAACTGAGAGGAAGGTCTTACCTCCACACATTGAGGATGGCACCTGAGCATCGTCAGTAGATCAAATAAAGCCAGTCAGCTCTTAACCAGGTGGTGATGAGGCCGTGGTGGCTGTTTTAGAACTCTTGGCTTGCCTAGAATAGTGTTTTCAGTTCCCTTTATAAGTAAGTGAAGACTGTTGGCAAACCTTTCTAAGCTGCATCTGGTATATACAAAAGTTTCTTTAAAAAGACCAAAATTTAACATGGGAGGTAAAGCAGTGTTCCTGTTCTTGTATAGTTTGGCGGTCCAGGCCTCATGTACATTCTCAATAATAAGAGAATAAAGGTTATATTTCAGTGAAAGTGAGAAATCAAATAGTGGTGCAGTATTAAAAATCTTGATCTTAAAAAATTCTGTTGGGGGAATTCCTGGGCGGACCAGTGGTTAGGACTCTGCACTTCCACTGCAGGGGGCCCAGGTTCGATCCCTACTTGGGGACCTAAGATCCTGCAAGCCGCATGGTACAGCCAAAAAACAAACAAACAAAACTCCTATTGGGATTCATTAAGTGAATCTGACAGTGTTAATACATAGGTCATTTATTATCAAAGGAGAAATGTTATCCAAAGTAAGCAATTGTAATACTGTATGAAAATATTTTTATATACAAATAGAGTGTCAAAATTAAATATATACATTCCATTAATTAAAAGGCCAACATATATTATTCTCTTAAAAATATAGTTCCCAAATTGCAAACTCATTTAGACAAATTTTATTACACATAAATGACAAAAGTAACTTAGTACTATGGTTTAGCATTCTTAGAACAGATGACTTTCTATTTTGTGAAATTATTCTTTATCTTCATTTTAAAACATCTGTTATATCATTTATTAAAGGCACTGTGTTATACATTCATGTTTAATTACATCTCTCAATTATCTTGGATTCCTTTATGCTACTGCTTCTTTAAGCTGTATGACTCTTGTTCTCATGGGCCTTATGCATATCTCACTGTAACTCTGAAACATTTCCAGCACAGATGACAATTTCCACTCTCATTGCAGTATGCTGATGCATAGTGGGCCATACAATTGGTAATAATGAAATGTTAATTTTTAATCCTTGTAAACTTTATACATTTCACAGAATTTATATGTCTTCTGAAAATTTTAAACAGGTTTAAAAAGTATTATTGCAACTAATATCTTACATAGATTATCTTACAAAAATCAGTTCAGAATTAATACCGATTGATATATGTCCTCATGCATGTGAAATAGTTTGTTGATTGCAGCGTTTCCACTGTTGGCTGCAGTGGTTTCCACTGTTTATGTCCATCTTCTAGCACTACAGTAAGGATTTCTCAATTGCCATAATCCGTTTTTACCAGGATGCATTCAGTAACTTCCAGAAGGCATTTTACCCTGGAAAATTGCATAAGCAGATAGATTCTTGGAGGATACAAATAAAGCTCTTAAGTTTTTATATTGCCACTCCGTATTTTTCAATGTTCTTTAGCGCCCCTCAAAATTTTATTCCAACAAGTTTTTATCTTTTGTAGTAGTATCTTTAGGAAACACAGGTCATTCTGTTTTTTCTGTTCCTTTAAAGACTTATTCTCTTCCTAGAGAAATACATAAAAAAAGTTTGTAAGTTCATATTTTTATAAAAATACACATTTTAAAATATTTAATCTTTAATATCCATTATGCTAGCTTATACTAAAAATTTGGTTTAATTAAAAAGAATCTTGAATGATATTTTTTAAAATATGGTTTCTAACTATAATTGTGATCATTGATGTGTAGGAAAGTCAAGGTTGTTGTGGTTTAAGATTTAGGATTAATTAAAGAGCTATGTTAGGTGGATGTCATTTTCACCACTGCAACAGTGGACATAAAGAGTGCTATTTAAACTTTTGTGAGAAAGATTTGTACATTATTCAATTGAGTTTTTTACAATGGAAAAAATGTTTTTATGGAAGGAATAATTAATACTGAAAATATTCAGTTTATTTTGTCAAAGATGATTAATAAGGACATACCTGATAAAGCTTGTTCCCTAGTCTTCCCTAGAGTATGGAAGATGCCTGCCTCATAAGCTAGTTTTCAGTCCCTGACAAAAATCTAATAAGGGCTACCTGTACAACCTACAGAAAGTGGAGAAAGAGATACCTCACACGGAAAAGACATATAAGAGAGTAGCTGTGCATATATACTCAGTTATATTTCTGTGAGTCTCTGGGAAGTGGATTAGTACAGGGTTGAGTAATTTCTTCATTTAAATAACAACCAATTATTGGGTGTTTGCTAGGTCAGGTATTGTGATCAGTGCTATACATACATTATTTCATTTTATCTATTTAGCAATTATGAAATTGATGATTTCACCTTTCACATTTGAGGAAACTGAGATGTAAAGAGGATAAATAAGCCGCCATTGTCACACATCAAGTAAATATAATGACTGGGTCTTAAGCTTGTTTGTCCTATTTTTAGTTTAGTCACATTCAGATCTCTTTTAGCTATATATTTAATAACAGTAACACATACCCTTTAAATAATGCATTTAAAAGATTAGAGGACAGATTTCAAAGATAAATATGAAGGAGAATTTCTCATATTCTTCTCTTTAATGAGGGTCCCAGGACATCTTTAAAAAGTACAAATTGAAGTTTATGTGACTAAGCAGGTTTGAAATACATAGATGTGAATATTTCATGACTTTTCTCAAAGATCAAGATTGAACATTCATTAAAAAGACAAAAAAACAAAGAACTGTGATTTTGCCTCTGTAATCCTGGGAACACAGATGTTATCTCCTTTTTCTAAACTTTCTTTCTAAATTCCCTTAGCCAGAGGCCCTCAATGTATTTATTTATATTGCTCAGTTATTCATTTCAACTATTCCACTTCAGGTGGAATTCCTAGAGTTTCCTGAGTCCCAGGGTGTGCAGACTCACACTGCTTCTCTAAGAGGAATAAGGAATTTCCGTATATATATATATAGTGGTCAAATAACGTAGTAACGGAAGTGTGAAAAAGGAATCTATCACTCTCATGAACCAGGTGTGTTCATTTTTCTGTCTCATCCTAGTTAATATTTATATCATTGTAATGTATAATCAGATTTAATTAAATATTCTGACTTTTTCATTCATATTTTCTATATTGGTATATAATTTTGTGTAATAATCTAATAGAATGTGTGCAAGTATATATAAATATAGAATATTCAAATACTATTATACAGTATATACTGTACAGTCTATACTAATAAAATAGGTATAAAATGGGTTCTCATTTTTAGTATGTATTTCTGTACTAGAGTAACGTTTTTTCATTGTGTCTTGTTGTTTAGTTTATTTTCTCCTATATTGTTCATGTCCTTTGCTATTACCTACTGAGGTTTTAATTTTGTTTCTTTTTAAAAAATCAATGCTCTGACATTTTCCCTAGCTTCTTTAATTTTAAAATAGTGGTTTTTAAAAATTCAGTTTAAAGGGATCCAATTTCTAAGGGGTACCTCCCTTCTCCTTTTACCAACATTATAATGAATATTTTCAAAATCGAGCATATAAAAGGAAACAATTCAAAGAGAAATATTAAGGAATTAAGTTGAGTAAAAAGCTGATAAGAAAACTATACAATCACTCTTACCAAATTCTTAGTGGGTTGGGCTTCACCCAGGGAAGTTGATTTTCTTCCTTTACCCTTAAAAACCAAGTCATATTTACAATATTGATTATTAATCCTTTATTACTCCTTCCATTAATATAATTGCTAATTTTCATATTACTCTCAGCCCATCTAATCTATTTGAATATCTACTTTAAATTATTTATTGTTAGTGTGGCAGAATACTAATTTCATTTAGAAATTGAATAACAGGGAGAAGGGAGAAACAAGAGAGGTTAGTCTTCCGAATAACCTGGATGCATAATTTTGCAAATATGCCCAGCATTGTGTTAATTGCTGTGAGGTATGAAAAGCTAATATAGAAGGGTATACTAACAGAGACAAAAAATTAGAATTTTAATCAACATGAAAATAACATTAGCATTAAGTTGTTAAATCCTTATCATAAATTTTATTAAGCTTTACCCATCAGAAGCAAAATGAAATAACTATAAAAAGCTTGTAGCATGCCTAACTCACGAAGAAAATTCAATATAGCTGACCATCTTTAACATCTTGCCTTCTCATTTCAAGAAAAATTTGGATTGTAGCAGGTTAATTTTGTAACATAATTTTATTTAATTTCAAAATTTAAATTATTTGTGTATTTTCTTTTTCTACAATTAGTTGATTTTGGAATATGGTAATCAATGCAAAGCTCAACACATGAGAGAAAGAATTGCAAATATACAGCATACCTATAACCTTTAACCCTTTGATATCGCTAGTTTGCTCTGCATTCTTTTCAGTTAAGCCCTGACTTGAAGCTTATGCACAACATAAGCCATTACTAAGTAACTGGATGTGTAAGCAACATGAAACGAACTTGCTATTCCTGCATTAGATAGTACAGTAGTCTCTCTGTATTTGTGGGGGATTGGTTACAGGACCCCAGTGGGTACCAAAATCCAAGGATGGATGCTCAGGTCCCTTATATAAAATAGCGCTGAATTTGCATATAACCAGGCACATGCTCCTGTATACTTTAAATCATCTCTAGATTACTTACAATACTCAATACAATGTAAATGCTATGTAAATAGTTGTAAACACAAAATAAATGCTGTGTAAATAGTTGTTGATGTGTCTTGACAAATTCGAGTTTTGCTTTTTGGAACTTTCTAGAGATTTTTTTCTGAATATTTTTGATCCACGGTTGAATCTGAGGATGCAGAACCATGGATATGAAAGGCTGACTGTACTTTAAATCACTATAAATAAGGATTAAGAGATGGTAGGCTAGAATGTAAAGTCTTCATGATTCTTAAGCTTGGCCTTAAAGGATGCATAGAACAAGAGAGATCAGATTTACAGAAAAGAGAACAGTAGAAATTCCATATAAGGGACTAACATTATAAGGGGACAAGATTGGAAATAAGCTTGGCAAATCCACAACACCAAGAGGAGACTGGCTTGCATCAAGTAGATAATGTAATGATAAATGAAGTGGTCCAACTTATACGGTCCAATATATATTTTCATCACTGTCAGTAGGGCTCAAGGACAATCTTACCATTTTACCTTCTATGGGCAACTACTAGTATTAAAAATTAAAAACACACACAATCCTTTTTCTATCATAAAAATGTTAAAATTTTCTTTTAAAAATTATAAGAAATATTTTTGGCTTTATGTGGCAGCTGGTAACATTCCTGAAGAGGGAGTAAAAATAATAATAGTAATTATAAAACATTTATTGAAACTTTTTAGTACTAAGCACTCTATATTATGTCATTTTCACATCCTATAATGTAGGTACTATATTTTTCTCCACTTTGCAGATGAAGATGTCTAGTCTCAAGATAATGTCTTCCAAATTTTGTTTTATTGTTTATATTTCATGACCACTAGCAGAGAAGTAGGAAAAAATTAGCGCTATACTTATCAAAATTATTGAGGCAAAAAACTTGAAAATTGTTGGACATAAATATGCCCAATTTTTATATACAAATATATTTGTTAAATACATTTGATTACCCGTTTTATTTGCTATGAGTTCTTATAAGTGTGTACATATATGGATTAAAATTATTAAGACATTTTAGAAATAAAAATTTACCATTCCTCACCCAACTTATCACACTAGCCTCCTTGACAGTTATTATGACAATAAAATTTATTATTTTCTTTATTTACTTTCCTTTTTTCTTTTCTTTTTTTTTCTTTTTTCTTTTTTTTTTTTTTGCGGTATGCAGGCCTCTCACTGCTGTGGCCTCTCCCGTTGCGGAGCACAGGCTCTGGACGCACAGGCTCAGCGACCATGGTTCATGGGCCTAACCGCTCCGCAGCACGTGGGATCTTCCCGGACCGGGGCACGAACCCGCGTCCCCTGCATCGGCAGACAGACTCTCAACCGCTGCGCCACCAGAGAAGCCCTATTTTCCTTTTTTAACTGAAGTATAGTTGACTTACAATGTTGCTTTCATTTATTTTTAGTACCTTTTTAAAAACAATTTCTTTGCCCTAGCCAAGAGATGAATAGGTACTTTACAAGTTGAGGCTTTCCTCTTCTAGAATTGAGTAAATGTATTTCAATTTTCTTATAAGCACTTAGATTTCTATGCTAACAGATTTGATCATCAGAGAATGATAGTATCTTATCACTGGAGTTGTTTACATTTTTGTACAAACAGTCCTCAGCTTACCTTGTTGGTGCAGTTCAACAGTGTTAATGTGCCCTGTGAAACTGTTGATAGGTGAAGATTGAAATCGTCACTGATATTCATTTTAAGGAATTGCTTCAACTTTCGAGCAGCACGATATAAAAACGAAGCTTCCTATTACAGAAAAAACATCAGAAGGGCTGTTTCAAATAAAATATTAAGAAGTGATAAGCTTTCCTAAGGAGCCTAAGGCCAGAACTGTATTGCTAAGTAACACCCCACCTCCACCCCAGTTTTCTTCTATTCCAGTTAATCGCATGACTGAAGAGCAACTAGACTGAAACTGTTTAGCTCCCAGGTGACAGCCTAAAGTGCCTAGAACCCAGTTTAATGATTATCTGACTTTTTAAAGTCTCTTTTCTTTGCTATGTGTGATCTTATCGCTTATGAGTGAACATATAACAAGTTTATTCAATTTTAAACAAGATAACTAAAGGAGAGGTCTTCTGGAAGCAATAATAGTGAAAGGTATGTGTGACTTTTCTTGTTGTTATTATTTTTGCCCTTTTTGAGCTATGGACGAATAGCTGGCAATAAGAAAATAAAGGGCCTATTCACCTAAAACAAGTTTTTCAAATATTTAATGTAAGAAATTTAAAAAAAAACAGAATTTATGGATATACTCTTAAATGCCATGAAGTTAACTCAGCTATTGTGAGTTTTAAAAAAGTCTATTGAATAGCACACTAGTTTCTGCAGAAAGAGATGACACAAATTTTTGTTGGAAGTTCTGTAGATTGTAATATTATACCAAATAGAAGTGGTAGTGGTTTGAAGATAAGCAAATATTGAAAGAAAAAATTTCAAAATGCCTACAACTAAATTACACCCATTACTTGTGTGTGTGTGTGTGTGTGTGCGTGTGTGTGACAAGCATTTTCCTGCATAAAAATCTTAGAAATAAGAGATATGTGTCTTTGAATTCAGCAGTTCTTCTAGTATTTTCAAGGTGAAAATGAAATGCTAAAATTAAAAGGACTATTTATCAAATAAGCATAGGGCTATTTGTAAAATAAAAGTATAAAAGACCATAGTATAACTTAACATATCAATGGGAATTGTCGGGTTAGAGCCAAAAGACTGTGTTATTAATATAATCAATATAATTAACAGAGATATAAAAAATATAAGCTTCTATGAAATCAAGCTTGAATGACATATAAACTCCAAATAATTGTCATTACCTTATTATCATCACATGAATGTTTTTTAAAAAAGTTAGGTTCGTTATTCAGGCAATTGCTATCAAAGTCTATCATGCTGTCCTGTAATAAATAATATAAAATAATATGGTTAAACTGGGGACCTTTCTATCATGTAGTAATTATAAAAATAACAATGTTATAATACTTGGTATTTATATGTGCATTTTAAGGAAAATAACTTTAGTCTGACTTAGCTGACTAGGCAGGAAGAATAGTTATCTATAGTTGAAGAATAAACAAGTATATACACAAACCCTCACGTATTTAGAGCTTCCCCCAGACTCCATAGGTTAATCTCAGAAATCATTGAGAGAAACTGGCTTTTTTGGGGAAATAAAAGTACCTATTTTAGAAGTTATACTATATAGACAACGTACTATAAATTTTGAAATCATGAAGTTGAGATGCATTTAAGAGGTTATTTGGTCCAATTTCCTGCCACTATCAAACAGCAACAAAGGGAATTTACTTTAGAATGAAGGCAAAGCCTCTTGACAGTGAGTAAAGTTGAAATTCATTCTGCAGCATTTTAAATAATCCAGTTGGGGATGTTTGAGGTAGAATTTAGCTGAGAAAAAAGTGAGATTGAATATGTGCATTGTCATTGTCATGTAAGAGGCGGGGAAGGCAGACTGGCACGTTCTCATTTTTCTATTCTAAGGAATGTAGTATTAGAAGGTGGGGATTAGCTGAATCACGAATGTACTTGAGGGCTTCCCTGGTGGCGCAGTGGTTGAGAGTCCGCCTGCCGATGCAGGGGACATGGGTTCGTGCCCCAGTCCGGGAAGATCCCACATGCCGTGGAGCGGCTGGGCCCGTGAGCCATGGCTGCTGAGCCTGCACGTCCGGAGCCTGTGCTCCGCAACGGGAGAGGCCACAACAGTGAGAGGCCCACGTTACCACAAAAAAAAAAAAAAAAAAAAGAATGTACTTGACATATTAGGAAGAATTTCCTAAGGATTCAGATTCTTTATGCACAGGATTGGACTAGCTCTGTCCAGCAAACTAGCCATTCCATGCTATCAGAGCTTCTAGAAGGACTTCAAGCAATTTTAGCCTATGTGTTGTCATCTAAGGAACAGATAAAAAGTGGAGTAATGGCAGGATGTAATCATGGGCTTCTAATCTTCATCTGCCTCTCAGAAAAATATGCATTACTCTTCTCACCACTGAAAAACGTAAATGGTCTCTGGATTCATCCTGACTTTAAATGTATCTGTTTTATCTATAGGAATTACAGCCTGAACACGTAATCATTTATTTAACCATTCAACACTTACTACAGGCCAATGGGCAAAGTCCTCTGCCAAGCTCGATAGGGGAACAAAGACAAGAAAACACAGTCCCATTTTCTTATGCCATTTGATGTAAAGGGCAGATGCTGCATCCTTGGACACTTGTACATCACTTCTTATATTTGTAAAAGTATGCTTATGTAAACAGAAGATTTGTTAGTGCCAAACATCCCAGTCATACTGCAAATATCTCAAGTGCAAATAGATATATTTTTCTATAACTATCCTCATGTTGCCATTATACATATTCCTGAAAAGATAGTGGAAAATTAATGTTTGCCTGTTAAATCATTTTCCTATTGACTTGCATTTAACCCTAAGAAGGATAATAAATCATATATACATTTCTCTCTGATAAAACCTGCTTTTCATTTTTGCCATGCCATCCATCAAATAAAGAAGATAAACAAATGTGCAGCTAATCTGTATGATGTTTTCCAATTTACCAAAAATATTATATGAACGAGTACCTATTTCTTGGAGCATTTTAACCAATTGCATGGCACATGAATATTTGAAAAGCCATATTGGTTAAGCCATTTCATTGCTCCAGGTATTTAACAAAACTCATTTTTGGCAGATACAGAAAGGGTGTTTTTATACCACGTAATTTGTTTGCCAGATGTGTACAGCAGTAGATAAAAGTCTCACTTAAAAGTTTGACTTAAAAGGTTGACTCCTATAAAAGTCACAATTATAGTTGACTAGTTGACTTTAGTGCATTTTATGAATAGATTTAACATAAGCATACATGAGTGCCAACTACAGTTGCTTTCTGAAATTGTTTCCATTTAAGCCCTGTGAGAAGGGTGGCTCAGACTAAGATATGTAGAATCGTGGAGTTGGAAAGAACCTTATATATCTATCTTTTGATTTAACAAATAGTAGAATTACTTTATCAGTAGTAGTTTCTTACAGGCATCTTGACATATTTGAATATTTCTTCATATTTATTATGAATATGAAAGAAACAAGAGACAAGCCAAGATCACATTGACTGTGAACTCAGTATTTTCCAGTGTAAAACATTATGTTACATAAGTTGTTCCTAAAATATCTAATGTTCTTTCGATTTATAGAATTGCATTTTCTTTCATTTTAGCATAGTTTTCTTCTATCTTTGAATTTTTTTCTAAGGCATGCACAGTAGCCCCTTCCCCAGAAACACTAATTACATACACAGTTGATTTTCTATTTCACTTTTTTCTTTTATATATTTATATTTGATTTTTTTAAGATTCAATTTTGTGTGGTTTTCTCCAACATGTCTTCCATATGCCTGTTCTAATGGGGAACTCATGGTTACATGTGTTCTAAGTGAACTAATGTCTATTTACTGCCCATAAATGATTCTCATTGGCAGCTACATAACTGATAGCTGTCTCCTTTCTATTCTCCTTCTATTTTATAGGTCTGGGCCTGAGGATTGGGGTTTTGATATGAAGAAGAAAGATTCAGTCTCGTGTCTTACTATTCTTTGAAAATGAACTTGGTCCCTACAGAAATCTTTTTCATTTCTGATTATCACTATCACAGCACACTCACGGCCCAAAGTCTTATGGCATATAAAGACTCATTTGGAGGACCTTTTGAAAAGTGAAACTTATTTTTTTATTTTTTATTTTTTTTTAAATTTTTATTTATTTATTTATTTATTTATTGCGGTACGTGGGCCTCTCACTGTTGTGACCTCTCCCGTTGCGGAGCACAGGCTCCGGACGCGCAGGCTCAGCGGCCATGGCTCACGGGCCCAGCCGCTCCACGGCATGTGGGATCTTCCCGGACCGGGGCACGAACCCGTGTCCCCTGCACTGGCAGGCGGACTCTCAACCACTGCGCCACCAGGGAAGCCCCAGTGAAACTTATTTTTAATGAAATCTGTAGCCTGTATGAAAATTGAAAAAGTCTGTATTGTTCTTGGAATCCTATTTCAAATGTTACAAATTTTACCATTAGGTAGCTTACCAGATTATTGTAAGAATTGGTAGTTAATTCCTTGCTTAAATTAAAAGTCATTCATTTATTCTTCAATCAAATACTTGTCGAACATCTACCATGTGCCATATAGTAGTGAAGAGAGAATTGTGATCAAAATCACAGAGGGTTCCTTCCTTCAAGAAATTTACTGTCTGGTGGTAAAGACAGACATCAATCCAATAATCACAATCAAATCTCAAATTAATAATTGTTATGAATAAAAAGTATATGCTACCATAAAGCCTATAAAGAAGGATTTTACTTAGGAACCTCAGTAAAGCCTTCCCTAAGAAAGGAACACTTCAACTGAGATCTGAAGCATGAGTAAACTAGAGAAAAAGAAAATAGAGGAAGAGTAAAGATGTAGAAAACAGCATGTATGGCTTCAGTTAAGTGGGAGGGAATAATGGCAGATAGGCTGCTGGATGAAAGAGAGCAAGGGAAAACCGGTATATAGCTGAGAAAGCAAGAGAAATCACCGGTTTCATACGAAAGAGATCCGGAGGAAACTAAATTATGCTGGGGCTTAAGGACATGTTAAGGAGCTTTGTCTTGATCCTAAAATCAATAATTAATGACTAAATACCTTTTTCAAAGATCATATTAATAGCAGCATGGTAAATGGTTTGGAAAGGTTCAAGAAAGTATGTGTGTGAATCTTTAGGAGACAATTACATAGTGCTTGAAATAATGGTTTATTGGACTTGGTGGTGGGAAAGAATGTAGAGATAGGTGAAAAGACTTGAGAAATATTTAGAAAGCCAATATAACACTATTTGAGAATTAAAGTTAAGGAAGATTGACAGACCAGGGCTGATCCCTGGGTTTCTGGTGTGTGCAGCAGGATATACTGTGTTGCCATTCACTGAGATAGGGAATAGTAGTAGAGATGGTGTGAGTAAAATATGTTTGGTTTTAAACAGATGAAGCTTGAGTTTACATTCAGAGATCCAAGAACATACATAAAGAAGCCAGAAAGCTAGAAAACCTGGGGAATAGACTGTTTTAAGAAGGTGGTGATCCAAAATATACAATGCCAACTGAAAGGTCAAGTTGTCTTGTACAAAATCTATTCACATAAAGAAAGCGAGTCTAAATTAGAAAAACAGCTGATAATAGATGGTAAAATGAAGTATTAAGCAGATATGATATTTGTTTTGAGATAATATTTATAAGCAAGAACATATGCTTATAATAAAACATGCTTATAATAAAAATCTTTCGAAAGAAAAAGGTGTTCTATATAAGCATATATTCAAATGTATATGCATATGCACAAACATGAACATATGTCTAAGAATTGACTAATTAATCTTCATTTAACTTGCTGGGATAATCAATATTCTACTCCTTCTGTAAAACATATTGACTAATGCTCACAGTATACCAAAGACTCCCAACTCCAGTTTCTGATATACTCATGTGTTTTTGCATTCACAATTGGAGTTGCATATTTACTAAGTCAATTCCTTAACACTAAGTTATACTTCTTATTTAATTAGATCACTTAATTAAATACTATATAAGTCAAAGAATATTAGAATGAAAATACAGTTGTGTGTAGGACTTCCAGTTTCCAGTCTGGGAGGTAAGGAGCTTAGAAGTCGCCATTCCATCATAACAACAAGTAAAATGCTGAACAAACTGAAGAATCAGCAACTCTTCTTATATCTGTCAGAGAAGTGAGGTCACAGGGTAAACTGCCTCCCCAAATATTGGAGAAACAGACAGCTGATGCAATAATTACAATTTAGAGAACCAGAAACCCAGGAGCGGAAACCTCCATGTGAACCAATGCTGGGATAGAAAAACCTGAACTGTAATTGATGAATTACTGGAAGCTCAGAATGGACAAGTCTTAGAGATAAAATTCCAAGGGGACCTACCAGTGGAGGTCCCCCCTTTGCTCACACTTTTTCTGAGCTTTACTTACAGGAGTTCTATGAGGTCCTCACAGTGAATATGAGAAAAATCCCCATGTGCTTCTGGCAGAGAGAGGAAAAAAGCATTGATTTTGAAATATGCCAGAGTGTTATGTTATTCTTAACAAGGCCTCCCCTTACGAGAACCTAACCTGCTGGAATTTTATCAGAGCCTAACCTATCTGGGGTAAGGGAAATACCCAGCTCCAGTCCTTGCTAGACATCCTTTCTCACCTAAGTGGATAGGTATTGAGAAGCACTGGTAAAGTTTACAATCCAGAGGCACAGACTCATCAAAAGACTGAGACCTAATCAAAGGACTATAGAAAGCTTCCCATCTCCCCACACCTTGTCACTATATTACTAAAAGCTCATTTACCACAGGTTTATTTATGCAGAACATCATGTCCACCTTCCAACAAAAAATTACAAAGCATACTAAAAGGCAAAAAACACAATTTGAAGAGACAGAACAAGCATCAGAACCAGAGATAGATATGGCAGTGATGTTGAAATTATCTGACTGGGATTTTTTTTTTTTTTTTTTGCGGTACGCGGGCCTCTCACTGACATGGCCCCTCCTGTTGCGGAGCACAGGCTCCAGACACGCAGGCCTAGCGGCCACGGCCCACGAACCCAGCCGCTCCGCGGCACGTGGGATCCTCCCGGACCGGGGCACGAACCCGTGTCCCCTGCATTGGCAGGCGGACTCCCAACCACTGCGCCACCAGGGAAGCCCCTGACTGGGAACTTTTTAAAAAAATTATTATTATGCTATGACCTTTAATGGGAAAATATGCAGAAAAAATGGATAATGTAAACAGAGAGATGGAAATTCTAAGAAAGAATCAAAAAGAAATGCTAGAGATAAAAAGCACTGTAATGGAATTATGGGCTCTTTATTAAATTAGACATGGCTGAGGAAAGAATCTCTGAGCTTGAGCATATGACAATAGAACTTACAAAACTGAAAAGAAAAAAATAAAAAAATACCAGGGGAAAAAATGGAACAGAATATCTAAGACTGTGGACAACTACAAATTGTGTAACATATGCATAGCAAGAATATCAGAAGAAAGAGAGAAAGGAACAGAAGCAATATTTGAAGCAATAATGGCTGAGAATTTTTCCCAAGTCAATGCCAGACATCAAACCACACATCCAGAAAGCTCACAGAATACCAAGCAGGATAAATGCCCCAAGTCATATACCTAGGCATATCATATTCAAACTTTAGAAAATCAAAGATAAAGAAAACATCTTGAGAGAAGCCATGGGGGTCAGCGGGGGAAAATTACTTACAAAAAAGCAAAGATAGAGATTGCGTCCAATTTATCTTCTGAAATCATTCAAACAAGAAAAAAGTGAAGTGAAATATTTAAAATATTGAGAGAAAAACCCACCAACCTAGAGTTCTGTAATCTGAGAAATTAGCCTTCAAAGGGAAAAAAGAAATAAAGACTTTCTCAAACAAAAATTGAGGTAATTTGTTGCCAGTAGAACTGCCTTGAACAGAATGTTAAAAGTTCTTTAGAGAGAAGAAAAATGATACAGATCAGAAACTCAGAGCTACATAGAAAAAGAAAGAGCATCAGAGAATGAATAAATGAAGAAAAAAATAAAAACTTTTATCTTCTTATTCTGAATTGCTCTAACACTTTGATTAAAATAATAATGGCAACAATGCATTTAACTATATATAATTTGATTACATATATACATATATATATATATACATATATATAAAAGACATGCTTATATATAAGTGAAATCAATGAAGCAGTGATATGAGGGACAGGAGGAAAGAAAAGAATTATTAGGAATATTTTGTTATTTTAAGGTACTTGTACTACTTGTGAAGTGGCACAGTTATTTCAAAGTGGACTTGGATTAGTTGCAAATATATATACCAAACTCTAGGGCAACCAGTAATGAAAGTTTAAAAAGAAGTATAATTGTTATGCTAAGAAAGGACAGAAATGGAATCATAAAATGTCACAATCATAAAAGACCAATAAAGTGTGAAGACAAAAATAGGAACAAAGAATAAGAGCAAAAAATAGAAAACAGTAAAAAACATACGGTAGATATTGGTCCAACTATATCACCTTAAAATGTCAACAGTCTAAATACACCAATTAAAAGACAGAGATTGCCAGAGTGGGTCAAAAAAACACAACCTAATTATATATTGTCTATAAAAAACCTACTTTTAATATAAAGACACATATAGATTAAAAGTAAAATGAAGAAATATATACTATGCTAACATTAATGAAATGAAAGCAGGGTAGCTATGTTCATTTTAAACAAAGCCAACTTCAGAGCAAGGAAAGTTATCAGGATGAAATGGACATTACATAATGATAATGGAGACAATTGTCCAAGAAGATATGATAATTCTTAATGTGTACGCGGCTAACAACAAAGAGTCTAAATACATGAGGGAAAACTGATAGAATACTAAGAGAAGTAGATGAATCCACTATTATAGTTGAAAACTTTAATATCTTTCTATCATAAATGGACAGATCCAGCAGGCAGAAAATCAGTAAGGACATAGTTGAACTTGACAGCACAATCAATTAACTCTATATAGTTGGCATGCATAGACAACTTCATACTTCATCCAACAGCAGCAGATTACATAGTTTTCTCAAGAGCACATTGAATATTCTCCAAAGAGAGCAAATTATGGGCCATAAATTGAATCTTAACAAATTTAAAAGAATAGAAATCATATAATGTCTGCTATTAGATCAAAATAGAATCAAACTAGAAATTAATAACAGAAAGACATCTGGGACATCCCAAAGTATTTGGAGATTAAACAATACACTTTGAAGTTATATGTGGATTGAAGAAGAAATTTCAAGAGAAATTTTAAAATATTTGAAATAAATAAAAATATAACATTGAAATCTGTAGGATGCAGTGAAAGCAGTGCTTAGAGGGAAATTTATAGTATTGACTGCATGTGTTAAATAAGGAAAGTATCTAAAATCAATAATCTAAGCTTCCACCTTAGGGAACTACAAAAGGAGAGAAAATTAAATCCAAAGTAAGCAAAAGACAAAAAGAAAAAGTAATAATAAAAGTTAAAGCAGAGATCAATTAAATTGAAAACAGGAAATCAATAAACTCAACAAAACAAAAAACTTCTCCTTTGGAAATATAAATAAAATTGATAAGCCTTAGCCAGATTAACTAAGGAAAAAAAAAAGACACAAATTTCCTAATATCAAAAATGAAAGAGGGGACATCATTACAGATCCCATGAACATTAACAAGGATAATAGATACTCTAGATGATAATTGATAATCTAGATGAAATTGACCAATTCCTTAAAAGACACAATCTGCCAAAATTTACCAAGAAATAGGCAATCTGAATAGGCCTATATCTATAAAAGCAATTCAATCAATTGTCAATAAGCTTACAAAACAGAAGCACCAGTCCCAGATGGGTTCACTGATTATTTCTATCAAACTCTTAAGGAAGAAATCATAGCTATTGTCTATAATCTCTTCCAGAAGAAAGAAGCAGATGGAATACTTCCTATCTTGTTATATGAGGCCAGGCTTACACTAATACCAAAACCAAATGAAGACAGTACAAGAAAAGAAAACCACAGATCAATATATCTTGTGAAAATAGATGCAAAAATCCTCAACAAAATATAAGAAATTGAATCCAACAATGTATAAAATAATTATACACCATAACCAAGTGATATTTACCCATATATGTAAGACTGGTTCAACATTCAAAAAAATCAAAGAATGTAATCTATCACTTTAAGAGGGTAAAGAAGAAAAATCACATGATCAAATTAATAGATGCAGAAAAAGCAGTTGACAAAATCCAACATCCATTCATTAAAAACAAAACAAACAAACCCCCCCCCCAAAAAAAAACCTCTCTGTAAACAAGGACTAGAGGGGAACTTCCCCAGCTTGATAAAGAGCATCTCCAAAATCCTATAGCTAATAGCATACTTAATGGTGAGAAACTCAGAACTTTCCTATGATCAGAACAAGGCAAAGATGTCCCTCTCACCATTGCTTATCAACATTGTATTTTGAAAAAACGTAGGTGATTCAATATGACAAGAAAAGGGAAAAAAAGATATAAAAATTAGGAAGGATGAAATATAACTGTCTTTTTTACTAGATGACATTGTAATTTATGCAGACAATCCTAAAGAATCAATAGGAAAAAAAAAAAAAAAAACCTCCTGGAACTAATAAATGATTATGCAAGGTTGCAGTATACGAAGTTAGACAAAAGTTAATAGTTTTCTTCTATACTAGCAATGAACAAATGGAATTTGAAATTAAAAACACAACACATTTAGAGTAATTAGGTATAAATGTAACAAAATATGTACACGATCTTTATGAGGAAAACTACACAACTCTGGTGAAAGATCAAAGGAGACCTAAATAAATGGGAAGATAGTCCATGTTCATGGATTGATGGATTGGAAGACTCAACGTTGTTAAGATGTTTGTTATCCCAGCTTGACCTATAGATTTATCATAATCTCAAAAATATCAGCAAGTTATTTTGTGATATCAAACAACCTGATTCTAAAACTTATATGGAGAGGCAAGGAGAGGACTTGTTTACTAAGGTTGTTCATACAGACAGGTGGGGAATCAACAGATTAACATTCTGTCATTTAATGACTGCATTTGTGATTAGCCTTACATCCACAGTGACTGATTTCTTAAGAACTTAAATGTTTTTAAATATCATTTAATATCAGCATTCTAGCCAGAGGTGATTTTACCTAGACAAGGTGAATACCGAGATAGAAGTGTAACGTTCTCTTGCCACCTAGGGTCCCATAAAAGTGGCCCAGCATATATTGAAACCATAGATTCCTGCCTTAGCTATATCAAACCTCAGACATTTTTAAAATTGAGACATAATTGACATATAAGCTTTGTTTCAGGTGTTCAACAATAATTTGATATTTTTATACATTGCAAAATGATCACCACAATCAGTCTAGTTCAATAAGTTTAGTTAACATCCATCACTACACATAGTTACAATTTTTATCTTGTGATGAGAACTTTTGAGGTTTACTCTATTAGCAATTTTCAAAGTATACAATACAGTATTATTAGCTGTAGTCACTGTGCTGTACATTACATCCCCAAGACATAATTCCCAGTTTTCTCGGATCATTCTGGATTATACCAGAATTACAACCTGTTTGGTTAGCTCCCCCTTGCATTCTTAAAAGTGTTTCAGTTTGGGCAATAACATATTTTCTCACCCTATTTGTACTATGGTGTTTTGATTTTGGTTTGCATGATATGGTTTTCCTATCTTTTAACTTTTTAAATTATTTTGAACATAAAAATATTTTAATGTCATATATATTACTTGCTTATCATTATTCAAAGAATACTGAGATATATAATGAAAACCTTAAAATTTTTCTCCACTGCCCCCACTAGAATCACCTACCTGAGGTGATTCATATTAGCAGTTTGATACGAATACCCTTCTTGCTCAAAAAACCTATGCATATGTGTAATGTACATACATGCATACAAAAGTCACACATATACATGCATATATAGGGATTATGAAGGCACTTTCCTTTACCATTTAAAAATATAGGATCATAATATATACATTACTCTTCGGTTTGTTTTGTATTATTTTCACTTTATATTATGATCATCATTCTAAGTCAAACATATCTAGAACAGCTTTTTTAAAATAGCTACATAATATTCTACATTAAGTGTATTCCAATGTTTATTCAACATTTCTCTTATTGATGAAAAAAGTCAATATTTGCTCCAACAAACAATACTACAATAGACATCTTTGTATGTGTATGTGTGTTTATATATTTGTATGTGTATATTATCTCCTTTTATATTAATGTTTGCATTTTTGTAGAATTGGTTCCCATAATTGAGACTTGCTGAAGGAAATGGTATATTCATTTAAAAATCATTGTGTTCAGTAAAAATGATTCATGCTTCTACCAGCAAATAAGGGAGCCCGTTTTGTCACATCCTTGTCAGCCCCAGATGTCATAAGCCTTTCACAATTTTACCAATCCTGATATGTGAAAATTTGTGCCTCATTATAGCTTAAATTTTCACTTCCATGACTACTAGAGAATGAGCATCATTTCATGTTAATTGACAGTTTGCATTTCCTTTTCTATGAATAGCCTGTTCTTAACAATTTTCTTAGGTTGTCTGTCTTTTACTGATCAGTTTCTACATTTTATATAAGGATTTTTTTTAAACTTTCTATGTTTTGTTTCAGGTGTATTTCTTACGTAATGCATATTTTTTATACAATTGGTTTTAAGTTCAGAGATTAAAATAATTCATATTTATTATCAGATATTCTTTACTATTTCTTTATGCTCCTTTTCATTTGTTTTTTAATTTTGGTATATTGTTGGCTTTAGCATTTATTCTTTGTTATGAATAACTATGCTCTGATATTCAAGAACTGGGGGAGATATTTAATAGCTAAAATGTTTCCTACTAAATTTTATGCTAAAATTCTAAGGTGAATATACAGTAGTATTAATTAACAACTATAAGTTAATTAATCAAAGCTCTGAGGCTACCAAAGTGTGATTATGTTATTTCCAGTCCTTCCTATGACCAAGAGTAGCCAAAGTAAAGCAATTCTAATGAAATTTATTGTCATTTTGCTTCTCATTTAACTTACATTCATAAAATAGTATGTTTTATATTGCGTGTCTCCATAGTACATAAACAATAGCGGAAATAGAAAGTTAAGTGCTTTAACAATTAATATTGATGGTCATTCTGTAGAGAACAGGCCAGGAATAAAATCAAAAAACACCAGTCCAAAAATAACATTGAAAATGACTATATTATCAAATATAGTGTATCAAAATAATATAAGTACCCTCAATATGCTTTTTATGCAGAAAAGTTAGGAAAGAAAATTTGTTAATGTGAATTTCGACTTGTGAAAATACCTCTATAGAATTTCTTTGATGAGGCACAATTATAAAAAAGTCAATCATACAAAATACTATATATAAAATAGATAACAAGATCCTACTATATAGCAGAGAATATATTCAATATCTTGTAATAACCTGTAGTGAAAAAGAATATGAAAAAATATATATATATGTATAATAGAATCACTTTGCTGTACACCAGAAACTAACACAACACTGTAAATCAACTGTACTTCAATAAAAAAAAAATTAAAAGTCAATCAGCCAGCAAAATTCATTAGAAACTCTTATAGTGTTATGAATACGAAACAAAGGGGGATACCACGAAAGGGTAATGAATAAATCTTAGTTTTATTATTTATTTACTTATTTTTTTTTGCGGTACACGGGCCTCTCACTGTTGTGGCCTCTCCCGTTGCAGAGCACAGGTCCCGGACGCGCAGACTCAGCGGCCATGGCTCAGGAGCCCAGCCGCTCCGCGGCATGTGGGATCTTCCCGGACCGGGGCACGAACCAGTGTCCCCTGCATCGGCAGGCGGACTCTCAACCACTGCGCCACCAGGGAAGCCCTAAATCTTAGTCTTAAACCCATTTTTTATCTTGTGTAAAATTGTATATGCCTTGCATGTCTTTTCTGGAAGTGAATATATTTGCTATATTTATGGGATGCCTTTCCAGTGTTAGCAACACCCCTTAGATACATAACTTGATATTTTATTCCTTTGTGTTAATCAAGGTGTGGCTAGGTAAGCTTGGGGATAAGAAACAGTGTTCCAGGACTGGTATTATTCAGCAATTGGCAGATTTCCCTAGATATCAATGTTCATGTCAAATAGAAACACTGAATAATTACTGAAACCTGGCAGCATATCCACCTATAGCTGGTGTAGTGCCACAGATCAAGAAGTTGTGCATATCTACTCTGGATGTGTAGGAATGTTATTATGAGACATATATAAAAGTTTCATACAGGGCATCCATTCTCTGTTTATTCTAAATAGACTGTAGTCCTACATCAGTGCAAAGGGAAGAACACTGAAACTGAGGTGTGGATAACTGCATCTTAACATTTCCACTATTTGCATTAAATAATTTTTCAGCAGTAATGGACTTCAGAGATTATGCAAGCCAAATTTCTAATCTTATGAATTAGAAAAGTAAGGCACAACAGCAGTTAACTGACTTGTTCAAAGTCTCAAAGACAAAGTGGCAAAGCTGGGACTCTGACCCAAACATTTTCATTCCAGAACAGTAGACCTATAACACCATGCTGACATATGGTAGCCTCTCCTTGAATTTCTTCATCTGTAAAACTGAGTTCATTGAACTTGAGAAGTAGTTTTCATACAGGATTACCCCAGGTAATCCTGGGGTTCCACAGGATGACTTGGGGGGCCCTTATAAATAGGCATGAGATGATGCATAATAGTCAAGGTTCAGGGCCTCACTGGAGTTCTATGTAGGGGTCATTTGAAAAAAAAATTTCATGGATTAATAAATATTGAAATCACAGTTATTAATGATTTACTTCCAAGTTCTATAGATGCAAAATCATCATGCATAAGTTTGAAGTTCAATAGAATTTCACCCTGATAAATCAAGCAATTTATAGTCTCCTCTTTTTCTCTCCAGCTGCTGGGGGATATTTCAGTCCCACTACTCCTTTTGGGAACTTTGCTCTAAGAACTCCATCTACTCACTACTTTTTATTTACTTGTTTCTGGTGCAAGAACTACATTTCATCAGTTTTTAAGTTTTCCATTGTATCTTCATAAAATCAAAGAGTTACTGCTTGATTGACAGTATCAATAGTCACACATTCCCAAACTTTCAGAGGACATCCACTGTCATATGTAAACTCTGAATACTGAAATAACCATCTTTCTGAATGTTTTTCATCTCTAATTTATTTTATATGAGCCATATGAATTATCTTTCTAAATCCCAGATCTAATTCTATGAAGTTTATGAAGTTTAAAAAGCCATCAATGGCTCCCTATTACATAGTCCTAGAAAATCAAGTTCACATTCCTCAGGTTGCCACACAAGGTCTTCCAAGATCTGATCACAGCCTAACTTCCAAACTTTATACACTCACATCTCAACCAAAGCTCAAGCCACATAGGCCATTGACTGTTAAAGGCAACTCCCCAACTCCCATACCTTATAAGTTTCTGTCTCTAAATATTTTTATCTTTAATATCAGCATTATCCCATTGTGTTATAATTCTTTATTTAAAATTTGTCTCTCCTTCAAAACTGTGATCTTACAGGACTGGGACTTTGTCTCATAGACTGGTCTTTTTTATACTCATGTTCAATATCTAACAGCTTACCAACAAGGGATTAATTTCCAAAATATACAAACAGCTCATATAGCTTAACATCAAAAAACAAACAACCCAATCAAAAAATGGGCAGAAGATCTAAAAAGAAATTCTTCTAAAGAAGACATACAGGTGGCCAACAGGCACATGAAAAGATGCTCAATTTCACTAATTATTAGAGAAATGCAAATCGAAACCACAATGAGGTATCACCTCACACCAGTCAGAATGGCCACCATTAAAAAGTCCACAAATAATAAATGCTGAAGAGAGTGTGGAGAAAAGGCAACCCTCCTATACTGTTGGTGGAAATGTAAATTGGTGTAGCCACTGAGGAGAACAGTATGGAGGCTTCTGAAAAAACTAAAAATAGAACTACCATACGATCCAGCCACTCCTGGGCATGTATCTGTAGAAAACTCTTAATTCGAAAAGTTACATGCACCCCAGTGTCCATAGTAGCACTATTTACAATAGCCAAGACATGGAAGCAACCTAAATGCCCATCAACAGATGAATGGATAAAGAAGATGTATATATATATATATATAATGGAATATCATTCAGCCATAAAAGAGAATGAAATAATTCCATCTACAGCAACAGGGATGGACCTAGAGATTACCATATTAAGTGACTTCAGACAAGACAAATATCACATGATATCACTTATACGTGGAATCTTTAAAAATGATACAAATGAACTTATTTACAAAACAGAAATATACTCACAGATATAGAAAACAAACATGGTTACCAAAGGGGATGGGGGGAGGGGAGGAGAGATAAATTAGGAGTTTGGTATTAACATATACACACTACTATATATAAAATAGATAACCAACAAGGACCTATTATATAGCACCGGGAACTATTCTCAATATCTTGTAATAACCTATAATGGAAAAGAATCTGAAAAAGAATGTATATAGAGATATATATCCATATCTCTATCTATATATGTATAACTGAAAAAAATTAACAACTTGCAGGTAATGACTAGCAGACATTTTGTAGATGCATACAAAATTGCATTAAAACCTGGACTCCAATCTTACTTCCTTAAGACCTACCCATTTTTCAAAGTCCTATTAAAATTGTAATTCTCCTGTCACTAGAGTTCTTAGAGAGAGTGCATATCATACATCTTTGAATTGGCAGATTATAATCGGCAGATGCTTAATAAATGCTAAACTGAACTATTAAGGAACAGAAGTTAAGATTTTACAGAGATCTAGAAAAACTCATTGCAAATCTGCCAACGTATGCACAATGATCATTTTAGGAGATTTTAATCACTCATCAATCTTAAGGTTAATATGCAGTAATGGTTACATATTATGTCATAAGCATGGCAATCAGCAATTAACAAATGTGCCAAATATGAAATTCTAATCACCGGTGCTTGTATACTCTATTCTCTAACTGCCTTACTACTTGCCTGAACTTTATATATCACTGTCCAACTATAGGACTCATAGGATTTTATGAATGAGAGAAAATGAGCGGCCAAGAACCAGACTGAATCTATTTAAAGATTCTGCTGAGCTGAGGTGCGATGGTCACGGGTAGAACAAAGATAGAGATTTACTGAAGAAAAATGTCAAGGAAAGCAATATAACCAAGCATGGTAGACCAAACTATCATGCAGAGTCACAAGGGAGTGCTTTATTCTGAAAGCAAAACTGTAAACAATGCCTGGTCCAGCAACAATAAGCAAGACATTAGGTAAATTACATGTGCGTGTATTGGTAGCACATAAACCAAGCGTGGTAAGAAGTCATGAGTATAGCTAGTATGGTAAAACCTGTAAGTCATGTAATAAATTTTACAATGTCACACATGTACATTAACATCTTTACACTATAATTTAAAAATGACATTTCAAGTTTTTTATATAAATATAGTAAAGTATGTGCGTTCATTCATTCAGTCAATAACTGTTTTTGAGGGGTCTACTCTGTGCTAGGTAATATTCTAGATGCTGGGGGATAGTGATTAACAAGAGAGTCTCTGCCCTCACAAATAAGAAAATTTCAGATAGTAGCAAGAGGTATGAGGAAAATGAAAGAATATAAGATATTGCTGGGAGAGAAGAGGCCACTCTAATTCTAGAAGGAAGTGAATTTTATGCTCATCAATTCACTTTTCACCACAGAGTCTGCATTTTTCTTTTAGTTGGTTGGATTTTGTGGCTACTGTAGCAGATTTTTTTCTTCTTCTTTAAGAAAAGGCTCATGAGTGCTCTGTCCCCTACATTTTGACATGGATGCATAATTTTCTACCCATGAACTTTATACTTAAACAATAACTTGGCTAGGTATAAAATTCTTCAAGTCACATTTTATTTCCCTTGGAATTTTGTGGCTATTATTCCATTATCTTTTGTATTTAGGTGTGGAAAATCTGAAGCCACTTTGATCACCACCCCCTCCCGCCCCAGGATTATGTGCCGTTTCTACCTGAATGCTTAAATTATTCTTCTTTTATCTTGAAGTTCAGTCATGCTACCATGATATAATGTACTGGCAATCATTTTATATTAATTTTTAAATAGTATATGATATTCCCCTTTGTTAATTCCATTGTTTCAGTCATTTGGAGGAAAATTTTCCCCTGTCACAAATTATTTTACTTTTCCATTTGAGGGTTATCTTTTGTAGGAACATTTATCTATAAATTGCCTTATTACTGTCCCTGGTATTTCTATATAGTTGCCCTGTTATTTTCATCTGAAATTTACTGTGGCCAACTCTGTTCTAATATTTATTCTCTACTCCTTATCCCATGACACTTTTCTCACCTACCAGAAAACATTGTCTTTTCTCAGCACTTCTAAATGAGGACATGGTATTGTCTCTTCTATCTGCTCTTATGAAGTCTGGGAACACAGGGTGGATGGATAGGGGTGTGTGAGGGTGGTAGTAAAGCAGGGGAATGCAAGAAGGCAAAGTTATGGTCAGTTGTATTGGTGAGCAAGGATGTGCTCCTTTTTTAACAATTTATTTTTTTAAGTTCATTGTGGGGTTTGATGAGCTGCCTTTCTTGGTGAGAGAGTGGTCACTTGGTCTTCAAGATTTCCTTCCAATTAAGAGTGAAGTGTTTTGCTTTTGACAGAGACTATGATATTCAGGGGTCATTTGCCCACTTCACTTGCCTTTCTCCTGCAGACATGTCCACTGCCTCTCTCCAAGGTGGAGTACTACTGAGATCTGTTTCAGAATTTTACCCACTTTTGTTACCATCTATATAAGTTTTCTATGACTGCCATAACAAATGTCCGCAATCTGGGTGGCTTAAAACAATAGAAATTTATTCTCTCACAGCTCTGGAAGCCAAAGTTTGAAATCAAAGTGTTGACAGAATTCCATGCCACTCTCCTAGCTTTAGGAGGCTGCTGGTGTTCCTTAGCTTGTGACTGCCTAACTCTGATTTCTGCCTCTGTCTTCACATGGCTTTTTCCTTTTTGTCTCTTTTCCCCCGTTCTTCATTTGCAAGGATGCTTGTCATTGCATTTAGGACCTACCTAATCCAGGACTATCTCATCTGGAGATTCTTAAATTAATTATATCTGAACAGACCCTTTTTCCACATCAGGTCACATTCACAGGTTCTAGGTGCACATATCATTTGGGGTGCCACCACTCAATTCACTACACTATCTATATTATTTTTGGAGGGGTGTCATTTTAGGAGATGCTGTTAGTCATGTGGGTTCTTGAAAGATTTTTCTCATTCTCGGGCTGTCAGCTTTCAATGACTTTTTTGCATAAAGTGTCTTTTACTTAGTTTGATTCTCTATTTTATACTTTTGTAAGGTTTTAGGTACCCAATTTTAGCTCATTTTAATGTGCTTCCATCTGTCATCTTACCCCACCAGTACATTTTACTTTATGAATGACAGGGATACATATACCTTTAGACTCTATTGTGTAATCATTAGATTAGTATGTTAAGTCCATCATGAAGGTCAGAATCTATGTTTTATCATTTCTTTGCTGTAATGAGTAGTTTTAAAAAGAGTATGATATGCCATCAAAATAGGTATGACATACTTCAGCAGATTGAGAGTACTCATGATGTCATATCTTTTCAATTTTTCCAATGAAACTAGTTCTATCTCCACTTGCTAAATTTGTAGAAATCTCAAAATTTTGAGATTTCTTTTTGGTCTCCTGAATTGTCCAAGAATACAGAGTTTGTCCAGTGACAACAAACTAGGTTTCTTTCCAAATGCCATCTAGAGAAAACAAGATTATCTGATCCATTCACAGATTTTGGTTTATGCTTTTCCTGTTTGTTTGTTTTTTTTTTCCAAATTTTTGTTGGGGCTAAAAGGTATCAACACAGAAAACCAGTGCAACATAGTTTGATGTTCTTGCTGGTCCAAATACCTGTACAAGCTCCAACGGTGCACAGGTCTGAGTCCCAAATTTATAATTATCTAATTCATACTTATATGCCCAGCATTGTCTCCAAAGAGATCTGCAATGTCAGGGTTCTTGGATCTGAAAGTGATGCCAATCCTTACACTCTTTTCCAGAGTAAACTTTTCTCAACAGATATCTTGAACCTGGCGTTGAGTCCAGGTGACCAGTCAGTATTCTTTTCTCTCATGATGAATTCACCCTGTCAGTGAATATCAGTCAGGAACAATTCACTCTTTCGTAAAGACTATCATGGGACCTCAAAAAATAAGAGGTTGGGTTCTTAATCTCATTCTGCCCAGGAAACTACCTATGGAAATGTAATTATTTCCTCCTTAGCACCCAGTTGTTCATATCAAAGCATATTGGACCTGTAGAATTTAAGTCACCATAAAATAAGTATTACTAGTCTTCATTTATTTTTAATTAATTATTTTATTTTGCATCTTTTGGTAAAAAGAATAAACTGTACTTTCTTTTTAAATTGAAGTATAGTTGATTTTCAATGCTGTGTTAGTTTCTGGTGTACAGTAAAGTGATTCATATATATATACACACATATATATATACCTTATACCTTTTCATACTCTTTTCCATTATAGTTTATTACAGGATATTGAATATAGTTCCCTGTGCTATGCAAAGGACCTTGTTTACCTAAAAAAAGGACAAAGTTCGCATGTATCCCCTCCCCTCCATCCACAGTTTCCTTTATTATTGATGTCTTGCATTAGTGGCGGCTTTGTTACAATTCATGAATCAATATTGTTACATTATTATTAAGTTCATTGTTTACATTTGGGTTCACTCTTTGTGCTGTAAAGTTCTGTGGGTGTTGACAGATGTATGCCATGTGTCCACCATGAAAGCGTCATATTGAACAGTTTCACTGCTCTAAAATTCTCCTGTGCAGCACCTATTCTTTCCTCCCTCCCACCCTTCTCAATCCCTGGAACCGTTAATCTTTTTACTGTCTCCATATTTTTGTCATTTCTAGAATGTCATATAGTTGGAATCACACAACAGGTAGCCCTTTAACACTGGCTTCTTTTGCACAATATGCATTTGAGATACCTCCATGTCCTTCTGTGCCTTGATAGTTCATTTATTTTTATCACTGATTATATTCCACTGAATGGATATACCACATTTGTTTATCCATTTACCTGTTGAAGGACATCTTGTTTGTTTCCATTTTTGACAATTATAAGTAAATAAAACCTCTATGAACATTGGCATGACAGTTGGGAAGAATTGACATCTTAACAATAGTGAGTTTTCCTATTGATAAATATGGAATATCTATTTACTTAGTTCTTTTTTATTTCTTTCATCAGAGCTTTATTGTTTTACTCATATATATATAGTACTTATTTTGTTATTGTACTTATTTTTACCTGATTACTTCATTTTCATGCTAATGTAAATGGTGTTGTGCTTTTAATTTCAAATGACAATTGTTCATTACTGGTATATAGAAATCAATAGTCTTTTGTAATTAACCTTGTATCTTATAACTGTACCTTTCTATAATTGCTTATTAGTTCCAGGAGTTCTTTTGTTGATTCTTTTGGGTTTTTTTTTATCAAGACAATCATGTCATCTAGAAACAGAACACTTTTTTATTTCTTCTGTATGTATTTTACTTCTTTTTCTCATTTAATTAGATTAGCTATATTTCTCAAATGATGTTGATACGAGTGGTGAGAGGATTACATCATCAACTTGTTCTTAGTCTTAAAGGAAAGCATCTAGTTTCTTACAATTAAGTATGGTGTTGGCTGTAGGTGTTTTGTAAATAAATTTTACCAGATTGCATAAATTACTCTCTATTCCTAGTTTGCTGCAAGTGTTTATAATGAATCCCTTTTGGATTTTGTAAAATCCTTTTCTGCATTTATTGACATGATTTTTCTTTTTAGCCTGTTGATGTTATTGATTAATTGATTAAATTAACTGATTTTCAGTTATGGAACCAACCTTGCATACCTGGAATAAATTCCAGTTAGTCGTGATGCATAATTAATACACAATTGGAATTAATTTGCTAATACTTTGTTGAGTTTTCTTTCCCACCTACGTTCATGGAAATATTCATCTGGAGGTTTCCTATCATGTAATGCCATCATCAGGTTTTGGCATTAGGGTGATGCTGGCCTCATAGAATGAGTGAGTAAATATTCTCTCTGTTTTTACTTCTACAAGAGTTTGTAGAGAGTTGGTATACTTTCTTCCCTAAATGTTTGGTAGAATTCACCGGTGAAACCATCTGAACCTGGAATTTTGTGTTTTGGAAAGTTATTAATTGTTGATTCAATTTCTTTAGTAAAGAAAATAGACCTATCCAGATCATCTATTTCTTCATGTGTGAGTTTTGGTCACTGTGTCTTTTAAGGAATTGGTTCATTTACCTAAATTATCAAATTTGTGGGCATAGAATTGTTCATAATTCATTAGGCAAGGTTCTCCAGAAAAACAGAACCAATAGGGGGTATATACATACATATATATTTATATTTAAGTAATTAGCTCATGTGATTTTGGGGACTGGGAAGTTCAAAATTCTCAGGATAGCTCAGTAGGCTGGCGGTTCAGGGAAGTTGATGTCGGAATCTTGTATCTGAAGGCAATCTGGAGGCAGAATTCCTTCTTCCTTGGGAGAACACAGTCTTTACTCTTACAGTTTTCAAGAGACTGAATGATGTCTTAGTCTGCTCAGGTTGCTATAACAAAATACCACAGACTAGGTGGCTTAAACAATAGATATTTATTTCTCACAGTTCTGGAGGCTGGAGAGTCCAAGATCAAGGTGCCAGTCAAGTTGGTTCCTGGTGAGAATCTTCCTGGCTTTCAGAGGACCATCTTCTCACTATGTCCTCACATGATGGAGAGAGGAAGCTCTGGTGTCTCTTCCACTTCTTATAAGGGCACTAATCCCATCATGAGTACCCTACTTTCGTGACTTCATCTAAAATTACCTCCTGAAGTCCCAACCTAATACCATCACAGTTGAATTTAGGGCTTCAATATATGAATTTTGGGAATAATACACGCATTTAGTCCATAACAAACAAGGATCATCCACATCATGAAGGTAACTTAACCTGTTTTCTTCATAGTCTATAGATTTAAATGTTAATATCATCTAAAATATACCTTTACAGCAACATATGGACTGGTGTTTGACCAAGCAACTGATTACCATAGCCAAGCCAAGTTGACCCATAAAATTAAACATCACAGTAATATTCCTTTATTATTCTTTTAATATCTATGGAACTAGTAGTAATGACCCGTCTTATTTCTAACGTTAGTAATTTGTCTTCTTTCTTATTTTCTTGGTGAGCCTGCCTGGAGAGCGGTTTACCAATTTTATTCATCTTTCAAAGAACCAGATATCAGTTTCAATGAGTTTCTCTATTAATTTTTTGTTTTCAATTTGTTCTCTAAATTTTGTTAATTCTTTTCTTCTGATTAATTTAGGTTTGTTTAAACATCTTTATTGGAGTATAATTGCCTTACAATGGTGTGTTAGTTTCTGCTTTATAACAAAGTGAATCAGGTATACTTATACATATATCCCCATATCTCTTCCCTCTTACATCTCCCTCCCTCCCACCCTCCCTACCCCACCCCTCTAGGTGGTCAAAAAGCACTGAGCTGATGTCCCTGTGCTATGCAGCTGCTTCCCACTAGCTATCTATTTTAAATTCGGTAGTGTATATATGTTCATGCCACTCTCTCACTTCGTCCCAGCTTACCCTTCCCCCTCCCCATATCCTCAAGTCCATTCTCTACATCTGTGTCTTTATTCCTGTCCTGTTCCTAGGTTCTTCAGAACCACTTTTTTTTTTTTTTAAGATTCCATATATATGTGTTAGCATATGGTGTTTGTTTTACTCTTTCTGACTTACTTCACTCTGTATGACAGACTCTAGGTCCATCCACCTCACTATAAATAACTCAATTTCATTTCTTTTTATGGCTGGGTAATATTCTATTGTATATATGTGCCACATCTTCTTTATCCATTCATCTGTCAATGGACACTTAGATCGCTTCCATGTCCTGGCTATTGTAAATAGAGCTGCAATGAACATTTTGGTACATGACTCTTTTTGAATTATGGTTTTCTCAGGGTAGAAATTATGGTTTTCTCAGCATTTATTGTTTGTAGATTTTTTGATGATGGCCATTCTGACTGGTGTGAGGTGATACCTCATTG
The DNA here is from genome assembly GCF_937001465.1 of Orcinus orca. Lineage (NCBI taxonomy): Eukaryota > Metazoa > Chordata > Mammalia > Artiodactyla > Delphinidae > Orcinus > Orcinus orca. The sequence goes on from NC_064575.1 coordinate 22,109,180, forward strand.
TAGTTTTGATTTGCATTTCTCTAATGATTAGTGATGTTGAGCATCCTTTCATGTGTTTGTTGGCAATCTGTATATCTTCTTTGGAGAAATAGCTATTTAGGTCTTCTGCCCATTTTTGGATTGCATTGTTTGCTTTTTTTGATATTGAGCTGCATGAGATGCTTGTAAATTTTGGAGATTAATCCTTTGTCAGTTGCTTCATTTGCAAATATTTTCTCCCATTTTGAGGGTTGCCTTTTCATCTTGTTTATGGTTTCCTTGGCTGTGCAAAAGCTTTTAAGTTTCATTAGGTCCCATTTGTTTATTTTTGTTTTTATTTCCATTTCTCTAGGAGGTGGGTCAAAAAGGATCTTGCTGTGATTTATGTCATAGAGTGTTCTTCCTATGTTTTCCTCTAAGAATTTTATAGTATCTGCCATTACATTTATGTCTTTAATCCATTTTGAGCTTATTTTTGTGTATGGTGTTAGGGAGTGTTCTAATTTCATTCTTTTACATGTAGCTGTCCAGTTTTCCCAGCACCACTTATTGAAGCGGCTGTCTTTTCTTCATTGTATATTCTTGCCTCCTTTATCAAAAATAAGGTGATCATATGTGTGTGGGTTTACCTCTGGACTTTCTATCCTGTTCCATTGATCTATATTTCTGTTTTTGTGCCAGTACCATACTGTCTTGATTACTGTAGCTTTGTAGTATCGTCTGAAGTCAGGGAGCCTGATTTCTCCAGCTCCGTTTTTCATTCTCAAGATTGCTTTGGCTATTCAGGGTCTTTTGTGTTTCCATACAAATTGTGAAAGTTTTTGTTCTAGTTCTGTAAAAATTGCCATTGGTAGTTTGATAAGGATTGCATTGAATCTGTAGATTGCTTTGGGTAGTAGAGTCATTTTCACAATGTTGATTCTTCTGATCTGAGAACATGGTATATCTCTCCATCTGTTTGTATCATCTTTAATTACTTTCATCAGTGTCTTATAGTTTTCTGCATACAGGTCTTTTGTCTCCCTTGGTAAGTTTATTCCTAGGTATTTTATTATTTTTGTTGCAGTGGTAAATGGGAGTGTTTCCTTAATTTCTCTTTCAGATTTTTCATCATTAGTGTATAGGAAAGCATGTGATTTCTGTGCATTTATTTTGTATCCTGCTACTTTACCAAATTCATTGATTAGCTCTAGTAATTTTCTGGTAGCATCTTTAGGATTCTTTATGTATAGTATCATGTCATCTGCATGATTAATTTAGTTTTAATTTGTTCTCTTTTTTCTATTTTCCTAATATGGAATCTTAGAGAATTAACTTACCTCTTTCTTCTTTTTTAATATATGCATTCAATGTTCTAGGTACTGCTTTTACTGTGTTACACACATTTTGTTAATATGTATTTTATTTTCATTTAGTTCAAAATATTTTAAAATTTCTCTTGAGACTTCTTCTTTGATCCATATGTTATCTAAAAGTGTGTTTTTTAATCTCCAAATATTTTGGTATTTTCCTTCTATTTTTCTGTTGTTGATTTCTAGTTTAATTACATTTTGGTTTGAGAGCATAGTTTGCATGACTTCTATTTTTTAAAAACTTGTTAAGGTATATTTCGTGACTCAGAATATGTTCAACCCTATTGAAAATTCCATGTTAACCTGCACAAAGTGTGTATCGTGTAGTTGTTGGATTAATTATTTTACAAATGTCAATTAGGTCTGGTTAATTTACAGTGCTTTTTAGTTCAGTTACATCCTTACTGATTTTCTGTCTGCTGAATCTGTCAATTACTGCTAGAGGAGTGTTGAAATCTCCAGTTATAAGAGTGGTTTTATCTATTTCTTCTTGCATTTTATCAGTTTTTGCTCCCAAGGTTTCAATGCAGTTGTTAGGCACGATCACATTAAGAATTGTTATGTGGGCTTCCCTGGTGGCGCAGTGGTTGAGAGTCTGCCTGCCAATGCAGGGGACACGGGTTCATGCCCTGGTCTAGGAAGATCCCACATGCCGCGGAGCAGCTGGGCCCGTGAGCCATGGCCACTGAGCCTGCGTGTCCGGAGCCTGTGCTCCGCAACGGGAGAGGCCACAACAGTGAGAGGCCCGTGTACCACACAAAAAAAAAAAACTTAGAGAATTGACCCCTTTATTATTATGTAATTCCCCTGTTTATTCCTGAGAGTTTTCCTTGCTCTGAAGTCAGCTTTGTCTGAAATGAATATAGCTACTTCAGCTTTCTTTTGATTAAGGTTAACATGACATATCATTCTCCATCTTTTCACTTTTAACCTTTATGTGTCTTTATATTTAAATTGGGTTTCGTGTAGACAACATAAAATTGGGTCTCATTTTTTTTTATCCACTCAGAGAGTCTCTGTCTTTTAACTGGTGTATTTTTATTTCATTTTTACAACTTTACAAAGTCATTAATTTTTAGTTTTTTAAGGAACCACCATACTGTTCTCCATAGTGGCTGTATCAATTTACATTCCCATCAACAGTGCAAGAGGGTTCCCTTTTCTCCACATCCTCTCTGGCATTCACTGTTTGTAGATATTTTTTTCTTTTTTCTTTTAGATAAAAGGAGCATTTTTATTTATTTATTTATTTCGTGCAGTTTTTTTTTTCTGACAAGTTGATTAAGATATAGTTCACATACCATACAAATCAGCCATGTAAAAGTGTACATTTTAATGACTTTTAATACAGTCACAGAGGTGTGCATCCTTCCCCATAAAATGTCAATGCTACTCTCTCACTTCATCCTACCTTCCCCTTCCCATGCCCCATGTTCTCAAGTCTGCTTTCTACGTCTGCATCTTTATTCCTGCCCTGCCACTAGATTCATCAGTACCACTTTTTTAAATCGCATATATATGCATTATGATACAGTATTTGTTCTTCTCTTTCTGACTTACTTCACTCTGTCTGACAGACTCTAGGTCCATCCACGTCTCTACAAATAACTCAATTTTGTTTATTTTTATGGCTGAGTAATATTCCATTGTATATATGTACCACATCTTCTTTATCCATTCATCTGTTGGTGGACACTTAGGTTGCTTCCATGTCCTGGTTATTGTAAATATTGCTGCCATGAACATTGTAGTATGTGACTCTATCTGAATTATGGTTTTCTCAGGGTATAGGCCCAGTAGTGGGATTGCTGGGTCATATGGTAGTTCTATTTTTAGTTTTTTAAAGAACCTCCATACTGTTCTCCATAGTGGCTGTATCAATTTACACTCCCACCAACAGTGCAAGAGGGTTCCCTTTTCTCCACACTCTCTTCAGCATTTATTGTTTGTAGGTTTTTTTTTTTACATCTTTATTGGAGTATAATTGCTTTACAATGGTGTGTTAGTTTCTGCTTTATAACAAAGTGAATCAGTTATACATATACATATGTTCCCATATCTCTTCCCTCTTGCATCTCCCTATCCCACCCCTCCCTATCCCACCCCTCCAGGAGGTCACAAAGCACCGAGCTGATCTCCCTGTGCTATACAGCTGCTTCCCACTGGCTATCTACCTTACGTTCGGTAGTGTATATATGTCCATGCCTCTCTCTCGCTTTGTCACAGCTTACCCTTCCCACTCCCCATATCCTCTAGTTTTTTGATGATGGCCATTCTGACCAGTGTGAGGTGATACCTCATTGTAGTTTTGATTTGCATTTCTCTAATGATCAGTGATGTTGAGCATCTTTTCATGTGTTTGTTGGCAATCTTTACATCTTCTCTGGAGAAATGTCTATTTAGAGCTTCTGCCCATTTTTGGATTGGGTTGTTTGTTTTTCTGGTATTGAGCTCCATGAGCTGCTTGTATATTTTGGAGATTAATCCTTTGTCAGTTGCTTCATTTGCCATTATTTTCTCCCATTCTGAGGGTTGTCTTTTCGTCTTGTTTATGGTTTCCTTTGCTGTGCAAAAGCTTTTAAGTTACATTAGGTCCCATTTGTTTATTTTTGTTTTTATTTCCATTTCTCTAGGAGGTGGGTCAAAAAGGATCTTGCTGTGATTTATGTCATAGAGTGTTCTATGTTTTCCTTTAAGAGTTTTATAGTGTCTTATCTTATATTTAGGTCTTTAATCCATTTTGAGTTTATTTTTTTGTATGGTGTTAGGAAGTATTCTAATTTCATTCTTTTACATGTAGCTGTCCAGTTTTCCCAGTACCACTTATTGAAGATGCTGTCTTTTCTCCATTGTATATTCTTGCTTCCTTTATCAAAGATAGAACTACCATATGACCCAGCAATCCCACTACTGGGCATATACCCTGAGAAAACCATAATTCAAAAAGAGTCATGTCCCACAATGTTCATTGCAGCTCTATTTACAATAGCCAGGACATGGAAGCAACCTAAGTGTCCATTGACAGATGAATGGATAAAGAAGATGTGGTACATATATACAATGGAATATTAACCATAAAAAGAAACGAATTTGAGTTATTTGTAGTGAGGTGGATGGACCTGGCATCTGTCATACAGAGTGAAGTAAGTCAGAAAGAGTAAAACAAACACCATATGCTAACACATATATACGGAATCTAAAAAAAAAAAAAAAAAAGGTTTTGAAGAACCTAGGGGCAGGACAGGAATAAAGATGCAGACATAGAGAATGGACTTGAGAACATGGGGAGGGGGAAGGGTAAGCTGAGACAAAATGAGAGAGTAACACTGACATATATACACTACCAAATTTAAAATAGATAGCTAATGGGAAGCAGCTGCATAGCACAGGGACATCAGCTTAGTGCTTTGTGACCGCCTAGAAGGGTGGGATAGGGAGGGTGGTAGGGAGAAGCGAGAGGGAGGGGATATGGGGATATATGTATACATGTAGTTGATTCACTTTGTTATACAGAAGAAACTGACACACCATTGTAAAGCAATTATACTTCAATAAAGATGTTAAATAAATAAATAAATAGAATAGTTCCAAGAATTTCTAATATCATAAAAAGAAAAAAGTCATTAATAGAATGAAAAGACTTACCTCTTAAAAGGTTACTTTTCCTGTTAGATTGTAACTGATTCAGTCATGCTGCTAAATTATATACACAGGAAATTTGGTTTATCTTCTAGCATAACTTGATTAATAGAGAACTAATTTAGTCTTTATTTAGTCAATTTAAATCTTTTCTCAGTTAATTACAGTTATTTAAACATAATATGCTTAGACATATTTCTAAAGTAATATGCGACTAGCATTTGATCATTTATTTTCTTAGCTGCCTCTGTTAACATACCAATCAAATGCAAGATCAACAGATATTAGGGGAGAGAGACTAAAGAATTTAAAAGTTTTTGAAAAGGAGAGAGAAAGAGTAATAGATTTGATTTTGGAAAGATAACCCAAGTGCCAGTAAAGAGGACAGATGCACTCAGGTGACAGGGAGATCAGCTGGGGCTTACTGAAGGGTATAGAAGTGGTTCCAGTGAAATTTTATGATTGCCTGAACTAAGACTAAGCTAGTGGAAGTCAACAGAGTGAATGACTTATACAGATGTTAAGGAAATATACTACTCTGTAGGATTTGGTGATGGATGAGATGAAGGAGCAAATGTATTAAGAGGGAGTCCAGGCTTTGATGACTAAATGATTGGGCAAATGTTGCTCCCTAAGACAGAGAATGTAGAAGGAGGAACAGGCTAAAAGTGATGATAATCAGTCTTCCATTGTGCCACATACATCTGGGTAGAGATTTCTAATTGGTATTTGACTTGAATGGTTTTAAAGTTCACAAAAGAGGTATAGACTTGAGGGTATTTGAGAGCTATCTATGGAATTTAAATCTGTGAGGGCCCCTGGAATAGAGACAGAGACAGAATTAAAGATATTAGAAATGATAAAAACCAATTATAAACTATTAATCATTAGATTTTATAATTTAAAGGGCAGCCCTTTATATATGCCTGCAATTAGACTGAGTCATTCCCAGAAAGTATTTGGCCATATTTATCAGTCTTTATTATTTTTACCAGACTCTGTTTTGGTGGCTAAGAATTACATCATTCAATCATATGAGTCATATTTAGGCAAAACGATTTTTATGGATAAAATAATGTTGTATAACATCTAAAACTAGCTCATATTGGATATCAGAAAAGTACTTGACATTTGATTCATAACAAATTTCTAAACAAACAGATGTTCAACAAAAAGAGACTTCTTAGCCTATTTGAAACAAGTTCTGGATTTCCATCAAATTATGGTGTCAATTTACAATTCATAAGTTATTTATTGTACATTATCACAATTCATATTATTATTTACATGAAAAACTACAATGTGCATCGTATTGTGCTGAGCATTCTGTGGGATACAAAGATGAATCAGATGTAAACTGTCCTTAAGATACTTATAGACTTGTACGGGGAACTAAGACACAGACTTAAGTAAGTATACAAGGAGTACAGAGTTAAGAATCACAGACAATTTTAAAATGAAATTAAGAGAACAATCCTATTTGCAATAGCATCAGAGCCACATAAAATATTTAGGAATAAATTTAACAAAATAAGTTCAAAGCTTACAGTTGGAAACTACAAAACATTGTTGAAAGAAATTAAAGAAGATCTAAATAAATGGGAAAACATCCTATATTCATGGATAAGAAGCATTGTTATGCATTGTTAAAAAGGCAATACCCATCAAATTGATCTATAGGGGCAACAAAATCCTTAGCAGAATCCCAGCTGACTACTTCTGAGAAATTAAAGAGATGATTCTAAAAGTCTTATGGAATTGCAAGGGACTGAAACAGCCAAAACAATCTTGAAAAGAACAAACCAGAAGGATTCACACTTTCTGCTTTCAAAATTTAATCCAAAGCAATGGTAATAAAACTCTGGTAGTGGCACAGGATAAATATGTATATGAATGGAATAGAATTGAAGAGTCTAGAAATAAACCCATACATCTACAGCTAACTGATTGACTTTTGACAAGGTGCTAGGACTAATCAATGGGGAAAAGAATAGTCTTTTCGTCTACAAATATGGTTTATTTGTTGCTTTATAAGATAATTATTTTTGAATAAATGTCACTCCAGTCCTTGATTATATATCTTTTGGCAACAGATAGCTTATTATTAATTATTATTATTATTAACTTAGAGGCATAATGTTTGACACAGAACATTCCACATAGTAGAAGATTGATAAATATTTATAAAAGGAGGAAAATAATCAATTTAAGGCCAGTAATGAAGGAAGGGAGGAAGAGGAAGAAGAAAATAAAACATGATTTCTTTTCCCTGTCTCAAAAAATTTGAGCACTATGATAGACCCCAGAGATAATTCAATTTTCACATTTCATAGGGAATTTAAAAGTACTAAAGAGGTTAAATGAGCTATCCAAGATCACAGTGCTTGCTAATAACAAAGCTAGTAAGAAATTAGGTCTTCTGATCCTTCACTCAGTGTCCTTTACACTGCACTGCAATGCTATTTCACTGAAAAGAAATCTAATCAAGGCTATCAATGAAAATATATTTTTCCATGCTGCAAAAGATTGCTTTATTTATCCTTAAAATAGATGTTTAATCATGGATTCTAAAATAAAATGGATAACTTTAAAATAATGGCTAATTGAATTTATTGTGTAGCTTTTCTTACTGTGGTTGAGCTAAATACTGAAAAAAATAAAGAAGCCTCATAGCAGCTGATACCTGCAGAGTGTAATATATGGCTTTGCAGATTTGATGCAATAGAATTTAGGTATCAGATTAAAATCAGGGTACTATTCTAATTTTTCCTTTAACTTTATGAATTCTTTCCATACGCGTCAAGGACATACGTGAAGTTATCCAGTGTAATTCCCAGATCGCCAAAATTCCTCAAAAATAGGAGCCTCTGGGAGTAGGGCCCAGAAATTTGTGTTTTAACAAGGCTATCAGTTCATCTGAAAGATGCTAAAGTTATGAATCACTGCCTTAGTCTACAACCATCAATGATTTACACCTAAATCACTGAAGTTGTTTCCCACTGTCTCCTTGCTTTCCATCCTAACACAAAAATTATCTACATGGTTGCCAGAAAACAGTTATAAGATAAAAATCTGATGATGTTATTTCATTCTTCACTCATTCATCAAATATTTATTGAGACTTCTAACCCTTCAGGGTACAGCAGTGAACACAAAGAACAAAGATTTCTATTCTTGTGGTGGTTATATTCAATGCCTTTTATTCCCCTCCAAATTCCTCAGTGACTTCCTAGTGCTTAGATAAAAAATTCAAACTCCTTTGTATAATAGGCCCAGCACTCAGTGGTCCAGGCTTCCTCTGAGGATTTGTTTCTCTTCTTGTATCTAATAACCCAACCACACCATGCAGTTGCTTTCTTACCTACATTCATTTGCAAGGTGATCTATCCCCTTCCCGGGGGAGACCCCCAACCCTGTTCTGCTCCATTTTGCAAAACCTACATGCATTTTAAGATTCAAGAATTATTTGTGACCAAAATTCACAAGAAGAAATAGATGATCTGAATAGGCCTATATCTATTGAAGAAATTGAATCAGTAATTAATAACCTTCCAAAACAGAAAGCACCAGGTCCAGATGGCTTCACTGGTGAATTCTAACAAATATTTAAGAAAGAAATTACACCAAATTTCTACAATCTATTTCAGAGCATAGAAGTAGAGGGAACACTTTCTAACTCACTCTATGAGGCTACCATTACTTTAATAGCAAAATGAGATGAAGACATGACAAGAAAAGAAAACTACAGGCCAATATCTCTCATCAACATAGATGTAAAAATCCTCAATAAAATATTAGCATATCCAATCCAGTAAAATACAAAAAAGAATTATACACCAAAACCAAGGGGGATTTATTCCCAGCATGCAAGGCTGATTCAACATTGGAAAATCAATTAATTTAATCCACCACATCAACATATATGTATTTTAAAATCACAAGATCTTATCGTTTGATGCAGAAAAAGCATTTGACAAAATCTAACACCCATTCATGATAAAAACTCTCAACAAACTAGGAAAATAGGGAACTTCCTCACCTTGATAAAGACTATGCAAAAAAACTACAGCTAAAGTCTTACTTAATGGTGAGGAACTCGAAGTTTTCCCACTAAGATCAGGTAGAAAGCAAGGATATCCCCTCACACCACTCCTTTTCAAAACTGTACTGGAAGTACTTGCTAATGCAATAAGTCCTTGTTAATGCAATAAGTCAGGGAAATAAAAGGTATACAGATTGGAAAAGGAGGCATAAAGCTGGAAAAGGCGAAACAATGAGACAATATAAAGATCAGTGGTTGCCAGAGGTTGGGGGGAATGGAAAGATAAATAGGCAGAGCATAAAAGGACTTTTAGAGAAATGAAAATACTCTGTATGATAATACAATACAATGACGGATATATGCCATTATACTTTCTCCAAATCCATAGAATGTACAATACAAGAGTGAACCCTAAGGGAAAACTGTGGACTTTGGGTGATTATGATAAGTCAATGTAGGTGCATCCTTCATAAAAAAGCGAGTGATGTTGATAATAGGGGTGGCTATGCATGCGTGGGAGCATGGGTACATAAGAAATATGTACCGTTCTCTCAATTTTGTTGTAAACCTAAAACTGCTCTAAAAAGTTGTCTTTGAAAATAAGTCAAGACAAAAAAAATTCATGTGTTCTATGAAGTCTTGACTGACCTCCTCCCTAAAGAGGGAAATGGCAGCTCCCATTTTCATGCCTACATTGTGCTCTATTTTATATGTAATTCTATTTTATAGATGTGACTACATAAAATAAAATCTGTATATCAAAAAAAACAAGATAAAAAGTAAATGATAAACTGGAAAATGTTTTCATCAAATATGACAGTCATAAAGTTATCATACTTAATATATAATGAGCTCTGACCAAGTGATGGGAATATCAATAAAAGCCAATAGGAGAATGGCAAAGGATCTTGAGGGCTATAAGGGAGAAGATATCCTTAAGCTGGTCTCCGCCTTGTCCACTGTTATTGCCTCTGTCCATGCCACTGACTCGGCCATGATTACAGGTGTGTGGAGTTATGTGGTATAATTATTGCACAGAGGAATGGCATCACCAGAGTTTTGTACTGCATTTAAATTCTAAAGCTTTTAAACAACAGAATCCCTAAGTAGAATAAATATCAACAATTGATTTAATATAAGTGATGAGGAACCATAAGAGCCAAAACAATCTTAAAAAAGAACATAGTTGGAAGACTCACACTTCCAATTTTAAAACTAACTACTGAGCTACAGTGATCAAGACTGTGTGGTACTGACAAAAGGATGGGTATATAGACAATGGAATGGAATTGGAAATCTAAAAATATACTCATACATTTTGGTACAATTGATTTTCAATAAAGGCGCCAAGACAATTCAATGGGGGGAAATAGTCTGTTCAACAAAAGGTGCAGGAACAACTGGAAAAGAATGAACTTGGACCCCTATCTCATATCACGTACAAAGATTAACTAAAAATAGATCAAAGACCTAAATATGAACTAAAGCTATAAAACTCTTAGAAAAAATGTAAGTGTAAATCTTTGTGACCTTGGAATAGGCAATAGTTTCTTAAATATGACACCAAAAGCATTACCAAAAAAAGGAAGAATAAATAAATTGGACTTTATCAAATCAACTTTTGTGCTTTAGAGGACACCATAAAGAAAGTGAAAAGAAACACAGAGAATGGGAAAAAATATTTGCAAATTGTACATCTGATAAAGGTCTAGTATCCAGAATATATAGAAAACTCTCACAACCAAACAATAAAAAGACGACCCAATTTAAAAGTGAGCAATGTATTTGAAAAAAAAATCTTCAAAGAAGATACACAAATGGCCAGTAAGAATGGTCAATATTGAAAAGATGCTTGACATCATCAGTCATCAGGGAAATGTAAATCAAAGGAAAAGTGAGATACCACTTCACACCCACTAGGATGACTAGAGTAAAAAAGTCAGACAACAAGTTTCGGTGAGGATACTGGGGAATTGGAACCCTCCTCTTACACTGATGGTGTGAGTGTAAAATGGTACAGTCACTTTGGAAATAGTTTGACATTTCCTCAAAAGTTAAAAATAGAGTTACCCTATGACCCAGCAATTCCACTTGAAGGTGTATATCAAAGAATATTCCACAAAAACTTGTACAACTAACATTTGAAGAAGCATTACTTGTAATAACTAAAGAGTGGAAACAACTTATCCATTCAACAGATGAATGGATAAACAGAAATGTGGTATATACATTCAACAGATTATTGATCTATAAGAAGAAATGAGGTACTGATTCATGCTATAATATGGGTGAATCTTGAAAACATTACGCTCAGTGAAAGAAGTCCAGTACAAAAGGCTGTGTATGGTATGATTCCATTTGTATGAATCACCTAGAAAAAGCAGATCCGTAGAAACAGAAAGTAGATTAGTAGCTACCAGTGTCTGCTAATGAGGAATGGAAAGCTAGAGCAAATGGTTTTATCACTCTTTGAGGTGATGCAAATGTTCTGGAAGTAGATAATGATGATGATTGCACAGCTTGTGAATACACTAAAAGCCACTAAATTGTACACTTTAGAGAGTACATTGAATTTTATCTCAATGCAAAATAAACACAGAAAACATAAACGATGGATACATGTTGAAAAAAAAAAACAGTCAATGTCACTAGCAGTCAAAGAAATGTAAATCAAAACAGAAGGTTATTTTTCCACTACCCTGGCAGATATTATCAAAAATAAAAATGCTGACAAAAATGATGATCTCATGTATTGTTGTAAGAACTGTAAACTGAAGGGTCCTTTCTGGAAAATAATTTGGTAATATGTATTAAGAAGCTTAAAGTGCTGATTCTATTGAACTTAGTCATCCCAGTTCTAGGAATCTGAATTCCTTATTTAGTAGACCATATAGAAAAAGAACCTTTGTTATTTATTATGAACCTCCCATTCCCTCTGAGCTAGGTGGAAAAATGAGTCTCACTCTTACCCTGGGCCCTATTTGGACTCTATGTAATAGAGTTCCCATCATTCCTATTTTCTTACTTCTACAACTCAATTCTACCTTACTGACCTGCTCTGGATGATTTTAACAGTATTCAGAATATCTGTGCAGCTCCCTGTCACCTTTCTCTACAATTCAACTGGTTCAGTCACCATCTAGTGTCCCTGATACTCTTCTTTCATTATGTTCTCATCATAACTATCTTGTGTTTTCCCTCAAAAAACAAAAAAAGAAACAAACAAAAAAACCAGGGCTATTATCTGCTTTGTCTCATAATAATGAGGGCTTTTTCTGGAACCAGATTGCTTGGGTTTGAATTCCAGCCTTGCCACTTGCCAGCTATGTGGTCCAGGTCTCAGTTTTCTCATTACCTGGAATTATCGTAAGAATTATATAATTATTACATGGAAAGTAGTCAGAGCAGTTCTGGCACATAGTAAACCCTGAATTTGTGTTAGTTGTTATTATTATTATCACCTCATAGAGATATTATGGAGCCCAAATAAAATAATGTGTATGAAACTGTTTTTTAATGCACTGCTATTATCATTTTGTATTATAGTGACATGTGTATACCTTATCCTCATAAATTATAGAAGAGCAAGGACTATCTTATTTTTAATGGCTCACACTGCACATAGTAAATGCTCAAAATTTGCATTGTAATTCAATGTTACTTTTATGATCAAATCACTATTGACTTTTGGTTGTCTAAATACCATCACATCAAGACCACTGACAATCTTGTTATAACATATATCCACTTGTGTCTTCCACTATGTCAGCAGTCTTTTCAAAGTGGAGTCCACAATGAACAATCCACTGCAAGTATGGGAGGAAAATTTTTAGGAACTCTATCTACATTTTTTCCTCATCTTTTGTAAATTTTCATTATTTGGTATTTATCATTACTAATGTGTGCAAAATTACTATGAAAATGCTATGACATATAAATAAATGCTAATGTATATTGGAAGTGCAGGCTCAAGATAGTTTTACTAAAGGGTGTACCGTCTAAAAAGTCTGGAGATCAACACACTATCCCACAGTATGGTTTCTCTCCTAGGATCAAGCTGATCTATTCAACTCCTCCTAGAACACAGTTTATATCTCTTTGTTTCCAAATCTGACTCACAACCAGTCTGTCTGAAATGAGAGTATGACAGCCACTCCTTTTCAAGCTGCAACTTGCATTCTTCACACCAAGACTTAACCATCACCAAACGAAAGCTTCTTAAAAGAAGGGTCTGTATCTAGTCCACCTTTGTGTCTACTGCCACACCTCCACCACCCCACCACAAAAAAAGGGTTTCCATAATAACTGGCACATAATAGGCTCCACATAAATGTTTGCTGAATGAATAAACTGGCAGAGAGATTGTTATTGGAAGGCAGGAGAGTGTGCTGGTTAATAGCAGAGGCTCAGATCCTGGCTCTGCCACTTAACTGGGTGGCCCTGGGTCTCAGATTTTTCCTCTGTGAAATGAAGGTAATAAGAGTAAGTAACAAGTAAAAAACATTATCTTAACTCAAAATGATTAATTTAGTAGCATAATTTAATGCAAAAAATGCCCCAATTAATGAAATATAAAATGGGGCAATTACCATGTAGTGAGCACTTTTTTTTTTTTGTCAGTGGACAAAAATCAGCATTTCTCTGTGATACAGTGCTCAATACATATCATCTTGAGTTTCCCATATCCCTCCAAGAGGTATAACACTGAATTTCCCAAGGTGTCATGCCACTTCTCTATGAGTATGCGGAAAAGACAGTAGAGTGGAAGGAGGGGAAAGGTTAGACAATTTCCTCCCATCTTATGAACATCTGAGATGGTTTTCCTTTGTCATTTGGGGTTTCAAGTACTGGTCACTGTTAAAACAACACATCCCATTATTTTAATACAGCTCTTAAACTGTAAAAAAATTAATTTTGGTAGATGACTTATTTGTCTATGTTGAAAACCCCAAAGAACCAATAACAACAACAACAACACCTCCTGGAACTAAAAAGCAATTATAGAAAGGTTTCAGGATACAAGGTTAATATACAAAAGTCAGTTGCTGTCCTATATACCTGCAATAAATAATTGGAATTTGAAATTCAAAACAGAACACTATTTACAAAAGTACCAAAAATACAACATACTTAGATATAACTCTAACAAAATACTAACAAGATCAACACAAGGAAAAGTGCAAAATTCTGATGAAAGAAATGAAAAAATTAAATAAATAGAAAGATTTCCATGATCATGGATAGTAAGATTCAATATTGTTAAGATAGATAAGATGTGAGTTCAGATATACCTCACCAAAGAAGATATATAGACGGCAATAGTATATGAAAAGATGTTCAACATCATACGACGTTAGGGAATTGCTAATTAAGACTACAATTAGGTACCAAGACACACCTATTAGAATGGCTAGAACTTAAAACACTGACAACACCAAAGGTCAGGAGTTCTCATTCATTGCTGGTGAGAATGCAAAATGGTACACTTTGGAAGACAGTATGGCAGTTTAATACAAAGCTAAATATAGTCTTACCATATGATCCAGCAATCATTCTCCTAGGAATTTATCCAAATGAGTTGAAAACGTATGTCCACACAAAACCCTGCACATGAATGTTTATAGAAGCTTTATTCGTGACTGCCAAAAATTAGGAGCCACCAAGACATATCCTTTAATCAGTGAATGGATAAACAAACTGTAGTACATCCATTCAATGGAATTTTATTTAAAAATAAAAAGGAATGAGCCATCGAGCCACAAAAAGTCATGGAAGAACCTTAAATACACGTTGCTAAGTGAAAGAATCCAGTCTAAAAAAGCTACATACTGCATGACTCCAACTATATGACATTGTAGAAAGGCTAATCACAGAGACCATAACAGATCAGTGGTTGCCATGGGTTCAGAGGCAGGGAGGGAGGGAGGAATCAGTGGAGCACAGGTGAGTTTTAAGGGCAGTGAAACTATTCTGTATTATACTGTAATGGTGGATCCACAACCTGATGCATTTGTCAAAACCCATAGAACTGTGCAGCACAAAAAGTAAACCCTAATGTCAACTACGGAATTTAGTTAATAACAATGTATCAATATTGGTTCATCAATTGTAACTAATGTAGCACACAAATGCCAGATGTTAATAATAGGGGAAATTGTGTAGAGGGAAAGTGGGTATATGGGAATTCTCTAATTTCTCCTCAACTTTTCTGTAAACCTAAAACTACTCTAAAGAATAATAGCTATTATTTTAAAAGTCCATAGTAAGTAAAAAAATAACAGCAAATTTTATATATATACACATATGTATAAAAATACCTAAGGATATTCATGTACACACTTTCAGATAAAATAAAATAACTACACAACTTTTTCACGATAATTTTTAAACATTATATTCCTGTATTTTCCTTCTCCTAATATAATATGTTTTTACAGGGACCATCAATGGGAGGTGAGGAAATGCAGATAATTATGCTAAGTTATGTTCAGAAAAATTTTGGTAGTGAAGGACAGCTGTGGGAGTCTGAGGTCTAGGAAAGAATTCTTTTTGCAGGATATAATAATGCCAACTTAAAAAGAAATATTGTTAGCAGCCTATTTCAAGGAATATAAATAAATATTAGAACATAAAACTGCATACCAACAGTATATTTCAAATTTTCCCAGTGAGTTAAAACGTGAGGAAAACAAACACATACCAAATCATTGATGTTGACCATTAGAACATTCTGATAGGCTCCGCCGTCTTTACCTTCAATATCACAATCAGATGATGCTACTGGCAACAGAACAAGGATCAGGGGAGGAATTCCAAAGATATACCTAAAAGAAACTAAATTCAACAATAAGTAAGAATAAGCTAAATGTCATAAGTCATATTATATCATTTGATGGTGGTATTTCAATTGGCCTGACCACTTATTTCTAATAATTTTTAAAATGTATCTTGGTTTTACATAGTGTAGGAAGAACTCTAAAGTTCAATATTATGTAACTACCAAAGAAAGACAATATTTTAGAGTCTAGGTTTCTTTCAGTTTTTATTCAGATAAAACTCTTTGGGAATATGCAGAACAAGTGTGAAGACAGCAAAATCTCTTTGCCTCATCAACAGAAAAACAGGTAAACTACAAGTTAACAATTATACATTTTTGAAATTTTGTGATCTAAGGCACGTGATTGTATATTTATGTAAAACTTGATGGTTGTTCAAGTGTCCAGCTGCTTCCTGGAAACAACATTGCAGGAAGTTTATCTGCATGGTACTGCACGGTGATTATATTCTTTCTTTTTAATGATGGATCCTAGAAGGCTTACCCTCCTCAGAACTGTGACAAAGTTGATATTTATATTATGAGACTCCTTATCTTTTCAGTATCTTCTTTTTCTAAATGCCCAGAGACCGACATTCTCTTCAAACACAGCCCTGTTTAGCTTCTTGACATGTTAGGAAAACCCAATAAATAAATTCATACCCTGTAAACTAATGATTTATATCTATTTTTAGATAAGTCTTCTCATTTAGGGGCAACTGTTAATCAAAAGGAATGAAATTATAAATGGTATCATTTTGGGCAGTAGTAATACACTGCTAGAAAGCCAGTGATTCCCTGAGGCATTAAAATCTGGTTTTATAGGGACTGATTTTATTTCTTCATAAGCCTGCTGGAGTGTCTTGTTTGCATCTTTCTGTAAACCGTCAGGTATTGTTGACAATACATTTCCTGTGATTTTCCCCAGTGAACTTTAACTGTTCTTGTTGAGTGCAAGATATTTCACATGTATGCCTTCTCCTGATTAAGATTACAAACAATACTCCTTGGAATCCAAGGAACTAATATTGTGAAAACAACCTAAAGACTGTCAAATATATCATAAATTTCCCATAACATTCTCATCTATTACATCATTCCCTGTCATATAAAAATTAGTAGCTCTCCCCAGTAAGTTATGTGCCATTAGTGACCTATATTTTTACAATAGAGAATGTAGGCTGGGCAGCAGATAGGGGAACAAACATGAATCCTACATCTAATCTTAATATGTCACTGACACCTAACAAGGTAAGAGAAACAAGATGAGATGTGGAGTCTATTCATAGCTCTGCCACTAAATTTCTATATGCATGATGAGCAAGAATTCGCTTTGGAGATTAATAATGATGATGAGGCTAGTTACCTTTAATTGAGTACCTGTCATGTACCAAGCACTGTTCAGTGCCTTATACTTACTATCTAAGGAGCAAAAGGGTCCTACCTGCTAGTTAATCTTTTTATAAAACATAAATAGTAAGGTGCCAGGTCTGGATTCTAACCTGAGCTGGTTATTTCACCAGGATTTGATCAGAAATGCCCATTATCTTCTGATAACATGTCATCACTTTGGTCTTCTGAATGAAAACCACTTCCATGTACTATTATACAGCCCTACCTCTCTTTCTTCTACCACAGTCCCTTCATCCTGAAGATTCTCAAACAATGATCAATTGCTAATTATTTACTGAGTCCTAGCTTTGTATAGATTGCACAGAGCCAAACTTTTTACTTTCTCTGTCATCTTACAGATGTCCAGCAGGGATACTTTGCGAGAAGTAGATGGTAAGGAAAATTTATACAGCATATAACTTGAAATGAGCTTTAAAAGAAATATAACAAAATAATTAAATACTAGAATACAAATGAGGCATTTTTACTATTATACATAAACGTCATTTCAAAGGTCCACATTTTATGTTTTAATAAAGGAGGTGGTTTTATTTTCTATGAGCACTAGTTGTTGTGCCCTCTTCACTCCAAATTTCAGTAATTAGTGCTCCCAAAATTCACATCGACCCATTTACTCATTGGATGGCATTTTGTCAATGCTTTCAAATGATGGCTTAGTGGAAAATTCAGTCTTTTTTGAGTAACTAGTTTCTCAATTCTAAAACAATATTTGCCTTATCTGGAAAGCATGTCTTTGGTTGCCATCTTTGTTGTTAAATAGGCTAGCCCCAGATAGACTAGGGCAATGCAAAGTACAGAGGGAGACGCAGGGTTTTGTGTTGGTATTCCAATGAGTTGTGTGACTGACTGAAGGACAGAGCCTCATAAAAGCTTCACTTTAGACTAAATGATCTCTTAAGGTGGCTTTCAACTCTCAAGCACCTTAATTCTAAGAATCTACCCAGCCATCCAAATACAATAACTCTTTAGATTTGAAATCGCCTGACCAACAAGTTGCAAACACACCCAGGGCTTCAAATCCACATCTCAGAGGTTCCCAGCTTTCTCATTAATGACTTACAGTTTGGTCTGCAATTGAAGTCTTTTCTCCACACCACATAGACAGTAACATATTGATATTGCCTAGTTTGAGCCCGCTTTTGACATTGTTGTCACAATAGAAAAGGACTCTGCTTTTATTTTTGTTTTAGATTATACATAGATACCCATTCCTTCCCTCCACCTTGAACTTTCTCTTAGGTTACAAAAAAGACAAACCATAAAGAATAATGCAAGGCAATCTTGGGCTTGTGGAATTTTCTTCAGATTTCCAGAAGGGATTGAAACTGCAGAATTTGTTTTCAGTAGGGAATTTGGTTAAACCAGAAGGATGCTGTCTAAAAAAAATCTTGTTGGTTTTTAAATTAAGCCAAATAATACATTTAATCCTCAGATGCTTAAGTTATGGGGTCAAAGTGAACATGAACAAATTAGTTTCAACAGTCCTTCAAATCCAATCTTTCCTTAGTGTTTAAGACCGATCAGTGTTTATTGATTGTCTATTATAGACATTATATAGACCTATTTTCACTGGGATTTTAAAGAAATGGTCAAAAGACATTTAAGATGGAATTAAAGACATTATCTGAATATATAAGACTTGGCTTTAATATGAACAGTTGGCACAAGTGAGTAAAAAAGAAAAAGTTAATAAACAGTAGGCAATAACCATATGTTATATGAAAATCAGCTTTTTAAGATTACAAAAATGAATGTGATTATGCTCACATAAAGAATTCTAATACATTCCACAAACATATTAAGATTGGATTATAAATTCTATCCACAAGTCCCATGATAAACAACAGTTAAAGACATTTCTGAAGCTATCCTAGAATACTGCATACAATATTTCATTTAATCCCATAACCATTTCTTGAGGTAAGTACTACCAATCACTAACATTTTTGCTGATGGAGAATCTGGGACCCAAACATTTTTCCCCATATAAAATATGTCTTGTAAGAGGCATGATTCAAATCCAAGAGTCTAGAAACTAAGCTGTTAGCTGCTGAGCTGCACTGCTTCCTATAAAAATAACTGCATGTGTGTAGTCAAGGGAAATGTACAAAAGTCCATCTTCCTCCAGATGAATCTCACTACAGCGTTTCCTTGGCCAATTCCTGAAACACGTCATCACGTACTCCTATTTCAGGAAAAAAGACACTGATTATTTGCTTTATTGCATTAGGTTATGTGTCAGAGATGAGGCCAGAAAAGCAATCTCACATCACATGTGTGACATCAACATGTAAGCTGGTCCTACAAAATAACATTTTCCATTTTTGTTTAAGGTATTGCAACACTGATGTGGTACCCTGTGTAACCCTCCTTTATACTTGTTCAGGCTTTTTAATCTTTCTCAGTTCTCTGTTTTTATTGCTATTCCATTTTTGGGTCCTCAAATATGATTAAATTATCTAAACTAGATAGCACAATTGAGGACCACATAGTACGTCCTCAACTACTTCAACTCCCAAAAGAAGTGGCAAAGTAAAAGGATAAAAAGTAACCCACAATAGAATTAGAAATGAAAAAGGAGAAGTAACAACTGACACTGCAGAAATACAAAAGATCATGAGAGATTACTACAAGCAACTCTATGCCAATAAAGTGGACAACCTGGAAGAAATGGACAAATTCTTAGAAGTGCACAAACTGCAAAGACTGAATCAGGAAGAAATAGAAAATATGAACAGACCAAGGACAAGCACTGAAATTGAAACTGTGATTAAAAATCTTCCAACAACAAAAGCCCAGGACCCGATGGCTTCACAGGCGAATTCTATCAAACATTTAGAGAAGAGCTAACACCTATCCTTCTCAAACTCTTCCAAAACATAGCAGAGGGAGGAACACTCCCAAATTCCTTCTACAAGGCCACCATCACCTTGATACCAAAACCAGACAAGGATGTCACAAAGAAAGAAAACTACAGGCCAATATCAATGATGAACATAGATGCAAAAATCCTCAACAAAATACTAGCAAACAGAATCCAACAGCACATTAAAAGGATCATACACCATGATCAAGTGGGGTTTATTCCAGGAATGCAAGGATTCTTCAATATATGCAAATCTATTAATGTGATAAACCATATTAACTAATTGAAGGAGAAAAACCATATGATCATCCCAATAGATGCAGAGAAAGCTTTTGACAAAATTCAACACCCATGTACGATAAAAACTCTTCAGAAAGTAGGCATAGAGGGAACTTTCCTCAACATAATAAAGGCCATATATGACAAGCCCACAGCCAACATCATCCTCAATGGTGAAAAACTGAAAGCATTTCCACTAACATCAGGAAAAAGACAAGGTTGCCCACTCTTATTCAACATAATTTTGGAAGTTTTAGCCACAGCAATCAGAGAAGAAAAGGAAATAAAAGGAATCCAAATTGGAAAAGAAGAAGTAAGGCTGTCACTGTTTGCAGATGACATGATACTATACATAGAGAATCCTAAAGATGCTACCAGAAAACTACTAGAGCTAATCAATGAATTTGGTAAAGTAGCAGGATACAAAATTAATGCACAGAAATCTCTGGCATTCCTATACACTAATGATGAAAAATCTGAAAGTGAAATCAAGAAAACACTCTCATTTACCATTGCAACAAAAAGAATAAAATATCTAGGAATAAACCTACCTAAGGAGACAAAAGACCTGTATGCAGAAAATTATAAGACACTGATGAAAGAAATTAAAGATGATACAAATAGATGGAGAGATATACCATGTTCTTGGATTGGAAGAATCAACATTGTGAAAATGACTCTACTGCCCAAAGCAATCTACAGATTCAATGCAATCCCTATCAAACTACCACTGACATTTTTCACAGAACTAGAACAAAAAATTTCACAATTTGTATGGAAACACAAAAGACCCCGAATAGCCAAAGCAATCTTGAGAATGAAAAACGGAGCTGGAGGAATCAGGCTCCCTGACTTCAGACTATACTACAAAGCTACAGTAATCAAGACAGTATGGTACTGGCACAAAAACAGAAATATAGATCAATGGAACAGGATAGAAAGCCCAGAGATAAACCCACGCACATATAGTCACCTTATCTTTGATAAAGGAGGCAGGAATGTACAGTGGAGAAAGGACAGCCTCTTCAATAAGTGGTGCTGGGAAAACTGAACAGGTACATGTAAAAGTATGAGATTAGATCACTCCCTAACACCATACACAAAAATAAGCTCAAAATGGATTAAAGACCTAAATGTAAGGCCAGAAACTATCAAACTCTTAGAGGAAAACATAGGCAGAACACTCTATGATATAAATCACAGCAAGATCCTTTTTGACCCACCCCCTAGAGAAATGGAAATAAAAACAAAAATAAACAAATGGGACCTAATGAAACTTCAAAGCTTTTGCACAGCAAAGGAAACCATAAACAAGACCAAAAGACAACCCTCAGAATAGGAGAAAATATTTGCAAATGAAGCAACTGACAAAGGATTAATCTCCAAAATTTACAAGCATCTCATGCAGCTCAATAACAAAAAAACAAACAACCCAATCCAAAAATGGGCAGAAGACCTAAATAGACATTTCTGTAAAGAAGATATACAGTCTGCCAACAAACACATGAAAGAATGCTCAACATCACTAATCATTAGAGAAATGCAAATCAAAACTACAATGAGATATCATCTCACACCAGTCAGAATGGCCATCATCAAAAAATCTAGAAACAATAAATGCTGGAGAGGGTGTGGAGAAAAGGGAATACTCTTGCACTGCTGGTGGCAATGTGAATTGGTTCAGCCACTATGGAGAACAGTATGGAGGTTCCTTAAAAAACTACCAATAGAACTACCATATGACCCAGCAATCCCACTACTGGGCATATACCCTGAGAAAACCAAAATTCAAAAAGAGTCATGTACCAAAATGTTCATTACAGCTCTATTTACAATAGCCCGGAGATGGAAACCACCTAAGTGCCCATCATCAGATGAATGGATAAAGAAGATGTGGCACATATATACAATGGAATATTACTCAGCCATAAAAAGAAACGAAATTGAGCTATTTGTAATGAGGTGGATAGACATAGAGTCTGTCATACAGAGTGAAGTAAGTCAGAAAGAGAAAGACAAATACCGTATGCTAACACATATATATGGAATTTAAGAGAAAAAAATGTCATGAAGAACCTAGGGGTAAGACAGGAATAAAGACAGAGACCTACTGGAGAACGGACTTGAGGATATGGGGAGGGGGAAGGGTGAGCTGTGACAAAGCGAGAGAGAGGCATGGACATATATACACTACCAACGTAAGGTAGATAGCTAGTGGGAAGCAGCCGCATGGCACAGGGATATTGGCTCGGTGCTTTGTGACCGCCTTGGAGGGGTGGGATAGGGAGGGTGGGAGGGAGGGAGACGCAAGAGGGAAGAGATATGGGAACATATGTATATGTGTAACTGATTCACTTTGTTATAAAGCAGAAACTAAGACACCATTGTAAAGCAATTATACCCCATTAAAGATGTTAAAAAAAAAAAAAGGTAACCCTATCCTTAAGCTTCTAGTGAACTCTACTGGAAAAAAAATCATTATCAAAATCACTCATAATTATTATTAGGAGTTTAGAATTCTAATATTTTGGTTGCTGATAACTTATGATGCATGATTGGTATAGATATACTTCAGGAAATAGAGGTTCCTTGTTAGTAATGGGCACCTTACCTTCCTTTTCTTGTTTTACCTCTCCACTCCAGATCAGAGGTGATGGAAAGATTAGATCTGGGAGTGGTCCAGAAAAAAGCAATTGCAGGAGATCCATGGGCATTGCAAGGAAAACAGGAATATACCTAATTTCTAATTCTATATTAAAGTTCTGGAGGACGCCCATTACAAATCTTCTATACGCTAAACCCCCTCCCCACCCCCCTTTACTTTGCTATTGATCAGGTACTTCGTGACTATGTCAATTTTTGACGCTTTAATACCTGTGAGTAGGGATAGGTCTCTTGATCTAACGGTGCCGCCAGGAAAGGGCACAGACCAGGCATCAAACACAAGAACAATCTGCTCCCCATTCTGGCACCCTCCCGCACCCGTCTCCTTTTGCTTAAGGAAGTATTTACTATAAAAAAGTAGAATTTCCCTCAGCAAATCCTCTCCACTCACATCTCTTTTCCCCCTTTTTTCTTCCCGTCAGCTTTTGGACCCGTTACCTTGGCCATATGGCTGCCAACGGGAATCCAGCTCGCCTCAACTCTGCCCTTGTCCATTTTAAGTCCGTATTTCGCACAGATAAAATAGACTAAATCTCGGCAAGGGTCTAGAATTTAGAATTATGCCTGTTAATCCTGCCTCCGTCCATGAGTACCCATATAGGAAAGAAACCAAAAGCCGAAAGTGGCCTTGTGCCAGCCCGAGCACTTGGGTTCCCAGCAAAAGACACAAGGTACAGCCCCAGTTGGAAACTCCCAGCCTCAATGAGGAAAAACGGGGTTTTCCAGAGACCTGTCCCCTTGAGGTTTAAAAGCGTGTCCCGTGGGAGCTTCGCTTTCGCTTCTCTAAGGGGTTGGAGCTGCAAGAGCCCTGATCCTCGCCGATCCCGGGGCACCTGTGAGTACCGTGGCGCGACCAGGAGCCCGGGGAGGGTGGGTTGGGCGCCGGGTTGACAGCGGGCAGCGCTGGCGAGGGGAGACTGACGGAGAGCATTGGGATCTGGGCGCGGGCTGCCACCGCTGAGCGGCTCGGAGGCTGCAGCGCCCGGTCTCGGGACAGAGAGCAGACGTCGGGGACTGCTTCTCCCACGCAGCCCGCCAGGCTCAGCAGCCCCAGGTGCAAGTGGTGATGGGCCAGAGTACTCGGGTGAGGCTGCCGGCTGCCCAAGGGCAGAGCAGCCAGGGCTCTCCGCAGATCCAAAGTGCAAGGCCGGGCTCTTCCCGGACGCGCCTGGGCGCGGGGCCCCGCAGCATGTCCCAGAGTACCCTGGCGTGCCGCGCGAGCGAATTTATGCGCCCGGGAGAGGAGCGCTTACCATGGAACATGGTCTGCGGGAGGCGGGCGTGGTCATGATGACCGCAACTGCAGCAGGAGCAAGCTCTCACCGCCCATAGTCACTCCCAGGACCCTGGTCTTCCGCGGAGTTGCCGGGAGTCCGTGCCGGCTAGGGCAGTCTCTGCAGCTGGTTCCTCCTACCCACGCCGCGCCTGCTGTTTCATCCATCCCAAGGGGGGCGTCACACACCACGGCCCGGCTCTGCGCTTTGCCTTTCCCATAACTTCCGTAGGATCAGCCGACAGTGTACTTTCAGTTTCTACTTTGCGCTGGGTCTGCAGGTTCGATCTCTGAGTTAATCACTGGGGCACCTTCACCTCCCCGCACACCTCCTTCTCCTGGTCACCTGCGTCCTCCCCTAGCGCTTCCTGTGCACCTGGACCAGGACCAGAGGAGGGCGCGGAGTCCCAAAGCACCGCAGAAGGAATGAGTTAGCCTGAATCGGGGCGATTCGAGGCAAAGACTTTCCAGATGACTTCTAAACCGCCTTGGCAAAGGCGGGCGACTAGCATCTAAAAGCATCGGTTGCTAATGTGTCCACAGAAGCCACAGATGTGTAGGGCGAAAACTGGGCTATTGCAAGCGGACGCCAGGGAGGAGGCGTCGCAGCTCTTGCCGCGGATGTGGTGGTGGACGACGCCAAGTCAGTCGTCTTGTTTAAAAAAAAAAAAAAAAAAGGAAGTAAAGAATGATTAAGAGGGCCACGGGCCACGCCCTCAGCCTCTCTAACCTCTCTAGTCTCCTTCCTCTCTGTCTTTTGTACATGCACCTGCCCAGGTGAGACCTCAAAGAAAAATAACCCGGTGTGTCCACCTAATCTGGTAAGTGCTATCTTTGGACCTGATAATCAAAGCCCAAATTAGGTGGAGAAAGTGGAGACTGACAATAGATGGTAACAATGACTGCCTCGTGTGCATTTATCTGAATTGGCTAATAAATCAACTTATCCATCTTGACTGTCTGTTACAGAAGGGTTATTTTTTTTTCTAGGTCTGAATTATTTAGGTATTTTCTGTTTTCATTTGATTTCTGATATTCTGCAGAAATCCTGCTTAAATGAAGGTGGGTAATGTAAAGTAATCACAGTGATAATAGTGTTACGGCTATCATTTATCTAGCGTTTCCTCTGTACTAGTATTGTGCTAAGTCTTTTATGTATGTCATCTCAAGCAAAATTTTCTGTGTGGTAGACAGTTTTGTTATCTGCGCTTCACAGACGTAGGAACTGAGACTTCCTTAAGTATCTGCCAGATTCACTCTGCTGGTTAGTAACAGGGTTGGGACACAAACCTACTGTAAACCAGCTCTAGAGTCCGCACTTGGACCCCTGTGTTAGAAGTCCTGTGAACAATGTAGACATTGATGCCAGGAGAGAGACAGGGTCACATATCATGTGAATGTGCCTTTGCCCCAGTATGGGGACCTCAGGGAAAATTTCTGGAGTTTGTGAATTCTGAATTGAGACCCGAGCAGGTCCATTAACTTGGCCATGTGAACATTCCAGATTCTGCTATAGTGTGAATGAAGAAAAGGGGAAAAGAAAGAAGGGAGAAAAACAATGAAATAGAGAGTGAGGCGGTGTTGCTTAAGCCTGAAACTTGGATTTCTATTTCTCTTTTAGTCTCACTTCTCACATCCAACCCATAGGCAAGTCCTGTCAACTGTACCTCTAAAATAAATCCCGAATCTATTCTGTGAATTGCCTAAGGGTAAACCATTAAAACCCTGCTGTCCAGGGGATCTTCCAGCTTTCACTCTTGCCCACAACCCTTTCATTCTCTTCATAGCAGCAGCATATTTATTTACATTTGCCATCCTCTGTGACCACTCTCTGGCCACTTCCCACTGCACACTGGGCTTTCAAGGCCCTGTGTGATCTGGGCCCCACTGTCCTCTGTGACTCCCTCTGGTACCCATGGCCTTTGTCCTCCCTGCGTTCAGCCAAGCTGAACTTAGAACAATATCTTCCACTTAGAACAATATCTAGCACACAGCCATGCAGAAAGTAACGGAATGAGAGGGGACAACTGAGTGAGATGCATGAGCGAGAACATGTGTGGAAGGGAAAGTATGTGAAGGCAGGAGGGGAATAGGAGGAAAGGGGAAGAGAACAAGGGAAACAAATGAGAACAGGAGGCAGAATGTGGTGGGGAAAGCCAAGTATTTCCATCTGACTGGAACCTAGCCTGGAGGTGGGGAGTAGAGAAACAGGAGGCCAGAGTAACTGGTAAAAATGAATGTTGTAACTAAACACAACTAGCTTGGCTATTGATTTATTTAATATCCCTGACAGCAGCATTGAGGTATGTAATTGCACACAGCCTGCAGGTTTTTAAAATTGTTTTAACACTTCAGGGACAGATAAAAGAGCATCCACCAATAACTTGCTCAACAGGAAATCCATCTTCCTTTTTCATGCAATCATCATAAAACCTGGTTGAACAAGGGCTTGTGCATAACTGAACTTTTGGGGAGCATGATTGGAAATTATTCAGAGCTCCAGGAGAGAAGATGTAAATTCCACACTGGACTCTGACCCCAAATGTGAAGAATCACTCTGAAGACAATATTCGTAAAGCGTTTGGCATTTTTATTGTTATACGAAAATTGGCACATTCTAACTACATCAAGTTATTTTCTTCTATGACAGAATTAATACCATTTGAAAAAAAGATCCAAATGTAGTCTTAAATGCGTGTTTGATATTTTCATAAACTGAACATTGTTTTTCATAAGAGAGAGATAAGGAAAAAAGAAATGTTTTATGAATTTTTATATGCCAATGTTTTATAATAGAGAAATGGAGTGGTTACCTTTATGTTCACTCGTAGACACAAGAATTGTGCAGGAAAGCCAATATGTAAACAAAGTAGTATATAGTTTATGAATTATAACCAATAAACATTAAGAAGGAAGACATTTTCAGAATGATTAGTACAATGTACTGAAAAAAATGGAAACAAAGCAATATGAATATCAACTTAAAGAGAGAATTGTTAAAGATTAACTAATGTCTTTTTAAATGTTCTACAATCTTCAATCTAAATAGTTCATTATGGGTAACCTAAAAATCTTTTCTTGATAATTATCTGTAGTATTTTTACCCAACTTAATATGACCATTCTTTGTAGTCTGAGATCTGAATGCTAGATATCATTCTGTCTATAGATATTTTCTGAAGTTCCTGTAACTTAATTTTCCAGGCATAATATTCAACATATTTCAAACACACACACACACACACACACACACGAAGGACTTCTTCATGGGCATGTGTTCTGTGTAGAACACATGGGGCCTGTGCTTAGAAAGGGCTCTGGGTTTGATTTAATGCTCTGTAGTCACTGTCTTGAAATTCTTAATTATTTTTGGACAAGGAGACTCTCATTTTCACTTTGCATTGGATCCCACAAATTCTATAATTGATCATGCATACTCACACATATTAAGCTGCATATGGTGAATAGCAAGGCATGTCTTCAGGTGGTTTCAGTCTGGTGGAGAAAACAGATGTTAAACATGTAATTTCAAGGATAAAGAATATTATGTAAAGGAAAGTTTGAGATGTATTTCAAACCAGAGGATTAAGGCAGTCTAGACTAATTTTAAAAATTAGTGGAACTAGCCTCCAGAATAGGTTAATTTACATCCAATGGAAAGATAGCTATAAGTGAATAACCTATAATTCTAAATCAGATATGTTTGATTTTCAAGCCTGAGCTTGAGGATGAATTTTAAGTTTTGTCAAATGACTGCCTAGCATCTATTTACATGGTAATGTTTTTTTGTTGTTGCATTCCTGAATAAACCACAAATTTACCATAATGCTAAATTCAAGTTGTTAATATTTTACTTAGAAGTTTGCAATTATATTCATAATTGGAGTGTTTGTTCTTTATATTATATTCGACTGAGCCAGGGCCATTTTTGTCCAATTTTCTTAGCTTCATAAAAGGATTTGGGCATTCTGTTGTTTTCTAGAAACTGTAATGTTTAAGCATTCATTATATGACTGGTTTGAGTTCAACAATGAAACATATTTAATTTCATGGGATGAAGCCCAGGGATAGGATGTGACTACCAGTTTCAAACATTTCAAGAGTGAAAATAAAAAGGTTTCTTCTGAAGGCTGAATCAAAATGGCCCCATCAAAATATCAGGAACTGCTGGAAATGTGTATGTCAGCATTATCAATGATTGCTTGAGCCATGGAAATGAATGAAATCATTCAACCTGCAACTTCAAAGAGAGAAGAGAGAGACAGTCAGTGCAAGGAGGAACCTTGAGACATGGGCATTAAGGGT
The DNA here is from genome assembly GCF_937001465.1 of Orcinus orca. Taxonomy (NCBI): domain Eukaryota; kingdom Metazoa; phylum Chordata; class Mammalia; order Artiodactyla; family Delphinidae; genus Orcinus; species Orcinus orca. The sequence goes on from NC_064575.1 coordinate 22,137,805, forward strand.
AGATGGAGAATTAGGTGCCAACAAACTGACAAATAATAGGCCGTGAAGTAGGAGAGGTATTAGCATCCCAGAAAGCAAAGGGAGATAGAATTTCAAAACAGATTAAGTAGTCAGTATTTCCAAATGTCACAAAGAGATTGAACAAAATGAAGTTTGAAAAGTGTGCCCACTGAGTTTGGCATAGTAGAGATTGTCTATGGTCCTCATGACAACAGTTTGAGAAGAGCAGTGTAGTTAGACGCAATATTCCAGTTTCTGAGACGTTAAGGGAAGATGCAAAGAAAGTGAGAGGAGACAACTCTTTAAGATGTCTGGTGAAGATAAAAGGAATCAGATAATGGTTTGAAAGGCATGTAAAGCGTAATGGAAGTTTCTGTTTTCATGCATGAGAGATACTAGAACATATTTATATATTAATGGCTAAAATTGGGTTTTTCTGAAGAAGTAGGAAAGGTTGGAACCGAGAAACCCAAGACAGCAGATTTTTTTTTTCCCTTGTGTCCCCTCCGCTTTCATTTCACTCCTTAAATTCTGTAATTCTAAATAATCAGAATCCACTATAAATCCACTATGCCTAATTTTATGTTCCTTATTGAAACGTTCTCTAGGGCACTCACTTGTCTACTTCTGGATTGAGTATTGGCTAGTCTAAGAGAAAAATACTGCCCAAATTGCCTTTCAGAAGGAGCAGCTGTAGCTTATGTAGTTTGCATTATCCACTCTGTTTGTACACTAATGGATGTGTTGTTGGCAATCGGAGGTGCAGTCAATTCCATTTACTGAAATAGTATATTGAATTAGCTGCACCTACACAACAGGAAAAGTACCGAAAGAGAACTGCCAAGGAGATTTACTTGCAAAAACAGGTTTGCCTTTAGGTTAATTTCCTTTTACAGTTTAATATTTGATAAAGATTTATCAGGAGAAAGAAAAGAAGGAATTGTATTAAGTCAAATTTACGTCACCAAAACAAATATTTCTCAAGGGACTCAAAAGACCTAGATAAAACTAAAGTCATAAAGATCATAGTCTCAATCAGGATTAACACAAACCAACTATAACAATGACAACACCAACAAAGTATGAATTTGATCAACTCCATCACTTTTCTAGATTCAACTCCCCAAAATTTCTTTGGGCCTCTAATCTTTTTTTTTCTTTCTGATAGTGATCTTTGTGGCTATTGAAAATCCTCAATTTTTTTTGTTTTGTTTTGATTGTTTTTAGATTTTACTTTAAAGTCACTGATTTAAATCTGGCGGTTATTGGAGAATGCCTGCAAAAACTGCTAGTTTCAGAGGATCATTCTTAAATGACCAATGTACCAGTACACACAACAGCCATTTTTTTGTCCTATTTTTTAATTAGATCTCATTGTAGGCCACTTAGAGCATGTATTACAAAATGAAAATATATATACTGAAAACTTAAAAAATAAATTGAAATAGCTTAATACATTATGCCATACCAAATACCATATTTGTATTTGGTAAACAGCAAATTTTAAAATTTGCTAATTTAAATTAAAATAAGCTAATCTCAAAAGCTTACTTTAGGATAAAGAAAAGTTATAGTATGGGTTAGTTTGGAGTTAGATTCAAAGGAGCCTTCCTTTTCTAATCTGAATAGAAGTTTAGAAATCTCAGAGAATGAAAATGACACAGAATATCATTTTGAAAGGAGGGAAAAAACAAGAATTAGAAAATATTACATTTCACTGGCAAAAACAATGTCTTAGTTAAGACAGATCAGCCAAAAAAAAAAAAGAATCTAATGAGGAAGACATTGTTAGAAAACCTGTTAAACATTAGGGAGAATTGCTAACATAGTAAAACAAACAAGCAAATCAAAACATAGAGCCGCCATTTCATAGGACATGTTACTCAAGAAATATATAATACTCCACTTCATTGTTTGAAGAAATCATTGTATCTTCCTAGAACTAGACAAGGTCAGCACATATATGTGCTCAAGTCTCTCCCAACTCTAAATAATACTTTAAAAAAAAATTCAGCACATACTTATCAAGTAATACTATGTGCCAATCACTGTTCTAGTTGTGTGGGATATTTCAGTGCACAAAACAGACAAAAATAATTCCTGTTAAGTTGAGATTACATTCTAGTGGAGGAGGTAGACAATAGACAATAAAAAAGTAAAAATTATATTAAATGTTAGAAATTTATTAAGGTCTATGGAAACCAAGGGTAGGATCAAGATAGAGAATGTGTGTTGTGGAGGAGAGTGTGCGTGGGGAAGAGTGTTGTGATTCTAAATGGGCTTCAGTGGGAAAGTGACATTTAAACAAAGACTGAAAGGTGATTGAGTGAGTCACATGGATGTCTGTAAGAAGGATCTTCTGACTCAGTTCTTTTGAACACTTGATTTGCAGTCTCAGTATACTCTATGTAATCTCGTCTTAAAGTTTTCATGAATTCATGCCAACTGTTTTCCTCTCTAATTAATCAGTAGTATTATGGCAAAGAGTGAGAGTAGAGAAGAAATATATGATGGTCTTTTATCCGTGAGGTCTTCCCCCTTATAAAATAGCAATTCCCCTTACCATATTCCCATATATTTTTCTCCACGTCATTTAGCAACATTTGACAGATTGCATGTTTACTTGTTTGTTCGTCTTTTTCTCCTCACTATAACATAAGCTCCATGAAGACATTTTTTTGGTTCACTGATGTATACTTAGTTCCTAGAACCTTTCCCAGCAAATAGTAAGTTCTTAATAAATATCCATTGAATGAATGAATATTCCACAGATAATTGACTACATCAGGGAAATAACTAAAGAATTAGGCATATTTAACCTTGACAAGAAAAGACATAATCAGGAGTACAATCAGGAGTACGATCAAGAATGTTCCAGTACTGGCTCCTACTGGCCTGGGAGAGCTGATGACAAGCATCTCTTCTCAGCTCTGCATTCAGTGACGTCCCATTTGTTGCTTGAACCAAGCCATGGTGAGAGTACTTCTGCCACAGAAACCAGCAAATACTAAAAATGTATCATTTACCAGTACACCATTGGGCACAAGTTGTCAGATAATGGCTTAGCAAAAGAAAGCACTTTTTAACATTTAGAGCTATCCAACAATAGAATGGCCTCACAGGTGGTATTTAGGTCTATTTTAGAGATCTGCTTATTGAGGATATACATTGGAAAACTTATTCAGGCGTGTAGAGTTGCTGGTCATAGGATACGTTGCTATTCTGAAAATAATCTGTCCCTTTCCCTATGACTCTAAAAATTTTGCCTATTGGTGTTAATTTTTATAAAGTTTTACTTCAGTGTCTCCAGATATGGATTTCTTTTTATTTACCCTGTTTTAGATTTTTGAAGCTTCTTGATTGTGGGCTGCTATCTTTTATCAGTTCTAGAAAATCTTAGATCTTATTTCTTCAAATATTTTCTCTGCCATGTTCTCTACATTCTACTTCTCAGATGTTATACTTTATCATTTTACTCTCAAAATCTCTTACCATTTCCTCCATATTTTTCATCCCTTTGTCTTTCAGTGCTTCACACTGTTTAGTTTCTTCAAATCTTTCTTCTAGTTTACTAATTTTTTCTTTAATATTGTCTAATCAAATGATAAATCCCATAGAAATTTTTTCCAAATTTATTATGTTCTTCTGTTCTTGATTTTATATTTGGTTCTTTTTTAATGTGCTGTGCCACTTTTCATAGCTTATAGTGCCTGCTGAAATATTTAAGCTTGGTCCTTTATTTTTTATTGAATAAAGTAAGCACGTATGCTTTGTAGTCTTCTTATACCTCCACTACTCGTTTATGATAAGGGTAGAGTATCAAGTATTTGTGGGTATGTTTCTATCTCCTGTTTTTCTGCTTATTTTCACTCATGGGGTCTTATTTCTTTGTGTGTCTGGCTATGGCACATCACATTGTGTGCTAGACATTGTTTAGAAACCTCATTTGTAAGAATAATTTGAAGTCCAGAATGATGAGTATCGTCTCCTAGAAGGGACTTTTGTTTTTTTTTGTCAGGTAACTGAAGGCACTTCCAGTCTGGGATCTTCTTAATCTGAGTTTCAGGTATGAGATTTCTTGGACCATCCAGATGACGAAAGGCTTGGCTATATAAGTCTATCAAAGGTTGTGTTACTTACAGTGCCTGTTTACAATAAGGGTACACTTTTTTGGTGTCTTAGTTTAAAGTAGTGAGTGGCTAATTAGAGCCTCCATTTTGAGTTCTTATTCTCTGATTCTCCCTTTTTTTTTTTTTTTTTTTTTGTATAGTAGGCTAGTCTTGATTTGTGGTTGCAATATTTTCTTTTATGTTATGAGACAGGGAGAGAGATTTAAATGTCCGTTTTTTACCTGCATTATTTACACTTGAGGGATTTTTTCCCTCTTTTTTTGTTTTGTTTTGTTTTGTTCATGGTGTCTCTTGCTAAAAGCAGAGAAAAGTCTTCTTATCTCTTAGAAGAGGGTAGTTAGTATAAAGCTATCTACAAATGCTAAGGTGGAAAGGAGGGCTCTGGAGATCTACTCTTTTAAGCATGCAGATTTCTTCTTAACCTTCTTTGTCTCTTCTCTTTACCATAGTACCTCCTTCTACTTTGCTTATTGTTCAAAGTTCAGTCCCTTAGGTCCTGTTCCCCAAGAAAATTATCTTCCCTCCTATGAGGGGCTGGGGAGATGGGTGGAAATAGTAATAGTCTTCCTTTGCTTGGTAGGGTTGTGGGACTGGAATCAAACTAAGTTGCATAGACACTTGTCTCCAATGCTTCTTTGTTAGCCACACTTACTGCTGCCTTCCATGCATAGAATCTGATGAAAGAATTTTTGCTAAGGAGAACCTGTTCTCTTCTAATTGATATAACTTTTTTCATCTGCTAACCTCTTGTTCTCATTGTCTTTATGGAATTTTACAATTTTTTATTCCTTTAATTTGGGGAATGTTTCTAGACTTGGCAAAAATAAATGCACGTTTCAATCTACCAAGTTTTAAAAAGCAAATGAAATTAGGTTTTTAAATGCTTTCTATGAGCCCCATCTATTGTCATGTTTTCTGTAGCCACCTTTATTCTTGTTATTAGATCTGTCTTTCCAATCCAAGTCCCATTTCTCTACTACTACTACAAATAATAATAAAATCAACATTTGTATAAGACTTACTAAATGTCAACCATTGTTTTAAATATTTGACATGTATCAACTCATTTAAACCTCAACACTATGAGATAGCGTATCAGTTATCTATTGCAACAATAACATTGTATGACAAACCACTCAAAAACTTAAAAATGTAAAACAATTTACAACAATAGCAACACATTGTTTTTTTACAAGTCACTGTTTCTGCTGATCTGGGCTGAGCTCAAAAGACCTTGGCTTTGTTTGCTCATTTGTCTGCAGTCAGCTGTCAAGTTGTTATGGGATGGGTCTAGGATGGCCTTAGATAGGACAACCTGGCTCTTTTGTATGTGGTCTCTGATTTTTCAAAAGGCTAACCTAGGAGTATTCCCATGGCCACACCAAGATTCCAAGAGAAAGAGTGGATGCATGCAATGCTTCTTGTAACCTAAGTTTACACTGCACACAATCACTTTCTAATGTTCTATTAGACAAAGCAAATCAAGACACTAGTCCAAGTTCAAAAGGTGAGGAATAGACTCTGCTTCTTACTGAGAAAAACTACAAAGTCAAAGTGCTAAGTGAAAAAACAAAAGTGCTAAGTGTATGGATCCACAAATAAGCATTATTATTATCCTCATTTTAGAAGGAACTGAGGCTATATGGAGAGGCTAAGTAGCCAGCTCAAGGTCATGGAGGAATTAGATGGTGGCCCTAGTATTTGAATTCAGACCGTCTGACTTTAGTCTGTGTCCTTAATTCCTACGATTTACTCTCTCGCAAGTGGCATATTGAATCAGTTGAAGAGATGATAGAGAAAGAAAGGCAAAAGATATCAAAGGGAATTTGGAGTAATTCTATAGAGAGAAAAAATGAGCATGCCCCATAGAAGAAAAAAGGTTACTGCAAAAAGATGACACTAAGAACCCCTTTGTGAAATTAGAGAAAGGTTTGCATGTAGCCTCTGGGTTTTGGAAGAAGAGAAGGCATACTGTTGAAGGTAGCTGGCTTTCTGGAGTCTGGAGCTTATTAGAACCCATTTCATTGCAGTAACCAGAAGGAGGGCACAGTATCCAAAATAATTCGCAATGATAAGATCTTGGTGGTATGAATAGTTGGGGAAAGGATTTTGCAACTTCTTGTATCAGCTGCAATATTAACTGTAAATCTTGTAGCTTGGTTAATTAAGTTGGTTTATAATGCATAGGTATCCTCAAATGTGTTATATAGTGGACATTCTTAATCTTTAATTTATACTTTATTAGTCCCTGCCACAGTGTCTTCCTTGATCTCAGTCTCTAGTTTTTCCACCTCCATTTTTTTTACAGCAACCAGAGCAATTTTTCAAAATGCATATTTGATCATAGCACTTTCTGCTTAAAAATCATCAGTAATCCCTTCAGAGTGAAGCCTAAATTTTGTAAGGTGCTTTATCACGTGGCCTCTCTTTACCGCCCAACCTATTTCTTGCTGTCCTTTCTCTCCCAGCTAAAGACCTTGCAGAATTCCAAATATGTCATAGACTTTCATGTCTCGTTCCCTTTGCTCACACTGCTCTTTTGGCAAGAAATACCTTGATCAACACAGATTCCTTCTTTCTTTTTTCCTGTCTTTCTTTTTCTTGTCTTCCTTCCTTCCTTTCTTCCCTCTTCTTTTTTCTTAATCTTTGCCAATTTGAGAGGTTGGCAGAGAGAGCAATGCTGGAATTGGAAAGGCACATTATTAGTACTAGCTAAGGAAGTTGGGAGCAAAAGTGACCTGTGTTATTTCTGGACCAAGGCAGAGAAAAGATTACAGGTGATTCTCTTCCCTCTTCTCATACTTCTTTGTTGGCTAAGAAGGGCACAGGTTTCAAATGGAACAGCTGTAAATTGGTGGGACCTTCTTTAGGCTAGATCCCTAAGTGACTATGTGAAACAGATTTGTGATAAACTTGTCACACGAATTTGTGATAAACTTGTCACACGAATGAGAAATCAATTTTCTTGTGCTAAATTCCTGAGATTTGGAGATTAATAAAGTGCCACATTATAACCTAGTATTTATTTAGTTCTTTGGTAAAATTCCTCTTCATGTCCTTTGCCTATTTTTCTACTAGGCTATTCACTTTGATTTATAAGACATCTTTATATGTTATACATTAACATAGACATCAACCTTTTTATGTCATTTATACTGAAATAATTTTGCCAGTTTATTAATTGCCTTTTGACTTTATGATGTATTTTCATCTTCAAAAGTGTTAAAATATTTATAGAGTAATCTATAAATCTTTGAAAATTTCTTTTCCTCATTTTAAGATGAGAAAGGCTATCTGAAATTTGATAGATTGATTTTTCTTCAGTTTTATTTATTTTTAATTGAGATATAATTGACATATAACAGTATATTAGTTTTAGGTGTACTGATCTGATACACGTACATATTGAAAAATAATTACCACAGTAAATTTAGTCCATTACTACACATAGTTACAAATATTTTTCTTTTGATGAGAACTTTCTTTTAATTGAAGTATGGCTGATTTACAATATTTGTTAGTTTCAGGTGTACAGCAAAGTGATTGAGTTTTATATATATAATATCTATATTCTTTTTCAGATTCCTTTCCATCATAGGTTATTACAAGATATCAAATATAGTTCCCCATACTATACAGTAGTTCCTTATTGTTTATCTATTTTATATGCAATAGTGTGTAACTGTTAATCCCAAACTCCTAATTAATCCCTCCCCCCACCTCTCCCCTTTGGCAACCACAAGTCTGTTCTCTATGTCCGTGAGTCTGTTTCTGTTTCGTAGATAAGTTCATTTGTGTCATATTTTAGATTCCACATATAAGTGATATCATGTGATATTTGTCTTTCTCTTTCTGACTTACTACATTTAGTATGACAATCTCTACGTCCATCCACGTTGCTGCAAATGGCATTATTTCATTCTCTTTTATGGATGAGTACTATTCCATTGTGTGTATATATATATATATATATATATATATATATATATAAACTATATCTTCTTTATCCATTCATCTGTCGATGGACACTTAGGTTGCTTCCATGTCTTGGCTATTGTAAATAGTGCTGCTATAAACATTGGGGTGCATGTATATTTTTGAATTAGAGTTTTCATCTTTTGATGAGAACTTTTAAGATCTACTCTCTTAGTAACTTTCAAACATACAAAACAGTATTGTTAGCTATAGTCACCATGCAGTACATTACATACCCAGGAATTATTTATTTTATAACTGGAAGTTTGTACTTTCTAACCACCTTCACCCATTTCTCTAGTTTAGTTAATTCCTATTTTTAAAACATGAAATGTAATTTACTGTAATTTTGTTTTGTTTTGTTTTGTTTTTTGCGGTACGCGGGCCTCTTGCTGTTGTGGCCTCTCCCGTTGCGGAGCACAGGCTCCGGACGTGCAGGCTCAGCGGCCATGGCTCACGGGCCCCGCCGCTCTGCGGCATGTGGGATCTTCCCGGACCATGGCACGAACCCGTGTCCCCTGCATCGGCAGGCGGACTCTCAACCACTGCACCACCAGGGAAGCCCCTACTGTAATTTTTGTTTATGCATGGTATTGGGTAGGGATATAGCTTTGTAATAAATACATGCATCTTAAAACACTTTGCTCTCCTTTCTAAATTAAAAAGACAGTTTGAGGGTGTGCTTTTGAATTATTTCTTAACATCCTCATGACATTAAATATCCATTCAGTACATTCAGGGCGACTTGGTCATTTAGCACTTCGCTGAAGGTCTGTCTACTCCAGGGATGCAGAGCACATCAAAGGAGGACAGGCAGGAAGCAGAGACATTTCCCGTCATGAGGGGAAATGCCTGATTCAGTGATGCAAGCAGTCTGGAACTAGACAGGAAGCAACTCTCTTCCTCGGTACCTGTGTAGTTTGCACTTTACTTTTTCACTTAGTAATTCAGTCTTCTACGCGATAGTAAAATATAGATTGAGGGCTGAGAAGCATTTTGCCAGGCTAATGGGAAACACCCTTGTTTTTTTTTCTCAGTTGTGTAGGCAAAACAGTCTAGTAATTTACAATCGTGGGGACTTTCACTATACTTGGAGATAATCACAGTATAGAGAGTGAAAAATTATCTCACTGTTTTTTTTTGCAGTTGCATGTCATGTGTTCTAAGATTTATACTAGGCTGGAGTAATACTCAGTTCTCTAACCAAGAACCTGTAGATGCTCCTCCCTTAAAACAAAGTTCTGATCAGAACCATGAGATCTGTAAGAGCCTACAAGACCGAGATTTTACAAACTGCATTCAGAAATGTGTCTGAGTGATAGTGGTGGGATAAAGGTGTGTGTGTGTGTGTGTGTGTGTGTGTGTGTGTGTGTGTGAAAGAGAGAGAGAAAGTACCTAACCAGATGCAGCCAGGCCAGAGTCAGGTTATTTACCAGGTTGGTCTACAGTCTTTTGCTTTAGTAGTGGGTCTTACCTTTCATAAGATGGATCCCCTACCCTGTCTTAATCTGACACCTTGCAAAGAATTTTTGGTAGCTCTGGTTTACAATGGTTCTAAGAGAAAAAGAAGACAAATCTTTTTAGTACCACCAACACAGAGAGCTGATAATAGCAGTCATGTTACCAGTTTTCTGCTTTTGTAGAAACATCAGGTCCTACAGTGCCAGGTTAAAATACTTCTGTCCATTATAATTCCCCAGGAAATTGCAGTTCGAACTCTCCATAGAACTGGTCTTTTGGTTTAATATTAGAGAGAACTGAAAAATATTGGCATTAGTTTTATAGTTATTGTTCTTTTGAAATCCCTTGTCTTTTAACATCTGGAAGAGGGGAAAACAAACCAAAACTAAACACATGCATCAGTGATATTTTTGTGCATTAAAAACAGGTCTTCCAAATATTGACAGCATCAAATTTCTAAGCTTCTCAAGACACAGATCAGTTCTTTTAATAATCTGGTCTCGTTTCTCCAATTTGAAATGTTTGAAGGCAGGTTTGTATATTCCACCAATCAGAAATGATTATCATCTTTTAGCACAGATTGATACTTGTTTTAACATAAAAATTTAGTTGCAACATGTCTACCCAAAGTCAGCAGACGGTCTAAATACTTCCAGTGTTCTGTGGGAAATTACCTTGGGGCAATTTATACTTGTAGCCTCCAAGTACATCTCCAGGTGAGTTATCTGTACCAGAGGTCACAGAGCAGGTGGGCTAACAGATTAAATTATGATACCTTGAGCTACATGTTTTATTAAATAAATTTAAAATATACTCTGACAATCAAAAGGAAAGAATGGGATCAGTTAACAATCTGAGGATCTGAGGAAAGTCGGGTGGAAATATCATAGCTCCCGAATCCTGGGGTATCACAAACCAAGCTCGGGTTTCAACAATGATTCAGCTATTTGGAAATATCTTGTTGATTGTGTCAGCCTTAAATTCAGTACTGATTTCTCTAGAAAACCATTTTGCTAACTGTAAGAGTATAAAGACCTATGGTACAAAAACTTTATACAAACAATAAATAAAATGCTAAACAAATGTAAGATATTATTTTTGATATTAGTAACAGGGTATTCTGACAGCACAAATCCTTCTTGTAATTCCCATTGTGGTAATGAGCTACTCAATTAGATTCATTCATTCACTCATTTAATTGTCTTTTTGTTTACTATGTGCCAGGTATAGTTCTGAATAGTATGAATAGAGTGGGAAAATGTATAACTGAATCACTTTGCTGTATGCCTGAAACTATCACAACATTGTTAACCAATTATACTCCAACATAAAATAAAAAGCTAAAAAAATAAATAAATAGAGCAGTGAACAAAACAACAAATATCCTACCCTTACAGAGCTTTCATTCTGGTAAGTGGGGAGAGAAAATAAAATATAATAAGTTGCATGCTATGTAAAAAGATTCTAAGTACAATGAAAAATATAAAGAAAATAATAGGGTTTGGGAAAATCTGAAGGGTTAGGGGTTGCAATGAGGGTAGGCCTAATTTTGAGCAGAGTGAGCCCTATAGATACTTGGGGGGAATATGTGAGAACACTTTTGTGTTAAGAAGAGATCAGCTTCTAGAGTTAATTTGAATGTAGAGTTATCAGGATTTGTTAACAGATTGTATATGTAGGCTGTGAGAACAGCAGGTGCAAAGGCCCTGAGGTAAAAGTGTTCCTCATTTCTTCCAGGAACACCGGGGAATCTATTGTAGCTGAAGCAGAAGGACAAAGGGGAAGCAATGAGGAGGACAGAGAGGCAATGGTGGGACCAGATGTGTGGGGCATTGTAGGCAATATTAAGAATTTAGCTTTTGCTCTTAAGTGGGGAGATATTTATTCTATATGCAGGGTTTTAAGAAGAAGAGTGATATGATACGACTTACATTTTAAAATGATACTCTGGCTGCCTTATTGAGAAACAGACTGGACTGGGTTAAGCATGAAAGCAGGAAAACCGGTTTAGAAGATGTTGTAACAGTCAGATGCAAGAAGTTAGTGACAGTCCAGGCTGACAATAGTGAGAGTTTTAGGGAGAGGTTAGGTCCTATATATAATTTGAAGGTTGAGTCATCAGAATTTGCTAACGGATTGGATGTAGGGTTTGAAGCAAAGAGATGAATCAACATAAGCCTAAAGATTTTGATCTGAGCACCTGAATAAGTGGCAATTCCATTAACTGGGTTGGAAAGCGGGAGCATCATTTGGGAGAGAAGAAAGGCTCTGTGTGGATATGCTAATCTCAATGCTGAATGTCACTTTAGAACCTTAGATATATGAATATGTAGTTCAGGGGAAAATTGTGAGCTGCAGATATAGATTTGAGTGTTGCCCATGGCAGGGTGTTACTGAAAGCCATGAATGAGGATAAAATCACCAAGGCAGTGAGGTTAAAGGACTGAGTGTGAGGCTCTTAAGAATTAAAAGGTCTGAGAGAAGAGGAAGGGCTGTAAAAGAAACAGAGTAGGAATAACCATTGAGGGTGGAAGAAAATCAGGAGCATGTCTTCTTTTTTTTTTTTGAAGTATAGGTGATTTACTATGTTATGTTAGTTTCTGGTGTACAGCAAAGTGATTCAGTTATATATATATATATATATATATATAAAATTTTTCGTATTCTTTTCCATTAAGGTTTATTACAGGATATTGAATATAATTCCCTGTGCTATACAGTAGGACCTTGTTTATCCATCCTATATATAATAGTTTGCATCTGCTTGTCCCAAACTCCCAATCTAACTCTCCACCAATCCCCTCTCCCCCTTGGCAACCACAAGTCTGTTCTCTATGTCTGTGAGTCTGTTTCTGTTTCTTAGATAAGTTCACTGGAGTCATATTTTAGACTCTACATATAAGTGATATCATATGTTATTTGTCTTTCTCTTTCTGACTTTGCTTAGTATGATAATCTCTAGGTCCATCCATGTAGCTGCAAATGGCATTATTTCATTCTTCTTTATGGCTGAGTAATACATCAAATCTTCTTTATCTGTTCATCTGTTGATAGACATTTTGGTCACTTCCATGTCTTGGCTATTGTAAATAGTGCTGCTGTAAACATAGAGGTACATACATCTTTTCGAATTATAGTTTTGTCCGGATACATGCCCAGGAGTGGGAGTTGTCTGGATCATATGGCAACTCTATTTTTAGTTTTTTGAGGAATCTCCACACTGTTCTATGTAGTGGTGGAACCAATTTACATTCCCACCAACTGTGTAGGAGGGTACCCTTTTCTCAAGAGCATGTCTTGAAAGCCAAGTAAAGAACCACTTTAAATGCTTCTAATTGATCAAATAAGATGAAAATTGAGAGTTGATCAGGGGATTTAGTAACATGGGGGTCAGTGGAAACCCTGATCTGAATGTCATTCCGTGGAGTGGAAAAGGCCAGAGAAGGAAAGGAACAGGGGCTGGATAGCATACACTAGGAGCAGAGTGGTGGGGTAGAATCTGAATGGAGAGATGTGGTCAAGTTTAGTATGGAAGAAATAACAAAGTGCTTGAACGCTGAGGGAAATGATTTGGTATAGAGTGGGAAATTGATGATGCAAGTAGAAGAGAGATTTGAGGTGCTGTATCCTTGAATAGCTGCACTGGATGTGATCTAGTGGCTAACTAAGAGGTTGTCTTAGATAAGGATGCAGGCAGTTCATCTATAAAAATAGGAAAACAGAGTATAGGAGGGTAGTTACTACGGCAAATATGATGGTGGGAGCCTGTGAGGGTGCCTTCTGATTGTTTCAGTCTTTTCAGCAAAGGAGGAAGCACAGCCATCAGTTGAGAGTGATGACAGGAGAAGAGTTTTGGGTGCATATGTAGGGAGATATTTATGAATAAAGTCATATAGAAGAGTGTATTAGATAATCATAATGCAGAAGTACAGGTAGGTGGGAGGTGTCTTTCTCATCATATAAGCACAGAGCAATTTGGTACATACTGTAAAGTTAGTCAGAAACTGCTGGATCCCTATCCTCTCTCTTCATCTGCCTCTGCTTCCTGATTATTAGACCTGTAATTACTCATCCTTTCCTAGTCTAACCCATACTGCCTGCACTCTTGTGATTTACTTATGGTCCTAGGTACTAATGATTTGCAACTTGTAACTTATTACCCGATTTTATTAATAATTAATGTTGACCATGGTGGCTATGTTTAGCTATGCTAGGATTTAAGACTAGATTTACAAGAAGGATATGTTTCTGAATCAAGTCTGTGGATTGGAATCATGAAAACATGATTATAAATTAGTACAACCACTTTGTTAATAAAACAATATCTAGCATCTGGCCACAAAACCTTTAATTCTGTTTAAAGAGTTTTCACAAATGGGCAAGGAGGACATGTATTTTTGTGAATAGATATGTCACCTTTATCTGTTTCTGTTCTTAGATGGGTAGAAAGGAGAGCAGGGGGCAGAGAAGCCACTGGAAAGGTGAACACTTTCCCATTTTTAGTTTTTATGGACAGCAGAAAATAAATATCTCATGGCTGTGGCAGAATGGTCAGTGTCAAATGAGAAAACACACCTGCAAGAATTTTTGATAACAGGCTAGACTGAATCTCTAAATTTCCACTGATAAATTTTGGCTCCAAGCTCAAAGTATCAGTGTGAGTTGAAAGAAGTGTTTTATTAATACTCTAAAATCTAAATCAAATTCAACAAAGACCATTAATAGCCAAGGCATTATTCTTAATATAATGTGAGTGAAATGGATAAGAGAAATTAGGTAAAAGTAAAGGAAATATGGACTCGAAACCAGAAGTCTTGGGTTTTAATCCTGCCTTTGTCATTGACTAGAAACCTGAAACAAACCTCGTAAACTGTGAGTCCCTAAATTTCCAGTTTGAAAATGAGAGCTTGAGTTAGACACTTTCTAAAAATTCTTCTAGTTCTAAAACATAATTCTAAAAAGTGAGTCTTCATTAAAGACTCCTTTTAAAAGTATCATCTATTAAAATACAAAGGTAAAATTTGTTGATGTGTTTTTTCAATTTTTAAAGAAAATAGATCTTTAGTTTTTTGATGATAAAATTAATACATTTCTTTTTTAAAAGCAGCATAGAAAACTAACAAAGGAGTGGAAAAAAAGCACATGTAATCCCATCTCTCACTATTAACATTCGATGTCTATAAGGCTATTGAATAACAATAGCTATTTTGATTGGAATATATTTATTTTCTTTAAAGTAGTTATTTACTGATATAGGAAAGCTGCATTTAAAAATATTAATTTTGTAACTGGATGCCTTTGTGAAACTCTCTTAAGTCATTTTAGTCAATATTTTGTTTTCTTCATGTAGAAACTTTTTTTTTTAAATTGGGGTATAGTTGTTTTACAACGTTGTGTTAGTTTCTGCTGTACAACGAAGTGAATCAGCTATATGTATACATATATTCCCTCTCTCTTGGACAGCTCTCCCCCGCAACCCCATCCATCTAGGTCACCACAGAACACCGAGCTGAGTGAGCTCCCAGCGTTATCTAGCAGTTTCCCACTAGGTATCTGTTTTACACATGGCAGTGCACATATGTCAAGTTTTTATCTGCAAATAAAACTATTTAACAAATTTTGAGCCCCTACTATGTAAGGAGTCCTTTCAATTATTATGACATTATATTTCATATTCTTAGAAAACATTTTAAACAATTCCTTTGCTATTTCTAGAACACTATGTCATTTCTAGAACAGTATTAATAGCAGTGTTGAGAGTAAAAAGTTCTTAGTGAGTTTTTTTTTAATCATGTTAAAGATCTTTATTAAGAATTTTAAAAAGTGTAAAATAAGAGTTTGATGACTTTTTGGCACCTATTATGATTACAGAGTGTTTTTCCCTTCATCATTTGTTTTTTTTAGAGAGAAATTATATTAACAAGACTTCTAGTATTAAATCATTCTTATATTCTGGGAATAAGAAGAGTAGAATTCTCATTCTGGTCATATAATAGTAGAATTTCAATCAGCAATGGATTACAAATATTAACATTTTATTAACAATTTTTGCTGTTGAATTTTTATTGACTGTGATTTTATTATCGCTGTTTTGGTCAGGTTTTGTTTCAGGGTTAAATTAACTTTACATAAAGTAAAGCTTTCCTTCTTTCTTGGTGCTCATAGAAGTAAACTTTTCCGTGAAATCTGAAAGAATTCTCTTGTAGTACATTCTTTGTTGTTGTATAATAGCTTCATCAGTGCTTTATTTTGTTCTTGATTTGTTTTGAGACAATTTACTTCACTTGTTTTCTGTGAAGAATTTCTTTCAAATAGATTTTCAAACTTATAATCATAGGGTTGAATACCTATGCCTATATAAATTTAATAACTTCTCTGGGAACTTGAAAAGGTGGGGAATTACCTGTAGACAATAGTTTATATTATTTCGTATATTTATAATTCTCTTAAGACTATAGTTCCTCTTTAAAAACTCATCTCGTTTCTGGAGTAAATCTGTTTGCAAAGAATATGTTAGTCTATGTTTTGCATGCTGTGTTTTCTTCACATTTTAATTAATTAATTAATTTATTTATTTTTGCGGTACGCGGGCCTCTCACTGTTGTGGCCTCTCCCGTTGCGGAGCACAGGCTCCGGACGCGCAGGCTCAGCGGCCATGGCTCACGGGCCCAGCTGCTCCGCGGCATGTGGGATCTTCCTGGACCGGGGCACGAACCCGTGCCCCCTGCATGGGCAGGCGGACTCTCAACCACTGCGCCACCAGGGAAGCCATCTGTCACATTTTTAAACTATTTTATTGTAAAATAAACCACAAAGAAAGCAAAAAAGGAATGCAGAGATTAATGAATTATTGTAAACAGAATAATTTTTAAAGCCACTTTATTAAAGTATTGTTGACATATAAAAAATCTGTACATAATTAATGCATACAATTTAATGAGTTTGGGGATAAGTAGACACTCGTGAAACTATCACCACCTTCAAGGCCATAAATATATCCATTACCTATCAAAGTTTCCTCCTACCTCTTTTATTATTATAAGTTTATTTAATTATTTATCTGTGATAAGAGCACTTAACATAAGATCTACCCTCTTAGCAAGGTTTATGTATACAAAACTAATATGAATATGAAATTAGCTATAGGCACTATGCAGTAAAGATCTCAAGAACTTACCTATCTTACATAACTGAAATAAAATGAATTATAACAATTACTTAGGTCAAGAAATAGAATTTTAGTAGCCATCCCAGAAGCCCCTTCATTTTCCTATTTTCTTTTTGTTGATTTTGAATCTTATTTTTTATTGAGATATAACTGACATATAACATTGTATTAGCTTTAGGTGTACAACAAATTGATTTGATATATGTATATATTGTAAAGTAATTACGATGATAAGTTTAGGTAACATCCATCACCTCGTATAGTTACATTTTTTTTTTTTTATTCTTGTGATGAGAACTTTTAAGATCTACCCTCTTAGCAACTTTCAAATATACAATACAGTATTATTACCTGTAGTCGCCATCCTGTACATTACATCCCAGGACTTATTTATCTTATTGTCCCATCTTAATCATGGCTCTTCTCCTTCCAAAAGTACCCACTATCCTAACTTTTAAAAGAAGTACTTCCTTGCTTTTCTTTATGATTTTATCATCCAAGAGTGTAGACCCACTTTTTAAAACTTTATGTTACTTTTAAAGTGTTTTTTTAATCTACACATTCTCTCTCTTTCCCTTTTGTTCCATCATAATAAATATCTTGAAGAACCTGAGGAACTGGATGTATAAAGTTTTTCACAGATCATCATATTTCTTTATCTTCTGAATTTCCTGTAAGTTGACAACTGGATTCACATGCTTGATAAAACTGTTTTGATTTCCATGGCAAGACCGTTGTTGTGATGTGTTCTTTTGTTAGAAATCTTTATTTCTGAATGTTTTGCTCTTTATATGTGATGGGGAAAAATGCAACAAACTTCACTTCTAGTGCGTTGTGTGAGCTCCAGCATGTATGGATTGGTGGTGGGGGGTTGGGGGTGGATTTTGTGTGTGTTTTACATTAAGGGTATGACAGAGTACTTCTTTGACTTTGGATTGTTCACCTATGGTAGCTGGGCAAGTGTTATGGACTGAATTCTTGTATTACCTCAAAATTCATATGTTGAACTCCCAATGTGGGTCGTATTTGGAGGTGGGTTTTGGGGAGGTGATTAGGTTTCGATGTGGTCATGAGGGTGGGACCCTCATGATGAAATTAGTGCCCCTATGAGAAGAGGAGGAGAAGGCATACACACCAAGGAAAGGCCATGTGAACACACAGTGAGAAGGGGACCATCAGTGAGGCAGGAAGAGAACATTTGTGATACCCACTATGCCGGCACCCTGATCTTAGATTTCCAGCTTCCAGACTCTGAGAAAATAAATGTCTGTTGTTTAAGTCATTCAGTCTGTAGTATTTTGTTCCAGGAGCCCAAGAAAATGTAAGAAGTCAGGATGGAGAAAAGTTACAGGGCCTAAGGACTTTTAGTTTGGTGACGCCATGGTTTTTTTTTTTTTCCTGTTTCTTGCACAACCCCATTTGCATCTGTAAAAATTACTCACCCTTGCTTCTAGAGTCTGTAGATGATGAGAATCCCTTCCCCATTGCCATGTTGGAGAAATATGTTACTTTTAAAAAGAGTGTTATCATTAAATAAACCATAACAATATGCTAAGGAGTGGCTGTTCATTTCTCTGCATTTGCTTAGTCTTGGGGCAGGGACATTCTAGGGCAGAAATCTGTTTCTTGCAAGGTCTCCTCTGTTTCCAGTCCTGTTCTCCATTTACTCTCTATTAGTGAGAACTGGCAGAATTTGCTTTAGTTACTTCTCTGAAAACTGCACATTTTCAGGAAGAGAAGTTGCTCATCAACCTTTGATGCTTTTCTTCACACTGATTAAAATTTACTGTACTTGGTAGTAATTCCTGCCAAAGATTTGTGAAACTATATCATTGGCAGTATTTACTGTTTTCAGAGATGATAAACATTTTCTTTCTCATTTTTATTTCTTTTTGGTTATATCTGTCAGTTTCCAAGAGGAGGCCTTTATAAGAGTTTCTCCTAAGGAATCGTCCATTTTTTCTTTCAAATAAAAATGAGTGAGTAAAACATGTATAAAGCACTTGGTTATTTGAACCATGAGACAATTAACTCCTTATGCAGCAGTTCTCAAATTGTGTTCTTTGGAACCCAGTTCTACGTCATGTTAATAGGAGTTACAGGAGAAAAGTTTTTCATGATAGAATAAATGTTAATAACACAAGTGAAACAAAATTTAAAAATTAAAAATTTTTTACTGAAGGACTTTTAACACCTTTAACATGCAAAAGGGCATTGTGAGTGTATAAGACAGACATAATACACAGTGTTTCCCAGAATTTATCTGAATTCAGTACCTTTTTTTCTATAAATCATCACAGAGGAAAAATAAATTTGAAGAATAGATTACGTAAAACACTGGTATAACAGCATCTTTTCCTAATTACAGGTGAAGAAGTTAAGAATAAAGGAAAAGTCTTTCATATGCAAGCCTTGCCAACTTCATCATAAAACACCCTTCATTCCCCCTCCTTCTCTGCTGCCTCCCTCCCTCTGTTAATGCAGCAAATGCTTAAAAGCCCCTGATACGCACCACAGAACTGCATACTTGACTCATGCTCTCTAGTATGTATATAAAAGGAACTTTTAATATGAAGGAAATAATATGTTCATCTCCCAGTTTACAGTAATATTGTGAAAACTGAATGAAGCAATGCATGTAAAGTGCTATAAAAATCCAATTGCTCGACAATGAAATCTACGGACCAGCACTTTTCAAACATGCTGTTGTAATACACGGACGTGTTGAGCTTCATTGTGAAATATGTTGCAAGTTCTTAATATATCCAAGTGTGTGATATTATACGGTTTTTTTTTGTTTGTTTGTTTGTTTGTTTTTTCGGTATGTGGGCCTCTCGCTGTTGCGGCCTCTCCCGTTGTGGAGCACAGGCTCCGGATGCGCAGGCTCAGCGGCCATGGCTAACAGGCCCAGGCGCTCCGCGGCATGTGGGATCTTCCCGGACCGGGGCACCAACCCGTGTCCCCTGCATGGGCAGGCGGACTCTCAACCACTGCGCCACCAGGGAAGCCTACAGTTTTCTTTTTAAAGACAAAATATACTGTCCTCCAGGTTACACTTAAAATAACATCATTGTCATTCATTTGGTTTCTGACATGATTTATCAAGTGGGAGAAAAAGGGAAAGTGTTCTAGCCAATCTTTTGGGAATTGCCCTGGGGATGGATTGTCTCTGCCGTTGTTATGTAGCATGTGGAGATAGCACATAAAGATTGCGAACTGAAACAGAAGACCCTGGGCCTTGGCATAGTGGACATTCATCATTTTGGTAAATTAAGAACAGTTTCCAAAGTGCATGATGTGGTGACTTGAAATGTTGTTGAGACATGGATTTAATCACATGAGGCCGGATAGTAGAGAATGAATCACTTGGTACTGACTGAGTTTAAGAGCTCTTGAAAGAAATATGATTTGAGAGAAAGTCCAAAGTTTATTCAAATATTTCTGTGAACAGCATGGGATGAAGGCACCTGCTTGGCTACCACCATTTTGCTGTGAGTGAAGCATGAATATTTTAAGGAGAATTTTTATGTGCATAAGGTGATGTTAACAGAAACCATGACAGCACTTTACCATCCTAGATTTTTCTTTTTGGGTTAAAGAATTTTATATAGGGGAAGAGTTATAAACTGACTGGAACTAATGGTCAGAGCAGACGAAATCAAAATTTATTGGAACATAGAGGCTGAGCACATATATCCAGTGAGGAGAAGCCATCCTCAGCACTTAAAGGGAAAGGGCACAGTGACTTTTCTACTTGGTTGCAATGCAACAGGTTTTATGATTAAGGGCAGACTGATTCTGCCCGTCTACTAACCTAAGGGCATCTAGCATCAAGAATAAGTGCGCTGTGCCTGCATATTGGTGCTGCAGTATATAAAATTGTGACACAGCATGACGCCTTTTGGGCAGATTTCATTAGGGCACACCGTCCTGCAGACAGGGCCAGAAATACAAAGCCAGATAGACTTTTATGTGCCAGTTCTCCACACTGAATTACGCTTTATTATCTTAACTGGCATGTATTCTTTTAGATATGTGTCTTATTATTCAAGATTCCTTTTGGAAACTGCCAGCAAAGCACATTTTACCTATGTCTACCAAGGGCTACTGATTTTGGGGAGACAAATATGCCAATGGATGCTTTTGAATTCAATGCATGTTGTTCATAGAAACAACCCTCATCATGGCATTCAGCATCTCAAAAGACTCCCAGATCCTATTTAATACAAAGTGTCTCTGACATGACTACTCTATTAACGGAAATGCAAAGCTAATTGGTGTTAATACGTAACGTGCATGGGGTTTTGCGGTTTACAGAATGTTTTTCTTACACTTGCTCTCAATGTTTTTGGTTAAACTCATATGCCTGGATGCAGGTATATCCTAAAAGGTGTTAGGCCTGTTGAGGTTTTGTTGAGAGCTGCAAAGTGAGACAGAGCTGGGTTCAGGGACACTTACCTTGCTATTAGGGTTGGCTCAGTGGAGGGCAGTGAGATGGTGATGAATCTATCTCAGTTCTAACTCTGGAGGTATGTATACCAAGCTCTACAGTCCTATGGAAAGGTGGAGGCCTCATGGAATGTGCCTTTCCTAGAGAACCAAGCTTTGGTTTGGGCACACAAAGGAAGGGTCTGAGAAGAATTACAGAGGTCGCAGGACTCAGCGACATGACCAGGAGTCCAGAAAAGTCTTCAAGTCCCAGAGGGAAAGCAAGAAAATTAGGTAGAAGAACAGGCCAGACTAGGGAATAAGTATTTCAGGAGACAGTTGGGTCCTATGCTTGGGGAGATCAAAGACCAAGGCTACAAATGCTTCCAGGCATCACTGTCTGGAACTCACAATCCCCAAGTCCAGAAGTCATGGTGGAGCCGCTATAGAAATGTGTCTTGAAGACAAGACCTGGTCAAACTGAAGGACAGAGGCTGTTAGTTTTCTAATGTACCTGTGTACGTTAGGCTCTTCCCAGGGGATTTCAGGGTTAAGAAATGCATCACTGGGGTACCTTATTCTGCTTACTCTAAGGACTGACCAAGAAACTGAATTTGCATATAAGAATTATGGGAGGACTCACCTGAGGGCTTAGAACCATGGCAATGTGGGAAGGAGGTTAGTCCAGAAGAGCAGGTGGGTCCCTCCTGCCTCTCCTTGTTTTTACTTCTTTTGTCACCACTACTCTTGCCACTTTGAACCAGCTCTTAGTAAAGGAGGGAAATGGTGATGTTTCCTCAAAAACAACATTGGGCAAGAAGAGGAAGGAGGATGGGAAGAAAATCAAGGAGCTGTAACCAAAAGGAAAGGAGGTGTCTTTCGACTGTTTATATTGGGTTTGCAGCTTGACTATCTGGGTACTTCTAAATATATTAGTCATCCTGGAACATTATTACCAGAGTCACTAGGTAATTTCTGTTTTTAATTACCTAGTGGTTTTTTAAAAGCTCCCCAGGTGATTATGATATGCAGCCAGGGTTAAGATCTAGTAACCTCTATGAATAAGCAATTTGAAAGACATATAAGAATTATAAATTGGGTACAAGAACCTGGATAATAAACTTTGGGGAAATCTATCTATCTATCTATCTATCTATCTATCTATCTATCTATCTAATATACATAATATATACATAATCGTCTTATTAGTTTTTCACTTATCTATGACATTTTTATGATTCTGTTGTGAAGTTTTCCCCAAAGTATGCTCTGTAGGATACTAGTTCCATGCAATGTTTATAGGCTGGTGTTGACAGTGGGGAACACCATGCTTTCATACTGTGGCCATGGTACTTCCTGTGTCTACCCATTTCACCCACATACATTTGTAGGAAAGTGGAATGTAAAGGAATCCTCCTAGCCCCAAGCCTCTTTTTCCCTTTCATTCTCTCTCTCTCTTTTTTAGATTCAGTAAAAAAAAAAAATATTTATATACTATATGTATTTTACTTCCTGAATACTTCTTTCCCTCCTTTCCTTCCTCTGCTTAATCTTCTTCTTATTATTCATTCCAATAATATAATATGAAACATTCCCCAACTCAATTGATTTTGAATGTATTTTTTCTCCCTCAGAACATTGCTCTACAAGTGTCCTGGGGCATCATACTTGGGAATGTAACACTACAGTTAGAGGCTGAGAGAAGGGATGAAAATATCCATTTGGAGGGAGGTCTTTGCTGCCTGTGGCTGCCTCCTTAAATGTTTGCCAGTTTTCCATCTCAGGAGTGGTTCAGCCTCAGTTTAGCTCTTAAATTCATGAATAGCTCTTAAGATTCTTCTCATATTGCTCGTTTATAGCTCAGTAGATTTCTCCAGGGCAGGAGGGATCCGGGGTAATGTGAACTGGTCAGACAGATATTCCTTCTTCCCTGTTTGCTGTGTTTGCCCTAGAAGTGATCTGGGCTACATAAAGATTGATGTACAGATATACTTATGTAAATATATATGAACTCAGAAATGAGGGGCAAATATGGTTTGCTCCCATGGGAGTGTTTGATGATTTCTGAGAATGCTCAAAATTTTAAAGCTGATCTTTTCTTTTTTTTTTTAAGAAGATGTTGGGGGTATGAGTTTATTAATTAATTTATTTATTTTTGCTGTGTTGGGTCTTCGTTTCTGTGTGAGGGCTTTCTCTAGTTGCGGCAAGCGGGGACCACTCTTCATCGCGGTGCGCGGGCCTCTCACTATTGCGTCCTCTCTTGTGGCGGAGCACAGGCTCCAGACGCGCAGGCTCAGTAGTTGTGGCTCACGGGCCTAGTTGCTCCGCGGCATGTGGGATCCTCCCAGACCAGGGCTCGAACCCGTGTCCCCTGCATTGGCAGGCGGATTCTCAACCACTGCGCCACCAGGGAAGCCCTAAAGCTGATCTTATAAACCTGAAAAAATGAGTTTCTTCTTCTATATTTGAGACCACTTCTCTCTGAAAAAATTGCTTTTAGTTCTTAAAGTACAATAATAAAAATTCATTTCAATCAGGTACAAAGGAGGAGGAGGTTAATGGAACTTGTTCTTTTTATGGTGTCCCTTAGCAGGCCATTTGAAAAAATAAGCGTGAAGAATTTGGTGAAGATTGTGATAATTGGGAAGAGGAGGTGTTCTTTATATTCTTGGAAAATTTTCCAGAAATAAGACCCACTGTCTCATTTCCATCTCTACTTCCAGAACACCCACATGCCACCATATTAAGTGCTAATTTATGCCATCAGCCAAGAAAATGTATTTGATAAAGAACCTTGACAATGATAGGAAATTGATGATCCCTATAACTTCAGCAGAAGGGAAATTTTAACTTTACTGCCCCATGATCCTGCAAGCAGTTAGGGAGCTCACTCCACTTTCTAAAGGACACTGACAACAGTCATAATATTCCATCCCTGATCAGAGGAAATGAGAGAGGAGCTAAGGAAAAGCTGAAAACCAAATTCTGTTCTTTTAATCATTTTTTTTTAGATGTTGGGGGTAAGAGTTTATTAATTAATTAATGTATTTTTGCTGTGTTGGGTCTTCATTTCTGTGCGAGGGCTTTCTCTAGCTGTGGCAAGCGGAGGCCACTCTTCATCGCAGTGCGCGGGCCTCTCACTATCGCGGCCTCTCTTGTTGCGGAGCACAGGCTCCAGATGCACAGGCTCAGTAGTTGTGGCTCACGGGCCTATTTGCTCCGCGGCATGTGGGATCCTCCCAGACCAGGGCTCGAACCCGTGTCCCCTGCATTAGCAGGCAGATTCTCAACCACTGTGCCACCAGGGAAGCCCCCAAATCCTGTTCTTTTATGAGGACTAGTAAAGAATGAGAGAGAAATAAATCCATCTGTCAAACAGACTTTCAAATGATGACTTCATTAGTAAAGCAATTATTTGTTTTACTCTGGGACAAAACAAAATTGGGGACAGAAAAAATGGGACAAAATAATAAAGTTGTAGAGACAACATTTTGGCTATAACAATGAAAATGTTATTAGTATTTTTATTATTGTTGATGCTGCAGTTGTTGACATTTAACCACTTTGGAATTTTTGGTACTGTTTGTGAACCCCAGAATGTTTTAATGTTTTTTTTCAATTTCCATATTGCTTTCTAGAATTTTGTTCATTTCTGAATTTTACGCATCTTTAAAAATTTATAATTTGCTTTGCCTTTTCTGCTGGTTTTTGCCAGGTTTTTTTTTTGTTTTTTTTTTTTTTTTTTTTTTTTTGCGGTACGCAGGCCTCTCACTGCTGTGGCCTCTCCCGTTGCGGAGCACAGGCTCCGGACGCGCAGGCTCAGCGGCCATGGCTCACGGGCCCAGCCGCTCTGCGGCATGTGGGATCTTCCCGGACCGGGGCACGAACCCGCGTCCCCTGCATCGGCAGGCGGACTCTCAACTACTGCGCCACCAGGGAAGCCCTGCCACATTGTTTTTATCTGTGATTGTGGCAATCAACCCAAATCAGAGTTGAATAAATTCCTCCTCTTTATGATCATCACCATACCTTAATGGGTGTCATATCTTAAAAATCAAAGAACTTTCATATTCTACAGGAAGGTATTTTATGTAGATGCTACCTTTTTTTTGTTGTTGTTTAGCTTTACTAACATAAAAATAATATTTTATTTAACCACCAGAGGGAGTCCCCAAATCTACTTAAAATAAATAAGTAGTAAATTTTATATCTTTTATGGTTGAAAATAAACAATTCAAACAGCTGTGTGTTATGGCATGTGGGCTCACTTATTGGGTCTTTGGTACATCAAGAGCCTAAAACCTTGTTCTACTAGAGATACCACATCGTTTTAATTAACAGTTATTAAATAATAGGCTATGGATTTTTTTCCCTAGGAGAATCACGTGTTTCCACAGATATTATGCGGGTGTGGATTGGGAGAGGAAATTATGCAAATGTTTCCTGCAGGCAGAGCAGGGCTACCACACTGGTTCTCTCCAGGAATGAAGGGTCTTGGATCTCCCAGAAAACCTCTCTTTCAAATGTCAATCATCTTCTAAGCAAGCCTCTGAGTCACATTCCCTGCCACTTGGCAGGTATCTTGTAGGACAATTCTTGGGAGGGGCACTTCCTGGGAGCACCGTGACATTTCTCTACTGCCTCTGTACCTGACTTTAAAGCTTCTCAGAGTTTTCTCACATATTCACTCCATCAGCCCTACTTCATGGCCACAGCAATTGTTGTGCACAGAGGTTAAGCAAATTACCTGAGGCCATGGAGCAGATGAGTGAGAGACTTGGGGTTGCATCCAGTACTCTTAGCTGCGTTGGTTGGTATATTGCCTTCCATTGCTTCACAAAGCTGCAGGCTGGCCTGCTTCATCCCATCGTGCTCAATTAGAATCAGGTATTTTAATTCCCATTTCTGAGTTGAAGTCAAAGATATTTCACCACCGTAACTAGAACGTTGTCTCAATAAAAAAAAAAAAGTTACAAACACTGAATAGCGGTGAAATATATTCATTCAGAGTCAGCATTGATATATTCTTCCTTCCTCATGTCCTTTAACCTCTTATTCTCTCCAGGCTGCTTACAAATACATTCAATGTATCAACAAGTGTTAACAAAGACACTGTCTCAATATTAGCATTTTGGACAAAAAAGATATTCTACTTGATGTTAGCATAACTCCGCCTTTGAACTAGGTAATTAAAACACTATTTGTGAATAAAGTATTAAATGCATAAGGTCTCCTGGACTCCCGAGAAAGTAATAAGCTCTTTCACCCACAATGATTATTCCCTGGGCTAGTGTTTTCACAGCTGTAGTCACAGGTGCCCAGGAAATATGCCCCAGTCAGGCCCTGCAATATTCTAGCTCCCTCAGAAGCATGGGGCATCCTGAGTGCTGTGTTCGCCTCCCCTTGCCCTCCACTGGCTCTGCCACAGCTTAAAAAGCCACAGGGCTGATTTTGCGCTGAAGTACTGGGGTCCTCAATGACACACATTCTGTAACCTAAACTGAAATAAACTTAAGGCTGCTGTCTCCTCGGCTTACCGCAGGGGGCAGACGCCGACAGATCAAGTGTTTAAAGAAACAAATTCCCAAGGACAAGCAGGGAGCTACAAAAATGTAGAAAAATGAAAAGAATAAATTTTCAAATGTGTTTTCTGGTGCCACCTTTAATAGTACATTACATGAGATGGCATTTATTTTACTTATTTAAAAATAAACAACTCTTCATTAATGCTAAAGATGTATGAACTTAAGGTTTGAAGCTAGGGTGATAAAATTTTTCTGCAGAAAAATACTTCTGGATAGTGTTCCCTTTTTTACACTTTGCATTTGAAATTTAATAATTCTATGAATATGTTTACTCAGATGTTCTAATCCCCCAAATAATACATTCTTAGAAAATATTCTTCCCAAGGGAGAAAGGCCATGAACATTTTAACTTCCCTGGCCAGTCATTGATTTTTATCCTTTACTATACTTTCTAAAAACCTGAGCAAAGGTCATAAAGCATTGTTATTTGCAATGAGATAAACTATATGCAAAAGTAAAAATAAAACTCAAATCTGTGGAAAGCATTATGAAAAAGTATAGCATTACTGGTTATTGCTCTATGCAGACTTGCCTATGCTGTCTTAACTTTACTTTTTAGCATGATGGTGATGAGCATGGACACTGAAGCCTGACTGCTAGGATCTGAAATTTTGTGTCACCACTTACTGAGTTATCTTAAACATGTAATAACTTTTCTGTGCCTCAGTTTTCTCATCTGTAAAATGGAGATATTAACAGTACTTATCATGCTGTTCTGAGGATTCAATGAGTTGATATTTGTCCATTATGGATATTTATTTTAAAATAGAACAGTGCCTGGCAGTGGAATTTGTTTAAATAAAACACATATGTGTTTTTTCATAGCATCACTCTGCGCTAGGTCAACATTTTCATATTAACGATTGGGTCTCTTTTTCCCTGTCCACCCAGAATGCTTGTATTAGAAGTTCATTGGACATGAAATACATTCTGGAGCTGTCTGGTCTCAGTTTTCTTATCTATGAAATGGTGATGATGATCTTGTCTTGGAGGTCTGATATGAGATGTAGTGAGACAGCACATGTGAAATGCTTGGGAAAAGTTAGGCTATAATAGGCACGTAATAAATTCTCACTGATAAATAGAAATAACTATGTGCAAAGTCATCAAAAAAGCTCAGACAACCCACATAAAGATTCAAGGAGATAAAATGAGTATCACAGAAATGAAACACTTGTCTGTTAAAAGGTTTAGTTAGTTTTGTTGTTTGATTTATCAGATTCAAATTAGAACTTTTCAATCCATACTTTCCAAAGAGATTATTGAGACAGAATTTCTGAAAAATTTCTTCCTCTAGATTTCTTTTCTTATTATTATTAGTCTTAATATTTTAGTATCAAAACCTTTTCCAGGAAAAAAGTTGAATGCACATATTATAAAACCTCTTCCTCTGGCTTTTGTAGCCATTTCTTGACTTAAACAATAAAAATTGCCAATATATTGATAATGAATTTCTACTTATTGGAAAGCCTTTTAGAAATACTTTTAAGCTTTACTTAGATGCATGCAAAACAAAAGGGGATACTTGTGTGTTTCTCTCTTCTTTGTGCTACTCAGTGGTGGAGGAATAACTACTCATGGTTTCCTTTGTGAGGATGATTAGAGAAAAAATGAATACCATGCCAAGGACACATGAATTATTTACATGCAAAAAAGGGGTAAAACTATGTGGTGTGGAGGAGACTCCATCTTACTCTGAAAGAACTGAATTTTAGTATCAGATGACTAGGAATGTGTCCTACAAACCTCCACTCATACATTATGGCATGTTCAGTAAGTCACAGTGCAAATATTTATTGCCTTCACGGAAGACTTTGACATCTATAGGCAATTCCAGATAAAGCCTTGAGAACTGACTTAGTTCTGGTGAAAAAGAATTGTTATGCTAAAACTGGGGGCTTGGTGGATGGTAGGACAGATTGAATTTAGGAATGTAGGTTCTTAGGACCACATAGGCCCACTGAGGTGTGGCAGAGTTTTTTGGAAAGCCTCTAAAGTAGGCAATTGGAAGGCAATGAGAAGGCTCTGAGGAAATGTGTGATCAATGGCCAAGAGTTGCATGGAGAATAGTCGGCTGAGAACTATGTGTTGGAAGAGTTTATGTCAGGGCAGTCCATCTAGCACCTAGACTTCATCCTATCACAGGGAGTGGAGTTTCATCCTGTCACAGGGAGTGGAGTTTCAGGGCAGCGCTCTAATACTTAGGCAGACTGATAAGGAGAAGGCAGCACAAAGACCTGGTAGAAAAAATACAGCCTTACTAGGGCAGAATAAAGTTACTGAAACTGAGCTACAAGACAAAAGCTTAATTTTAGAGGTGAAGATATACCATGAGAGCAAGATTAGAAATGTCTCTGCTTAAGGAAAGGGTATGTTTTAAAACCTAGGTTAAGGCTGAATTTACAGATGACAGCCTTACTGTGCAATGTAATGAACACTATTTCACCAATATCTTACAGTGAGTACACTTACAAGTTTCATAAGTTGATTTCCTTTAATATCCTTTACGAAGGCAGATGGCATAGGAAATCAAGTGCAGTTCCGTGAAAGTCAAAGCAGGGCCATTCTGCATGTATTCCATGGATATATATGATCTACTTTTATGCCAAGGAGTTTTTGTTTTGTGTTGGTGATATCAAGAATTAAGAGGTTGGTCCATACATCTCTTCTTATGAAGAGCAATTGTTGGACAGAAATACATGAATATGGAAAGATGGGGATAGGAAGTAAAATAATTTTTATTATCTAAATCAGGAGGTGAATGATGGAGGCAAAGTAGACTTGTAGCGTTACACTTGAATTACTTTTCTCTTTTTCAAACATATGGTTTTGGTTTCCACCAGTAGAATTAGAGAGCTGCAGAATTTGCTCCTGGAATGGACAGCTCAAGCCAAGCAAAGAGTTGACAGCATGGAGGTTGGCTCCTGACATAGATAGACCCCAGTGTGGCCAGGCCTCTCTTATGTGAGCAGCTAGGCAAATGGTAAGCCGTATCCTGTCAGGGCTTGTTTCTTTTGCAGGCAAAGACAGCAGGGAAGGATGGTAGAGAGGCAAAGGCCCTGCTTGAATTATGCAGGGAGCTGATTATCTCGCTTTTTCTCTAAGGACAACTGGATCTGTGACCTAATATATAATTTTAAAAGATCAAAATAAAAACCCATCAGGACATAAGAATTAACCTTCCATTGCTAAATGCCTGGGGAAAAAAAGGAGGAATAGTTTTTTTGAGGGACAGTGTTGCCACTGAAAAATCCTGTACTCAGCCAGATTATTGGTCATGTGCTTTGGCAACAGAAAGTTCTTTTCTCGTATGCAAACTCTCAGAAAATAGGCTGCCAACATTCACTTCTGAAAAAAAAGAAATTCACCAGTCAAACAAGAGATTAATTAAAATAGAGATCACAAAAATGAGGAAGTTGTGGTATAAACTGTCAGCCAGTAAGCTTTGAAACTATTCAAACATTGCTTTTTTTTTTTTTAGATCAACAGCTGTAAAAATTCATGTAAATATAAAAAAAAATTAAGGGAAGATACATATCATGCATTAATACCAAACTGAACCTCAGAATCCAGATTATCTTTTACTAAAACTAGGCAGTGGGGTGGGGTTGATGGCAGGAGGAGGGGAAGTAAAGTCTGCTGGGTTTCTTATCTTTCTTAGGAGGAAGCCAGTGGATGGCACTTCTACAATAATATAGAAAAATTTAAAAAAATATATATATATATTACAGTACATTTTTTTAAATGTTAATTTTTAAGTAATTAGTCGAAACATAAAAATAGGGTGGTTTCTAAATCACTACAGAAACTAAGCAAAGAAAATATCTGTATAGAGAAAGACAAGTGAAAAGGAAACAGCAAGAAAGCCCAAAATAAACAGAGCATGAAACGCAGTGATGCGCATATAACAATATTTCCTATACAACCATAAATGAAAAAAAGGTTAAACTCACTATTAAAACACAAAGATTAAAATTTGGCCACTCCAAAATATATAAATATGCAGAAAAGAGAACCCAAAACAAAATAGTAGAAAAAGTAAACAATAAAAGGATGGGCAAAGGTATATTCAGCAAACAAAATCTGTTATTTATTATGAGTGAGACTATGAATAGCCTCTGAGACATAATTCCAAAACCAAAACAGTAAATGGAAGAAAGATAAAAGCTACTATTCACAGTGAAGATAGGTTAGAATCAAAATCTAAGCAGCAAATAACATGGTATTAACATATACAAAGCAGAAACTGCTAGAGGAAATGGGAAGAAAATAAGACAGTGCAATGGCTTTGAGACATCTTATGGCCACTTTCAATTTTTGACAAGTGATAAGACATAAAATAAAGACATAGAACTGTCTAATTAGTAGATTTAATTATTAGACTGATAACTGACATTTCTTCCTTTAAAGATATTTCATACTTTTCATTTTCCTTACAACATTTATCAAACTGATGATACACTAAACCACACAAAAAAATCCCAATAAATTCCCCAGTTGGGTAATACTTTAGATCAGTGGCCCCCAACATTTTTGGAACCAGGGATCAGTTTCGTGGAAGACAATTTTTCCACGGACCGGGGGTAAGGGGAGGGGGATGGTCCAGGCGGTAATGCGAGCGATGGGGAGCGATGGGGAGCGGCAGATGAAGCTTTGCCTGCTTGCCCTCTGCTCACCTCCTGCTCTGCGGCCCGGTTCCTAACAGGCCGCAGACCAGTACCAGTCCACGGCCTGGGGGTTGGGGACCACTGTTTAAGAATAATCCTTCAATAAATCTCAAAATTAGACAACAATATTCACTACTATGTAGAAATTAAAAATTATCCTTTAAGGAGCTCTTTATTAAAGAGGAAGTTAAAAAGAAAATTTCAGGACTTGTATTTTTGTCAATAATGCAAAATACATACCCTGAAAAGCTTCACTATAGTGTACGTTTTATATGGATGAAATGTAACAAATCATTTTTAATGTGTTCACTATAATGGAAGGAAATCCCTAGAGGTAAAAAATAAAGAGTTAGAAAACTGATTAGGAAATAAAACTGAAATCCATAACTTTCCTGCAGAAGAGTTCCAGAAAACCAAGAAGCTGTCTCAGGAGACAAAGCCTTGAACCTAAACTGAGAAAAGAGTTTGGGATTGACATGTACACACTGCTATATTTAAAGCAGATATCCAACAAGGACCTAATGTATAGAACAAGGAACTCTGCTCAATATTCTGTAATAACCTAAATGGGAAAAGAATTTGAAAAAGCATAGATACATGTATATGTATAACAGAATCACTTTGATGTACAACTGAAACTAACACTACATTGTTAATCAACTATACTCCAATATAAAATAAAAAATTAAATAAATAAATAAATAAAAATGCAAAGAAAGGGTTAAAGTATTATTAGTAAAAGATTAGATGGAAAAAAAATAAAACAAAACAAACAAACTAAAAACAACAAAAAAGAAATGTTTCTTGCGAACAAAGGCAGAAGACAAGATTATTTGTTTTGGCGATTACTTTCAGTGGGCAAAAAATGAGCAAAAATGTCTCCACTGAGAATGCGTGACCACATTGGTTTGGAGTTCAAATTTACACAACTCCTGTGTTTTAGGGAACAACAAGCTGAGAACTGAATTTAAGTTGATTCAAAAGCAAACAAAACATAACATACATAGCAAAAGACAAGTAAAATAAAACAGAAAAATGGACAAAATAAACAGCATGAAATAAGATGTTGCACATATGTTGTAAGAAAAAACATTTGTCCTCTGAAGAAGGATGGCTTATCCCAGGCCAGGTGAAAATTCCACAGAAAAAGTCCACCGAATATAAATTCACAATTAAAATTAAAACACAAGGAAATTAGCCATGGTGAATGAGAAAAACTGCAACATAGAAAGTGTGAGAAAGAAGCACAAATAATAAAAAAACAAACATATTTTAGAAGGAAACAAAAAAATATAAAACTTGTAATGAAAAAGCTAATCAAAATATTTGTCATGAAACATTTACCCAAACCAATAGGAATTTTAGAAGAGAATTGAACCAATGAAGGAAAGGATTTATTTAAAGAGATAAAGCTTAAGATTTTCTATAATTGATTAAAGACATGAATCTTTGTATTCAAGAAGCATAAATGAACCTTAAGCAGGTAAAAGGAAGATGGTATCAATACCTATATGCATCAGAGTTTCCTCAGAGATCACCAAAGGTAAAGGGATCTTTACAAATGAAAGGACAACCCACTGAATGGAAGAAAATAGTTGCAAATTATATGACCGATAAGGGGTTAATAGTCACATATTTAAACAGGTTATAGAACTCAACATCAAAAAAAAAAAAAGATTTAAAACAAAATGGTCATGAAGAACCTAGGGGCAGGACGGGAATAGAGAGCAGACCTACTAGAGAATGGACTTGAGGACACGGGGAGGGGGAAGGGTAAGCTGGGACAAAGTGAGAGAGCGGCAAGGACATATATATGCTACCAAACGTAAAATAGTTAGCTAGTGAGAAGCAGCCGCGTGGCACAGGGAAATCATCTTGCTGCTTTGTGACCACCTAGAGGTGAGTGGTCACAAAGAGAGGGTGGGAGGGAGAGAGACGCAAGAGGGAGGAGATATGGGGATAAATGTATATGTATAACTGATTCACTTTGTTATAAAGCAGAAACTAACACACCATTTTAAAGCAATTATACTCCAATAAAGATGTTTTTTTAAAAAAAAAAAGAAGAACCAAATAGACATTTTTCCAAAGAGGAAATGCAGTGGCCAACAGGCACATGAAAAGATGCTCAACATTGTCAATCATCAGGGAAATGCAAATCAAAACTACAATAAGTTAGCACCTCACACCTGTCAGAATGGCTATCATCAAAAAGAACACAAATAAGAAATTCTGGAGAGGATGTGGAGAAAAGGGAACCCTTTTACACTGTTCGTGGGAATGTAAATTTGTGCAGCCACTGGGGAAAATAGTAAGGAGGTTTCTCAAAAAACTAAAAATAGAACTACCATATGACCCAGTAATTCGATTTCTGGGTATATATCCAAAAAAACCAAAAACACTAATTTGAAAAAATACATGCATCCCAGTGTTCATAATTTACAATTGCCAAGATATGGAAGCAAACTAACTGTCCATCAACAGATGAATGGATAAAAAGGATGTGCTATACACACACACACACACACACACACACACACACAATGGAATACTACTCAGCATAAAAAAGAATGAAATTTTGCCATTTGCAACAACATGGATGGATTTGGAGAGTATTATTATGCTAAGTCAAATAAGTCAGACAAAGAAAGACAAATACTGTATGACAGTGGTCCCCAACCTTTTTGGAACCAGGGACTGGTTTCGTGGAAGATGATTCTTCCACAGACTGGGGGCAGGGAGGATGGTTTCAGGATGATTCAAGCACACTACATTTACTGTGCACTTTATTTCTATTATGATTACATTGTAATATATAATGAAATAATTATACAACTCACCATAATGCAGAATCAGTGAGAGCCCTGAGCTTGTTTTCCTGCAACTAGATGGTTCCATCTAGGGGTGATGGGAGGCAGTGATACCCGAAGTGTGTTGCTTATGTTGAGTCTCCTCGCTGATCTCGTTTTGGTTGCTGTCACTGCAGAAAACCCTGCTTCACAAAGATAGGATGTTGGAAATGGAAACAGGCTTTTCAGTACTTTTGTGGCAATCTCAGGATATTCCACCTTGGCTTTAATCCAGAAGGTATGGAGATCTGAAGTTGTCTCAGACATACTTTTAAGGCCACCGTCATTTGCGATCTCAAGCAGTTGATCCTCTTCTAGCATGGACAAAGTCGATTCACCTGGCTTATTCACGAATGGGTCGTGGATCCATTCCTTCCCAGTTCAGGGGTCTTTTGTGGACGGGAAGTAATGCTCAATCTCTTTTGAAAGCTGAGATAGGTGATCGTGCACCAATGTGCTGCCAGTGGTGACTGTTTTTCTAAAAGAAATCTCTGGCGCCACTCTCGTAACTCAGAAACTCTGGCCAGTGATCTACCTTTAGAAAGCCATCTCATTTCTGTGTATCAGAGGAGACGTCTGTACTCTGCGTCCATCTCCTCACAGAGCTGCGTGAGCAGATGTGAGTTAAGAGCATGTACTTTAATGTGGTTGATAGTTTTGATCACATCCTGCAAAACGTTGTTAAGTTCAGGTGACATTTTTCGATTAGCCAGCATTTCTCTGTGGATGACACAGTGCGTAGAATCATATTCAGAAGCGACCTCTTTGACCTGAGTAGTGAAACCAGAAAGCTGTCCAGTCACGGCAGCCACTCCATCCATGCATATGTCGATGCAAAATGACCAATTCAGATTTCCTGATATGTAATCATTCAAAGACTTGAATAGTTCTGCAGCTGTGGTGTTGGTTGACAACAAAAGTGCACATAACATATCCTCATGCACATCCTCCTGAAAAATATATCACACAAAAACAAGCATTGTTGCTTTGTTGTCTACATTGGTAGACTTGTCAACCTGGATTGCATACCATGGTGACTCATTAATCCTCTCTAACAATTGTGCCTCAATATCCTCTGCTGTTTCATCAATTCATCTAGTT
Source organism: Orcinus orca (assembly GCF_937001465.1). NCBI lineage: Eukaryota > Metazoa > Chordata > Mammalia > Artiodactyla > Delphinidae > Orcinus > Orcinus orca. Next base: position 22,173,169 of record NC_064575.1, read on the forward strand.
ATGGTGCTAGCTGAAAGAGAAACATGTGCCCCCTTTTGAACTGCAGCCTCTCCTAAAAGTTCATGACAAATGTCCTTAGAAGCAGGCAGTATCAACTCTTCCCCAATAGGAAAGGGCTTCTTAGCTTTAGCAATGCGGGTAGCCACTAAGAATGATGCTCTCAGTGCAGACACATTTGATGATGTGGTGGCCTTCAATAATTGCTTCTGTTCTTCGTGTTCACATTTTTTTCTTTTGAAAAATTCCAAAGGTTGTCTTTTAATGTAGGGTGTTTGGTCTCCATGTGGTGAAGCAGTTTTGAAGGTTTCATGGCTTCACTGGATAGCAGATCGCCACATATTATACAAAGCAGGATTGGGGAATGTGAATCACCTGTTGCAATGAACCCATAATTTAAGTAGTACTCTTGGTATTTTCTTTTAAATGCAGCTTTCTTTTTGTTGGCAGTCTTAGAGTCTTCTGCTGTCTCATCACTGGGTCTTTCCCCATTTTCAAAGAAGCTCTCCAGCGATGATTGCTTTTTTACTCATTTTGGCTAGGGTTAGCTTGTGGGCTTACCAAAACTGTGACTGAGACAAGTATGTGGGAAAGAGGCGTGGATGGAAATGGTAAATAAAATAATGGGTGGGCCACGCATGGACTAAAATAAGTGTCGGATTCTGACTTAAAGCCTGCCACCAGATGCAGCTGTACAATTGAAGTACATCAACTCACTTGCCACTATAACGCCTGCCACCAGATGCAACGTAATTGTCACTTGCCACTCACTGATAGGGTCTTGATATGAGTCTGCAAGCAATTGATTTATTATGGTCTCTGTGCAGTCAAACCTCTCTGCTAATGATAATCTGTATTTGCAGCCGCTCCCCAGTGCTAGCATCACTGCCTCAGCTCCACTTCAGATCATCAGGCATTAGATTCTCATACGGAGTACGCAACCTAGATCCCTTGCATGTGCAGTTCACAGTAGGGTTCATGCTCCTATGAGAATCTAATGCCACTGCTGATCTGACATGAGGCAGAGCTCAGACGGTAATGCAAGCGATGGGGAGCAGCTGTAAATACAGATAAAACTTCACTTACTTGCCCTCTGCTCACCTCCTGCTATGCAGGCTGGTTCCTAACAGGAACGGTAGCAGTCCATGGCCCAGGGGTTAGGGACCCCTTCTTTAGGTCTTGGTTCAGTTTTCTCTTTGAACTAACTTTGAATTTAGTGCTGAGATCCTTGCCAAAAGGAAATGGGATCCAAATAATTCATGGCATCTAGCGACATCATGACTAACAAACTTATCATTTATAGTTGATTTGTGATAAAGTATCCAGGGAAGCACATGTTTGGAGAACTGAAGTGGCTGCTGCTTCTACCTGTTATGGCTCCTGTGATAACCAAAAATGCTTGGAGTGAGATGGCTGCTCCTCGGTGCAGTGAGGCGCTTTCAGAAAAAAAATGATGTCTCTCAGATCTTTAAAATCTCAAGACATGTGACTTTCAGCCAAGTCATATTTGGAGAGCCAAAGAATTTCTATAGTGAACCTAAACATTATATCTTCCTTCCTAAAGTTCTATGATAATCCCTCTGAAAAATCAGAAAGAAAATTTAATTGTATGGGTTACAGAAGGTAAATTCACAGCCTCATCAAGTCTCTCATATGAAAGTCAGGGCATCAATCGGGAAGGAATAGACCCTAAAACTTGGAATAGAACATTTGGGAAGACTTGGTTAATGTTAAGAATGTTGAACATCTGAACACTCTGAAGTTTCTTTGCTAGTGGAAGCAGCCCTCCCTTCTGTGTTTGAGGAAATTAGCCTTCTCTTATTAAAGATTCTTTAATAAATTTTCCAGGTACAGTTATCTTATACGGAACACCTCTTTTTTTCTCAAGATTTACCTCAACCATCTTGTAACTAGGGTCAATTCTCATTATGGTCCAAGGGGTTATGCTCAAAGTGACATGGGAGGAAATATTTTGTACTCCAAAATGAATTGCAAACTGTTTATGAATGGATAAAGTCAAATTATGGTGCACCTACAAGTGAGTTTGAATGTAATGTGTTGGTTGTGGCAGGTGGAAGGGGCTCTAACATTTTACACTGGTTGGTTGAGTAAAAATTTGACTCAGAGGTTACTCAGTGAGATTGGAATATATGCACTTCCTTGGTATAATATAGAGAAAAAATCCAAGGGCTTAGGGAAATAGGCAAGTTGGAATGGATTTATCATGTGCAACCAGTCCTTCCCACATCGCTTTTTCTGAAAGGGCCCAAAAGGCAGTCCCTTCACTAAGTCACTGAGAAATTACATAGGTGAGTAGAACATCCATATCCTTAAAATATGGGAATGTCTTTCATAGACCAGGTATAATGTTGGAAGATGGCATCATTGAGTTGGGTTCCTCATGAGAATAATGCAACATTTAACTGCCAGAGACTAAGTGGGCATATTAGTGTAATAGACATATGCTCTGAAGTTTTAATCCACAGAAATATTTTGCAGGGGATAATTAATTTCATGTCCCTAAAAACAATGTAAATGCAGACCAACAAAACATTACTTGATGTAGAACAAGAACAATTCCAAGTAGTGTGCCAAATTTATGATTTGACTCACTACAGTGGAAAATCACGTGTTCTCCCTTAATTCCAGACTGAAGGCAGTACACAGACCAAGCTCTTCTTGATTGAAGGAGAGTTGTGGGTCCCCTGAAACACTACCAGTAGAAACCTACCACTTATCTTTCATCCAACCTTGTCAAAAGAGATCTGAGACCAATCACTACAGTAATTGTGCATTAGAGAAAGTGAAATATCTAAACTCTTGGGGATTGACACTAATCCTTGGGGACTCAGAATACCAAAGTGGGCTTTATAAATAATCAGGTAATAAATGATGTTCCAAGTTTGAATCACCAAGTGCCCAATAAAGTCCACAGACTCACCCGGTGGTTATTTCTCCCATTCCTACACGCGTAATTGACCTCTGTCAGACACACTTGGCATCTGGCAGAATCTCTGCAGTGGGCCTCTGATCCAGGAAGTGAGGGTTATTATGGTAGAAAGGGTAAGTGGAAGCCTCTGAACTTTCCCTCCCTGCCAGGTTATTTAACTGAAAGCAGCACTGCATCCCTTCAGGGAATTGCAGAAGTGAGTGCCAAGGTGAAAGACTTGAAAGATGCAGGGTGGTGATGCTGTTCACATTCCCATTTATCTCTTCCTGCTAGCTTGTACAGAAGGTAATGGATCTTTGGAAATAATTGCATTATTTAAACTTCATCAGGTATAAATGCAATTGCAGCTACTCTTCCAGATGTGGAGGTTTTTTCTAAGTTTTTTTCCCTCAGATATTTTGACCAGCCATCATTTTGAAGAATCTGTTACAGGATGGAGTGAACTTAATTGTGTGTTGGGAGTAGACCTGAGAAGGGCAAGGCTGGGACCAAAGTGGACAATTTTGGTACTTTGCCAATATCTTCTTGGATCCTCTTTTTACTGTTTTTAGGTGCCATGGCCTTAGTGTGATTTTGTTTCCAACAGCCAGCGTTGGTGAACATTATATAGTATTTGTATAATTGCCTTAAGGCTACTTGTGCCTTACATTGCCTGAGTGAACACGAAGAAGTGTCTGGGAATGTATATGTCGTGCGTGTGTCCAATTACCATACACTGACATGTCTGGGCATATGAAAGCCATAGCTTCCTTGCCATGGGTCTTCGCTTACACATCACAGTTCCCTGTGGGATCAACTTGAAGGTACTTTATTCAGGACTTAATCTGAATAAAGATTTGCTGGGCTTTTACCCCTTGCTGGACTTTTACCCCTTCCCTATCTCCTTCCCCCCACTCCCTGGCTAGTTTTCCATGGGAACACTTTCTTAATAAATTACCTGCCTATTAACCCTTGTTTCAGCATCTGCTTTTGGGGGAGCCAACCTAAGACATCAGCGATTACCTGCTGGAAAATATGATGGAAAACTATAATTCCATTCATAATAAATCACAACAAAAATGTAAAATGCTTATAAATAACAATATGAATTAAACTATAAAAATGTTAGTGAGTATTATTTAAAAGAAGGCTTGAAAATAGAGAGACAGGCTATGGACTTCTGTAGGAAGATTAAATATCATATAAATATTTTATCCTAAATTTATATAAAATTAAAGCTATTACAAAGTTATTCTAAAACAAATGGAAGAATTAATACATAATAATACTATTCACCACACTGAGATTACCATGTCAAAATTTTTATTGAAATTGTTATAGTAAATGTATTTCTAGTAAATCTTGCAGTATTTTGAAAATATACTTGACATGGTTAAAGGTATTATTTACAAAGTGGAAAGTGAAATAACTTCAGAGAAAACTTCTTACCGAAAAAATAAAATATCAAGAGAAGGATGTTCTTTAATTATTTAATAATAATAATAATAGTAGCAAATACTTATTTAGCCTGTCATATATGCATGTCTATGGTATACACACATATTCACATGTATATGTATAATCGTTTAATCCTCACAATCTCTCAATAAATTATGTGTAGAGTTAGAGATAAGGAAATCTATGTATAGACGGGTTAAGTAACTTGTTCAAAATCTTACAGGTAGGAATTGGTAGGGTTGGGATTTAAACCCAGGTGTTTTTAATTCAGATTCCATGCTCGTAACCATTTTGCTATGCATGCGTATATGCTAACAATCTATATACCAAAGACAGTGAAAAAATTAGGGTCCATCACAAGCAAGTCATTCTGTCATATGGAAGATACGTATCTCTTTCAAAAGAGGTATTTCAGAACTGTTTTGAACAATGGCAGTTATGGAGAATATTGTGGATCTGTTCAAAATGATTATCCTGAGGACCAGCAGTCAATGGATATGGGAACAGGACTCAGTTGGATTATAGTCCTAAGGTTTATTAACTGTCTCATGCGCCAGTTATCTGTGTATCTTCAACAGCCATTCCTGTATGATCAGTCCTCAAAATGCCTTTAAAAATTGAAACGACAGTTATTCTTTGCTCTTCTTCATCTTCTACTTTTTCATCTGTACTATTTACTAGCATTGAATAGAGATTTATTGATTTGTTCAAACTTAGGGTAATGATTACAGATATCTTCCTGAAAAATCTCACTGCTAGTCTCGTCCAGATACAGAAGCAGAATCACCATAAAATACCTCCATCTGTTCTGTAAGCTGTATGACATTGTGACTGTGGGTAGTTGAATGACCTACAGAATGATCAGGGACATTTGACCTGTACCTAACATTTAGATCATCAATTGACAAAATAAAACAGGTCTTGGTCCCAATGTGAGATTAGATTTAGTAATAAAAATTTAACTGCTTTTTTGATAGCTTTTTCAATCACATCTCCTAAAAGGCAGTACTGAAAATAAGCATGCTCTTATTCAAGAGACATGCACCATGATTGTAATCCTATATTATTTTTCTTTAAAATATATTTTGATATCAGATATTATTTATATTTTGGTTATTATTTCCTTTAATATCCATTTTGTCCTAAATGTTAAAAATTAATCATCATTAAGCACATCATTTTTTTTTTTTTTTTTGCAGTACGCGGGCCTCTCACTGTTGTGGCCTCTCCCGTTGCAGAGCACAGGCTCTGGACGCACAGGCAGCAGCCATGGCTCACGGGCCTAGTTGTTCTACGGCATGTGGGATCTTCCCAGACTGGGGCACGAACCCGTGTCCCCTGCATGGGCAGGTGGACTTTCAACCACTGCGCCACCAGGGAAGCCCTAAGCGCATAATTTTTTTAAATAATAGAAACACTAACAATTTTAGTTCTATCAGTTAACTATAAGTATTATACTTATGAGAGGTACTACAGTCGTTTAAGTTTATTGAGATCAAGTGTATTTCAATATCAAACTATTTTTATTCCATATAATTCATCAAAAATAAATTGGCAGTTAATAGCTAATTATTCTCCTTTCTGAAGGTGATTCTGTTATAATCTGTGAATAGGAAGACCAGAGAATAAACATTCCATAAGTGTTCTCTTAATCTGGTCATCTTAATCTTAAAGCCAGATTCACAGAAAAGTGAAAAGAGATGGGGTTAAATACAGGAACAAAAATAAATACGTTTTTCATTTGGTATAGTGAGAGGATTACCAATGAGGGTGATGACTGTGTGTCTCTACTGATGAAAAGTGGCTGACTGGTGAGGAGTGAGCACTCTGGCAGGAAACAGAAAGCAGACACATAATTCACAAACCAGACAGTGAGAGAGAAGCCTCAGAATAAAAATAAGTGTAGACATATGTGTCGATGGCAGAGTGGAACGATGGAGGCTGTCGTCTCTGTGGGAAGGGCAGTGGCATCGAGGCTCTAAGCACATTTCATTTGTAGATACTAAAAAGCAAACTAAAATGTGGAAGAATGTTTGGTCATAGAAAAGTGATGGAAGAATTATTCTTCCAGGAAGGATAATTAAGAGAGGCAGCTTAAAATAGGGAAATAGTAGCTTCAGTTTCTCCTCATGCATCCTGAATAAAATTTGGACTCAGTTTGGTATTCAATAGGAACGAACTTTGAAAACTAATCATCCATATGCATGTATATAGCATTATGCATAGAAGGAAACTGAGGCCCAGGGAAGTTATGTAACTTTCCAAGTTCCTGAAGCTGGATAGTGGCAAAGCTGAGACTAATGCCAACACTTTTCAGATGTCAGATTATATACAACTGTTTCTACTTTGGATACTAATTGTCCACCTTCAATTTTTAATACAAATTGGAAATGTTTCAGTTCAGAGATGGGCTTATAATAATTCCTCGACTATGATGATTCTTAATTCAGTTCAACTCAGAACATTTATCGCACACCCAATATATGTAAGCTCTAAGTTAAGAAACAAAGTTAAAAGAGGCACTGTCCTTGCATTGAAAAAGAGATTAATAATATAAATTATTAAGAGACTCTAATATAGAAGTACATCTAACATACCAATAGCTTGTTTCCATACCTGCCTGATAATGAGATTTACCTATGACACATTAAAAATAAAGAGTCCTGTGTCTCTGCCTTGGAGATTCAGATTCTTAGATCTGGAATGGAGGCTCTTTTACTTTCTAAATTAATATTCCAGATGATTCTTATGATCAGGCAGATTGAGTAGACACTAGTGCCATATTTCCCAAGTTTGTCTGCACATTGGAATCACCTAGTAAACTTCAAAAACTAAAAATTCTTCTTTCCCACCCCGAGGGACTGTCCTTTGACTAATTGTTCTGAGGCACAGCCAGCGATTTGGATTTTAAAAATCCTCCAGATGATTCTATGGAACAAAAAATCATGGGAACTACTTCACTATACTATAGGGACATGGTGCTCAAGGAAAGTATCATGGAGGAAATACCAAAGAAGAACGTTTTAAATTAATATCTAGTGAAAAACTACCACATGATAGGCATTTTTCATATATTAGGTCTTTTAATTTTTAAAATAAACCTATCAGGTTAATACGATTATTATCTGTATTTCATAGATAAAAAAACAACCTTTAGAAAACTTGATCAAGCTCATAGTGTCTAAAAGTGGCTGAGCAGGTATATATTTAAAACTTGATTCGTCTGAATCTGGAGCCTGAGCCTTTGTCACTTTGCCAGACCGACTTTCTGAGGCAGCTTGAAGAATGGAAAGGTTTGCAAATGGCAGAAATGGGGATGGAAGGCATCCCAAAGGAGGCACCGATGTCAGCAGAGGGAGGAAGAAACGTGATAAGTCAAGTCAGGAAGTTTGTCCCCAGATAATGGAGGGTCTTGAATTCATTGACTGCTTGGCCAATCATCAGGACATTTATTGGCCCATTGATTCATTCACTCATTCAGTTAGCATATTGTCATTTTAAAATGACATTACAAGCATTACATTTAAAACCTAAAAAAAAAAAAAATCTTTTAGATTGAACACATAAATTAAACATTCACCAGGAATTTTGAAAATAAACTTGTTTCAATTTTTATTTTGTTTCTTTCTGTTAATATGTTATACCAACTTATAACGAACGTATTGAGAACCATGACATCATTGCCAGCAGAGTGCTGAAAATTCACTTTTGCTGGGCCTTTAAAAGACCAGAGAAGCAGGATTAGGAACAAACAAATTGTCATATTCTTATACAAAAGGTTATTGTACTGAAGTTAAAAGAACGAGAGTTACATATACTAATCTGGATCAATTTTAAAGACAAAATTGAGAAAAAAAACCCCACAGATAGCTTGAAATATAATATTTTCATTTCTGCATGCATATATACTAAAATTTTGAAAATATATGAAAATGGTAAATACCAAAGTCAGAGTAGTGATACTGTGACGGATTGTATTTTCCAGTAATGACCACAGAAATATTCCCATCCCAAACGTTCTTCTTATAATATAACCTTGTCATTTCTTTCATTTAGCATTAGGTTTATGCTCACTTACCATGAACCCAGGTGGACCTGTGTGACTATCTCAACCAGCAGAGTATAGTAGAAGTGACTCTTTATGACTTCTGAGGCTAGATTATAAAAGTGCTATGCTTTCTGCCTTGTGCTTTGAGGATACCTGCTCTTGCAACTCATGCTGTCACTATGCTATAAATAAACCCACACAGTTACTTGGAGAGACCTCCGGTAATCTAGAGCCCCAGCTGAGGTCTCAGCTGACAGCTAGCATTAACCACAAGACATAAGAATGAACGAGCCTTCAAATGATTCCAGCCACATATAGTCACCCCCAGACTTTGAGTCTTCCCAGTTGAGGCTCCAGACATCGTGGAACAGAGTGAAGGCATCCCCACTGAGCCCTTTCCCAATTTCTGATATACAGAATCCACAAACATTACAAAATGATTATTAAAATAAAAAGACCAGAGATACATGATTAAAAAAATATAATGTGTGGGTAATGTTTGTCCTTCCCAGGAAATAGGACCCCCGAGGTTTCTAGACTACACAAATTGTGTTAGCATCTAACCCTAAGGAAAATGCTTCCTATATGATGCTATTTTCTATTGAGTCTTTTTTTTTTGCAGTACAATTTGAGTTCTTTTCATTAGCAAAGAGAAAATGCATTTGGGTGTTGGTTGTCTAAAACAGCTAATCTCTCTTTTTACAGGAAGAGTTTTTCTGTATACAAACAGATGTGAGTTAAGAGCATGTACTTTAACGTGGTTGATAATTCTGATCACATCCTGCAAAACGTTGTTAAGTTCAGGTGACATTTTTCGGTTAGCCAGCATTTCTCTATGGATGACACAGTGCGTAGACTCACATTCAGAAGCAACCTCTTTGACCTGAGTAGTAGAGAATGTTTAGGAGCAACAGGAAGCAGATTTTAGAAGCTCTGAATATTGAATCATTCTGGGAAAATGATTCCTGGATACAGAATTGTATTTTCTCTGTTGATTATGAAGTTGTTGTCATTTTCATCAGTTGTATGCATATGCAGGGTCATATGATGCATACTGTATCAATACCAACAAACCAGCACTAAAATAGATGATACAGCAAAGTGACTTTATAAAATTATGTTGGCCAGTTAGTTTTTCCATGTGAAGGAATGAAATGTCAATGGGATGATGATTCTAATGTTTGGTATCACATTTAGAATTTAGAGTTTAGGAATATGTACCTGAATCAAACTTTTGTTTATTCATCAAACATGTTTTTAACATGTATTCCTGTAAATTCCCAGTTTAGAGGAATATATTAGTAAACTTAAGAATATGTATAAGGGAAGTCAAATTACCTGTTTATATAAGGAAACATGAAGGGTTAACTTTTCAGCACATTGCATAGCAGCTGTGTGGAGGGTCTATGAGTATGAGGAAAGTTATAACAAATCAACTGTTCTGACAAGTCTGTCAACAATGCTATTAGATATTTGGTTCAATTATCTAACAGAGAAATAATGAGAAAATACAAGAAGAGCTATTTTTATAATGCTGTATATAGATTATTTTTTAAATGCTACTAGTGAACTTAATACTAAATGGATTTATTATTTAGAAAGAACTGGAAATAGTTTGATCATTCTAAGGATGTATGTTAGGTTTGTAGTTTGTTTTTAAATTAATTAAAAAATGAAATTGAACTTATCTCTTTAACTTAAAAAGCACAGTGAACATAGTTATAATAAAAACCTCCTCAAAAAAGGCCATATTTGAACAATACTTAGAATCCTGTTAAGTTTAACTTATTGAACAGTGAAACTGTGTTTTATTTATCTGAGGCTTTGCAAAGATGTAGCAGAAAGCTCCTTTCCAAGCTCAAGTTTCACTGTGGATTTTTAGGGAGTTGCCACAAAGCAATCTCCCACAAAAATCTCTCAGGCAAGTTCCACAAAGTCAAGTGTAACAGACTCAGTAATTGAATCTTTATCCAGCATGAAGATGAGATGCCTTCTGATCTAGTATTACACCAGTAAAAACATGTCACTGGTCAGTAAGAACAGTTAAATTAGATCAAGAACATGACCCAAAAGAGAGAAAGCGTGTGTACACTCATCAGTTTTATGAAGCTGAAATCCAATCTATGGTGTTCATAGTTATTGAAATTTACAATAAAAAGCTCCAAGCTAGAGGTGATGTGGAGGGATATTTCTATCTTGAAAGTCTTATAATGTATTTTGATATAAGTTAATGTAACAGGGTACTTCCAGGTTCTTTAAATGTTGATTCTCATTAATCACTGGATTATTCAACTCTTACTAGGTAAAATGGAAAAGTTTTAGGAAATAGGGGGTCAGTAATCATAACAGATCAGAAGAAAATGACTAAACATTAAAGCAAGTGGTATTATAAACTTAGGTCTTCTTGCCATTGTGAATTGAAGACTTCCTACATTTCCTTCCACTTTTTAAATGTACAATCATGAAAGTAATAACGCTTAAAATAACTCTATTCTAAATTTTCCCATTATCTGATTAATATGTTTGTATTAAACTGCTAGAAGTAAAATAGATGCAACTTTGTCTATTTTTTTTATAGCAGAAAAATGTATTCTTGTCAGATTGTTTCACATTCTTTAGAGAACTTTTGAATACAATGTCTTCATTCATCCTCAAAAGTTCACAACAAATTGTAGGTAGTTGAGGCATCACGGCTCCTCTGAGGATGAAGAAATTGGTGCTCCAAAAATTGAAGTGGCTTTCCTGAAGTCATATAGTAATCTAAGTGGCCTGACTCTTCAAACTGTTCCTTTCTTTGGGATGAATTTATGCAACCTGCAGAAAGAGAGACTATCTCTTAAAATGACTGTGTTAGTTTGCTAGGGCTTCCATAACAAAGTACTACAAACCGGGTGGCTTAAATGACAGAAGTGAATTGTCTCACTGTTCCAAAGGCAAAAAGTCTAAAATCAAGATGTTGGTAGGGTTGGTTCCTCTGAAAGCTGTGAAGAACGGATCTGTTCTAAGACTCCCTCCTTGGTTTGTAGATGGCTATCTTCATGTTCACATGGTGCTCTCCCTATAACTTTACATCTCTCTGTGCATATATGTGTCCAAGTTTCTCCTTTTAATAAAAACACCAGTCATATTGAATTAGGACTTATCCAAATGACCTCATTTTAACTTTATTACTTCTGTAAAGACCCTATTTCCAAATAAGATCACCTTCTGAGGTACTGGGGGTTAGAACTTCAAGAGACAAATTTTATTGGGACAAAATACAACCCATAGCAATGACCTTTAGACCTTTAACGTGATATGGTTGGTCTCCTAATTGCTAGCAACTTATGTGCTGGGATTGAAGGGGGGATGTCTGCAAAGCCCACCTTTCTTCTAGGAGACCTGCTCTTCTATAAAGGTCAAGCCTCAGCAATCACTTTGGTGCCATGTGAACCTGCCCCCTTGACCAGAGTTGAATGTTCCTCCATGGATATGTGATTTAGCTGAGGTAATCAGATTCTCCTGGGAATATTGAATTGACCAAGAGCATCAGGTCTGTCTGGGCTGGATTACTGAATTGAAGGCACATAAGTTCAGGAATTCTGAGGCAGCTCTTCAGTTTCTGATCTTTGCCCTACCCAGTTCATTGTTCTCCTTAGGATTCTATGAAAACGCTGTTACATTTTCAATAAATTCTTCTCGTTCTCTCCTGCCCCTCCCTCCCTCCCTCGCTCCCTCCCTCCCTTTTTGGTTATTTGTGTGTGTGTCTTGAACAACTTTAAAGTTCACTTCTCTCTCTTTCAACAATAACAACAGCAACAAAAATACTTGGTTAAGAAAGGGGCAGCTTACTAGACTTGTGCTGTCAAATATTGTTTTTAATTAAAGGCTTTCCTCTGAACCCTAATACACAGAACAAATAAGCAGAGTCCACTATGAAGAAGAAGGATCTGGGTGTCTCCCCTGGCAACCCCCTCTGACTTCTGTCTTACTCCTTACTTCCCTCTCTTCCACCGCCACAGTCATCCTGCCATCGAAGGATCCCTCTGGAACTCTGAGTCTTTATAAACGATGGCTTGAAAACCATGACAGTAGCTTCATTCCTCCCTCATTCCTAGGAATTCTTTTTTTGGTATTCTTCTCTCTGTAGTGAACAATTCATTGATTTCATTAGAAAGTAACTTAGTTTGAGAAAATTATTTTCTAATCTGTGAATAACCATTATCAAAAATATGGCCCTGGGCTTCCCTGGTGGCGCAGTGGTTGAGAGTTCGCCTGCCGATGCAAGGGACACGGGTTTGTGCCCCGGTCCGGGAAGATCCCACATGCCGCAGAGCGGCTGTGCCCGTGAGCCATGGCCGCTGAGCCTGCGCGTCCGGAGCCTGTGCTCCGCAACGGGAGAGGCCACAACAGTGAGAGGCCCGCGTACCACAAAAAATAAACTAAACTAAAATAATATATATATATATATATATATCCCTAAAAATAAGTCAGGGAGAGCCTATGAGTTTCCAAATAGATGAGAACATGCTTTGAGGTGAGCTGTACTTAGAAATCCAGGAGCACAATTTCGCCTAAAGTCCTTAAGAGACAAGGGTTTTCATATTTCTGACTGTACTCCTTGTTTTTTCAAATTTCTAGGGGCTATTTGTCATTTTCAGTGATGTGGAATTTGATAAATGAAAGAAAGTAGAATCTAATTACAAATAATTGATCACTATTATGAGAACAGGATTTTTTAAACATATGAAAGGAATTGTTATTAATTGAGCAAGGTATGTTAATAACTGTTAGTACCTTTATTTTTGTGAGAAACAATTTACTGAAGCCTATACTGAAACACTTAGGACAGGCAGGGGATGTAAAGAATAAAATGATCTCATTAATGGGGTCTTGTTTTAATTCTAAAATTTTGAACATTTGTATTCAATAAGGATCTTCTTCCTCCTGAATGAAATGTGCATGTGGGGTTGTCTGTAGAGGTGGGATTAGTGTCTGGATGTGGTATAGAGAAGGATAAAACAGATGGGACGTAATCAGCATTTCAGAAGAGGTAATCATCCTGCAGATGATCCTCACTTGCTCCAGGGTCCTTATTTTCAGTAGGAATGTGTCATTATGTTTTGTCTTTAATTGGTTATTCCTTTTTGAATTAAAAAAATCACTGGGAATGAATTAAGAAGGCTGCCTGAACTACCTTTGATGATCTAGATGTACTTGCTGGGCTTTAGATTCCTAGTCTGTTAAATAAAGGTCTAAACTGTAATATTTAATATTTCTACTGATTTTGGAAATCATACTCTGTAAGTCAATTTCTGATCAGTGATGTAACACTGCACAGTTCCAGGTGGTACTCCCCATGTAGAGCACACGGCAGCCCAGATCTGCTGAGTCAATATTTTAATTAATTGTATCTTGTTCTCATTGCAATTAATTAGTATCATGGCCAGATTTTACTAAGCATACCGAGTTTAATTTACAGACACATAAATCACTGACAAATTCCTTTGGCATTTCAATATAAGAGATACTAAGATTTCTCAACGAATCTTTGGACGTCACTTCCATTTTGAAAAATGAGTTAGCCAGGAATCAAAACTAAAATAAAGCAAAGCATTTGAAATTAGGGAGAGAATGTTTATAACAGTAATCTATTTTCTAGACTAGGAAATGTTTGCTCCCATTTTGTTGTTTTTGTTTTCTGGTCAAGTCTTTTTCTGAAGGTGAACAATAAAGAGCAAATGTAGAACTAAGTGAAAAATTCTTCCTTTAGAGTTTCTCATGGCGGGGGGTATTTTCTTGTTAGTTTGATTTTGTTTTTTAAAAGCCATCATTCCTGGACCAATCTGCAGCAGCCACCAGCTACTTCTAATCTTATGGCTCTAGTTTAATTCTCCTTATACAATTTATCATAATTCCATGTTTTTTGGTTATTCATTTATTTATTATCTGCAGCTCCGCTAAAATAAGCTTCGTGATTATGGGGATGTCGCCTATCTTGTTCATCACTGTATCCTCAATATTTCGAATAGTTCCTGGTACATAGCAGATAGGCAGTTGATATTTGTTGAATAAATGAATGAGAACAGCCTCCTGTATGTCTCAAGAGAGAAGTAGTGGAGTGTAGTGGATAATAACAAGTTCACCAGAAACCAACAACCCAGTTTCAAATCCAAGCAGGATTAGTTACATAATTTACAGGGCCCAATACAAAATTAAACTGCAGAACAACTTATGAAAAATTTATTGAGAATTTTGAGATAGTGACAGTAGAGCATTAAATCAAGCACGGCCGCTTCTAAATATGGGGGACCTTCAATGCAACTACACAGAATGCATGCTCATGAAACTGACCCTGAGTAACCTTGGGCAAGATGCTTAACCTTCTGTACCTTTTCACTCATATCTATTCTATTTCCTTATTAGGATGTTACTACAATTAAGTGAATGAATGTATGTAAAACTCTTAGAACACTGTCTTTACATAATGAGTACTGTAGAAGTGTTAGCACTTGTTATAATAAATATATATTATCATTATTATATAATATAATAACAAAATAACATTATTATTGCCATCATTATTCTTTTCTGCTCTATTCCTAGAGCACTTACTAAATAGCAAGGACTTAATAAATTGTGTTGAATAAGAAGAAGGAAAGAAGAAAAATGCATGTTGTCAAACTGAGGCCTTATGAGTGTATAAAACATCGCATACAGAGACATAAGTGAAGCTTGTAAAGAGTTTTTTTCTAAAAAAAGTATTTATCTTTAAAGAATTGTCAGTAGATACCAATGCAATCTACGTCTTTAACTTAGGACATCATAAAAACTGGAAAGGAATCGAGGATGATTAAATCCATAATTTTGGAATAAAGTTTTATTTACTTTATACAATTAATTTTGGTATGCAAATGCATACATAGGCACACTATTTACAATGATATTAGATAATATGTGATAATTTTCTAGTATTAATTTCTAATCACTTCCTAAAAAAGAACTGATGATCTATCTTGTCAGATGAAAGTAAGGGAAATATCTGTATTTATCTGGTCTCCTCCTGCATTTCTCTTATTATCTGGCCCTTCCCATGTCCCAAACTTATTTCTTATAATAGGTGTTTTCTAGAATAAGGGGCCTTCAGTTTTTACAACTGTAAAATATAGCAAAATTCCATGATGACAACAGTTAGATTTATCAAATCTAATATGTTGTCATATTTGTTTTAGATTACAAAAAATACCAATTCAGTAAATTCAGCCATTCAATATTTTTTTGAGCTTCTACTGTATGACAGGTGCTGTACTAGTTACAAGAGGTACACTATAACAATGAAGCAATATCCTTGCACCCAGGAGTTTACATTCTAATGGGGAGAACATGCAATAAACCAAAACATCAGTACAAAATACACATATTGTACACAAAATACATAGTATGTCAGGGGTTGAGAAATGCTGTGGAGAAATTTATGCAGAGAAGGGGAAGAGAGTGATGGGGGTGCTACTTTGGATAAGGGTGGTCAGGAAAATCCATTCTGATCTGGTGGCATTGAAGCAGAATCTTAAGTGAGGTGAGAGCACAGCCCATGTGGAAGGAAGGGTGTTCCTGGAAGATGGAAGGGTCAGCCCCATGCCTGCAGAAGTGGAAACGTGTTTACAGTGTTGAAGGAGCATTAAGGAAGTCAGAGCAGCTGGATTTCATTCTGCACATCATAGGAAGCTCATGGAGTGCTTTGAGCAGAGTCCTGACATGATTGAACTAATCTTTTAAAGGAAAGAGGTCTGGCTGCTGTTTAGAGAACAGACTCCAAGGGGTTAGTTTGGAGGCAGGAAGATGAGTAAGAAAACTACCACAGTGGTCCAGGCAAGAGATAGTGGTAAACTTAACTAGCGTAGTGGTGAAATTGGTAAGTAGTGATTCAGTTCCATATACACTGTACATATTTTGATATTTGAACCATCAAAATTGGTTTATGGATTGGATGTAAGGTGTAAGAGATAAAGAAGAGTCAGGAGTGTCTCAAAGGATTTTCATCTGAGCACCTGGATAAATGGATTTGTCATTAAATAAAGAATCATGGGAAATGCTGGAAAGGAGGAATTCTTTTGTTTGTTTAAAATTTTTTGGTGCATGTGGGGTTCTTAAAATCATGTGGTCAGTTTTTAAAATGTTAACTTTCAAAAAGTTGAATTTCAAAAGAGTTCAAAAGTGGAAGATTTAAAAAAAATTGAAGCTTCCTTTTATGATCCAGAGGAAACTGTTATCCTTAATTTAGTGTTTATTATCCTCGTGTGTCTGCTTTTATTACTACTATGTGATTATGATCAAAAATAATATACATCTTCCATGTTTTTAAATTCTATATAATGGATATCATACTAGATAGAAAGTATGGCCACTTTTTTCTTTCCATATTGGATTGCATAAGATTTATCCAGGCTATATATCTATCTATTTCAATCATCTAAACTATGTTATTCTATGCCATTGAATAGATATTAAAGTAGTTTCCTTTATCTATCATAAAAATTCTTTTAGATATTCTTGTACATGTATTCTTGTGCACATGTGCTAGAGTTTCTCCAGGAATTGTATCTAGAAGGTAATCTACTGGATCAAAGGATACAGACATCTGCAGATATAGTTGAATTGCTGTGTTTTATCAATTCATTCTTCTATTAGCCTCCATGAGTGTTCATAATTTTCCATACCATCATCAATGTGATTTTAATTTTGTCAGACATTTTTTTCTTTTTGCCAGTCTAATGAGTTGGAAATTATACTCATTGTGTTTTACTCTGCATTTCTCTGCTTTCTACTGATGAGTTGGGCATTCTTTGATATGTTCATGAATATTCTGTTGTTCTTTTTCTGTAAATTCCCTGTTCACATCCTTTGCTGATTTTTCCATTTGATTATTTATAGTTTTATTATTAATTTACAAGAGCTCTTGTTCTCTCTCTCACTTTCTTTCTCTTTTCTTTCTGGATGTTAATTCTTGATTGGTTAGGTGTATTGTTTGTTTGTTTTTGCGGTACGCGGGCCTCTCACTGTTGTGGCCTCTCCCGTTGCGGAGCACAGGCTCTGGACGCGCAGGCTCAGCGGCTATGGCTCACGGGCCCAGCCGCTCCGCGGCATGTGAGATCTTCCCAGACCGGGGCATGAACCCGTGTGCCCTGCATCGGCAGGCGAACTCTCAACCACTGCGCCACCAGGGAAGCCCAGGTGTATTGTTAATAATATCCCTGAGTTGATTGTCTCTCTTATTTGTTGAGAGTTTTAAACAGTAAGGAAACTTAACGTTCTTATGCAGCACAAATTCCAGAGTAGTTGTCTTAAGATTGGTCAATTTGGTGACTTCAGCAGTCATCAAGGATACAGATTCTTTCCATCTTTCAGCTCCATCATGCTTAAGGTCTCTGTTTTGCCCTTTGGCTTGTTCCTGTCTTGTCACTGAGGCGTCACACCCAAACATGGAAAAAATTACGAGAAAAGTTGCTGGTTTAATGTTTTAAGAGCAAGCACTCATCTTTTCTGAGGCACACCCGTCACATTTCCAATGTACTATTCATTGGTTCAAAGGCTATCCCAAAACCAATCATAAGCAAAGAGAATGGTAAAAATCAGTAATTGTTAAAGTCTTCAAGAATTTACTTCTGAGCTGGGAATGGTGTCCCCTTCTTTGAGAGATAAGAATTTGAACACCATCAGAGTCCTTTTAGCAAGGAAGATGGGAATTCATGCTTACTTTGTAGGCAAAATGCTAGTTATGTTAATAGTTTGTAGCTATTGTAAATGGGTAGGTCAGCTGGATTTTCTAAGCATTTACTACTGATTAATATTAATACTAATAATTGTATGTTTTTTTTTTACAAGAAAACTTAATGAATTTCCTTACTAGCTCATCATGCTTCAGTGGTAGTGTGTCTTGCTAGGTAACTGGTAAGAAGTTCCTTTACTATTCTACTGTAGCCTAAAATATTAAGCCCAGTTTAAAATTATTTTATTCTGACGACCAAAAATCAGCTTTGAATTCTGCTGAAGTCTATTGCAGCCACCAGTGACCCAGTCCCTTATAACACACACAGGATTCACAATGTGTCCCATTCACAATTGACCACAAAAAGGGAGATAAGATTGGGATTGACATATACCCACTACTATATATAAAATAGATAACGAATAAGGACTTACTGGGTAGCACAGGGAACTCTACTCAATACTCTGTAATGGCCTTTATGGGAAAAGAATCTAAAGAAGAGTGGATATATGTATATGTATAACTGATTCACTTTACTGTACACCTGAAACTAACAGAACATTGTAAATCAACTATACCCCAATAAAAATTGAAAAAAAAATTCAGGCTAAACCTTGTACTTAAAATTAAAACCCAGCAAGGGTTGCCATCTGAAGGATTTTTTTCATCTTGTGCTTCCAAGTCCATCTGGACTAAAAGATAAAGCTTTATATAGATCATGTAAATGGCACATACAGATTACATTCTAGAATTGTCATTAAAAGGCTTTTAACAGGTCAGAGACATTCAGTGTCATCCAAAGGTTGTCACTACCCTGTGGCTTCCTTGAGAATTAAATTACAATCTGAGAACTTCAATAAGTCAGTGTTAAATTAGTTCCTTTGTTTGCTTTTCCTTAGTCTTGTCAAAAGGAAGATTGATGTGCAGTTTTGGGTTTTTTTTGCACTCAATACAGCTTTTCTTACAGGAATGTGGTGTCTAAGTCAAAATTCCATTTAGATGCAAAGAAATTCGCTAGTGTGTGATGATCTTTTCACCTCTCCTCCAGTTTCCCTCCCTCTTAAGTAAGCAACCATTTACTCCTGTTTATCCCTCGCTCCATACCCTCTCCACTTCTGTGATGCTGAATACTATAATCTTGAGTCTCACTACATAAGTGGGAAAAAAAAAAAGAGTTCTGCAAAGGTGGGAGCTAAGAGAAAACACCTGCAGGGTCACTTCACAAATGAAATACTAAAAAGCAGTGCTTCTTGCTTGGTAATAGCACAGAACCTTTAAATCACAGGAATTAGAGACAGGAGACCCGTCAGGTCACCCTGTCCACCTCCTATAGCATGTTTATGCATTTCATGTGAAATGACATGAACAGTGAAGCATCTGTAGCAGCCCTGGGGAGACTCTACTCTCTGATAATATGTCTTCCTGTTGAGAAAATATAGCTGAGAGCAGGCCAGCTTTTCTTTTGCCTAATTTCACATTGTTCTGCTCTGCTATATCCTTTAAAAGTGCAACCACACTTTCCTTTGTTCCCCCACCTTTAAAACCTACAACCTTGTAATATGACAAAATTGTTATTGTCTTCCTTTGTAATTATTTGAGCCAAGCTATACAGATTTGCCTCTTAAAATACTACTTTGGACATCAGTCCTCATTGCTAAATTCATCTAAATCCACTGCTTTTCTAAAGGGTTATTCACTACACTCCCACTTGCTCTAATTCAGGAACTATGTTTCATATAATTTTATTTTGGGTGTGTGTGTGTATTTATAGAATCAAGGAGTTTGCTCAGTTCTTATAGAAAATGAATATGGTGCTCAAGCCAGTGACTGGACCTCACAGTTCTGCCAAGATTCAGAGAAATTTGCCGTCAGCTCCTAAAGCCATGATTTATTTTTCTCCAAGATATCATTAAGTTTAGTATCCCACAATTCTAAATTTTTCCTGGAGTATCAGGCTGTCCAAATATATCATCTGAATAAATATACTGTTATTTAATACATCTTGCTCTGGGCAAAACTTGAGGATAGCTGCACGACTGACTCTTTCTTGAATAAGTTATTCCATCTAAATGTTTTTAAAAATGCCATGTGTTACACCATCTTCTATAAGAGAAAACGCCACACTTTGCAGTTACAAAACTCCCACTTCTGCTAGCTTGGAAATGGAGGGATAAAAATCTCCACTCAAGGTGTCAGGGTAGGCAAACCCTCAGTTGAATCTTAAAGATACAACTTTCATTCCAAGATTTCTGTGGAAGGTTGATAGACTCTTGTGGTTATTTCTATTTCTTCCACACCGGTTCCACCACAACCACCATGCTGGCTTCAAGTTGTGCACTCCTTACTGCTTACCATCCTGACCCAAGAGAGGACATGCAGGCTTTCCCATAGTGCACAAGGGCAAGCAGACAATATTTAAACAAGATTGTGGTGAAGGGTTTTGGGCAACATAGAGACATACAGACAGAGAATCTTGCATGCAGATTATAACTTGAGTTCTTGGAATTATAGGTCTCATTCCCCATTAATTTTTGGCTTAGCTCCAGTTGGATATTTTCTGTTTCACCCAGGTGTCAAAATGTAGACACTATGATGCTTCAAACTTGAGAGTCTTCTGAACCTAAGAAGAGTGATGCTGAGAGAGCAGTTACTTATCCTACCCTCTGGAAACTTGACTGAAGGTAGGAGTTGGACTCTATTGCCCAGGCAGGACAGTGGAATAGTGATAATACTTTTACAACTTCTCTCAGAGGCGATCAGAATGCTTTTGGGTCAACAACACAACATAAAACAAACCCCCCAACAAACTTGTCTCAGATTGCACTACAGTAAAAGGAAAGAAGGGATGGAAAAAAGGTTGCTGGAGCAGGGGGAGGGAGAGAGGATTGGGGAGAAATGGCTGGCGGGTCTGCAGAGACAGAGAAGGAGGGAGAGAGAATTACGTGTTGAGTGCTTACCGTGCAGGCACATACTAGATGTCCATTATCTCATTTACTCATTACTCAAACAATCTGCAGGTAAATGGAAAACAGGTCTGTCTGACTCCCTGGCTCATACCCTTCTATCCATACAACCCTGCACCATTTTTCAAAGACATGAGATTAATGAGACTATAATGTTGGTAAAGTGTTCCAATTTCCTTTGAGAAAAAGTCATAAAATTTTATTGTTATTGTTACTCTTATTATGGAAGCTCAATGAATGCTTTAGTAGTGCCATTGATGTAACTAATATTACTCTCATTTAGAGAAATAAAATCGGAAAATAAGAGCAAGAATATTTATTGAGTTTTAGATTCAGCCAGTTGTTTAGTTTAACTGCAACTTTTTGAAGATCAGAATCCTGAGGTCTAAACCTATAAGCAAGGTCACAGATGGTCTTAGGGGCAAATGTGAGAACTGTCACCCATTAGGTGCTCTTTCTAATGCTTGGTTCTTCCAAGGAGTGAGAAAGACATTAAATTAAGGTGAAAGGTCTGAAACATTCAGTCTCGTCAGTCTATAATAGTTAAAGATAAAAATGTAGCAATAATTTCTCTACTTTTTTATGGAAATAACAATGGGCTCAATTCAGATGATTTGCTTTTCCAAGAGGGCAGACATTTCCCCCCTTTTTTATGAAGGAGGGTTAATTGTGTTAATTATGAAAAAGAAAATGATGTAAAGGACAGAAGGGTATTGTAAAGGCACATAAGGTTATGTACATATTCAAGTACAAACAAGAACCCTGGCATGACTTATTTTAATTTTGCCATTTTTAAACGTCTTTCTAATGGGAAATAATGCAGTTTCCTCAATAGCACCAGCTGGAACTGTCATTGAAGAATGGAAGGAAGAGAATTTGACCTGAGGTTTTAACATGGCCATTATATGTTTAATTATCATTTGCCTAAGCTTGGGCTTTATTATGTTCAGATTTTTTTCAACATGCTCTACATTTTTTTTTAAATTAGTAGAATTCTACACTTTGTTCAGTCTTGTTCCTGACTAGACCCTAAGCAGAAAGAAGTGTTCTTGTGATCATACTCTTGTTTTTAGAGAAGAAAACTGAGACCTAGAGAAAACAAGTGCTTCAACCAAGGTCCCACAGTTAGCGGGTGCTTGGAATTTAATATAGGGCCACCCTCACTGCAACATTCTTCCATTTCATTGACTATAAATTTGGATAGACAAGCCTTTTCATTTATTTTACCTTGAGTTTCTCATAATCTTTTTTTCTAAAAGGACAATACAAAAAGGAGAGAGGAAATTCTCTGCTGGCTGTCACTAAGGAAAAGGAAGGTAGAAGGCACCCAGTAGCCCTGGCTGTTGTCCTGTGTGTTGGAATAGCAAAACTAAGCCTTTGTGTTGCATTGAAGCCAGCGACTATTACATAGCCATACATATGCCTGGGGATAAAAACTCATGATTGATGCAAAATCTGCAAGTACAATTATTCCTTCATTCCAATCCATTAGGCATTTCCCTACCACCACCCTTCAGGTTCCTTTTTGTCTTTCTTATTCTTACTACAGAAAGTGTCCAGCACTGAGAATTGGGGGAAAAGGAAGAGGGGAGATACAGGAAGTGCCCAGGAGGAAGGGAAAAGAGACCCCAGCAAATGACTTTAATGTATAGAAACGCTGTTGGTATCTCGGTCTAGAAATAAATTCATTGTCTGACTCACAGCACCTGCATGTTAATTTTTGGTAATCTCACCTCCTCACTGGAACAAAAAATTTGTCCCCATCATCACCTCCTCTCTACACTCCTATCCACCTTCCTAGGAATCTTGTTTTCCTTCACCAACCTATTTCCTGTAATTGAAAGAAAAGGATAGGGAATCTCTTTGTTTTATAGACGAGCAGTTTGTATTTCTTTACATAGGGGAACATTATAATTTTGTAGCTAAAGCTCTAATACAGTATATAATAAAGATTAGATGCCGAAAATATTTGTTAGGTAGATTGATTGGATTTGGTGATGAGTTTAGTAGTCATTTTTTGAGTACCTACCACTGGTCAGGCTTTGTAGAAGGGGAGAGAGTCCCTGTGATTAAAGAACTTACTGTACTTAATGGAAGAGAAATACAGGTAAAGAGTAAAAACAGTGCCACCTGATAAATGTCATTAAGAGACAGGAACAAATCTCAGTGGAATCATTAAAGGGAGAATGACAAATTCCGCAGGGGAGTCAGGAAAGGCTTGAAGAAGTATTAGTGCTAGAACTGAATTTTAAAGGATAACTAGGACTCAGGATCATATATGAAAAAAAGCTTTCAGGCTGTGTAAAGACTTGGACATTACAGGAACTTGGCACATTTAGAAGTTCAGTGTGGCAGGAGTATTGAGGGAAGTGGCAGGAGATGGTATAGGGTGGAGCCAGAGTTTGAAAAGTCTTGTACATCATACTGGCGAGCTTGGATTTTATTCTGTGGGCAGCAGAGGCTTTCAACCTGAGAAGTAGCGGGATCAATTGTTTTTCTTTTGAAGAAAGGAAATCTAGAGATGATATGTATGATGGTCTTGACAGAGAAACTAGTTGGAGAGCTATGTCAATAGCCCCAGTGATGTGAAGAGGATTCTCAGTGGGAGTGGAGATAGGGGACCCAAGACAGATTAACAGGAGAAAAAACATTTTAATGTGTATACATTGAGGTCTCATAGAAAAGGGTCCCCCAAAGTAACCAAAGAAGGCTGTTTATATATCATTTTTAGACAAAGAAACAATTATTTGTGAAGATTTAACAAAACAAAGGGGCTTGTGCTAGGGGTAGCAGACCAATGAAGAATTAACAATTCTTAGCCTTGAATCCCCCGATCGTGGTGCTGAGGATGCATTCTATCCCCCTGGTATAAGGAGGATACGTTCACATGGGAGATTTATTTCCCTCTTTCAAGGAGAAAGGTCGGCGTCAGAGTGTTGTTGTTTTAACCATTTCCCCTAACTGGCTGTTTCTTTCAAAACTTTAATTCAAAATAACCCATATGCTATTGAGGCACATTTTGGGGGCAGCCGGCCCTGAACCCCAACAGTGGCATGTCAGTAAATTAATTTGAGAACACAGATTCAGGTAAGGTTTTCATTTATTCAACACACCTTTCACTGATTCTTCCGTGCACCAAGAGTTGCTTAGGAACCTGGCATGAGATGACTGAGAAGTAGTTCCTGCCATCAAGAATCTCAGTGCTGGGCAGGGCGGATATGGAATTCAAAGTTAATTACATCGGGCTTCCCTGGTGGCGCAGTGGTTGAGAGTCCGCCTGCCGGTGCAGGGGACACGGATTCATGCCCTGGTCCGGGAGGATCTCAAATGCCGCGGAGCGGCTGGGTCCGTGAGCCATGGCTGCTGAGCCTGCGCGTCCGGAGCCTGTGCTCCGCAACGGGAGAGGCCACAACAGTGAGAGGCCCGCGTACCGCAAAGAAAAAAAAAAAAAAAAAGATGTTAATTACATTGTGGTAAATGCAGTAATGATTAATAATGCAAACTTTTAATCTTAAAGGATAACTAGGACTCTCTAAGGGTCATCCATGCTAGCCACCTGACTTAGTGCCTTCAGGCTGCTATAATATAGACTGGATAGCTCAAACAACAGAAGTTTATTTCACACAGTTCTGGAGGCTGGGAAGTCCAAGATCAAGGTCCTGGCAGATCCCGTATCTGACTAGGGTAAGGACTTTCTGGTTTGCCGATGGCTGTCTTCTCATTGTATCCTTACATGGTAGAGAGCAGAGAGAGAGAAAGTAAACTCAATTTTTTTTTTTAAGGGATCGTAATCTCATTTGTGACAGCTCTATTCTCCTGACCTAATTACTTCCCAAAGGCCCATCTCCTAATACCACTCACACTGAGGGATTAGGATTTCAACATATGACTTTTGGGGGATACACACTCTTCTAAATATTTTACATGAACCACCTCTTTATATCTTTATAGCAATCTTAAAAAGGAGGTGCTATTATTATTCCCACTTTACATGTAACAAGGTGAAGCACAGGAAGATTAAGCAGCTTGTCCAAAGTCATAGAACTGGTAGTGCTGGAGTCAATATTTAACCTCAAGAAGTGTGGCCCCTGAGTCCATGCTATTGAACACTAAACACACTTCCTCTCTGATGGAGGCATATGCAGGATATTCTGTGCGTGAAGGAAAGTGTGTTAAGAATTTTATTTTGGATGTTAAGTTGGAGCTGTAAAATATCAAAGTTTATTTTTCACTGGAGACAATTGGATATTTGGATTTAGAGGCTGGAAACTAGATGAAAGCTATAGACATAATTGAAATTTGCATATAATTAAAGCAATGTGAGTGTATTTTCAGGGCAGAGTACTTGGTCCATGTTTAGAAGGCCCTAGTCTGGGAACCTAACACACAGTGAATGGACAAAGGGTAAGCCAACAAAAGAAAGAGCAGGAATGGCCACAGGATTACTAGACAATGGAGAGAGTTGAATACAGATATCAGGATAGAATTTCTAGAAAGAGGCAGTGAGGGTGAACCATGCCAAGTGCTACAGGGAAGTTATGTAGGACTGAAAATAGGTGGTTGAATTTAGCAACTGGAAGGTTATTATTGATTTGGGTCAGAAAAATTTTTGTTTGAAAGTGAAGATAGCCATACTATAAAAGGTTGAGAACAGAAGGTCATGCAAAAAGTGATTAATAATTTCTGTTTGAAGAAGGTAATTTATAGAAGAATGTTATAGTTTGTTAATGCCAGATCATCAGACAGAACTTGGGGAATAGTTTTTGAGAGGGAGGGAATGCAAGAGATCATTGCAGCCTCCATTCTTACAAAGGAACAAGTTAGCCTGAGGATTGGGGGTAGTCAATCACAGTGTCTGTTTCTTATACTTCAGTTCCATCAGAAAGCCACTTAGCAACATATCCATGATACACATTCATTCATTAACTCCTTCATTCTCATTTATTCAAAAACGCTATTAAGCACCTGTTGAGTGCTAGGTATGTGCAAGTGTGGTATGTGTTCAAAGGGTTGGAGGAGGAAGTGAGTGTTAGGAGGGAAGGTTGACATGGGAAGCCTGCCTGGCATATAATGTTGATCACAATATTATAAAGCCAGAGAGAGCAAAAGGACATTGCTAGTTCACTCAACTGTGTCAAGTCCAGTGGGGCTAGAGTATATAAGGATTCATGGGACACAGCATTATTATTGGCAGAAGAAGGAAAGTCCAAATCAAGGCATGATGATGGTGGTTAGCTTGGATCAGACTTTATTTTTAAAAAATTCAAAACTCTATATCCACATTACTATGTTTTAGGATAAGTACTAGCAATATAAACACGTTATCACGTTATCTTTCTCTCTCTGAAAATCTGCATAACATCATATTTATGAATGTGAGATGCATATTCCATACAAAAGTAATTTTATTTTCAAGTTTTAGTGTCCTCAAGTTAATATTTCAATATTTTATCTTTTAATCTTTCTTATTGAGAACAGTTGTCCACTGTGTATGAAGATAGCATTGTTTCCCATGCAAAGCTGCTGGTTGAGATCGTTCAAGGAATAGCAGATTTCTCATTGGATCTTGAGCAAGTTCAGGTGATGTAACTGCCTGTGAAACAAATGTACTGCCATGTACTGGGGAAACAGCCTACATTGCAGTGAATGCAGCTCTATGAACTCTCTAGAGCAATCATTTTTCAGGAAGAAGAGTTGAAAAAAATAAAGGAAAAAAATGTCATAAAAAGGAAAAGTAGAATGAATGGAAGTCAGAGAAAGGCTAGGGAAGGAGGAAGAGGGAGAGGGGTCAATAGGAAGTCCTGGAAGAGGAAGTGCAGGATGAGAACCTCTTTGTTATAGTTGGCTTCAGCACTACATATTTGAAAAAACATGAAGCGCTTTTTTTGTTTCTGGTTTTCCTATTGTGGCAGGTGGTATGTGAAGTGTTAATTTGTTGTAGATTAAAACTTGAGACACTGAACAGCATGTATTGTTTCATTTTCCTGTGACACCCCTTGCCCCTAAAGACAGAAAACAGGGGGATTCATCATTTGCTCTAGGACAATCAGCACAAAACGACAGAAAACTAATACAGGATTTTCAGCATCTAATGCAAACTGTGTATGCATTTGTATGGTTTAGACATGAGAAGGATCCCTGAGAAATGTGGAGGAGAAGGGAAACTGACATGTTCTTTAATGGGGTCATCTTAGAAGCTGCTTACCACAGCCCCCATTTGACAGTGGGAAGAAAGGTGCTTCAGGGTGTACTCCTAGCTTCATGAGACCTTCTCACAGAGCATGACATGCACCACTGCGATTTTGGGGACACAATGACAGGTACCTGACTTCTGGGTTGGTTGGTTTATTGATAACTAAGAGGCTATGTTGGGAGCCAGTCTCAACTTCAGCAAAGGCGGAATGAATGATGGAAGGGGAAGATTTCTTGAGATGACCCCACTCAAGAGGGCTTTCAGCCAGGAATGAGGGGAACACTTCAGAAAGAGTTTGGGGTTGGATTTCCAAGTGCAAATGCTGAAGATGAAGGGCTTTACTTTGTAAGCTGTCAGTCAGTTGGAAGAAGGCATTTCCAACTCGTGTTGGAAACTCATCAAAAGTTTCCATTAAGGCAGATATTTCTGAGAAATCCATAAAAGCATCTTATGAGAGAAAACCCAGAAGACCACATTAAAATCCTTAGGACCAGTCTCTTGGGACCTTTACTGACCCCTAACGTCTCTGTTGAACCCCATTTACACATTCTGAAGAGGCCTGAAACTAGAGCCAGTAGGAGAGAAACAATAAGCCAGCATATTTCACCTAAGATAGAACCAAGATGAGAGGTAAAGATGTCTTTAATTGGCAAAAAGTTGAGAATATTAATATTGGATTTTGTTGGTCATGTTATTAATTACATATTATTCAACAACTAGTGTTAAAGGGAAAGGTAAGAGAAAATAGAATTGTTTTCTGTTAGTATCCTACCAAGTCCACCTCATCCAATAAGTCGGTATTCTTTTATAACATCAGTATCTTATTTTACATCTGAAAGGCAAAAAGAGTGGTATAATGAAAAGATCTCTCAAATTATAAAAGAAGAGATTGGAGTTTGAGTATCAGATTTCATCATTAGCTATGATGCCTCTCTGAGCCTTAATTTCCTCATATATAAAACAAAATCATCATTTCCCTGTCTGTTTCACTGAGCTTTTCTAATTTCTAGTTTTAGATTGTTTTATTTTTAATGTACTGAAATCTGTTGGGAAAAAATCCTGTCTATGATGCCATTTTAGACTGTAAAAGTATTCAGTGTAGTTATTATATCTCATCCATTACTCTCACCTTCTAGTCCCTGTATATGTGCTCTTCATCCATGAACCTACTATATTTGTTTTTTTGTGGGAAATTGGACCATACTTCTTCATTGTGTCTTGTTTCTGCATTCTGCATGTGTCATCTTTGATTTTGTTGAGTTTTGTCCTAAATTTTAAAAACTACAGCAACTTAGCCATTTACCAGGGGCAACAATTTTATATATATACTGATTAACCTCTGATTAATCTCTAAACACCTGGCATCCATTTCTTCCCTCTTCCGACCCCCACCCTCTCCTACTTCGCTCTCTTCCTCCCTTCTCTCTGTCTCTTTCTCTCTGTCCTTCCTCACTCTTGACTCCTTCAATATTCAACATTACCTCCTAAAGGATTGAGAATGTCATCTGGAAAGATTCACTCCCCCCAATCTCTTCCTTGTCTACTTTTTTTCACCAAATTGTCCTGATTCTCCTTCAAAGTGATTTTGTAATCTATTTGTCCATCTTCTCACCTCACTATTATACTTTTGTATCTTACCTAAGTTATTACCACAGATGATAATAGACTTTCTTATCTCTCAGTTTTCATACTCCAATATGTACTGATGTGATATTTCTAAAATGCACTACTAGTCCTGTCATAGCCTGGTTTAAAAACTTCGTATTTTTCCACATTATATTTAGGATGGTTTCCAGCTTCTTAGCATGCATGACATTTGAGGCTGTTTACAATATGACTACTATTTGCCTTACCAACTTCATTTCTTGTCATTCTCTAGCTTCTTGTCAGATCGTTTCGCTCCTTTTCCCATGATATGCTACATACCTTCACATCTGTTGGTTTTTCCTCATGCTGTTCCTTCCACCCAGGTCCCAGTTGCCCATTCTTTTCTTATCCAGTTGTTAAATTCCTCTTCCTCATATTCTGGTCAAATATAAAATATCCAATACCCTCCTTTACCAAGCTTTTCATATAACTTTAAGCAAAATTAATCACTTACAGCTGTGTTTCAATACACCTTCCAAATCCCCATTTCTCTTTAGTTGGTGATCTCTGTGTTTCCCTAGAGATCATCAGAGCCTGCAGACTGAAAATAAGTTTGTTCATCCTTTTAAACCCTTATGGCAAAGGGAATGCTCTGAGTTAGTTATTAAAATAGCTGATGTATTTTTAGGGTTTACTATGAACCAAACACTGAGGGCTTTACCTACGTTTTTCTTTTTTTAATCCCAGCAATACTCCACTGTTAATTTCCAGAAGGAAGAGACTTGGTTTATTCATTATAGGTACCCCAGCATTTGGAACAGTGCCTGGCATCTGCAGATGCTCAAGAATTCTTTGCTGACTGATGGAATGAAGTAATGAATGAACAAAACAGCTCTGCAAGGAATGGACTATCATAATTCCCATAGGGCAAATAAGGGACATGAAGCAAGTAAATTTAAGGGATTTGATTGTTACGCATAAAATATGTTGTAGTTGAAAGCACGTCTGCTAACACCACAGTCAACACTTTTTAAAAAAATTGAGGTAACATTAGATTATAACATTATATAAGTTTCATGTGTACACATTATAGTTTGACTTCTGTATACACTACTGTGTGCTCACCACCAAAAGTGCAGTTTCTATCCATCACTGTACAGTTGAGCCTCTTTACCCATTTCACCCTCCCTCTACCCCACTTCTCCTTGGTAACCACTAATCTGTTCTTTGTATCTACATGTTTGCTTTGTTTGGTTTGTTCATTTATTTTTTATATTTCATGTATGATTAAAATTATACAGTATTTTTTTCTCCTTCTGACTTATTTCACTTAGCATAATACCCTCCATCTACGTTGTTGCAAATGCCAAGGTTTCACCATTTTTATGGCTGAGTAGTATTCCATTGTGTGTAAATGTCTATACATAAATATATATGGACATTTATATATATCTCACATCTTCTTTATTCAACAGTTGAATATCTGTTGATGGACACTTAGGTTGCTTCCATATCTTGGCTATTGTAAATAAAGCTGCAATGAACATAGGGTTCAATGTATCTTTAAAAATACTGTTTTTTATTCTTTGAATAAGTAACCAGAGTATAATAGCTTTTTAAACTTTAAAACAATAGTGCTCTATCCACCTGGGCTGGGAAATGGCAATTATTTTAGAAGCAGCATTTGGAAAGGAGGCAGCACAGATATCAGTACCTACACAAAGCAAAACAAACAACAATAAAAGATACCACAACACTGCCACCAACACTCTAATCAGGATAAAGAAGATGTGGAAGATGTAGAAAGAAGAAGATGGAATATTACTCAGCCATAAAAAGAATGAAATAATGTCATTTGCAGCAATATGGATGGACCTAGAGATTATCATACTAAGTGAAGTAAGTCAGACAGAGAAGGACAAATATCATATAATATCATTTGTATGTGGAATCTAAAAAATGATATCAATACAAATGAACTTATTTACAAAACAGAAATAGACTCACAGACAGAAAACAAACTTATGCTTACCAAAGGGGAAAGGTGGGGGGAGGGATAAATTATGAATTTGGGATTAACAGATACACACAACTATATATAAACTAAACAGTAAGAACCTACTATATAGAGCACAGGGAACTATATTCAATATCTTATAATAACCCATATTGGAAAATAATCTGAAAAAGAATATATATATATACATACATATATTATATATATATACATATATATATCTGAATCACTTTGCTCTACACCTGAAACTAACACAACCTTGTAAATCAACTATACCTCAATTTAGAAAAAAAAAGAAGTGAGATGTAATAGCTGCAGAGATTTTCAAGTGAATTTAATTAATGCCCATCAAAATTCAAAATTAGAGCAATGAGTGAGTAGGATTTCAGATACCGCTGCTACACCAAGGGAAGGTGCTTTGTAATTCATAGGATTCTATGTATCAAGTAAGGATCTGTGTGTCAAGTAAAGGCTGGGCTTTATGATAAAAATAGGCATTGTTCTTTCCACTGCAGTAAAAAATGTTTAATTACATTTTAGCCATATACAATAAATACATAAAAGATATATCTAATTATGCCTTCAAATATTTTACTGTTTTATACTCCTCAAATACTAGGATTTCCAAGCAAACTAGTAGAAACATTGCATAAAAAATATTATCTTTAAAAGGAAGAACCTATCTCACATATTTAGAGGTATTTGAAGTTTTCAGAGTTGAGTGCTATAAAAAAGAGATTTACTTTAAATTTATTTTAAAAAGCATGGAAAGCCTAGTTGCTTATCAATAAAGTGGATCCCAGTGAAAAGCTATATTAATCAAGAGATAAAAATAAGCTCCTTAGATACTGAAACTGCCAAAACGTTTTTGAGAGGTGCCAGTTTTGTTATTCTTCTTTAAACACATTTGTGCCTTCAATAGCATAGTAGAATGATTATGATCACAGCTCCAGACCCAGAGCTGCATTAGATTAAATCACAGCTCAGTCACTCAATGGCTGTAGTATTTCCAACAAGTCACTTAACCTCCCCGGGCCTCAGTTTACTCATTCGTGTAAAGGTAATAGTATAACCTCTACAGGTTGTTGTGAGGATTCAATGAACTAGAAGGCAAAGCACTTAGAGTAGTGTCTGTCATATGAAATCAGTTAGTAAATTTGGTTATTATTGTTTTTGAAGGGGGGAAAATCAAGAGAGAAAAAAAATGTAGTTCTCATAACAATCCAAATCTCAGTGTCTGCTTTTTCCTACTCAGATTTGTTTATGCATTAACAAGTGAGATAATTTTACAAGTGAGGCACCGTGAAAGGTAGTGGGCATGCAGAAATGAATGCGAAGTGGGCCTTGTCCTCAAATGACAAGCCATACAGACTCAACAATCTGTAGTAACATCGGCACTCAGAACGGTTCGGAACTGTTTACAAAACCTCCATGAAATTCTATCTGCTGACATGAAAATAGCATTCCATTAATTTTGATAGTACTCTAATCTTTTCTCTCTTTTTCATAGCAGTCAGTGAAATGGGAAGAACATGCACTTCCTACCTGCTATCAGCATTGTTCCTTATTTCATTCATATCTCCAGAATGAGGGGGCACTTAGCCAGGTCTCTGAATAATGACTCTCAAAGAACCTATGTAATAGTCTTATACTAAAATCAGGAATTTTGTCATTTCAGAGCAAAAGTTGGTTGTCTCTTCAAACTTTCAGCAATGCAGGTTGGGAAGCAGAGCCTATATTCTATGTAATGCCACCAATCTTGCAATTTAAACTTGGAAAGTTTGATGTGTGAGTCACGTTGGGCTTTTGGGTAGCGGCTCTTGGACTCTGTCAAAAGGGTGGCTTTCTCTTACCTGAAAACACAGAGGTAGAATTTGGTACCTCAGTAGAATTTGGTGCCTCAAGTCCAAGTCAGAGGGTTTCAACGGTGTGCTTTGTTCTTCTATGACAGGCCAGATCTTGAGGACATTTTATTGCATGAACCAGGAACTAGGAACTTATGTAACGCTGGCCAGGGACGCATTTTTCACAGCTCATCATAGCTTGTCCACGTCATACTTAAGATATTGCATGTTAGATTTGCTTTTGCCAAAATGTTGTTTTCTCCTCTCTGCATCACCAGAATTGTATTGTTTCAGGACTTCCTCTATGGTGTTGGGATTTTATATAGTATCATAATTTTTGTGCATTCTGTGAATTTTAAACTTGGTTACTTTGTAGAATAAGGGCATAGGGAATGTTGATGCAAAATACACTAAGGACATCCAAAATTCTCCTTCACCCGCAAAATGATATAATCACACATGAGGTCTGTATAAAAATTCTTTCTACAGAACAGGGAGAGGTCTTGCATTTCACATTTAGCTACCGCTGAGAATATGCTAAAAGCTTTTTCTCAAACTGTCATTTCTACAAATGTCAGGCTTACAGACACACCATGCTCCAGAAACTCACTTTAATTTTCATAATAACTAAGAGCTTGTCACGTGCTAAGTCTTTGGAACTATTTTCTACTCAATTCTGCAGTAAAGAAAACAGGAAGCTCTCCCCAAGCCTCTTCTATTTTCCTCTCCATGTCCCACAATCAAAATACACTATTTTATATCACACAAAAAATGTTTTGAGTATTTTAGGTCTCCTATGATACATTATTTTGTGTGATTTTATTCCCATTTTTAGAGGCTTCTTTTGCCTTGTTTCTTAATAGCAGCTTCTTATTAGAAACATAACTCTGTCTCTCTCCTGAAAAAGCATGAAATTTCTGTATTAATATTTATTTTGCAAAGGAAAACAAGGTATTAAGGAGAGACTATGCCAGCTTTACATGTGGATAATGTCCAGAATCTTATGTATAAGTCATCAGTTTCCATGTAGTTTTGATATTTTTCTTCTTATGACTTCTAGAGAACACTGGTTTAAAGATTAGGTACCTCCTCTTTCTTCCTGGGGATGAAGATTAAATAAGGAGCAATATTGATCCTGAGTTTGTATTTCTGAGAATTTTAAGGCTTTATGCCCTTAATTAAACATTGCCATTAGGGGAACAGATACTCCTGAGTTACAGGTAATTATGCACAAGTGGTTTTATTTACAAAGCAATAGGTGGCGTATGTTTTAGGAATGTTACCATGACATTGCTTCTCAATTCCTGGTTTGAATCTCTTCAGTATCTTCAGTGACTACCGAGGGACCATCTGCTAGCCCATCGCCTATAACCAAAGTCTGGCTCCTGGGAAAAGGTGAACCACCACAAATGGGACAGCCATCAGTTGCAGATGGCATTCATAGACAATATAGGTATTTTAAGAAGCCATCTGATGAAGGATCTTGGCTTGGCAAGCAGATATTCTATCCCAGTAGTTTGAATCTACAGTGAGTGATGCAAAGAGTCAGGGTCAGAGACTACACCATTCCAGGGGCAGTGGAGGTGGCAGCAGCATCTTTTTTCAGTGGCAGCAGTGGCAGCAACCCCCTGCTGTCCAGTGTCATGTTACATTGTGACAGTGGTGGAAGTGACAATGTTAGTGTCATTCTCACCAGCTTGTTCTGAGGCCTGAATTTGGTGGTGTTTCTGGCCACTCAGTTTTCCTTTAGTTCTTTAGACTTAGCTTAAAACTTCACCCAGCTCATGGATTCTGGAAACCAGCCAATATACTTGTAACACATTCATTTCTGCTAAAGGAATATTGCAACACGTCGGAGCAGGTCTACTCAAACAATCTGCGGTGAAGAACCAGATTATTTTAATCTGGAATTTTTAATTCCAAATCTGTCACAGATTGATCCTATGCTGTATTAAAAGGGCGGGAACTATATTACCAGGAAAATGGAATTAAGAAAAAAATACATAGAAAATCCTGAGCCCCACTTTTTATTACTAGATTCATCAGACCTAAAATTCAATGTTGCAGTAATGTTCAATGGCTGTAAACATTGCTTTTTTTTTTTTTTTACATCTTTGTTGGAGTATAATTGCTTTACAATGGTGTGTTGGTTTCTGCTTTATAACAAAGTGAATCAGTTATACATATACATGTGTTCCCATATCTCCTCCCTCTTGCATCTCCCTCCCTCCCACCCTCCATATCCCACCCCTCTAGGTGGTCACAAAGCACCGAGCTGATCTCCCTGTGCTATGCAGCTGCTTCCCACCAGCTATCTACCTTACATTTGGTAGTGTATATATGTCCATGCCTCTCTCTCGCTTTGTCACAGCTTACCCTTCCCCCTCCCCATATCCTCAAGTCCATTCTCTAGTAGGTCTGTGTCTTTATTCCTGTCTTCATTTCTAACTGGTTACTCTCAATTTCTGTGCTTTTCTCACTGTCCACCAGAAACTGGCTGTTCATGGACTGGCAGACCACCATTCCATTAGTACTGTAGTGAGAGGACAAAATTTAACACTGAGCCTGAAACACACTTCTAAATATTTAACAAATGTGAAAGAAAGAGGGAAAGGGATAAGGAGGAGGGGAATAACAAGTAAAGAGAGGAAGAGAGAAAGTTGAAGAAGCATAGGATTAAAAAAGTTAAAGGACTGGAACCAAAACTATAATAGACATTGATAGGCACCTGAGACAGAAGAGTTCACTAGTACCCTAATGAGATGATTGGGTCAGGATTAATACTCAGTGTGGTTATGTAGTTATATCTAGAAATATATCTACATCTTCCTACTATCATCTTACTTTGGTCTCCCAAAATGTACACATTTTATTGTCAATTGACACATGACTTTAATTCAGAACAACTCCCAGCTTCCCCAGAATCTCTTCTCATGTATTTCTGGGAGTTCTCACCTTGTGTCTCATTCATGCTTATGCTCATGACTAGATATGGTGGGGTATTTTCATTAGAAATTTATGCATGAGGAAAAATATATCCTTGGGAGAGTAACTATACCAACACAAGCCTGATCCAGCAACCAAATCTCAGATGGGTAGAACTAACAAAGCTGAGAACAGTTATGCCTGTTGCTTATGCCTGGGTGATTGTTTGAGTCCTAGAAAGAAGATTATAAGTAAAAGTTAAAAGTCTCGTTTAGTAAGCACAAGACATTGTGAAATAAACACAACACTTTGCTCCTCTTTGAAAAAATGTGCAGGAAAGCATTCTCCTTATCTTTCCCCCACAGAATACTGTAAAACTTTGACACCTTGAAGACTGGGTACACAGTAGGGGTGACTACTACAGGCAGAGATATTCTGTGGGTCCAGCAATGTCCAAGAGAAAGGAGAGAAGTGCTCAGATTAATGGTACTCTTGACTGAGGTGGGGAATTCCAGCTGAAATAGCGTCTTCCCATTGATGAGACAAGTAAAATGATGAGTTTGAGTGGGAGAAGAGAAAAGAAATAAGGTACATCAATAGGGGCTGACCAGACTTGTTTGTAAACCTACCCACTGAAGATTAGAACATAAATAGATGGGGTGGGGAGAAATTTGTCCAAGTTTCTCATTCCATGGTTTTTGGTTTCAGTGCCTTTATCTGTCTATCTATCTATCTATCTACCTATCTATCTATATATCTACCTATCATCTAAAATTTTATTTTTAAAGTCTTATATTAGAAGACTGACAGATATTATTAAAAAGAGGTCTTTGAATTTTGTGGAACCAACTGATATACACAGTCAACATGCCATGTGTAGAGTGGGAAAATCAGGGAAGCAATACAATGTGCATGGCGTACCTTGCAAACCAGGTTAGTTAGCATATGCTGTTCCTTATACATACAAATATTTTGTCTTGTAATGTCCTAGATAATTACAGTTAAAACTGATTGAAACATACATGTAACCAAAGGGCCTGGCAGTCTGAACATATACTGGTACTGAGACAGGTTTGGACATGCGTGATCAAGTAATGGTGACATGGGCTTCCAGGAGGCAGTTTTCATGAAGCAGTTTGGCGTTGCCCTTAAACTCTGACAAAAATAGTGTAGGGGAAAAAAGGTGGCCCCAAAATGCTAAACACGAGGAGAAATCCCTAGTCATTATAACAATCGAAATATCTCCTCACAGATTCCCAAATGCCTCCTTGAAGAAACTTTTATTTCTCCTTTATTCTACATATCCAGCTCTCTTAAGAGACAATGTGTAAATCTATGATGTTTAAAGATTACTCAATATGATGATAGTTAATACTTATTGAGCACCTATTCTATGCCACCATTGTGCTAAGCCCAACACCTACATATTTCATTTATTTCTCTCAGAAAACTTTAAATTTCATGCCATTATTTTATTCATCTTACAGTTGAGTAAACTAAGGTTACAAATGTGAGGTAAATTGCTTAAATCCACACAGCTGGCAAGTGTTTACATCTGAATACTGGATATCAGAGTACATAACCTGTAAAACGATCTTTAAAGGACAATATACTTCACGTAACATCAGTGGGGAAGATAAGGGCTGAAAAGGGAAAAGCATCAGAGCATTCCTTTCAGATGTTCCTTGAGTATACATACACCTTTACCAAAACACATGCTTTTAATATGAGCTGGGGATACTTTGCTGGTTTGAGCTTCAGGAAACCAGTAGGGCATTGAAGTTATGAGAGCAGAACTGGAATATAACAGACTCTATTCAAATTCTGGCTCTTCTTGATTTTAGGCAAAGTTATTCAAACTGCTTTGCTTTCATTTTTTTTCACCTGTGAACCTAGTAAGGGAGAGAAAACTTAAACTAGTGGGAAAACTATGACTGAAAGTCACAGCCCTGAGACATAGGACCTTAAAAGCCTGAGACTTAATTGGAAGATTATAGAATGCTCCCTCTCCTCCACGTCTTACCACCATTCCAACAGCACTCTGGTATAACAGGGTGGATTACAGCTGAAAGAGCTGCAAGCCATTCTCCCTGAGGTGAATTTAGGGAATCTCAAATAAAGAGGGGAGACAAAAATCAAAGACATTAAGGGAATTTGAGGTCTCTGACACATAACTACAGCAAACATTAAGCACAGCTGAACTTCTAGCACAGTTAACATAAATTCTTATATTAAAGTTTATTTACCTCAGTTCCTATTACCCAATTACAATATGTCCAACTTTCAACAACAACAACAAAAAGACTTAAAGGTATGGCAAAAAATAAGAAACATACAATTTGAAGAGACAGAGTGATAATCAAAACCAAACTCAGATATGGCACAGATAATGGAATTATCAGATAGAATTTTAAATAACCATGATTAATATGGTAAGGTCTCTAATGGAAAAAGTAGAGAACATGCAAGAATGGATGTGTAATGTAAACAGAGAGATGAGAACTCTAAGAATCAAAAGGAAATGCTAGAAAGCAAAAGCATTATAACAGAAATAAAGAATACCTAAGATGGGCTCATCAGTAGATTCAACATGGCTGATGAAAAAATAAGAGAGCTCAAGTGTAGATCAACAGAAAGTCCTCATTTTGAAATGCAAAGAGAAAAAAGAATGGGGAAAAAACCCAGAACAGAACATCCAATAACACTGAGACAACTTCAAAAGGTATAACTCAAGTATAAAGAGAATACCAGAAAGAGAAGAAAGAGAGAATGGAACTGAAGAACTGTTATAATAATAATGGTAATATTAAGGTAATAATGATGGTGAATTTTCTGAAATTGATGGCAGACACCAAAACAGGAAGCTTAGAGAACACCAGGAGGTAAATACAAACAAACAAACAAAATTATCTAGGTATATTCTATTCACACTTCTTTAGAAAATTATGACAAAGAAAAATCTTGAAAGAAACCAGAGGAAAAGAACATCTCCATATAGAGAAACAAAGCTAAGAATTACAATGGACTTCTCATCTGAAACTATGCAAGCAAGAAGTGATATTTAATTATTGAAAGAAGGAAAAAAATTGAGTATTCTATATCCAACAAATTCACTCAACAGGGAAGGAGAAAAAAAATTTCTCAGTGAAACAAAAACTGAGGGAATTTTCAGCAGACCTCTCTGCAGGAAATATTAAAATAATTTTTTTTAAATTTTTTTTTAATTAATTAATTTATGTTTGGCTGCGTTGGGTCTTTGTTGCTGCATTTGGGCTTTCTCTAGTTGCGGTGAGCAGGGGCTACTCTACATTCCAGTGTGTGGGCTTCTCATCATGGTGGCTTCACTTGTTGTAGAGCGTAGGCTTCAGTAGTTGTGGCTCACAGGCTTAGTTGCTCTGTGACATGTGGAATCTTCCCAGACCAGGCTCGAACTCATGTCCCCTGCATTGGCAGGCAGAGTCTTAACCACTGCACCACCAGGGAAGTCCTAAAAGAAATTCTTTAGGAAGAAGAAAAATAATATAGATCAAAAACTATGATCTACATGAAGAAAGAAAGACCATTGGAGAAGGAAAAAAAAAATGAAGGTAAAATAAAATCTTTTATTAATTGATCAAAAAAAAAACTGCTTGTTTTTACAATGCAATAGTAAATAGTTTTTACAGTAATAGTAAAAATATATTGGGTGACTATTACATATGAATAAATGAAATAAATTACAACAACGTTAGAAGAGACAGGAGGAAGGAATTGGAAATAATTAATTATGATACCTGCACTAGATAATAAAGTAGAATAGGTCATTTGAAGTTTGACATAGATTAATTAAAAATGGATACTGTAAGCTCTAGAGCAACCACTAAGTTAAAAACAAAAAGTTTAACTGATACTAAGAAAATATAATGAAGTCATATAAAATTCTTAATTAAAACCATAGAAGGTAGGAAAAGAGGGGTTAAAAAAACAAACAAGAAAAAGAAGCAATGGATAGAAAAGAGTTGCAAACATAGTAGATATAAATTCAAATACACATAATTACTTTAAGACTTAAAAGACAGAGACTGTTAGTGTGGATAAAAAACAACACCCAGCTATGTGTCACCTAAAAGAAGCACTATTTAACCATAAAAACTTGTGTTAAAAATATATATGCCATGTTAACCCTAATGTTTGAGAAATGCTAAAATAGCTGTATTCATTTCAGACAAAATAGACTTCACAACAAAGAAGGGATAAAGAAGGGCATTAAATAATGATAATGTGGTCAATTCTCCTGAAGACATAACAACACTAACAAGAGTGTGTGAAACTACATGAGGCAGAACTGGGTGAGACTAAAAGGAGAACTAGACAAATGCACTATTGCAACTGGAAATTTCAATATCTCTCTGTAAGTAAATGACAGATAAAGCAGGCAGATAATTAGGATATTAACAACCTAAACATCACTATTTTTAACTTTACCTAATTGGCATTAATAGAATATTCCATTCAACAACAGCAGAATACACATTCTTTTCAAGCTCGTGTGGCACATTCCCCAAGATAAATTACATTCTGAATGTATATTATGGTAATATAGACCTTAACAACTGTAAAAAATAGAAATTACAGAAAATATATATTTTAGACCACTATAGAATTAAATTAGAAATCAATAACATAAACATAACCGGAAAATTCCCAAATATTTGGAAATTAAGCAACACACTTTAAATAACACATTCATCAAAGAATAAGTCTCAAAAGAAATTTTTCAAAATTGAAGTAAATGAAAATAGAAATACAAATATTAAAATTGGTGGGATGCAGCAAAAACAATGCTGCATCCCACCAATTAGGGAAATTTATAGTATTAAATGCATGCATTTAAAAAAAAAGAAAATCAAACATCAATAATTTAAGCTCCCACCTTAGGAAACTACACAAAAAAGGGGAAATTTAGCCTAAAATAGGCAAAATAAATAATATAAAAAGTATAGGAGAAAATAATGGAGAAAATTAATGAACCCAAAAGCTGGTTATCTGAAAATATCAATAAAACTTATGACTCCAGCCAGCCTAATCAAGAAAAAAAAAGAGAGAAGACATAAATTGCTAATATCAGAAATGAAAGCGGGGTTATCATTACTGAGTCCATGGAAATTCAAGGAATAATGGAATAATATGAACAATCTGTTATGTTCATACATTTGAAAACTTAAATATATGGACCAATTTCTTGAAAGCCAAATGTATAAAAACTTACAAAAGAAGATATAAATAACTTTAATAGCCCTATATTTATTAAGGAAATTTAATTGATAATTTCAAACCTTCCAAAATGCAAAACACCAGGTTCAGAGGATTTCACTGGTGAATTCTACCAAATATTTAAAAAAGAAATTAGCTCTCTGCTCCTCTCCGTTCGACAGACGTATCTTTCTTGCAGTGCCAGCTGCGTCCCTGAGACAAGATGGTGAAGGTGGGAGAGAACGGATTTGGCCGTATCAGGAGCCTGGTCACCAGGGCTGCTTTTAACTCTGGCAAAGTGAACATTGTCTCCATCAACGACCCCTTTGTTGACCTTCATTACATGGTCTTCATGTTCCAGTATGATTCCATGGCAAGTTCCATGGCAGTAAGGCCGAGAACGGGAAGCTTTCATCAATGGAAAGGCCATCACCATCTTCCAGGGGTGAGATCCTGCCAACATCAAATGGGGTGATGTTGGTGCTGAGTATGTGGTGGAGTCCACTGGTGTCTTCACTACCATGGAGGAGGCTGGGGCTCACTTGAAGGGTGGAGCCTAGAGGGTCATCATTTCTGCCCCTTCTGCTGATGCCCCCAGGTTTGTGATGGGCATGAACCATGAGAAGTATGACAACCACCTCAAGATTGTCAGCAATGTCTCCTGCACCACCAACTGATTGGCCCCCCAGCCAATATCATCCATGACCACTTCAGCATTGTAGAGGGATGGGCTACATCCTGGGCTACACTGAGGACCAGATTTTCTCCTGTGACTTCAACAGTGACACTCACTCTTCTATCTTCGATGCTGGGGCTGACATTGTCCTCAACGATCATTTGTCAAGCTCATTTCCAGTTAGGAAAATGAATTTGGCTACAGAAACAGGGTGGTGGACCTCAGGGTCCACATGGCCTCCAAGGAGTAAGAGTCCCTGGGCCACCAGTCCCAGCAAGAGCATGAGAAGAAGAGAGGTTCTCAGCTGCTGGGCAGTCCTTGCCCCAGCTCCAACCACCAACACATTGAGAGTTTCCCAACCTCCGCACAGTTTCCATCCCAGAACCCCTGAAGAAGGGGAGGGGCTTAGGGAGCCCTACCTTGTCTTGTCATGTACCATCAATAAAGTATACTCTTTGCAGAAAAAAAAGAAAGAAATTATATCAAATAATACCATACTTCACAATCTCTTCCTGAAAACAAAAGCAGAAGGAACACTTCCTAGCTCAATCTATGAGGCAAGACATTGCCTTTGATGAAGATTCTTTGCTTGAGCAAACTTAAGTCAGGCTCCTGAACCTTCTCCTAAGCCTATTTGTACACTTCTCTATAAAATCCAGTTTTAGCAAGAACCCTGCTAAGTCACTTTAACCAGAACTCCCCCACCCTTGAAGTCTGATTACCAATTTTAAGACTACTATAAAGCCATAGTAATTGGTGAAAGAATGGACATATACATCAATGGAACAGAATAGAGAGGCCAGAAATAGATCACACAACTGTAGTAAATTAGTTTTTGATAAGGGTGCAACGATAACTCATTGGAGAATGAAAGTATTTTCAATAAACGGTGCTGGAGCAATTGGACAACTATATGCTGAAAATTAACCTAGATCTTATGTCACACAAAAAATTAACTCAATATGGACTGCTGATCTAAATATAAAATGCAAACTATGAATTTTCTAGAAGAAAACAAAAGAAAGTATATGTGGCCTTGAATTTAATAAGTTTTTAGATATAACACCAAAATTACAGTCCATGAAAGAGAAATTTTGATTAAGTTGGGCTTTATAAAATTTAGAAACTTCTGCACTGTGACATGCTTTGGTAAGAGAATGAAAAGACAAACTACAGCCTTGGAGAGAATATTTGTAAAAAGTATATCTGATAATGTACTTGTGTCCAAACTATAGGAAAAAAAATTTAGAACTCAATAAGAAAACAACCCAATGAAAAGATGTTTAAAATATCTGAATAGACACCTCACCAAAGAAGATATGCATATAACAAGAATGCATATAAAAAGATGGTCAACATCATATGTCATTAGGGAATTGCAAATGAAACCATAATGATATACCAATGCAACCTATTAAAGTAGCTAAAATACAAAAGAACTGCTGGTGGAAAGGCAAAATAATACAGCCACGTTGGAAGACAGTATACCAGTTTCTTTCAACGCTGAACCTAGTCTTACCATACATTTCAGCAATCACACTTCCAGGTATCAATCCAACTGATTTGAAAACTTTTATCTACACAGAATTCTGCACACCAATGTTTTCAGCAGTCTTATTTATAATTACCAAATCCTGAAAGTAACCAAGGATTACTTCAGTAGGTAAAATGATAAATAAACTATGGTACATTCATACAATGGAATGTATATTCAGTGATAAAAAGGAATAAGCTATCAAACCATGTGAAAACATAGATGACTTTTAAATAACAAGTTGTTCAGATCAAAAACAAATGGAAACCAGTCTTGAAAATTCCCTGCTCAGAAAAAAACAGTTTAGTCATACAAACCAAGCTTAATTTAGCTTCGTTTGCAAGACTAAGTTGACTTGGGTCATTTCTCATTATGCCTCTGGAAATCATAAGAAAAATTTAGATATCTGAAATAAATAGATATATATGTATGTGTAACTGAATCTCTTTGCTGTGCACCTGAAACTAACACAATGTTGTAAATCAACTATACTTCAATAGAAAAGAAAGAAAAATTTAAGCTGCTTCCCAAAATGGATACGAGGTAATCACTAGCCAATTCCCTATCATTTAAGAAAATTCTAATATTATAAACAATCACTGTGAAGAATAAACAGTCACTGCTTCCCACTGTGTAAACTGCTTTGTAACAATATATACTGAGCCTCACTCCATGTATTGGTTTGCACGCTCTTGGTTCATGAATTGTCTTTGTTGTGTGTGCAAAATAAACTTACTAATTACTACTTCTGTGATTCATTGGTTTTAC
This sequence comes from Orcinus orca, assembly GCF_937001465.1. NCBI lineage: Eukaryota > Metazoa > Chordata > Mammalia > Artiodactyla > Delphinidae > Orcinus > Orcinus orca. The sequence goes on from NC_064575.1 coordinate 22,217,085, forward strand.
TTCTGTTATTTATGAACTTTTGACAAAATTAGAGAAGGAAGTTTATATAGAAAAGGTTTCATCATTGATGACTCATTTATATGACATTTTAGAATAGGCAAAATTGTAGAGGCAGTAAATAGATCAGCTGCTGCAGGAGTTTGGGGAAGAGGGGCTGAATAATTGAAGCCCACAGGATTATTTATAGTAGTGAGACTATTCTTTGTAACACTGTAATGGTGGATGCTTGGCACTCATACATTTGTCAAAACCCACAGAGCAGTTTGGCACAAAGTGTGGACCTTAATGTATGCAAAAAAAAATCATTCAGGAGGTTGGGGGTTTCCTGTGATAGAATGAAAAATGTGACACAAGACTCTAACTGTATTAAAAATATATGACATACCCTCACTGAATGGAGTGAGGGAAAGGGTGTTGCCCTAAGTAACTTGGGAAATGAAGGGAAACTGTGAGTAAAGACAAAGGAACTACACAGAAGCACTGTGTTCTAGTTAATAAAGTTGTTTTCATGAGGGTGCAGATTAACAATTCTGAAAGCACTATATATGTATAGTGGAATTGAACAAATAGGTAAATGGATGGTGTTTCTCACTTTGAAGTGGGAGTTTATAGACGTGCAAGGGAAAAGGCTAGAATGATCCATTTGGTAATGGATTAGAGCTGGAGACATCCATATGAATTCATGTTTAGATTAACATAGATAAAGATAGTTACATACAGGGATAATTATAGATGTGTATATATACCTGGACAAGTATATACACATATATTTCCATACTCTGTCATCTCTCAGGGCCTAAAAAAACCCTTCAGTAGTAACAAGCACATCTAACACCCAGATCTTGGTTTCTAATACTATTCTTCAGTAAAAGGAACCAGAGCTCTTTGGAGAAATGACTGACTCTAGGGCTGGGGCAGGGAATATACAAGGTGAGTTAACTGACAGAGCTCTCAATGACTCAAGTGGAAATTAAATAAATTTTCATGAGTCTATAAGTGATTAAAAAAATAAATACTTGGGAGAGAATAGACAAATCTGTTCATATATATTTCAAATAATTTATGTAGATATACCACTGATGATGAACGGGAATACAATTCTCCACTTCTTCAATGTGGATTTGGCATACTGATTACTCTCCAAATAGTACAGTATTGAAAGAGGGAAAGGTGGGAAACATAACTATACAGTATAGAAACGTTAGAAACACCACTTCAGCCAGACGATCAAGGTTAATATCCACAGTGATGGGTCATGTTTATAGTATGTACCCAATAAATGATGTGATAATAATAATACTTTACATCTGTGTTCTCTCCCCAAGCCCATTGCCCCAGTCTAATTCTGAGAAATACATCAGACAAATCCCAACTGAGGGACATTCAACAAGCTACCTGACCAGTATTCCTCAAAACTCAAGGTCATCAAGGACAAGAAAAGTATGAGGAACTGTAACATCCATGAGGAGACTAAGAAGACATGACAACTAAATGGATTGTTATATCCTAGAAAAAGAAAAAAAGGATATTAGGTAAAAACTAAGAAAATCTGAATAAATTTTTAACGTTAGTTAATAATAATACATCAACATTAGTTCATTAATTACGACAAATGTACCATACTAATGTTGGATATAAATATAGAAGAAACTGAGTCCAAAATCTTTCTACACAATTTTAAAATCCAAAATTTCTTAAAAAAATGTTTTTAAGATTTAGAATAATTTCATTTGGTGGCAAAACATTACCTGTTTACCATCTTCATTTATCCCACTTTAGTGTAAATACTTATGTATTTTAATTTGGAAATATTATTGTATGATTGCTCTAAGCCCTTCCAGAGGGGTTACAAAATATATGGCATATGTATCCTATTGCCTTTCTATAATCCAAAATATTTGGACTTCCAGAACTTATTTCTCCCCGAGGGTTTTGGTCAGTAATTATGAATTTTCAGGGTCTATTCCATTGCATTATGTGAGAATCATACAAGATAATTCACATGACAGACTTAATCCAGTACCTGCCACATAATATACATCCAGTAATAATTTACAATTGTTATCATAGTTGCATTTTCTAACATTCCGTGAATTAAACAAATTTTCTTCTCTGTAGCCTAAAATCCTAGGTGGTCTCAGCTCTTTGGAAACGTTGGAGGAGATCTGGTACCTAAAACCAAGAAATATACTTTGCCAATGAGGACCCATTCCCACAATTTTATATACCTTCATTATGTGGACATCAGACAGATATTGGCTTGTGTCCATGCAATTTAAGCCTCCTTGCCATTGATCGGATCTGTGTAATAATGCGATCGATTAGTTGCATTGTGCTGAGCTGAAAGATGTCCCAACACTGTGGCTTAATTTCCAGCTCACAAATTATGCTTTCTTCACAGATTTTAATGTGCTTTCACATGTCCTAATCCTAAATCTGTGAGGTAAAACATATGTCATCATGGTCTCTCTGCTCTTGTTTTTAGTGATATAATTGTGTCCTAACAGCTCTTCTTTCCCACAAGAGTTTTAAGTGAATAGAAAGCAGAATGAATCCATCTCGAGATCATCACCTTGTTTTGGTGGTGATCCAGGTGGCACCAGATTTATTTTCATTTAGAGATAACCAAACACAGTGAGGACATACACATTGTTGTCCTTTTTTGGAACCTGACTCAGATGCTTCCTTTGCTTCCTGTTTGGAAGCCCTGGTGGTCAGGGGGACTTGATATTGACCCAACACCCACACTTATCATCCAGTTGCCAAGAGTGGCCTGACTAGGGGACAGATTTTCCACATGTTTTTGACTGAACGTGGCAGTCCTGGTGTGCATGATTCTTCCTGCTCTGAAAACAAAATTCCTTTATTATGACTCTCTTTTCTTTCTTCCTTTGTGCTGATTGCCTTTTCACTATTTTCTCTGGTTTGCTATCTTTCCCTTGTTATTAAGTCACATTTTGACTTTAGGGCTCCCTCCATTCGGGAGTGAGCCCCCTTCAATATTTTCTTTTGAGAGAAGACGTTCTCTGGGAAATAAGGGTGGGTGTTGACCTTATTTCTTAAAGACTGGTTAATTAGAGAAGGTCTAATTTTCTAATTGAGAAACTGTGCCCTTCAGACAGTTTTAAATGAATTATACAATTTTTTATTGTATTGGCTATACATGTGTATTACAGTAATAGAGAAGTTATTCACCTGGAAGACCAATCGCATGTCCATGTCTGCAATGTGAGGCCACAATGGTTTTAGCAAGTTGTACATGGAAGCAGAGGAAGGAGCAACTACATGGATTGCTTTTAGTCCAATGGCCATAACTCCTCCTTCTCTATGCCTCTTAAGCCCCTCCTCTATTCGATAGTTGGGAGCCTGACATTTTACTCAGTAGAACTTTAACCTAGGGCTTTGACACCTGTTATAAGTTATGTATTATTTAGAGTGAATGTGAATCTGAAAGTAAGCTTTAAAAAGTAGAGGAAAGAGGAAGTAAGAAGACATGGGGGCCTGAGTTGGTAGAGGTGGCATTGCCAAGAGTGAGGGAGGAGGTAATGGAAGGAAAGTTGGGGACGTAAATACCTGACTGCTTATTTTAAAACATGATGTCAGTCTACACTTCTGAAATTACCTTTGTTATCTGGCAAGCTTTATTTTTCTCCCACTTTCAGCTAAAAAAAAAAGTATCTGTAAGCCATCCCAACAAGGTCTGTTTCTGAAAGCACAGATTATTGCCTTTAAAGGGGAAAAAAAAAAAAAAAGACCATTACACTTGTAAGTGGCCTGAAAATCTTCAATGTATTCAAAATTGTACCAGTAACTAAACCTGGGTCTAGACTTCAAATATGTGGACTGTTGACTATTATCAGTTTGGGTACATCTGGAGCTGCTTCAGTGATTTGCTATGATTATTCATTATTTTCTCTCTGTTCCCTTTTGGGTACAAAGAGGATCTTAGCTTTTTCCCTGTCTTTGATCTTAGTCTCCTCTGCAAATAAGACTACATGTGAAAAAAAAAAAAAAAAGAATTTCTGTAAAAGAAAGAGTTGTCATCACTGCTAAAATCACATAAATAGTTAAATTAAAAATTCAGTCAATTATCCAGATAATTCATGTGAAGGAGCACCTTAGTCTTTGAAATTATTAGGTTAATGGCCATGGTTCTTTTCATTTTCCAAGAATAGATAAATTGTGGTGCCTGTTATAAAACTTTAATGCTCTTTTTTCAAATTTAACATTTCCTGTCAAAAGATTTTAGTTATGGATTAAAAAAGTCATACACCAAACCATATGATAAATTAAATTTGGTGATTTAAAAACTGAAATGTTGCTGTGATGGACAGATTGTTTAACAGGAAGATAAGATTTTGCCAACGCAAGAGAGAGGTCCCATGAGCATCTTTTTGGAAGCAAAGCATCTGTTCAGTTGGTTTATTTTTCTTCTTTTTAGATCTACCAAAAAGTAACTTTTTCAAGTGAAGTTCCAAGAGAGCTCTTAAAGGTCCACATCTCTGTTCATTTGTCCTTTGGAATTTCTGTTAATTTTTAGAGGGGATTCAGAATGGTCTATAAAAAACATTTTTCAGTTTTAATTATTGTAAAAAATTCAAATGCCAAGATTAGCCCCCTTTGCTGCCACCTGTTGTTCTACCAAGGAAATGACTCACTGGTAATACTTTTTTTTTTAACCTAAATTACTCATCAAAATCATTATTTCCAATATTAAGAAGAGATTCTCTAACAGTTGGGGAAACAGGTTTTCAAGTACTCACTCATGACCATGCAGAGATTTAGATTTTCCTCTTGGCATATGCAGTAGACATTTGAGAAGGTTGAATAGACAAAGAACAAAGAAAGCCTGATTCCTAAACAAGCTCATCATACCCAAAAGAGCTTGTAAGCTAGTCTTTGTAAAGTAAAAGTGTTTAATTTAATGGCAGCACTCTTAGCCCTGTAAGTAAAATTTAAATTCAAGATCTCCTTCCACCCCCTCAGTTGCTGTGTATTGGGCACATGGTTAAAAACTGGAAATACAGACATGAATGTAACATGGTCCCAGACTTTGAGCATTTCAGAATTTAAAAGAGAAGACAGATTATATTGAGAGAAGGAAGTCCCTTGTTCATGTCGATATAGGATGCATTGGTGAGGAATCAGATAATCAAGATAGGAGACATTGATGGCAATCCTGTTTTGAAGTAACAACAGTGGTGATAGAAATGGAGAAGATGCAATGAAAGAGATAATTTAAAGATTGAGACTTGGTGACTAAAAGGTTTGGGAGAAAGACCATTTTATGTTCAGAGTGAAGCAAGTTGGAAGGGGGTGTTGGCTGCCAGGAAAAATGGTTTTTTAGCTGTGTTTCACTTACCAGGAGATCCATAAAACTACTCAACTATCTGAAATATAACCACCTCCCAAAAAACAAACCATGATAATAAACAAATAAAAATCATACGGCAAACAGTTGAGTAGCTCCAAAATAGGTATGACAAAGGTATCTTAAATTAAGCTCTTACATTCTATCCATAGTAGGTTATTTTTGTCTCTGGCTAAGATGATATTAACTCTTATTTTAGAAACAATTTTAACTTAATTAAAATTTTAATGCATGGACGATGAGAAGCGGGAAATTAGGATGAGGAACAAGGTTGGGGAAATCATTTCTGGAGGCAGACATACTGGGAGCTGTAAGAGTCATGGCTGACAGTTTAACTTTCTAAATATTTTAGATTTCAGATTTTTAAAATTTCACCTAACTTCATGTTTCAATATCACCCTCTTGCCTTTCTCAGAATCTTTTACCATTCACCTTGGCCTTAGATTGATGCTTCAGCCAGGAGAGTTCACTTTGTGAATGTCCTGACTTGAGTTGGCAAGGGGTCTCCTGGGAAGAGTGCTGGGTTGACTGTTTCTTAGGTACTGGCCCATTGCATAATGGCCAACCACATCTTAACAACAACACAACAAAAATAATGCAAACATTTATCACTAAGTAGGTGCCGAGCACTGTTCTAAAGCTTTACATATCATTAATTTATTGGATCCTCCCCATTACCCTCGGAGGTAAATGCTATCCTTAAGCCTGCTGTACAGATAAGGAATAGAGCACAGAGATCACACAGATAAGGAGAGGTGGATCCAGGATGCAAATCCAGAAAGTCTGGGTCCAAAGCCCATGCTCTTACCCACTACACACTACGCACTACAGCTTCTTAATGATGACAGCTGGTAAAGAGCTTTTCCAAAGGGAATAGGATTATATTAGTCTCAAAGTATGCAAAGTGTAGACAGCTAAAGCTAAAGATACTATGTCAAGGCTGGTATTTTGTGTTCTAAACCATCCTTTCGCTTATGGTGAAAACAGTTTACACTATGTTTTTCTCACAGAATTGACTTACAGGTAGATATATTAATTCAATGAATTAATCTGTCTCAGTAAATAGACTATACATCTACATGCTAGTGCTATGTGTTGTTCTTGCCAAATGACTCCTCATAATTTTCAGGGTTAATAAATATTTTATTGAGCACCCTCTGCTCCCCAATTTCTGATTAACATGTTATATTTCTTTAGGTGGATTTCCACATACATTATAAATACTAAATTACTCTTTATATATATGGAGTACCATATGATAAAAATATGATAGAAATAAAAGGAATGCAAATCGGAACATATTAGTACACAGCATAAATTCATTGTTCCTTTAGTTTTTCCCTGCTAGATTATCTAAACTACAAAACCAATAATTGTTCATTTTATTTACTTATTTATTTATTTAATTTTTATTGGCATACAGTTGATTTACAATGCTGTATTAGTTTCAGGTGTACAGCAAAGTGAATCAGTTATACATATACACATTCTTCTTTTTTTTTTAGATTATTTTCCCATATAGGCCATTACAGAGTACTGAGTAGAGTTCCCTGTGCTATATAGCAGGTTCTTATTAGTTATCTATGATGACTGCTCATTTTAAAGAGGAAGCTAAAGCAAGATTTATTAAAAAGTAAACATCTTTTTCTCTTTTTTCTTCAATTTCTACTCATCTGAGTTATCTCGTATTAACAGCCTGGCCTATGAAAGACAGGGAAAGAAGAGTGGCCAGTGAAAAAACAAAAACAAAACACAAAATCAATCTAAACTGATACCAAAAAAGAAAAAAAAATTCTCCCAACATTTGTGACGTATCCACTCAACTAAAATTGTGTGTGTGAAAGTGCTCAGAGAGGGAATAAAGACATACACCCCACACATGCACACACCCACACTTATATTTCTCTTGTTTATCAGGAATATTCCCGATAGATTGCCTAGTGAAAATAGCAAGTCACCAAGTAATGTGTGCAGTATGATTCTATTTCCTTACACAGAAGCAAACCATTATGTACGTGCATTCTTGTATATATTCATATTTGTTTAAGCAAAGATAAAGGTGAGGTAGGATGCACCTTAGGCTTGTTGGCATTTGTTATCACAAAGAGTAGCATTGGAGAAAGGGAACAGAGAGGTGGGATGCAGGCAATAATTAGCTTTCCTTTGTATATCTTTGTACTACACAGCTTCATTTGCTACAGTAAGATTGTTTTACTCTTTAAAATAAAAAAAATATAATATAAAAGAAAGTTTAAAAAGGGGAAAATATCAAACAGCAACAAACACACTGCCTAATAGGTGTGTCTTCCCACAATTTTATTCATGTTCCCAGAAACATATAAACACATATGTAGGATTTATTTTATATAAAAACTGAATCATATTATACACTTTAATTTATAATTTGATTTTTGTATTGAACAGTACAACATACACATCCCATCAGGACAACAGAGACACCTCAAACTCATCCCTTTATTTATTTATTTATTCATTTATTATTTTATCAAAGTATAGTTGATTTACAATGTTGTGTTAATTTCTGCTGTACAGCAAAGTGATTCAGTTATACATATATATACATCCTTTAAAAAATATTCTTTTCCACTATGGTTTATCATAGGATATTGAATATGGTTCTGGGTGCTATATGGTGGGACCTTGTTTATCTATTCTATATATAATGATAGCTTACATCTGCACCTTTTAAATAGTCACACCATATTTCACAGTTCTTCCATCCATGGGTGTCATACTAGCTCTATATTACTAAAACCAGTGCTGCAATGCAGCTCCTGTACATATACATTTACTTCTGTGGAATAAATTCCAAAGTGACCTTCTTGGAACATAAGTCATAGTACGTTTAATTTTAATAAATTTTGCAAGATTAATTCCCAAAGACTGTACCAATCAACATTCTACCAACATTGGATGATACCATTTCTTGAAACTGTAGGCCAATTTAATGTGAATAAAATGGTATCTCACTATAGTCATAATTTACATATTTCTGACCACTTATACGATTAACCATCTTTTATTTGCTCATTTTCCGTTTTAATTCCTCTCTCATAAATAGTTTGGTAAATTATTTAAATTATTGAATTATTTCTCTTTTTCTTTTATAACACTGGTAAGAAATTAAATAAATACACTTTCTCATAGTCACAAATTTTTTTTCTAAATCATTAGTATTTAACTTTATGTTATTTTCTGACATGTGAAATATTTTGATTTTGGTGGTCAGATTTATTCTTTCATTATTTTGAGTATTCCAGAGTCCCTGACTTCTTGAGAGATCTCTCACATGCTAAGTTTACATAAATTTTTTCCTGAAATTTATTGTAATATTTAAATTCAGAAAACCATTTAAGGCATTCACTCATTTACAAATAAAGATAAATCAGCGTATTCTTGAAAATTTATAGTATTTAAGTTTATTGTTTTGAAGCTTTGTCTAGGAAGTCTAAAATAATTTTGAACTAACAGTAAAGATAATATTTTTCTTTTTTATGATTTACTGGAAACGGTTACAGTACTTCACCATTTATAGAATTTGCTATTGATTTTGGGTAACCTTTAACATGTTTAAGTAAGTTTTTTAAATTAAGGTAGTTTTAGGAATGAGTTTGCATTTTATCATATTCTTTTACAGCAGCTGTTGTTATAAGAATGTTTTTTTCCTTTTTAACTTAATGGTGCAATTAATTATGTTGACAGATTTTCACTTGTTGAACTACACCAATAATTTTAGTATAAAACTTAGTTATGAAACATTAAATATGCTACTAGCTTTGATTTGCTAATATTTAGAATTTTGTTTTGTTATTCTTTAGTGAAATTGGCCTATGGTTTTGTTTTTTGTATTATTTTTGTCGAATTTGGGATCAAGATTTTCCAACTTTATAAAATGAATTAGAGAAATTTCCATTTATTTTTAAACTACCTGAAATGGTTTAAATAACATAGGAATGATCTGATCTTTAAAGGTTAGAAAGAACTCAGCTGTTCAGTCTAGGCTTCTTGCCTTTTAAATTAGCAGATATTCAATTGTTTGATCTTTTGTATGATATTGATCTACTCAGATTTTCTTCTTGTGTCAAATTCAGGAGGTGAACATCATTTCCTCTGTGCTGCCCCATGTGGTAGCCACTAATTGTATGTGACTATTGAAATGTAAATTAATTGAAATTGAATAAATTTTAAAAGTTTAGTTCTCCAGTCTTATTAGCCACATTTCAAGTGCTCCACAACCACATAAGGGTAAAGGCTACCATGGGGATCATGCAAAGAGAGAATGTTTCCATAATTGCAGAAATTCTATTAGGCAGCACTGTTCTAGCTGTCTAAATATGTTGCTAGGAAGTTGTGTGTTATATTATCTTTAATACTTTTAATTGCTTATCTAAGCAATTGTAATACCTTATCCACATGTATATTCCTTAATATTACTCTCCTAAGATTTCTTATTTCCTTATTCAGTTTGCTTATCTATTTAAGTAGTCATAAAAAAACCTAGATTTTGCTTTTATTATTCTTTCAATATTTCCCTTCTATTCTATTTTAATTATTTTCACTACATATACTATTTATTATGATTAATTCCATTTTGATTTATTTTTTCCTTTTATTTTCTTAAGTTAAACGGTTCATTTATTTTCAGTGTTTCTGCACATTTATTCTGGTAACATAACAGTGGTTTTATTCCTTAAATTTTACTTTATCTTCTTTTCCATTACTTTTTTCTTCTCTTTATCTTACTTCACTTTTTTTGTCTTGGGGAAGTTTCTCTGTTCCCCTTTACCCTTATTAATTTAGAATTAGCTTCTGATTTGATTCCCTTCCAGTCTTTACCAATCAAAATTAGCGTTTTAGAATATTTTAGGAGTGTTGAATATTCTCTTCCCAAGATGTTTCACTTGCTGTGTCTTCACACTTCATGTAGAAATTAAACCGTTAGAAAATATTTAGTTTCCCACTTCCTTCCACCCTTGCTCCAAATCCTTAGTTAAAACAATTTAGAATTTTTAGTATCATGCTATTATGAGGCTGTCTCTTAAATTATGTCTTTTTATTTCAACAATTCTTTTAAAATACATTTTACAAAATTCCAATCATTCTGCCATCGTCAACATAGACTTAACTCTAGTGAACGATGATTTGGAAAGTGTGTCTTCTCTCTTTCTTTTGTAACTTTCTCTCTGAGAGCTGTAAAATTTTCTTTTTCTCCTTGCATTTCAGAAATGTTGCTATGATATGTCTAGATGTGTGTGTGTGTGTGTGTGTGTGTGTGTGTGTGTGTGTATTCATCAGTACTGCCTACGGCATGGTGAATTCTTTTGATCTGAATACTGTACAATTCAGGGTAGCTTCCTTCTTTTTTGGTAGCTTCCTTTAAAACAAATTTTTTGTCTAATGATCCATTTTCTATCTGTCCTCCACTGCCTTTCTGGACACTCTCATAACACTCTCATTAGATCTCCTGAATCTGTTCTGCATGTCTCATGTTCTCTCATTCATAAATTCCAGCTCTGTGGGCGTTAAGTTTTTGTTATGGCATATCACTTTCTCTTAATCCTTGAGAACCCTAAATAGCCAACTGGCATTTATCATTCTCTTATTTTTCATTTTTTAAATCCAACTTTTTTAAAAAGCAGAAACCATATTCATTTATTCTAAAAAGTATTTTGGGGGCTCTAATTTTATCTCCTTGAGGTCCCTTATTACTTTTGGCCCAAAGATTTTGTTCATCTTTTCTATTGGTTCTATTTCAGTGGAAGCTACCAGTTTTTGTTTTTCCAAATTGATTTTTCTTCTTAAGTAAACATTCTGTTGTTCTGCCTTAAATAATTTCTATTTCTTATTGTTGTTGTTTATCCATAGATGTCTTTCCCCTTTGTATCGTGAATCAGGCTGTTGCTTTTATATAGGTTGGGAAAATGGGGCTGCTTCTTTTCTTGTGACTGACTGCAAGGGGTATAAATTGTACCCCTCTGCTGACAGCTAGAAGGCATCTGCGTGAGCCTCTTAGGGTGGGCTTGCTACAGTCATTTGTTTCCCGATTGCCAGACTGGGGCTCTTCCACCCACTAGCGTGTAGTTCCACCAGTTCACTGCTTTCTAAGGGTTGGCAGTACTCAAAGACACACAGGCAGCAATGGGTTGGAAATGTGCCTGAGGTCCTGTAGAATTCTGTCAGGATGTCACTGTAGAATTCTAGAGAGAAAACGGAGAGAGAAAAAGAAGCCAGTTAAAGAAATGTTTTGAGATGTGGATTCTGTCTGGAAAACAGATAACTTGCAATTCAGTAAAAATAGTTAACTATGAAAGTTGTCTATAGCTCCAAGTTATATAGGTTTCAAAATTTATGAACACATAAAAGTATCAATTTACTATGCTTTAAACAATTTAACCCTCAACTTGTAAAAATATCTGTTTCCTGATGTGTAGAATAAGTCTGGAAAATGCTTAAAAAGAAGGATTAGGAATTGATCTTGAAGTGATTATGTAGGAAATTTATAATTTTAATGATTTGCTAGGCACAGTTCAGGAGATCTAGATTGGATGCAGTACATCTATTCACCATTTGTTGACCCTGAATAAGTCATTTAACCTCAACATAACTTAGCATTTCTCATCTAAAATATACAAAATATGAGCAGAATTTCAAGGATTAGCTGAGCTGACCCATGACCTACATAACATACTCTTGCAAAACAGCCTCAGAGATTTTTTTTTTGCCTCGGCTAAATTAAAAATCACAAGATCTCATGGTCCTTTGAAGTTTTGTTTTGTGAATAGCGAAAACCTGGGATGCTAAATCTGTGAATACCATGCGTACATGCCATAATGCTGGTCTCATTTTGAATTGTCAACATGTGTGTGACATGTGTGTGCAGAAACATGCATAATATGGGCCATGTGAGAATGTGATGCTAAGCATTGGACCTTATTAATAAAAATTACCAGAAGGTCAATATTGAGCCAAGAAAACATTATGAAAACACTTCAGGATAAAAACTCAAATTTAGGAAAATCCAATTCAAGCTTCGTCCTTTAGAAAAACACTACTGTACGGAGAATACTAAAGAGGGACAGAAATTAGGGCAAAGCTTAAAGAATCATAGATTGATGCATATAATGCTAGAATGTTTCCTACCCGATATTTTTTTCCTGAAATTCTCTATTAGCAGTTACTACCTACCTTTGAGTGATTTATTGGAGCTACTTAAATTTCCTACAAGCTGTCACAGCTGAGTAGACTAAGACGCTTCTGGGAGGTTAACTATGTCCCATTACATTGATTGCTTTTGTATCCAATTAGAACACCTCAGTCTGGCAAAGATATTGACAGAGATTACAGCGGGTGACAGCCATGCACCTAAAGGGGAGGGGTGTGTGTGTGTTTAGGAATGAGTGAGATACAAAGATTGGACCCTTGCTGAGCATTTTGCTAGAGATTTAGAAAACAGTATACTTTAGCCATTACTGACCATTACAAGCAAATATTTTGATTTTTCATACACAAAAAATGAAAACGATACATTGCTCTTTGCTCATCTCTGCTTTGCTGCCTTTCCACTGGGGGTCTGAGACCTTCATTTGCTGGCCCTTGGCTTTTCTATTCTGTGGGTAAAGGCTGTAAAGCCTGCAACTGTTTGTAGTTCAAGCCACGTTATATATTTTCTGCTCAGCAATACCGCCAAGAAATATGCCTTTCTCGGCTTGGTCCTTCTAATGGTATGCTGTGGCACACACATATCTGGCCTCTGACATCTGCAGTTATCACAGGTTGGTTTCTCATCTCTGCATTGCATTGCTGTCTTTTGAAAAAAAGAAAAAAAAAACTGTTTGCTTTGTGAGAATCAAGATTTTTAAAAAATTATTGCCATTAGCACCTTCCCATTATTATATTCACCGGCACGAGTCAACCTATTGCAACCAACCATTTAGAATCAAGGTGCTTTGGGTATTCTGTCTACCATCACTCACACACATCACCACACATACACTCTTATTCCTGAGAAATTAGATCTTTATCTGTTGCCTGACAACTTTATTCTGAAAGAAGCCCAAGTAATTGGATCAAGATATTTCTCAGCAGGGCTTCATTTATGTTTCTAAATATAGCGTGTTCACTGCCAATTTTTCCATAGGTTGCCTGCTCAGCTATGCTGGAAACAAAGAGAGATTTGGTGTTTAATAGAATATTCCTCTGTTATTTTCTTTTATGTGACTATATCTCTAACTCCTTTACCTTGGGATTTAGTTCAGCCCATATACACTACCAGTTGATCAACGATCATGTGTAAAGAGCCTTCTTAAGCCCTTCTAATAAAATGTGACACATGATAAATATTTCTTAGTAAATGAGTGTTGTATTTTGATTCTAATCAGTCCTGATTTATATTGAAATCAGTGCTGACAGCCTCATGGTTTATAATTTCATTTATCTCTTCCTTTGACTGTCAGTACAGCCTTATGTCAATTAGTTGAAAAGTGAAAGTTCTTTTTGTCTGTTAATTACTTTGTTTACATAGGACTAAAATACTAGTTTAACTGTTTTGTCACAGTTAAGTGATGTAAATTTTAGCAAGAATTTAATGTGGGGGCAGTAGCAGTGAACAATGAAGTTAAGTATTATGGTTAAAAATAAACATTTAAAAAATAAATATATAGATCTGTTTTGCTATAATGACTGAAAGGAAAAAAGATGGCAATTTCTTGAAACTCACAAAAAATGTATCATGTTTCTTTCAGTAGAGTCAGCTTAGGATGTCTGGCATTGCAGTGGAAGGCCTGACATTGCAGCTCAAACCTGTAATTCACTCCCTGTTCTGTCATGAGGTTGTGTGACTTTGCTGATTTTCAAATAGGCTGTATTATTTTTCACTTCTGTAAAAGGATGAAATTAGAACACTGCTTAACACCATACACAAAAATAAACTCAAAATGGATTAAAGACCAAATGTAAGGCCAGACACTATAAAACTGTTAGAAGAAAACATAGGAAGAACACTCTATGACATAAATCACAGCAAGATCCTTTTGGACCCACCTCCTAGAGAAATGGAAATAAAAACAAAAATAAACAAATGGGACTTAATGAAATGTAAAAGCTTTTGCACAGCAAAGAAAACCATAAACAAGACCAAAAGACAACCCTCAGAAGGGTAGAAAATAGTTGCAAATGAAGCAACTGACAAAGGATTAATCTCCAAAATTTACAAGCAGCTCATGCAGCTCAATATCAAAACAGTAAACAACCCATTCCAAAAATGGGCAGAAGACCTAAATAGACATTTCTTCAAAGAAGATATACAGATTGACAACAAACACATGAAAGAAGGCCCAGCATCATTAATTATTAGAGAAATGGAAATCAAAACTACAGTGAGATATAATCTCACACCAGTCAGAATGGCCATCATCAAAAAATCTACAAGCAATAAATGCTGGAGAGGGTGTGGAGAAAAGGGAATCCTCTTGCACTGTTGGTGGGACTGTAAATTGATACAGCCACTATGGGGAACAGTTAGGAGGTTCCTTAAAAAACTAAAAATAAAACTACCATATGACCCAGCAATCCCACTACTGGGCATATACCCTGAGTAAACCATAATTCAAAAAGAATCATGTACCAAAATGTTCATTGCAACTCTATTTACAATAGCCAGGACATAGAAGCAACCTAAGTGTCCATCAACAGATGAATGGATAAAGAAGATGTGGCACATATATACAGTGGAATATTACTCAGCCATAAAAAGAAATGAAATTGAGTTATTTGTAGTGAGGTGGATGGACCTAGAGTCTGTCATACAGAGTGAAATAAATTAGAAAGAGAAAAACAAATACCATATGGTAACACACACATATATATATGTATTATGGAATCTAAAAAAAAAAAATGGTCATGAAGAACCTAGGGGCAGGATGGGAATAAGAAGCTGATCTACTAGAGAATGGACTTGAGGACACGGGGAGGGGAAGGGTAAGCTGGGAAAAAGTGAGAGAGTGGCATGGACATGTATACACTACCAAATGTAAAATAGATATCTAGTGGGAAGCAGCCGCATAGCACAGGGAGATCAGCTTGGTTCACTGTGACCACCTAGAGGGGTGGGATAGGGAGGGTGGGAGAGAGGGAGATGCAAGAGGGAAGAAATATCGGGATAGATGTATATGTATAGCTGATTCACTTTGTTATAAAGCAGAAACTAACACACCATTGTAAAGCAATTATACTCCAATAAAGATGTTAAAAAAATTATATTAATACCATGACGTCTATTTGACTGAAATAACTATTATGAATTGTTTGAAAATAAATATAAGAAATTATTTTTTAAAGAAAAGAAAATACATTTTATCAGGTTCCTTTTATACATATTAATCTGAGTCTGTCTCTTATTACTAACACTTTAAAATTAAAAGGATTTTGTGTCTAAGAAGAAAAAGAACTAGTTTTTTTTTTTTTTTTTTTTTTTACGTGGGCCTCTCACTGTTGTGGCCTCTCCCGTTGCGGAGCACAGGCTCCGGACATGCAGCCTTAGTGGCCATGGCTCACGGGCCTAGCCGCTCCGCGTCATGTGGGATCTTTCCGGACCGGGGCACGAACCCGCGTCCCCTTCATCGGCAGGCGGACTCTCAACCACTGCGCCACCAGGGAAGCCCAAGAACTAGTTTTGAAATATATATTGGAGTGAATGTGATACAATGAGTAGACAAATCTGGAAGCCACCTATATATCTCGCTCTGATTTGCCTGAACAATATGCTACCTACAGGCAGGTGGGGGTCAGGGAAGGTCCTTCATGCTCTTGGCTGGAGAGGCTGAATTTCCCACAGGATTGGAGAAAAGGCTCTACTTTCCATGGATGCCAAGTTGGCTTGAATCTCAGACTGACTGGAGGTCAATTTTCTGTTTATCCACCATTTACCACGTAAGAAGGAAAAATAACAAAGTGGATGAGATTTTTCTACTCAAAAACACACCATGTGTCCCTCAGTGCCTGGGTACAAATTCCCTCTCTGTGGGTTGATGGAAGAAACAGGAGGCTGGGGCCTTCATATACAGACCCTAGACTTATAAGTTTTTCCAATAAAATTATTTTACCCATACTAAGTGACATAGTGGGATTCACTTTCCTTCTCAATGGTGAGTCATCCCAATCTATATCCTTTCTCTCTTCTTCTCCATACCCCATCCATCCTGTGTTTAGTCCTTGGACAGCTGAGGAAGTTTGTGATACTGAATAAGAAGAAAATTTCCAGGCCTTACAGGAGGCTTTGAAATGAGAGATCCAAGCTGGTCCATCTGTGTTGTTGTGGGCTGTCAAGGCCAGAGTTTTTCATTTTTCTCTGCATCTTCCTTTTCTAAACTCTACTTTTCTTTCTTTCCATAGGGACAGATGGTAAAAAGGACTTTAAATAATAATGATATGAACTACAATGGCAGAAGCATGTAATAGACACATTTCCCCCTATACCTCCCACTAAGTTCAGCTACAAGTCCTGGAAGATATATGTAAAACAAACAAAAAATTATTAAAGATGGGGAGAGAAAGGCCAACTAGAAAGCACAGTACCTGGGGAACAGCATGGTGGTGAGTTTCCTGGATTTTCTTTTTTCCACATATATCCTGGACTGGGTGATAGAAAAGCTAGCAACCCATAAATACTAACAGGAACAAACAGAAAAAAACAAAACAAACAAAAAAACAAACAAAGAAGCAAAAAAACAGCAAGAATAAAAACTTTCTCTCTCTGGCCAAAGGACCAGGCAAGGGGAAAGACAAGAAAATTTTAGAACATAACTGCATTATTCCAGCCGAACACCATGGAAAAATTTATGATCTCACACCCAACACACACAAGCAAAGGCTGACTGGCTTGCCCTGTGTAACAAGGCACTCTTCTTGCCAGGTTGGTGCCAGAAAAGACCAAATGGGGAGCTGTACATTCATCCCCACCATGCAGTAGTGAGCTCTCCCATCCCTGTTTCAGTGGAGAAGACATGGGGAGCCTGGAATTCCATCCCTACTTGGTAATAATGAGACATCCCTCTCTCTCCCTGTTGAGAGAGTATCAGAGGATTCTTAGTGACTAGTCAGGGTTTTCACCAACGTCCAATGATAACAAAGCCACATGACGCAACATCAGTGGAGGCCACACAGTGAGCAGTAACAAGGCACCCTACCCCTCCTATCTCCATGGTGGTGTCAAAACCAAGCAGGACCTTGTGGGACCCTCCCAGGTACAAAAGCCTTTCTAGATTTCTGTATATCTTTCTTTTCTTTTCTGCTTGAGCCTTTGTAGGGTCAGTATGACCAGATTTAAGCTAATAAATTTTGCAGGAGCTGCCCCAAACTGCTCAGCCTTTAAGGGACAAAGATAAAAACCTGTAACTAAAGTCTATGGGCAGGAGGGGCAGGCTCCTTGTCCAAATTCTGGAAGCTCCTCCTCCCTCATCTTAGCCTATAGCTGCTGTCTTTGATATTAACTCACCTAATCTTAGATTTTGGGGGGAGAAAATGTGCCAGAATTGCTGATGCATACAAGAACTCAAGGTTGCTGACTACATCTCTGGTGTCACACAGGTGGTGTCCAGACTTTCACAAGACATCAGGAGCCGAAGATTAACCACCAATACCACTTGCCCCATTTTTGCTTCTTTGTTCTGCCTCTCCCTTTAAAAGCCCTTTGGCTGCACCCCGTTGTTAAGATGGTTTTTAAGGAGATGGTTTTTAAGATGGTTTTAACTAGTCCACCATCTTCTTATTTAGCTGGCTTTCTTGAATACAGTGGCTTTCCTTGCCTCAGCACCTTGTCACTCAACTTATTGGCCTGTTGGCAGCAAGTAGTGGAACCTGGATTCTGTAACAAATTTTGGCAAGCCATCCAGGATCTGACCCTCTGGGGCCTCTGGGGCCTGCCTCGGTTCCCAACAAGCTAAGCAGTAGGCTACAGAGTTTCACCTGGGCAAACGAAACTGTAGCCATTATTATAAATAAAATAAAGGCAATTTCCTTTTGCTTTTAAACTAACCACAGTGATGCACAGTGGTTAAGAATATGAGTTCTGGTTTTACAGAGCTGAATCTATTACCTTGGTGACCTATAGCCAGTTATTTCCCTTCCCTGTGCCCACATTTTTTCATCTGTAAACTGGGAATAATGACAGTACCTACCTCTAAGGACTATTGCGAGGATTAAATGTGATAATCACTGTAATAGGTTTAGCAGAATGCCTTGCGTATTGTAAGCCCTCAACACATGTTGGCATAATTATTATTATTTTAAAGGAAATACAGAAAATTGTATTATGGTCATCATAAATAAGATCAACAGCTAAACCACATTTATTTAAACATAAAATCATTTTGAAAAACCTCAAGAAATAATGGAAGCTATTCCAGAAACACCTACAAATTTCATTTATAAATGTAATATCTCAAGAGCAACAGAGGGATTTAATGAGATCCTGATAAAGCCAAGCAGTGGCCTTGGTTATTCTCCATCATTTACCAGATAAAATGCTTTCTGAAATTTGCCAGTTAGGAAAAGAATCTAAGCTCAGATTTTTGCTAGACAATTTAGTTATCTCAAAAATGATTTCATAGAAAATAAATTCAATAATTGATGTATTTGAAAATTTATAAGGCAATCAATATACCACATCTTTGGCAGGGATTAGCTTAATTTCCTACAGTTGAAGTTTTCGGAGACTTGTTCTTAGACTAAAAGAGATATTTTGTCAAATTTACTGAAGAATATATTGTTAATAAATATTTTCAATTTTGAGTTTTCTCTATTGTCAACATTTCAGATTCAGTCTAATCCTACAGTTTTCTCTGGCCTCTTGGTATTTAGTCTACTAAATTGTAATAACAGCAAACAGATGCTTCCTGTCTACATCAGGTAAGGTTCAATCAGAAAAGCAGGGCCGTTAGGAGATACATACAGAGAAATTTATTCAATAAATTATCTTATGGGGGATGTTTAAGCAACTCCAAAATCCACTGGGTAATCCATCAAGAGAGCAGGCTAGAAGTCTTGGGCATAGGTGGAAGCTATTGTTAGACAGGGGGAATTTCTTCTCTCAGGAAACCCTCAGCCCTGATTGGATCAGGTCCAGCCAGATTATCGAGGATACCTTCCTCCCAATTGATTACAGACTTTAATCACTTCTACAAAATACCTTCACAGCAACACCTAGATTAGTATTTCAATAATTGGGGCCTGAAACCTGGCCAAGTTTCACATCAGAAATACCACCACAGTTGGACATCTAGACACATCTCCTTAACCCATACTTAAAATCCAAATAAATCCAGTAACAAAGTCATATTTCTACCTAACAGGATATAACTATTCTGTTTAAAAATGAAGATACTTTCCTTTTTTTCCCCAGAGTGTACAAAGTTCTTGGATGATGTTCACTCTTCTCCAATATGCGATAACTTATTGTGATACGAAATTGATACATTAATACATCTTATGTTGGATGATAGGGAATAAGGGAGAGAAGAGAACAAAAATATTTTGTTAATATAGGTGCAAACTTATTCAAAATAAAACAAGGAAGAAATACTTAGAACTATTACAGTCCTTATTTCTGCAACTGGTCAAATGATTGTAGCTATTATTTATAACTACTTTCTTCCACTACCCATTCCATATTCCCTTTGCCCTTAGCAACCATCACAGCTGGTCATGGTTCTTTGCCTTGTGGTGTGAACCAAATTGCCATGCCTAAAGTGTTGGACCATAAGTAGTCCTGCAAGAAATAGATTGTAGTTTTTCACTGATTTTAATCAGGTTATGGGAGTACTAAGAGATACCCTAAGGGATCTCCTGGATTCAAGACATCCTCTTTCTTGCCTCCATTGTGTAGTAGCAACTCAATTTCTCCTTGATAATCAGGGTCAATAACCCCAGCCAGTAGAATATTCTCTTTACTTGCCTGATGATTGAGAAGCATGAGGAGTCCTAAGTGGATGGGGTAGCAGTCTCACCATTCAGTACAATGTCATCAACATTGTGTCTCCTGACTGAAATATTTCTCTCTTTGGAACTAAGATCTCTAGACCATGAGAGCCTACACTTGAGGAGACAGGAAGCAAAAATTTTGCTAGTGGATCACTAGTGACAAAATAAGGGGAGTTACTCCCATTTCTATCCTTTAATTCCTGGACCCATGACTCTGGTTATGGGAGAAACAGCACCATGTATTGGGCACTGACTCAGGGCATATACATCCTCCTGGAGAACCTTGCTCCACCTCTGTAAGATATTGCAATCTAGCTGGCACGGTAACTGAGTCTTCAAAAGACCATTCCACCATTCTATCAAGCCAGCTGCTTCAAGATGATGGGGAATGTGGTAAGCCTAGTGAATTCAATGAGCATGCGCTCATTGCCACATTTATCTGTAAATTTCTTCACCAGAAGCAATGCTGCATTGAACATCAATATAGTGCATAAGATATCCTATAAGTCCACAGATAATAGTTTTGGCAGAAGTATTTCATGCAGAGAAGGCAAATCCATATCCAGAGTAAGTGTCTATTCCACTAAGAACAAAGCACCTTCCTTGATGGAAACATCCATTGTAATCAACCTCTCATTAGATAGCTGATTGATCATCTCAGGGAATGATTCCATATTGGGGAGGCAATATTGGTCTCTGCTGCTGGCAGGATGGGCACTCAGCCATGGATGTAGCCAGGCTGGCCCTGGTGAGTGGAATTACATGTTGATGAGCCTGTGCATAATCTCCATTCCTGCCTCCATAGCTACTTTGCTCATGAGGCCACTTGGCAGTGATAGGATTGGCTTGAGAAATGGGTAATTGATATCCACACAGTTCATCCTATATAACTGGTTATTAAAATCTTCTTCTGACAAGGTCATCCTTTTGTAAGGATTCACATGGGGCACAAGAATCCTCACCTACTTTGCCCATTCATAGGAGTCCACCCACATCCCTCTTTCCTATCCTCCTTGTTACCACTTTTTCCAATATGTTCCTTCCATGTCTCACTGGCCTCAGACCATTAAACTATATTGACTCATACATCTAACCATTTCCCATTCCAAGGAAATTGAACACCTAGGTGAGTTCTGCTTACTGGGAGGATTTCCCTTCACCAGTGTCTTTCAGGAATGTACCAGAAAAGAACTACAGTGCTGCAACTAAACATTTTCCAGTGGTGTCTGCATATTGTGCAGAACCACCTGTAATCCAGATCCAAATTTTCTCTTCCTCATTCAGTTGATATTAGGAAACTCCTCATGAGGTGGCAGGTGTATGCAGAGAGATAGAAGGTAATGTAATAGGAGTAGGGCCATAGGCAAGTGGGTCACCACCTCAGGTAACTTACTTGTGCCGTCAGGATCTGCTCCCGCCCAAAATTATACATACCACTTCTATTTGGTTCTGGAGCGCTACTATGCATGCCCAACTCTATGGCTTGGAAGGTCAGATAACAACCAGCTCATGATGGGCAGTTCAAACTGCCTGGTAACTTGGTGTCCCGTGGTCAAATATTCAGTCTTTTCTAAGGCCCAGTAGCAAACCAAAAGCTATTTCTCAAAAGTAGAGTAGTTACCTGCAGAAGAGAACAGAGCTTTACTCCAACATCTTAGCACTTTGTGTTGTGATTCACTTATAGGAGCCTGCCAAGACTCTAAACCGCATCCCTATTTGTCACTGACAATTTTAAGCATCATCAGAAACGCCAGATCATATGGTTCAAATGGCAAAGCAGCTTGCACAGCAGTCTAGGCCTGTTGCAGAGCCCTCTCTTTAGACCTCCTCAAAATTAGCAGCTCTTCAGGTGATTTGGTAAATGGGGCAGGATAGCATACCTGAAAGAGAAATGTGTTGTTCCCCAAATCCAAAGAGGTCCACTAGGCATTATGTCTCTTTTCTGGTTATAGGTGGGCCAGACAGAACAAGTTATTCTTCATCTTAGAAGGGATGTCTTGACCTGCCTCTCATTATTTTATCCTTAGAAACAGCTGAGATGCAAGACTTCTGAATTTTTGTGGGATATATTTCCTACCTTCTGAGACACAAACATCTAGAGTAGTTGCTACTTTCTGCTCACTAGATCCAATCAGCATAATATCATTAACATAAAAGACCAAGGTGATATTTTATGGAAAGAAAAAGTGATTAAAATCCCTGTGAAGTAAATTATGATACAAGGTTGAGAACTGATATACTCCTAGGTAAAGCAGTGAGGTGTATTGCTGACCTTTCCAACTGAAGGAAAACTACTATTACTGATGTTTACTGGCATATATAGTGAAAAAATTATTTTCTAGGTGAATAGCTGCATACGAAATACCAGTGGTGTGTTAATTTACTCAAGCAATGAAACAACATCTGGAACCACAGCTGCAATTGGAGTCCTTATCTGATTAAATTTATAATAATCCACTGTCATTCTCCAAGATCCATCTGTTTTGTGCACAGGCCAAATAGCTGAATTGAATGGGGATGTGGTGGGAAGTTAACATGCTTACAACTTTCATGTCTTCTAGGATTGTGGTACTGCTTTGGTTTACTATTTTCCTAGGTAGAGGCAGTTGTAGTGACTTCCACTTGATCTTTCCTTCCCTAATATCCCTTACTCAGAGGTCAGAGAAACAATGAAGAGTCTGCCAATTTCTAAACATGACTATTACAATTATTAATTCTGGAATAGAGAAATAATTACAGATGGGTAATGACACACACTGAGCCCACTGTGAGGTGGACTTGAGCTACAATCCCATTGAACATCTGATCTCCATTAATCTCTATTATGACTGGTAGAACAGTGACCTTTTTGGAATGTCCAGAAATTAATGTCAGTTTAGAGCCAGAGTTCAGTAATACCCCGCAAAGTGTGATGATTTCCCTTTCCCCAGTACAGTCACCTTGGTACATAGCCCTAGGTCCCTTTGGAGAAGGCTAGGAGAAAGATGAAAAATACTAATTTTTGGCAGATAGTGAGGTTCTTCTTCAAGGGAATCTATCCTCACCTTCATTAAAGGATTCTGGGAGAACTAGAACAAGAAATTTTACAATTTGTATGGAAACACAAAAGACCACAAATAGCCAAAGCAATCTTGAGAAAGAAAAACGGAGCTGGAAGAATCAGGCTCCCAGACTTCAGGCTATACTATAAAGCTACAGTAATCAAGAGAGTATGGCACAAAACCAGAAATATAGATCAATAAAACAGGATAGAAAGCCCAGAGATAAATCCACACACATACCATCAACTTATCTTTGACAAAGGAGGCAAGGATATACAATGGAGAAAAGATAGCCTGTTCAATAAGTGGTGCTGGGAAAACTGGACAGCTACATGTAAGAAAATGAACTTAGAACACTTCCTAACACTGTACATAAAACTAAACTCAAAATGGATTAAAGACCTAAATGTAAGGCCAGACACTATCAAACTCTGAGAGGAAAACATAAGGCAGAACACTCTCTGACATAAATCACAGCAAGATTCTTTTGGACCCACTTCCTAGAGAAATGGAAAAATAAAGATAAACAAATGAGACCTAGTGAAACTTAAAAGGTTTTACACAGCAAAGGAAACAATAAACAAGACCAAAAGACAACACTCAGAATGGGAGAAAATATTTGCAAATGAAGCAACTGAAAAAGAATTAACCTCCAAGATTTACAAGAAGCTCATACAGCTTAATAACAAAAAAAACCAAACAACCCAATCCAAAAATGGGCAGAAGACCTAAACAGACATTTCTCCAAAGAAGATATACAGATTGCCAACAAACACATGAAAGAATGCTCAACATCATTAATCATTAGAGAAATGCAAATCAAAACTACAATGAGATATCAACTCACACTGGTCAGAATGGCCATCATCAAAGAATCTAGAAACAATAAATGCTGGAGAAGGTGTGGAGAAAAGGGAACACTCTTGCACTGTTGGTGGGAATGTAAATTGATACAGCCACTATGGAGAACAGTTTGGAGGTTCCTTAACAAACTAAAAATAAAACTACCATATGACCCAACAATCCCACTACTGGGCATATACCCTGAGTAAACCATAATTCAAAAAGAGTCATGTACCAAAATGTTCATTGCAGCTCTATTTACAATAGCCAGGACATGGAAGCAACCTAAGTGTCCATCGACAGATGAATGGATAAAGAAGATGTGGCACATATATACAATGGAATATTTCTCAGCCATAAAAAGAAATGAAATTGAGTTATTTGTAGTGAAGTGGATGGACCTAGAGTCTGTCATACAGAGTGAAGTAAGTCAGAAAGAGAAAAACAAATACTGTATGCTAACACATATATATGGAATCCAAAAAAAAAAAAAGGTCATGAGGAACCTAGGGGTAAGAGGGGAATAAAGATACAGACCTACTAGAGAATGGACTTGAGGATATGGGGAGGGGGAAGGGTAAGCTGTAACTAAGTGAGAGAGTGTCATGGACATATATACACTACCAAACGTAAAATAGATAGCTAGTGGGAAGCAGCTGCATAGCACAGGGAGATCAGCTCTGTGCTTTGTGACCACCTAGAGATGTGGCATAGCGAGGGTGGGAGGGAGGGAGACGTAAGAGGGAAGAGATATGGGAACTTATATATATGTATAACTGATTCATTTTGTTATAAAGCAGAAATTAATACATCATTGTAAAGCAATTATACTCCAATAAAGTTGTTTAAAAAAATTAAAAACAAACAAACAAAAAACTAAGCATAGAACTACCATATGACCCAGCAGTCCTACTACTAGTCATATACCCTGAGAAAACCATAATTCAAAAATAAGCATGTACCACAATGTTCATTGCAGCACTATTTACATTAGCCAGGATATGGAAGCAACCTAAGTGTCTATCAATAGACGAATGGATAAAGAAGATGTGGCACATATATACAATGGAATATTACTCAGCCATAAAAAGAAATGAAATTGAGTTATTTGTAGTGAGATGGATGGACCTAGAGTCTGTCATTCAGAGTGAAGTAAGTCAGAAAGAGAAAAACATATACTGTATGCTGACACATGTATATAGAATCCAAAAAAAAAAAAAAAACGGTACTGATGAACCTAGTGGCAGGGCAGGAATAAAGATTCAGAGGTAGAGATCGGACTTGAGGATGCAGCACGGGAAGGGGAAGCTGGGACGAAGTGAGAAAGTAGCATTGACACATATACACTACCAAATGGATGGCTAGTGGGAAGCTGCTGCGTAGCACAGGGAGATAAACTTGATGCTTTATGATGACCTAGAAGGGTGGGATAGGGAGGGTGGGAGGGAGGCACAAAAGGGAGGGGATATGGAGATATATGTATACATATAGCTGATTCACTTTGTTGTACAGTAGAAACTAACAAAACATTGTAAGGCAATTATAATCCAGTAAGGATGTTAAAAAAAAAGCAAAAAACAAAAAATGGTTCTGGGACAGTAAACTAACTCAGTCTGGGAATTGATTGAGGTGTCATACCTCAATAACCTGATTTGGTAATTCAAGTTAAACTTCTGTTCACTAAAGGTCAATAGCCCTTCTATTTGTTTTTCCTCCCTGTGGACACCATGATTTACTAACTAATGCCATACATCTCTGTGAGTTAGCTTATTCTGCTTACTGCTTAGAATCTGCTATTACAGTAACAATTGTTAGCAGTTTCCTTTGTAATTCCTACTTACAAAGAGGAACAAATACAGAGCTCTCAAGGATGTTGGAGTTCCCCTCACAAATTTATTTCTTACAATGGTTGTAAAAGATTTCCTCTGGACCCTTCTAATTGGGTGATCAGGTCTTACATGATAAAGTCATTTGAGTATTCCAACTTCCCTAAGACTTTGGATACTTTCTTCTACAGTATACTAAGTCAGTCCTGACATTTCAACTTAATGTAGTATAGGACTCTTTTGGACCTATGTTTCAAACAATGAACCAAACAAGCAAGCCATTCTAGCCCATCAAGCTTAGTGATCACATATCAATAAATTCAGTCTGATCCAACCTTATATTCTTTCTGCCATGATCCACACTCTAAAGATCCATTTCTATAAATATACCCCAGATTTCTGAATATACAAGTTATAAAAATTATGCAGTTCTGCTGTGGGTCACACTTTTGTACTTTACTCTTTGGCATCTGCTGGGACTTCTAGTTAATAGGTCTAGAAGCAGAGAGGGGATGTAGATCTGGAAGTAGAAAGGGCTGATGGAGCTAGATACTAAGGCAAATGAACAGTACCTTGCAAGACAAGTACAAAGTTCTTCAGATAAAACAGGGCTAACTCCCTTAGGCAGGGGTGGGATGGCAGTTTCTACTAGCAAAGAAAACATGACAAAATTCAAGGGTTCAATGTCCCCAGCTTCACTGGAATCCATCTATCTATCCTTATTCCAATTTTCAGAATCATATTTCTTTCCAATGTTTGCCCTTATTTTAACAGTAGACACATTGTGAGGTTGGAAATTCCAGCTGTGTTGTAATTCAGCCACTTACGGGTTGAGACTCTGGGTTTAATTTTCAGACATCTCAGCTCTGTAACTATGGAAGATAGAGGTCTATTTTCATATAAAGAGGATTTTGAGTCACTTATGCAGAACCTGAGCTGGGAATTTGAAGGTCTGAGCTAATTCTCTTTTTTTCCCTACTTTCTCCAGCACAGTTAGGAGCAACTGGCTATTCCCATTATACTCCTCAGTTTGACTGAAATGTTCTAAGGTGACAAATATATATGAATGACTCATAACCTCTCCCTTTATATATATTTGATTAGAACTATCCAATGGTGATATTTTCCATATCTCTTTTGCATATCATGCAATGGATTTGTCATGTCTTTTTTATCACTGATAGAAAAAATCTTTAAATCGAATCAGATGACAGAACCAATTCCAGAAACCCCATAAACTGTTCAGAAAAATTATCTTTATGATTGTGTTCCTCTAGAACAACTTCTGATACCAAAATATGTTTCAATTTAGATTATCAGGTTAATCCAAAGAAACAGAACCAGTAGGAGATACATATGATATTTTTTGCAAGGAATTGATTTACATGATCAGGGAAACTGGTTAGCTTAGTCTAAAATCATTAGAGCAGGTCATCAGGAAGGGCAGGCTGGAACTCTCGAGTATGGGTGACAGTTTCTGGCCACAGGTTAAATTTTCTTCTTCCTCAGAGAAGCCTCAGACTTGCTCTTAAGGCCTTTCAATTGGTTGAATCAGGCCCAGCAAAATTATTTGTTAATAATCTCCCTTATTAAAGTCAACTGACTATGGGGTTTACTTATATCTACAAAATACCTTCATGGCAACACCTAAATTAGTATTTAATTGACTAAGCAGGAGCTATAGCTTAACCAACACCTTAAAAATTCCATCACTTTTCACATCAGAAAACATCAACATTATTGAAAAATGGGCTATATGTGTCCCATAAGTCATCACCGTCTCTTCTGTTATAAAAATTTTCCTTTAACTTCTTAATAGCACAAACTTTTATGTACAAAATAAGCTACAGGGATATATTGTACAACATGGGGAATATAGCCAATATTTTAAAATAACTATAAATGGAGTATAACTTTTAAAAATTGTGAATCACCATATTGTACACCTATAACTTATACGATGTTGTACATCAACAATACTTGGATAAAACATTTAAAATAATTTCCTTTATTTCTTAAAGAAATTACCCTAGATCTCCACATATTAATGTATTTAATTCAAGAGAACATAGCATGGTCACTTTGAATATCAATAGTAGAATTACTATACCAACATTTTTACATCTGTTAGATATTATGTTAGATGTAAGTTAAAAGTATTTTACATATTATGTACCCATCTAAATTTATTACTTTAATTTGTAAAAAACATTGTAAAGATTAGAATATAATGTTAAATGAAACAAAGAAGGATACAAAGTAGACTAAATACAATTATATTTGTGTATGAGGTAGGTGAATTAAGAGGCAGAATTTAAGACATTCTGTCCATATCTTCTGTGTGTGGACAGAGAGCTGTGAATAATCTGAGGGCTGATTTTTAATGATTTTAATTTAATCACTTGAACAGTTTTCTTTATTCATGAAATTGTAAGCCACCCTGGCACCCATTGCTCCAGAGCAGGTTGAAACAGGACATTCTGTGGCCTCAAAAGATGGCAGTACCACCTGGTACCAGGAGCAGTCCTTGTGGGATGAAGTGAACCAATTTACACAGGTACATCTTGGGAGGAAAGAAAATACAAACCTGACCTTTTCTTCTAGAAAAATAGTTCTGATAGATTAAGGTGGTCTGGATCAGGTCTCTTGAAAGAAAGGAGTCAAAGACTCCAAAGAGAAATTCACCTACAGCAAAGAGAAGGGTTCATCTGGGCTGGTGACTGGAGCTTAACACAAGGACTGATGTAATTTTAGACAGTGGCTGGTTCTGCCGCAACATGAAAGAGCGAATAGAAAGCTAAGTCAATGGAGCTCCCTGGCAGACCTGGGAAATATTTATTGGAGCAGCTGTAGTTTCAGAGCCTCAGGGTTTGGCAACAGTGTATCCTTTAAAAAATAATCTGAGGCTATGCTCTTGTGCCAAAAGCACTTTCTTGTTATAGGTAATACTTATCATTTTAACTGTGATAATTCTCACAAGTATAACATAACATGAAGCACATATAACCATAGACACATAACCATAGATACGTAAGTAGTCATGTGAATTTCATGTACAATTAACCCTCTAGGCAGTTGAAATTAACTTTGAAATTAACTTTCCATGCCCACTCAAGTTTTCGTCACAGTCATCCAAAGTTACAGAAGCATATAATACTGGTTACACTAAAAAATAAATGTATGCATAGAAGAAAAGGAAAAGGTTATAACAGTATATACCAGGGGATTTTGTTCAAGACAGTGGAATAGAAGGATGTGCTCTCACTCTTTCTTGCAAGGGCACCAGAATCACAACTAACTGCTGAACAATCATCAACAGGAAGACACCGAAACTCACCAAAAGAGATAGCCCACATCCAAAGACAAAGGAGAACCCACAATGAGACAGTAGGAGGGACATAATCACAATAAAATCTAATCCCATAACTGCTGGGTGGGTGACTCACAAACTGGAGAACACTTATACCACAGAAGTCCACCTACTGGAGTGAAGATTCTGAGCCCCACATCAAGTTTCCCAACCTGAGGGCAAGGAAACGGGAGGAGGAATTCCTAGAGAATCAGACTTTGAAGGCTAGCGGGATTTGATTGCAGGACTTTGACAGGATTAGGGGAAACAGAGGCTCCACTCTTGGAGGGCACACACAAAGTAGTGTGTGCATCAGGACCCAGGGGAAGGAGCAGTGACCCCACAGGAGACTGAACCAGACTTACCTGCTAGTGTTGGAGGGTCTCCTGCAGAGGCGGGGGGTGACTGTGTCTCACTGTGAGGACAAGGACACTGGCAGGAGAAGTTCTGGGAAGAACTCCTTGGCATGAGCCCTCCCAGAGTCCACTATTGACCGCACCAAAGAGATTGGGTAGGATCCAGTGTTGGGTCACCTGGGGCCAAAAACCAACAGGGAGAGAACACAGCCCCACCCATCAGCAGACAAGCAGATTAAGATTTTACTGAGTTCTGCCAACTAGAGCAACAGCCATCTCTACCCACAACAAGCTCCTCCTATCAGGAAACTTGCACAAGCCTCTTAGATAGCCTCATCCACCAGAGGACAGACAGCAGAAGCAAGAAGAACTACAATCCTGCAGCCTGTGGAACAAACACCACATTCACAGAAAGATAGACAAGATGAAAAGGCAGAGGGCTATGTACCAGATGAAGGAACAAGATAAAACCCCAGAAAAACAACTAAATGAAGTGGAGATAGCAACCTTCCAGAAAAAGAATTCAGAATAATGATAGTGATGATGATCCAGGAGCTTGGAAAAAGAATGGAGACAGAGATTGAGAGGATGCAAGAAATGTTTAACAAAGACCTAGAAAAATTAAAGAACAAACAAAGAGATGAACAATACAATAACTGAAATGAAAAATACACTAGAAGGAATTAGTAGCAGAACAACTGAGGCAGAAGAACGGATAAGTGACCTGGAAGACAGAATGGTGGAATTCACTGCTGCAGAACAGAATAAAGAAAAAAGAATGAAAAGAAATGAAGACAGCCTATGAGACCTCTGGGACAACATTAAACGCAACAACATTCGCATTATAGGGGTCCCAGAAGGAGAAGAGAGAGAGAAAGGACCCGAGAAAATATTTGAAGAGATTATAGTTGAAAATTTTCCTAACATGAGAAAGGAAATAGGCACCCATGTCCAGGAAGTACAGAGAGTCCCATACAGGATAAACCCAAGGAGAAACATTCTGAGACACATAGTAATCAAATTGGCAAAAATTAAAGACAAAGAAAAATTATTGAAAGCAACAAGGGAAAAATGACAAATAACATACAAGGGAGCTCCCATAAGGATAAGAGCAGATTCCTTGGCAGAAACTCCACAAGCCACAAGGGAGTGGCAGGACATATTTAAAGTGATGAAAGGGAAGAACCTACAACCACAATTACTCTACCTGGCAAGGATCTCATTCAGATTCGATGGAGAAATCAAAAGCTTTACAGACAATGAAAAGCTAAGAGAATTCAGCACCACCCAACCAGCTCTACAACAAATGCTAAAGGAACTTCTCTAAGTGGGAAATACAAGAGAAGAAAAGGACCTACAAAAACAAACCCATAACAATTAAGAAAATGGTAATCCATATCGATAATTACCTTAATCGTGAATGGGTTAAATGCTCCAACCAAAAGACACAGGCTCACTGAATGGGTACAAAAACAAGACCTGGAGCTTCCCTGGTGGCACAATGGTTGAGAATCTGCCTGCTAATGCAGGGGACATGGGTTCGAGCCCTGATCTGGGAGGATCCAACATGCCACAGAGCAACTAGGCCCGTGAGCCACAACTACTGAGCCTGCGCATCTGGAGCCTGTGCTCCACAACAAGAGAGGCCGCAACAGTGAGAGGCCCATGCACCATGAAAAAGAGTGGCCCACGCTTGCCACAACTAGAGAAAGCCCTCGCACAGAAACGAAGACCCAATACAGCAAAAATAAATAAATAAGTTACTAAAACACTCAGAGCCAAGCAAATCTACTTCAATAATCATATATATATATATAAAAGAAAACAACAACAAAAAAACAAGACCCATATATATGTTGTCTACAGGAGACCCACTTCAGACCTAGGGACACATACAGACTGAAAGTGAGGGGATGGAAAAAGATATTCCATGCAAATGGAAATTGAAAGAAAGCTGGAGTACCAACACTCATATCAGATAAAACAGACTTTAAAATAAAGAATGTTACAAGAGACCAGGAAGGACACTACATAATGATCAAGGGATCAATCCCAGAAGAAGATATAACAATTATAAATATATATGTACCCAACATAGGAGCACCTCAATACATGAGGCAACTTCTAACAGCTATAAAAGAGGAAATTGACAGTAACACAATAATAGTGGGGGACTTTAACACCTCACTTACATCAATGGACAGATCATCCAAACAGAAATGAATAAGAAGATACAAGCTTTAAATGACACAGTAGACCTGATAAATTTAATGGATATTTATAGGACATTCCATCCAAAAACACCAGATTACACTTTCTTCTCAAGTGCACACGGAACATTCTCCAGGATAGATCACATCTTGGGTCACAAATGAAGCCTTAGTAAATTTAAGAAAATTGAAATCATGTCAAGCATCTTTTCTGACCACAATACTATGATATTAGAAATCAATTACAGGGAAAGAAATGTAAAAAACACAAACACATGAAGGCTAAACAATACGTTACTAAATAACCAACAGATCACTGAAGAAATCAAAGAGGAAATCAAAAAATACATAGAGGAAAATGACAATGAAAACACGATGATCTAAAACATATGGGATGCAGCAAAAGCAGTTCTAAGAGGGAAGTTTATAGCAATATAATCCTAGCTCAAGAAACAAGAATCATCTCAAATAAACAATCTAACCTTACACCTAAAGGAACTAGAGAAAGAAGAACAAACAAAACCCAAAGTTAGCAGAAGGAAAGAAATCATAAAGATCAGAGCAGAAATAAATGAAATAGAAACAAAGAAAACAATAGCAAAGATCAATAAAACTAAAAGCTGGTTCTCTGAGAAGATAAACAAAATTGATAAACCATTAGCCAGACTCATCAAGAAAAAGAGGGAGAGGACTCAAATCAAGAAAATTAGAAATGAAAAAGAAGTTACAACAGACACTGCAGAAATACAAAGAATCCTAAGAGAATACTACAAGCAACTCTGGGCCAATAAAATGGACAACCTGGAAGAAATGGACAAATTCTTACAAAGGTATAACCTTCCAAGATGGAAACAGGAAGAAATAGAAAATATGAACAGACCAATCACAAGTAATGAAATTGAAACTGTGATTAAAAATCTTCCAACAAACAAAAGTCCAGGACAATATGGCTCTACAGGTGAATTCTGTCAAACATTTAGAGAAGAGCTAACACCCAACTTTCTCAAACTCTTCCAAAATATTGTAGAGGAAGGAACACTCCCAAACTCATTCTATGAGGCCACCATCACCTTGATACCAAAACCAAACAAAGATACTACAAAAAAAGAAAATTACAGACCAATATCACTGATGAATAGAGGTGCAAAAAACCTCAAAAATTCTAGCAAACAGAATCCAACAACCCATTAAAAGGACCATACACCATGATCAAGTGAGAGTTATCCTAGGGATGCAAGGATTCTTCAATATACACATATCAATCAGTGTGATACACCATATTAACAAATTTAAGAAGAAAAAAACATATGATCATCTCAATAGACGGAGAAAAAGCTTTTGACAAAATTCAACACACATTTATGGTAAAAACTCTTCAGAAATCCTGAGGCTCAAAACCGAAGGAACCATATATTTTGAGATCTCTGACTAATAAAGTAATTGGTAGCAGGTATAGCTCTAGGAAGCACACCCTCAAAGTAAAATTCTGGGTTGGTTGCTCACATGTTTGAGGTGTGTGTGGATCACCTTCTTGCTAGCAGAGGGGAGAATGGTAACATATGTCATGTGCTACCATCATAGATATTCAAATTATCCCTGGTGGCCACAGGTGATGATGAGTATGGAAGATAAGCCATTGAGAGATCAAATAGCTGAATAATTTAGTTGTTAAAGAAACAATAATGATTATTAATAGTGTATATATGTGGCATCTTATAAATGCTCTGCAAAGTTTACACCAACAAAAGAGGAAATGAAGGTTGTAAAAGTCTCACTCAGAATATAGTGGAAAATGATAAAGCTTTGATGGCAACTTAGAACAAATCTCTCATCTCCTAAAGGGTCAGAGCAGATAAGCTGAGGACTAATATTGGGACTGGATTCTTTTTTTTTTGGCCAAGACACGCAGGATCTTCCCTGACCATGGATCAAATCCCTGCTGCCTGCATTGGGAGCGTGGAGTCTTAGCCACTGGACCAGCAGGGAAGTCTGGGCCCGGCTTTTGAAAGTTGCAATTGTAGTGCCAATGAGATGCTCAATTCATTAGGTCTCAAGGGATGAGAAAGGCACTGCTGGGGAAGGAACTGGATTCCAAGAAACAGGATGAAAATATTGTGGCAGATATGACAAGGCTGAGAACTTTAATCTTTAAATTTCCTTAAATCTCCCTTGTCTGCCATCTTACATCTCTACAACCATATTCAGCACAGAGAATTACCACAGCTTGTTATTGTCAAGTTGAACTGTTGGTCAGTGATTTCTGTGTTAATCTCTTATGGAACACATTTAATTACTAGATTACTCCTGTATCTAAGAGCCAGTACATGAGAGCACACAGTAGACTGACCTCTTTACCTCCAAAAACCCAAAGATGCACAGTCATACAAATTCTTCTATATGCCTGCAGTAGGCAGAATTCTAAGATGGCCCCCAAGATTCCCACCTGTATTTGTCTGCTTGGGTTGCATAACAAATACCATAGACTGGGCTTAAACAATACACATTTGCATCTCTCTACAAGCATGAGCACTTGGAAAGAGAGCGAGAAAGCTCTCTGAGGCCTCTCCTTATAAAGGCACTAATCCCATCATGCAGGCCCTACTGATAAACCCAAAAGACTCACTTCCAAATACTATTACATTGGGAGTTTGGGCTCAACGTATGAATTTTGGAGGGGTACAAATAATCAGTCTATGACTCCCTGCATATTGTATACATTATGTATAATCACCTCATCTTGAGTGTGGGTGAAGCATGTGGACAAGATGTGATATCACTCTCATTATTATGTTTTATAATAAGCAAAAGGGATTTTTGTAAATGTAAGTGAAGTACCCAATTGAATTAATCAGAAGGGAGATAATCTAAGGGGATTCTGATCTACTCATGTAAGCTCTTAAGAAGAGGTCTAGAGTTTGCCAATGTAAACAGTCAGGGATATGCTCTCTTGATAGCTTTGAGGAAGATAGCAAACAGCCATTTTGTGAACTGCTATAGAGAGCAGTGACTTTTAGGGTCTCAGGGCCTTAGTCTTATAACTGCAAGGAACTGAATTCGGCCAACAATTGGAATGTGCTTAAAAGAAAACCTCGGGCTCTACCCCACGACACCTTGATTTCAGCCATGCAAGACTTTGTCCAGAGAACCCAGGTGAGCCATGCTTGGACTTCTGATTATGGAACTGAGAGATGATAAGTGGAGGTTGTTTTGCAACACTAAATTTGTGGTGGTTTTTTATGTAGCAGTAGAAAACTATTGCAGTGCCTCTGACAAACTGCCCTAACTTTGTGAACAATGTGATAGGACCACCATTCAGCAATCTGTTGTGAGTTGATATGACTTCTTCACTTAAACTTAATAAGGCTGATTATCGTACATATATATATATATATATATATATATATATAAAATTATATATATGGACTTT
Organism: Orcinus orca; assembly: GCF_937001465.1. Taxonomy (NCBI): domain Eukaryota; kingdom Metazoa; phylum Chordata; class Mammalia; order Artiodactyla; family Delphinidae; genus Orcinus; species Orcinus orca. The sequence continues at coordinate 22,252,502 of NC_064575.1, forward strand.
TATTTATAGTTTTTATTATTTGAAAGTTTCTTAGAGATTAACCAATACAGCATCCTTCACTTTATATAAGGAAAAAAGGGGATCAAAATGATTAACAAATTTGTCCCAAATCACACATCTAATCTATGGCCTAGATAGGACTTGAAGCCAGAGTATTTGTTACAAGTTTGGCTCTCTTTTAACTAAAAGAAATACACATATTTTAAAAAGATTTGTGAACTTTATAAAAAATTAAGGAATTAATAAGAACATAGACAATGATTGTAGTGGATGTGACGTGCTGCCTAGAACGCTTTGTAGGAATGAAGGGTTTATTTCTCCAGCTACTGATGTGCTTCCAGCAGACAGTGATTAGCTACCAGCTCTAGAAAATGCCTAAGCTGGAGAAAGTCACTTTGCTCAATGTCATGCCCCCTTCCTGGGGCAGCTCACATTCAAAGACTGGTCAAGGAAGTGATGTGAATTCTGGCTTCCTTCAGCAACTTAGGACAATTCTGAAGTGCCGTATCAGCTTTAGATCTCCCCACAGGAGGAGTGTATCCTTCATTAAACTGCAGAAAACCCAACTTTTCTCTCTGTCCAAATCCTTTCCACATGTTGATACCAAGAACCTTCCCTAATAAACTTTTCCACACACTAATTTCTATTTCAGAGTCATCTTTTCAGGGAACCTAAACTGTGACAAGGTGTGGATATAACCACATCTCTGTAAAATTAGAAATGTAAGAATTAAATGACATAACATATTTTAAACCACTTTACTTTCAAGAAAAATATAAGATATTTATTTATGTATGTTATATAATATGTTATTATAAATTACAGTTTAAGGCAATCAATATGTAGTTAAATGACATTTGCATAATGTACAAATTATGGTGGTAAACAATAGAAAGAGTTATTTGTTTGTGTTAGTGCCTCAAGATAATGCTCCATTACCTTTTCACGTAAAGGTTATTTTAATCATACTTACTGGGAAAACATTAAAATCACTCATTCAAAAGTTCTGTATTGAGAGCCAGGCATTATGTTAGCCTACTGTCCTCATGAAAATATATATTCTACCATGGGATTTAGATAGGGAAACCATAATTCCGCTACATGCCTGGTTTATATTTGTTATTTTGGCATCCTTACAGTTTAGCATTTTTTATTGGTTTTTCATATTTTAAGGAAATATTTTTACTAAAAGTTTCCGTAAAGTAAACTGGGATAGTCTTGTTAGAGTTCCACTTTTTATTTTCAGTGTGATATCAGTTAGTAGCATGCGAGACACATAAAGTGAACAGAGTTTTCAAATTAACATGTGGTTAAATCTCAAAAATAATCAGCAATAGACTCTCTCCCTTCCCCCATTCTTTTCTTATGCACTGTAACTAATCTTTCCCTTTCAAGAATAGTATTTATCATGTTTTCTGTTTAAACAATTTAATGTGGTATATCCATACAATAAAATATTATTCAATTATAAAAAGGAACAAAGCACTGATTCATCCTACAACATGGATAAAACTTGAAACATGAAAAACCTATGCTAACTAAAAGAAGCCATTCAAAAAAGACCAAACGTGATATGATTAAGTTTAAATGTGATGTCCAGAATAGGCACCTCTATAGAAACAGAAATAGACTAGTGGTTTTTCTAGGGCCAGATTGGGGAAAGAAATGGAGACTGACTTCTAAGAGGTATGGGTTTCTTTGTTGGTGATAATGTTTTAAAATTAGATTGTGGTGATGGTTGCATGACTCTATGAATATACTACAAACAATTGAATTGTATACATTAAATGGATTAATTTTATGATATACAAACTACATTTCAATAAAACTGTTATGAAAACTGATTCTTTAACGTGAGTGGTTTAAAGGCAGCCAACTTCTTGTGGATCCTGGTGCTGGGTGGGAGAAATATTGGGGGCTGTTGCTCCTGGGTCATTTGGTGAACTAGTTAGTGTGCTATGACTGTGTGGCTACAACTTGATGAGGTCAGTGGGGAAAATGCAAAATTATAACTAAGATGTGTGTAACTGAGTCCTATGGTGTAATATATAGAAAACAGCCTTAAAAATGTTTTAAATATTTACTATATCATTTAATTCAACAACTATTTACTCTTTCAGCAGAATTTTTTTAAAGGAAGTGCACATTTATGAAAATGTAAGAACAATATTTCTATTTCTCAAGAAAGTTGTGATGAATGCATAAATTGCACAAAACATTTGTTGACATTTACTACTACAATGGTGTCTGTAGTGATATAATTGACCACATGAAAACTAGATGATGTATATCAGCTGAAATATCACTACCATCTATTTCAAATATTGACAGTTATGTTTTAAAGGCTATCCAAATATGATGATTTAATGTATGCAACTTCAAAACGTGTGTTTACATATCTCTTTTTGAAGCCTAACTTTTCATTTAGCTCAAATGATTGTTCTTCTAAAGTAATGTCAGTCTTTATTGAGTTCAAGAATCTTGTGCATGTATAAGACATGAAACAGTAGCTTTTTTTTTTTTTTTTTTGCGGTACGCGGGCCTCTCACTGTTGTGGCCTCTCCCGTTGCGGGGCACAGGCTCCGGACGCGCAGGCTCAGCGGCCATGGCTCACGGGCCCAGCCGCTCCGCGGCATGTGAGATCTTCCCGGACCGGGGCACAAACCTGTGTCCCCTGCATCGGCAGGCGGACTCTCAACCACTGTGCCACCAGGGAAGCCCAACAGTAGCTATTTATATGTAAGTTCCATTAGCAGATGAACTAGCAGTTAAATAATACCAGTATCATTGGATATTTCAAATAGCAAATCAGCTGAATTAATGGAATTCAATAATAGATTGAGTTTTCACCTAAGTCATGGACTCAGAGTAAACCTTTTTTTATAACATTTTAAAGCATATCATATTTTAATGTTGGAATGTATTTATATTCAGATGTAATATTTTACTTTCTATGAAACACAGAAATTATACTTGCCACATACATATCAAATAGATCATCCCTTTCTCAGATTAATTACATTATTTGTCAGGTAAAATTTATTGAAATACTTTTATTTTTTTATTTAAAAAATTTTATACAATTTTTAAAGGTTACTTTCTATTTACAGTTATTACAACATATTGGCTATATTCCCCATGTTGTATAATACATCCTTGAACCTATCTTACGCCAAATAACTTGTATCTCTCACTCCCCCACCCCTATAATGCTCCTCTCCCCGCTCCCATTCGTAACCACTAGTTTGTTCTCTATATCTGTGAGTCTGCTTCTTTTTTGTTGTATTCACTAGTTTGTTGTATTTTTTGGATTCCACATATAAATATTATCATACATGTCTGTCTTTCACTGTCTGACTTATTTCACTTAGCATAATGTCCTCCACATCCATCCATATTGCTGCAAATGGCAAAATTTTCATTCTTTTTTATGGCTTCTTTTTATGGTTGAGTAATATTCCATTGTATATATGTGCCACATCTTCTTTATCCATTCATCTGTTGATGGACACTTGCATATTTTGGCAATTGTAATTAATGCTGCTACGAACATTGGGGTGCATGTATCTTTTCAAATTAGTGTTTTGGGGTTTTTTTGGATATGTACCAAGGAGTATAACTGCTGAGTCATATGGTAATTCTAGTTTTAGTTTTTCAAAATTTATTTTGTTGAACATCTGTCGTTATTGCGAATGATAATGTAAATTAGTTTAAAAGCCCAACACTTAATTTTTGCAGTGGCAGTATGCATACAAAATTTGGTGAAAAAAAGCCTCAGTGACAAAAAGAATGATCTTACTAAGTTAAGAAACTTTTTAAGCAGAAATGTACTTTGAATTGGTTGTACCACATATATTATTCATAATTAATATCCTACCAATTAAAATAGAAACTATAGTTGTCAGAGCAAGTAAACGATGGCATTTTTTTAAATGAGGCTGGTTTTCCAAAACAAACATATATATATATATATATATTTTATATTTATTTATTTTATTTTTGGCTGCATCGAGTGTTAGTTGCAACGTGTGAGATCTTTAATTGCAACTCACGGGCTCTTCGTTGCGGTGTGTGGGCTTCTGTCTAGTTGTGCTGTGTGGGCTCCAGAGCACATGGGATCTTTAGTGTGTGGCATGCAGGCTCTCTAGTTGAGGCACGCAGGCTCAGTAGTTGTGGCGCGGGCTTAGCTGCCCCCCAACATGTGGAATCTTAGCTCTCTAACCAGGGATCAAACCTGCTTCCCCTTCCTGGAAGGCAGATTCTTTGCCACTGGACCACCAGGGAAGTCCCCGAAAAACAACTATATTTTTAAGCATGGAGGCTACATAGTTGATCTCATTGTTGGCCACTGTCAATCAGATTTAGACCTGTTTGAACATTAGAAGAATGATTATGTAACTCAGCCTAAAAGTATTTAACGATTGTGATGCCAAAATCTTTAGCTAGTGAAGTTTTGCCAGTTTGCAATTCTTGAAATCAAAGCTTGCAAAAAAACGGCTTTGAAATTGATCCCTATAGAAGTTAAGTAGGAAATGAACCAATTGAACAATGACAGCTCAATGGAAAATATTTAATTTTGAAATTGTATTATTGCATTTCTGAATATTTCAACTTGCAGGAAGTACCTTAATAAAACTCCTATTTTTAATTGGATAAACTTATAATATGTACATGAAATTGAGAATGGATTTTACATAATCTGAATAATCATAAATTAAGAAAACTTCTGTGATGACTTTTGTCTAATAAAAACTTCTATTGAAGAAAAGTACTCTGAATGGAAGCAAAAAGATAGAACCTTTAAAAACATTTGGACTAAAATATTTACACATTTCAATATCAAAGGAAACATTTAAATTGAGAATATGCTGTGTTTGGCAAACATTTCTTGAGGTTATGAGGTGCTTTGGTACCTGTAAGGAGAGTATTTTCTCAACTAAAAGTACCATGTTTTATGGAGACAGGCCAATTAAAGATTTCAATAATTTCAAATTTATTAACATAAAACACAACTTTGAAGATTGCAGGCAACTTTATGAAAAAAATGAAAACAATACAACTATATTTCAAAGCTACATTCTCCACAAGTGAAATAACATGCCACAGTATTATACATACAACTAAGAAGCTGTTTAAAATATGTGAATATATAACAAGAATAATCATTCTGCTTAAACTACTTTAATGTTCAGATAATTAACACAAAGGTTGTTTTTGCTTTAATAAGTACAAATATGTTGCTTTTTTAAAGAAATAATTTTATTTAAAAAATATTTTTAGGGGACTTTCTTGGCAGTCCAGTGGTTAGGACTCTGCACTTCCACTGCAGGGGGCATGAGTTCGATCCCTGGTGGGGGAGCTAAGATGTTGCATGCCATGCAGCACAGCCAGAAAAAAGAAAAAAATAAAATTATATATATATATATGTGTATATATATATATATATATATATATATATACATACATACATAATTTATATCCATTTGCCAGCTAGTAAATACTTAATTTTGAAATACATAAAATTTTAGTTATTTTTATCCCTCTTTTTCTTTCAAAAGTGTTCTGGTTTGGACAATAAATTATGTGGACCTCCAAATTACAGACAAATCAGAAGGCAATTATTGCCGTGTGATACTAGGGTGGGAGGAATATAGAATTCTTTAGCAACACAGAAGGAAAGGTGTCTAAACCGTTCTCTGGTGGGGAGGGGAACATGACATGTTTTCTAGAGGAAATGACTCCATTAATACCTGAAGCTGAGAAGCAATTATCCAAGTGAGGAGATAAGGAAGAATATTTCAGGGAGAGTGAACACTGTAAAACTGGCTCAGAGGCAAAATCAATGCTGCCCATGAGATAAGCAGAGGCTTCAGAGTTACATAAAGGAATCTGGAATTAAACCAAAGGCAAGGAGGAAATCAATACAGTGTTTTAAACAGGGTAGTGTCCTGAGGATGCTTTTCTGAGCAGCATTAGAAGATTGCCTCCGAAATACATGAGTCCCCTCATTCTTTTATCGATGGATTTTCTAGCCCAGTGTGTTGTGCCTCTGACCTTGTGCTTTCTCTTTTCACGTATGTCTTCCCTAGGCTCAGAAATCCCAAAATGCAACCTTCTGAAATTATTGGTCAAGGGTCTATTAATATTCATGTCCCTTTCTCATGTGGCCTACAGATCTGAACTAATTACTACATCTGTACAGATGTGGCCAGAAAATCTGAGGCTGAACTAAGCTAAACAGCCTAAATGGTAAGCCCAAGATTGGCAAGCTGGCAGGAGGCTTTTGAGATACCTTCAGGCTGAACGTTTTCATAGGCACCAAGTTGTCAGTTCTGAGAAGAGAACACTCATTGTTCACTAACCAAGGCTGGCATAGTGTGCAGTACACAATAAGCACTCAATAAATATTTGTTAGATGAACAAAACCAAGAATCTTGAATATGTTTTAGGCCTATCACTAACAAAGAAATTTTAGAACACCATTGTTTGATTATTTATTGTTTTTGTTCTTACAGTTGTTGCCTTTTTTTATTATTTGTTTTGATGTGTGATGAAAATAATGCTTCCCTTAGTTGAGATGCTTAGAAAAAGTCTCCATGAATATTTATGTAGCATGCTGTTACTCACTCATCATTGACAGTTGTAAGGAGTAGTGATAAACAACATGCTTTTCAGTAACAATGGAATAATTACAGTCTTGTATTCCTGGAATAGCCCTTGATCACCACTGTTGCTGGTTCTTTGTCATTATTTGGTGACACGTAGTTCCCCATAATCTGAAATCAGTTTTGCTGAGTTAGTTAAGCTACCTCTTCCCTTATATCAGCTCAGGAATCTTAGATAAATTCATGTAGGTCAGATTATTCTTATTTAGACCATAAAAATAATAATTGCTACAATTGAAAATGGACCAAGTTCCGTATAGTCAAGCAGAAAACTTGACTTAGGGAGGCACGCTTTTCAAAGTGGGAAGATGTATCAAAGGTCAGAATTGTTGAACAGAGTTGTGGTTGTATTAGCAGACAATATCAGTTAAAGTCAGCCTTATGAAGTTGTATATATGATACAGAAATATTAGATTATATACTCAAACATTTCTCTAAATCAAAGGGAGTCCCTGCACTTGGAGTAAGACCGCTTAACTGCAGACCCAAAAACTGTGTTCACAGTCTCAAGTGGAATGATAATGATCAGTAGCAGTCAGGTGGGACCCCTAGAAATGTGTGTGCGTTCATTGGGAGACCTCCCCACTGCCCTCTGCAATGTTCACAACCTCACCCTTCTTATCTGATTTGGGATCATTTTTGCTGATCTCATGAGTCCCTTTATTCTTGTTCTTGTCTGTTTCCACAAGACACTTGGGACTCCCAGGTCAATTCTCATTGCCTAGACTTCAATCCCCAAATTGCTTAAAAGAAAAGCTCCATAAATATTTATGTAAATTGTACATTGTCTGGAGTCCTTGCACAATGTTACCTGGAAGTCAAGGTTCCACCAAAACTCCTTATGTCCTTAACTCCTTCTATTAATGTTTCTTTCACCTTATAACATTAATTGAAATGTAGTTCTTCCCTGAGGACACTGTTTCCCCTGTAGCACTTTCAGGTGTTGGCTGTTTTTACTTCTACATACCTCAACACAGAAATACAGGTGTATTTTTCATTTTTAAAAAAATGCACCTTTATTTTATTTTGTGACCACGCTGTGCGGCATGCAGGATCTTAGTTCCCTGACGAGGGATCAAACCCATGCCCACTGCAAAGGAAGCGCAGAGTCTCAACCACTGGACTGCCTCTAAGACCTACTCTAGGAAGTAAAAGTATTTATCCGTGTAATTTCTTTTTTTTTTTTAATTAATTTCTTTTTTTACTTTTGGCTGCGTTGGGTCTTCATTGCTGCGCACGGGCTTCCTCTAGTTGCGGCGAGCGGGGGCTACTCCTCGTTTCGGTATGAGGGCTTCTCATTGCGGTGGCTTCTCTTGTTGCGGAGCACGGGCTCTAGGCACGTGGGCTTCAGCAGCTGTGGCCCGCAGGCTCCAGAGCGCAGGCTCAGTAGTTGTGGCGCACGGGTCCAGTTGCTCCGCGGTATGTGGGATCCTCCCGGACCAGGGCCCGAACCCGCGTCCCTTGCACCGGCAGGCGGATTCTTAACCACTGCGCCACCAGGGAAGCCCTATCAGTGCAATTTCTTTGCCTTGCTTATGGGATACAATTTAACTAACATTATTTAATTTCTTCTTTATGGATAAGACTTGTGGATCAGTACACAATTATACATTATACTCAACATCACTAATCACCTGGGAAATACAATTCAGAACCACAATGAGATATTACCTCATACCTGTTAGAATGGCTATTATCAAAAAGGCAAGAAATAACAAGTTTGGCAAGGATGTGGAGAAAAGGAAACACTTGTGCATTGTTGGTGGGGAAGTCAACTGGTGCATTCGCTATGGAAAATAGTAGGGAGGTTCCTCAAAAAATTAAAAATAAAACTACCATGTGATCCAGTTTGTTTTTACTTCTGGATATTTATCCAAAGAAAATTAAAACACTAATTTAAAAAGATAAATGCACCTCCATGTTCAGTACAGCATTATTTGCAAAAGCCAGGGCATGGAAACAACCTAAGTGTCCACCAACAGATGAATGGAAAAAGAAAATGTGGTATATTATTCAGCTATAAAAAATGAAATCTTGTTTGCAACAACAGGGATGGAACTTGAGGGTATTATGCTGAGTGAAACAAGTCAGAAAGAAAAAGAGAAATACTGTATGATATATGGAATCTTAAATTAAAAATCTCCAAAACAAAAATCAAACAAAAATGAGCTCATGAATATTGAAAACAGATTGGTGGTTGCCTGAGGCAGGGGGATAGCCAAAATGAGGGAAAGGGGTAAAAAGGTACAAATTTTTAGCTATAAAATGAGTAAGTCATAGGGATATAATGTACGGCATGGTAACTGTATTAATAATACTGTATTGCCTATCTGAAAATTTCTAAGAGAGTAAGTCTTGAAAGTTCTCATCACAAAAAAACAAGTGTTTGTTAACTGTGTGTGGTGATGGATGTTAACTAGACTTATTGTGGCGATCATTTCGGAATATATGCAAATATCAAATCATTATGTTGTACACCTGAAACTAATGTGATGTTAGGTGTCAGTTATACCTCAATAAAAAATAGTTATTGATTTATCTTAAATTCAACACAGTTTATAAAGTCCAAGTGAATTTCTTATGTACAAGTAAGTATCTTGTAGCTGTTTTCATTTTAAAGACTAAATTAGTCATATTATACTCTGTGGATTTTCTGCTGGATTATATACAGTCTATTTTTCTTATTGGATTGTTATCTTTATAGATGGTTTAATTTTATTAGATTACCTTTTGTGGTTTATCATTATTATAGCAATATGTGGCCAAAGTGTGTCATGGTGGCATGTCAGTCTTATATCGCCTAGTTCTAAACAACAACAACAACAAAACCCTACAAAAACCTAACATGTTGGCACTCTATTATATTTTTACTGTCATCATTATCCTGAAGTCAGTAAAGATTGGCACCTGATTCCCTATTTCCCCATGCTCATTTGATTTCAACTCAGCAGATTAAAAGTGGTTCTTGGTATAACAGTAAAATGCAAACAAAGTGTATAGATCTTACTCATGTCTAGATCTAGAGATCCAGGGAAATTCTAGCACTTGGGTTGGCATGAGCTTTCATTTCCTCTAGTCCAACCTCATAGATGGAAAAAAGAAACTCCCAAGAGGTCAGATCAGAATGCAGGCTTATTGACCCCCACTCTATACTCAGCTACCATGTGGTTTGGCCAGATGTCCTTGGTCTGGCCATTAGAAGGATCAAGCTTCTTCAACAGCATGTCAGGCTTGTACATATGCATTCTGAGAGTCACAGACAATTTGCTGGGCTGCTGGGAGTTATCAGGAGTGTAGTATTTAGACATAAATAAAAAAGGACCATCCCCACCCAGGATCCCACCTAAGCTCTGCAAAGCCACCTGTAAAAACTCCAGCCTGGGGGCTTCCCTGGTGGTCCAGTGGTAAAGAATCTGCCTTACAATGCAGGGGATGTGGGTTCGATCCCTGGTCAGAGAACTGAGATCCCACATGCTGCAGAGCAACTAAGCCCACACAGCACAACTATTGAGCTTGCACGCCTCAACTAGAGAGTCCATGTGCCACAAACTACAGAGCCCATGCACCCTGAAGCCCACATGCCACACTAGAGAAGAGAAAAATCCCACACATCACAGCTAGAGAAAAACCTGGATCCCACATGCCTCAACGAAGATCCCACATGCCACAACTAAGACCCGATGCAGCCAAAAATAAATAAATTAATTAAGTAAATAAATAAATCCAGCCTGGAGCACAGTCTCTGGGAGGGCAGGTACCTCTTGGTTTCAGCAAACAACAAACCAAACACACAGGAAATTACAAAGTGACTCCACTCCTTGTGATACTCAGCCCCCAGGAATAAGCAAACAATCCTAAATGGAAAACAAACTAGAAACCCTCACATTTAGTCACTGACCTTTTAAATCCTAGGCAATGAAAAAGTAAAACTAAAAAAAAAAAATTCTGGGACTTCTCTGGTGGCGCAGTAGTTGAAAGTCCACCTGCCGATGCAGGGGACACGGGTTCGTGCCCCGGTCCGGGAAGATCCCACATGCTGTGAAGCGGCTGTGCCCGTGAGCCATGGCCGCTGAGCCTGTGCGTCCGGAGCCTGTGCTCCGCAACGAGAGAGGCCACAACAGTGAGAGGCCCGCGTACTGCAAAAAAAAAAAAATCTTCTTCTCCTTCTCCTTCTCCTTCTTCTTCTCTCTCTCTCTCTCTCTCTCTCTCTCTCACACACACACACATACACACACACACACACACACACACACGATGAGTGAAAGGAAGAAATCAATTACTGTACTTCAGAGGGGTGGAATGGAATTATTTTTTTTTCCTTTGTAGTTGTATAATGTAAATACCAAGTCAATATAGAATTCATAAATACTTGCTTTATAATCTAGTATTGTTTTCATGACTTCTGTGGATTCTGCTGTTGAATATTTTCTTGGCTTCCAAAAATTTCTCTGTCGCTTTGCCCGATTCCGAGCTTTTATTTTCTCCATTGTGCTGTACTGTGCATTTGCATTCACAGCTGTACTTTCTTTTAGTGTATGAGTGCTTCATAGTCTCAGGAAATGTAGGGCTTATGGTCAGTAAGCTGAATGGTCACTGGTTGGTCTCATTTTCCATCTTAAGAACCTCCCTGTCTTTATGAGTTTTGCTGATGTGGTGTTTTGAACACTAAGCCAGCTGTATTTCCCACATTGACCTCTTGTGTCTTCATACTATTTTTACCTGATGGGCTCCAGGGTCTGTTCTCATTCTGTTCTAATATTAATGTGCTCTTTGTATTATAACAGAACTGGAGATTTGCTACCCTAGTGCACTGAAAAGGAATCTTTATCTTGTCACATGGTTTAAAGCAGGAAAGATTCACTTTAAGGAAAAAGTGACATTAAGTGTATATCTCTTTGTAAATAACAGCTCTTTTCTCTGTGTTCTCTTCCATGACCATTTTTATAGGCTTCATTATAACAGTCTATCAAGATTTAAAGCCAGCAAAGATAAGCTAAAGTTGGAAACCTATTTCTAATATATTTACTATCTTTTCTGATTATTAAAGTTATCTGTGTATGAAATTTATTAAATAAGGTTAATTATTAGAAAAGAAAAAAGCACTCTAATATTCCACTTCCTAGAGATAACTATAATTGATATTTCATGTATGTCTTTTCAGACCTTTTACATGAATGTGTGCATATATACATGTGAGAATGAAATTTTGAAACCGATCAGGACTCTTGTGGTTCCCTCCCAGGTACAAAAGCCTTTCTTTGTCCCCTATTTCTTGTTTGTAGGAAAAAGGCTTTCAGCCTTCTAGACCTTCACTGAGTTCCAAAGGGCAGGTTCAGTTCCTAATTAGAGGAGTGAGGGAATGCAGAAAAAAAGGAAAGGCAGTCAAGAAACAATAGTGCTGGGATGGGGCAGACTCCTGATTCCTCCTCAGGAGATATATAACAATCTAATACAGTTCTCTTCTACAGGAACTAAGGCCCCCACTCAGGTGGAGGATGGCAACTTCAGGCAGAGCACAAGTACATGGACCCCAGACTGGTTGGAACTAGAAGGCTGATGATTGAGATTCCTGGAACACTCTGTTACTTCCCCACCAGAGGAGGGTTATACAACCTGCAACCCTTCCCCCAAATTTTGCCTATAAAAACTCTTTCCCCAAAACCATTGGGGGTTCAGGCTTTTTAGAACATGAGCTGCCCATTCTCCTTGCTTGGTCCTTGCAATAAACCTTTCTCTGCTCCAAATTCCAACTTTTCAGTTTGTTTGGCCTTACTGTGCATCAGGCACACGAACTTGTGTTTGTCAACAATTTATTTTACATACTTGAGATTATAGCAAATACTTTTTTAAAGTGCTTGTCTAATTCTGTTTGGTAGATGTGAGATAAAGATTGATGAATTTGTAACCTCATATAGTCTTCCTTTAGCCTTTTTTCATGTGGAATTTTGTTCATGGTGGAACAGTTTTGGACTAAAGATTCTCAGTTTTTCCGTGAAAATTTAAAACATCAATAGTGGGTGATATCTATTTCAATCGATTTATCTTCATTTATTTTTCAAAGCAAATTAGAAAAGTATCAATATTAACCAATATTTTATGTAGAATTCCCAATCTGCTTATTTCCAGAAAGAAGCAGAAGTAATGAATTAGTATTTACTGAGCATCTACTGTGGGTCAGATGTGCTCTAGGCACCTTGTATGCAAATTCTGTTTAATTCTCATGGCATTTAAGTCATTGTGTACGTATTTCTATCTCTTATAAGGCATCTGACTCTGCAAAGTGGTTGCTTTGCTACAAAGTAGCTGAGCTTGATTCAAACCTCAAGTTGTCTTCACTCTGGAGCCCAAGTTACTTCTCACACCATACTGCCTCTATACATTGTCTCCACAGTTTATGAGTAAGGAAACCATGATGCTATAGACCTCAGTACAATCTGAAGAATTACACCAGGCCATCAGCTACTTTCAGTATGATCCTGCCAGTTCTCATGAACCCACAAGCATTGAAGGATGCCACCTGTTCAAATAATTATAGAATCTCTCTTGTTAGATTTGAACTAGTTCATAAAACATTCCTCAAAAGCTTTTTATCATTTGCTTCTTCCTCCATACCCCTTTCCTTTCTGCTCCAGTCTATCCTTAAAAAGTAGATACCTAAGAGAAAGTTTTATCATCTCAGCCACCATTGACATCCAGAGCCAACAACAGGATATTTCTAAAACCCTCCAGAATCATGTGTGCATTTATAAAAATAAACAAAAAGAAACATTGTCCCTAACGTATTTGTTAATGAAGTTTCACAATGCCTACTCTGAAAAACTGCAGGATTAAAAATAAGCAAATGTTCCAAGTTAAATAAAAAATGTAAAAATTAAAAATATGTTTTAATCAGTTGAAAATACTTTTTAATAGGAAATTAAAACATGCCTTTGTTTCCCAATCCTTGTTGGTGAAATTTGGAAAACTAAAGAACTAACTGCTAAGCATCTAGTAAATGTGTTTTTACAAATGAGTTTGTAATCATTGATATTTAGAATGGGAAGGAATATAAGTATGAATTACTCCAATTACTGCTTTTACTAGGACAATTAAGTTATTTGTCAAAGGTCACATATATTGTGTGGTGTTCGTAATGTGGTTAAATGTGATGATATGATATTCATACTTCATACAAATAAAAAATCATTTAGTTGAAAAGAACACAAAATATTGTTACTCTCATTTTTATGTTGCATAAAGCTTTTATTGAAATAAAATATAGAGGAAAATGTACTGTTAACCAAAATTTTAGAAATGGAGATCTGATTGAAATAAGAAGGTGTTTTTTGGGGTTTTTTTAGGACTGCAATCCAGGAGACACAGATTCAAGAAGCACTTGAATTGCATTTCACCAGACTACAAAATGTGGGAGGCTTATAAAGGCAAAGTACCACAAGGTTACAGTTAGTTATATGAGTTGTTTATCAAGAATTATAATTAGAGCTGGCAAGAAGTAAGAGTGCTTGTTAACTAAGGATTGGTTGGGGTCCGAAATGGTTGCATAGTTACAAGGCAGGACCTTGCGACCATATTGTTGCAGCTGGCAGAACTTGTTCTGAATACAGCTAATGGTGTACTTGGGTCTGGTATAGTTCAAATAAAGTTCAGGCTCTCAGTAGAGCAGAGACATTTGTTTCTATGACCAGAACCTCAATGGCCACCCAACTCCATTTTGTATGCCTGAAGTGTGATTACTCTATCATAATTTTAATTTGTCATCAGTATAAATCACAACTGTATTACTCAATTAATTTTCATAAAGCATGCCCACAAAGTCAGTAACCCCAAAGATTCATTTGTTACCCAGTCAGTGACCACTATTCTGACTCTAACAGCAAAACTTAGTTTTATATTCGGAGAATACAGAGAGGAATATAATTATGTTCTAGTTAACTATTATCCCAGATTTGTCAAATAGCGATATTTTTCCTTACTGAAATACTTTAAAATATTTTAAAGTTTATCTTTTCAATTTTTATATAGTAACTCACTTTTTGCTATCTAGTTCTATGAGTTTCGATATATTCACAGAACCTTATCCATAGTGAAGATACAGAACATTTCCATCACCCCCAAAATTCCCTCAGTTTGCTCTTCCTTTGTACACAACACTTTCTCTCAACCTTAACCCCTAAAAACAACTGATCTATCCTGCTTCCTTAGAATTTGCCTTTTCTAGAATGTTAAATTAATAAAATTGCACAGTATGTACCCTTTTGAACCAGGCTTTTTCTATTTGCATAATACATCCATGTGGAAGCATGTATTAGTAGTTGATTTTTATTGATGAATAGCATTTCACTGTATAGATGTAAAGAAGCTTGTTTACCCATTCACCAACTGTAGGACATTTAAGTTTTTTCTAGATTTTGGAGATTATGAGTAAAGTTCCTATTACTATTCATATAAAATATGGGCAAATATAAGTTTTCATTACTCTTGAGCACGGATCACTGGGTTATATGATAAACGTATACTTAATGTTATTTTAAAAACTGCTGAAATGTTTTCTAAAGAGACTGTACCATTTTGCGTTCCCACAGCAAAGGATAAGAGTTCAGTTGCTCTGCATCCTTGCCAACACATTATTATTTGTTTTCAACTTTAGATATTTTAATAGATGTTTAATGGTATTTTTTTGTTTTCAATTTGCTTTTAATTAATAGCCAATGATGTTGAGCATCTTGTCATGTGCTTAATATGCTGATAAAGTATTCTTTTACTCCAAGTTTGATGAGTATATTTTTTTCTTCTCATGAATGGATGCTGTATTTTTTCACATGCTTTCTCTGAATCTGTTGAGATGATTATGTGTTTTTTTTTCTGTTTTAGTACATTCACATAGTGAATTACATTGCTTGATTTTTTTTAAAACATCTTTATTGGAGTATAATTGCTTTACAATGGTGTGTTAGTTTCTGCTTTATAACAAAGTGAATCAGTTATACATATCCATATGTCCCTAAATCTCTTCCCTCTTGTGTCTCCCTCCCTCCCACCCTCCCTATCCCACCCTCCCTATCCCACCCCATTAGGTAGTCACAAACCACGGAGCTGATCTCCCTGTGCTATGCGGCTGCTTCACACTAGCTATCAATTTTACGTTTGGTAATGTATATATGTCCATGCCACTCTCTCACTTTATCCCAGCTTACCATTCCCCCTCCCCATATCCTGAAGTCCATTCTATAGTAGGTCTGTGTCTTTATTCCTGTTTTTCCCCTAGGTTCTTCATGACCATTTTTTTTAATTCCATAAACATGTGTAAGCATACAGTATTTGTTTTTCTCTTTCTGACTTACTTCTCTCTGTATGACAGACTCTAGGTCCATCCACCTCACTACAAATAACTCAATTTCATTTCTTTTTATGGCTGAGTAATATTCCACTGTATATGTGTGCCACATCATCTTTATCAATTCATCTGTTGATGGACACTGACATTGCTTCCATGTCCTGGCTATTGTAAATAGAGCTGCAATGAACATTTTGGAACATGACTCTTTTTGAATTATGGTTTTCTCAGGGTATATGCCCAGTAGTGGGATTGCTGGGTCATATGGTAGTTCTATTTTTAGTTGTTTAAGGAACCTCCATACTATTCTCCATAGTGGCTGTATAAACTTACATCCCTACCAACAGTGCAAGAGGGTTCCCTTTTCTCCACACCCTCTCCAGCATTTATTGTTTCTAGATTTTTTGATGATGGTCATTCTGACCAGTGTGAGATGATATCTCATTGTAGTTTTGATTTGCATTTCTCTAATGATTAATGATGTTGAGCCTTCTTTCATGTGGTTGTTGGCAATCTGTATATCTTCTTTGGAGAAATGTCTATTTAGGTCTTCTGCCCATTTTTGGATTGGGTTGTTTGTTTATTTGATATTGAGCTACATGAGCTGCTTATAAATTTTGGAGATTAATCCTTTGTCAGTTGCTTCATTTGAAAATATTTTCTCCCATTCTGAGGGTTGTCTTTTCATCTTGTTTATGTTTTCCTTTGCTGTGCAAAAGCTTTGAAGTTTCATTAGGTCCCATTTTTTTATTTTTGTTTTTATTTCCATTTCTCTAGGAGGTGGGTCCAAAAGGATCTTGCTGTGATTTATGTCATAGAGGGTCATGCCTATATTTTCCTCTAAGAGTTTGATAGTGTCTGGACTTACATTTAGGTCTTTAATCCATTTTGAGTTTATTTTTGTGTATGGTGTTAGAGAGTGTTCTAATTTCATTCTTTTACATGTAGCTGTACAGTTTTCCCAGCACAATTTATTGAAGAGGCTGTCTTTTCTCCACTGTATATTCTTGCCTCCTTTATCAAATATAAGGTGATTATATGCATGTGGGTTTATCTCTCAGCTTTCTATCCTGTTCCATTGATCTATATTTCTGTTTTTGTGCCAGTACCATACTGTCTTGATTACTGTAGCTTTATAGTATAGTCTGAAGTCAGGAAGCCTGAGTCCTCCAGCTCCATTTTTCTTTCTCAAGATTGCTTTGGCTATTCGAGGTCTTTTGTGTTTCCACACAAATTGTGAATTTTTTTGCTCTCATTCTGTGAAAAATACCAGTGGTAGTTTGACAGGGATTGCATTGAGTATGTAGATTGCTTTGGGTAGTAGAGTCATTTTCACAATGTTGATTCTTCCAATCCAAGAACATGGTATATCTCTCCATCTATTTGTATCATCTTTAATTTCTTTCATCAGTGTCTTATAATTTTCTGCATACAGATATTTTTATTTTGTCTCCTTAGGAAGGTTTATTCCTAGATATTTTATTCTTTTTGTTGCATTGGTAAATGGTAGTGTTTTCTTAATTTCACTTTCAGATTTTTCTTCATTAGTGTATAGGAATGTAAGAGAGTACTGTGCATTATTTTGTATCCTGCTACTTTACCAAATTCATTGATTAGCTCTAGTAGTTTTCTGGTGGCATCTTTGGGATTATCTATGTATAGTTTCATGTCTCTGCAAACAGTGACAGCTTTACTTCTTCTTTTCCGATTTGGATTTCTTTTTCTTCTCTGATCATTACTTGATTTTTGAATGTTGAAACAATTTCACAGTATTGGCATTAATTCTACTTGTTTGTGATATTGTATTGTGTATTTTTGCTGGATATGATTTTTTAGTATTTTATTTGGATTTTTTCATATGTATTCATGAAGGATATTTATCTTCATTGTCATTTAATTGCAGTGTCTTTTTGGTTTTGGTATCAGGAAGATGTTGCTCTCATTAACGAAATTGAGAAGTTTCTCTTCCATTTTATTATTTTCTAGAAGATATTGGGTATAATTGACATTAACTCTTCCCTAAATATTTGGTAGAATTCACCAGTGAAACCGTCTGAGCCTGGGAGTTACATTGTTGGGTGATTATTAGATATGAGTTTGTTTTCAAAATCTATTTTGGAAGTTTGTGTCTTTCAACAAATTGATCCATTTCTTCTAAGTTGTTGCCTTTATGAGCATAAATTGTTCGTTAGTGTTCGCTTACTATCCTGCTAATATCTGTAGTGACTGTAGTGATATCCCTTCTTTCATTCTTAATATTGATAATTTGCATATTCTATTTCTTTTGGTCAGTCTGGTAAAAGATTTTTCAATTCTGTTGCTCTTTTCAATAAACACCTTTTGATTGCATTGGTTTCCTCTATCACTTTTGTGTTTTAATTTTACTTACATTTGTTCTTATCTTTATTATTTCCTCCTTTTGCTTGCTTGGATTTATTTTGCTCTCCTCTTTCTAGTTCATTAAGATAGAAAGAGATTTATTTACTTGAGAATTTGTAAAGTAAGCATTTATTCCTATACATTTCCTTTAAAAATTGCTTTAGCTGCATCTCACAAATTTTCATATGTTGTACTCTTACTTTTCTTCAGTTTAAAATATTTTCTAATTTCCCTTAAGACTTCCTCTGAATAATTTATTTAGAAATGTGGTGTTTAATTTCCAAATATATGTGGATTTTCCAGAGGCCTTTCTGTTACTGATTTCCACTTCAATGACATTATCACTTAAGACACATTTTGTATGATTTCAATTCTTTAAGGTATTAAAAATTTTTTTATGGCCCAGAATATGGTTTGCCTTTGTTCCATGTGTCCTGTACTCTGGACAGAAAGAGGGTTTTCTCTCCTGTTTTATGCTGACTGTGCTAGCTGCACAGTTTCTCTACTTGGACAGAGAAATAATAATGTATTTCTGATGTTTTGACATCTGGGGCCTTGCTGACCATGGAGAGGCTGCTAGTCAACTTTTAGAGATAATAGACAATTCTCCTGCTGGAGCCCACACCCTCTCTCTTCCCACCTCTCCTATTAGGCTCTTATACTCTGGGCCACTATTCTCCTGCTTTAATCACTCCTGAACCAGTTACTAGACAACTAAAGGCAGCTCTTCCACCCCACAACCTGCTGGAATTATTCAACCTAGTCCATCCTAGGCCTGGTTAGGTTGTCTTACCTGTTTCTTCTCACAGAAACCACCACAAATGCTGTTGCCCATGTTTCTCCCTGTCTATCTCTGCTTTCTGACCAATCCTGGTGCTTCACCATGTGGCCTCTGAATGGTGCCACATGCTTCCTCCTTTTTGGAACTGTGAGTAACAAACTATCCTTTCAATGGCAGCTGCCTTCTGTTCTGTTGGCCTCACTAGAGCTGAATAATTATAAAACCTATATTTTAAAATATTGGGTCATCCTCAGGCCAAAAATGGGAAAAAATATCAGGAAACTCTTCCTTGCACTGACTGTTCTTCAGTTTTTTACTGCCCTCCCCAGATGTGTTTTTATTTATTCTGCTATTATTTACTTTTTAGAGCCCTCAGGTAGTTGCTCTTTGTATTCTATCCAGATATTTTAGTCATAAGCAGTGGGGAAGATAAGCTGAAGTGGGTTTATTCTACCTTGTCAGGTAAAAGAAATCACATAGCTTAGTTTTATTTGTTTGTGAAATGTCTATAAAAGGAAACACACAGCACGTAGTCTTTCTTTTGAAATTTCTTTCACCAAACATCATGTTTGTGAGATTCATTTATGTGTTCCATATATCAATTATTTATTCACTCTTATTGCAGTAGAATTCTATCATATAAATATATCACAATTTATTTTTCCAGGATATTTACCAGAAATGAAAATCTCTACAAGTCTCAGATTGAAGATTAACAATAAGCCCTAAGCAGGATAAATAAAACATTTCCTCCTAGTCATAATTGTAACTGAAACTTCTGAATATCAAAGAAAAAGAGAAAATATTGAAATTAATCAGAGTCAAAAGACAGCTATTTACAAGATAACACCAATGATACTTCTTATCTGCAACTATAAATGGCAGGAGACAAAGGTGGGGTGTCCTCAAAGGGTTGAAGGAAAACCTTTATTGATCTGAATTCTATCTGGGCTAAACTTTCATCTAAGAGAGAAATAAGAAGAAAGATAGTTTAAGGCAAACAAATGCTGAAGCTGTTTACCATTCACAGACCTTTGCCAAAAGAATGACTACTAGATATACTTCAGGAAGAAGGAAATTAAATTCCATGAAATAATGGTGGGGGGGAAATGTTAAACATATTCAGTCATCCTTGACTGAATAAAGATAAAAGCAATGGTGATTTACTTGGAAGGGTTTAGTTATCTGTTGAACAAAAATAGTAGATAATATGGGTTAGTGTTCTACATTTATTTTAATTATCTGAGCAGTAGAAAGATATCAAGTTTAGATTTGTCAAGGATGTATTATAAAGTTTTAAAACTAACCACTAAAAGAATGGAAATAGAACCAATAGCATCCAAAAAAAAAAAAAAAAAAAAACAGAATGGAAGAAAGAAAACTGAATTAAACCAATGGAAGGAAGGTATGCAAAATAAAAGGTAAAAAAAATGCTTAATTGAAAACACTACATGTTAAAAAGTAAGTCTAAATATATTCACAATGAAGTCAAATAAATTATACTCTTCTATATATCTAGAGAGAGAGTGCCTTTAAATAAAATCTAGCTGTAAGTTGCTTACAAGTGTTTGGCTACAGTGCTCCATATTGATGCTGGATAAAATACTGGATAGTCTTAATGAATATAACCAGTTTTTTGAGCCATAGGGTATTACCATGAAAGGTTTTTCCCCAATATTATTTTTAATCAAGCTCTGTTGATATTTTTTTCCCTGCTCCTTAACAACATCCTAATTCTATATAGAAAATATCCAATTAGATGCATTTATTAAATGTCTAGCCCAGTATGGTTTAAAACCTCTATCTAATATGCAACTTAATTTCATCCCCCTCCAACTCAGGAAGGGGGCGCTCTATTCTCCTTTGGTCCTGTCCAGCAGTCTAGGCCTTCTCCCAGTGAGGTCCACTTGTCCAGAGATTGCCTTGGTGATGTTATAATTTCTGTTTTCGCCTTTTACTTTGGACTCCTTTTACCTATGGGAGCCTTTTCACGGAGCTTAGGGGTCACTGAGGACCTCTTCTGAAGTGGAGCTTTCCATTTTTTACTCTACTGTTTTCATTACCAATCTATTTTTATTGGCCGTTGTAGCAAAACTTATGACTTCAAGCATCTCCAGGCAAGAAGTATGTCCTAAAATTACAGGAGACATGTAAAACTCCTCCAAGAACTCTCCCATAATGCTCTACTCTGCTCAATGGAGTACTCACATGAGCTTTCATCTAACATGCAGCTGGTTAGTAAAATGCTTCTCCCATTCTTGAGATACCCCCATTTCTCAGAGTGATTATCTTAAACAGCTCAGCTTCGAGGGTATTACATTAGATATGTCTCTTGGCCCAAGGTGTATTACTCATATGTTCACTTATTTCATTGTTCCCTGTGCCTGCTGTGCTCCCTGTGCAAGGTGCTGGTTGCTTTAGATGTGAAGATGAGTGAGCCATGGTCTTTTCCTTCAAGTAGCTTGTCCTCTAGCAAATATCCTAGAAAAACTAGTTTGTGGGTTAAGTCTGTGAGTAGATATTTCACAAAGACCACAGTACCTTTGAAATATGTCTAGTTTGCTTAGTCTCCAGATCTTTTCATTTTTCTCAACTTAAATTGACAACTTAAGTTAATGAGAAATGAAAACCTACTAAGCTACTGGATAGGACACTGAATTATATGTGAGTTGTTTTCTAATCCAGTAATACACTGGGCTGTATTCCTTAAGTCAGTCTAGGCAATATTATGGTAGCAAACTCCAAAATTGTAATGGCTCTTCTGAACAAAAAGGTTATTTGTTGTACAGGAAAATGTTGGTTGGCATCATCAACACTCAAGATACACTACCCTCCATGTGGTTATTCAGCAGTCTAGACTGCTGTGATCTTGTTACTGTATCATCTCAACATGAAGCCTGCACAATGACTGAGGCAAGGGAGGAGTAGAGTTGAAGAATTACTGTATCAGGGATTCATTGTTTGAGGATTGTGGAATAGGGAAATTTCAAAGGAATGAGTCCTTACATATTTATGGAAAGATATGGGAGGAGCTGGAGAAGTAAGTGTCTGAAAAATAGACTAGGAAAATCAGAGGGGAAAAAAACCCCAAATAGTCCACGTTATGCATTGGCATGTGTGGACAAGTTGGAGTTTTCAACTGAATGTTGCAAGCCAGGGGTATCTAGTTCCCAGAGTATGGCTGCAAAGAGTTGCTGGTGGAGAAGCATGCAGGATCCTGCTGCCTCTGTACCTGGTGGTGGACCTGGGTTTGCCATCGCTCTCAGCAGTCAGGAAGAAGAGATGGACATGGTGGGTGAAGAGTAAGGGCAAGCTGGAAGCTACTGGCCCTTCTTCATCAATCTTTTACCACTTAATCACAAAGACCCTTAAATGCTAATTCACTTCTGGCTTCTAAACCTTTGTGTGAATTTCTCTTTGGGCCAACTCTAACTCAGAATCATACAGGGATGGGAATTCTTCAAAACATAGTTTCAGCTTAGTTAAATGAACATAGTCAACACAAGCCGTTATTCTCTCTCTCTCTCTTTTTTCCCTTAAGTCTAAGTATTATTAAAGCAGTTTCCAGCCCTGAGCTTTACTAATTGCAACATTCAGCAGCCTTTGGAGTCTAGTTCCAACTATATTTTCTTTGGTGGGTAGAGAGAAGGCAAGAGAAATTATAAAATGGAAGAATACAGAAATCTTGCAAATTAGAAAACTAATAGAGCATTTCTGTACAAAATCTTGTGGCACATTTGATGTTATGTGGAGTGGAACTATGAACATTTAGGGAAAGTATATTTTTACTGCATCTTAGAAATGTAAAAGTTAGCCATTTTATAATGATAGTATGAGTCATTCTGGACATTATGAAGACTGCAATATATTTGCCAATGCATGATTCTTCCATTTACGACTGTTATGCAATAGCAATAACAGGCAGTCAACACAAAGGAATTGCAGTTATTCACCTTCCAGATGAAAGGAAGAAAGAATTAAAGTTCTCTTTTTATTAAAAAATAAAAATGAAAAAAGACTATCATCAAGGCAAAGAAAACTTTCACAAATCTGTTGAGCTAGCCCAAATTTATGTAACAGCAAATTAGTATAGGACCTTATCCAATTGAAATTAAAATTAAACATAATTACAACATAACTTGGATGTTTCTCCTGAGAATTACTCTTTTGATATTAAAATACTAAAGATAAGACAACATAAATGGAGAGTTTTTGCTGAATTTTTTCAGATCCCCTCAGATCTAGGTGAGTAGATCAATATTAGCGAGGTGATCTTTGAGATATTTTCTAGGACACCTGGACTGGAAGTCAGAGGTTTTTGAACTTAGTCCTGACTCTGACAAGCTGTGTGATCTTGGATAAGTCTCTTAACCTCTCTGAAGATTGGTTTTCTCACAAGCAAAATTAGCTATTTTGATAATATATCTTCTAAAGAAGTATGTCCAATGGAGATATGTGAGACACATATGCTATTTTAAATTTTCTAGTAGTTGCATTTAAAAATGTAAAAAGATGAACTAAATTAATAATATATTTTATTTAACCCTATATATCCAAAATAACATCAATTTCAACATATAATCAACACACAAAATTAATGATAGTATATTTTACATTTTTTGCTCTGCAATCTGGTGTGTATATTACACTTACAGTGCAACTAATTTTGGAAGCTAAATTTCATTGGAAAAACTTGATCTGTATTTAGATAAAACATAAGTATAGCTGAAAAAGTAGATTCATATGCTGAAGTTGTTCCAAACATACTTAAATTTTTCTAATAACTAAAGCAACTGTCAGTTTTAAAATTTCAATTCAATTCAATTCAATTCCAACTTAAATTAAAAACCCATTCCCTCAGTTACATTAGCCACATTTCAACTACTCAGTGTCCTTATGGAGCTTCCGACTACTCTATTGGACAGTGTAGTTCTAAAATCTCTGCTACCTCTCCTTTTACCTCTGTGAAGCTCTTCCGGAATGCTTTAAAAAAATTGACTGGATTCTCTCTGTAATTTCAGGAATGTACTGAATATGAAGGGAGACATAATTCCTTGTGCCACCTTCCTCCACCGAGGTACTGTTTCTTATGGATAAAGTTCATAAATTCTCTTGTTTTATCTTGCCTGCTGATGGAAACATTTTCATTTTGGTGAGCTTCGTGAAAATTATTAAATAAGGAAAAACAAACAGAAAAACCCTTTCCATTCTGTCTTTGACAGATACATTAAGGAATAGTTACTTCTCTTACTACTTTAGTATGAAATTTATTAAATGCATAGAAATATATTCATGGTGGTGTTGCATGAAAAGGCAAAGGAGAAACATAAATATCTACCAATCAGAGAAAAGATATGTAAAATGCAGTATCTACATGCATTGCGTTATCATACATAAGTCAAAAGCAATCAATTCAATTTCCATAAATTAATTAGGATCCAACGGTATGTGCAGAAACATGAAATCATATGAAAGACTTAGGAGGAAGAATTAAAAGCAGGATACAATTTTAAAATGCATATGCCAAACAATATTGTGGGTTGTTTAAAGAAACACACACACACACACACATACACACATACTTATATAGATGATAGTTTGGAATAATTCGATGCAGAAAAATGGCTGCTTACAGGAACAGGGGCTGGATTGGACTGAGGATTGGGGACACAAACAACATGCCTACAAAGCAAAAGAATATGAGATTGTGCTACATAACAAGAAAGAGGATCATATCAGTATCTTTCTAATTCTGTGCATTTATCATCTTTATATAATTTAAAATATATGAAGGGCTTGGCTATCTCAGTTGGTAGAGCACAAGACTCAAAATATGTGACAAAAGCCCTATAATGGGAATGTTATATATTTGAAATCCCTCAGGAGTTTATACTCTAGCTAAGGAGAGACACACATACACAAAAAGTTACGATTCTGTGTGCTAATTGAAAACTATGACATAGTTTACAAATGTCTCTTTAATGGAGCTTTGGAAAAAATAGAAGATAAATATATTATATATAAAGTGTATAATATATAAATATATAAATCTCTTTCTAATATTTTTAAATAACACATTTAGCTAGCATAATGACCATATTATTGTCCTACACATAATTATTAATAACAAGAAACAATGAGAGGGAGAAACCCAACATTTTGTGAAGCTCTTTTATGTGCCAGCCAGACTGTGTACTTGTTATTTTATGGACTAGTATCATATTTATCATATTTTTCTTTTCAGTGACCTCATAATAATAAGGCAAACGTTATTATTCCCATTTTGTGCATGAGAAAGCTAGAGCCTGGGGAGGTTGAGAAATGTGCTCAGTGTCATCAGTCTGTTTGTGAGGCATGACAATACATAAGTGTCACTCTGGAACCTGTGTCTTCCCAGACGCACTACAATAACTCCACAATAAAATTAATGTCTCTGCTTCTGAACAAGAAATGATAGGAAGTCCATTCCTTTTAAAAGCAGTTAAATATGGTATAGAAAGTTCTGATCAAAGGAAAATTAAGACTACCATAGAATCACTGCCCTTTTCTCCAACCCAAAACGTTTCAAGGATGCTTCCTTAATTCTCAGCACACCTGCCCCTTCCTCCACTTCAGCCTCAAGGTCAGTCACTTCATTAGTCCAGTCCTTGGTCCCTTTCTACCTTGATTATTGATTTATCTTTCTGATTGATTTCCCTCCTTAAAATGGCCACCCCCTTTATTCATGTTTAAAAGTGCTGATAGAGTGATCCACGTAAAATGCATAAAGCACCACGTCCTTCCTCTGCTTAAATCATCTCAGAGGTTTTCCTTCAGAACAAAATTCAAGCTATGTAGATTAAAAGAAAGGCTCCTCAACACATAAATTTCTTTCTACTTCTATTTTCTCTCCTGAGAATCATTATTTCGATCTTTTCTATCTCATAATTCAACTTTTGCTCTTCAAGGTATATTTGAGTAACACCTCCCCAGGAAGCCTCCTCTGCCCTGACCCGGTAGGACAGATGGTGAGTCCTTTTCCTCTGTGCTTTCCATCCTTTTGCACATGTTTTTATCACACTGTGTTGTAATTGTTTTATTCACTGGTACATCTCTCCCATTGTCTAAATTTTTATGTTTTTCATTGTCATTCTCAGAAATTAGCACAGTGCCTGATTAAGAGCTCAGTAAATGTTTCTTGAATGGTGAAATTAATTTAATGGGATGTAATCTAAATATAAACTGAGGTTCCCCCCACCTATATTTGTCAAGGTTCTTCCTCTCAGATCCATCACCCTCATTACCTTTCCTCCCAACATACATGTGACTTCAGGAAGAGAAGGGAGTTGTTTTTCATCATATGACTCTTACTTTCTCCTGCTCTCCTTTGCTCGGTCTTTTATAGGATTGTGATGGTGGTTTACAGGGCAGGGGTAGGAAAGAGAGATTGGGATTCTGGTTGGTGATGTCAGTGCTATTTGTGTTGTCTGTTCGGAATTCCTAACGAAAGAGCAACCCTTAGTTATTTTTATAATTTAGAATGCTTAACATATCATTTTCTTCAACTGGGTGCAGTGGGGAAAATTCCATTCTATATGCTATTATGCTGCAGTCCTATATACAGCTATAGTCTCTGTTCTCAAATGGGAGCTTACCCACTTTGCTTGAAGTACCATTCCCAGGGATTGTGGTTTTTAAATTTGTTCTCCAATACCGGGGTCTACCCAGGATTATCCTTGCCTCCTAATCTGCGCAAGATTTTTTGATATGCTACAAACTATAAACCAAATGGAACTTTAACATTCTCAATACACTGTAATAAAATATTATAGGATGAGTAAAGAGTAGAGGCAGAACTAGTTATACACTAGAACAAGTTAAGAAACGCAGGTAGAGGTTACAGTTTTCATTTATCCCACTAGTTATTTCTACCACTAGGTATGCTGGTTTATTTATGACTTCCTTCATTACAGTACTCAGTCATTTCCCTTAGCTTTAGGCTAGGATCTTGATTGATTAAGGTTCTTTGTCTTGTGAGGGGATCCAATTTTTCATTCCTGAGGAATTTATGCCCTTAGTGCTTCTTATTGAATAAAATTACAACTGTCTTTGGTAAAATTTTTCACTAATCAAAACAGTGGAAGAAGTGTGCAGGGGACTCAAGTTTCCCCCTTATGCTTTCCTGCTCTATCCTTGAAGGTCAGGTTTAATTGCCTCAGCCAGTACAATTTATGCCAGTTCTCTTAATCATACATTGGACATGGCCAGATTTCAATTCAGTGAAACCAAAACAAAATAAATTATCTTGTAGGAATGGTTCTTCCCTTGGCTTCTTAAATCTCCATAATAAAAGAAACAACCTCAACATAATAAATGCCATATATAAAAATTCTGTAGCTAACATACTTAAAGGGGAAATACTAAAAGATTTTCTCTAAGGTCAAGAATAAGACAAGGATGCCCACTTTCACCATTTCTGTTCAAAATGTACTGGAAGTCCTACCCAAAGCAATCAGGCAAGAAAAAATATAAACTAAAAGGCATTCAAATTGGCAAGAAAGAAGTGAAATTATCTCTGTTCACAGATAAGAAATCTTATATGTAGAAAATCCTGAAGATTCCACACACACACCAAAAACATTACAACTGTTAAACAAATTCAACAAAGTGGCAGAATACAAAATCAACATGAAAAAAAATCAGTTGAATTTCTATACACTAGCAGTGAATAATCAGAAAAGAAAATTAAGAAAATAATTCCATTTACAATAGCATAAAAAAGGATAAAATACTTAGGAATAAACTAAACCAAGGAGGCAAAAAATTTGTACACTGAAAACTAGAAAATATTGCTGAAAGAAATTAAAGAAGACAACAATAAACAGAAAGACATTTTGTGTTCATGGAGTGAAAGAAATAATATTAAGATGATAATAGTACTCAAAGCAATCTTCAGATTCAATGTAATCCCTATCAAACTACTAAGAATGTTTTTGCAGAAACAAAAAAATCCATCTTAAAATTCTATGGAAGCTTAAGGAACCCCAAAGGGCAAAGACAGTCTTGAAAAAAGGGAACTAATTTGAAGATTTCACACCACCTGATTTTGAAAGTTACTACAAAACTACAGTAATTAAAGCAGTGTGGTACTGGCGTAAAGGCAGAAATCTGGCCATGTCCAATGGAGTAGAATGAAGAACCCAGATATAAACCCTCACACATATGGTCAAATGACCTTTGATAAGGATATCAAAACCATTCAATAGGGAAAGGACAGCCTCTTCTTCAACAAATGGTGTAGGGAAAGCTGGCTATTCACATGAAGAAAAAAAAAACAGAGTTGGATCCTTTCCTTATACTGTATTGAAAGTCAACTGAAAATGGATCAAAGGCCTAAATATAAGAGTTAAAACTATAAAACTCTCTGAAGAAAACATAAGGCAAATCTTCATGATCTTGGATTTGGCAATGATTCCCTGGATAAATGACAGAAGCACAGGCAACAAAAGAAAAATATAGGTAAATTAGGCTACATCAAAAAGGACATTATCAACAGAGTGAAAAAGCAAACCACAGAATGAGAGAAAATATTTGCAAATCATATGTCTGATAAGGGATTGATATCTAGAATATATAAAGAGCTCTTAGGTCTCAACATTTCTCCAAGGAAAATATATAAATGGCCAATATGCACATGAACAAACTTAACATTGCTAATCATTAGGGAAATATAAATTAGAACCAAAATGAAATATAATTTTATACCCATTAAGGTCACTATTATTAAAAAAAAAAAAAAAACAAACCCAAAACAGAAATAGCAATTGTAGGAGAGGATGTAGGTTAGGAAAAATTGGACCTTTGTACACTCATGGTGGGAACGTAAAATGGTGCAGCTGCTGTGGAAAACAGTGTGGTGGTTCCTCAAACTTTTAAAAATAGAATTGCCAAATGATGCAGCAATTCCGCTTCTGGGTATAAACCCAAAATAAATGAAAGCAGACCCTCAAAGAGATATTTGTACACCCATGTACATAGCAGCATTATTCTAGGTAACCAAAAGGTAGAAGCAGGCCACATGTTCATCGACAGATGAATGGATAAACAAAATACGGTATATACATACTATGAAATACTATTGTCTTAAAAAGAAAGAAAATTCTGACCCATGGTACAACATGAATGAAACTTGAAGAATGGACAAATCCTATATGATTCTACTTTTATGAGGTACCTCGAATAGTCAAATTCATAGAAACAGAAAGTAAAACAGTGATTGCCAGAGACTGAGGGGAAGAGAAAGTGAGGAGTTATTGTTTAATGGGCATAGAGTTTCAGCTTGGGAAAATAAAGCCCCGGAGAGGGATGGTGGTGACAGTTACACAATGTAAATGTATTCATGTCACTGAACTGTATGCTTAAAAATGGCTAAAATGCTGAATTTTATGCTATGTATATTTTACTACAATAAAAAATAAAACAAAATGACTTCTGTAACAGAAGAGTTCAGAGTCTTAGAGATATGAAACCATTAAGTGTAACTATGAACATATTATAGATTGATGGATTCTAACTAATAGTAGTAGACACTATATCCTGCAATTGAGCACCCAGTTCTGAAGAATTTTGACTTTCAGTATTCTGCAGCTTGGTCTTCAATTATTATTTTCCTTGTTATCTAAAGTTAGTGTTTTTAGATAATGGGGGAATAAAATAAGATCAGGGAATCCCACTGACACTTCCTCATTGCTTTACTTCTTTCAATGTGAAATTTATGAGTGATAATATTAAGATGCATAAAGCTAATACTAAGACATGGTGGTCCTGTTGCAGAATTACAAATGGAGGATGTTAATTAAAATCAGATTCGTTAAAGGGTGTATGCTGGAAATGACAAATTGCTGCCCAGTCTTCATCTAAAGACTGCTTGAGTTAATCTGCTTTACACCAGCAGCTGACACATCTGTTGAAGGCAGATGCCACCTTGGGAACCTGGAATTGGTGGCGCAGTTAACAAATTCAACTCCCAGCCGAGGCAGCAGCCTGCATAGCTTATCTCTAAGCTTGGTGGAACATGTGTTGAAAATCCCTGAAAAAACAGACAGACCCCTGAAGTAGGAGTCATCAGTATTTCAAGCACGGCTCTGCTACTGGGACCATCAGGAAATCACTCACTCCCTCTGAGTTGAATTTCCTCATCTGTAAATCAAGGTTGTTTTTGCCCATCCTTTTCATTTCTAAAAGCCCATGATCGACTACTGATCCACCCCCATATATTAGGAATCTTAAAGTGGTTCATGGAATAATAGTAGTGAGGCAACCAGGCTGATCCATAGATTTTTGTGGGACTAGGAATAAATCCATCCAAAATATTTTAAACTCTTTAAGAGAAAGATACACTTGGTATATATATAGAAACATTTAACTATAAAACCAATGAATGCTGATGATGACTCTGCTTTGATTTAGGGGCTTGAATACATGTATAAAAGCAGGTTTTATTTACATTATTCTCTGTACTTGATTGTCTTATTACATATAAATAATGCTCTCTTCCTTTTTGATGCAATGATTGAACAGACCTCATAGAGGAGAATGAGAATTTATTCTTCCCTTTTGTCCAAATGGGTTCGAGGATGGTGACACATCTCTCTCCAGCTAATGCTCTCTTTGATCCTTTTCCATAAAAGACTTCCCACTACCTAATCATCTTCAGGGTCTCCTGATCGTTCAGTTTGGTCTTTCACTCAATGCCTTGCATTCAGTTCTCACTTTGGTACCTGCCCATATTTGTGGTCAAATCCCACCCATGCCCACATTCAAATAGCACTTTCAGGAAAGCCAGACTGGTTCACTCTATCTCCACGTGCCACAATGGGGAGGTAGGAAGGATCTCTAAGCACTTTGTTTACTGGACCTTTCTTCTCTTTTGGGGGATGGCTACAGAACAAAAGCGTTTCTCTTTGTTCATTCTCTTTGTTTTAGGGGTACACTTTCTATAATACCACCAAAGTCTATATCAACAGCAGAAATAGTAGCACAATGAAAACTTTTTTTCTTTCTGTGCATATAATTCCAAATAATGGTGAATGACATCACTGGAATCATATCCAGCAAAATTTGCAATCATAAGACCTGACTTCAAGTGCATTGGCTTTGCTATTTATTAATTCCAAGCCCTTAGGGAAGTATTTAGCCTCTGTTAAATACCTTGATTCTGTGGTTTCCTTGGTGGGGTAGTGGTTAAGAATCTGCCTGCAATGCAGGGGACACGGGTTCGGTCCCTGGCTTGGGAAGATCCCCCATGCCGCGGAACAACTAAGCCCGTGCGCCACAACTACTGCAGCCCACGCGCTGTGCTCCGCAATAAGAGAAGCCACTGCAATGAGAAGCCCGTGCACCGCAACGAGGACTCAACGCCACCAAAAAAAAAAAAAAAAAAAGACTTAGATTCCGTTTCTTCATCTTTTAATGGAGAATTAACTGATAATGACTAGAAAGAATCTATTAAAAATTTCTAGCATGGTGTCTGGACCTGGATAAGCATCCAACAGATATTAATGGAAATCATCCTCCTTTGAGCTTATATTTCACAAATTGTTTATCTTTTCCTTACAAAATTATTTTTTTAACATCTTTATTAGAGTATAATTGCTTTACAATGTTGTGTTAGTTTCTGCTGTATAACTAAGTGAATCAGCTATATGTATACATATATCCCCGTATCCCGTCCCTCTTGTGTCTCCCGCTCACCCTCCCTATCCCACCCCTCTAGGTGGTCACAAACCACCAAACTGATCTGCCTGTGCTATGCAGCTGCTTCCCACTAGCTACTTTACATTTGGTAGTGTATATATGTCAATGCCACTCTCTCACTTCATCCCAGCTTACCTTTTCACCTCCCCGTGTCCTCAAGTCCATTCTCCACATCTGTCTTTATTCCTGTCCTGCCCCTAGATTCATCAGAACCACTTTTTTTTTTTTTTTAGATTCCACATACATGTGTTAGCAAACGGTATTTGTTTTTCTCTTTCTGACTTACTTCACTCTGTATGACAGTCTCTAGGTCCATCTACCTCACTACAAATATTTCAAATTTGTTTCTTTTTATGGCTGAGTAATATTCCATTGTATATTTGTGTCACATCTTCTTTATCCATTCATCTGTCGATGGACACTTAGGTTGCGTCCATGTCCTGGCTATTGTAAATAGTGCTGCAATGAACATTGTGACAAAGTTATTTTAATAGATAGGCTGCTTCGAAGCCTGGTATTTATTATAGCTGCGGCATAGGTGGGTAAATTGTTCTTTGCAAAAACTTAAAATCCCACTTCCTATCATAGTCATTATTTTGTACAGCTAGTATGAAAATTTTCCAACAAATGACAATAACTAATTGTGGACCGCTCTTTGTGGATATTAACCTTTTTATTGTAAAAAAATGTCTTGATTCTATTCTCTCCCTTTTTTTAATTCACTGCAGATTATGTCTGGAAGATGAATTTCATTAAATTAATGTTTTCACCCATGGACCATCCAAAACAATCCATATACCAGGGCCACACCCTGGGAAATTCTGATTCAGTGCCAGCTGATGTTTAGTAATACATAATTTGGAAATACTCCAGAAGCTATTATGATGTACATTTCTGATTAATAAGAGCTGAATTAAATCAGTGCAGGAGAGCATGGGCTATTACAAAGCTCAGCAGGTTTCTCAGTATCATTCTTGAGTTTTGGATTCTTGTGCATAGTTCCATAAAGATGAGAATAGAATTTTAATTGAGTTTATATTTCCATGGGAACAAGAAAACCAGTGCTCCTTCACGTTCCCAGTTATATCTATGAAAATGTATCCTATTGTTCACTCCAAACTGCTGCAATGCAGTGCACGCTACTGAAATGAATTTTCTGCTTTAAGTTACCCATAATAGAATACAGCTTGCGGGTTTGTAATTGTATCTGTGCGAGGTTTTCCATCTCCTTGGATTATCCTCACAGACAAAGAATTTTAGAGCTGATGTCCAGCACTCTGATTTTGCAAATAAAGTAATTGAAACCTATAGTGAATAATGATTTTGCCTAAGGTAACACAGCTGGGTGAAGTTTTTATCTGTTTTGGGTATACCACATGTAATTAACTCTTATTTTTCTTGCAGGGTGGAGGAACAAATACATTTTATAAAAAGCAGCAAAAAGGGAAATTGTCAAAGCACAACAGAACTGTCAGCAAACTTCAAAGAATCCAAGATATTTATTATACTCCACAGGTCATAATACTTTTCTGATTCCTTTCTTTTTCTACCAATCTTCTAATTAAAATAAAACCTACTGGCAATTTGTAAAGTGTAAAGCACAATGTAATACTGTTCTGTTTCTCTCTAGTCATAAAGAAGAACAACATCTTGTCAATCACCCTTCAATCACAACAGAGTAGTAGACAGAGAAACTTGGATTTTTTATTATTTTGTTTCTAACCAGTATGTTAAATTTGTAAAACACACATAAAATAATAATGGGATACTTGGCTTTAGAATCCAATTTATTTTTATATAGTTTTTCATAGACATTCTCACAAGATGCTTGTTGGAGAATGAGTTGTGAACAAAACAGATATAAGATGTTAATATCTTCTTTTCCTTTAGTTTTTTCCCTCTTTACATAATATTGAGTATATTCAAAAAAAGTTTATACCTGCTACCTAGTATAAAAAATAATAAGACAAACACCCATGAAACCACTGCCAGCTTAAAAAGTAGAAAATTACCATTATCTTTGAAATTTCTTATTTGTCCTACACTTACTCTATTATCCCTCCATTGGAAATAACAAATATACTGAATTTGGGGTTTATCATTCCTTTGTTTTTTTAGTAGTTCTATTATATTCAAGCAGACCTTGAGATATTGTGGGTTCAGTTCCAGACAAACCACAGTAAAATGACCATTACAATAAAGTGAGTCACATGAATTTTTTGTTTTCCCAGGGCATATAAAGGTTATGTATACACTAAGCTGTAGTCTATTAACTGTACAATAGCATTATGTCTAAAAATATACAAACCTTAATTTAAGAATACTTTATTGCCAGGAAATGCTAACCATTATCTGAGTCTTTAGTGAGTCATAATCTTTTTATTGGTGGAGGGTCTTGCCTTGATGATGATGGTTGCTGAGTGATCCGGGTGGTGTTGCTGAAGGTCAGGGTAGTTGTGACAATTTCTTAAAATAAGACAACAATGTTGTTATCTGTTAATGCCTGTTAATGTTAATATTTTGACTTCTCATGAATCATGAATGTTCTTAATGGCATCTAGAATAATGATCCTCTTCAGAAAGTTTTTAATTGACTTTGGCCAGATCCAACAGAGGAATCACTATCTATGGCAGTTATAGCCTTGCAAAATATATTTCTTAAATAATACGACTTGAAAGTCAAAATTACTCCTTGGTCCATGGGCTGCAGAATGGAGGTTGTGTTAGCAGGCATGAAAACAATATTAATCTCATTGTTCATCTCCATCAGACCTCTTAGGTGACCAGGAGCATTGTCAACGAGCAGTACTGATTTGAAAGGAATCTTTTTTTTTTTTTTTCTGAGCAATAGTTTTCAAGAGTGAGCTTAAAATATTCTGTAAACCATGTTGAAAACAGAAGTACTATCATCCAGGCTTTGTTGCTCCATTTATAGAGCACAGGTAGAGTAAATTTAGCATAATTCTTAAGGGCTCTAGGATTTTTCATATATGGTAAATAAGCATTGGCTTCAACCTAAAGTCAGCAGCCTCATTAGCCCCTAATAAGGGAGTCAGTGTGTTCTTTGACACTTTGAAGCCAAGCATTGACTTCTCCTCTCTAACTATGAAAGTTTTAGGTGACATCTTTTTCCAATATAAGGCTGTTTAATCTACATTGAAAATCTGTTGTTTAGTGTAGCTACCTTCATTCATTATCTTAGCTAGATATTTTGGGTAATGTGCTGCTGCTGCTACATCAACACTTGCTGCTTCACATTGCACTTTTATATTATGAAGATAACTTCTTCCTTAAACCTCATGAAGCAACCTCTCTTAGCTTCAAACTTTTCTTCTGCTGCTTCCTCACCTCTCTCAGTCTTCACAGAATGAATGCCCTCCTTAAGGGCAGATATTAGGTCTTACAAGTCTTAGTATTTATTTTATAATTCTTTACACTCATAATTTGCAGAGTTCATGGCACTTGTAAGGGTATAAACATATATCAGTTATCAGGTTATCTACAAATGAGAGTTTGCTATATATTGTGTATAAGTTAAATTTTTCTGGTAGAATTTTGACTAGATAATCAAGGAAAGAAATCAAGGTTAAAATATATCAGTGTATAAGGGAATAAACTATAAAGTTGCAACAAATAACCTAGTGCAACAAGTAACACATTCCTTCAAACTAAATCTTCCTTGAATTAATGTCATCTTACAATTATGGGAGACCAAAAATAATTTTTCCAAAAATTAGACACTTGGGGACTTCCCTGGTGGTCTAGTGGTTAAGAATCCACCTTCTAATGCAGGGAATGTGAGTTCAATCTCTGGTCAGGGAGCTAAGATCCCACATGCCACAGGGACAACTAATCCTGTGAGCTGCAACTACTGAGCCATGTGCTCTGGAGCCCATGCACCACAACTAGAGAGCCTGTGCACTGCAACTACTGTGTCTGTGCACTCTGGAACCTGTGCACCACAATTAGAGATTCCACACGCCACAACTACTGAGCCCAGACACTCTGGAATCCATGCGCTGCAACGACTGAGCCCTACTGAGCCCACGCACCACAACTAGAGAGAAGCCTGCATGCCACAACTAGAGAAGCCCATGTGCCACAACTACTGAACCCACATGCTCTAGAGCCTGTGCACCACAACTAGAGAGCCCGTGTGCCACAACTACTGAGTCAGCGTGCCGCAACTACTGAGCCCACGATCTGACACCTGCACACCACTAGTAGAGAGCCCATGCACCACAACTACTGAACCCATGCTCTCTGGAGCCCGTGTGCCACAACTAGAGAGAAACCCATGCACTGCAGCTAGAGAACCCTGCGTGCTGCAATGAAGATCCCGCAATGAAGACCCGATGCAACCAAATAAATAAATATATTTTTTAAAAAATGAGAGACATGTTTTGATGTGATAAATTATGAGGGTCGGAGCTGAATCACATTTATCCAAATTTGTAAACATATTGAAATAGTCCAACCAATGGTGTTCAGAATATTAAACTGTGGCATTAAAAAAATTGTTGCTTATCCAAAGTTATTGAGCATGATGATTGCAAAATCAAAGAAAGTTGTCTCCTGACAGTACAGAACTAATCCTGAGAACTCACTTCTTCTATGAGGTTTTTACAAATGGAAAATAAGGTGAAAGGAGAGAAAAGAAAGGAGAAGCGAATGGAGAAAGTTTTTTCTTTGTTTTTTGTTTTGGTTTGTTTTTAACTAGTGGGGGTCTAGGACTCTCAGGGCAAAATTAATGACTCACATTTTCTCCATTTTATCACAATGGATGATAATTTCATATGTATGCATGATTTTTTTCAATCTGTTCCATAACTGCAGTGTTTACTTCAGCTGTGTCTTCTGAAAGTGAAAAAATTTAAATAAAGCAGTAGTTTAAAAAGGCGTATTTCATTCAATTCATTTAAAAGCATTCCTTTGATTCTACAGATTGGGTGTTGCTGTTCAAAAGGAGAGAAAAACACTGGAACCTTAAGGGATGTTCATTCAAGAGCAGACAGTAGCTGATTTATCTTATCTCCCAAATGATATGGCTATTTCCACATGACACCAAATTAACTTTTGAAAAAGGGAGAAAAATCAGTCAATTACTTTTTTCTTTATAAATGAGATAAATCAAACACTCAGTGCATTTTTGTTTCCTGAAAGATTTATTTTCATTTGAGTTGTGTGATCAGTTAGTCAGAGTGTAGCAAAATTTCAAATTCTTACTAATGTATTTTGCTTCTGTGAAATTACAAATTTCTTCTCTTGTGAAGCTTTTCAATAGATGACAGTTTAATCTGTGACAAATCTGTGGCAAAGCAATCTGAAAATAATACTAAGATGGTGCCTGCACTTCAGAGTTTGAAAAGTTATACAAATTGGATATTTCAAAATTTATTATGCTGGCAACAACTCCATGGATCCATCTCATTTATTTATTTGTTTATTTATATCTTTAAGGCATAGCTCAGTACTCAGCACATAGTAAGTGTTTAATCTGTTCTTGTTGATAGTAGAGACTTTTTAAAAATATTCAATTTTATATCATGAATATTAGACCTTAAGGAAATAACTTCTGGAATACTGTATTGTGAGACAGTTTATCAGCTGAAGACATAAGTAGGATTTTGGTAAAGAAAGTTACTCTTACAAGGATTCTAATTAACATAGAAATTATATATAAATGAATCCAATATCTTCCATTGAAGAAACTGATAGGAAAATTAATATGAGTATTAAATAAAATATTCTTTCTGATTTAAATACAATAATCTTTGCCAGATGGAGGGCAGAAGTGAGATGGAGCTGAGAAGAGTGTACTATGTATTCTAAATAAAATTATCTATATTGAAGTATTTTTTTCTGGTGCTTTTAAAGTTGTGAATAAGGAGCTCTGAATAATGTACAGTTTTATATATATATATATATATATTTATATATTAGGATTTGCTTTCATTAGCTTCAAGAAACAAATTAGTTTGTATACACTGAGTTGACAACAAAGTGCTAAATTGCTGAAATATTCTGTGTTCAAACTAAAATTTCAGAACTTTAAAAAAAATCTTTAAAATTATTTATAAACCTACAAATTGCTCATATGTGCTTATTTTCTAGAGAGTTTTTCCTCTAAAACAAGTATCTGAGCTAATTGTTAAAATTGTTTTGTTCTTTTAGGTGAGAATTAAGTAACTGATACTCTAAGTAAGAAAAATGTTTTAGTAGATATAACTTAGTTAAATATATTATTTTCTATACATTAATTTTGAATAATTAGTACCTGATTACTTAAGTTATAGTTTCAAGTTTTAGAGGGTGAATAAACCTCTCTTAAAAGGTATATTTGTAAATTAAAAAATCTTAAAGGAAGCAAATATAATACTTAACATTCTAATCATTATGAGGATTGCCTTTCTGGGTTTCTACTCACCCCACCTCCCAGGAAAAAGCAAACCACTAGAGGAAATCATGAAATCACAAAGGAAAAGAGAAAGAGAGGGAGAAAGGAACAATTTCAAAAGGAATTACAAAGCAACCAGAAAATAATTTTTAAAATGGCAATAGTAAGTCCATACCTATCCATTAATAGCTTGAAATGTAAACAGACTGAATTCTGCAATCAAAAGACATAGGAAGCCCAAATGGATTAAAAACAAAACAAAACAAAACAGAAAACAGGATACAATTATATGCTTCCTACAAGAGACTCACTTCAGCTTTAAGGACACACATAGACTGAAAGTGAAGTAATGGGAAAAGATATTCCATGCAAATAGAAACCAAAAGAAAGCAAGGATAGCTATACTTACATCAGACAAAATGGACTTTAAGCCAAACTATAACAAGCGACAATGAAGATCAATATATTATGATAAAAGGGTCAATTCATCAGAAGGATATAACATTTGTAAATATTCATAAAGCCAACATAGGAGCACCTAAATATCAATATATAAAGCAAATATTAACATCTGAAGGGAGAAATAAGTAGCAATACAACAATAGCAGGGGATATTTTAAAATTAATTTTTATTGGAGTATAGTTGATTTACAATATTGTAATAACTTCTGCTATTCAGCAAAGTGAATCAGTTATACATATATATATATATATATATCTCCAATCTTTTTTCAATTATTTTCCCATATAGGTCATTATAGAGTATTAGGTAGATTTCCCTGTGCTATGCAGTAGGTCTTTATTAGTTATCTATTTTATATATAGTAGTGCATATATGTCAATCTCAATCTCCCAATGTATCCCTCCCCATCCCCTTACCCCAACCCCCACATAACCACGTTTGTTTTCTACATCTGTGACTCTACTTCTGTTTCGTAAATAAGTTTACTTGAATCATTTCTTTAGATTCCACATATAAGTGATATCATATGATATTTGTCTTTCTCTGTCTGACTTACTTTACTTGGTATGATAATTTCCAGGTCCGTCCATGTTGCCACAAATGGCATTATTTCATTCTCTTTAATGGCTGAGTAATATTCCATGTATATATGTTAATACATCTCCTTTATCCATTCATCTGTAGATGGACATTTAGGTTGCTTCCTTGTCTTGGCTATTGTAAACTGTGCTGCAATGAACATAAGGGTGCATGTATCTTTTTGAATTATGGTTTTCTCCATACATATGCCCAGGAGTGGAATTTTTGGATCATATGGTAGCTGTATGTTCAGTATTTTAAGGAACCGCCACACTGTTCTCCATAGTGTCTGTATCAATTTATATTCCCACCAACTGTGTAGGAGGGTTCCCTTTTCTCCACACCCTTTCCAGCATTTATTGTTTGCAGATTTTTTAATGATGGCCATCCTGACTGTTTTGAGGTGATGCCTTATTGTAGTTTAGATTTGCATTTCTCTAAAAATTAGTAATGTCACACTTCTTTTCATGTGCCTCTTGGCCATCTGTATGGCTTCTTTAGAGAAATGTCTATTTAGATCTTCTGCTCATTTTTGGATTGGGTTGTTATGTTTTGTTTTTTAATATTGAGCTACATGAGCTGTTTGTATATTTTGGAGATTAATCTCTTGTCAGTCGCTTCATTTGCAAATATTTTCTCCCATTCTGTGGGTTGTCTTTTCATGTTGTTTATGGCTACCTTTGCTGTGCAAAAGATTTTAAGTTTCATTAGGTTCCATTTGTTTATTTTTGTTTTTATTTTCATTACTCTAAGAGGTGGATCAAAAAAGATCTTGCTGCGATTTATGTCAGAGAGTGTTCTGCCTATCTTTTCCTCTAAGAGTTTTATGGTATCTGGTATTACATTTAGATCTTTAATCCAGTTTGAGTTTATTTTTTTGTAAGGAGTAGGGAGTGTTCTAATTTCTTTCTTTTATATGTAGCTGTCCAGTTTTCCTAGCACAACTTATTGAAGAGGCTGTCTTTTATCCATTGTATATTCTTGCCTCCTTTGTCAGAGATTAGGTGACCATAGGTGGGTGGATTTATTTCTGGACTTTCTATTCTGTTACATTGATCTGTATTTCTCTTTTTGTGCCAGTATCATACTGTTTTGATGACTGTAGCTTTGTAGTATAATCTGAAGTTGGGGAGTCTGATTCCTCTAGCTCCATTTTTCTGTTTCAAGATTGCTTTGACTATTTGGGGTCTTTTGTGTTTCCATACAAATTGTAAAATGTTTTGTTTTAATTCTGTGAAAAATGAATAGCAGGGGATTTTAATACCCATTTCAACAATGGATAAATCATCCAGACAGAAAATCAATTTTAAAAAATTCGATTTGAAATACATATTAGACTAGATGGGCCAAAAAGACATATATAGAATATTCCATCCATTAACAGCAGGACACACATTCTTCTCAAATGTACATGGAAGATTCTTTAGGATAGATCATATATTAGACCACAGAAAAAACTTAATAAATTTAGAAAAGTTTGAAATCATATCAAGCATTTTTTCTGACCACAGTGATATGAAACTAGAAATCAGTTATAAGAAGAAAACTGGAAAATTCACA
Organism: Orcinus orca; assembly: GCF_937001465.1. Taxonomy (NCBI): domain Eukaryota; kingdom Metazoa; phylum Chordata; class Mammalia; order Artiodactyla; family Delphinidae; genus Orcinus; species Orcinus orca. The sequence goes on from NC_064575.1 coordinate 22,293,395, forward strand.
AATAAATGGAAATTAAACAACATGCTACTGAAAAACTAATGGTTCAAATAAAAATCAAAAAATAAATTAAAAAAAATTATTTTGAGACAAATGAAAATGGAAACATACATACCAAAACTTATGGGATGCAACAAAAGCAGTTCTTTGAGGGGATTTTACAGTGATAACCACCTACATTAAGAAAAAAGAAAGATCTCAAGTAAACAACCAACTTTATATCTGAAGGAACTAGAAAAAGAAGAACAAAGAAACAGAGACTAAAACACTTTATAGATTGATTACTAATAAGGAGATTGAATCAGTAATAAAAACCTTCCAACAAACAAAAGTCCACAATCTGATGGCTTCACTGATGAATTCTACCTAAAATTTAAAGAACTATCACTAACCATTCTCAAACTCCCCCAAAAAATAGAAGAGAAGGGAACACTTCCAATCTTATTTTATGCGATCTTTATTTAAAAAGAGAAAAAAACTTTGAAAACATAACTCAAATAATTAGTTTGATCAACTACACTTGAAAGTGTAGCATTTATTTCATATTCTGGTTGTTTGGTTATCTTACTAGATTTTTCTATTTAAAACTGAAAAAAAAAATTGTACAACAAAATATAACTACATTTTAGATCTTATTTTCTTTCATCCCTCTTCCCTGTGTATATATGTATTTATATGGTAAAGAATATGTATACTTGTAATTAAATGTGTATGTAATATGTATATTAAAATTATATACATATAATTTTTAAAGAATTTTATTGAGATATGATATGACACACAAAATCTGTACATATTTGATGTATACAATTTTATGAGTTTGGATATATGCATATACCCATGAAACATTGCCATAATATATGCCATAAACATATACATCACCCCAAAAGTTTCCTCCTGCCTTTTGTATTTATTATTATTATTACTTTTTGTGATTAAAAAATCATTTAATGTAAGATCTACCCTCTCAGCAAAATTTTAATTATACAATGCATATTATAAACTATAGGCACTATGCTGTATATTAGATCTTTAAGACTATTCATCTAATATAACTGAAACTTGGTACCCTTTGACTAATATCTCCCCATTTTCACTTTCTCCCAGCCTCTTGCAACCACCATTCTACTCCCTGCTTCTATGAATTTGAATATTTTAGATTTCTCATGTAAGTGGTAATGTGTGGCTACCCATTGCAATCACATGAGGTTTTATTATATTTTTTAAAAAATCAGTGATGTCTGAATACCACCCCCAGAGATTATGATGTATTTGATCTCAGGAACAAGGTAGACATCAAGTCCTCAGATAGTTCTAACACGTAGATAAAAAGAAAATACCGCTTTAGAAAAATACTCAGAGATGCATTTCTTGGCTTAAGAGATTACGAATTTGGTAGCTTGACACTTGTTTTCATATGTTTATGCCTGCTCAAGTTAAGGTAATTATGAGTGATACCAATTCTTATATTTTTTCATATAACATAAAATACATGAAGAAATTACACATTTGCCTTAAACAAGGAGAATATGAGTATATATAAAAATGAGGAAAAAGACCAAAATGTGAACTTGAATAAAATGAGAATTGATTTAATGTCTTCAGGTGTACTGAGGAACTCTTCCTCTGGCATGTTTAGAATTATTGTTTAAGTGACATAGTATTGTTGGCTCTAATAATCTTTAATAGAATAGAAGTGTTCACTTATGACTGATTCAGTTATTGCTGTTTTGCATGGATTCTTACACTTTATTTCAAGATCTACCAAGGTCGACTACTCAGGTATACATTTTCATTAGTGGCTTCCTTAGAGAATGTAGAAGCAATAATCAACAAGAGATCTCATCATGATTCATCAATATTAGAGATTTTCAATTACTTAAAATGTACACACTGAAAATGTCTGAGCCAAAAGAGAGAACGATGAAATCCTCTTTATCTGATTTTAAAATTCATATAGAAATACAAAGGACCCTAAATAGCCTAAATAATCCTGAAAAATAACAGATTTGAAAGTCTGACAATTTATTTCAAGACTTATTAAAAAGCTACTACTATAGACAAGAGTAATATTAACATAAACATAGATAAATAGATCTAGTGAATAGAATTGAGAGTCAAGAAATAGACATATATATAGTTAGTTAATTAGTTAATTTTTGACAAAGTTACAGAGGGAATTTAATGGAGAAAGAATTGTCTTTTCAACAAATGGTGTTGGAAAACTGAATATCCATATTCAAAAAAATTAATAAACTTGATCTATACCTCCTTCTCCTTATAAAAATTTACTAAAATGGTCCATAGAACTAAATATAAAATCAAAGAATATAAAATTTCTACAACAAAACATAAGAAAAAACCTTTATGACTTTGGGTTAGGCAGAGATTTCTTAAATATGACATCAAAAATATTAACCATAAAAGAAAAAGTGATAGATAGCACTTCATCAAAATTAAGAACTTGCTGTTTTACAAAAGATAGTGTTGAGAATGAAAGATAAGACATAAATTAGGAGAACAGATTTGCAAATCACATGCCTAAGAAAGAACTTGTAAACTATATTAAAAACTCACAAAACTCAAAAAGACACAAAAACCTAACACAAAATGGATAAAAGATTTAAATAGACTTTTCTTCAGAGAAGATATGCAAATATCAAATAAATGTATGAAAAAATGCTCAACATCATTAGTCATTAGGGAAATGAAAAATAAAATCACAATAAAATACCAGTATATACCTATTAAGAAATCAAAATTAAAAAGACTGACTACACCAAATGCAGGCTAGGAAGTGGAGCAACTGGAGCTCTCATACACTGGAGGTGGAAATGAAAAAGGATACAGCTACTTTAGAAAAGCTTGGAGAGATTCATAATGTTATTTATACTCTTACCATAAGACTCAACAATCTCACTCTTAGGCATTTACACAAGTGAAATGTAATTTTGTACTCTCACAAAAATCTGTGCACAAATATTTGAAGTGGCTTTATTCATAATTGCTCCAACTGGAAACCACCCAAATGGCCTTCATCTGGAGAATGGATAAAAAATTCTGGCACATCCATACAAAGGAATAAAACTGTTACTTAGTAATGTGTGAACTACTGATACAAAAGACAACATAGATGATTATTAAATGCATTATACTAAGTAAAAGAATCCAAAATCAAAAGGCTATATACTATGATTCCATTCTTTTTTTTTTTAACATCTTTATTGGAGTATAATTGCTTTACAATGTTGTGTTAGTTTCTGCTGTATAACTAAGTGAATCAGCTATATGTATACATATATCCCTGTATCCCATCCCTCTTGTGTATCCCTCCCACCCTCCCTATCCCACCCCTCTAGATGGTCACAAAGCACTGAGCTGATATCCCTGTGCTATGCAGCTGCTTCCCACTAGCTACTTTACATTTGGTAGTGTATATATGTCAATGCCACTCTCTCACTTCATCCCAGCTTACCTTTCCTCCTCCCCGTGTCCTCAAGTCCATTCTCTACGTCTGTGTCTTTATTCCTGTCCTGCCCCTAGGTTCATCAGAACCACTTTTTTTTTTTTTTAGATTCCATATATATGTGTTAGCATATGGTATTTGTTTTTCTCTTTCTGACTTACTTCACTCTGTATGACAGTCTCTAGGTCCATCAACCTCACTATAAATAACTCAATTTCATTCCTTTTTATGACTGAGTAATATTCCATTGTATAAATGTGCCACATCTTCTTTATCCCTTCATCTGTCAATGGATACTCTTAGGTTGCTTCCATGTCCTGGCTATTGTAAATAGAGCTGCAATGAACATTGTGGTAAATGACTCTTTTTGAATTATGGTTTTCTCAGGGTATATGCCCAGTAGTAGGATAGCTGGGTCATATGGTAGTTCGATTTTTAGTTTTTTAATGAACCTCCATACTGTTCTCCATAGTGGCTGTATCAATTTATATTCCCACCAACAGTGAAAGAGGGTTCCCTTTTCTCCACACTCTCTCCAGCATTTATTGTTAGTAGATTTTTTTGATGATGGCCATTCTGACTGGTGTGAGGTGATACCACAGTGTAGCTTTGATTTGCATTTCTCTGATGAATACTGATGTTGAGCATGCTTTCATGTGTTTGTTGGCAATCTGTATATCTTCTTTGGAGAAATGTCTATTTAGGTCTTCTGCCCATTTTTGGAATGGGTTGTGTGTTTTTTGATATTAAGCTGCATGAGCTGCTTGTAAATTTTGGAGATTAATCCTTTGTCAGTTACTTCATTTGCAAATATTTTCTCCCATCCTGAGGGTTGTCTTTTTGCCCTGTTTATGCTTTCCTTTGCTGTGCAAAAGCTTTTTTTTTTTTTTTTTTTGCTGTAGTAGGCCTCTCACTGTTGTGGCCCTCTCCCGTTGCAGAGCACAGGCTCTCGACGCGCAGGCTCAGCGGCCATGGCTCATGGGCCCAGTCGCTCCGCGGCACGTGGGATCTTCCCGGACCGGGGCACGAACCCGTGTCCCCTGCTTCGGCAGGCGGACTCTCAACCACTGCGCCACCAGGGAAGCCCTGTGCAAAAGCTTTTAAGTTTCATTATGCCTCATTTGTTTATTTTTGTTTTTTTTTCCATTTCTCTAGGAGGTGGGTCAAAAAAGATCTTGCTGTGATTTATGTCATAGAGTGTTCTGCCTATGTTTTCCTCTAAGAGTTTTATAGTGTCTGGCCTGACATTTAGGTCTTAATCCATTTTGAGTTTATTTTTGTATATGGTGTTAGGGAGTGTTCTAATTTCATTCTTTTACATGTAGCTATCCAGTTTTCCCAGCACCACTTATTGAACAGGCTGTCTTTTCTCCATTGTATGTCATTGCCTCCTTTGTCAAAGATAAGGTGACCATATGTGTGTAGGTTTATCTCCGGGCTTTCTATCCTGTTTCACTGATTTATATTTCTGTTTTTGTGCCAGTACCATACTGTCTTGATTACTGTACCTTTGTAGTATAGCCTGAAGTCAGGGAGCCTGATTCCTCCACCTCTGTTTTTCTTTCTCATGATTGCATTGGCTATTCAGTGTCTTTTGTGTTTCCATACAAATTGTGAAATTTTTTGGTCTAGTTCTGTAAAAATGCCATTGGTAGTTTGACAGGGATTGCACTGAATCTGTAGATTGCTTTGGATAGTACAGTCATTTTCACAATGTTGATTCTTCCAAGCCAAGATCATGGTATACCTCTCCATCTGTTTGTATCATCTTTAGTTTCTTTCATTAGTGTCTTATAGTTTTCTTCATACAGGTCTTTTATCTCTATATGTAGGTTTCTTCCTAGGTATTTTATTTTTTGTTATTGCAATGGGGATTCCTTTGTATGTTATTTGTTGTTTTATCCTTGTTGCTTTTAAAATTTTTTTCTTTGTATTTAATTTTTGATAGCTTGATTAATATGTGTCTTGGCATATTGCCCCTTGTATTTATCCTGTATGGGACTCTCTGCGCTCTCTGGACTTGACTATTTCCTTTCCCATATTAAGGAGGTTTTCAAATATAATCTCTTCAAATATTTTCTCAGTTCCTTCTTTTTCTCTTCTTCTGGGAACCCTATAATTCGAATGCTGGTGTGCTTAATTTTGTCCCAGAGGGCTCTGAGACTGTCCTCAATTCTTTTCATTCATTTTTCTTTATTCTTCTCTGTGGTAGTTATTCTCACTATTTTATCTTCCAGGTCACTTATTCATTCTTCTGCCTCAGTTATACTGCTATTGGTTCCTTCTAGAGAATTTTGAATTTCATTTATTGTGTTGTTCATCATTGTTTATTTGCTCTTTAATTCTTCTAGGTCCTTGTTAAATGTTTCTTGCATTTTCTCCATTTTATTTCCAAGATTTGGGGTCATCTTTACTATCATTACTCTGAATTCTTTTTCAGGTAGACTGCCTATTTCTTCTTCATTTGTTTGGTCTGGTGGGTTTTTACCTTGCTCCTTCATCTGTTGTGTGTTTCTCTTTCTTCTCATTTTGCTTAACTTACTGTGTTTGCGGTCTCCTTTTCACAGGCTGCAGGTTTGTAGTTCCTGTTGTTTTTGGTGTCTGACTTCAGTGGCTAAGGTTCGTCCAGTTGGTTGTGTAGGCTTCCTGGTGGAGGGAACCCTTGCCTGTGTTCTGCTAGATGAGGCTGGATCTTGTCTTTCTGGTGGGCAGCTCTACATCCAGTGGTGTGTTTTGGGGTGTCTGTGACCTTATTATGATTTTAGGCAGCCTCTCTGTTAATGGCTTGGGTTGTGCTCTTGTCTTGCTAGTCGTTTGGCATAGGTTGTCCAGCACTGTAGCTTGCTGTCTGCTGAGTGGAGCTGGGTCTTAGCATTGAGATGGAGATCTCTGGGAGAGCGTTTGCCATTGATAATACGTGGAACTCGGCCCCCCCCCACCTCAGAGGCACAGGCCTGACACCCTGTCGGTGCACCAAGACCCTGTCAGCCACATGGCTCAGAAGAAAAGGGAGAAAAAAAAAAGAAATAATAAAATAAACTAAATTTATTAAAATAAAAAATATTATTATAAATTAAAAAATTAAAAAGTCATTAAAAAAAGAAAGAAAGAAAGAAGAGAGAAATCAAACCAATAAACAAATCCACCAGTGATAACAAGTGCTAAAGAAAAAAAGAAAAAAAAAACCAAAAACGGACACGCAGTACCCTGGGACAAATATTAAAAGACAAAATCACACAAAGAAGCATACACACTCACAAAAACAGAAAAAGGAAAAAAAAAATCTATCTATATATATATATAAAGAGAGAGACAAACAAATCTACCAATGATAATAAACTCTAAATACTAAACTAAGACTAACATAAACCCAGAAACAAATTAGATGCAGAAACAAACCCGAAGTCTACAGTTGCTCCTACAGTCCACCTCCTCAATTTGGCATGAATCGTTGTGTATTCAGGTATTCCACAGATGCAGGTACATCAAGGTGATTGTGGAGATTTAATCTGCTGCTCCTGAGGCTGCTGTGGGAGATTTCCCTTTCTCTTCTTTGTTTGCACAGCTCCTAGTTTGGATTTGCCCCACCCTCCCCCCCACCCCGTGTCTGCGTGTAGGTCGCCTGAGGGCGTCTGTTCTTCCCCTAGACAGGACGATGTTAAAGGAGCAGCTGATGCGGGGGGCTCTGGCTCACTCAGGCCGCGGGGAGGGAGGGGTACTGATGAGGGGCGAGCCTGCAGCGGCAGAGGCCAGCATGACGTTGCACCAGCCTGAGGTGCGCCGTGCGTTCTCCCGGGGAAGTTGTCCCTGGATCCCTGGATCCCGGGACCCAGGCAGTGGCGGGCTGCACAGGTTCCCGCGAGGGGAGGTGTGGATAGTGACCTGTGCTCGCACACAGGCTTCTTGGTGGCAGGAGCAGCAGCCTTAGCATCTCATGCCTGTCTCTGGGGTCCGCGCTGATAGCTGGGGTCCGCGCTGATAGCTGCGGCTCGCGCCCGTCTCTGGAGCTCCTTTAAGCAGTGCTCTTAATCCCCTCTCCTCGCGCACCAGGAAACAAAGAGGCAAGAAAAAGTCTTCGGCAGCTCCAGACTTTTCCCCGGACTCCCTCCCGGCTAGCCGACGCACACTAGCCCTTTTCAGGCTGTGTTCACACCGCCAGCCCCAGTCCTCTCCCTGCGGACGGAAGCCCGAGCCTCAGCTCCCAGCCCCACCCTCCCCGGCGGGGGAGCAGACAAGCCTCTCGGGCTGGTGAGTGCTGGTTGGCACCGATCCACCGTGCAGAAATCTCTCCGCTTTGCCCTCCTCACCCCTGTTGCTGTGCTCTCCTCCGTGGCTCTGAAGCTTCGCCCCTGCCACCCTCCGTCTCCACCAGTGAAGAGACTTCCTAGTGCGTGGAAGCTTTTCCTCCTAAACAGCTCCCTCCCAGATGTGCAGGTCCGGCACTATTCTTTTGCCTCTGTTTTTTCTTTTGCTCTACCCAGGTATCTGGGGAGTTTCTTGCCTTTTGGGAGGTCTGAGGTCTTCTGCCAGCGTTCAGTAGGTGTTCTGTAGGAGCTGTTCCACATGTAGGTGTATTTCTGATGTATTTGTGGGGAGGGAGGTGGTCTCCACTTCTTACTCCTCCGCCATGTTGAAGACCCAAAGCCTATGATTCCATTCTTAAGACATTCTTTTTTTTTTTTTTTACAACCTCACTTCTGAGTCTCACAAAGCCTTTATTTATTTATTTAAAAATTTTTATTGGAGTATAGTTGATTTACAATGTTGTGTTAACTTCCGGTATACAGCAAAGTGAATCAGTTATATATATACATATACCCACTTTTTTGGTATTATTTTCTCATATAGGCCATTACAAAGCATTGAGTTCCGTGTGCTATACAGTAGGCCCTTTATTATTTTATATATAGTAGCTTGTATATGTCAATCCCTATCTCCCAATTTATTTCTCCCCCTCATCTCCCCCTGGTAACCATGAGGTTGTTTCTTATGATATTCTGGAAAAGGCAAAATTATAGGGAGATAAAACAGATCATTGGTTGTAAGGAACTGGGGGCTATTGGAGGGACTGACTACAAAGTGTTATGAGGTAATTTTTTGGAGTGAAGGAACTGGTCTACATTTTGATTGTGATGGTGGTTACATGACCATGTGCTTGTCAAAATCTGCAGAATTATATATTACTAAAAAGTGTAAATTTTACTGTATATAAATCATACCTTAACTTTTTTAAGGGTGAAAATAAAGAACAAACAAAAAACTCTGCATATGATGTCCCGTTGCTTCCCTGATGAGTGTAATTCTGAATATACACGAAAATTACCCCACGTTGACTGTGCTGTTGTTGTATTACAACTCAGCTCTCAGTAACTCCCTGGATAACTGCTCTGTCCAGTGCTGACTCATTTGTACTTGAGCATCTAAGTCCTCCATCCTGGGCCTGACTTGAGACGCTGAGGATAAACTGAAGGGTGTGTGATATTTAATCTATAGAAGTCCAAAGGCCAAAGCAAGGACAAATTATGTTCCTTCACTGTGGGAGTGATTTAGGTCATACCCAAGGAAGAACGTCCCCACAGGTCAGTACTAGGAGATACTAAAATGGTTGCAGAGGAAACTATTAGCACTTTTTTAGAACTCAAATGAAAGAATATGGGCATCTGACCCTCGTGATTTTTTTCATATATCACATACTTATGAATACCTCCTTAGCACAAGGCTCAGGCAGGGCCCCAGGCACACTGATACAAAAGCTGAGTGAAGTTCTGTCCTCCATAAAAAGAGGGAAACTAGAGTATACAGTTGTGAAAATAAATCCAGATGCAGGTAGCTCAAATTATTGCTTCGGAACTGCCAGGCCGACACAGCCATCATTCACAGAGATTCATCTCTCCCAACGGAATAAAATGTAGTAAGTACTTCTAATTAAGTATACATTCAGGAAGCAAAGATATAGCATGATACCAAACAATAGCGATGCAGGTCTGTGGCATAAGAAGTGTTCTAAGAACCAGGCTGACAATGTGATGAGATATAGAAATATGTATTTTGTTCTCTTCGTAAGACTGTCTTATTTCTTTTAACTGTCTCTCTAATTAGGGAATTAATACAATCTAGCTGACAGCTACATTACACCATCTACTTTTTTATAAATTATGCATAAAAATTTCACACACTGACTTACAAACACAAGAGTTTGAGATTAAAATGTTCCGTAATATGCTTGCTATGTTTCATGCAAAGTTAGTTTATTTAATGCATTCTCTTAGGAACTTTTTAACGTCCTGTTGAAATTACAGTTTACATAAACATAAATCATTTGGTTAAGTCGATTAGTGTGGAGTATAAAACAAACAAGGGTCCTAAACTGTTTATGGGCATTCTTTTCTGTGTTTACAACTGTAATTCTCAAAGACAAGCTTGAAGAGCCATCACTTCAGGAATCTGGAAATGTTCTGGCATCTGTTGTAAAGAGTGCAGTATCCATGTTTACAGCAAAGGTGTGAGCTGAATTCTAACAGACCCAAAGCAACCCAGACAATATAGTCTCATTCAACACATACCTCATGGCCGTCAGTGGGAACATTATTGCTATTCTCATCTCAATTTCCTCAGGCTCTTGCTCATGCCTTGGAGACACAGAGTGATTTATTGAGCAGTGTTAATGTCCTGAATTTATAGTTAACAAATAGCTATAGAACTCTGGGTTCATGGAATTTTAAGGTAGACAAAGTGGGGAAAGGAGGAAGGGAATTGTCACATGACATGCTTGTTTCTAAGAAGGTGCTTTGATGTATTGTTTACATTAATTATCACAATAAGACCTAGAAATAGCTATTATATCATAATAGACATAATATCCTCATGTCATATGTGAGTAATCTGATTTAGCCTCAATATCTATGGTTTTATCTAAAGAATATCTGCAAGAACCAGGAAGCCCTTCTCTCCAATATCCCTCTAACCCTAACCTACTCCCTTAAAGTTCCTGAGCCTCAGTGATTGGCTCCACTGGGTTCAGGAAGTATTCTGCTCTGTTGCCCACTCAGGACATACACATTAGTGTGACCTAGGATGCTTGTAAAAGATGCAAATTCCTGTGCTCTACTTGTGTTTGAAAATTTGGGATTTTGGAATGAGAAATTGGATTTCCCATAATCATAAATTATTCTGTATTTTTCATAACATTTATTCATGTGTTTTAAAATAATAATGAGTGACCATAATAATATATAATGAATCATTTTAATGTGATATAGTTACCTAGAAATTTCAGTGGTTTTCTGTGAAAAAGATATAACAATAAATGCATGGCTATTTATTATTATTAACCAACATATTGTGTTAAGATTATATATTTCAATAACAGGCAAAAATGTTCTATACTTGATATAGAATTTGGGAATAGGAAATATTAAAGTATGGGAACATTGACATGAAATAAATATCATATAGGTGTCATTAAAAATGGAAAGATAATACCACAAATATTAAATGTTTAAAATTATCATTTAATATGAAATTTTAAAATATACAATACATTAATTGCCTTGTCTTATAGTCTTTATGTTTGTTTCTTGACAGATATTCTGAATATAGAAAAGTTTTTTTCATTTTGGCTGAATTGTTAAGAAGGCATCCAAAAATTTCTTCAAGTTGGGAAATAGGGTACCTATGCCTCATATAAGGTGTTTTTCTCTTTTATCCGGAAAATGCTTTGTCTGCTTGCCCTGATTTTATTTGTTTGTTTCTGAATGAAATCTATATTACTTTCATTAATTTATATTCACCTATAACAAATATTCAAATACTGGAAAATGCCAGGGAATATTATTGAGTAGCATTCAAATGACAAAATACCTGGATCTCTTATTAAGATTAATAGCAGTACAGTGAATCACACATCAGAAACAGCTAATTTTGCTTTCCAAACTTGCTGTTTTTTTGAGACACCACTCAAAGAATTTGTTCAAAGTGTCAGTGCAGAAAAACATTAATATTTATTGTAACTGCAAGAATGACTCACTCTTACCAGCAGACAGGGCCATGAACGCACACTCAAAATAAGGCAAGAGCTCTAAGCAAGACTGGCTGATGGGTTGACCTTGACTTTCAGCTCTAAATGTCAGTGTTTCCTATTCTTGCTTATTGAGTCAGTGGATATCTTTGAATTTGGAATCGGGATCGATTCTATGTCCATTGTTAAACTTTAATTCTTGTAGGAGTTAAAATACCTTTTTCTGTGTTCTTGATTCTTTGAATGATTATGCTATGTATTGGGAAAAACATACACATTCCCTGAGAAACATCAAGGAGAAATTCCCACATGGAAACACAGTGCTTCATATCCGAGATTTCAATAGACTGAGTTTTGAGGTAGTACCTAATAGTCTGCGTTTTAAACAAGCATCTCAGGTGACACTTAGGATCACCAAAGTTTAAGAAATACTGGATTGCCTTTTCGTTAAAATACAAATATCTCTAGGTGGGATAGTACAATAAATTATTATCAATCGCTATCACCTTAGAAAGAATATACAGTTGACCCTTGAATAACATTGTGGTTAGGAGTGCCAAATGCCCCCGCCCCACAGTTGAAAATCTATGTATGACTTTACATTTGGCCCTTCATATCCAAGATTCCACATCCAAGGATTCAACCAACTGTGGATTTATCCAGCCATGGATTCAACCATTTGTGGATCATGTAGTACTGTAGTCCATATTAACTGAAAAAAAAAAACAAAACTGTATATAAGTGGACCTGTTCAGTTCAAACTTGTTCACTGGTCAACTGTACTACATAATATCTCTAGTTTAGGGCATAAAGCTGAAAGATTTTGAAAGAACTGTATTTCTAAAAGAGGTCTGGGGAAGAAAATGTTAATTATGAGACCAGGTCTAGGTGAGCATTTCTTTGGGGCACTCTGGCCACCTATGGAGGGAACAAAGAACAATCAGTAAGAGGGAAGAAGTAGAGAAGAACTTTCTTTCTTCCTTTATGTGAGGAAGAAAAAACAGTGAATTGCAGAAGATCAATTTAAACTACCTCGCCATTTGCCTAGGCTTTTTTCTACTAAAACTGAGAAGTTGGAGAAAGAAGGAAGTTAAGGGCCTGGGACTGTAATTGCCTGCTGGCATGGGGGGGCAGCAGGAGGCCACCCAAGGGAGAGAGCTTTATCAGTCTCAGTAAGCAGATGCCTGGTCCATGTGGAAGAACATCGAGATGTGGTCTTCACCCTGAAAGTTAGGACTCAGAGTTAGGGAGTTCCATTGAAGAAGTGGCTAATTAAAGGTAAGCAAGGTAAGCTTTTTAGGAAAATGGTACTGGAGAATCTGGAGAAAATTGTTGGATTAGCCAAATTCAGTCAGAACAGCATGGTGGTTTGAATGCCAAAGCTCCTTTTAGAAGGTGTTTTGAATCCTCTTTTTCTGCTTCTGTGTACAGATGTTCCCAATAACACCAGGAAATGATTAATTCTGAACAAGGACTAACAATGACAAAATGGATTCTGTTCTGAAAGAGCTGGAAATTTAGCCTTGATGTTCAAAGTGTGGCCCATGGACCAACAGCATCAGCATCACCTGGGAGCTTGTTATACAGGCAGAATCTCAGGTCCCATCCCAGACTTGCTGAATCAGAATCTGCATTTTAACAAGATACCCAGATGATCACATGCTCATTAAGTTTGGGGAAATACCAGAGTAAGGCAGGAGTTCTCAGCTGTAGCATCCTTCAAAATCAGCTGAAAGCTGAATTAAAGCACAGATTGCTGGGCCCCATTTCTAGAGTTTCTGATCCAGTTAGTCTAGAGTAGGGCCCAAGACATTGCATTTCTAATAAGCTCTCTAGAAGTAGATGCTGATGCTACTGGCCTGGGTGCCAAAATTTAGGAACCACTAGTCTAAGTATGCAAACTCCAGTATAGCCCTCCAGTTTCCTCATTTCTTTGTCCTTTTTAAAATTTTTAATTCAAAAAAACCTCTGTGTTTCCATTGCCTGGTTCTCATATTTTATTTCATTTCATACCAGATGTAACTGACTCTTGGTAATATTTCTTTCTGTCAGTTTATAACTGAGATTTGGTTAGAACGTTAGGACAAACTTCAGGATAGATGCCCCACCTACGGACTCTTATAAGGAGATCTCACTTGTCCTATGTGATTCTTTAACCACAGAGTTCTATCCCAATTCCATATGGCCCTCTTAGGGCAGGTCATGAGGCTCATGGACAACCAGGCTGTATATTGGAGAGTAGCTAATGGAAATGTATTGTAAGAAAATCTCTATCCAAATAATGAAAATGGTGATGAATTTGACTTATTAAATTCTTTCTCTTGGAAATTTAAATTGGCTATATAAGGAGAGAAATTTTTAGGTTGCTGAAAGACAAGTTAAAAGGCATACCTTGCAAATGCAGTCAAGCAGAGTCAAAAGGCAACAGGGGCTCTAAGACAGCTGAATTTATGAAGAAAAGGCTAAGAATAGGGCTTTGAAGACATGGTTCGTCTTTACAAACTTCAAACACTGAGATAGAGAGATAATTGTCAGTGATACTTACCTTAAAATTCTATACAAATATGAGCTCTGTTCACTAATAAGGAATTGAATTTAAGAATTGTTCTGTCTGCTCTGATTTTACTGTTGTGCATGGTTTGACAAATCTCTCTATGGTAGGAATAGATCCTTAAAGTGATAGAATCACCCTGGAGCTTTGATGAAGAGAACATTCTAGTGGTTACTAGTGCTCTTGGTCAAATATTTATAGCTCTCTACTTTCTGGGCAATAGGTTGGATTGTACTTCCTGGCTCTCTGTTAGTTGAGTGGTAATTAGTCAGGATCTTGGGAGAAAAAAAATGATCCAGGAAAACAAAATAATTGAGAAGTTTTTAATAAAAAAATACTTGGGAGAAATCTTGGGAGGATCTTGAGAGAAAAAAAATGGTACAGGAAAACAGAATAATTGAGAATTTTTAATAAAAAAAATACTTCTAGGTTGTGGCAGAGTTTACAGAAACCAATAAATGACAATGCAGAACCCTAGGGCTAACAAAAGGAGAGAACTCTTATCCCTAGGCATGAAGGGAGGAAATGGTTTTGTTACCAAACTCAGGTTCAGCTTCTCAAAAATACAATATTGAGAGACAAGTGTTGGGTAAAAGGAAAGATAGCTTTATTGAGGAAGTTGGCAATCCTGGGGAGAAGGTGGACTCATGTCCAAAGCCAACTACCCCCCCCCCCAAGCAAGCTTTTAAAAGGGAGTATCAGTGGTGTATGGGTTGGGGGGTGGGCTACTTGCGGAACAGCATAGTCAGCTCCGACAGTCATCTTGAAATTGGTCATGTGGTAGTCTGATTAGCATCATCTTGAGCGTTTTAAGTACCGTTAATCTTCAGTTCCAGAGTCAGTTTTTTTCCCATTTCCTTAAGGCCAGTTCTTGGAATTGGGTAAGACGGAGCATCTTATGTCCTGGCCACAGTCTGGTCATCATGTAGTTAACGTCTTCCACCTGGTGGGCAGTTTCACTATCTGTAAAACAGCTCAAAAGACATGGCTCAGAATATTATCTATAGCTCTTGAGGGGAAAATAAATTTCCTTGATTTTGTTTAATGGCTAAACTATTATTATTTTGTCTTGTTTGACTGCTTTCTTTTGCTTTTGCATTTTCTCACTTATTTTATTAAATTTATTTTAGACTAAAGCTTTTCTGCAGACAAGAGGCAAGTGGAGGACATGGGAGGGGGTGTCTGTCCTGGGAAAGCAAGGAGAGTCCTGCTCTGTTACAGCATTATGGTTTTCAGAGCCAACAGAGATGACTTCCTGACTGGAAATGGGACCTTCAGTAGAAAAGTACAGTCTACCCACAGTCACCTCAAATGGAGGGACTTGGGGGAACAAATAATTCAGCCCATTGTCCTTCCTTCCAATCACTTGTTGGTGCCTCCCAGTGGCTAAACCCAGCTGGAAGACCTAGGAAAACAAAGCAGCTTTTCAGGAGCAGTGTGCAGAGTATGTCTGCAGAGGTAAATTAAGATATTTAGCACAAGTGTAGTAGAGTAGTTGGTTTTCCACAATGGCTTGTGAGCCAAAGTGATTATATATATATATATATATATATATATATATATATATATATATATATATCACTTCTTCAGCAGAGCATTTAATTGTTGGTGCAAGACCCCTCAGAGTTCAGAGATGTTCCAGATTGTTGCTCCTTTGTCAGTCTGTGGTGTAGAGGAATGAAAACCAGAACAGAGCTTCTAGTTAACTCTTGATAGGCATTTAATATGAATGAGAAATGAATCATTGTGGTCTGAAGCCACTAAAATTGTGGGATTGTCTGTTATGACAACATAATTTATATTGCTAATACAGATGTTACCTATAATTGGCATATTGTTATAACCAAGTGACTAAAATATCTGTCACTAGTTTAGGAGACATGCAGTGGAAAGTAAGGGAACCAGTATCTGAAGCTGGAAGAATGGTAATCTGTATTATTTGGTGATAAAATATGTGGTAAAGCTGTAATGTACATTCACCTTCCAGGCAGATAATGTACCAAATGAGCTTGAACTTTAGGGAAAGAAGTTGTAAAACAGAAAAGTGAAAGCATGTGTGGGGTTACTTTTGATATTTGACAGGGAGGTGTGGACAGAGAGAGAGAGAGAACAGAGAGACAGAGGGAGAGAGAGAGACAGAGACAGCGTAGTGAGAGGAAACAGAGAGACGAAGAGGAGAGAGAGTAAACTAGAAAAGAATTAGCCAACTTGCAAGCAGGAATTAATGCGAATAGTTTAGAATTTTAGCCACAGAGGCTTGTGAGACACATCTGATTCTCATTCAAAATTGGTGAAAGGTAAAACTGAGACAACTTTTGACCAAAAAAAGACAAATTAGAATTTATTCTTGTGGCAAGTTTCAAATTTAAGGTATGGATGTTACCCCAGTCGTAAAATCTCTGAATGAATTAAAGAACCTCAGTGCAAAGGCCCAAATAAGGTTATAGTATTCAGGAAGCCTATTCATTTGAGCAAAATGGCTGAGAGAAAAGAGACTAAGTACGTGACTCTTTGACCAAAATTGGAAAAGATCAAGTGTCTGTAATAAAGGTAGGAGGCAAAAGATAGAGGGTGGAGGTAATAAAATAGCAAAGAAAAATAATAAATCTAAAAAAGTGTGACTAGAAAATAGTTGTGCACATGGAGCTGACTTAAACAGGTTAAAAGCCTACAAAGTTTTAAACAGAGTTATATTGCCAAGTAAATCATAAGCTTTGACTAAAAATTCTGTGACTCTTGGGAATATGATTGTAGTTATTCTGTCCTTGTCCTACCACTGAATATTGGCTGTGATGTTTGCAGATAACCTTTTAGTCCATTGGTCTTCAGATCAAGTGGTGGTAGACACACACTTAATGTAGATATTACTGCACATAACCCTCTAGCAAAAAGGCTAATAAACCACATCCTGAGATGATTCCCTGGGGAGAAGGTATCTCTTTTCTGAAGGAGGAGAAGAGGTATTTGGCAGAGAGCATATTGGACTGTAATATTCATAGTGCTATTCAGCAAACATACATTTATTTATCTTCCTTCTAGGCGCTCAATAACTTCTCAGCATTGGAAATCCCGACTCTGTTTTTGGGTGGAGCCATGTAGCTAGTTCTGGCCAGTGAGTTGTGAGGGAGAAATGAAGCATGAAAATTCCTGGCTGGCACACTTAACTACTGACACAAGATCCTCCAGAGTTCTTTGCATCTGGCCCTGGGACCAGCAATATTCCAGAGAGTGGGTCCTTCAGCCTAGATCCAGAATAAGTGCAATCCAGAACAAAGAATCATCTTGATGCACAGCAGAGATATAAATAAGTGAGAAATTATCCTATATTTTATTTCCCTGAGATTTGAGAGATGCCTCTCCCTGCAGTATAACTTAATTTTTCCTGAGAGATACAAAAATAGGTACTGATTCTTGTGGAGAAGTAAGATTGGGAGTAGAATATCCTTTCTGAAAAAATTATCGTATGTTTAAGGTTGAACAAGAAATTTACAGATTGTGAGTCTTTATAGATTATGTAAATTTCTTTTCAGATTACAACTCAATAGAGTTTTAAACTAAAATTGGCTGTTTCCATTCCCTAGGTGAGTGTGGGGTGGAGGAGGTTATATAATTATGTGAACAAAATTGTTTATAAAATTGACTCTATAAAATGTTTACAGCTGAAATTTGTTTTTACTTCACTTTGATATTTTGAATGAATATATCACTAGGTGAAATGCAGTTGATTTGGATCTGGAATTTCTTTTAAAGATCCTTCCCAATTCAAGTTATAGTACAATCTGTATAGATATTTGAATGGGCATCAACAGTGAATGAATAGGACTTGGGCTGTTTGCTGATTTCTATTGTAGAATCTCTATCCAAGGGATGTTCTTCCACATAGAGACAAAATAAAAGGGTGTCTCAAGGTTAACACATTCATCCTCCTCAGCTAAAGTACTGATGAAGTAGATTTCTATCTGAAATAAGTGCTCTCTGAAAGCTTTACTGTTGCTTCATCTCTATTCATGAGAACTTTAAGAGACAAATTCTGGAAAGAAGATGTCTTCCTTTATGTTGGCTTCTTTAAGGCTCAAGGACTTTTTGAAATGCAGGACAGAATAAATAGCATTTCAAATACATCATCTGTAGGTGGAGGGTGGGGAAGAAAAAGGGTTTTATTCCACCATGAATTGTCATAGGAGGAAATGAAGCTTGCTAAAACATATCTGCTATGAATGCTATGAAACTATGACAGAAAAGAAAAAAGAGTACTTCCATTTTTCCAGACTTTATCATTGTAATTCTTCTATGAATGCTATTATACTGAGATTCCTGCAGAAATGGCATAATTGGCCAATATATTTGAGGTATAGGTGGCATAATTTATAGAAATTATTGTGCTTAGTACAGTGGAATAATTTAGTTGTTGCTTTTCTTTCATTTTCTTCTTTCAGTGTGTCTTATCTCACAGCAATCTCTCTAAAACACGTGCAACCAGGGGAAATGAATATAACATGGCTGGCAATTTAGAAATAAAATTTGTAAGAGATGGATATTGATTTATCCAAAAATTTATTTCTATTAGTGTTTCCTGGGATAACAATTAAAGGTAATAAAAGTTTTAATATTGTTTGGTAGACACTGGCATGTTTGTAATAGTAAATATGGTAAAATGTTACAAATAATTACTGAGGAACATTAAATATTTGTGAAGGATTATTATTTTGGATTTCTAATAGATAACATAAAACAAAAGCACTTTTATTCTAACAATAGTGTCTTTCAAGCATTAGGTACTTATGATTTCATAGTTTCACTAAGTAAAATAATAATAGTTTAAAATGAAATAGATCTAAAAAGTTAAATACATCTATATATACTGTACTGGAAGAATACCTATAATATAACCTTAAGTAAAAATTTAAACACAAAGTTCAAATTAATGGATATCGTGTGATCCAATTTTTGTAAAAGTAATGTATATATATACACAAAAGTAGAACTATATACATCTCTATATAACTATATATGACATATGTTTTTACGTACAGGGATCAAAGTAGTGGTTATCCAGGTGTGTGTGATCAGATCCTTAACACTTTTTGTACTTCTCCCTATGGTTTTATTTGTTAATGAAAGCATATATTACCTTTGTAATTTAAAAAAGTAATGAAGAAAATATAAACAACTATAAAACAGAGAGAAGAAGTAGAAAGATCAAGTATGCCCTACAGCATTTGTGTTTGATAAGGTATGCCTGCTTTCTTTTTGTTCTCACTAGGTATAATTAAAATCACTACCTATAATATCAACCCAAGTATAATTTTGTGAATTACAGTTGTTAATTCATTCTCGTTATTAAAACTGAATTTACTAAAATTCCATGCATGATTTTTTTTACTTTCTAAATCATTTAATATTTAAAATAAGTTTAAACATGCCCAGTTATACAGAGAATATATTATCTTTGCCCCCTTTAGCTTTGCTGAATTTTTAAAATTTAACTTAGCTTCTCTGTAAACCACAAACAGTTTTCATTTTTGCCCTTTAGAAGTGCAATTTGTGTTATGAATATTTCGGAAAGTGGTTCAGCTGTTTAAATAGCAATAATGGATTTTCCTCAGCAGTTTTGCTTTTTCAAGTTTAATCATGCTCTCAAGCACACTTAATTTGTGGATTAGAGCTTTTTGAACAACACAATCACCAACCCAATTACAGAGTGTTGTAGAAATTATTTTCAAGGCAAAGAACAAGAAGGTCAGCACAAATGTTCCAGGCAGTATCGGTGAAGCAGATGTGAAGGATATGTGATCAATAACCAACAGACTGTTTACAAATTTGTTCATGTATTCTTGAATTCTTTTATTTGAAAAATGTTGGTTGAATACCTACTATGCTTCATGCACTGACTGTACTAGATCTTGGCTTTATATGGGTGAGTCAATGCAGACATATCCCTGCCTCATGGAGCTTTCAAGAATGAATCAAATATAGTAGCTTTCTCACTTGACCCCTATTTAACTGACACCCCTAATTCTCTGATGCTCCCTGTTGCTTTATAAATCCTACTGACTGAGGCACCAGCCATGCTGAACCCTGGCAAAGAATAGGCTGCACACTAATATGCTCACTCCTTTTTGTTCCCACTCATTCAACTGTGCCCTTGTTAACATCAGTTGAGTTTGTTCTTAAACTTGATTATGCCAGTTGTACTTATTTTAATTATGTAATTCAATTAACTATAGCTGGAATAAACAATACAAATGCAAATAGAAAACCGTCTCTCCGTTCTAATTTCTACTATTATGCCACCCAAGCCTTCCCAAAACATTTCCACAGTTCCAAGTTTAGGGACTGTGTTTGTCTTTGACCTATTTATTCTAAAATCCATTGTCTTTTCCTCGGGCAGCATCTCTGCTAACAGCAGCGTCTTTCACGGCTCCAGCTCCTGCTGGAGAGGCCAATGATTCCAAC
This sequence comes from Orcinus orca, assembly GCF_937001465.1. Taxonomy (NCBI): domain Eukaryota; kingdom Metazoa; phylum Chordata; class Mammalia; order Artiodactyla; family Delphinidae; genus Orcinus; species Orcinus orca. The sequence continues at coordinate 22,313,882 of NC_064575.1, forward strand.
TTATACAATGTGACCCTGTTCTCTGGGATCAGGCTAAACCACATCCTCTAGCCCAGGAATGATGGTGCTTCCTGCTATGTCTTAATTCTGGGTTAATGATCCGATAGGTTTTTACATCAACTATGCATCTACTTTTCTGTATTAAAATCTCTATGTTTTAAATACTTACAAGGGTTCCTGTTTTCCTTAATAGACCCTGACAAGTACAGAGATTAACCACAAATGCTATCAAATTTATGCATGTTCACTGACTTCATCTTCTGCTCTGCTTTCAGGCTATAATCCACTGAATTGATACTTAGTGGCAGCAGTAAGTATATTGGTACTCCAAAATGAGGATTACACTCAAGTTAGAGCTTCCACATTAATGGGAATACTACCCAGCGGGAGGACCATGGATTCTTAGGTTAGTGATCCCAGCAGTTGGCACCGATCTGTTGAAACACCAAGCAGATTTGTTCATGGTACTGTGGAAATTAAAAGAGAAGTGATGGTATATTGATAGATATTGTCTAGGCCTCTTGCTTGTTATGAAATCTGGACAAAGTATTTAATGTATTCGATTTGCCTTCAATAGGTATTTCCTAAGGTCGTAAATGTTCTTTTTAGACTTCAAAAGATGCTTTGGAAATGACTAGAGGGAGAGAAGAACAAACTAATCTGAAGGAGTAGAATGTCTTGTGCAAGATTAGAACTGTACTAAAGACAAACATGCTTAATCTGTTGGAAGTAGGAAGAGGGATGCTAAGAACATGTAGTCTAGGCATCTTCAGCTATCACAAATATTTACAATGGACCTTTGAACAAAGCCAGGATTAGGGGCCCTGAGCACAGTGGAAGGTCTGTGTATAGCACCACAGTTGGCCCTCCCTATCATAGGTTTCACAGATTCAACCAACCATGGATCATGTGGTACTGTAGTATGTATTTACTGAAAAAAAAATCCATCTATAAATGAACCTGCACAGTTCAAACTCGTGTTATTCAAGGGTCAACTTTACTCTATCATGACTAATGAGAAAGAGGTAACGGCCAGGCCATATTTCTTTTTTCCTTTTGCCTTTATTATTTGATTGGTACTAGCAATACCAGCAACATTGCTCTGAATATTAGAGGAATGTAGAGGTACTAAAAACTATTATAATGCTAGTGTACCCAAATCTCTTTTATCATGTTCTCACCACTAAAAAATGATGAATAGATTTAATTTAACATTATGAAAAAGCAGCTTCAGCTTAAAATATTTTTCATTTTGAAGTTATATTTGACCATTAAATGCACACAAATGGAAAGGAGAAAAATCATTCCTAGCACCATACTTAAACACAGCCATTGTTAATAATTTAATGTTTTATCTAGAAATAGTTCTAATCTTTTAAACATATAATGCAGATGTCCTTGAGTTTGTAACCACAAATGAGTTTACAACTTCTCTCTTTCTTTAAACTTTTCATTGAAATATATAAAGTAAAAATGAAGGGCTTCCCTGGTGGCGCAGTGGTTGAGAGTCCGCCTGCCGATGCAGGGGACACAGGTTCATGCCCCGGTCCGGGAAGATCCCACATGCCGCGGAGCGGCTGGGCCCGTGAGCCATGGCCGCTGAGCCTGAGCGTCCGGAGCCTGTGCTCCGCAACGGGAGAGGCCACAATAGTGAGAGGCCCGCGTAACGCAAAAAAAAAAAAAAAAAAAAAAAAAAATGAAAACAAGTGTCCAGGTCAATGAATTTTCACAAATTGAACACAATCTTAACAAGCAGCCCTATCAAAAAAACAGGATATTAACAAAACCCCAGAAGCCCCTTTTATTTGTAGCACCTGCACCCCTTTTCCCTGCAAGGAGAGACACTATTGTAAGTTCTACAGCCTAGATTGTTTTTGCCTATTATACTTTATGCACATGGAAACACACAGTACGTCTTTCTGTGCCTGACAACTTCTACTCAGCATTATGTTTGTTTGGTTTATTTTTATTTTGCAAGTAATTATAAACTGTTCATTCTCATTGCTACATTCAGTTGTGTGAATATACAATCATTATTTATCTATTCTATTGTTAATGGAGATCTGGGTATTTGCAGATTTGGGCTATTTTACATGTTTTTATGAAAATTTCAGTACAAATCTTTTAGTGAATATATGCACACATTAATATACTGCCAAATAGTTCCCAAAGTAGTATACCAATTTCCACCTGCACTAAGCAGCATATAAGAGTTTTGGTTTTGACATCCTGTCAACATTTGTTTTTTTCTATTTTGTTTTGTTTCCTTTTAGCTATTCTGGTGGATGTGTATTGGTATCACACTGTGGTTTAAATTTGTGCTTCTTTGATGACTAACAGAGGAAAACATACCACTTTTTCATAATTTATATTGGCCGTTTGGATACCTTTTTTGTGAATAGTCTATTCAAACCATTTGCCCATTTTTTGAAGTTATCTTTCCTTTTCTTATTGATTCATAGTGCCCCTTACATATTTTAGAAATTAGTTATTTACTAGATTGATATCTAATCCTACTGTGAAGGTTGCCTTTTTATTCTCTTAACAATGTCTTTTGACGAACATACATTTTAATTTTAATATAGTCCGATTTATCAATAAATTCATAATAGTGATTTCTGTGTCCCATCTTTGTCTACTCCAAGGTCATAAAGATGTTCAAATTACTTTTATGCTAAATACTTCAGGTATTTTCTTTCTACATCTATATCCATAATCCATCAGGAACTGATTTTTGTATATGGTGTGATATTTTTTGTGCTGTGTGACCCAGGACTCAGCAAACTCCATGGGAAAATCTAGCTGTACTTTTGAAAAATGAGAGGATTAGTGGAATAAGCTGCTGTCTACATGGGCTGAAGTTTGTCCCAAGGGCAAAATTAACATTAATAATCTTCCTTCTCTCCCATCCATTCTATATGACTTTCACTTCTGCCAGTACTTCATTTGTATATGTTGCCTTCATCATTTAGAGTTCTGACCCTCTGGTTATTTTGCTTTTGTCAGGTCACAGGTGACACAATGGTCCCTTTCCTATTATCAGTGAATGTGGGAACACCAAGAGCAGTCCAGTATGCCTTAGAGTTCCAGATATAGTCCTCCCTACTACTACTATTTAGCAAATTTCAGTTCTTTTTGAAAATTGGAGCCAATTACTCCCATTAGTTTAGTAGCTCTTTTCTTTGACAGCTTGAGGAGCTAAAATGACCAAGTGGAAGTCATAGCTTTAAGTTAGAGCATTTACTGTATCCATAATGGAAACATCAGCCACCTTTCCAACCTCCCACCTACTTCCAGTGTTTCAGAGCTTCTATTCCCACAAAGGCTAAAGTTGTAGGAATAGAAAGCACAAATCCCCCAACTGAATCCCTGAGAGCAATGGTGAGAGAAGAAATCTCACAGAGGAATTCATTGAGTCTTCCACTGAATCCATCATTGGCGTCTACTTATTGACTACATACTATGTGCTATATACGGTTCTGGGGATAAGAGGTGGACAGAGTGATTAAATAACTTACTTCAATTGTTATGTTTAATTCATTTTTCACATGACACTTCCTCACATCCTGGTTTTTGTATCTTTTGGAATGGATGTAATTAACCATTCTATTCCACATTAAAATGCAGTTGTTATGGAAACATTACAGCAAGTGGCAGAGCCATGATTTGAACCCTAACAAGTTTGACTCCACTACACTGTGGGTTATTTATCACAATCTGCCCTCTGGAAGGGCTTTGAGAAGAGTCATTCACAGGATGCCCATGACTGATAACTTTCTGATAACATCTTTTTCAAACACACCTTTAGGTCAATAGAATTATAAAAATAGACATTTTGACTGAAGAACTGGGACAAGTTTTTTTCATTATCAATAGCAGTTCAAAGCAGCCATTCTTATTATAATATATTATCTCTTTTGTTTTAACTAACTGAAAGTCAGTTTAAGGCTGAGCTAGAAATTCAATTCCCTGGGATTTCACCTCCAAATCAGGACAACCCTCCACAGCTTTGTATACAGTGCCTTGTGGCCTTGCTCCTAGGTGCTTAGATACATAACAACGGGGAGAGGTCTAAATAAAACAGTAGAGAGGTTTCAGTCCTCTTTTATCAGGGGAAAAAGAAGTAGCAAGATGAAAGACTTAATTAAAATATCACAAAGAGATTTTTTTTAAAGCAGGTTTTACCATAGGACATGGCACTAGGATAAGAATAAAGAAGCAGTACAGCTATGACCCTGACAAAGAAAAATCCATATAACCTCAGGTTCAACAAAAGATACCTTTTTAGAGGATGTGGTTAGAAGTGGTGGAAATATGTTGTGTATATTCATCCAATTGTCTGGTAACAACTTCAAGGACTCAAGCTGTCTAAATCACTTTTTGGAACAAAGGGTAGGTATAGATAAATGGATCAAATATGCCATGAGGATTAAACAAGAGTTCCTGGCAGGTTTAGTGAAAACATTTAGGTGCCATTTTATTCTCATCCCTTCTTCAATTTAAAAACAGCACAGAATTGCACATGTTAATATGTCACGCTGTGTGCTCTTATATTGGCATTGAGTCTTTGGATACCTTCTGAAAACAAAAATCCCAGAACTCTCCTGTTCCCATGGCAACTGCATTTTAAGAAGGTGAAGTTTCCAGCTTGATAGAGCTGAAAGGCTATTAACATCAGTTCTCAATGATACTGAAACCAGTGTCAGGAGGAGTCAATACAGCACAGGAAGCTTAGCTTGACCCAACCCAGCATTCATTTTACTGCTGGAACAAGGTTTAAAAAGCCAATAATGTAAATTATTAAAATGGTAATTATTATTCTGTAATCCAATATCATGTAATATTAACATTGAACATATGTAGATTGAAATTCTAATCTAATGCCAACCTTGAGGAAATATTAGAATCAGAACCAAAATCCTTTACCTAAGGAGCTTAATTGCATTAGACCTCATAGTGGTTTTATAAAAAGCATAATATGCATGATGAATGCCACCTTCTCTGTTGTGCTCCAAGATCCACAAAGACTTTTGAATAAAGCTTGACTATGGAAAGAAAAGGAACCAGAAATATTCTCCAAAAGAGAAGTCATTTTCTGGTCCACAGTGTATTAGTTGGCTAGGGCTTCTGGAACAAAGCACCACAAACTGGGTGACTTAAACAACAGATATTTATTTATTTATTTATTTAATTTATTTATTTGGTTGTGTTGGGTCTTCGTTGCTGCGTGCAGGCTTTCTCTAGTTGTGGAGAGCGGGGGCTACTCTTTGTTGCGGTGTGTGGACTTCTCATTGTGGTGGCTTCTCTTGTTATGGAGCACAGGCTCTAGGCACGTGGGCTTCAGTAGTTGTGGCACGAGGGCTCAGTAGTTGTGGCTTGTGGGCTCTAGAGTGCAGGCTCAGTAGTTGTGGTGCACAGGGTTAGTTGCTCCGCAGCATGTGGGATCTTCCCAGACCAGGGCTCAAACCAGTGTCCCTTGCATGGGCAGGCAGATTCTTAACTGAGAGGGACCTGCTGGCCTCAGGGGACCAACACCCACTGAAAGATGCCTCAAACAACAGAAAGTTATTGTTCCACAGTTTGGGAGGCTGGGAAGTTCAAGATCAAGGGGTTAGCAAGGTTGCTTCCTTCTGAGGGCTGTGACAAAGAATCTGTTCCAAGTCTCTCTTGTAGCTTCCAGTGGTTTGCTGGTCATCTCTGGGGTTTCTTGGCTTATAGACATATCACCCTGATCTCTACCTTATGTTCACATGGCACCGTGTGTCCCTAAATTTCTCCCTTTTTACAAGGACACCAGTCATTTTGGATCAAGGGCCCATGCTACTCCAGTGTGACCTCTTCTTAACTAATTACGTCTGTGATGATGTTATTTTCAAGGCAGGTCACATTCCAAGGTACTGCAGGCTAGGACTTCAACATCTAAATTTGTCAAGCGAATAGTATTTGTTGCCCATCACCTAGAAGTCTGAACACTTCTGCCCTCTGCATATTGGTATCAGAGTGGCCAAGGAAAACATAACGCAGTCAAGCACTGGCTGGAACAAGGCTTTGCGCTTCACAGAGAAGAGACAAAGCAAGATCAGCTTCAAGAGTGGGTGTTGGTCCCCTGAGGCCAGCAGGTCCCTCCCAGCAGCTGGCGCAGAGCAACTGTGTGTTGCCACTGAAGGACCCCCATCTCCTCCTTGCAGGGACAGAAATAGTATAGGGGTTGGCCAGGTGCCACATAGCATACGTGCTTGAGCAGAACAAAGATGCACAGAGTCTGAAAGAGGGAAAGATAGTTCCCCACAAGGTGATAAACCCAGCACAGAGTGTGTGTGCCCTTGGTCTAGGTAAGGATGTGTCCAGCTAATGGTCCACTCCTCTGTGATCAAGAAGGGTGTCAAAAGACTCCACACATGAGACTGCCTTTCCCAACAGAGTTCAACACAGAGCACACAGGTTGCATTTTATCCCAGAGCTATGTATACTGCATTTATTAACTCATTTAACCCTTAGAATTAATACTGTGTTCAGAAATTTAAGTGACATAAGTAAATTCTTCTCAAACTTTACTATGATAGTGAGTCAGCTGAGCGTCTTGTTAAAACACAGAGCCCATTCAGGAGGCATAGGTCAGAGTCTGGGAGTCTGCATTTTGAACAGTTCCCTGGTAAAACTCATGACTGGTTTGCACATTTCCAGCAGCAAAGACTAAAGCATATGCAAATGAGGACCCTAATTCCAAAGCCCATACCACTTCTACTAGAACATTCCACTTCTTAGAAGCAAAAGAAAGAAGAAAGAAAGCAGAAAAAGAAGGAAAGGAGGAAAAAGGGATGAAAAGGAATAGGCATAGGACATACGATTTTTGTGAGCATGCTTCTGTCTAGGGCAATTTAAAAAACACAATGAAAAGCGTCAGCCAAAAAAAAAAAAAAAAAAAGGGGAATGTTTACATTTTGTTCCAAACTAGTTTACATTCCACTTCTATAAATCAACAATTTTTAATCCTTGTAATATTTGGTGAGCTGTAGAATAGGGAACTACATGGCACTTAGGAATGTGACTGGATACTTTTTTGATGTGGTAACACAGATATTATCTTTTCTAAAATCTATAACAGAGGTCAGCAAACTTCTTCTTGAGGGCTCATACAGTAAATATATATTTTAGGGTTTGCAGGCCAAAAGATACAGTCAAGGTTATTATGCAAGTACTTACTATTTATTTATTTATTTTAAATCAATCAAATAAATAAATTTATTAAAAAAAGAAAGAAATTTAAACATCATAAAAGAACATAGGATGGAAAGTTATGTTTACTCCTCACTTGAGACTTCCAGGCTCCCACCATAGAAGCAACTACTGTAACCAGTTTATACAATGTTATTCTAGAATGTTCTATGCATATTTAAGCATATATGCATATATGTGTATATATAGATATACGTATATAGACACGTAGTTATTTTTACACAGGTAGAGGCATACTATATGGATTGTTCTACACCTTGATTTTTTTCACTTAAATATTTCTTAATGACATATATTTTAATAACTGCCTTCCAATAAATGAAAAATCATATTATGTTGACATTTTATTTTTCATTTCTTTATGGTTGAGGTTGACTATCTTTTCATATATCATAAATCATTTGTGTTTCTTTTTCATGAACTGCCTCTAAGTTCTTTGTCAGTTTTTCTATTGGTTTAATGGACTTTTATAACTGATTTGTAAGACGTCTTTATCATTTTTTTTCTTTTTTTTTTGTGCGGGGGGGATGTCTTAGAATTTCTATTATGCATCCCATTGTTTTCACTACACAGCCTATTTTAATTCTCTAACACCTCCTATCTGGATTGGGTCCCAGCCTCCTACTTGCCTCTAGATTTTTTCCTCCTTCATTCCATTCTGCCCTTTAATGGTTTTACTTTACAAAATTTTAATGGTGTCACAATCTTGATCAAAAGTAGTTAGTTACTCTCCAACCTATTGAACTAAGGCCAAATTGACTACTTTGCTATTGATGATCCTTTAGTGTTCTATATACAAGCTTCCCATTTTTTCCTATTAATCACTATTCTCAACTCTGTGGCTAAGACAACCAAAGGCGCTCTTCCCAGAACATGTCTAAGCTGTCCCTACCTCTGCACTTTTACTCATGCTTTTCTACTGCCTAGAATACCTTTTTCCATTTCATTAGGTTTTCCCCTAATGAAGCCCTATACAAATTTATTTCAGTTTTCTATTCATAAAGAATTTTCAGATCCTCCAGTAATGTATATTTTCTTCCTGACATATTAAAGCACTTGCTGTGCCAATAATAGGAATACATTTTATTTTATTCATTTTTTTATTTTTTAATTTAATTTTATTTTTATACAGCAGGTTCTTATTAGTCATCAATTTTATACACATCAGTGTAAACATGTCAATCCCAATCGCCAAATTCATCACACCACATCCCCTGCCCCGCACAGCTTTCCCCGCTTCATGTCCATACATTTGCTCTCTACATTTGTGTCTCAACTTCTGCCCTGCAAACTGGCTCATCTGTACCATTTTTCTAGTTTCCACATACATGCATTAATATACGATATTTGTTTTTCTCTTTCTGACTTCACTCTGTATAACAGTCTCTAGATCATCCACGTCTCAACAAAAGACCCAATTTTGTTCCTTTTCATGGCTGAGTAATACTCAATTTTATATATGTACCACATCTTCTTTATCCATTCGTCTGTCGATGGGCATTTAGGTTGCTTCCATGACCTGGCTATGGTAAATAGTGCTGCAATGAACATTGGGGTGTATGTGTCTTTTTGAATTATGGTTTTCTCTGGGTATATGCCCAGTAGTGGGATTGCTGGACCATATGGTAAATCTATTTTTGTTTTTTTAAGGAAGCTCCATACTGTTCTCCATAGTGGCTGTATCAATTTACTTTCCCACCAACAGTGCAAGAGGGTTCCCTCTTCTCCACACCCTCTCCAGCATTCGTTGTTTGTAGATTTTCTGATGATGCCCATTCTAACTGGTGTGAGGTGATACCTCATTGTAGTTCTGATTTGCATTTCTCTAATAATTAGTGATGTTGAGCAGCTTTTCATGTGCTTCTTGGGCATCTGTATGTCTTTTTTGGAAAAATGTCTACTTAGGTCTTCTGCCCATTCTTGGATTGGGTTGTTTGTTTTTTTAATATTGAGCTGCATGAGCTGTTTATATATTTTGGAGATTAATCCTTTCTCCACTGATTCGTTCGCAAATATTTTCTCCCATTCTGAGCGTTGTCTTTTTGTCTTCTTTATGGTTTCCTTTGATGTGAAAAAGCTTTTAAGTTTCATTAGGTCCCATTTGTTTATTTTTGTTTTTATTTCTATTACTCTAAGAGGTGGATCAAAAAACATGTTGTTGTAATTTATGTCAAAGAGTGTTCTTCCTATGTTTTCCTCTAAGAGTTTTATAGTGTCCGGTCTTATATTTAGGTCTCTAATCCATTTTGAGTTTATTTTTGTGTATGGTGTTAGGGACTATTCTAATTTCATTCTTTTACATGTAGCTGTCCAGTTTTCCCAGCACCACTTATTGAAGAGACTGTCTTTTCTCCATTGTATATCCTTTCCTCCTTTGTCATAGATTAGTGGACCATAGGTGCATAGGTTTATCTCTGGACTTTCTATCTTGTTCCATTGATCTATGTTTCTGTTTTTGTGCCAGTACCATATTGTCTTGATTACTGTAGCTTTGTAGTATAGTCTGAAGTCAGAGAGTCTGATCTTTCCATCTCCATTTTTTACCCTCAAGTCTCCTTTGGCTTTTCAGGGTCTTTTGTGTCTCCATACAAACTTTAAGATTTTTTGTTCTAGTTCCATGAAAAATGCCATTGGTAATTTGATATGGATTGCTTTGAATCTATAGATTGCTTTGGGTAGTATAGTCATTTTCACAATATTGATTCTTCCAATCCAAGAACATGGTATATCTCTCCATCTGATTGTATCATCTTTAATTTCTTTCATCAGTGTCTTATAGTTTTCTGCATACAGGTCTTTTGTCTCCCTAGATAGGTTTCTTACTAGGTATTTTATTCTTTTTGTTGCAATGGTAAATGGGAGTGTTTCCTTAATTTCTCTTTCAGATTTTTCATCATTAGTGTATAGGAATGCAAGAGATTTCTTTGCATGAATTTTGTATTGTGCAACTTTAACAAATTCATTAATTAGCTCTAGTAGTCTGCTGATGGCATATTTAGGACTCTGTATGTATAATATCATGTCATCTGCAAACAGTGACAGTTTTATTTCTTCTTTTCCAACTTGTATTCTTTTTATTTCTTTTTCTTCTCTGATTGCCGTGGATAGGACTTCCAAAACTATATTGAATAATAGTGGTGAGAGTGGACATCCTTGTGTTCCTGATCTTACAGGAAATTGTTTCAGTTTTTCACCATTGAGAAAAATATTTGCTGTGGGTTTGTCATATATGGCGTTTATTATGTTGAGGTAGTTTCCCTCTATACCCACTTTCTGGAGAGTTTTTACCATAAATCGGTGTTGAATTTTGTCAAAAGCTTTTTCTGCATCTATTGAGATGATCATGGTTTTCCTTCTTCACTCTGTTAATGTGGTGTATCACATTGATTCATTTGCATATATTGAAGGATCCTTGCATCCCTGGGATAAATCCCACTTGAACGTGGTATATGATTCTTTTAAAGTGCTGTTGGATTCTGTTTGCTAGTATTTTGTTTAAGATTTTTGCATCTATATTCATCAGTGATATTGGTCTCTAATTTTCTTTTTTTGTCGTATCTTTTTCTGGTTTTGGTATTAGGATGATGGTGACCTCTTAGAATGTGTTTGGGAGTGTTCCTTCCTCTGCAGCTTTTCGGAAGAGTTTGAGAAGGATTAGTGTTAGCTTTTCTCTACATGTTTGATAGAATTCACCTGTGAAGCCATCTGGTCCTGGACTTTTGTTTGTTGGAAGATTTTTAGTCACGGTTTCAAGTTCATTACTTGTGATTGGTCTGTTCATATTTTCTATTTCTTCCTTGTTCAGTCTTGGAAGGTTATGCCTTTTTAAGAATTTGTCCATATCTTCCAGGTTGTCCATTTTGTTGGCATAGAGTTGCTTGTAGTAGTTTCTTAGGATGCTTTGTATTTCTATGGTGTCTATTGTAACCCCTCTTTTTCATTTCTAATTTTATTGATTTGAGTCCTCTCCCTCTTTTACTTGATGAGTCTGGATAATAGTTTATCAATTTTGTTTATCTTCTCAAAGAACCAGCTTTTAGTTTTATTGATCTTTGCTCTTGTTTTCTTTGTTTCTATTTCATTTTTTCTGCTCTGATCTTTATGATTTCTTTCCTTCTGCTAACGTTGGGTTTTGTTTGTTCTTCTTTCTCTAGTATCTTTAGATGTAAGGTTAGATTGTTTATTTGAGATTTTTCTTGCTTCTTGAGTGAGGTTTTTAGAGCTATAAACTTCCCTCTTAGAACAGCTTTTGCTGCATCCCATAGGTTTTGGGTCATCGTGTTTTCATTGTCATTTGCCTCTAGGTATTTTTTGATTTCCTCTTTGATTTCTTCAGTGATCTCTTGGTTATTTAGTAATGTATTGTTTAGCCTCCATATGTTTGTGTTTTTACCCCTTTTTTCCCCTGTAATTGATTTCTAATCTCATAGCATTGTGGTCAGAAAAGATACTTGATATGATTTCAATTTTCTTAAATTTACTGAGGCTTGATTTGTGACCCAAGATGTAATCTATCCTGGAGAATGTTCTGTGCACTCTTGAGAAGAAAGTGTAAATGGCTGTTTTTGGATGGAATATCCTATAAATATCAATTAAATCTATCTGGTCTATTGTGTCATTTAAAGCTTCCATTTCCTTAATTATTTTCATTTTGGATGATCTGTCCCTTGGTGTAAGTGAGGTGTTAAAGTCCCCTACTATTATTGTGTTACTGTCGATTTCCTGTTTTATAGCTGTTACCAGATGCCTTATGTTTTGAGGTGCTCCTATGTTCTATGTTGGGTGCATATATATTTATAATTGTTATATCTTCTTCTTGGATTGATCCATTGATCATTATATAGTGTCCTTCCTGGTCTCTTGTAACATTCTTTATTTTAAAGTCTATTTTATCTGATATGAGTATTGCTACTCCAGTTTTCTTTTGATTTCCATTTGCATGGAATATTTTTTTCCATCCCCTCACTTTCAGTCTGTATGTGTCCCTAGGTCTGAAGTGGGTCTCTTGCAGGCAGCATATATATGGGTCTTGTTTTTGTATCCATTCAGCAAGCCTGTGTCTTTTGGTTGGAGCATTTAATCCATTCATGTTTAAAGTAATTATCAATATATATGATCCTATGACCATTTTCTTAATTGTTTTCGGTTTGTTTTTGTAGCTCCTTTTCTTCTCTTGTGTTTCTCACTTAGAGAAATTCCTTTAGCACTTGTTGTAGAGCTGGTTTGGTGGTGCTGAATTCTCTTAGGTTTTTCTTGTCTGTAAAGCTTTTGATTTCTCCATCGAATCTGAATGAGATCCTTGCCAGGTAGAGTAATCTTGGTTGTAGGTTCTTCCCTTTCATGACTTTAAGTATATCATGCCAGCCCCTTCTGACTTGTAGAGTTTCTGCTGAGAAATCAGCTGTTAACCTTATGGGAGTTCCCTTGTTTGTTATTTGTCGTTTTTCCCTTGCTGCTTTCAATACTTTTTCTTTGTCTATAATTTTTGCCAGTTTGATTATTGTGTTTCTAGGCATGTTTCTCCTTGGGTTTATCCTGTATAACACTCACTGTGCTTCCTGGACATGGGTGGCTATTTCCTTTCCCATGTTAGGGAATTTTTCGACTATAATAACTTCAAATATTTTCTCGGGTCCTTTCTCTCTCTCTTCTCCTTCAGGGACCCCTATAATGCGAATGTTGTTTCATTTAATGTTGTTCCAGAGGTCTCTTAGGCTGTCTTCATTTCTTTTCATTCTTTTTTCTTTATTCCGTTCTTCAACAGTGAATTCCACCATTCTGTCTTCCAGGTCACTTATCCATTCTTCTGCCTCAGTTATTCTGCTATTGATTCCTTTTAGTGTATTTTTCATTTCAGTCATTGTATTGTTCATCTCTGTTTGTTTTTTCTTTAATTCTTCTATGTCTTTGTTAAACATTTCTGGCATCTTCTTGATCTTTGCCTCCATTCTTTATCCGAGGTCTGGATCATCTTCACTATCATTATTCTGAGTTCTTTTTCTGGAAGGTTGCCTATCTCCACTTCATTTAGTTGTTTTTCCTGGGTTTCATCTTGTCCTTCATCTGCTACATAGCCCTCTGCCTTTTCATCTTGTCTATCTTTCTGTGAATGTGGTTTTTGTTCCACAGGCTGTAGGATTGTAGTTTTCTTGCTTCTGCTGTCTGCCCTCTGGTGGATGAGGCTATCTAAGAGGCTTGTGCAAGTTTTCTGATGGGCGGGTCTGTTGGTGGGTAGAGCTGACTGTTGCTCTGGTGGTCAGAGCTCAGTAAAACTTTAATCCACTTGACTGCTGATGGGTGGGGCTGGGTTCCCTCCCTGTTGGTTGTTTCGCCTGATGCAACCCAACACTGGAGCCTACTTGGGCTCTTTGGTGGGACTAATGGCAGACTCTGGGAGGGCCCACACCAAGGAGTACTTCCCAGAACTTCTGCTGCCAGTGTCCTTGTCCCCACAGTGAGCCACAACCACCCCCCGACTCTGCAGGAGACCCTCAAACACTGACATGTAGTTTGGCTTCTGTCTCCCCTGGGGTCCCTGCTCCTTCTCCTGGGTCCCGATGCTCACACTACTTTGTGTGTGCCCTCCAAGAGTGGAATCTCTGTTTCCCCCAGTCCTGTCACAGTCCTGCAATCAAATCTCAGTAGGCTTCAAAGTCTGATTCTCTAGGAATTCCTCCTCCTGTTGCCAGACCCCCAGGTTGGGAAGCTTGACCAGGGGCTCAGAACATTCACTCCAGTGTGTGGACTTCTGTGATGTAAGTGTTCTCCAGTCTGTGAGTCACACATGCAGCAGTTATGGGACTTGATTTTACTGTGATTGCACCCCTCCTACCATCTCATTGTGACTTCTGCTTTGTCTCTGGATGTGAGGTATCTTTTTTGGTGAGTTCCAGTGTCTTCCTGTAGATGACTGTCCAGCAGCCAGTTGTGATTCTGGTGTTCTCACAAGAGGGAGTGAGAGAACATCCTTCTACTCTGCCATCTTGGTTCAGTCTCTTTACTAACTATTTAAAATATGACCATTTAAAAATGTAAACCATTCTTTTTTTTTTTTTTTTTTTTTTTTTGTGGTACATGGGCCTCTCACTGTTGTGGCCTCTCCCGTTGTGGAGCACAGGCTCCAGACGCTCAGGCTCAGTGGCCATGGCTTACGGGCCCAACCGCTCCATGGCATGTGGGATCCTCCCGGACCGGGGCACGAACCCGCGCCCCCTGCATCAGCAGGCGGACTCTCAACCACTGTGCCACCAGGGTGGCCCATAAACCATTCTTAGTTCACAGTCTGTTTAGGAAAAAAAAAAAATGGACGAAAACAAAAATAGGTAGTTTATGGACCTCTGATCTACAATATAGCAGTTCACACATACAAAACCTAATGTAACTTTCTGAGTAAAATTGCCCTATTACAATGGTTAGCATTGTGTTATAAGGGTTCAAGACTGAACTGCAGATCAGAGTTAGTCTATGCCTTGCCTATGGTAAATACTAAATAAATGTTAGTTAATACATTTTATACCATTATCTTATGTCAAAAAAATAAAACTCATCTTAGACTCTAGGTTGAAACAGATATAAGTTGAAGATACAGATTTTTCAGTTATCCAGGAAAAAGAAAAATAAAGGTCAGATTTAGCCAGAATGAAAGGCTTTCTTAGTGATTTACCTGCCCAAACTGGCTCATAATTCTCTCTAGCTTTGTATCTATAAGATATTATAATGGATTATAAGTTTGTGTGACCTCAAAATTCATATATTGAAATCTGAATGCCCAATGGGATGATTTGAGGATGTGGGACCTTTGGAAGACAGTTAGATCATGGGTGGAACCCTCTTGATTAGTGTCCTTACAAGAGAGTTCTCTCCCTCTCTCTCTCTCTGCTCTTTACCATGTGAGGATACAAGGAGAAGACAGCCATATGCAAACCAGGAAGAGGGCTCCAACCAGACAGTGCATATACCATATACTGGCACCTTGATCTTGGACTTCCAGCCTCCAGAAATGTGAGGAAATAAATGTTTGTTGTTTCAGCTACCAGAATGTGGTGATTTGTTATAGCAGCCTAAGCTGACCCAGACATCATCTTATAGTCCGCCATCAAATAGCTGTCATCCTCAGCCATGCTGCAGCAAAGGCATTTTGTGGCATTTAAGATGTATAGGTTGGAAAATGTTTTCCTGTGGGTGAACTGAGTGAACTGAGAAGAGCTGAAGGTTAAATTTCAAAGGCACTCCAAAGCCTCAGAAAACAGCTGTCATGTCTCCACTTGATAACTCTATGAAAGGAAACATACAAACCTGGAGTAGTAGAGATTTCAGTAATTATTTTTCTTTAAAATTGTTGCTGCATAAGGGTGTATATACACAGTCGGTCAGCCTTGCAGATACAGGTGTATAGCTGCATCCAGTAGCAGGCATTTTTTCTTCCATGCTGCCTGGTGCCAGCACTGACATAATGCACTACCCCCACACATCACTGTAGCCAGACTCTTTTTGGTGGCTGCGTGCGTACTTTTCTGAGAGAAGGATGCAAGGAAGCAACATTGTTTCCAGAACTTTGTACACAATGGACTATTAATAAATCTTTCTTTATGATGTTAAAGATCAACAGCATCTGTAGCTCATGGAATGGCAATGTTTCCAATAGTGGGTACTAGAGAACACACCTGCCTTACTTTTCTGTTACCCAATGATTCTGAAACTTATTTGGCTACAGACATTTTTTCCATCAAGAGTTATCAAAATCCTACAAAACACACATAAGATATATTGCGTAACCCAAAAACATAGCTCACCAATTGCCAAGATTTTTAAGTGTTTGTTTAGATGATAAGATAGCACGGCCTTGTGAAGCTGAATGGCTCCAGGACTTCACTTAGGACAGTTGAAAACATAAGGACAAGAAACTAAGTGCTTTCATGCTAAGATCAGGATCAAGACAAGGATGTCCACTCTCAATCATCCTGTTCAAACTGGTACTGGAAGCCTTAGCTAAGGCGATTGTTTTCTTATATACCAGTACTAAAAATTGGAATTTGATATTAAAAACACAATGCCTTTTACATTAGCAGGAAAAAAATGAAATACCTAGGTATAAATCTAACAAAATATGTATAAGATCTCTATGAGGGAAATTACAAAACTGATAAAAGAAAGATCTAAATAAATGGAGCTATATTCCATGTGCATGAGTAGGAAGACTCAACATTAGTAAGATGTCAGTTCTTCCCAACTTGATCTATAAATTCAATGTACTCCAAATCAAAATCCCAGCAGGTTATTTTTTAGATATTGACAAATTGATTCTAACATTTATATGAAAAGGCAAAAGAACAAAAATAGCCAATATAATATTGAAAGAAAAGAACAAAGTCAGGGTACTGACACTATCTGATTTCAAGACTGACTACAAAGCTATATAATCAAGACAGAAATAGACAAATAGATTAATGGAACAGAATAGAGAGCTCAGGAACAGACACAAATATATTCAAGTTATCTTTGACAAAGAAACAAAAGCTATCCCATGGAAAAGAAAAATAGTCTTTTAAACAAATGATTCTGGAACAATTGGACATGCACATGCAAAAATAAATAAATAAATGTAGACACAGACCACACATCTTTCACAAAAATTAACTCCAATGCACCTAAATGTAAAATGACTCATTCATCTAAATGTAAAATGAAAAACTATAAAAGTCCTGGATCATAACATATGTGAAAAAATAGGTGACCTTTCTTTGGAAGTGACTTTTTAGATTCAACACTGAAAGCATGATCCATAAAATAAAAAATTAAGAAGTTGGATTTCATTATACTCCAATAAAACTTCTTTTTTAATTAAAAATGTCTGTTCTGCAAAACACACTCTTAAGTGAATGAAAAGACAAGTTACAGACTGGGAGAAAATACTTGCAAAACATGTATTTAGTAAAGGATCGTTATCCAAAATATACAAAGAACTCTTAAGTCTCAACCATAAGAAAATAGCCCAATTAAAAATGGAAAAAAATTATCTGAATAGACATCTCACAAGAGAAGATATACAGATGGCAATTAAGCATATGAAAAGATGCTCAACATGATATGTCATTAGGAAACTGCTAATTAAAACAACGAGATATACATTTATTAGAATGGACAAAATCTAAAACACTGACAACACAAAATGCTGGTGACAATATGGAGCAACAGGAACTCTCAATCACTGCTGGTGGGAATTCAAAATGGTAAAACCACTTTGACAGATAGCTTGGCAATTTCTTCCAAATTTAAATGTACTCTTACTGTATGAGCCAACAATCATATGCATTAGTATTTATGCAAAGGAGTCGAAGCTTTGTGTCTACATAGAGACCTGCACATGGAAGTTCATAGCAACTTTATTCATCATTGCCAAAACATGGAAGCAATCAAGATGTCTTTCAGTAGATGAATGGATAAACAAACTGCACTACATCCAGACAATGGGATATTATTCACCCTTCAAAAGAAATAAGCTATCAAGCTATAAAAAAGCATGAAAGAACCTTAAATGCATATTACTAAGTGAAAGAAGCCAATCTGAAAAGGCTATGTACTGTATGATTTCGACTATATGACATTCTGAAAATGGAAAATTGTAGAGAAATAAAGAGATCAATGGTTGCCAGCACTTGGTGGTTAGGGGTGGGGAAGATGGAAGGATGAATAAATGGAACACAGGGCAGTGAAACTATTCTGTTTGTTACTACAGTGTTGTATACATGTTCTTACAAATTTGTCAAAACCCGTAGAATGTAAAACACAAAGATTAAACTCTAATATAAGCTATGAACTTTAGTTAATAATAACATATCAATATTGGCTTACGAATGGTAACAAGTGTACCACACCAATGGAAGATATTGATATGAGAAACTAGAAGGTGGAAGGGTAGTGAGCAGTTATATGGGAACACTCTGTACTTTCTGCTTAATTTTTCCATAAATCTAAAACTACTAAAAAAATGAAGTCTATTACTTATTTTTTTAAATATACAGACAAAAACACAGTGACCAGTAGAGAACACCAGCCCCTCTGAATTTCATTTGCAGGTAAAGAAACCAACTTTTCCCACAGTATTGAATAATTCTGTCTGATATTAAAAAACCCTTAAAGACAAACACTAATTTTAAATATAAAGGTGTCATGCTTCAAGAAAAAAAGCTTATTATTCATATTCTCAAAAGATGCTTAACACTGAAGAAGATACACCCCAATGAAATCAATCAAAAGAAAATAATACTCAGGATAAAATAATTTCCAGAAAAAAAAAGATGAAAAGAAATAAAGAATTTTAAATACGAAACTGGCACTTGTAACTTAACTTTTGCTTTGAGGAGGAAAAATTGCTAAAGCTGCAGCAATCACATTTTTGAAATACCATTCTGATCTGAGCTTCAGTACTCATTTGATTGATTTTTTTTAATTTGCAGAAACATTCATATAAAACACATCAAATATATTCTTATGGATGGTTGGTTTAATGTGAGTGGACAGTTTCCTTCCTAAAACAATGTATTTCCTATCAAATAGTTATATGACACCAAAGTTTCCTAAGGGAGGTATTACACTGATTTATAAATCTATATTACACTTTCTGGTAGAAAAATAATTCAAAATATAACTGAAAGGTAACACTAAAAATATCAACCACCCAACAACTCGATAAGGTCTCACTCCTTTAGGGATTCCTGTCAAGTTTTCCCCACAGTTTTAGCCACCTTGTTTTAGGAAACTTGAGAATAATGTATTAATTTGAGAAGCTGGAAGTGATGGCAGCTCTCTCTTTCATGGCCTCTCTCTCTCTGTCTCT
The DNA here is from genome assembly GCF_937001465.1 of Orcinus orca. NCBI lineage: Eukaryota > Metazoa > Chordata > Mammalia > Artiodactyla > Delphinidae > Orcinus > Orcinus orca. The sequence continues at coordinate 22,332,954 of NC_064575.1, forward strand.
TTCAGTTTCTCTGTCTCTGTCTGTATGACACTATATTACATTAGAGAGACAGCCAGAGAGAGACAGAGACAGAGACAGCGAGGCATAGAGATATAGAGAGAGACAGTATAGGAAACAGAACAAACAACTGGGTACATGGAGAAGACTCTCAATGGAGAGAGAAGTAAAAGAAGAATAAAGCACTACTTCATACTTAATCAGAACCACCTGTTACGTTGAAAGCATTCATTTCCTATGCTACATTAGATGCTTATTCATTAAATTATCTGACCCTGGCCTCTATTTTGCATAAAATAGGCAATTTGTGGATTGAAAATAGAATATAATCTTATGATATACACATAAACTCCCTTCCCTTCTACAGTATTTATTGGCTTTCTTTTTCCTTCCCAGTGCAAACATTAGCAATATTGGAGACACTTATGTTGTGTAATTTATGTTTTCATGCTCTGGCTTTGAATTTTCTTCTGTTAGAAAAATTGATTCATCTATGTAGATATCACCATATACCTGCTTCATTCTGAACATGTTATGGGTTGAAAAACATTGTGCTGGTCCAAATTTTTATCTTAACATAATGCTATGAATTTCACACTCAGGTGGAATTCAGGTGCTCTGAGAGTAATGATTTTGTAAAGCTCATTCAAATTCTCCACAATTCCTTATAGGTGGGTGGGGTCTGTCGTGGTGCTGGCTCCCTCTTACACATGGAGATTGAGATGGAGAAAGAGGAAAAGGGCAGAGGTGGGGCAAGCCGGTTAGTGATGGCACCACACAAGCTTGTCCACCATTCCATCCTGTACTCTACGTATGTACATTTGTTTTCCTTCATTAATTGGTTGAGTGTAGAAAGGTAGAACCATATATTTATCTTTTCCTTTCAACACTCTTCATTGTGCCCAGTGTAGTATTTTATGAATATTGGCTAGTTAAGTGGAGCAAACTTGGGGGATGGGGGAGAACTACTTTCGATTTTAGAAGGGATATTAATTTAAAATGTGCATTCTGAATGAACTTACTGTATTTCACATTTTTCATTTCTTTTGCATTTGGCATATATTTTAGGCAGAGAAAGGCTTACACACATACCAATTAAATAATTACCTTCATTGTCAGATGCTTCTAGGAACAAGATGCATAATTGGCTTTTCACAACATTATGAATATTTTCACAGTAACTATTTTTACAAGGGATAACAATGAGTCATTTTAAATATTCTTCACTCTATGGTTTCCAGAATATTGGTGTCCTGGCTTCCAGAGACCCAAGGTTGGCTTCCTGGAGCCCCAGCAGCCTTTCCTGTAGCTCATGAAACCTGTCTGACTGGAGCAGGGTCTGATGGGATTTCCCAAGGAGACTGCATCTGTAGCTGCTGCAAGACCACCAGCCCTTGCTGCTCCACACTGATGGGCTGTGGCTATCTAGGAGGTACTTCACAGCCTGCTCAGCTGCTTAGTAGGCAGTGCAGGGAATGTCACTGCCTGTGGAGACAGGGAGCCTGTGGAGCCCTGGAAGGAACACACAGGTGTGGCCATTCAGGGGAGGGTGTGGCTGGAAGACAGGGTGAAAAGGAAAGGCAGGAGTTCCTAGCAGGCACTGTGCTCCCCATCTTTTCAGGTATATGATACTTCCATTGTGGCTCATGTGCCTTTTTAGAGGTGTCAATGCTAGCTGTACAGTGACTGCTCTAAAATGGCATGCATTTTGTGAAACTTATGGTTTCTTCTTTGTTTTGAAATACTTAATATAAAAAAATTCAATTGGCTGAAAATGTAGTCATAGGTTCATAGGAAATATCATAATAATATTTATCAATTTTGTATTAAAGGAAAGAATATTAAATTTCTTTAATGTGATTGTAACTATAGTAGAGTTTTAAAGTGTTGTAAAAAATGATTTAGAATTTTTAAAAGCTATTTATGAAGACAATGTTTTGTGCTGATGGTGACTATCAGAATTTAAAACAATCTTCATTAAATGTTCATCAGGTGCTGTTGTTTGTGGATGAAAGTTCAAGTTTCTTATTAAAATTTGTGAAAATAATATATGGAATCATACAAATTGAATATTTAATATATTCCTTTACACTGAGCTTTCATTTATCTCATAATTATAATGCATAAAGAACCTGTAAGAAATGATTTGCCAAGTCTCATGCTTCTTCATGTCCCTCTACTGTTTCATACAAATGTTATTGTTTTTATCTGTACCAGGCCTTCAGTACCAGGAGAAGGGTTGGAATACACATCTTTAAAAGCTTAGCGTATAATCATTCTAAAGTGAACCAGAAACCCTGAGATATAAATAGTTACCTTCAAAGGCAGTTATTGAACTTTACCTTGACTGAGACAGTGGCGTAGAGAGGCATCCCATAACTACATTCTGAGCAAGTATGATTCTCACCTGTTTTCTTCCATGCACTTCATAGCTCAGTGTAGTGGGGACACCACTGGACTTTCAAAGCCTCTGTTTCTATACTGTATTCTTTTTTCTATTTTGATGATCCAAAAACGTAATATTATATTTCTTTCTATATTGGTATTTCTTCAGTAAACAAAGTAATAACAAAGCAAATATAGCTTACAATCTTTCTTTTCTCAATTACTGCCTGACAAAACAATGGATTAGAAATTGAGGCATTACCTGCCCACCAGAAAGACAAAATCCAGCCTCATCTACCAGAACACAGGCACTAGTCCCCACCACCAGGAAGCCTACACAACCCACTGAACCAACCTTAGCCACAGGGGACAGACACCAAAAACAACGGGAACTACGAACCTGCAGCCCATGAAAAGAAGACCCCAAACACAGTGGCTTAAACAAAATGAGAAGACAGAGAAACACACAGCAGATGAAGGAGTAAGGCAAAAAACCACCAGATGTAACAAATGAAGAGGAAATAGGAAGTCTACCTGAAAAAGAATTCAGAATAATGATAGTAAAGATGATCCAAAATCTTGGAAATAGAATGAGAAAATAAAAGAAACGTTTAACAAGGGCCTAGTAGAACTAAGGAACACACAAACGATGATGAACAACACAATAAATAAAATTAAAAATTCTTTAGAAAGGATCAGTAGCAGAATAACTGAGGCAGAATTACAGATCAGTGACCTGGAAGATAAAATAGTGGAAACAACTAATGCAGAGCAGAATAAATAAAAAAAATGAAAACAATTGAGGACAGTCTCAGAGACCTCTGGGACAACATTAAACACACCAACATTCGAATAATAGGCGTCCCAGAAAAGAAGAGAAAAAGAAAAGGACTGAGAGAATATTAGAAGAGATTATAGTTGAAAACTTCCCTAATATGGAAAAGGAAATAGTTAATCAAGTCTAGGAAGCACAGAGAGTCCCATACAGGATAAATACAAGGAGAAACAAGCCAGACAACATATTAATAAAACTATCAAAAATTGAGTACAAAGAAAACATATTAAAAGCAGCAAGGGAAAAACAACAATAACACACAAGGGAATCCCCATACGGTTAACAACTGATCTTTCAGCAGAAACTCTGCAAGTCAGAAGGGAGTGGCAGGACATATTTAAAGTGACAAAGGAGAAAAACCTACAACCAATATTACTCTACCCAGCAAGGATCTCATTCAGATTTGATGGAGATATTAAAACCTTTACACACAACCAAAAGCTAAGAAAATTCAACACCACCAAACCAACTTTAAAACAAATGCTAAAAGAACTTCTCTAGTCAGGGAACACAAGAGAAGGAAAAGACCTACAATAATGAACCGAAAACAATTAAGAAAATGGTAATAGGAGCATACATATCGATAATTACCTTAAATGTAAATGGATTAAAAGCTTCAAACAAAAGACATAGATTGGCTGAATGGATACCAAAACAAGACCTGTATATATGCTGTCTACAAGAGACACACTTCAGCCCTAGGGACACATACAGACTGAAAGTGAGGGGATGGAAAAAGATATTCCATGCAAATGGAAATCACAAGAAAGCTGGAGTAGCAATTCTCATATCAGACAAAATAGACTTTAAAATAAAGACTATTACAAGAGACAAAGAAGGACACTACTTAATGATCAAGGGATCAATCCAAGAAGAAGAAATAACAATTGTAAATATTTATGCACCCAACATAGGAGCACCTCAATATATAAGGCAAATACTAACAGCCATAAAAGGGGGAATCAACAGCAACACAATCATAGTAGGGGACTTTAAAACCCCACTTCCACCAATGGACAGATCATACAAAATAAAAATAAAAAAAGAAACACAAGCTTTAAATGATACATTAAACAAGATGGACTTAATTGATATTTATAGGACATTCCATTCAAAAATGACAGAATACACTTTCTTCTCAAGTGCTCATGGAACATTCTCCAGCATAGCTCATACCTTGGGTCACAAATGAAGCCTTCATAAACTTAAGAAAATTGAAATTGTATCAAGTATATTTTCTGACCACAATGCTATGAGACTAGATATCAATTACAGGAAAAAATACAAACACACGGAGGCTAAACAATACACTACTTAATAACCAAGAGATCACTGAAGAAATCAAAGAAGAAATCAAAAAATACCTAGAAGAAAATGTTAATGAAAACATGATGGCCCAAAACCTATCAGATGCAGCAAAAGCAGTTCTAAGAGGGAAGTTTATAGCAATACAATCTTATCTTAAGAAACAAGAAACATCTCAAATAAACTACCTAACCTTATACCTAAAGCAATTGGAGACAGAACAACAACAACAACAAAAACATAGTTAGTAGAAGGAAAGAAATCATAAAGATCAGATCAGAAATAAATGAAAAAGAAATGAAGGAAACAATAGCAAAGATCAATAAAACTAAAAGCTGGTTCTATGAGAAGATAAACAAAACTAATAAACCATTAGCCAGACTCATCAAGGAAAAAAAGGGAGAAGACTCAGATCAATAGAATTAGAAATGAAAAAGGAGAAGTAGCAACTGACACTGCAGAAATACAAAGGATCATGAGGGATTACTACAAGCAACTATATGCCAATAAAATGGACAACCTGGAAGAAATGGACAAATTCTTAGAAATGCACACATTCCAAGACTGAACCAGGAAGAAATAGAAAATATGAACAGACCAGTCACAAACACTGAAATTGAAACTGTGATTAGAAATCTTCCAACAAACAAAAGCCCAGAACCAGATGGCTTAACCGGAGAATTCTATCAAACGTTTAGAGAAGAGCTAACACCTATGCTTCTCAAGCTCTTCCAAAATATAGCAGAGGGAGGAACACTCCCAAACTTATTCAACGAAGTCACCATCACCCTAAAAACAAAACCAGGCAAAGATGTCACAAAGAAAGAAAACTACAGGCCTATATCACTGATAAACATAGATGCAAAAATCCTCAGCAAAATACTAGCAAACAGAATCCAACAGGACATTAAAAGGATCATACACCATGATCAAGTGAGGTTTATCCCAGGAATGCAAGGATTCTTCAATATACGCAAATCAACCCATGTGATACACCATATTAACAAATTGAAGGAGAAAAAACATATGATTATCTCAATAAATGCAGAGAAAGCTTTCAACAAAATTCAATACCCACTTATTATGAAACTTTCCCCAACATAATAAAGGCCATATATGACAAACCCACAGCCAACATTGTTCTCAATGGTGAAAAACTGAAACCATTTTCACTAAGATCAGGAACAAGACAAAGTTGCCCACTCTCACCACTCTTATTCAACATAGTTTTGGAAGTTTTAGCCACAGTAATCAGAGAAGAAAAAGAAATAAAATGAATCATATTCAGAAAAGAAGAAGTAAAACTGTCACTGTGTGCAGCAGACATGATACTATACATAGACAATCCTAAAGATGCCAACAGAAAACTACTAGAGCTAATCAATGAATTTGGTAAAGTAGAAGGATACAAAATTAATGCCCAGAAATCTCTGGCATTCCTATACACTAATGATAAAAAAATCTGAAAGTGAAATTAAGAAAACACTCCCATTTACCACTGCAACAAAAAGAATAAAATATCTAGGAATAAACCTACCTAAGGAGACAAACGACCTATTTGCAGAAAATTATAAGACACTGATGAAAGAACTTAAAGATGATACAAATAGATGGAGAGATATACCATGTTCTTGGATTGGAAGAATCAACATTGTGAAAATGACTCTACTCCTCAAAGCAATCTACAGATTCAGTACAATCCCTATCAAACTACCACTGGCATTTTCCAGAGAACTAGAACAAAAAAACTTCACAATTTGTATGGAAACACAAAAGACCCCAAATAGCCTAAGCAATATTGACAAAGAAAAACGGAGCTGGAGGAATCAGACTCCCTGACTTCAGACTATGCTACAAAACTACACTAATCAAGACAGTATGGTACTGGCACAAAAACAGAAATATAGATCAATGGAAGACGTTAGAAAGCCCTGAGGTAAACCCACACATATGGTCACCTTACCTTTGATGAAGGAGGCAAGAATACACAGTGGAGAAAAGACAGCCTCTTCGATAAGTGATGATGGGAAAAGTGGACAGGTACATGTAAAAGAATGAAATTAGAATGCTCCCTAACACCATACAACAAAATGAACTCAAAATGGATTAAAAACCTAAATGTAAGGCCAGACACTATCAAACTCTTAGAGGAAATCATAGGCAAAACACTCTATGACATAAATCACAGCAAGACCCTTTATGGCCCATCTCCTAGAGAAATGGAAATAAAAACAAAAATAAACAAATGGGACCTAATGAAGCTTAATAGCTTTTGCACAGCAAAGGAAACCATAAAGACGGCGAAAAGACAACCCTCAGAATGGGAGAAAATATTTTCAAATGAAGCAACTGAGAAAGGATTAATCTCCAAAATTTACAAGCAGCACATGCAGCTCAATATCAAAAAAACAAACAACCCAATCCAAAAACAGGCAGAAGGGCTTCCCTGGTAGCACAGTGGTTGAGAGTCCACCTGCCGATGGAGGGAACACGGGTTCGTGCCCTGGTCCGGGAAGATCCCACATGCCACGGAGTGGTTGGGCCTGTGAGCCATGGCTGCTGAGCCTGCACGTCTGGAGCCTGTGTTCTGCAACGGGAGAGGCCACAGCAGTGAGAGACCTGTGTACCGCCAAAAAAAAAAAAAAAAAAAAAACAGGCAGAAGACCCAAATAGACATTTCTCCAAAGAATATATACAAATTGCCAACAAACACATGAAAGAAGGCTCAACATCATTAATCATTAGAGAAATGCAAATCAAAACTACAATGAGATATCATTTCACACTGGTCAGAATAGCCATCGTCAAAAAATCTACAAACAGTAAATGCTGGAGAGGGTGTGGAGAATAGGGAACCCTCTTGCACTGTTGGTGGGAATGTAAATTGATACAGCCACTATGGAGAACAGTATGGAGATTCCTTAAAAAACTAAAAATAGAACTACCATATGACCCAGCAATCCCACTACTGGGTATATACCTTGAGAAAACCATAATTCAAAAAGAGTCATGTATCAAAATGTACATTGCAGCTCTGTTTACAATAGCCAGGACATGGAAGCAACCGAAGTGTCTATTGGTAGATGAATGGATAAAGAAGATGTGGCACATATATACAATGGAATATTACTCAGCTATAAAACGGAACGAAATTGAGTTATTTGTAGTGAGGTGGATGGACCTAGAGTCTGTCGTACAGAGTGAAGTATGTCAGAAAGAGAAAAATAAATACCATATGCTAACACATATATATGGAGTCCAAAAAAAAGGTCATGAAGAACCTAGTGGCAAGACGAGACTAAAGACACAGACCTACTTGAGAATGGACTTGAGGATATGCGGAGGGGGATGGGTAAGCTGGGACGAAGTGAGCGAGTAGCATGGACATATATACACTACCAAATGTAAAAACAATAGCTAGTGGGAAGCAGCCACATAGCACAGGGAGATCAGCTCGGTGCTTTGTGACCACCTAGAGGGGTGGGATAGGGAGAGTGGGAGGGAGGGAGACGCAAGAGGGAAGACATATGGGGACATATGTATACGTATAACTGATTCACTTTGTTATAAAGCAGAAACTAACACACCATTGTAAAGCAATTATACTCCAATAAAGATGTTAAAAAAAAAAAAAAGATGAAATTGAGGCACTGACTTGCCCATACAAAAATATGACTTCCTTTTAATATCCAGAACTGAATTTAACATAGGGGCAGCCTTCACTTCACTAATGTTAGAAACCATGGACTTAATAATTTGAACTATCTTATTCACTTCTGATTTCAATATGATCAATTGAGGTTTTAAATGTGAGCCATTGAAGATCACCCCCACCCCCTCGCCCCTTCCTCTTTGCCCCTCTCCTCCAGGTAGTCAATGTATGGACCTTGAGTCTGGATGCTCTACTCTGAAGTTGTGGCTGATTCTTCTAGTCTTAAATGTTATACATTGGCCTCCACTGACCTTTAGCTTGTCTGAACTTGAGTTTGGGCGTCACACTCTGACATCTGCTGCTGGTGACCATGATCGTTGCCATGACCTCTGTGACAGGTCAGCAATATCCAGTTCTCCTTGACAACTGAGTCACTGCGGGATCACATTTCTTCACTGCTAGAGAAGCACTGACTACAAAGCTACCGAAGTCAAGCTTTGGGCCTGTATTAGGTCACTGCTGCATAATAAATAACCTCAACTATGAGACTAAAAACACAGAGGTGTTACATCCCAGTTTCATGGGTCAGGAGTCCAAAGGGCCTCAGGAGGCACCTGAAACCGAGATGTCAGCTGGGTGCCTTCTCAGTGGAGCCTGGATTAGGGAGAGACTTGCTCCCAGCTTCCTCAGGTTGTCAGAATTTATTCCCTTGCATTTCTATGACTGAGTTCCCCATTTTCTTGCTAGATTTCTGTGGGGACAGCTATCAAGTGCTAGAGGCCACTCTCAGATCCTTGCCAAGGGCTCCCCTTCACAGAAGGTCCTCTCATGCTTTGAATCTCTGTGCTTCTGGAGGGCCCAGTCCCTTTAAAGGAATCGGGCGGTTTGGGCAGGACCATCTAGATAATCTCCCTTTGAATTAACTCAAAATCAACTGATTAGGAAGCTAATCATGGGAGAGTTGTCCCATCATATTTGCAGGTTCTATCTGCTTCCAGAAGGAGAGGATTGATAATACAGGGTGTGGGCACCCGGGGCCAGTAATCTTAGAATTCTGCCTGCACAGGGCCCTTCATTTGTATAGACAGAGAGACACTAGCAGTGTGTTCACATGGTCTTATATTTAGAGAAAATTTGAAATATTAAGGTATTTTATCCATAATTGGTTAGACCTCCTATCTCATTCCTTTTGGCTGCCCTTTTGTCATACTTCCCCTCATGCCAAATGGCATTACAATATCAAATAAACTTGACTTACAGATTTTCCTATATTTGACAACAGTCCAAAAAGATTACATAATATTTTTACATGAATAATAAGGGGTCAACCTGGAATGAAATTATTCTAAACTATTAATAATAATAACAAATTTTCAATTAGTCACATGAGAAGACTAAATTATCTATTTTCTCTATAGAAAATATTATAAAACTGTTATCAAATAAACACATATAGCCAAAATGAAAGGGAAAACCATTAAAAGGTGTAGAAGGTAAATAATTAGTTTAAATATTTTGTATGCTTTTTGTTTTAAAGAGAGCCCCTAAACCTATACTATTAGCTTCTGGTCCTAATATGGAACTTGGATTTGTCTGCTCCTTCTTGCCATGGTACGTAATCTATTTCCAGATATCCTGGTTTTTCTCTCTTTGGCCATATTTATCAGGTCTCTTTTCCTTCTACTCCAAATTCAGACAAATAAAAGGAAAATGGCATGTGTCCCTTCTGGGTGGGAACATTTAATGGTTGGCCCTTGTTCACCCATGTTCCCTGGCCTTGATTCAGAAATCATAAATGCATATGTTGAGAAGGAGTCATGATACCTTGAAGCCAACATCCCCCTAATTCCCTGAGTAACTACAATGAACAGACTCCCTGCCCCCACCCCCTCTTCAGACGGCAGTGAACAGATTCATAGGAATTAAATCTTACTGTTTTAAGCTGCAGAGCTTTTGAGATTGTTTGTTACTCAGCATAATCTAACTGGACTTGACTGACACAACCTTCATTATGAGGTTCACCCCATAGGCTCTTTTGAGTTTTCTGGCTCATGATCTTGGCCATATCAGTATCCTTCTCAATGGACAAAGAGAACATTTTAGATGCTCTTCTGTGCTAATCTGGGGTTGGTAGGACACTGTGAAGCTTCTCTGTGGCAAACTTTGCTACTGTACAACTCACGCACCGTGTTAGATGAGAAGCTTCTCTAACAGCCTTTTGGTCTGGCTTGGCCACTCTCTAGGAAGCAAGATCCAAGTATCTGCATTTTTTGGTTTCTGTCTTAAACCCACATAGAGTTTTTCACCTAGTTTCTTTGGTTTTGGCCATCCCCTGGTACCTGTCAGCATTTAAAGTCTAATTTTTTTTGTGTGATTTTCCTAGTACCTTGTAATTATCCCAATGCTGTGAAAACTCATGTATTAGCTTGCCTTATGTTCTTCTTTACTCTGTAATTTATATTACAAATTTGATGCTTTAAAATTTGTATTGATTAACTATTGCCAGTATAATACTACAGAACAAACACAAAGCATTAGTAACACAAAATAAAACATTTATTTTTATTATGGGTCTATTATGGGTTCTGTCAGTCAGGGCTTGGCTTTGCTAATTTTTTTTCCAGCTTTGGCTCAGTTCATTTTGACTGGGGTTGTTCATGCACGAGTGATCAACTTGTGGGTCAGTGACAGTTTAGCTTTCTGTGATGAATCACCCTGCTCTATGCAGTCTCTCTTGGAGGCTAACCTGACTTGTTGTCAGGTAAGAAGCAGGAGTCTGAGAGAGAGAAGTGCTCATGGCCTCTTGGGGCAAAGGCTCAGAATTCACACATCCCTACTTCTACTGCCTCCTCTTGTCCTAAGCAAGTCACAGGGCCTGCCTCTTGTGGGAGAACCTGCAAAGGGTCAGTGCAAAGAGCATGTATATAGGGAAGAACGAAAAGTTGGGGCCATTTAAAAATTAATCCTACCACAAAATCCTCTAGGTTCCAGCCTTTGGCGTGTGGAAACTATTTTTTTCCGATTTTTTTCCTTTTGTTTTCTTCTCTCTTAGCAAAAGCAGGATCTTGAAAATGAAAGCTTTGCTTTATTGTTTCTACCATCAGTTTTTAAAACTGCATTCAGAATGTTAACCCATTGCTATTTTTCTGGGTGTGTATTTGCTCTCCTCTGAGGTTCGTCTGTATAAAAAGTTATTGATGTAGAATAAATGGTGTGGGGTGGATAAACGGGTAGCAAGGCAACTCTTACAGAAGAATCTTTTTAATCTCTCAGAATATTATCCCAGTATATAGATGGGTAATACAGAAATTTTAGAAAATATAAATGAGCAAAAAGAAGAAAGTTAAAATCACTGTTTATAATCACTCTTAAAAATACTATCACTATTAACATTCTAGATTAAGTCCTGTCAGAAGGGTGTGTGTGTGTGTGTGTGTGTGTGTGTGTGTGTGTGTGTGTGTGTGTGAGTGTGTGTGTGTAGTAAAAGAGGGACAAAGAGACAGGAATTTTTGTTACATAAAAGTTAAATGATATAATATGACGGCTAGTAATTTGATTTTTAAATTTTATACCATGAATGTCTTTTCATAGTATTACACATGCTTCTATTAAACTATTTTATTATCTGTAGATTAGATATATAATAATGTATTTAACCAATCCACTTTTAGGCTATCTAAAATACTTCTAATACTAAAGTATTAGTGGTGCATTTGTTACCAAGGATAAACCTACACTGACACATCATAATCACCCAAACTCCATAGTTTTCCTTAGGACTCACTCTTGATGTTGTACATTCTAAAGTATTAGAAGGACATCCTTGTAGTTAAAACTTTGCAAATATCCCTAACTACATTTTAAGAATAAGTTAGTAAATGTGAAAATTATTTTTAAAAACATATACAAAACTTTAAAATTTTTTATATAAAATTGCAAATTTTCCTTCAAAAGTTTGTACAAATTTGCATACTCACCAGTGGTATGAGTTCTGGTTGTCTGAACATACCTTGCTAGGTTAATATGATTCTAGATTAACATGATAAAAAAATAAAATGTCATATATATCTAGTAGTTCAAAAGATATCCCTACTTCCTTTGATTTCTTCATATTTGTATAACTGTAGGTTGAATATTTTCTCATTTATTTTGCGGGCAATTTTATGTCTTCTGTGAATTGTCTGTTCACATCCTTTGCCTGTTTTTATTGGTGTGTTTATCATTTTACTTGTTAACTCTAAGGCAATTTACAGATCAAAGATAGTATTTATTCGCATTATTTATATATATACATATATATACATAATACTTTCCAAATTTTTTTATATTTTTTTTCTTGGATTTAAATAAAAGTCTGGGCAGACAAAAAATGTATGGTTGTCTCTGGACTAGACACATAATCACTAAAAATTTAGTGATTGAATAAGATCTGTTATTTACTTTAACCTCTATAAGACCATTTTGTCTTTTTAGCTAAAAGAAAAAAGTCTGTATCTGTTTAGAAGACTCTGATTATTGATAGAGACCTGGATTATTAAGACGGAGACTAGTGTGGGTACTCCGGGTATTTGTCTTTACTCAGTACATTCGTGCCAAATATAAGGAATTGAGTAAGACATCTGCAGATTAGCTAGGTTTAATTGTGCTTTTTGAAAGGACATGTTTCCTACAATCTTAAACAACTTTTCGCATTTATACTTTATATTTGCATTGGTCATACTTATGAAATAGGTGCTAGGCACAGTGAGGAGATTTAAAAGGAAAATAAAACAGATGACATTTGTCCTTGACAATAAAAAGCCATACATTTTTTGAAAGACAGCAAAAATAAATAATAATAAGTTAATTTTACTAAATGGTGAAAGTATGCTTATGTCAGTATAAATATCTTGTCTGATCCCAACATAGAAGAATAAGCAGCAAATTTACATGTCTCTCATTTTTTTATATTATTATAAACTTTTTTATCTTACATATTATGATTGAAAAGTCATATATACTCTTCATTTATATTGGTAGAAAGCCTTCACTAAACATAATTAGTCCTTGAAAAGAAAGTGTAAACAGAATGAAGAAAAGGAATAGAATTGCTAATTTTTGCTACACGTAATTTTATCTTTTATAGGATAAGATTTAATCTGTAACCATGCAAAAGAAAGCAATAGTTTTTAATAAAATAATTATAATTAGATACCATTGTTGTCACTAGGTCATCTACAGTAATCTATGAAGTTTCCTTGTCTCAGGATGCTCCATCATAATGTATATTAAAGTAGAAATAAATATTACAATTTTGAAGCTATCTGCAAAGTTTATGTTATACTATATAGCTAATGGAGAGTAAAATAATCTTTATTTATCAGATGGTGAAAGTCTGAAACTAAATACAGTTAAGAGTACCATGAAATAAAGACACAGACCTACTAGAGAATGGACTTGAGTATATGGGGAGGGGGATGGGTAAGCTGTGACAAAGCGAGAGAGAGGCATGGACATATATACACTACCAAATGTAAAATAAATAGCTAGTGGGAAGCAGCCGCAAAGCACAGGGAGATCAGCTCGGTGCTTTGTGACCACCTAGATGGGTGGGATAGGGAGGGTGGGAGGGAGGGAGATGCAAGAGGGAAGAGATATGGGGATATATATATATGTATAACTGATTCACTTTGTTATAAAGCAGAAACTAACTCACCATTGTAAAGCAACTATACTCCAATAAAGATGTTAAAAAAAAAAAAAGAGTACCATGAATTCAGCTGAGTGCCATGCCTGGTTATTTGATCAAGGTAATAAACATTTTGATTTATAACACTGTTCCCCTACTAAGCATTTTTTGTGATCAGTTGTGCCCCAGGGCAAAGACCCATCTGTCCAAAGGTGGGCTTTAATTTGGGAGCAAGTAGCTCTGCTTAGAAATTAAAATGAAAAGATCTATCTTCTGGAAAATGACATGATTGAACATTAGGATAACCTGTCTCACCTTCCAAATACTTCTTTAAGCAGTGATTTATAGTTGAACCTGGAAATTAATGCAATATCATTGCTTTATATTATTGGATAATTACAGCTACTAGTTTTTTCAACTTTGGAAGAATGAGTAATTTTATTTTAGAGTCAAAAAGCCAGACCCTCAAACCTAGATCTTATCCTTTTAAACTATACCAAAAAGATCCATAATGCGAGAGAATGGTTCAACAAATGGAGAAAAAATAATATGCAGAAAAGCTATAATGTACCTAATTGAAATGAAAATTAAATGTTTTTAAAAAGCTAATTCAGTAAAAATTATTACTCTCAAAATGGCACTACCATTTTGACAGACAGATCATTTAACTGTAAGTATAAATGGTTTTGGAATTAATGTTCCAGTAATGAAGAGATGAAAAACTGTAATTTAATCTAATATTAATGTAATGTGAAACTTTGGGTGCAGAAAATGGAAAAAAGATGACATTCTAGGTTAAATTATTATATCATGAAGGAGATTATTTATGCAAAGATAAGAGAGAGAGAAAAAATATCCCCTTTCAGGTAGGCTATTCTTCCTCAGAAAAGACCATATGAGCACTCATTCCAAAATAACAGTAAGATCTCTATTTATTTGGTCAAATATGCTGACAATTATTGGACAGAATGGAGTCCCTCAGAGCAGGATGAAAAGTGGCCAGTTGCAGTCAGCTTGCTTGGGCTGCAGAGTTTGCTTTGGGGTAGACTGTCTTTGGAAAGTGACATCTTGCCACATCCAAAAATCTCAATTTTTTGGCTGTACTGCAGTCTCTTTATACTTCACTACTCAGGAGGAATTTAAACAATCTATGCCTTAGTTGAAAATATTGCAGAAATCTGATAGAGTCTGTATTCTTGAGCCAGACAGCATTAAGTACATTATGTCTTATTCTGTGGAAATAAGGAAGACTCTGCCCAGAAAGCCCTGCTAATGTCTTTACTTCAGCTATCCAGCACGTAAGAAGCCTAATTCTCTTCAGTGAACGACAATAATCTGCCTTGATACCTCTTTATCTGGGTGGTCCTGAGACTTTGTTAAGGACCATGACCAAGACTTCCTGCAGTTTACTCACTGACCCTTGAGGGTGGTCATACAAACCACCATGGATTATGCACTGCTATCTTTTTAATAATCTGATAAACAATTGGCTCTTGTTAGAGTGTATAAATTTTCTCTCACACATTTTATATAATTGGTCCCTCTCAAGCATCATTAAATATTTATAGCCTTTTACAGATCAAACTTGTTTCATTTGATTGTAACAATATCAAGAATTATTTTTAAGTATGCCTATTATTACATTTTTGAAAAGCCAAACACTGGCAATTTACATAAAACATTTTCTATATATTCATGTAACGTTCAAAATGTTGACTCACAAGAAAAGCTCACGAATGGCAAACAAACAATTAGATTATGGCATAGCTCAGCTGCAATGTCATATTCATACTACTTTCACCTATCTCCCAGCACCAACCCAATTAATGTATACTTTAGGGGTTTTCTTATAAAGACAAATACAGAAATTTCATACACTTATAACCATAGAAAACTTTAGGACAAAATTTTAAATCTTCTTGTGAGTTATAATACACCATAATCTGAACTTTTAAATTCTGCAAAACTACCATAATCATCAAAGATATGAGTTAGTCTACCCTTGTCCAGGTTACTTGGTGGCTAGGCTTTAATCTACAGTGTGGGATACAGTTTCCCTAAAATCCATCTTGCGTTAGGCTTCCGACATGGATGGGGTCCTTGTGACATCTATCATACTCTAAACACCATCCCAGGCATTAAGGTAGGGTTATCAATTTTAGATACCTGGGTCACACTGATTTTTAACTCCCTTGACTGGTATGGTTAAGAGAATACAAGGACCATGCTTTGGGCTATGTTGTCTTCAATTCAGTGCTCCATTCATTGAACAGGACTGCTTAGAGATAAGGAGCAGTGGACACATTTTGCAGATTTAACTTCACAACAAAAACCTCCCTCAACAACCTAATGATTTCATCCCATAGACTACCTGCTCTCCACTCTAGCATCCAAAGTTCACTATTTATTCCTTTAGTTTCTTAAACATCATTCAGTAGTAACCATGATGATGGAGGATAGTGAGATCTTCTTGCCAATTTCACTTCTGTTACCAACTACATCATTTTAGGTGGGTTGCTTATTGATAGCAAAAGACTCACATGCCCATGCACGTGTGTGTGTGTGTGCGCACGCACACACACACACACACACAAAAGCAATGGAAGAGAATTTCTATTTTATTCAATCATAACAATTTCTAATACATCTTATCAGAAGTGGAGGATGCACACATCGTAGGAGCAGATACTGTATGTATCAACTTACCTACATTTGTCACTTAGAATTCCTAATGTCAAGATTCTACTGATTTGTTAAATAGACACACGTTTTGAGCAAAATCACTTAACAATTCTATAGAGACAGAAAGTAGTTTAGTGGTTCCTATGCCTGGGGGGAGCAAGGAGGTATGAGGAGTGACTCTTAATGGGTCTGAGGTTTTTTTCAGGGGGGACGAAATTTCCTAAAATTACATTGTGGTGATGGTTGCTCAACCCTGTGAATATACTAAAGAACATTGAATTGTATACTTTAAATGGGCAGATTATTTGGTATATGAATTATATCTTACTCAAGGGTTTTTTTAAAAGAGTCAGATTGCTTATAAATTAAGACAGAAATAATGATCACATCAAAAAAAAAAAAAGATTTTACGGAGATATTGGTATCTACACAAGAAAAAGACCTACTAGATTTGAGAAGCTTTAGTTTCACTGTGCCTCAACTCTTTTATATTCAAAGCTTTTATCTCCATTCAGGAAGAATTTAAACTAGTAGTTTATACCTTTAGAAGAAAGTATTCACCCTGTTTTTAAGCCAAACTCAGCCTTAGCTATATCCTCTTCCAGGATAGATAGCGGAATTCCTCACTGTCAGTTGTCACTGAATAGTAAGTCTGCCTTCAGCCTTTCGGTGTCCTAGAAAGCCCATTTCCCAATAGAATTAATTTGGTTAAGGGCCTGTCAGATGAAAGATTCATATGAGACTTCCCAGAAGTGATTTTTAAAAGTATTTCAGGGGCAAGACCCAGTAGTGTTGTTGGACTTCAACCAGGTGAATGTCTCTTGGAAATCTAGATTTGGTGAAAGGTGCCCAATAAAGTATTATTCTTTCTTACTGATAGGCTTTTATTCATTAAAGGGCAGAGGAAACAAAAAAGGGGATTTACTTCTTTGAATTTAATTCTAAATTATAAGAAAGAACTGAAGGATTATGTGGATTTGATAAAAAAAAAAAAAAAACCCTTGGGGTAAAGTAAAAGGTCATGTTAGTTTCTAAATAGTTAAGAATGAAAATAGGCACATTCAGACATGTCTTATACTTTAGTTCTGGGCATGTAATCTAAAAGTTAAGAGGAATGAGACCCATAAACTCTGGCAAGTGAGTCAAAGGAAGCACCCTATTCCCAAAGAATAATAAACTCGAAAGTGAAACTACAACAGAAATATGAAAGGGATAAATAAATACACCAGCACACCTACCCAGAGAGTTGATAACAACTCTGTGTTGGTGTATTTATTTATCCCTTTCATATTTTTGTTGTAATTTCACTTTCGAGTTTATTATTCTTTGGGAATAGGGTGCTTCTTAAGACTATATAGAATGGTCATATAACCAAGGATAAAAACAACATAAAAGTATATTACAAACCCTAAAGAACAGGTCAAGAAGGCTAAAACTCAGGTTTAAGAAAAACTATAAAGAAAAAATGAAAAAAGGCTATTTTAGCTAGGTTGCAGCAAGAAAACATACCAGTAAGGGATAAAACACTGTTTGGATAGTTGCAAACGGGAGAGGGAAGTGATATTGAAGGTATATGTCTTACATAATCAATACTCAGCTAAAAACCCATGTGTAATTGTGATAGTAAAAAAAAAAAAAAAAACTGCAAGGACATTATTATCAGTCCCATTTTACACAGAGGAAACTGAAGATGAGAGAAGGTAGGCAATTTGCAGAGGTTATATAACCAGTAAAGAAGTTATTGGTATCAGATTTTCCTGACTCCAAAAATAACTGAAAAACACAAATTATCGACACCTCTTTTATGCTCATTTTCACTACCCAGGAAAATGGTCTTCAAACTGAAATGAATAAAAAATTATAACTAAAATGAAATTAAAATTTTAAATGTACAAGAAGGTAATGAAAACCTATTTTCTTTGGAATAATCAATGGCTCAAATGGCATTACATCCAAGGCTACTGAAAGAACGTAGTGTTCTATAGATACATCTATTATAAAATTTGTCACATTTTATTCCATTTGGGGGAAGCACTTTATCATTCACAATGGATTGTGGGTTCACTGTATAGCCAGCAACAAAACCAGTGCTGGCATATTCATATGGTTCTCAATTAATATGTCTCATAATGGAACCATTGTTTTGAAATCAAGAACAACTAGAGATGTATTTGAAGTTTTAAAATATGAATGTGTACTGACATTCAAAAATAGGAGGGAAACTAAGAAGGTAACCAGTACTTGAGCACCTATTGCGTGTCAGTTTCAGGGGCGTGCTTGGTACTTGACCCATATTGAGTCATTTAAGCCTTGCAATTACCTGGCTAGAAGATTTTACATATTAGGAAACAAAGTTAAAAAGATCTAAAAATTGTCAGACCACAAATAGCTAGGATATACCAGAAAGGCTGAATTTCAAACCCATGGCTATAGTTGAAAGCACATGCTGGATTGTGAACTGGCCAAATGATTTTGGAACAAGCTCCTTAATTGCTCAAAGCTTCACTTTTCTCTTTTGTAAAATAGGAATAATGACAAAACGCAACTCGTAGGAATGTGGCAAGTATCTACATTAAGAATACCCAAATTTTATATATAGTAGTGTGTATATGTCAATCCCAATCTCCCAATTTATCCCTCCCCAACTTTCTCCCCTGGTAACCATAGGTTTGTTTTCTACATCTGTGACTGTATTTGTTTTGTAAATAAGTTCATTTGTATTTTCTAATAAGGACCACTTTATAGCACAAGGAACTCTGCTCAATACTCTGTAATGACCTACATGGAAAAAGAATCCAAAAAAGAGTGGGTATATGTAAAACTGATTCACTTTGCTGTACACCTGAAACTTACACAACATTGTAAATCAACTATAACAATAAAGTTTTTAAAAAAGGTCAAAAAAATAAAAAAGGTCAGAAGATGAACATTAAATAATTGAGATAATGATTTGAGAAAACATAAACATGGAAAGATAAATTTGAATCATAAGTAGTTAGTACTTCGTGAGAAAAAAAATACCCAAATTTGCATGACACTTAGCAAGTGCTCAATAATATAAATAGTATCAAAAATTCATAACAATGAAAAGTAATTGCCTTGTTAGGTAGCGTGCTATCATGTACTACCAAGCCATTAATAATGTGGTACTTTTCTGTTTGGCTGTTTATTTTTCCTTGTATACCGGAAACCCCAGAGAGAAGGGGGCTTCTTTCTCCACCCCCTTTCTAAGCCTTCATCCTATAGGGGCCCAGGGAGGGTCAAATAAGTATTAAAGTACCATGTGCAAAAGCTCTTACCGTTTAGCAGATATGTTTGCACCTGATGGTATTAGAAATAGTAGACCATTGCAGCTGAGTTTAGCAAGAAGCAATCTATGGGGTGTCATGGCATACCCAAGCAGAACCTAAAACAGAAATCTGGTGTTAGGTTGGGACAAGAGGCTTTCTTTTCAATCTTACTCTGCAGAAAAACTATCACTTCACATGTGCAGCTTTCCACAGAAGACAAAGCATTGCCAAACAAACTCCACTAAGTACAGGCTATCTCGCAAGCACAACCACTGGCCAAGAAATAAAGCACACTCTCATAGACCTCAAGTATGGTAGATAAATTCCTAAGTGACGGTAGGAGAATAATCTAATGAATTTCTGCCTCTTATTTCCCTTTATCTTTTTACTACATAGGCTAAGGGACTCATAGCTAGCATAAGTCTTTCTACAAAGAGAAGACAGCTTTTTGCTACTGTTGCAGTAAGGTAAAATAACCAAATGCACCTGTAAAATAGTTTAAAGTGCGCCTGGATAGTATCACTCTGAGGGTCTTTGAGGGCACAGGCTTGAAGGATGTTAGCATCATAAAGCATCAAAGAAAGCCTTAGGGTACTGTAAGGTTCTTAGAGTCACTTGGCAGCAAAATTAAATTCATTTAAAAATGATTGAGACACAAATTATATATAGTAAAATGCAGATATCTTAACTCATTGAATTTTGCCCATATATGTATACTTGTATAAACACACCCAGATCAAGACATAGAATGTTACTGTGGCCCCAGATAGTTTCCCTCTGTTCCTCCCAGTCTACACCAACTCCTCCAAAGAGACAATCACTATTCTGACTTCTGTCAACATAGATTAGTTCTGTGTTTTGTTTTGTTTTTGTTTTTGTTTTGCGGTACGCGGGCCTCTGACTGCTGTGGCCTCTCCCGTTGCGGAGCACAGGCTCCGGACGCGCAGGCTCAGCGGCCATGGCTCACGGGCCCAGCCACTCCGCGGCATGTGGGATCTTCCTGGACCAGGGCACGAACCCGTGTCCCCTGCATCAGCAGGCGGACTTTCAACCACTGCGCCACCAGGGAAGCCCTGTTCCGTGTGTTTTGTAATTCATATACATGGGACCGTATGGTACATAGTATTTTGTCTGGCTTTTTTGGGGGGCTCAGCACAATATTTTTGACTTTTTGACTTACATTTCTGTTATTGCATGTATCAGCAGCTAATCCTTATTATTATTATTTTTTTCTGTACATTATTTTATTGCATAAATATACCACGATTTAAAAAAATCCGTTCTCCAGTTTATGTTTCAAGTTTGGGGCTATTAGGAATAAAGCTACTTTGAATATTCTTGTATAAGTCTTTTTATTGTCACGTGTATTCATGTCTCTTGAGATGTGCCTAGGAGTAGAATTGTTGGGGCATGGGGTAGGTGAATGTGTAATATTATGGGAAACTTTAAGCAGAAGAGTGACATAATCTGACATTTTTAAATGGTCAATCTTGTTGTTGAATTAAAAATAGAATGTAAGGGAGGTGAGGGTGGAAACAGGGATACTGATTAGGAGGTGACTGCAGGAATCCAGGAGGTGATGATGATGGTAGTTGTGAGTAGGTGTCAGATTCTGGACATACTTTGAAGGGAGAGACAATAGGCAATAGGCCTTTTTTTGCGGTACGCGGGCCTCTCACTCTTGTGGCCTGTCCCCTTGCGGAGCACAGGCTCTGGACGCGCAGGCTCAGCAGCCATGGCCCACGGGCCCAGCCGCTCCGCGGCATGTGGGAGCTTCCCGGACCGAGGCACGAACCCCTGTCGCCTGCATCGGCCTGCGGACTCTCAACCACCGCGCCACCAGGGAAGCCCGGCAACAGGACTTTTGAATGAATTGAATGTGGGTTATGAAAGAAAAAGGAACTTATTGATGACTCCAAGGATTTTGCCTAGGCAGTTGGAAGAATGTAGTTGCTATCAACTGAGATCACAAGATGGAGAAAGGGGCTTCCCTGGTGGCGCAGTGGTTGGGAGTCCGCCTGCTGATGCAGGGCACACGGGTTCGTGCCCCAGTCCGGGAAGATCCCACTTGCCGCGGAGCGGCTGGGCCCGTGAGCCATGCCGCTGAGCCTGCGCGTCCGGAGCCTGTGCTCCGCAACGGGAGAGGCCACAACAGTGAGAGCCCCACGTACCGCAAAAAAAAAAAAAAAAGATGGAGAAGGAGCTGGGCTTTTGGTGGGGGGAGGCAGGGGCTGAGGGGTAAAGGGAAGGAGTGGTGTAGTGATTTGAACAAGTTTGATTTCAGATGTGGATCAGACATCACAATGGTGCTGTTGAGTAGGTAGTTGGGGATATAAACTTGGATTTCAGGAAAGAGGTCTGAGCCAGAAATATACGTTTGTAAGTTGTTAGTAAAAAGATTGTAAATAAAGTCAAAAGACTGAATGAGATATTTCTCATTCAGGGGAGTGAGCATAGGTAGAGAAGAGACCATAACCAAGGATTGATCCCTGGACACTCAAAATTAAGAGGCTGAACAGAAAAGGAGGAAGCAGCACAGGAAATTGTGAAGGAGTGACCAGTGAGGAAGGAGGAAAACCAAGACCAATGAAAGTGTTTCAGGAAGAAGTGATGAAATGTCAGGTGGTCCTGATAATTAAATTGAGGAGAGCACTAGGGGTTGACCACTGAGTTGTCAACACTGGTAGGTCATTTGTGACCTTCACTAAAACAGTAGGAATGTGGGAATACTGATTCTCTTTAGGAAAAGCCACTGCTATAGAGATATTTAACAAGTTTTGTAATATTTTGAACTTTGACACATGAGTGACTTTGAGTTGTCTCAACTTTCAAGATGCTAAAGGAGCTACACGCCTTCCAGTGAAGTATTATCTGGCTGCAGCTATTCAAAAGTCCACCAGACATTCTAGAGAAATTCACCTGTCTGTGACTGAGGCATAAAAAAATGGGAAGAAAACAACTATCAACTTATTTTTATTTGACTTTTATCTTATAAGACAAGGGAGGATTTCATTTCTAGAATATAATTTCTTACTGGAATATTTATTATGGAAGCAAAAATTTCAGAGAACATCAATCAACTAGTAGGGATATTTTTTAAAATCAAACTTTTAGTCGATTCTTGCATAATGGTGTCAGGGACTATGATGTTATTTGTATTTTACAAATGATAAATAGAGGCATAGGGATGATAAGTTACTTGCCTCAAGTCACACGGCTAGAAGATGCAGCCAGCTGGCTCCAGGATTCATGCTCTAAAGTATTGTACTCTGACTAAACAGAAGGCCAAATATGAATATTTAACTGGGCAGAAAGATACAAAAGATATGAAATTCCCAGGTGAGATCCCTGGCAGACCAAGATGCAGATTTTCAAAGGAAATATCAGAGAACTGGATTCATTATCCTAAAAAGATTTACACAATGAGTATATAAAAGAGTCAAAAGAATTGCAAAAGAGAAAGGAGTTTTCTAAATTTTCATTTAAAAATTTTTAATAATTGTATGTTTAAGATGTACAACATGATTTAATATACATATAAACAGTGAAATAATTACTACAGTCAAGGTAATTAACATATCATCTCCTCATTAGCTTTCATTTATTTTGTGATATGAACACCTGAAATCTACCTTCTTAGCAAATTTCCAATATCCAATACAGTATTATTAACTATAGTCATCATGCTGTACATTAGATCTATAGACTTATTCATCCTACATAACTGCAACTTTCTACAGTTTGACCAACGTCTTCCCATTTCCCCAACTTCTCCACCCCTGGTAACCACCATTCTAGTCTCTGCTTTTATGTATTTGACTAGTTTTTAGATTCCACATATAAGTGAAATCATGCATATTTTTTTTTCTTTTTGTGTCTGGCTTATTTCACTTAGCATAATTTCTTCCAGGGTCACCCACATTGTTGCAGATGGCAGAATTGCCTTCTTTTTTAGGAGTAGAATATATATATATCACAATTACTTCATCCATTCATACATCAATGAACACTTAGGTTGTTTCCATATCTTGGTTATTGTGAATAATGCTGCAATGAACACAAGAATGCAGATAATCTCTTGGAGGCAATGACTTCATTTCTTTGGGATATATATGCAAAAGAGGGATCGCTGGATCATATGGTAGTTCTATTTTTGTTTTTTGAGGAATTTCCATACTGTTGTCCACAATGGCTGTACCAATTTATATTCCTACCAACAGTGTATATGTCCCCTTTCTCCACAACCTCACCAACACTTGTTATCTTTTTGACAATAACCAATAAACATAAGACCTGAAACCATAAATCTCCTAGAGAAAACAGAGGGCATTGACAGCATCATTGGCAATTCATTTTTTTTGGATATGACACCAAAAGCTCAGGAACAAAAGTATAAATAAACAGGTGGGGCTACATCAAATTAAAAAGCTCTGAACAGCAAAGGAAATAATCAACAAAATGAAAAGGCAATCTACAGACTGGAAGAAAATATTTGCAAACCATACATATCTGATAAGGGATTAATATCCAACATATATAAGGATCAGATACAATTTAATAGCAAGAAAACAACCAAATTTTTAAAAAAATAAGCAAAAGACCTGAATAAATATTTTCCAGAGAAGACATACAAATGGCCAACAGGTATATGAAAAGGTGCTCAACATCATTAATCATAGGGAAATGCAAATCAAAACCACAATGAGATATCACTTCACACCTGTTAAAGTGGATTTCTCTAGTGAAAATCTAATCCTTAATCCTAAAGGTGTGTTGTAGGGAGTACTGCCTCTTAACCCCAAACCTAGTGAGTGGGGCTTCAGTGGAGCCATGTGAAAGATGGGTGTGTATTCCCTTTATTCAGGGACCGGGTGCCTGATGCACACAGAGAAAACAGAGCAAACAGGGTTGAGATTTTGTCTTGGAAGTGATCTCTCACATCTCTGACAGCCAACCAAAGGTGAGGAACCCAGTGGAACTACTAGGCTCAGGTTGTTCAAAAGAGATATTTCCTAAGAGACTGCCCAGCTAAAGCTAAAGGGGAAGCCAGAGTTTAGATGCTCTGGAGAATACCCCAGGTGCAGAGCTAGAAAAGTTCTGAAGCTGCCCAGAAAGCCAGACAACACTTCAGAAGTGGAAGGGAATTCATTCCCCATGTGAAAGTTTGGCCAGTGACAAACAGGTGTGAGGAAGGAGTCAGCAAATACATTCTCTTTCCTGTGCACCCAGCTCACATTTCCAAATATCAATGGTTCAAGGAAGTCTTTCAAGAAGGTGTCCTGTGTGCAAACATCAGTTAGGGTTTCATGCAAAGCTTGGCACAAGTTAGGAGGTGCACCCACCACCTTCACGTGATTTCCTTCTCCCTCGACCCATCACTTCCCCTTTTCCCCTGACTCTTGCTCTCTTGGAATTGAATCCACCAGTAAAACCTTAGCTAGAAGCTTTGCCTCAGCCAGTTTTCTATCAAAGACAGGCTACACAAGCATTGCTTTGGGACTTTCTTTGTGACCAGGAGTGTATAACAGGCATGGACCATTCAGAACTTCATTTGCTGGCAGTTCTAAAGCTACACCCTCTAGGTTACTTCCTCAGTAATAAAGCTGGCGTTTTAATCTCCATTTTGCCATATTGTGTTTCTTACTCAACTGGTCTCAAAATCGGTAGGAAAAGGCATATAATTGAACTTCTCAAACCCCAATAGCATAGGCTGTTTCTCTCCCTGCTTTCAAACACACACTTTACAACTCTCACTCTGTGTAAAATCTACTTTGCATTGTGAGCTATCCAAAGCCAGTGGC
This sequence comes from Orcinus orca, assembly GCF_937001465.1. Classification (NCBI taxonomy): domain Eukaryota; kingdom Metazoa; phylum Chordata; class Mammalia; order Artiodactyla; family Delphinidae; genus Orcinus; species Orcinus orca. The sequence goes on from NC_064575.1 coordinate 22,358,569, forward strand.
CCTAATTTAGACTTATATGAATTCCTCACAATATATAATACAGTATATTGAATATAGTAGGTGTGTAACTATTAAGCTAAGTCAAACTTTTTCCCATTCCCCATAGAATCAAATTATTCATTTTAATGAAATAACCTTAAATATTTGGTACCCATTTAAGAAGACATGAAAGAATTGAGACCCCCCCAAAAAAGGTGAAGATAATGGACAATAAACATCCTAAATCATTTTAAAAAATCTCTGGATTTTCAAATCTTTAACTAGAAAATTGGAAGCAAATATTGGAAGCTAAATCCTCTGAGGTGTGATGTTTAATTAAAATGCAGAGCTCATTTAAAATGAGTACAATTCAGAACATAGTTCCAGACACTAAATTTTATCTTTACAATTACAATTAATTTTCATTAGGTGATGGGGAGGGTCCAGATTTAGAGGATATGGAAAAGCAACAGCTTACAACCTGTGGTCACATAATTGCTCTTTGACATTAACTGTTCTTACAAAAGGAAGTTTTGAGAAATGAGCTGCATGTAATGAGAACAGAGTACAATTGTGTAGAGTGGATCAAATTAATCAAATTTTGCATGATGTTCGTGTGTGTGAGCATACATTTTGTGTTTGTGTGTTAAAGATGAGATGACATTCTCCCAAATATTCCTCCTCTGTATAGATACCAGACAATGCAACGGAGAAATAGAAAGTGTCAAAGTTATAGCAGGGTGATTCTGTTTTTAGGATTCAGTCTAATAATTATCTTAATAATAACGATAGTAATAACAACAACCATGACAATAACAGTTATTACTTTTACAGCCATAACTATATTCTAAGCATTAACCCAAGCATGGGTGCATTCACAAATGCATACATGCACACGCACACACATTCATGTTAACCTCAAAACAAACATACGAGGCAGGTACTGTCGCTTTCTCCATTTTATAGATGAGGTAGCTGAGATACCAATGAGTTAAGAGACTTGTCCTAGTTTACACAGCTGGTGACTGTCAGAGCCAGGATTCACACCAGGTACTCTGGCTATAGTGTCCTTCCTATTCATCTTTAGTTTAAAATTGTTCTATGACAATTTTTCTTATGTCCTTAGGAAAACGCTTCTGTGAATATTGTCAAAGAAAAAGTGCCATTAGCTTTGCCATGAAACATGAGATCATTTAAGCTGATGCCTTCTTAGAAATATTTAAGCCTTTCATGTGGCAGCTTCAGGTTCTGTTAAGTCATGACCCACTCCTGAAACCACCAAGTATGTGCCCTTTGACTCAGCAATCCTATTTCTAGGAATATATCCTGAGAAAAAATACTCTATCTCTTTGTGATTCTATTCAAAGCATTATTTGCAATATCAAATAATTATAATAATCTAATTATATTTATTAGATATAATTCAGATATCTAATATGAATTATATATTTGTTTCATAATTTCATATTATATTCTCAATACAACTGAAAGAAATTGACTAAATAATTTTATTATAGTCATGCCATAGACTACTGGGCAGCCATTACAAATACCTTGTAATGAACCCTTAATTAAATGTGAAAATGTATATAATATACTGCAAAGTTAAAACATTACAAAATAGCATTATATTATTTACCCTTTTCATTGGATATGAAACTATAGTATGTGTGTGCATGTACAACACACACACACACACACGTACACACACACAGAAAATCTTGAAATGTATATACACTAAAATGTTTTACATTGCTTATTTTTTGATGGACACATATGTGCTATTTAACTTTCTTATCAGAACCAGTCAATATTTCCTCAATCTTTCATCATGCATATATATTATCTTTGAAATAAGAAAACCTGGGAATAAAAAGTAAAAAGAGCAATTTATATTTATATAAACATACATGTGTGGTTCCTAATGAAATATGAAATTGCAGCAGGATGGGCAAGTCTTTATTTTCCAAAAGTAATTCATCACAGTAAATTATTTCTAAAAGTACATGTCAAAAAACCTATTAGTACTTCCTGCTCTGCATTTTGTTCATGTCTCCTCATTTAACCCTAACTGAGGGAACTCTCAAACATAGGCAGCTCATATTCTTATTACATGAGCATTTCACTTTTGGTACAATAAATTTTTATAAAGCCCCTCAAAGACAAACTACGAAAACAAAGTGAATAGTCCAAAAGTTCACTGAAGGTCATTTTTATGTTGTTGCTATGATTTCTGTAACAGATAGTTGGTTTAATCACACTTCTCACCTGATAGTGGATGATCATAATCTATTTTTAATTTTTTCCCAAACCCAAGTGCTACTTCTCTCCCCTTCTATTAACCACCCAATTTGAATGTTACATCTGTATCCCCAAGTATGTGTTTACCTCTTTAAACTATGTGGTATCTTTTGTGTGATTAGCGTTTTTAATTTATAGAAATGATACACTGTAGATCTTGTTCTCTTTCTTACAGTTTTTAGTGAGGACACTGTTTCTGAGACATATCCATATTCTGTGATTGCTGCGTCATATCCCATAATGCCTGGTAACCACATTTTCCTTATTCATTTCCTTATTGATGGACACCTAGGTTACCTTCCTCTCTTTCCTCACCCCCAAAACACCCTCATGAACAGCTTTGTGCATGTTCACTTGAACTAGAGTCTTGAACTAGAGTTTCTCTGGGATGTTAACCCAAGCGTGTGATTGCTGGGTCAGAAGTAATACACATAGTTATTTCACGAAACACTAACAGATTTCCTTCTCAAATGACCGTGCCAGTTACTAATCTAAACAAAAAGAAGAATTGCTGATATTTTTAAAAAGCTGTAACTGTTTTCTCATTCATGTGGGACAGAAGAGCTCATTTTTCAAGAAAATTTTGTTTGGGAAACATTTTAATGGGTCCTTTGGGGTTATTTAATGGGCACATAACTAGTCAAAAACGGAAATCTGGAGACAAAGAAAAGCTAAATTGAAAGTTGGAGACAAAGAAAAGCTAAATTGAAAGTTGGAGACAAAGAAAAGCTAAATTGCTTTGCCTGCTAATAGAAAAGCCTTTCATTTAGGCAAAAGGACTCTGTGCATGATGATGCTTTTAGAAAAATGTATTTAATTCTTAATATGGACAAAGACTATGCTATCTCAGAGGATTATTATTTGCTCTTGAGAGAGAAAGAGAGAGAGAAGGAAGCTACTTAGGAAGAAAGGAATAGAGACAAGAGGACTAGAGGCAAAATGAGAAAACATGTATTCCCTCTATTAGTAAAAAAAAAAAAAAAAAAAAAAAAAAGCTTAGTGGACTTGAAATGCCAAGACCTAGAGAAATTCTTCTGAACCTCTAAGTCAATTAGGTTAATTCTACACTGAAAAACACTGACTATGGAAGTGAGCCTCCGTAACCCTTATATAATTATTGTGCCCAAGAATTGCCCTGTCATGGGCAGAAGCATATCCCAGGAAGCCTTTGTTTGTGACAAAATAATCTGGGGAATTGTGACTTTCCTACACTGCCCCTCCTTTGAAGTAACAGGGTTGCAAGTAACAGAGCTCCCATCCCAAGTGAGCTTAAGTAACAAGGTTACATGCACATCAGCTCATCAGAAAAGTCGAGTGGTGAGGCATGCAAAGTCCAATTCAGAACCCCAAACAATGTTCCTATCTGTATTTTGCCATCATCAATATTGGGCTATGTGTGGTAGCAAATGGCAGTGGTGGCTTTATAGAGTCGTCATCCCTCAGTGTTAGAGGAAGATTGGTTCCAGGACCCCCATAGATACCCAAATCTGAGAATGCTCAGTCTCTTATATAAAATGGTGTAGTATTTGCATATAACCTATGCACATCCTCCTGTATACTTTAAATCATCTCTAGATTACTTATAATACTAGATCAATGTAAATGCTTTGTAAATAGTTGCAAATACAATGTAAACACTATGGCAATAGTTGCTGGTATGTGGCAAATTCAAGTTTTGCTTTTTGAAACTTTCTGGAAATTTTTTCATATATTTTTGATCCTCAGTTGAATCCATGGATGTAGAACTCATGGATACTGAGGGCTAACTGTACTTATATTCTTTTACGTTTTATATCCAGTAGGAAAGAATGTGACTCTCTTTATGAAAAATTTCAGCAAAAGTCTCATTTAATCTCTTTGGAACTAACTGAGCCACATGTTCATTCTTGAACCAACTATGTAACCAGAGGCTTGTGAGCCTCTTATTTACAAGACCAATCAGAGCCTATGCCAGTTTCTGAAACAAAGAGTCAAATTCATCTAAACATTTGGGCTGAATAATGGGGGAGAGGTATTTACCTTAAGCCAAGATCAAATCTAGGGACTGTGTGCTCAAATGCCAAGTAACAAACACAAGAAAGGTCTACCACAATTTCCTTCTCTCAGTAATAGCTTGCCAGGTCTCATTTTCTACATCACATAGAAAAAAAATAAAACAGATGCTCCCTGGAGTACCAAGGTACTTGAAGACAAAGGTATATATGTATCTTATGCCCTAGACACACATTTGGAAATATTATTTCTGGACAATTGGTTCATGATAGATGTTCTGCCAGAGAATGACCATGCTTTAATATGCTGGCTTCTCTTTCTTTTTTTTGGTCCTTGTTTTACAGTCATAAAATCCTCAATATACAAAAATTGCTTAACTTAATTACTAAGTGAAATCAATATTATCCTCCACATGTTTTCCTGAAGAAATTACCTTATTGCATATCTAGGTTATGAAAAGGATAATATACATGCTAATATTTTCCATTTAAATTAGGAGTAACCGAAAGAAAAAAACCCTGCTTATTCTTCATGCAAATGCATAGTCAGAAAGTCATAACTGGCCATCAGAATCATCTTACATGTATGATAAAATTATATTTTCTGATTAGAATAAAGCCTTTTCCTAAGGCCAAAAGAGAAACAAAGTCTCCTTCTGTCTCTCCAAATAGTCTGCACATAAAATTATGTTTCTGGAAAGAAAATAAAATGTGATATATTTTCACCTTTCATCTAGGAAACATTAATTTTTTTATGAAATGGACAGATGTCTTGAAATTTCACGGAAGAAGAAATGGAAAATCTGAATACCCCTATGTCTATTAAAAATTGAATTTGTTATCTCAAACCTAATATCCTATATAGTAGTGAAATACTGATTTATTTTTTCTTCCTGAAATCATGAATAACTCAAAGATGTCCATTCTTTCCCCTTCTATTCAACATTGGCATGAAGATTCAAGCCATTGCAAATCAGGCCAGAAAAAAAACTAAAAGACAGAAATATCATATAAAAATAAAACTATCCTATTTACAGATGATATAATTGTTTAATTAGAATACCCCTGATATCTACAAAATTACTATCAGAACTAATTAATTAGTTTGTCAAGGTTGTAGGACATAATATAAATATGAAAAAATCAATGGATACTCACATGATAGCAGTAAAAATTGAAAAACAAAATTTCAAAATATCTATTTACCATAGCATCAAAAACTTCAAATACTTATGAATAAATATAACAAAAACATTCAAGACTTCTATACTGAAATTACAAATGTTGTTTGAAACTAAAGAAGACTCAAACAAATAGAGATACTATGTTAATGAACTGGAAAACTCAATATTGTTAAGATTATAATTCTTCCCAAACTGACCTACAGATTAAATGCAGCTCCATTTTTGTATCAATTTGACAAGCTGGTTCTAAAATGCATATGGAAATGTAGACACACCAGAATAAATAAAACAATTTAAAAAATAAGAACAATATTAAATGTGTTATAAAGCTATAGCATTCAAGAGAGTTTGGTGGGAGCAAAAAGAGAGATATATAAATCAATGGAACAGAATAGACAGTGTAGAAGTAGACCCACACATATCTGTTCAATTGATTTTCAACAAAGACAACTCAATGGAAAAAGGAAAATTTTTCAATATATGGTGCTATAGCAAAAGGATTCCTGTACAAGAAAAAATAATGAACATAAATCCTTACCTCACACCATATACAAATATTAAGTCAAAGTGGATCACATATCTAAAACTAAAATACAGAATTATAATAAAAAGCTGTAGGGAAAGAGAAGTAAATATTTACAGTTTGAGGATGAGCAAATTTTTCTTAACTGGAAATTTAAAAAAATACCCAACATGAAAGAAAAAATCTGCATAATTGATCTTCAGGAAATACTTTTGCTCTAGGATGAACATCATGAGCTTGAAGAAAATATCTGTAAAGCCTATATGAGACATATAACTTTTATCCAGAAATATAAAGAACTCTTAGAACTCAAATAAAAAAATAGCCCAATTAAAAAATGGGAAGAAGATTTGAATAAACATTTTACAAAAGAATAAGGATTAAAGACTAATAAGAATATGAAAAGATGCTCAACAGAAGTTGAGCAAATTAAAACTACAATGAGATATGACTACATAACTATTAGAATTGTTAAAATAATAATAACAATAGGGCTTCTATGGTGGTGCAGTGGTTGAGAGTCTGCCTGACGATGCAGGGGACACGGGTTCATGCCCCAGTCCAGGGAGATCCCCCATGCTGCAGAGTGGCTGGACCCGTGAGCCATGGCCACTGAGCTTGTGCATCTGGAGCATGTGCTGCACAATGGGAGAGGCCACAACAGTGAGAGGCCTGCATACTGCAAAAAAAAAAAAAAAAAAATAACGATAATATCTGACACTACTGACCATTAGCAAAGATGTAAGGTGTAAATTACTGGTGGGAAGGAAAAATTGTATAGCTATTCTGGATAACAGTTTAAAATTTTCCTATAAAATTAAACATACATTTACCATATGACTCTGTCATCTCACTCCTAAGTATTTACCTAAAAGAAATGAAATACAGCTATCAACAAAGTCCTGTATAAAAATGTTCATAGCACCTTTATTTATAATAGCTCAAAAATAGAATCAAACCAGATATCCATTAACAGGTGAATGTAGAAACAAATTGTGGTATATTCATACAATGGAGTACTACTCAGCAATGAAAAGGAAACTAGAAACTATCAATACACACAATATGGATAAATCTCAAAATCATTTGTATAAGTGAAAGAAGCCAGGTGAAAAGAAGGATTTGTAATGTATGATCCCATTTATATTAAATTAAATATTCTAGAAAAGAAAACTAACTAGAGTGACAGAAAGCAGATTAGTGGTTGCCTGAGAACAGGGATAGAGAAAAGAATGGATTACAAAGGTAGACTAGGAAGCTTCTGAAGGTGGCAGAAGTATTCAATATTTTGATTATGGTGATAGCTTATATACACATCAAAACTTAAATTGTGCACTTTAAATATGGATAGTATATTATACTTTATATCTCAAAAAAATTATAAAAGCAAATAAGGGAGAAAGAAAAATTATTCCTTTGGTATGAACTTGTCACACAGCAACATTTATTCCATTTCCTTCCAGAAATCTGCAAAGCTAAGTTTGGCATAACAAAGTGCAACTCTAAACAATTACAAGTGATAGAAAGCACTTTTCTTTGGTAAGTGGTGGTAGTCAAAAGGATATAAAATACTTCTATACCTCACTTTGCCTATCAGCACTCCATAAAATTCTATACCCAGAAATCCATTATTTTCCTCTTTGATGCTACAGTCACGAACACATCAAGACCTGCAAACACACTGGCCTGTAGGAATGAAAGTGACTAACAACACTGACACAGTAATAACTGCCATCAAAATTATTTAGATTTGTGCTTTACAATTACCACTTTTTTTCACATACTCTATTCAAAATTACCAATATATATCCATTTTCTTTAATAGACAAAGGATTTAGGACTATTATCCTTGTGTCAATAGATTTTTCTTCAATTTGCTTTTCCTATTTTTCTATAGCTTTTTTAGCATAATGCTCATTTTGCTTTCCTCCCTCCACAAAAATTAGATTAAACTTGAAAAATTGGTGCTGAAAGCCAGTGTGCTATTATGTGATCTGAGTATCTGGTGTCAACTCAGCTTCTTGTATTTGAAGCTTCACTTAATTAGCACAGACTTGGACTGGTGGGAACATTTATCTTGAACCATTAATCAAAGCTGTACAGAAACTGAATAGATCATTTTGACTAAAATTATCACTTTCTATGAGACGAAGTTGTTAATTAGCTAATTATTTGGTATGAATGATAAAAGTCACTTCTGCTTTTACTGTATTTACTCTGATAATAAACAGAAAGTTTTAGTACTTAATGTTTATTCACTCTCTGGCAGCTTTCCTAAGTACCAAAAAATAGTTGCATTTAAAGTGCCAAAGATTTCCTGGCAGTAAAAGTCAAATGCTTCCAGTAAAGGTCTTATATAACTTAATTTTTAGAGCAATTACACGTCACTGGAGACAGTTCATAATTTTAAAGCTGAAAATGACTCCAGAGATTACCTGATCCAACTGCATGTTTTCCCAGGTGAATCAACTGCAGCCCAGGTGACTAGCAACTTACCCAAATTGACAACCTGAGTCATTTATTTTTCTCTTTATGCAATTCTATAACTTCTTTAGCATCTGATCTAATAACTTATTAAATTAATACCCCAGAGGATGATAGTGAGTAACTTATTTTAAGATGCGATATTTGTAGTGCTTCCCTGGTTGCGCAATGGTTGAGAGTCCGCCTGCCGATGCAGGGGACACGGGTTCGTGCCCCGGTCCGGGAAGATCCCACATGCCGCGGAGCGGCTGGGCCCGTGAGCCATGGCCGCTGAGCCTGCGCGTCCAGAGCCTGTGCTCCGCAACGGGAGAGGCCACAACTGTGAGAGGCCCGCATACTGCAAAAAAAAAAAAAAAAAAAAAAGATGTGATATTTGTACTTTGACTACCCCAAGAATAGAGGTATATGATAACATGGATTGAAAATAATTAACTCTCCTCAATCTGTCTTCCAATATACACAATACAATATTAAAAATATATTATAGTTTCTACTTTCTCTAATGCTACCAAAACAGATTCAGGATTTTAGTATTGTCAGGCTCCTGAAAGAATCAAGGTCGGTTACCACATACATTACCTACAACCCTATCCTTGTTCAAGAACCCAACAAACACTTAGTACAAGAATACTTTCTGCTTAAATAGGATAGGAATTAATTTAAGTTTTAAAAAGCTTGTAGTTGTTTCTGTGTAGAGGATAATTTGTAGGATTATCAAGAGTAAAGATAAGGATATGAGTTAGGTATTTACTGTCTTAGTGCGTTGTGAAGTGGAATAAGCCAATAGCAAAGAAGTGAACATCTATGGATGGTATGTTGAATGTGATGTTGACAGATCGATCATGAATGATAAGAAAAAGAGAAATTATGGATGGCTTCTAGGTTTGGATCCTGGATGGCTGAAATGGATAATGGCATAATTTAATGAAATAGAGAATATCAGAGAGGGTGGAAATAATTGGATTTCGAGGAAGCCAATATAAGGAATTCTATTTCAGAAATAAGAAATTTAAGATACAGGAAGAGGAACCAAGATGGCAGAGCACAAGATTGTGCTTTCACTCCCTCTTGCAAGAACACAAGAATCACAACTAGCTGCTGGACAATCATCGACAGGAAGACACTGGAACTCACCAAAAAAGATACCCCACATCCAAAGACAAAGGAGAAGCCACAATGAGATGGTAGGAGGGGTGCAATCACAGTTAAATCAAATCCCATAACTGCTGGATGGGTGACTCACAGACTAGAGAACACTTAGACCACAGAAATCCACCCACTGGAGTGAAGGTTCTGAGCCCCACGTCAGGCTTCCCAACCTGGGGGTCCGGCAATGGGAGGAGGAATTGCTAGAGAAACAGACTTTGAAACGTAGCTGGAATTGGTTGCAGGACGTCGATAGGACTGGGGGAAACAGAGACTCCACTCTTGGAGGGCACACACAAAGTAGTGTGAGCATCGGGACCCAGGGGGAGGAACAGTGACACCAGGGGAGACTGAACCAGACCTACCTGCTAGTGTTGGAGAGTCTCCTGCAGAGACGGGAGTGGCTATGGCTCACCGTGGGGACAAGGACACTGGCAGCAGAAGTTCTGGGAAGTACTCCTTGGTGTGACTCCTCCCAGAGTCTGTCATTAGCCCCACCAGAGAGCCCAGGTAGGCTTTAGTGTTAGGTTGCCTCTGGCCAAACAACCAACAGGGAGGGAACCCAGGCCCACCCATCAACAGTCAAGTGGATTAAAGTTTTACTGAGCTCTGACCACCAGAGCAACAGTCAGCTCTACCCACCACCAGTCCCGCCCATCAGGAAACTTACAAAAGCCTCTTAGATAGCCTCATCCACCAGAGGGCAGACAGCAGAAGCAAGAACTACAATCCTGCAGCCTATAGAACAAAATCCACATTCACAAAAAGATAGACAAGATGAAAAGGCAGAGGGCTATGTACCAGATGAAGGAACAAGATAAAACCCCAGAAAAACAACTAAATGAAGTAGAGATAGGCAACCTTCTATAAAAAGAAATAAGAATAATGATAGTGAAGATGATCTATCACCTTGGATAAAGAAGGGAGGCAAAGATTGAGAAGATGCCAGAAATGTTTAACAAAGACCTAGACGAATTAAAGAACAAACAAACAAAGATGAACAATACAATAACTGAAATGAAAATTAAACTAGAAGGAATCAATAGCAGAATAACTGAGGCAGAAGAACGGATAAGTGACCTGGAAGACAGAATGGTGGAATTCACTGCTGTGGAACAGAATAAAGAAAAAAGAATGAAAAGAAATGAAGACAGCCTAAGAGACTTCTGGTACAACATTAAACGCAATAACATTCGCATTATAGGGGTCCCAGAAGGAGAAGAGAGAGAGAAAGGACCCGAGAAAATATTTGAAGAGATTATAGTCGAAAATTTCCCTAACATGGGAAAGGAAATAGCCACCCAAGTCCAGGAAGCACAGCGAGTGCCATACAGGATAAACCCAAGAGGAAACATGCCGAGACACATAGTAATCAAATTGGCAAAAATTAAAGACAAAGAAAAAATACTGAAAGCAGCAAGGGAAAAATGACAAATAACATACAAGGGAACTCCCATAAGGTTAACAGCTGATTTCTCAGCAGAAATTCTACAAGCCAGAAGGGAGTGGCATGATATACTTAAAGTCGTGAAAGGGAAAACCTACAACCAAGATTACTCTACCCAGCAAGGATCTCATTCAGATTCAAAGGAGAAATGAAAAACTTTACAGACAAGCAAAAGCTAAGAGAATTCAGCACCACCAAACCATCTCTACAACAAATGTTAAAGGAACTTCTCTAAGTGGAAAACACAAGAGAAGAAAAGGACCTACAAAAACAAACCCAAAACAATAAGAAAATGGTCATAGGAACATACACATCAATAATTACCTTAAACGTGAATGGATTAAATGCTCCAACCAAAAGACACAGGCTTGCTGAATGGATACAAAAACAAGAAACATCTATGTGCTGTCTATAAGAGACCCACTTCAGACCTAGGGACACATACAGACTGAAAGTGAGGGAATGGAAAAAGATATTCCATGCAAGTGGAAATCAAAAGAAAGCTTGAGCAGCTACACTCATATGAGATAAAATTAGACTTTAAGATAAAGAATGGTATAAGAGACAAGGAAGGACACTACATAATGATCAAGGGATCAATCCAAGAAGAAGATATAACAATTATAAATATATATGCACCCAACATAGGAGCACCTCAATACATGAGGCAACTGCTAACAGCTATAAAAGAGAAAATCAACAGTAACACAATAATAGTGGGGAACTTGAACACCTCACTTACACCAACGGACAGATCATCCAAATTGAAAAAAAATAAGGAAACAGAAGCTTTAAATGACACAATAGACCAGATAGATTTAATTGATATTTATAGGACACTCCATCCAAAAACAGCCAATTACACTTTCTTCCCAAGTGCACATGGAACATTCTCCAGGATAGATCACATCTTGGGTCACAAATCAAGCCTCAGTAAATTTAAGAAAATTGAAATCATATCAAGCATCTTTTCTGACCACAATGCTATGAGATTAGAAATGAATTACAGGGGAAAAACCGTAAAGAGCACAAACACATGGAGGCTAAACAATACGTTACTGAATAACCAAGAGATCACTGAAGAAATCAAAGAGGAAATCAAAAAATACCTAGAGAAAAATGACAATGAAAACAAGACGACCCAAAACCTATGGGATGCAGCAAAAGCAGTTCTAAGAGAGAAGTTTATAACTATACAAGACTACCCCAAGAAACAAGAAAAATCTCAAATCATCTAACCTTACACCTAAAGGATCTAGTGAAAGAAAAACAAACAAAACCCGAAGTTAGAAGAAGGAAAGAAATCATAAAAGTCAGAGCAAAAATAAATGAAATAGAAACAAGACCAAAGATCAATAAAACTAAAAGCTGGTTCTTTAAGAAGATAAACAAATTTGTTAAGCCATTAGCCAGACTCATCAAGTAAAAGAGGGAGAGGACTCAAAGTAATAAAATTAGAAAGGAAAAAGGGGAAGTTACAACAGATACCACAGAAATACAAAGCATCCTAAGAGACTACTACAAGCAACTCTATGCCAATAAAATGGACAACCTCGAAGAAATGGACAAATTCTTAGAAAGGTATAACCTGCCAAGACTGAACCAGGAAGAAATAGAAAATATGAACAGACCAATCACAAGTAATGAAATTAAAACTGTGATTAAAAATCTTCCAACAAACAAAAGTCCAGGACCAGATGGCTACACAGGTGAATTCTATCAAACATTTAGAGAAGAGCTAACACCCATCCTTCCCAAACTCTTCCAAAAACTTGCAGAGGAAGGAATACTCCCAAGCTCATTCTATGAGGCCACCATCACCCTGATACCAAAACCAGAAAAAGATACTACAAAAAAAGAAAATTACAGACAAATAACACTGATGAATATAGATGCAAAAATCTTAAGCAAAGTACTAGCAAACAGAATCCAACAACAAATTAAAAGGATCATGCACCATGATCAAGTGGGATTTATCCCAGTGATGCAAGATTTCTTCAATATACACAAATTAAACAGTGTGATACACCATATTAAAAAAAATCTGAAGAAGAAAAACCATATGATCATCTCAACAGATGCAGAAAAAGCTTTTGACAAAATTCAATACCCATTTATGATAAAACTCTCCAGAAAGTGGGCATAGAGGGAACCTACCTCAACATAATAAACGCCATATATGACAAACCCACAGTAAACATCATTATCAATGGTGAAAAACTGAAAGTATTTCCTCTAAGATCAGGAAGAAGACAAGGATGTCGACTCTCACCACTATTATTCAACATAGTTTTGGAAGTCCTAGCCACAGCAATCAGAGAAGAAAAAGAAATAAAATGAATACAAATTGGAAAAGAAGAAGTAAAACTGTCACTGTTTGCAGATGACATGATTCTGTACATAGAGAATCCTCAAAATGCCATGAGAAAACTACTAGAGCTAATCAATGAATTTGGTAAAGTTGCACAATACAAAATTAATGCACAGAAATCTCTTACATTCCTATACACTAATGATGAAAAATCTGAAAGAGAAATTAAGGAAACACTCCCATTTACCATTGCAACAAAAAGAATAAAATATCTAGGAATAAACCTACCTAGGGAGACAAAAGACCTGTATGCAGAAAACTATGACACTGATGAAAGAAATTAAAGATAACACATACAGATGGAGAGATATACCATGTTCTTGGATTGGAAGAATCAATATGGTTGAAAATGGCTATACTATCCAAAGCATTCTACAGATTCAATGAAATCCCTATCAAATTACCAATGGCATTTTCTTATGGAACTAGAAGAAAAAATCTTAAAATTTGTATGGAAACACAAAAGACCCCGAATAGCAAAGCAAGCTTGAGGGAAAAAACGCAGGTGGAGGAATCAGACTCCCTGACTTCAGACTATACTACAAAGCTACAGTAATCTAGCCAATATGGTACTGGCACAAAAACAGAAACATAGATCAATGGAACAAGATAGAAAGCCCAGAGATAAACCCACGCACCTATGGTCCTCTAATCTATGACAAAGGAGGCAAGGATATACAATGGAGAAAAGACAGTCTCTTCAATAAGTGGTGCTGGGAAAACTGGACAGCTACATGTAAAAGAATAAAAATAGAACCTTCCTTAACACCATACACAAAAATCAACTCAAAATGGATTCAAGACCTAAATGTAAGACTGGACACTCTAAAGCTCTTAGAGGAAAACATAGGAAGGACACTCTTTGACATAAATCACAGCAAGATCTCTTTTGATCCACCTCCTAGAGTAATGGAAATAAAAACACAAATAAACAAATGGGACCTAATGAAATTTAAAATCTTTTTCACAGCAAAGGAAACCATAAAGAAGATGAAGAGACAACCCTTAGAATGGGAGAAAATATTTGCAAATGAATCAGTGGACAAAGGATTAATCTCCAAAATATATAAACAGCTCATGTAGCTCAATATTAACGAAACAAACAACCCAGTCCAAAAATGGGCAGAAGACCTAAATAGACATTTATCCAAAGAAGACATACAGATGCCCAAGAAGCACATGAAAAGCTGCTCAACATCACTAATTATTAGAGAAATGCAAATCAGAACTACAATGAGGTATCACCTCACACCAGTTAGAATGGACATCATCAGAAAATCTACAAACAACGAATGCTGGAGAGGGTGTGGAGAAGAGGGAACCCTCTTGCAGTGTTGGTGGGAAAGTAAATTGATACAGCCACTATGGAGAACAGTATGTAGCTTCCTTAAAAAAACAAAAATAGAATTACCATATGGTCCAGCAATCCCACTACTCGGCATATATCCAGAGAAAACCATAACTTAAAAAGACACATGCCCCCCAATTTTCATTGCAGCACTATTTACGATAGCCAGGTCATGGAGGCGACCTAAATGCCCATCAACAGACAAATGGGTAAAAAAGTAGTAGTACATATATACAATGGAATCTTACTCAGCCATAAAAAGGAATGAAATTGAGTCATTTGTTGAGACGTGGTGCATCTAGAGACTGTCATACAGAGTGAAGTAAGTCAGAAAGAGAAATACAAATATCGTATATTAACGCATGTAACTGGTACCTAGAAAAAATGTACAGATGAACCAGTTTGCAGGGCAGAAGTTGAGACTCAGATGTAGAGAACAAACGTAATGCCACCAAGGGGGGAAAACCGCGGGTGGGTGGAGATGAAATATGTGGGAGTAATCCGTGTTGACTGAAATAAAAATATACAATGAGAGAGCTGTGAGTTTCAGTTTTATTGCGGTATTTGCTGAGGACTGTAGCCTGGGAGACAGTCTCTCAGATAGCTCTGAGGAACTGTTCCCAAGAAGTAAGCGGGCAGGTCAGCATATATGTGATTTTGGAGAAGGGGTACATGCAATCAAACACACACTTTGGTAGAAGGTTATTGTTAATCTTGAGGCACAGATATCTTAGTTAATGATTTCAGTGTTTTTCTAAGTATGGGAAGATGCAAGAAAATAGGTTCATAAAATTTTCATTCAAAAATGTCTAACTATCTGAAGGCCTGTTCTGCAAGTTTTCCCAGAGCACAGAATGTCTCATTGCTGATTTCCACCCTGAACTCATTCCAGGGTGTGTTGAAAGTCAGGGACTACAGTAGCTAAAGGTTCAACCCACAGAGAGCCAGATAACATTCTTTAATTGATGTCAGCATATATAATGGTATTATTTAAGCACAGGGACTAGACATAATCACTCAGACAAAAATTAAAAAAAATAGATAAAACCATGACATTTTAACATTTAGAATTTGGGTGGAAAAAGAAATCAGCAGTAAGACTGTGAAGGAGCAGCAGACAAGATAGGAGTGAAATTTGGAGTTATTTTCTGTCACAGAAACAGAAGAGTAGATTAGCCATCAGGAAAATGCATATCAAAACCACAACTGATATACCACTTCACATCCACTAGGATGGCTATAATAAAAAAGAGAAATAGTAACAAGTGTTGATGAAGATGCTGAGAAATTGAAACCTCATACATTGCTTGTGAAAACTGTAAAATGGTGCAGCCACTTTGGAAAAGTCTGGGAGTTTCTCAAATGTTGTACATGAATGTTCATTGAGGTATTACTTATAGTAGCCCAAACGTGGAAACAACCCAAATGTCCATCCACTGATGAATAGATTAATAGGTGTGTTATATCTATTCAATGGAATATTATTCATCAATAAAAAGGAATGAAATACTGATACATCCTATAATATGGATGAGCCTTTAAAACACTATGATCAGTGAAAGAAGCCAGTCACAGAAGACCACATACTGTATGATACCATTTATATGAAATGTCCAGAACAAGCAAGTCTACAGGGACAGTAAGTAGATTAGTGAGTTGTTGCTTAACTTTTGGAGAGAGGAAAAGGGGGCTGAAGGGGGCAGGGAGAGGACAGAGAGGGGCAGAAAGGGGAGTGATTAGGTATGGAATTTCTTTTGGCGGTTTTGAAAATTTTCTAAAATTGATTCTGGTGATGTTTCCACACCATTCTGTGGATATACTGAAAACTATTGAACTGTACACTTTAAATGGGCAAATTGTGTGATATATGGATTATATCTTAATAAATTGATTATACATATTAAAAAGAGTGTTTCATGAAGGCAGAATGTTTAACTGTGCTGAATATTACTGAAAATGACTAATTGGACATTGTTTTCAGCAAAAAGAAGATAAGTCATGACTTTGACAAAGGAGTTGAGTATGAAAGTCTACTTGGATTGAAGAAAAAATGATGAGTAAGTGAAACCCATCACCCTAGGCAACAATTTAGAGTATTTACTACTGAAGCGTTCAGAGAAGTCAAGTTAGAGCTGGAAGTCAAAATATAGTTATTGTTGCTGTTGTTGCTTTTATGATGTGAGTTATTAAACCATGTTTTTATGCACATGTGAATAAGTCAATAGAGAAAAATAAATGTAGAATCAGAGAGATATTAGAGTGGCTAAGATGACATTGAATATTAAATGCAGTGAAAAAGGGTAGGGCTGGCCTATAGTGGAAGCAAGCACTTCTCCCACTTGAATAAGAGGGAAGACAAAAATATCGATTTAGATTAAACTTAGTTGTTAGATTTTCTGATGGAAAGATAAGAAATTTTCTGACAGTAATATTCTAATAATGTTTAACTATACTGTTTCTAATATAGTTAAATATTAGGCTAGAGGGTTAGCTAAAAGGATGAAAGAGGGAAAAGGATTTCAGAGTAAAGAAGTATAAAATATTCATTGTGGAGACAGAAAATTTAGTATATGTGGTGTGCTTCATTGAATTTTGGAATCAAGAGCTTAAACAGCAATTGTCAGTACAGATGTGAAAATTTCTTCAATAATGTTTGACTTCTGTACTGTATGTAGGTAGTAAATAAGCAAATAATTGGGTTTAACATATTTTTAATGTAATATGTTCTTTTTTATTTAACAAAATGAAATATATGAACAAATATCTTAATGTTAACAAATCATGAATGAACCCAGTTCTTAATGGCATATTCATCATTCTTTTAACATACTATAAGCTTCTATGAGGTATAACATATTTGACATCTTTTTTTGACATGTTCTCACAATGGAGGAAGCAAAGAGAAGGTAAACATGTAATATTTTGTGATGACAGTTTTGGACCCATGGCAGGTAAGTAGGGAAAAGCAGACATGAGATGCACAATAATGAAAGAATTATAGAGTCAACAGAAATCTCAGTGTGAAAATAAAGAATTTTCAACGTGAAAGTATCTGATAAAATGAGGTGGGATGTATTACATGGTATATTCAGAGTAACAGTTTTACAGAAGATATTTGAGGTATTAGAGGTGGTAAGTCTAGTGCATCACCATGAAGGTATGTGACGGACATCAAGCAAAAAAAGCTGACCAGGGTTGGAAGTCAAGAATGTGAGAGGTCAAGGTGTTGGATGAATCATCTGTATAGAAACTGAAGTCACAAAAATTAATGCGAGAGTGATAGGAGAAGAAAGTAAGTGAGCTTTTAAAATCTTCAGATAGTAAAGGGAGAGTGACCTGAAGGTTGATAGATGGCAGCAATAAGAAAAGAGAGCAAGTGACATAATCTGATGACAAGTTCTGTGAAGAATCTGCATCTTTTGGAAGTGGAAGGAGGAGAAATTTTCTAGAAATGGCAATAGGAAGCAAAAGAAACTCTCCTTTCTTTTCTAGGGCCGGAGGTTTTCCCAGAAATTTGCTAATGGTATATCTTAATTCCAGAGAAAGAAAGAATAGTTTAAGAAGTTAGACAGGGATATTGGCTCGGTGCTTTGTGACAGCCTGGAGGGGTGGGATGGGGAGGTTGGGAGGGAGGGAGACGCAACAGGGAAGACATATGGGAACATATGTTTATGTATGACTGATTCACTTTGTTATAAAGCAGAAAGTAACACACCATTGTAAAGCAATTATACCCCAATAAAGATGTTAAAAAAAAAAAAAAAAAAGAAGTTAGAGAATTAAGCATTAAATAGTTTGGGATTATGATTTGGGTAATGATCAGTGATTGGAGCTGGACTTTGGAACTCAATGAAAGAGATAAATATGATGCTATTCATTCTTAGTTGACCATAGGATAACAGTTCAGGTTGTTGTCCTCAGGGTTTTGTTGAACGTTATGGACCTGCTGTGCTACTCTTCACTCCTAAAGTTTACAGTGAAATGTCAAGTGAAATTATAGACAAATACGTATATGTTGGCACTGTGAGAGCAAAGTCTATATAAAATCCTCCAAGATTATTTTTGTATCAATAAATCTCTTGATCAGACTTGGCAGACTAACTAGGTTCCATCATGAATACTAAGAAGAATCATTGCTTCATTAAAATACATGGTGCTCCAAGCATGTTTCAGTACAGGATCTTTTCCGCTATATGATTAAAATCTTAGTTTTTATTTTTATTTATTTATTTAATTTAATTAATTAATTAATTTATTTATTTTTTGCGGTACGCGGGCCTCTCACTGTTGTGGCCTCTCCCGTTGCGGAGCACAGGCTCCAGACGCACAGGCTCAGCAGCCGTGGCTCACGGGCCCAGCCGCTCCACGGCATGTGGGATCTTCCCAGACGGGGACACCAACCCATGTCTCCTGAATCGTCAGGTGGACTCTCAACCACTGCGCTACCAGGGAAGCCGTAGTTTTTATTTTTAAAAAATAAAATCTGAGATGTCCACATCAAAATAAAACATAATTTGAGGCAATAATTGTCTCTCCTACTCCTCCTTTTTCTCTTGTTTTGCTACTTCTGCCTCCTATTCTTCTAACATTCAGCCTAATAACTAATTTCTAAGCACTTTGAAAAATCAAGAGAAATTTTTTCCTTTAAAAGAAGTCTACCTGGTAATATTTCTCTTTTTGGCAATTCTATGAAAATGGTATTTCTAAGCTGGAGAAAAATACTGATACAGAAGTATTTATATTAAAGCTTTTTTTTTAAGAATTAAAATTATTGATAAATAGCAGTCTTTAATAGAAAATACATTCTGGAAATATTATTTAGTGCTTTTTGATAGCTTCTGGCTATATCTACCTAACTTGACTTGAAAAAATGTGGACCACATGCAGAGAAAAAGAGTGGGAGTTAAGAAACTACGTTTGAATGAAATACAGCATATGATCTTTTTAGACTAATAACCTAAAAGTTTCTAGCATTGGGGCAGAAAGCAGAAGATTTATAATGAAAATAGCTTTGAATCAAAGTAAGCATTTCTGATAGGCAACTAGAGAACCATCAAGAAGTCATTACCCATGGTCAGTTTCTTGATCCTAATTATAGCTGCCTCATGGGTTGACAACTGAATATTGACAGCATAGTTACTTACAATAGAAAAAATATCATGATTGATTTTTTTTTTTTTTTTTTTGGTACGCGGGCCTCTCACTGTTGTGGCCTCTCCCGTTGCGGAGCATAGGCTCCGGACGCACAGGCTCAGCGGCCATGGCTCACAGACCCAGCCACTCCACGGCCTGTGGGATCTTCCTGGACCGGGGCACGAACCCGTGTCCCCTGCATTGGCAGGCGGACTCTCAACCACTGCGCCACCAGGGAAGCCCCAGGATTGATTTTTGAGGAGGGTAAACAAAAGAAAGTCTTATAATTTTATATTATTCATCTGAAAGACAAACGAAAAGAATAGATCTCGTAATTGAAAATATTTTTTTAAAGATTTCCAAATTGTGGAACCGAGAATTAGTCTCCTTTATGGCATAAGGAAATATTCTTCCCCTAGTGCCAAATAAATTTTAATATAACTAGCTATTTTTCTTTTTCTTTTGTCTTATGAATAATTTACCTATTTTCCCTTGCCTATTCTATTTTTGCCTACTTTATAAGACTGAGTGTTCCATGACATGTTTGATGTAGAAACTGTGACAGAATTTTAAGGACAGAGAATTGTTCTGGGTTTTGTATTTCTCTTTTACCTTTCAAAATTGTCATTATAATTCTCCACATATGACAGATGCTTAATAAACACTGTTGACTGCTAAAACAGTTTAAGTTTTATTAGTTGCAGATCTTATCCAAAATAATTGCAATTAAATCAATTCAATTCAACATATATTTACCAGAACCTTCTCCACACCAGGCACATCAGGGATCAAGATAAATGAGGTCCTTGTAGTTTCAAGGTACTTACATTCTAGTTGGGAGAAAGATTAATAAATAAACAAACAAAAAATATTTTTTCCTATTGTGATGTGTATCAGGAAAGAAACAAAGTGATGGGAATAACCAGTATAGGTCACCAGATGGAGTGATCATGAAAGGCTCCTTGTGATTCCTTAAAAAAACTAAAAACAGAGTTTCCATATGATCCAGCAATCCCACTCCTGGACATATATCCTGAGAAAACCACAATTCGAAAAGATACATACACCCCAATGTTCATTGCAGCACTATTTACAATAGCCAGGACATGGAAAAAACAACGTAAATGTCCATCAACAGAGGAATGGATAAAGAAGATGTGGTACATATACACCATGGAATATTACTCAGCCACAAGAAAGAATGAAATAATGCCATTTTCAGCCACATGGATAGACCTAGAGATTGTCATACTGAGTGAAATAAGTCAGAGAAAGACAAATATCATATAATGTTGCTTATATGTGGAGTCTAAAATAACAGTACAAATGAACCTATTTACAAAACAGAAATTGAGTCACAGATGTAGAAAACAAACTTATGGTTACCAAGGGGGAAAGGGGGGGGATAAATTGGGAGATTGGGTGTGATATATACACAATACTATACAAAAAAAAATAATTAATAAGAACCTACTGTATAGCACAGGGAACTCTATTCAGTGCTTTGTACTGACCTCTATGGGAATGGAGTCTAGAAGAGTGGATATGTGTATATGTATGGCTGATTCACTTTTCTGTACAGCAGAAACTAACACAACCTTGTAAATCAACTATACTCCAGTACAAAAATTAATTTAAAATTTTTTTAAAAAAGAAAGTCTCCTTGGAAGAAGTACTATCTGAGCACACATTTGAATGACATAAAATGAAAATATCTTGGGGAAAAGTGATCTGACAGGGAATAACAAATGCCAAGGAATGGCATTCTCATATTTGAGAAACAAACTGCCAAACCTCTGTGATCAAGAGATATAATAGAAGAGGATGAGGTAAGAAAGTTAGGTAAGGACCTAATCACATAGAGCCTTGAGAGTAATACTAAGGAATTTTGGATTTGTTTAGTTTGTGATTTGAAACCATTGCTTGTGTTTTGAGCAGGGGAATGGCTTGATCTGGCTTATATTCAAACTAGATCATCCTAACTTCTGTTTGGAAAATACATTGCAGGGAAATTAGAATCAAGGAGACCAAATGGTAATTGATTGCAGTACACTGAGCAAGGTGAGATGTCTTAGATTAGCCTGGTAACTGGATCGGGGTGATGCGAAGCAGATCCAAGGTAAATATGTGGAAATTAGCATTGATATGATTTAATTAACTGGATTTTCTTATTAATTGGTACGAGATAGAATGAGAGAACCAAGTGTAACTTCAGGCATTTAGCCTGATAAAATTGATGAAAAGAAGATCGTAATAAAAAAAATAAAATATTTATCTCAAAAGTAGAAATTTACCATTGAGAGGGAAAAAAACATTGTCAGCATCAGCCAGTAGTCTAGTTTTTGGGGAAATATAAGTTAGCCAGAACACATTTTTGAGCATCTAAATTATCAGATCAGGTACTATGTTAGGCACTCATAGACAGAGACAAATGAAGCATAGCTTACCTCAATTCATATAAAATTCATAAGTTAGTCCCAAACTGTCATATCTTTTAGAAGATTTTCGGTTACATAAAAGCCAGAAGTAAAATCAATGTTGCTTCAGTCTTCTAACATAACTTTCCTAAGTCTTAACAGACCTCTTATTTTCTGAACTTCTCTTCCAATAACAGCAAGTGCACAGAGAGTTATTTGGCTTTGAGTAAAAATCCAACATAAACATATTTATAAACTGTTCTCTTTATAGTTTGTTGATATAAATTATTGGTTTGTATACTCTAGTACCTAATCCTCAACCTGGTAAAAAGGAATGGAAATAATGAAAAGAGAAAGTTATCTATACTCTGTTCTATCTCTTTCTATGACAAATGTCCATTCAGCATTGAGTCAGAGGATGATCTTTTTATAATACAATATATAGCATGGAGAGGCAGGTAATACAGAACAAGAGTAATCTGAAACAATGTAACCCCCAGCTGCAGAACAAAACTGTGTCATGGAAAAAATTCCAAAAAATAGGTTTCAATCTTCATTAAAGCAAAAAGACAGATGCCCCAAAATGTCAATTCACCTCTGAGGTTGCAAACAAAGACCCTTTGGCTAAATCCAATACAGAGGCATGTTCTGTTTAGCTCTCAACGTGTTTCTTTTTAATAATTTTTAATTTGCCAATATTTAACAGTCAAAAGATTTTACATCTTTTCCTTTAAATTACACACACACACACACACACACACACGCGCGCGCGCGAAACCTGACAACACGAGAAAAGATCTATATTCCTGTAAGACAGCTGAAAGGAGCTGATTAAATGCCATGTCTTCAAATTTAGTATTTTGCCACATTCTGAGATACTCATTGTTGTCTCTCAATTATTTAGGCCAAGTGTCAATTTTAAGTTATCCAAATCAAGGCTGTTGCACTCATCTGTTTTTCCTTTGCTGCCACATTTCTCCCATAATCTATCCTTCCCATATCAGCATCGATTTGAATGATCTTTTGCAGTCAAAATCGAATTGTATCATTCCTCTGTTTAAATGTCCCGAGTGATTTCACATCGTCCTTAGAATAAAATCTGAACTGGCTCCACCTGATTTTTAGAACCAGGAATATTCAATCAATAAATATAATTCATGTGAATGTTATTCATTTTTGGTAAATGGTACTTTGTTAACCTAATTAAATTAGTTATTCCAAACTGAAATGCAAATAATGAAGGATCTCATATAATGGCCATATAATGTTATTTTTTGTTTAGTACATTTTAAACAAATTTAGCAATCTGTTTTTATTGGTACAGTAAAGGGAATTTTTGGTTTTTTTTTTAATTATATAACCTAGAATAACAGGGTCATTGGAAAAATTTCTAAAGTCATCCAAGAAAGTATTTATTTTTAATATAAAGAAGTTCTTAATATGGAAGATAGTGAATTCTTGGAATGGAAATTACTAAATCCCAAAAGTAAATTATAACCCATCATTTGTTATTATTGTTGTTGTTAAAATAATCTCAAATTCGAGCATGACATTTCAAGTATTGGCTTAAATTTCAACCATATGACTTCCAGTAAAGGCAATTAATTGAATTGATATTTCCCAAAATAAGTCCTTGGAAATTATCTAGTCTGACTTTTAAAGGTCAGAGGTTGAGAGATTAGTGTCTTAATTTTCTTTATTTCTTTGTCAAAGCTAGAGTTATAGTAAAAAGTGGAACAGTTTGTTTGTTTGTTTTTTTCTTCAAAGATGGGAGGTAATCATTTGGAGGAATGAATGGAAGAAGTATAATTACAGTCTCATGACTAGTTTTTTTTTTTCTTTTCCCATCCGCCTCTTTCATGTACCCAGCCAAACCTAAAGAAACAAAATTCCCATGAGTAGGTACATGCGAAGAAAGTGAATAAAATCAGCTTCAGAAGTGGCAGAGTCCTAAGTACTTAATATATTTCAGTTAATCTCCCTATGAGTACTAAAGATTTATGCTTATGCATTTCTCTTACCCCGACATTTTATTTATTAGTCTCACCATCTCAGCAATAGCCATTGTACCTTTTTGTATCATTCCCTTGATGTGTCATCACTCAATGACAGCTTTTTACTCATCTTTACATTAAGAACAAATAACTGCCACCTATCATATAGTATGGTCGTGAGGGTCAAATGAAAAGATGAGGATGAAGGAGTTTTGAAAATGACCCAGTTAGGAAAATATTATTATTCTATGTTTTATCAAATGCTGATTTTTTAAAGATGCTTTGGAATAATAGTCAAGCAGCCAATATAAACACTGCTTGTCTAGTGGGTTTTTATATTTATCTTGATTATTTTCTGAAAAAGTCCAGTTATCCTCTAAAAGGCAATCATCTGAAAGGCAGAAGAAAAACGTACTTTGGACACGATGTTCCAAAGCAAATTACCTCTACTGAAATAAACACTAAATAAATTCTTTCTTTGTCACAAATGTCCTTGGCTGTTGTATATCTACAACCAATGGCAGAATGCCTGAAATTCTTCTCCACATAATATGTAACTGAAAGAAATATTTTCCTTTTTCTTGTTCTTCTTTTTATGTATCCCAATGAGCAGTTATGTAATTTTGCAATATCAAGGATGAAAAGATGAAGTAACATGCTATACTCATTATTTTTCTTTGTAATCTGGGATATGTGTGTGTGTGTGTACATGCACACACATATAACCTTTAGGACACATATTTGAGACATAGTAGTATAAACACATATAATTTTTCTGGACCTCTGTAGTATTTCTCTAGACTCTACATATATGTATAAATGTTGTAAATATAGAACTATTTCATGACTCCTGGAAGATTTGGGGCCAAGGTCTAGAGAAAATGTGCAACTGAGGTCCAACTGAGGCCAAGTCTCCTGTAGATGACATAACAAATGTACCAGTAACTCCAGTTCCCAGTTTTACTTCATTTTCAATCAAAACTCCCCAATGCAAACAAGCCTTGTGCAGTGATAAAGCAAAATTTGTGGGTGCCAAAGGATCTAGAACTTTGTCACAGCTCTGCCACTAACATGCTGTGTGTCTGGCAGTAAATCACTTATAAAATATAGTCTTTTCCATATTTGTGATGTCAGAATGGGAGATAAGAACTTGGAAAATATTCTCTAAATTTTAACTTTATAATCTGATTAGATCTTGAATTTCTCTCTAGTTCTTAATTCAACAATAGTTTACCTGTTGTACAATTTGCCTTCCAATTACTATGTAGCTTTAGGACACCCTAAAGTCCAAAGACTTTCTCAGTAGTCCCTGGGTGGGCTGTAAGATTTCTGTATTTCTCTGAAATTGTATTTCCAGTGTTTTACGTATGTGCTTTATTTTGGAGGGGAGGATTTACAGATTTCATCAGATTTTCATTGGTGTGTATTGGCACAGACGTTTAGATTTTAGGTATCTAAAGAACCCAAACATAGCAGTTTAATTTTGGTAGTACTGTCTATAAATGACATCATGAAGATGCACAGAATATTTTTTTAAATTTAAGCCTATTTGGCACTGTCCTTGCTTCCAGACCACAGGGTCGCCAGTGTGAGGTTTTACTACATTAAAGCTCTATCTTTTCAAAATTCTACACAATAACATTTATTATTTTAACCAATAATTATTAGGCACCTTATATGTATTAAACATTCTTCTAGATTATAGGGAGTCAATTTGAGGAACATAAAGGCTAGTAGGGCTGGTTGGCAAATAGTGAGCAAGGACAGGATTGGTACATGATGAGGTCAGAGAGTAGGGCAAAAGTCAAATTATGTGAGATATGTGGAGAAACTTGGATTTTATTCCCTTGGCAGTAGAAAGCCACTGGAAGGTTTTCAGAAAGGGGATTCTTAGATATGATTTATATTTTTAAGTGATCACTCTACCAACTAGAGAGACTACATTTTATATAAAGAAATGTGGGAACAGAAAAAAATATTTAGGAAGTAAACATAATTGTTCAGGAGATAGATGCTGTGGCTTTGTCTAAGTGACTAGAAGAGGAGATGAAGTGACAGTATATGGATGTATCAGATCTATTTTTGAAGTAGAATAAATAGAACTTGCTGATTGCTTAAAGATTTGAGCTTAACTGGAAAAACAGGGTATTAACAGCATTTTTACTTGGCTCAAGTGAAAATCCAGGAAGATTGCAGATTTAGCTCTGAAATTAGAAAAGTCAACTTTTTCAGCAACTTCTGCACAAGGTAGCATCAACTGAAATTAGATTTGAGTCACTCCAACAATTATATAAAAGAGAACTTGTTTTCATGGTTTTATTAAACCTTGAGGGTCTCTGAAATTCTTTCAGAAGATCTACAAAGAAAAAATTATTTCCATTATAATGCTAAGGTTTTATTTGCCTTTTTAACTGTATTGACATTTACACTGATGATACAAAAGCAATGGAGAATAAAATTACAGGTGCCTTATGTTAAATCAAGTTAGTGACACCGAAGTGTGTTAGTAGTCATTGTAGTCTTCACGATCAAATACTCACAAGTAAAAAAAAATGCAAGTTTCACTTAACAAATATCTTTGAGGAAATCACCTATAAGAAAAAAATGCAAAAAACATAAACACTTGGAAGCTAAACAATATGCTACTAAACAATCAATGGATCACTGAAGAAATTTTAAAATATCTGGAGACAAATGAAAATGAAAACATGACAATCCAAAATCTAAGAGATGTAGAAAAAGCTGTTCTAAGAGGGAAGTTTATAGTGATACAAGCCTACTTCAGAAAAGAAGAATAATCTTGTATAAACAACCTAAAGGAAGTAGTTAAAAAAAAAGAGTTAAAAAAACTAAAGTTAGTAGAAGGAAAGAAATTATGAAGATTAGAGCAGAAATAAATGAAACAAAGACTTAAAGTAGAAAAATCAATGCAACTAAGAACTGGTTCTTTGAAAGGATAAATAAAATTAATAAATCTTTAACTGGATTCATCAAGAAAAAAAGAGAGGGGCTTCCCTGGTGGCGCAGTGGTTGAGAGTCCTCCTGCCGATGCAGGGGACGTGGGTTCGTGCTCCAGTCCGGGAGGACTCCATGTGCCGCGGAGCGGCTGGGCCCGTGAGCCATGGCCACTGAGCCTGCACGTCCAGAGTCTGTGCTCCACAATGGGAGAGGCCACAGCAGTGAGAGGCCTGCGTACAGAAAAAAAATAAAATAAAATAAGAGAAAGGGCCCAAATTAATAAAATCAGAAATGAAAATGGAGAAGTTACAACTGACACCACAGAAGTACAAAGGATCATAAGTGATTACTACAAACATCATATGCCAATAATAGAAGAAATGAATAAATTCCTAGAAATGTACAATCTTCCAAGACTGAACCAGGAAGAAATAGAAAATATGAACAAAAAATTATCAGTAATGAAACTGAATCAGTAATTAAAAAACAAGAACTTCCAATGAACAAAAGTTCACGATCAGAACCTTCACAGGTAAATTATACAAACATTTAGAGAAGAGTTAACATCTAGCCTTCTCAAAGTATTCCCAAAAATTACAGAGGAAGGAACACTTCTGAACTCATTCTGTGAGGCCAGCATTGCCCTGATAACAAAACCAGACAAAGACACCACAAAAAAGAAAATTACAGGCCAATATCCATGATGAACATAGATGCAAAAATCTTCAACAAAATATTAGCAAACAAATTTACAATACATTAGAAGGATCATACACCATGATCAAGTAGGATTTATCCTGGGGATGTTTCAATATCTGCAGATAAATCAATGAGATGCACCACATTAACAAATGGAAGAATAAAAATCATATGATCATCTCAATAGATGCAGAAAAACCTTTTTACAAAATTAAACATCCATTTATGTTAAAAACTCTCAACAAAGTGGATATGGAAGGAACATACCTCAACATAATAAAGGCTATGTATGACAAGCCCGCAGCTAACATCATACTCAACAGTGAAAAGCCGAAAGCATTTACTCTAAGATAGGAAACAAGACAAGGATGCCCACTCTCACCAGTTTTATTCAACATAGTATTGGAAGTCCTAACCATAGCAATGAGAAAAGAAAAAATAAATAAATAAGAAGAATTCAAATTGTAAAGAAGAAGTAAAACTGTCACTGTTTCCAGATGGCATGATACTATACACAGAGAATTCTAAAGACACCACAAAAGAACTACTAGAACTCATCATAAGTGTTATGTTACTTTCACCTACTATGAAATGAAGAGGTCCTGGAAATCAGGGCAAACTTTTTTTCCCCTGGAATTCTAAGATGTGCTTTAGGCTCCTCTACATCTGGATGAATTTTGCTCATCTTTAAGACTGAGGTGAGGTGCCATCTTTCTCAGGAAGTCTTCCTTAATCAGGATTTGTCTCTAGCTGGGATAAGGCACTTCTATTTTGTGCTTCTATAGTATAGTGTAGATGTTACAGAAAATTACAATGATCTGTGTGCTTATGTATCTTTGTCCCTAGACTGCTGAGTGTGAAAAATTCCTGAATCAGTAGCATCTAGCAAATACCTAGTCCAGGAACACACCTGACATGTGAATGACACTCAACATGTGTCTTGCCCTTGGCAATCTTAATTACCCTTACTGTACTCCTACTGTCCCCAGTAGCACTTGTCACCTTCTAACCTAGTACATAATTTACTTATATTTTATATTTATTATTTAATGTCTATTTCCTCATATCAGAATGTAAACTTCTCAAAGACAAGAATTAATGTCTGTTTTATTTCACAGAATCCAGTGTTTGGTACATTGAGTCATGCAGTAAATATTTGTCATTTGAATGAATGAACTCATTAGAAGATTGTTGAACTATATGAGGGGTAATATTCTGATAAAAGGAGATGTAATACCAATTTAACAAATATTTACTAAATAAATGTGATGCTTTATATTCCTGTACAGTATAAAATGGAATGACAATTTTGACCTAAAATGTTTGATAAAGATGTATGTGCTCAACTTAAAAAAACAAACTAGTAGAAAAAATGTCCTCTGCCTTACAACAAAGGCCAAACTTTTTAGCGAGACTTAAAGATTCCTTCTAATCTTGCCCCCCACAGACTTCTTCAATTTCAAATTCTACTGCTCTCTACCTCAGCATTTGTAACTCAGTCACACTGCACCTTTTAATGGTATCTGAAAGCACCATGCTCAGTCTTCTTCCCAGACCTTCAAACCCATTGATTAAATTGATACATCTTGTCTGGGATGATATGTAGACATACAGTTCTAATAACATGTAGGAAAAAAGTTATTGGACTTTTAGTCCAACCTATATGAAGAGAAAATATCAATATGAAATGAATACTCATTTCATTTAAATATTCATACCTCTCACTCTGTCCAATAACTGCTCCTTCTTTATATCTCAGTTTAGATGTTACTTCATTCTATAAGCTATTTACAGCAGATTAGATACTCTCATGATATATTTCTATAACGCTTCTTAATTTCTGTGTCATTATTCTAATATTTTTTTAAGCCACAGTCTTCCCTAATGGACTAAAGTCTCAATGATTGTATAAATCTTATAAATAAGATAAATCTTATCTTATTTAGTGTTCTGTCCTCAGTGCTTATAGTGTCTGGCACATAGTAGAAGCTCAAGGTGTTATTGTTGTTGTTTGCTGTTGTTGAAAGACTGAGTGATAAGTTAGAGGGGAATTTTTTTCCATCTTCTTTGGACCATAGAGGGTTTCTGACGGTATGAATCAAAACCAGCCACTGTATACATCAAATCAACCTCCCCAGCTTTATATTATAATTAGGAGAATTTCTCCAAATCGGGTAATCAGTTTTCTCAGAATTAATTTTTGGTATTTTACTTTATCTTCTTCTATGATTTTTTATGCATAAATTTAAGGAAAAAGGAAGAGGCTTCCTCAGGGACAGATTGTTAATGTTAGTTTAGTCTGAAAGCCTCCTATCCATTGATTAGTGAGCTTGCTTTGGGCAATTCATACATCGTGCTTTGAGTAGAAATGTACTATCACTTTGGGGCTAACATATAGGAGCCTTTCTGATTGCTTAAGAAGTGCTAGAGAAGCCTGCCAACTGCACAGGAAAATTATATGTTTATCATTGTAATGAGAGAATTAACATCCTTGAAAGGCAGGGTCACTGAATGGGAAAAAAAATAGCAAGAATTAGGACTAAATAAACTTGTGTGAATGAAGGGTGGGTAGCCTGACAATATTTGATGCCCAATAAGTCAATGGTATTATTAATCTTTTTATAAACTGATAAAACTATTTTGAGGTAAGATTATTTTTAATGCAAAACTATCAATCTAATGTTCATTAAGAGAACAGATGTGTACATAGGTCATTAAGGAAGACTTTATTTGCTAAAAGTGATCAGATGCAGCCTCAGTGAGCCTAATAAATGTAAAAATCCAGGTCTTCTACAATTTTTGTTTTTACATTAAAAAGGTTGATATCTTTAAAGATATAAGGAAAAGTCTTTCAGCTGGTTCTAAGACTAAGGAATTTTTCTCATTAAAAAAAATGGAGGGCTTTCCTGGTGGCGCAGTGGTTAAGAGTCTGCCTGCCGATGCGGGGTACGTGGGTTCGTGCCCCGGTTCCGGGGGATCGCACATGACACAGAGTGGCTGGGCCCGTGGGCCATGGCCGCTGGGCCTGAGCGTCCGGAGCCTGTGCTCCGCAACGGGAGAGGCCACGGCAGTGAGAGGCCCACGTACCGCAAAAAAACAAACAACAACAACAACAAAAAACAAATAAAAAAATGGAAATTGGTTAGATTTTGTAACAAGTCCCATATTCTTAATAGTCCCAGAAACATAAATCAAGTCTAGGTATCCAGGAGTTTTCATTTGAAAAGTAGATAGAAGAAGAGAAATGTAACATCAGTCTTAATGATTCTTCAAGTCAAAATTTTCTAATTTTCTTGTTTGTGTTTTTAAATGATAAAATGATGATTTTGGAAAGATCTTAAAAGGAGAAAACAATTTTGACACTTTAACAAGAAACGTACTTGGATGTAATTGGATGAAGGTAGTCAGTTGGATCCACCAAATTGGATAATAGTGGTGAAGAGGTAAAAGTTTCCAGGTACTTATTTATCAATAAGTACTAGGGATGTAATGTACAGCATGGTAAATATAATTAACACTGCTGTATGTTATATATGAAAGTTGTTAAGAGAATTAATCCTGAGTTCTCATCACAAAGAAAAGATTTTTTTTCTTTTTTTAAATTTTATATCTGTATGAAATGATGGATGTTTACTAAACTTATTGCGCTAAGCATTTCATGGTGTATGTAAGCCAAATCATTATGTTGTACACCTTAAATTTATACAGTGCTGTATGTAAATTATATCTCAATAAAACTGAAAGGAAAAACATAAGAGATGTATTAGAAGTAGGAAGAACACATTCTAAATCAAACAAGTATCTTCTAATATATTTCTTTATAAAAAAACCCTCTAGAATGCTTTATAATCACCTGATTTTTTTTCATTGATGGCAAGCTGTTGTATAGGACCAGAGCATTTTACTGAGTTTGTGTTTTGTACCAGACACTGTGCTAAGCCTGGGAAATGCAAAGGTAAAATTAAACAGATATAGTCCATATTCTCATGGAACTTACAGTACAATATGTAGGACAGACATAAATCAAATAAGCATACTGGTGGAAGGAATTTTCACATATTGAGGTGTGGGGAAGTCATTCTGGCTTATAAATGATTTAACTTAAACTTTGTGCTAACTAGAGCAGCCTGTCTTATGGCCAAACATGGATGGTATATCTGTTTTAACCACTGAAAAAAAATGCATTTAAAAATCAAAGTGGAATAACCGTGGTTCAGGCATCCAAAATGGAGACAGGTGGCCATTGCGGATGTGGTCTCAGACAAGTTCCTGCATTACTGAGAACTTGAATTTTGAACTGCGTCAGACTCAGGGACACCACCAGCTGCTTTC
Source organism: Orcinus orca (assembly GCF_937001465.1). Classification (NCBI taxonomy): domain Eukaryota; kingdom Metazoa; phylum Chordata; class Mammalia; order Artiodactyla; family Delphinidae; genus Orcinus; species Orcinus orca. The sequence continues at coordinate 22,390,876 of NC_064575.1, forward strand.
CAAACTGTATCTGCTAACAGCTGCCAGCTGCAACCTTATAGTCTCAGGGTCGCCCCATGTAACTGTACAGCCATTTCAGATCCCAACCAATACTTGCTTAACAATCACCCTTACTTCTTGCCAGCTCCAATTATAATTCTTGACAAACGACATACAGTTTTTCAGGTTTTGCCTTCATAAGCTTCATTATTTTGTAGTCCGATGGAACACAATTCAATTGCTTCTTGAATCTGTGTCTCACAGGCTGTCATCCTCAGTTTGGCTCAAATGAAACCCTCTTCTATCCCTATTATAGATTGGTTTGTTGATGATTTCCATCAACAACACAAAACTAAATATATAATTACTTAAACTCTGATAACTGCTAGGAATTAAAATGCTGAACACTATTAATGTATGTAGTTAGAGAATTGATTTAGTCCAGGAAGGTTCAGTTAGGATCTGAAGGTGACTGGGTAGGTCCCAGTAATATTCCAGCCAGAGGGGAAAAGCTGTGAGTTGGTAGGGACCATGTTCTTCCAAGAAACAGAAAGAAAGCCAGTGAGGCTGGGGTACAGAGAGAGGTAGGAAGAAGAATATAAGATAAAGAGGCAGAGGTTGGCAGGCACCAGATCAGGCAGGGCTTTATGGCCATGGTGTGAGTTCAGGTATTTATCCTAATAATAATGGGAAACCTTTAAGCCTTGAAGCCTTAAAGCTGCACAAGTAGATATATTACGGACAAACAAGATAGAGTGCATAAAATTATTTCTATAAATATTAAGCAATAAATGTCTTTAAACTTTTTTCCAATTTTTAATTGTATTGTTTATTTCTCAATTATTTTAATCCAGGCTAACCCTAGAGAAATTAGACAGAGCATGTGGAAAAAGTCCTTCATGTAAACATTTATTGAACAAATATATTAACAAATATAGATTTAGCACTTCCCAATGATGCTGGGTTCATAAAAAAGCACAGACACTCAAGATAAAAGGGTGAGTAAAACTAACAGAGCTACTGCTTTCCTGAAGCTCACAGTATAGAAGAAAAAAGGGAAAAATTCTTATGAACTCATGAACTCTTAGTGACAGAAGGCATGATGAACGCTAACTGAGAAGCTGGACAAACACATCTGGAGAGCATAGGTAACCTGGATATAGTATCCATACTTATTTAATTGCACTTGTTTATAAAACAGATAAGTTTGACCACATTGCCCTTGGATTCAGGCATTTGTCAACCATTTGTTGGGGGGTGGAGGTTATAAACGGTTAGGCTACTTTGTGTTAGCACACTGATCAGAGAAATGATACAACACATCAAATTCATCTTGAAACGACGCACATATTGTTAGATATAGCTCCATCCTAAGCAGCCCTGTCCTACCTTTGTGCAGGTACTGGGGGTTAAAGGAGAGACATCACTTCATGCTTTCTCCCCAGTACAATCTGAATTTTGAGCCAGTTTTATTTATGCTATAGCAAAAAAGACAAATACTCTCTAAGAGTATAATTCCTGTTTATATTGAAACAGTGACAAAACCTTGAGGATCTAAATGTGAAATGTGACTTTTTTAAGAAAGGAAAAGCTAAGGATACTCTAGCCTTAGTGACTACCATAGTAATTTCACATATGGAAGTAAAAGGTGTTTTGTTTTGTTTTTTTCAATTTTATTTTTGTCTGTGTCTGGTCTTAGTTGTGGCACGCAGGCTCCTCGTTGCGGCGTACAGACTTCTTTCTAGTTGTGACTTGCGTGCTCAGTTGTTGTGGTGCATGGGCTTAGTTGCCCTGCAGCATGTGGGATCTTAGTTCCCTGACCAGGGATCAAACCCACGTCCCTTGCACTGGAAGGTGGATTCTTAACCACTGGCCCACCAGGAAAGTCCTGGTGTTTTCATATTAAACATTAATAAATTTGGATATTCAATCTTGTCTCAATTGCATAATTGTATACTTGTAGTCGCAAACCACCTTGGCTGACTGTTATATGTCATAATACTAGTCGTACCTCTTCTACTAATAATGTCCTAGCAGTTATCATTTGTCAAGTGCTCACCATATATTAGGAACTTTAGATATTAGTTTTAATCCTTATAAAAACCTTAACAAAGTAGACATTATAATCACTGTTTTTTAGTTGAAGTAATCACAGAGAGAGATGCAATGTGGCTGGAATTTACATACAGAATTACCTAACTTTCAAAATTGTGCTTTTTGTACCTTCAAAAAAAAGACTGAGTCTAAGTGAAGAAGATATTGTTAAAATGGAAGCACAAATTTCATATAATGTTTTCACGCTCTGTAAGGCCACATTCTACATGTGCTCATTAGAATGCCTGTGTAATAGATTGTAGAAATGGCCCAAATTATACACTCCTTCACATCCATGCCCTTTTTCATGGTTTGTTTATTTTGTTTTGTTTTGTTTTGTTTCTGTTTTGCAGTGCTCTCCCACTGTGGGCCAGGTAACATACCCTGCTCTCTGACACTCAAGCATAAGTCTGATGCAGTCTGAGACTTATAACAGCTTGCTCTTTGGGCTTGCTTACTCTTGTGCTTTTGCTTTCATCATGAGAATAGCCCCAGCTAGTCTGCTGGAGGGTGAAAGACACATGGAACAGAGCTGAGTCACCACCATTGCTCCAGCTGACGGTGAGTCAACGTCCAGATATGTGAGTGAACCCAGTCAAGATCAACAAAGCTGCCTAGCTGACAACCAACAGACCAAAGGTATGCAAGCAATAAATTCAATGTTGTGTGTCACTGAGGTTTTGTGGTTGTTACTAACATAGCATTAAAATAATGCAGCATTGTTGTGGCAATCAATAACTAAAACGTCTAAAGTCAATTTGTGTAGAAAGAAAGCTATATCCTTAGCAGTCATCCACAGCATCATTTCTAGCTTGAGTTATTCATACATGTGATTTCCTGAAAGGTGTGTCTGCCAGAATCATGGCTATATTCTCTGCACAAACCTCTCTGAAGTCCAGACTTGGATATAGAAACATCTGAGCTGTCCAATTGGATGCCTAACTGGACAGCTCTAACCTAACCTGTTCAAATCAGAATTCTTGTCCCCCTGCCATTCAAAGTCAATCTTTCCTGAATTTTTTACTTTTCAGTAAATGGCACCATCATTGACCCATTTACTCAGAACAGTACTCTACTAGTCATTTTCAAATCCTTTTGTACACAATCTGTAATTAAAACATTAGTAACTCCTGTCAGTTCCATCTTTCAGATACACAACCCTCTTCTATGTTATCTTCTCGCACCTAAATAACTACAATAGCATCTGAACAGGTCTCCCAGCCTCTACTCTTGTCTTGAAACAGTTAATTATCCTCACCATAAGTAGATCAATTTTATTTAAGTTGTAAATTAGATCACATTATTTTACAGCTCAAAGCCCTTCATACTCAAAATAAAATTCAATGTTCTTCATGTGGCCTATGAGAGACTACAGGATCTCTTCCCTCAATCCCCATCCACCTTCTTATCTCTAATTTCACATCACTTACCTAACTCCCCCACTTGGTTATTAGAAGCTGGGATGCTGGCACTTTTACTTTTGCTATATGTCAAGTGTATGCCTACCAAGCTCGTTCCCATTTCAGGGCATTTATGTTTGCAGTTTCCTCTTCCCAGAAAAAACTTCACTCAGATATTTGCCTCACTCATTCACTTACTTCAATCAGGTCTCTGCTCAGATGCAGCTACTACAGAGAAGTGTCATCTGGTGACTTTAAGTCATCCCCTATTAACAACCCCTACCGCATACACACCATCTCCATTACTTGCTATCCTATTGCTTGTTTTCTTTAACCTTCATGCTCCATATTTCACTGAAATGTAAGTGTCATGAAGTCAGGGATTTTTGCCTTGCTCAGGACTGTAGCTCCCCGGCCTAAATAATGTGCCTCTCATTACAGTTACTCAATAAATAATAGCTGAATGAATGAATGTGTAAATATTATAGAAACTGCTCCAGTAGCTGCTACAACCCTCTCTGTAATAGAGGTTCATGTTCAAGAAGGATCTGTGTTTTGGTTAAATGTGATGGGCTAGTCTAGCTCTTTTCTACCACAACAGAACCAATACAAATAACAAATAAACAATTAGCTCTAATGGCACCCAGGTTAACTGTATCTTCATGTTAGGGGCATTGGAAGTTAGAGTATGCCTTTTCAGGGCATGAACAGTAGGAGTTGCAGATTCAAAACTGAGGTTCTGCAATGTTTGAAGGTTTCCATGGGAACAACACGATTCTGTGTTCTGTTTAGAAGCTTAAAATATGTGGTGGCAAGAAAGCACTGCTGTAACACACCACATGAGGATGATTCAAAAGATGAAACCCTATAAAAATTAATGCTCTGAGAAGAATGTCAACTAGTAAATCAACAACGACATTATTAAAAACAGAGGAAATATAATTGGCCACATATGGTCACACTATAACAAGGCAAGAGGCATTGCACTCTTTAAGCCAGTTTCACACTTAATTTGCACCATGACGATTCAACGGAGGGAGCAACTGATATGCCAACAGCCTTGCAGAAATGAAATCCTTCCTTTATTAATACTTTCCATGACATCAAATTAGTTATTAAGAAAATGGCTTCACAATGAGAACGGGTACCTAAAATAAAACCATCTTAATGAATTACCACCATCACATTTCCTTATAAGTAGAGCAGGCTTTGGAAATAATAGACTCCAGGTTATAGAGGTTTAGAGGACAGGTAACAATTCAGATGGAATAAAATCAATGTGCATTTGAACTTCATTTAGTTTCCTTGTCATCTCAAGATTTCAGAAAAGAAAGAAAACAAAGCTTAGTCTTTTTACAGGTCACTATGTGATTTGAGGAAGAAAATGCTAATATATATATATATATATATATATATACACAAAATATCTTTGTAAAAATTTTGTCTTCTGTAGGTTACCACAATTGTGAAGACTTCTGGTAAGGCTCAAAGAAGATTCAGAGAACTATAAAAATGCTATTATAAATCTTCTATTTGGCCAGAATGTTTACTGGCCCACAAACATTTTGCCACCATTTCTGAGGCTTACCAATATTTTAGAAACAAAGTATTGCTGATAGTAAAAAATGAAAAGGTCTTTTAAAAAATTTCCTTGAGATTTGGCTTGTCCAAAAATAAAATTTTCTATCTCCTTTGGATGAGTAAGTTGATGCTAATTTGCATGGCTGTGTCAAATAAAAATAGCTGATATTCACCGAATATTTTCAATCAGTATTCCACTTCCTTTTTCTATGCATCTGCTTCACCCTTCTTTTTGAATTTTTTTCTTCATTATAGGCATCATGGTAGACAATGGCAACCATTGAGTCCTGAATTTTACAGGTTATATAGTTATTCATGGATATATTTACCTTGTCTTAGATATGTATCCAAATTCTCAAGGAAGGGGCTAGATGGACTAGAGTAGTTTTAGTAGCAAACTCTGAAATTGCTACTTTGTCTACGGAATGGAGAATGAAAATTTAAGGAAAAGGGTTGGCTATACCTTCAGATTTTATCCAGATTCTGACCAACTCTTACCACTTCTACTGCTATCTCTATTAGAATTACAGCAATAACCCCCAAACCAGTCTCTACACTTTCACAAGTGCCATTCTATGTCTGTTCTTAGCCAGTGATTAACGGGTTAGGTCAAATTACTCTCTTCTCTAAACCCTCCATTGTCTTCCCATCTCACTCTGAATAAATGTCAAATTCCTACAATTGCCTACAAAGTTCAAGAAAATCCTCCCCTACTATAGCCACTAACTTTCCCCTTCCTGATTCCATTCCTGGTATCTATCTGATCGTCTGACTATATATATCCTTTTCTACTATCTCCTGTTCTCACGATTCTGCTCCAGCCACTCTTCCTCATGCTGTTTCTCAAATTTGCCAAACACACTCCCACTTCAGAGTGCTTGCATTTGCTGTCCTATTTATCTGGGATGTTGTTCTCTTAAAAAGTCTTAGTGTTGTCTCCCATGATTCTTTCAAGTATTTGATCTGATGTCACCTTCATAATGAGGCTTTCTCTAACCATTCTATTAAAAATTTTAATGCCTCTGTGACAGGTAGACTATCTAGGTGTTTCCCCTGATCTCCACCTCCCCATATTCACAATATTGTATAATCCCTTCCCCTTGAGTGTGGGAGAGACCGGTGACTTGCTTTTAACCAATAGACTATAGAAAATATAACAGGATATCACTGTTATTATGTTACATGATATAAGACTCTGTCTTGCTAGCTGACTCATTTTAGAATCACTCTTTCCATTATTGACTTGAAGGCACAAACTGTCATGAATTCTACAACACACAATACAATTAATCTTGCCAATAGCATGAGTGAGCTTGAAAGCAGATTCTTCTTCATTTGAACCTCCAGATGAGAATGTAGCCTTGGTGGACACCTGAATTGCAGTCCTGCGATACTGAAAGAGAGACATTAATTAAGCCATGCCTGGAATCCTGACTCGTCAAAACAATAAGATAATTAGTATTTTAAGCACTAAGTTTGTGGTAATATGTTACACAGCATAGAAAATGATTACTGTCTCTCAAGCATTCTAGAAACTCCATATTCCCATGTCCTGTTACATTTTTTCTCTACATACTTACCACCTTCTTATATTTTACACATTTCATTTTTATTTTATACCACATGCATGGTTTGAATGAGCCTTTTTCTTTTAGTTGATAGTTTTGACATCATAAAAAATCAGCTCCCATTTCTGATTGGAATAAAATCCATACGAACTATAGCAGGAATTACAAGGAAGGCACTAGTAATGAAAGTTGTTGTACACAGACTGGTTTATGACACCAATTTGTGGAATCTCCTTCTTTAGAGTATGTTGAAATTAGGGATAAGTAGATATTCATCTCTCTGGGACAATAAAATTATATCTCTACTAGAAGCCATGGTTATTAAAACGTTGCAAAGTTCATTCCATCTCTCTCATATTGTGACTAGGGATTGAGTAAAAAAAAAAAAAAACATGGTAATGTTCTTTTTTTAAATTAAATTTAATTTATTTATTTTTATTTTTGGCTGTGTTGGGTCTTCATTGCTGTGCGTGGGCTTTCTCTAGTTGTGACGAGCGGGGACTACTCTTCCTTGTGGTGCACAGGCTTCTCATTGTGGTGGCTTCTCTTGTTGTGGAGCATGGGCTCTAGGCGTGCAGGCTTCAGTAGTTGCAGCACTCAGGCTCAGTGGTTGTGGCACACGGGCTCTACAGTGCGCATGGGATTCAGTAGTTGTGGCACGCTGGTTCTAGGGTACACAGGCTCAGTAGTTGTGGCTCACAGGCTCTAGAGAGCAGGCTCAGTAGTTATGGCACTGTCTTAGTTGCTCCACGGCATGTGGGATCTTCCCGGACCAGGGATTGAACCCGTGTCCGCTGCACTGGCAGGAGGATTCTCAACCATTGCACCACCAGGGAAGTCCCAGTAATGTTCTTTATTGAAATGACAAAAATCTGCTTTTGCCCAAAAGGAATTAAAAACTTTTTGTTCTTTTCATTATTTGAGCAATATTACTAGCCTGGTCATAGATCACTCTGTTTTTACTGTTACCCACAAAAGAAAAATATAAATGTCACATACAAAGATTTTTTTTAACATCTTTATTGGAGTATAATTGCTTTACAATGGTTTGTTAGTTTCTGCTTTATAACAAAGTGAATCAGTTATACATATACGTATGTTCCCATATCTCTTCCCTCTTGCATCTCCCTCCCTTCCACCCTCCCTATTCCACCCCTCTAGGTGGTCACAAAGCACCGAGCTGATCTTCCTGTGCTATGCGGCTGCTTCCCACTAGCTATCTATTTTACGTTCATAAATATTAATGGTCCCATATCAAGAAGGGTCCGTTGTTCTATTTTCCTCCCAAAATATTATTTAGCCCATTTTGTCATTATGTATTGTTGCATTATCAGGTGAAGTTTTATTGTTGTTGTTGTTTCAATCAAATAAAATATCATTAGAAACAGAGTAGAAGGAGGTTGATAGCAAAAATATAGATAAATGAATATTTTATTGGATTTTCCCTTAAGTTATTGGTACATATTTATTTATCTTTTGTTGATTCAATAAAACATTTACTGAACATGTGTCAGTAGATAGTCACAGATTCAATCCTAGTCCTAGAGAGCCCTATGGTAAATGAGGAGGTGGAAAAACAACTGGGTTCCTTTGAGGTATGCCAGAAGAAATTGCTCTGCCCTTCACTGTGAAGGCTGCTGCAGATCTAAATGGATCTAAGTGAGAGAAGTGTTGCTTCAGTTCTTCGTATATAATCCCTGAGAGGCCCTGTATTCTTATAATGGTTTGTAAAGGGTGGACATAAGTATTAAGGAATGAGGAACAAACTTGTTTTACCTCCAGATCTACCACATATTTCGAAGCAGCTTCCTAATAACAGGGTTGAATTTGTCATAATACGTGAGATGTTACATGGGTGATATGTCGTAGAATTTTAGCCCTACTTAGGTACAATATTTTCTTCTCTAGCTTGAAGCAAAATTTATTTTTTCTCTACAGTAAATCAGCTTGAAACATGCAGCCATGTATAATCATATTGGGCCATCTCCTAAAAGTAAATAAATGTAGCATCAGGGGAAATATCCTTCAATTAATTCAAAAACTCTCCAAAGATATTAATCATAAACTATTGAAATGCAGCTGATGAATTTCACATGACAAACAGCAGTACCTTAAAAGCAATTTCAGATATACAAATATCTTCCACCAGTTCCCTTTTCTAATTTGGAAAAGGTTAAGTATTTAGTGTTGTTTGTACACACAATAGCTGCAAAAATTCAATTTGCTTCCAAATGCTCTGTGAGGTTTCTACCTGAAAGTATTAATTTAACAGCACTTATTTTTAAAATGTTGAACATACACTAAGTTTCAAAAACTATGCAAAACTTTCTGGAGACAAAGATGAACAAAGTAGCCTTGTCTCTAAAATTCAAGAAACTTAAATGGGAGACTAATATAGACTGAATGTTTCTGTCCCCCCATATTCTATGTTGAAACTTAATAGGCAGTATGGTTAGGTACTTGGAGGCGGGGACTTTGGATGATTAGATCATGAGGGCAGAGTCCTCATGAATGGAATTATTGCCCTTATAAAAGAGGCCCCAGAGAGGCTCTCCCACCCCTTCTGCCACTTGAGGACACAGCTAAAAGACAGCTGTCTATGAACCAGGAAAGAGATTCTCACTAGATGCTGGATCTACCAGCACCTTGACATTGGACTTTCAGTCTCCAGAACCATGAGAAATAACTGTTGTTCATAAGCCACCCAGTCTATGGTATTGTGTTATAGCAGTCTGAATAGACAGAGACAGACAAAATTTTTCATGGAATGAAGTAAATGTTATAGAGATGAGTTCAGGGTATTTTGAGCACATAAAGAGGAATCCTTTAGATCAGAGTAAACATATATCTTAACTGCCTGATGCAAACCCAACAAGCCTTTCTTCTTCAACATAATTATTAATAACTCTTCTTTCTCTCTCAACAGTGTCCCAGTTTGGATAATAAATTACAAGATCACACACCTAAAATACACTGGAGAAAGTCAGTTTGTTGGGGTACAGGGAGGATTCAAAGTAAGGAAAGCTTCCCTGGGTCATTCCACAGTTGAGAACTGCAAATATCTTAGTGTAGTGGAGTGTTGAAATGTGATTTGGGTCACAGGGTCCTCTGAGACAAGAAACAATAGAGTTATGCAGAAGCCAGATGATGAAGGCTATTATATGTCTTGCTAAGACATTTGACCTTTATTTTAAAAAATCTTGAATTTAATGAAAGTTTTTGAAAGCAAAAGCTTCAAAGATCAGATTTATATTTTTTTAAAAAAAGCACTGTGACAGCAATACAGAGCATGAACAACAGATTAAAACATGGACATCCACTCATAGACTGTTTCGATAGTTCAATTAAGAAATAAGTCTCTAATCTATGGAAGTGGTAATGGGAAATAGAAAATGAGGTTGAAAAATATGAAATACATATTCTATAGGACTTGGTGACTGATTGGATAAGATGAGGTAAATGATTAGGAAGAGTAATCATATCTCCCTGGTACCTTGGTAAACCACTGGGTAATCATTTACTGTGGCAGGGACACAGGAAGAAGATAAGTTTTATTTATTACTTTGGGGTGAGAAGGCAGTGGTGGGGAGATGGGAGAAGATAATGAGATAAATATGGGATATATATGCTGTTTTTTAAGTGGCCTTAGAGAACATTGCTTAAAATGATGGACTTTGAACTAGATTATAATTTCCCTGTAGGAAAAGACAAGATGTTCAGATTAGCCAATACGATATTGAAAGAGAAGAACAAAGTTGGAGGACTGACACTACTTGATCTCAAGACATTTTATAAAGCTACAGTAATCAAGAAAATGTGATTAGTGAAAGAATAGACAAATAGGTCAGTGGAACAGAATAGAGAGCTCTGAAATAGACCCATATAAACATAATCAACTTATCTTTGACAAAGGAGCAAAGGTGGTACAATGGAACAAAGACAGTCTTTTCAACAAATGATGCTGGAACAAATGGATATCCACATGCAAATAAAAAGTGAATCTAGACATGGACATGACATGCTTTACAAAAATTAATTTAAAATGGATCACAGGGCTTCCCTGGTGGTGCAGTGGTTGAGAATCTGCCTGCTAATGCAGGGGACACGGGTTCGAGCCCTGGTTTGGGAGGATCCCACATGCCGCGGAGCAGCTAGGCCTGTGAGCCACAACTACTGAGCCTGTGTGTCTGGAGCCTGTGCTCTGCAACAAGAGAGGCCGCGATAGTGAGAGGCCCGCATACTGCGATGAAGTGTGTCCCCCGCTTGCCACAACTAGAGAAACCCCTCGCACAGAAATGAAGACCCAACACAGCAAAAGTAAATAAATTAATTAATAAACTCCTACCCCCAACATCTTCTTTAAAAAAAAAAAAAATGGATCACAGACCTAAATCTAAAATACAAAACAATAAAACTCCTAGCAAATAACAGAAGAAAATTTAGATGATCTTTAGTATGGCGATGACTTTTTAGATACAGCACCAAAGGCACAATCCATGAAAAAAATAATTGATAAGCTGGAGTTAATTAAAATTTAAAAACTTCTGCTCTGTAAAAGACAACATCAAGAGAACGAGAAGACTAGCCACAGACTGGGAGAAAATATTTTCGAAAGACATTTAAAGAACTGGTATCCAAAATACACAAAAAAATTCTTAAAACTGTAAAATAAGAAAATGAGCAACCTGATTAACAACTTGGCCAAAGACCTTAACAGACACCTCACTAAAGAAGATATACGCATGACAAATAAGTATATGAAGTATTCTCCACATCATATGTCCCCAGGAAAATACAAATTTAAACAATGAGATACCACTACATACCTATCAGAATGGCCGAAACCCAAAACACTGACAATACCAAAGGCTGGCAAGGATGTGGGGCAACAGGAACTCATTCATTGTTGAGGGAATACAAAATGGTACAACCACCTTGGAAGGCAGATTGTCAGCATAAAAATGTAAATGTATTTTTACTATATGATCCAGCAATCATGCTTCTTGATATTTGCCCAAATAAATTAAAAATTTATGTCCACACCAAAACCTGAACTTGGATGTTTATAGCAGCTTTATTCATAATAGCCGAAACTTGGAAGCAACCAAGATGTCTCTCAGTAGGTAAATGGACGAATACATTGTGATACATTCAGACAATGGAGTATTATTCAACACCAAAAATAAATGAGCTATCAAGGCTTTAGAAGACATAGAACCTTAAATGAATATCACTAAGTGAAAGAAGACAGTCTGAAAAGGCTACATACTGTATGACTCCTAATATATGATATTCTAAAGGCAGAACTATGGAGACAGTAAAAAGATCAGTGGTTGTTAGAGGCTGGGCGGGAAGGGATGAATAGGTGGAGCACAGAGGAATTTTAAGACAATGAAAATACTCTGTAAGATACCATAATGATAGATACATGCCATTATATATTTGTCCAAACCCATAGAATGTACAACATCAAGAGTGAACCCTAATGTAAACTATAGACTTTGGGTGATAATGATGTATCAGTGTAGGTTTATCAGTTGTGACAAATGTTCCACTCTTGTGAGGGATGTTGATAATGGGGGAGCCTATGCATAGGTCAGGACAGGGAATATGTAGGAAATCTCTGAATCTTCCCCCCAATTTTGCAGTGAACCTAAAACTGCTCTAAAAATGTCTACATTTAATAAAAAAACAATACATACCCATCTTGTACAACACTGTGTTACTAGGGCCTAATAGAAGGCTTGACAAATAGTGTCTAATAAATTGTTATTAAATGAATTATTGATTAATTTATTAGATGGATTGTGTTTTAAATCCCAACTCAAGTACTTTCCAGATGGGTAAATATGAGCAAGTTACTCCTGTAAACCTCAATTTCCTCATGAAAAATCAGGATATAATAAAATCTAATTTGTTGAATTTGTGTGAAAAGCAAGTCGTGTAGTACATATGGATAACTATAACCATATGTTAACTATAAAGTGATTCAGAAATATCAGAAACATTATTATCACATAGTGTGTTCTGAAGGATCAAAGCATCTAAGCTTTCCCCACTGTTAAACTCAATTATGATATGTCTACCCTTGCACCTTATAAACTCCCAAAATACTTCTCAGCCTTCACTTCCCAATACTTTCAGCCTGGAAGAGGAAATCTATCCCAACAAGCTAACCATGTTCTGAAATCCAGAAAATTCCATCATGAACCATAAGATGACAAATTATAATCTTTCTGGATGTATGTGTGCATGCTGGAGAATAAGTAAGTGTGTACATCTTATACTGCCAGGTTGTTCAGTCTTCCATGAAATCCATCACATTTGGGGACCTTTCCCTAACTCTAGAGTTACCTTATAAATTACAGCTCCTTACCTTATACCTCAAGATCTACCATATATTTAGCTTGTCTTCTCTGCCCTGCAAATCTGGATGCCATACAATATCCACAGGAAATAGAAGAGTATGCAGTATGGACCATCTTGTGTTCTTTACTTTAAATCATGTAAGTATGTGATGCATTGAAAAAGCTATAATCCTGAAAATTAAGCCTGAGTGCCCACTTCCCATATTCATTCAAGAATTCCAGATTTATGTAACAGTCTACCAGTCTCAGGTCAAACTGGCTTTCAGCTAAGCATTATGTCTAGTCCAGATGACTAGAAAGAGAGATATATTGGGGGTGAAAGGTAATACTGGATCTCCACAAAAGAAATAAGTTAAAGGGGTCATGATATGAATCTAGTCTGCTCTGAAGCCATGGTCTCTATAAACATATGAGGTACCTCCCTAGGAAGTCTGTATAATAAAACCAGAGCCCCATTTTAAAAGGTAGCATCAGAAACCAGCAAGAATGAAAATTCATGGGCCCAAGTTACGACAGTTTGTTTTTTTTTTAAAAAAGTGATTGCACTGGGTTGAAAATGCTATAATCATTTGAAAACAAAATTTCTTAATGATATTCACAAAAGAGAAAGCCATAAAATCTCATATTTTAGCAGGTGAAGTTGCTATTAAAACACCTTTGTTTAAAAATTGATAACCAGAGAAAAAAAGTAAACATTTACCCTCCATTCATGTAGGAACTCTGAGGTAAACAAATAGCTCCAGTTAATCCAAAAAGGTCTTCAAAAGAAAGAAGGAAGAAAGGAAGAGAGGGATGGAGGGAGGGAGGAAAGAATGAAAGAAAGAAAGAAAGAAAGAAAGAAAGAAAGAAAGAAAGAAAGGAAGGAAGGAAGGAAGGAAGGAAGGAAGGAAGGAAGGAAAGAAAGAAAGAAAGAAAGAAAGAAAGAAAAAAGGGAGGAAGCGAGGAAGAAAGAAAGGAGGAAGGAAGAAAGGAAGGAAGGAAGGAAGGAGGGAAGGAGTGAGGAAGGAAGGAAAGAGAGAGAGTGAGTGAGAAGGAAGGGAAGGGAGGGAAGGAAGAAAGAGGAAGAAAGGGGAAAAACATCAATCTAATAAGAGAAAGAATGGTAGAACTGAAGATCATCATTCTCTAACACCTAAAGAAATAAACTGATCCAAGAATTATCAACTGGTATTTTAAAAAATCAGGGGGTATGGTTGAAGAGAAGCCAGACATTTGTTCAGTTTCACTATAGCTACCGCATGGATTACTTTCTAGACTCAAGGAAAAAACTGTAACTATGAAGTTAAGGGATCAGACTGTCATCATCCTCATCCTGGGTCAACCAGATAGTGAAGTGTCTCCTGGTATGGTATAATAAGTGATGTACAACATTACCAGGTGTTCTAGCTGAAGTTGTTGAGTTTGTATCCATCAACTCTTCAGGCTTAAGTCTACATTTTTCAATCCATAGGAAATACAGGGATAGAAGAATAAACTAAACATGAATACTAGAGAGCAACTAAACCTGGACTGCTGTACAGTAGCTTCTAGCCACACATGATAGCTATTTAAATTCTAACCTAAATTAAATTTAAAAATAAATTACAAATTCAATTGCTCAGTAATTCTAGCCACATTTGGCTCTGGAGCCGCAAGTGGTAAGTATCTATCTTATTGTTTAGCATGAATATGGAATATTTCCATCAAGGCAGAAAATTCTGTTGGACAGTCCTGAAAAAGACAAATCCAGAAGTTAAGATTTTCCATGATTAGATCTATTCAACAAACCAGTGTCTTGGGAAAAAAGAAACACTGTACTAGATTATAAAACCTCAAGGGATATATAAGAAGCAGAC